>NC_044976.1:154269609-155469609 GCF_008728515.1 Papio anubis | reverse complement strand
CAAGGGACTCCCTGGTTGCTCTGAGTTGCCTGGATGGGGGCAAGAGGCTTGTTCCTGCCCACACAGCATACCAGGCCCTGTGGTGGGTGCTGCAAACATGCTGTTAAATGGGTTCAATTACTAGAGTCACCTATGAGGGAATTGCGAGTCCCCATTTACTGAACAAGACACTTGAGTTCAGGGAGATGATCCGAAGTGATGGTGACCCATGGTGGAATAGGGACTGCAGCTCAGGTCTGTCCAACTCCAAAGCCTGCTGGGTCTTTTATCTTGGATACTATGTTTGACCACACTGTAATTAAGAGATACCACTAAGATGGGAAGATGAGCTGCTGAGATGGGTGTGGGGCCTAGGGGTGAAGTAAGAGTCAGGAATACCTGAGGTTTTTAGTTTGGGAGACAGGGAGAACAATGGTGGCAATGGCAGAAATAGACATATGGAAGCCAGGAAGAGGTGCAGCAGATGGGGAGAGAATGAGCGTTATTTTAGATACCCTGAGTTTGAGATGACAGTTCCATTCAAGCAGGAATTTCATTAGGCAAGTGACAATGCCACCCCCATCCGCCTTTCATTAAATCTGTCATTTTCTTTTCTTCTAAATTGGGAATGTTGCAGAGAAACTGTGAAATAGATGACACCTCCTGTATGTGCCAAATTACCTGACCTCCTTTTGCAGCTTCTTACCTTTCACTTTGAGAAATATTTTCCCTTGAAGGGGCTTCGTGTTTGTGTGCAGGAATTAATAGCATTTTCTTTCCCCATGCCCTGTAGGGACAGAGCACAGCTAAACAAGGAGAGAGAAAACTGGAATTCTGAGCTGCCTTGCTCCGAGTTTGGTTGGAGGCCCCTTATGAGGGTCAGCTGGGAATGAAAGAAAAGTCAAGTCAAGCCCTGCTAGCACCCTCCACCACCTGACCTCCCATGGGTGACTGAAGAGCTGGCTAAAGAACAAGTTATTTTAAAGAGAGCCTGGGGAGTGTGGGAGAGGCTGAGTTCAGCAAAACATGACTGGGTGGTGCTGGTGCTGTTTCGGGGTGTGGAGGCAGGAGTGGTTAATCTCCTTAATTTGAATAATTTTGGGATGGTGAGATGGCTCTTTGATAGAGGATTTGATTGGAGATTGTGATTGTAGGATATGTTGAAAGAGGGGATCAGGCTAAAGCCATTTATAGGAAATTATATTTCAGATATTGGCAGTTGAACTTAATGTATTCCATTCTCACTTCCAAAGGCTTTGAATTTTTAGTGTTATTTCTATTTTGAGGAGAGTGGCCTATACTTCTCGTCCAGTGTGTTCAATCCAAGGAGACTATAGGAGTTATTACTCTCCTTCTTTTAAAATTATTTCTGTGTAACAGAGATTACCCACAGTTGCCTGGAGAGGTTTAAGCCACAGTTTGGTAGAAAAAAGACCACTCAGCTGGAGGTCAGAGGCTTGGGTACCAGTGGTAGCTCTGACCCTTGCTATCAACTATGTGGCCCTGGGTAAGTCTCTAACCTTTCCTGGCCTCAGCCTCTTCAGATATAGGATGAACATATAATTCCTACATCTAGGGGTTGCTGTGTTGACTAAATGAAGTAATGTTTGTGTATCAGCTTAGCAAATTACATACCTCAAACAAATATATACTAAGATTTTATTTGCTGCAACAGAAGAAAGTGGACCATTTCTTGGTGTTTGTTTTGATGAGACTTGACCTATATAACATTGGCTCAAGTATGTTTGTTAAAGTGAATCACCTGTTGCTTTCTGGGCCATACTTGAAATGACATGCCATGTTATGGTGAACCCCTTTTGCACCGCCTCGAGTTCAGGTTGCCCTTACACAATTTGGGCAAGATAAATGAATACACACCTTCCTCCTTCTTAGAAACAAAACAGTGACTTGGGCAGGGTAGACATTAGGAAAGTGACTTAGCTGGTAAATATGTGATTAATAATGGAGATTTGGCCTAAGTATGAGTGTGAGCCTCTGAATACGGATGGGTAAGTGGTAAATAGCAAGTCTGCCAAGTTGAGCACGTTGGGGAACCTCTTGGGCTCTGTTCATGCTTGAAGTATGACTGTGCCAATACTGTACTCGCTGTTTAACAAAATGAGGTCGTACCAGTCACACTATTTTGCACATATTTGTTTACACATCTCTCTTGTTTGCTAAGCTGTGAGCTCTTTGAGAGCAGGGACTATTTCTGTTTATCTTTGTTTTCTAGCATCTAGCACAGTGCTTAGCATATAATAAATGTTCATTGGATGGATGGATGAATGAATGAATGAAATTCTTTGCATTTTTATTTGGTTAGAGAGATTTTTTGAAAGGCATATATGTGGGATTATTTTTGCTGTCACCTGCTAATTTCACAGATGTCTTCTCAACTATAGACCTTCACATAAGGGCAAGACCTATTTATGCATAGTTGAGTTGTAGCTGCTGCTGCCCTGGCCTGATGGCACAGTGGTGAGGACTGTCTCAACATCTGTCCCATGTCTCTTTCATAGAATAATACCCTCCCTCAGCCCCTTTTCCCTGTACCTTCCTTTGAAGGGTTGCTGTGTAGTTAAGTCTGCCTCAGGCAATTTATCTTATCTGTACTTTTGTCTTCCTTATTCCTTTTCTCTTTTCCAGTGCTTATCCAGTAACCTCAAGGAAGTCTGTTCCAACCCTTCTTTGCTGTTGGTGTATTCCTATTCATGAATTAAATCCCAAACCAAACATACTCTAATCGGGGCAGTTGAACTTGAAAAGAGCCAGTGAGAAACCTGAAAGGAGGAAAAGCCTGGCCACAAGGCTCCAAGTGAAATGAAAGCCATAAACACCAGCTTCGTCAACCTTGAAAGCTTCTAAAAGTGCCCTTAAGCCTCCTTTTGAATCACTAAAAGTTTTCACTTACCTCCCTGTCTTTCTCAAATAAAATTTCCTCTTTCTCAACCACCAGTCTTAAAAAACAAAGCAAAACAAAACACTTCACACCTCCTTCTTACTCAGTTTTACACTAGTGGAAAGAGAACGGAATTTAGAGTTGGAAGGCCAACGTGAGCGCCCTGCTGCTACTTAGTAGCTGTGTGACTCTGGAAAAGTTTCTAGGCTTTCTGTGCCTCAGTTTCTTCAACAGTTGACAATACGACCATGTATCATCAAATAATATACTATGATGTGAAGTTTATGTATATGAAGAACTCTTTCAAGCGCACAAAGCGCCAGATACATGTGGGATATTTCTAATGTTACACCAGTTTTTAATATTGTGTTTCATTTGCACATACAGTACTTGATATCTCAATTACATTAGAGGCTAAGACAGTTTTCTACCAGCACGAGAACTGAAACATGATAGCATGCCTTTTATGGCAAAATGTGTTTGAACTTCAAACAACAAATTTATAAAACTTATTATGCAATATACCCTATCAGTAAATTAATTGAAGGCTGCCTTTAGATTGTTAGGTGTGGATGACAGGAACTTTATTTCATACTTCTTTTGTACCTGCCATTGGTGTTTAACATAGTGTTGGGTTCATAACAAGTGATTAGACAGTCTTGTTGATAGTTTGGAGAACCATCTTAATCATGACCTAGTATCATTCTTACTTCATAGCAACCTAAATGTCTTGACTAATGTTAAACTGACTAATTTGTTTTGAAGCTGAGAATGAGAAATTGGAGGTCCTTCTGATAGATCTGAGATTCCTTTTTATTCCCGAGTTGGATAAATTAGGGTAAACAAAATCAAATACTTGTAAAAATACTGTACAAAGGAATGACATATGTATGCTGGTTCCCTAGCAGGGTAATTCCATCAGTGCCTTAAAAAAAAAAAAAAAAAAAAAAGATTACTTTCCTTCTCAACCAGCCAAGGGAGCCATTTTCCAATCTCTTATCTTGTTGGGGTGTGTTAGAAAAATATACCAAGAGCGAGAACCTGTAAGCCTGGGGTTTATTAACCTGCTTAAAACCACTTTTACTTCAAATAGCTGATCTTTAGTGTCGACCATTGTACTTTTGTCTGCAGGGAACAACTCAAGTTTCGTCCTGTCCTCAGTAAGCAGATGAGAGGTAGGGTTGACGTTAGAAGCCAAGCTTTTGTGGAGCAATAAGATAAAATTATGAAGGAAGCCTATTGAATTCCAGGAGAGTTTAAAGAAAAGTGTAGAATACTTTGTTAGCAAGGGTATGGGTGGGCTTCTGAGTGGAGGCAGCAGGCTACACTTTGGGATGTTTCCGTCCAGATTCTGTTTCGGAAGCTTCCTAAATGTATGCAGAAGTTGTGTAATTGTATTCATAACTGTTGAATGTATTATTGGTTTGATTTGGTTTCACTGCTCCTAAGTTCCTTTTGTCTTATCTTGCAAGCATATCACTGTGAGTACTTAAATCATTAACAACTCATTAAAACTCTTTTGACCATTTTCATTTTCTACTAAGCTGAAGCCTGGGTGTGGTGGAAACTTGTGCAGGCCTGCTTGACTGTGCTGTACCTGAGCAGCTCCTAGCAGTTTGGCTGTCAAAAGGCCACTGAATAAACAAATTGATAGGAATGGCGGACATAATCTGTGCAGTTCCTTGAAAAGAAGGAAGGGGCTGCAGAATACAGGATAGTCAGGGATGCTTTTCTTCAACCTGAAGGACTCTTCAGCAGTTAACACCTTGACTCTCTTTTTATGCAACACATTTTTTTTTTTTTGTCCTCTCAGAGATTCTATTTGTACTTGTTATTTTCTTCTTTCAGGATTTCTATAGCTTCTTTTAGAGACTCAAAAGTGCTTCCGGTTTTGTTACTGCATTTATTATTTAGGGGCAGGAATTAAGGTCTTGATGGAGATGAAGTGGTACATCACTTACTGGGCTGTGGAAGCAGTCTACCACAGGCAGTTGCAGCATTTCTTCTGGTTATGTGTTGAGAGAGATATATGTACACATACATATACATACACACACACACACATACATCTTACCTTATTTAGGATCTCCCATAAGAGAATTTTAAGTATTCATAATTTCTATATATTTTAAATGGCTCATAAGTAAAGAAAAAAGGTTTCTCTGCTTTTGACTTGAATTGTTGAACTATTTGTCCCTTGGTAAACTGATCAATTGCCACGCAGATTGAGAGAAAACCATTCAATCAATCAAAATGTTTCTGCTACATTGGCATGCTTTGTAATGGAAATGAAAACGACAGCATGTTTTTGTCAGTTTAAATGAATAGGTTTCCTTTAGATCGATGCTGAAGTTGGCATTATAGGTATCTAGCCTGTGAATGCTAATAATTAATTATGGAAATGCCTCATGGAAGCACTTGAACTTACCCCTGCATCTTACAGATATATCTGCCTGTTGGTGAAGTGTATGCCAGCGTTGGCATTTCTTGTGAGTGCTGGCATGACCCACAACACAGCCTCTGTGGTACCAGAGGGCCCTGTACTGTCTTCAAAGACATTTGGTTCAGTGCATTAAAAAAATTCATTCGTTCAATCACTAATTCATTCATGTACTCAACACATGATTATGTATGCCCACTATGTACCAGGCTCTGGTCTAGTGCTAGAGATAGAGTTATTAACAAGACAGAACAAGTCCGTGCTTTCATGGAGCGGTTTTTTTTTGTTTGTTTGTTTGTTTTTTTTTGAGACAGAGCCCAGGCTGGAGTGCAGTGGCGTGATCTTGGCTCAGTGCAACCTCTGCCTTCCACCTCCCGGGTTTAAGCGATTCTCCTGCCTCAGTCTCCCAAGTAGTTGGGACTATAGGCACACGCCACCACGCCCGGCTAATTTTTGTATTTTTTTAGTAGAGATGGGGTTTTACCATATTGGCCAGGCTGGTCTCAAACTCCTGACCTTGTGATCCACTTGCCTTGGCCTCCCAAAGTGTTGGGATTACAGGCGTGAACCACCATACCCAGCCCAGAATGATATTCTTAACATGTGGATTTTTGCAAGGAAGAGTGGCAGTGGCAGCATTGTATGGGGAGCTGTGATTCTCATTTATGCAAGATGTGTAATGCCTTTCTAAAGAATAGTGTTGCTGCTTACAGCTCGGGCTTGGAGATAAGACCCACCACTCTGCAGGTCCACTTGAACTTCTTTGTAAGCCCACTTGAACTAATCTGGAAGAGTGTCAAGCTTTGGTACCCTATTTGCCTACAGCTGGGTACAAAACTGCCTATTGGATATGATTTTAGGGCTGTTGTCAAGGTCCCCTGGAGGTGGATGGACTGAAGACATCTCTTCTACTGGTAGCTTTTTCTCTTTAAAACATTCTTTTATTGTATCTCACTCAAAAGGCTAGCTGTTTATTTATACTTTAGTATGAGATTCCATTTGTTTCTTTACAAGATTTTGATAAGGGTCTAAGGCTACTAGATGCCAGTTTAGTGAGGGAGGGCACTCGGGGGGGAAGTAAGCAGGTATATGGGGCTAAAATCAAAAGATTGAAGCACCTCCAGTTGGACCTACTTAACAGTTTTGCTTAGCCTTGAACCCTTGGTCTCTCTGATAATTAGTTTTCTAATTTATTTTTTTTGAGACGGAGTCTTGTTCTGTTGCCCAGGCTAGAGTGCAATGGCATGATCTCAGCTCACTGCAACCTCTGCCTCCCAGGTTCAAATGATTTTTGTGCCTCAGCCACCCCAGTAGCTGGGATTACAAGCGTGTGTCACCACACTCATGTAATTTTTGTATTTTTATTAGAGACAGAGGTTCGCCATGTTGGCCAGGCTGGCTTGAACTCCTGGCCTCAAGCAATCCACTTGCCTCCGCCTCCCAAAGTGCTGGGAGTACAGATGTAAGCCATTATGCCCAGCCTCGTTTCCTAGTTTTAAAAATGAAATTGTTGGAGTAGATCATCACAATCCCTTTTAGTTAAGTCTGCTCACTGAGTAGCTTTGTACCTAACTGCCCAGCTGCCCAGGCTTTGGTGTTTTTCCCCATTCTGTGCTTCGGTGAGGAGATTCTGCATTTTCTTTCCGTTTGCTTTGCCAGAAAGAGCTCTCTGTGGTAACATAGAAAATATGAACTCACTGATTTCCCCAGAAAGGGAAGAGTCCACAGCTTCAGAATGGTATCTGTCCTGGTGTCTGCATTCTGGTCAGGCGGCTGTGTTCGGTGTCTGTGCTCCCGAGCTGGGGTGCTTATCTGTAGTAGCCAGACGGGCCTGAGTGCCCACAGTAAGTTACATTTACATAGTGGAGAGGTGAGCAAGCAGATAGTCTGAAGCAAGTAGAAAGAACACTCAGGTCAAGGTTTCCCAGCGGAAAGATTTTGAACCATCATCAGTTAAAAAGAACAGAATCTTCTCTTCTTAAGATCACCAGAAAATACATAGCCAGGGAGATCCCAAATATCGTGGAACCAACCTAATTATCGATACCTCCTATTTGCTTAGCATTTTGTGCTTTTTAAAATGGGTCTCATTTCATATCTCATCTGATCTTAAATATCCTGTGAGGTAAGCAGGTCAAAAATTATCATTATTATTATTTTTTGAGACAGAGTCTCATTCTGTTGCCCAGGCTGGAGTACAGTGGCGTGATCTTGGCTCACTGCAACCTCCACCTTCTGGGTTCGAGCAATTCTCCTTCCTCAGCCTACCAAGTAGCGGAGATTACAGGTGTGCGCCACCACGCCCAGCTAATTTTTGTGTTTTTACTAGAGATGGGGTTTTGCCATGTTAGCCAGGCTGGTCTCAAACTAATCTCAGGTAATCCACCAGCCTTGGCCTCCCAAAGTGCTGGGATTATAGGCATGAGCCATCTCGCCTGGCCAGCAGGTCAGAAATTAGTAATCCCATTTAAAATATGAGAAAACTGAAGCATTAGGTAGGCTAAGTGACATGGCCAAGGTCACATAGTTAATAGGGCAGGATCAGAATTTAGAATGCATGCTTTTTCTTTTAAAAACAACTTTATTCAGGTATAATTTGTGTGCAATAAAATTCACTATTTGAAACCTATAGTTCAATGAGTTTTGACAAATGGTATTTATACTTGTGTAGCCACAATTATAATCAATAGGTTGAACATTTCTATCACCCGAAAAAGTCCCTTTATGTTCCTTGGCTTTAATCTTTCTCTTTCCTTCCCCAAGTCCCCCTATCTTTTGATGTCTAATGCAATGCTCTTTTCACTGTCCCACACTCGAACTTGACAGTCCTTCAGCCATATCCTTCTGGAGAGAGTCCTGGCTGGCAACCAGCCCACCTCATCATGTTGAGTTATGAGAGTGAATGCGAAGTTAGTGGGTTGGTTACTCCATTGTTAGTTCCTTCCTTCCCTTCTTTTACCAGCTCCAGGCTATAGAAAAATTATGTGGGTTCTCCTTCCCAAGAAAGCTTGAAAAACAGGACACCAGCTCACCTGTCTGCTCTTGCTTCCTGGTAGCCTGCTGCGGGGGAGGGGTGTGAGTGAGCAGGAGGTGGTGGGTGGTGGACTAGGCAACCTCTAGAGGATGCTCTACTTCTATATCGTCTGCTCAGTCTCCTCCTTAGGAACCAGCTAGCTCTCTGCTGCCTAGTTGCAGTTCCCCAAGGCTTTAAGCAGTCTGAATTCCATATCCGATGAATGAATCCCAAAGGTGTTGAAGATCCCAGTTCTGAAAAATGAGCAAACCCCAAGTTTTATAGTAGAAACTTTCACAGCAGATCAGGTCCTAGACAGATCCCTCCCTCTGTAACTGAGTTAGGTTTTAAAGGGAGATATTCCCCATTATACTGTTCCTAAGTCCTAGATTTTGACTGTAGTGTTCGGGACATTCCGGAGAGTCACAGTGTTTATCCAGGTGCTGGACCAGAGTTGCTCCCCGGTGTTGCTGTGTGGCATCCAGCAAAGGCAGGTTGGGAGCCTGCTCCTTTTCATAGCCAGCTTTGCCTCCAGACCAGCAAGATGGAAGATAGGTGCCTTCACTAAGCCCCTCAGGTGGCCACAGGATATGATCCAGAATGGTGGTCTCTACTTTTCTATTTGCTCCCATTTAGCCACCCAGTTTGGGAGCAGCCCTGTGATATTATGATTATCTCTTTCATTCATTTTGGGCTATTTGAGTTTTTAGGGCCCTCTCCTGTCCATTATCTCCTGTTCTTCTCAATAAGTCTGATATCTTCTGTTAGAGTAAAAGCTCCATCTCCTCTGATCTAAGACAGCTGCAAGGACAGAACAGACTCAGATTTCT
This sequence comes from Papio anubis, assembly GCF_008728515.1. Lineage (NCBI taxonomy): Eukaryota > Metazoa > Chordata > Mammalia > Primates > Cercopithecidae > Papio > Papio anubis. Next base: position 155,460,448 of record NC_044976.1, on the reverse strand, counting down.
TCTCTGCAAAGGCTCATCTTAAATCTTGGGCCCTGTGGTATTGATTTTCTTCTAGTTATCTCTACAAATTTTTCTGGCTTTGCTGAAGGGGGAAAAAAATCACCAGACTGCATGCTTGAGCTTCGGGTTTCTCCTTAGCTGGCAACCTCAACCAGAAAAAAATTCTTTTTGAGAGCACTGAGCCTCAGGCACTAGTTTTGCCCTGTACTCCCCAGTGTCTAGCTCTTAACAGCTGGTGGCCATCCCTGGCCTCCATCTTTACTTTGCTGCATACCTCAGCTTGGTAAGTCCTTGATGTTGACTCCTTGACCTTACTGCCATCTTCTGTCCCCTGCAGGGGCCTCTTGAACTATGGGGAGCTTAGAAAATAGTGGGCTTTCTGTGTTTTGTCTACCAGCAAAGCTGGGTACCTGAATCCTCATGTGACAGTGCTGCATGGCTGACTCCAGTATTCTTCAGGAGACACAGTAGCAGAAACAAAGACTTAGTTGAAAGCCCCAAGTGTGTTAATACAGAGATGGGGACAGAGAGCTGCTCATGTCTGCAAAGCAGGACAGTCCCACTTTTGCAGAGGTGACAGTCCATAGCAATGCCGTCTCTTCCATTTCCCATTGGGGTTAAGTTTCCAAAGGTCCATGAAGGTTTTATTCGTTTTTATGCCCCAAGAGAACTTTCCACAGTAATGAAAGAAATGTTAAGAACTGCAGGAAATGGGTAAGATTATAGATGGCCAAGGAAGGTGGCAAGGAACAAAAAAAGACAATGTATTTTAAAGGAAGACTTTTTGGAGCTATTTCATGGATGCTGCTGGTCACCTGGGGAAATCTTGGATTTATTTGACAGTTCCCATTTTCCACTTAGGCTTCATGTATAAATGGGTTTGGGAGCTAGGAAGGGGAATAATACCCTCCCCAAGGAGCTGTGGCTGAGCTCCCAGTCCCCAGGACCAAACTGAGCTGCTGCAGCTGGGAAGCAGATTGGCGCAGCCCTCCTCAAAGAGCTCACAGCCCTGTGGTTATTCCCTGTCTTTTTCCCCTTGTATATTCCTCTTTGCAGCTTGTATCTTCCTTTTCTACAGGAAATCTCAGCCGCCTAGCCCACAGCTTTACCTTGGCCTGGTTGGGCTGCTGTCTCCTTCCTTTTTTCTTCATAGCCCTTAATCACTTCTTATTCTTGGCCTCCCTGGGAGGGAGGGAAAGAAGGGTTTTGTTCTGATGCTGGCCTCCTGGAAGGGCTGTATCCCACCAAGACAGATGGCTGCCTAGCCTATATTTAACTGTCTCTGGGGAAGAAGATTCCACAACCTATTTTGAAACCTGTTTCATTGATTGACAGCTTTCAAATTAGGAATTTCTTGCTGATACCTGACTTAAAATTTGACAGCTATAGTTGAAACTCATTTCCTTTCGTTTCTTTGAAATCATAGAGTTTGGGAAAGAGAGGGATTTTTGAAGTCATCTAGGCCTACCCCTAATGAAGAAAATAAGTTGAAGTTGAAACTGAGAATGCCTCCTCATCCTCTCATTGAGGATCCCATCAGTTTTGGGATCTGCCTTTGAAATCACACATTTGGGTACCATTCTATAAAAATCAATTTAATTTTTGGGGAAAAAACAAGTGATTCTGGAGTTGGAAGTTTAGAGTGCGAGGCATTAATGACTTACTCTATTTTGTTTCTAGTGAGAAAGTTAAATGATGCTTATAGAATTACCTTGCCTCTATTGGCAGAGAATAAAAATAAACTGAGCTCTCCATATACAAAGGCTTCCCCAGTTCTTTTCCTTTCACTCATACCAATGCCTGTCTTTAAAGAAAAAAAAAAAGGTTATTTTTCTCTCCTCCATCAGTGGGATTCTCTGTATTTTAAATATCTAAGAATAATGTCAGGTGACTCAAATTCCACTGAAGTCTCCCTTTTTACTTGTCTTTCTGCTGCTGCAGACCTCTCTTGACGTGAGACTCTGCTGCTTCTCTTGACCGACTGCATCTCGATGGCAGAACACTGGTGAGAAGCTAATGATGTTGTCAGTGTGTGGAATCTTGTTATGTGGTATAGAAGTCCAGCATTCTAGGCAAATAAACCAAAAGGTATTAGACTGACTATAAAGGGGTCTTGGGAAGGGATCTTACTCCTTTTTGATAGTTGGTACTTGTACCTTTTCTCAACACCTGTGACATTGTTTTTTCCAGAGATAGCATCGCATGTCAAATTGGAACATCAGTTGCTTGGATCAACCAATAAGTTGTATCCAGACCTGTGACCAAAACTGAGGTGGTATTTGGGACATCCTTCACCTTTTGGTCTGTGCTTCAGGCCATGAGTAGTTAGTGTATACCTCATGTTCACGGGCATTAGCATCTCAGTCTTTTGAAATATGGCTAATATTTAGTATTCCACCTGCACTTGATCTACTTGAGAAGTATTTAACAGGTCTATTTTATAAAATCCCAGGGCAGCCTTTTCTGCTACCTGGTTGGATTGGGCTACGTGAATATAAACTCATTTTGTTATCAGCCTGAGAAATAGGCAGGTATACTGGAAATACCTTCTTATTTGGGGCAATTGGACTAGAAATTGGCCAGTTAATTCCAAAAGTCAGTGATAACAGAGAGTCTTTAAAAACGAAGACAAAACAATTCTCTAGCATTTTATTTATTTTAATTTTTTTGAGACAGGGTCTCTCTGTTACTGCCCCAGCTGGTCTCTAACTCCTGGGCTCAAACCATCCTACAGTCTCAGCCTCCTGAGTAGCTGGGATTACAGGCACATGTCATCATCCAGTTAGCATTTTATTTTAATTTAAAAATATGTAAATGACAGACTGGCCAACATGTTGAACCCCATCTAAATACAAAAATTAGCCAGGCGGGTGGCGGGTGCCTGTAATCCCAGCTACTCAGGAGGCTGAGGCATGAGAATCGCTTGAACCCGGGAGGCAAAGGTTGCAGTGAGCCGAGATCACACCACTGCACTCCAGCCTGGGTGACAGAGTGAGACCCTGTCTCAGGGAAAAAAAAAAAGTAAATGCACACATATTCACAAATCTTTTTATGTGGGCCAGGACTTTTTCTTAAAGTATGGGTCCTTCGAGTAGAGTTCTGTTGACTTTCTTTCATAAATTATACATTTAACATTTGATCTGTGATTTCCAGTTTCAGTTTAAGTGAACCAAGTTCTTAAATACATTTGAGAAATGAAGGACAGAATTCTTCCAGATTTTTAAGCTCCGCTACTACAACCTTTTACTTTTGTCTTGCCCATATCTAATTCAGCAGCATTTTTTTTTTTACCAACTTGCCTTCAAGTTTTTTCCAAGCATTCAACCTCTTTTTCATAGGAATATCTTTTTTTACACTCACATTTCACTGGTTTGTATTATATAATAATTTAATATGTAATTAAAATAACAAGTATACCTATTATGAACTAACTACTGACCCTGAAGCAGCCAACCTGGCTGGTGGGAGTAAATATGAGTAATACACAACCAGCCTCCAGTGTGCTATGCAACTTAGCCAGTTTATTTTGAAGAATAGTTGAAGTATGTCACATAAGTTGGCAAGTCAGTTAAGAAAGTATCACCTGTATATTTCTCTCCTTTTTGCATCCACTGATTGCTATGGGAATTTTATCTTAGCACCTGTTATCATAATTCTTCTGTTAGACTATAAGCTTTCGGATGGCAGGGCCCTTCTCTTACTTATCTGTGTATCTCCAGTGTCTCCTGATATAGTGTCTGGCCTATAGTAGGTGCTCAGAAGTACTAACTAGAGATATATATATATATGAATGTATCTTTTAATTATATGTGTACATGTATGTATATATTCATGTATCATGTACCATACACACATATACTTAGTTCAGTGCTATATATTTGTTGGTGCCAAACAGCTCTTTATTGAATAGATGGATATATGTGTGTATTACATAATGTACTCAAAATCCAAATGAGAACCTATAGAGTATCTGTTGTTTAGGATTTTTGCCATACTGGTTCCTTGTGTTTGCATGAGAAACTGAAAATTGACTGTGGAGCTTTTAGGCTTGGATTGGAACAATATGTCTTTTAGGAAGATTACTCTTTTAATAATAACTAAAACTCATTCTTAGAATAATAAAAATATATCAATACTAAGTAATATTTATCGATTGCTTACTATGTGCCAGGCAGTATGCTAAGTGTATGTTATCTTAGTTCATATCCACAGCCCTTCAGAGGTCTTCAGAAGACACAGCAAGGCATGTTGTGTTATTATTTCCATTTTTAGATGAGGACTCTTTGGGAGCCAGCAAGGAGGTGGTACAAGGTCTAATCTTTGAACAGTTGAGAAATGGGTAGTTTGTTTTCATAGTGTTGCTTCTTATTTTCAGGGTTGGGGGCCCTTCTAGGCGGGGTGAAAGGAACCCTTACATCTAGAGACTGCCTAGAGGGAGAAATTGACAGTTGCTTTTGGCTTTCTGGGAACCAGGGTAGGTACTCTGTTGATTCCAGAGACTTAATAGGATCCTGTGACTGGGCATTGGGCAGAGTGTTTGAATAGCTTCTGGCCATGGTAGGTAAAGCCAAAGTGGCAGTGAAAACAAGCTACTGTGGGACATTAGACCCTGCCTGTCACTTTCTTCCCAGGCCACTCCCTTTTTGGAGGGCCCTTCTGAAACTCCTCTTGCTCTGTAGTCTGGATGCTTGTGAACAAGCTGCTTGCAGGTGCCAAAACAAACAGCAGTGTGGGTCTCAGGGCCTGGGCTGGAAGCTGGGCAGAGGGTGGAAGGGCTCCATTTGGGAGCAATGTTAATGGAAGTAATTTTTCCAGCTGAGGCATGGGGTTGGTTCTGAGCTGAATTTAAGAGAAGGCTATGGTCTTGGGAGGCCGAGGCGGGTGGATCACAAGGTCAGGAGATCGAGACCACGGTGAAACCCCGTCTCTACTAAAAATACAAAAAATTAGCCGGGCGAGGTGGCGGGCGCCTGTAGTCCCAGCTACTCAGGAGGCTGAGGCAGGAGAATGGCGTGAACCCGGGAGGCGGAGCTTGCAGTGAGCGGAGATCGCGCCACTGCACTCCAGCCTGGGCGACAGAGCAAGACTCTGTCTCAAAAAAAAAAAAAAAAAAAGAGAAGGCTATGGTCTTTTGTCCTTCCACACTTTTGGGACCCAGCAGATACTACAAATGCAATCTTTACAAATCCACTCACTGCCAGAAATGAATCTAAAAAAGTGCTAGTCTGTGGGCCTCTTGGTCAGGAAGGTGACAGCAGTGGCAACAGCAGAAAAACAAATCAAACAAACAAAATGCCTGTGGGCTAGCAAACAGAATCTCTTTGCAAGGTTAATTCTGAATGTCAGACTCTTCCCTTTTTTGTAGGTTGGAAGGAGGCAGCAGCACAGGGAAAGAGAAAGTAGTTGGAGGCCACCTTCTTTAGTTCCCCTTCCCCAAAGAAGAGCAGTAGCTAGTATTGTGGTTGGCATTAAATTGATATAAAGATACCCTGACCTGGAAGTTAAATGAAAAGATTTTTTTCTTTCTTTTTTGAGACGGAGTCTTGCTCTGTCACCCAGGCTGGAATGCAGTGGCGTGATCTTGGCTCACTGCAGCCTCTGCCTCCAGGGTTCAAGCAGCTCTTGTGCCTCAGCCTCCCGAGTAGCTGGGACTACAGGCATGCGCCACCATGCTGGGCTAATTTTTGTATTTTTAGTAGAGACGGGGTTTCACCGTGTTGGCCAGGCTAGTCTTGAACTCCCAACCTCAGGTGATCCGCCTGCCTCAGCCTCCCAAAGTGCTGGGAATTATAGGCATGAGCCGCTGCTCTCAGCCAAATGAAAAGACTTTTGATGTACTTTTTAGCCAGAGGGAGTTTATGCTGCTGTGTGGCCAGTTTTTCCGTATGTCTGCAGCAGTTACAATTTTTGACAGATATCTTGAGAAGAGTATAGATTTTGATAGAGGGAGTAACTTTATTAGCAAGACTGATTTCATGTTAGAATGAATTCTCTGGGTCTTTTTCAAGTTACTTTATGTTCCTTAAAAAGAAAGACATTGGGCCGGGCATGGTGGCTCACGCCTGTAATCCCAGCACTTTCGGAGGCCAAGGCGGGTGGATCACGAGGTCAGGAGTTTGAGACTAACCTGACCAACATGGTGAAACTCCGTCTGTACTAAAAATACAAAAAAATTAGCTGGGCGTGGTGGTGCGTGCCTGTAATCCCAGCTACTCAGGAGGCTGAGGCAGGAGAGCTGCTTGAACCCAGGAGGCGGAAGTTGCAATGAACTGAGATTGCCCCATTGCATTCCAGCCTGGCAACAGACACAACGTCTCAAAAAAAAAAAAGACCTTGACTGGTCTTGGCAGTCTTTGGGTTTTATTCAGACCAACTGTGTAGAGTTGGCCAACCCAGGAATTCTAGACTAGGGAGAGAATTTTGCAGAGCTGTTGAGCGTGTCTGTGGAAATGTGCTGTACTCATCACTATAGAATGGTTCTCCAGTTTGACTATAAACTCATGGAGCTGGCTCCTTGAAATGCTAGCATCCTAGCCATGCATGCATGCAAGCAAGCAGAATTTGTTCATGCCTAGGCCATATGTGGATGTCAGTCTTCTTCAGTTTCATATCCGGTTTCTGCTTGCCTGAGTTAGAAATGAAGTCATCCGGCACTCACAAAACCTCTGGTCTTAGAGGCTTAAAAACAAAAACAAAACAAACATAGCAACTATCCCACACCACCTTAGTGAGGTGGATATTATTGTCCTCTTTTCAGAGGTGAGGAAACTAAGGCTCAGAAATTAAGATACGTGCTCACGGTCACACAGGTCCTAGGAACTGGGATCCAGGATCCCAAAGTCTGCCTCTAAAGCCTATGCTTTTCCCACAGGGCTGCTGAACCTGACCTTTGCACTTCTTCCATTCCTTGGAAGTAAATTGAAATGAGTTTGGGTTGGCACTGTGGCTCACACCTGTAATCCCACCACTTCGGGAGGCTGAGGTGGGTGGATTGCTTGAGCCCAGGAGTTTGAGACCAGCCTGGGCAACATAAGGAGACCCCATCTCTACAAATAATTTAAAAATTAGCTGGACTTGGTGGTGCCCACCTGTGGTCCCAGCTACTCGGGAGGCTGAGGCAGGAGGATCACCTAAGCCCGGGAGGTGGAGGCTACGGTGAGCTGTGATCATGCCTCTATACTCTGGCCTGGGTAAGAGAGCAAGACCCTGTCTCAAAAACAAGCTAACAACAACAACAACAACAAAATCCCTAAAAAACAAAAGAAATGGGTTTGAGAGAGAAGAAGAGAGAGAAACTTAACTGTGGGTGTTTGTAGTTAGGTACTTGTGGAGGACCACCTACCATCAGATGGGAGTGGCTAGCCCTTTTGTTTTCATTTATGCAGACAGACTTCCTTTTCTACATCTGCTTGTTGTACCGGGTAGAAATAAGGATGCTGCAATAGAGCAGAGGAGCTAAACGTGACTTCCTCTGACTTACATAATAAAATAAGAATCTCCCCAATGGCCCTTTCCTGTCTGCTGGTCACTGTGATGAAGTGGGCCACCCTAGGGACAGCTTCACTTAAGGGCCTCCCCAGGGTTATCAGGTCCACAAAGGGTCTTGGGATCAAATGTGCAGCTAAATTGATGAGATCAATTCATTAGGATAAAGACTTCTACTTCCAAACAGTATGGTGCTTGGGTCAGTGTCTCTTTAGAAGTTAATGTATAGATAAAAAATTTCATATTAGGGAGAGCTCTGTGCTGCCCTTTCCCAAAGCTTTGGTTATTTGATGGGAGGGCAAGACTTCTTGAACCTGCGTCAGAGTATTCAGCTTTGAAAGATGACGGTTTTTCTTGAGGTTAGTTTTGTACCTGCTGTTTCTTTTAGAAATGATTGCTCTATGGGTTTAAAAGGTGACCCAAATGACTTTTTTATTATTATTATTTTTTAACTCTGGGAGGAGTTTGCGTGTGTGTTTGTGTGTATGTGTGTTTTATCTCTTTCAACTCTGACCACCTGGCAGTCAGCCTAATCTCTGCTCTCGTGGTGGCCCTTTAATTCAACATTTAATTACCTATCTTGGTATCTATATGAATTTTATTTTATTTTTTTGGCTTTTTTTGAACTCATAAAAGGCATCCTAGTTCCTAGAGGGCATAGTGCCCATCTGCCCCCATCCCCCGGTGGACACTGTTTTCCAAAAGACACGTGGTACCCTTCACACCTGAGCTGTGGTGGTTGGGTTTGTCCCCTTTGCTTTTGTTCTCAGAACTCCTTTACACCTTTTGCAGTTGACGGTTCTGTTGTACTTGTAAGGAAAATCAGTTGAAATAAAAGGAGATTAAATTGAGAGACAAAAAGATGCTGCCATACTCCCAGTTAGAGGCAGACTTTAGTCTATATTTTCAGATTTATTTTGATTATAAAGTATAGTCTCCCCACCGCCACCCCCTGGCTGCTTTTCTTTGTAGTTCTGTAATCAGGAGTCTGTTATTCTCTTTCCAGTGCTATAATTAATAGTCTGGTCTAAAACATAAAAACCTGAAAGTTATTAATGGAAATGTCACTACTCACCTCATTTTTACAGAGGCTACTTGGCCTCTAAGTCATTGAGTCTTTGGGAAAACATCATTTAGCATTGACTGTGTGCAAGAACTGTGCTGTATGCTGGGGATTTAAAGACAAATAAATAGGGTTCCTGCCTCTGAGCGTGTATCATCTCACTAGTGAGGCTCACATACAAACAACCAGGCAGAATTCAGTGTCATTGAGAAATGTTATAATTGAGTTATATATAGGGTTCTTATTTTGCACTTGTCTGTAGAGTAGTAGTTTCCATACTGTGTGGTATTTGCCTGTTCACTTGCCTGTACCATGTCTCTTGAGGGCCAGGAACACATATGGATATAGACATGGAACCACGAGCGAATAGATGTTTCTTAATAATGCTAGGCCTGTCTTACAAAGTGTTCCATAGTGGAACCACCTGTGAAACAATGGATTTTGCCTTCTTGTTTGTTAACTAAATGCTTGATTTGCTTTTTAGGATTCTATTAGGTTAAATCATATGACATTACCATTTTGTTGATAATTTCACATGATTTCATGTAATAAAAAGAGATCAATTTTACAAACTTCTGGTTTTCTTTAAGTTTAGGTCATGCACAGAGGTGAAGTTCTGCACAGGTACTGGGCATCCTATATGTTTTTCCACTAGGTTACTATTTCTGAGTGTGAGTCTCTATTTGGAACTTCAGAGAGGGAGCCTGTGGCCCAGTTATTCCAGTGTCACTCAGCTCTGGTGTGGAATTCTTCTAGGTAGTGCCTTTTTGTAGACTGGACAGGGAATAAAACTGCTGCTCTATGCCCATTTATAAATATTTGCATTTACCTTGGAGAATGTACAAGACCCAGGCTTCATGTGTGTGTGAGAGAAAATAGCAAGTGAAAAGGATGTGTACACAGCAGCATGAATGGGGTGCTATTCTTAGCTGGGGCTCTAACCTAGAGAACAGGAAACAAGATGCTTCTGAATGTGGACTACGGCTGCCCTATGCTAGAGCCAAGAGGCTTCGAGTCATAGGGAAACTCATGACAGTTGCTAGTGTCCTTCAGACCTTCCTCTTTTGTAGAAAGTTTCATCCTTGGTGCATCTCAGACTGAGATGGAGGAGGGGGTGGCTCTCTTTTCTAAGGAATCTAGAGAGAAAGGGCAGATGTAGTCTTGATCAGTGGGCTTCTTAGCTGTGCTGCTTCTTCCGTAGAGACAATCTGGATCTATTTGGTTGATGGAGCAGCTCCTCTCATTCGGAGTGGGTTTAGCATTTGAGAAATAGTGAGGTAACTTGGCTAACTGGACTAAACCTTCTTTGGCAATTTATAATAAATGCTCTCTGATTTATTGTTTATTCTTTCACATTAAGGTTGAACCTGATTTGCCCTTGAAAGTTAAAGAGCAGGACTAGGACTAGAAATGCCTGATGTATACTGTAGCACACAGTGGAGTGTCGTCCATTTTTTAGTCACTTGGTGACTACTGATTGATTGATTTGAATATGTCAATGTCTGGCAATTGGACCAATTACTCAACTTCCCTATCTGATGGTGTGGTTGATAGAAATGTTTCCAGGTGGCATTTTCCCACAGGATTAGGATGGTGGTAGCATTAGCCAGGATCTCTTTTGTCACTACCACTGTTACTGAATGATCTGTATTTTGAACTTCCTTGACTTAGTATTATACATCCAGCCCCTACCCTAAATGCTTATTATTTAATATGGACAACTTACAGGTTAATGTTTTAAAACTTTTTTTTTTTTTTAAGATGGAGTCATGCTCCGTCACCCAGGCTGGAGTGCAATGGTGCAATCTCAGCTCACTGCAACCTCTGCCTCCCAGGTTCAAGTGATTTTCCTGCCTCAGCCTCCCGAGTAGCTGGGATTACAGGCACCCGCACCATGCCCAGCTAATTTCTGTATTTTTAGTGGAGACGGGGTTTCACCAGGTTGGCCAGGCTGGTCTCAAACTCCTGACCTCAGGTGATCCACCCGCCTCGACCTCCCAAAGTGCTGGGATTACAGGTGTGAGCCACCGCGCCTGGCAAAACAGCATATCTTTAATTAGAACCCAACATGAGATGGTATTTCTTCAAAGAGGGCCTGAAATTGTGGTATTACCTCCAAGCGAACTCTATGAAAGAGATCGGGTCTGTATATAAACCATTTAATTTCTCCATTTCTCTAAATAGGGAAAAAATTTTTTTTTTTTTCTTTTTTACTCAGAACACCAAGCGCATTCAACCACCTCAAAAGAGGTTATAGCTAGGGCGCCCCTCTTAGAAGAAGAGACATTTTTTTTCCCCTTAAGATTGGTGCATGGAAGCTTAGAGCCTCATTTCACCATCTCTCCTGATTTGATATAGATTTATGAGAAATGAATATGGGGAAAATACTGGCTGTGGACTTGAAAACTGTTAACTTGGTGAACAGCCTGTTCTTTTTCATGTTAACTGTGTACTTTGACTGTTCAAGATCCCCATACTTCTCATTTGTCATGCCACATCATTGCTGCAAGTTAGCCTCCTTAGATAAGATACATAGCAGTTAGCTGTCTTCACCTGATGGGGAGGAATAGGGTAAAGAAAAGAATGTGACCAGTTGTTGTCAACTTCTCTGTGGAAGTGGTAACCATGTCAGAGCCAGGCCCTGGAGACCTGGCTTGGAAAAGCATGAAGTTTTCCTACCAGGGACTTCTTTTTTTTTTTTTTTTCCTCCAAACAGATTTATTGAATATAGCAAAATTCTATATACAAAGTGACTTGGACCTGCTGCTTCAAAACATGATCCTTTCTTACTAATATCTTGATAGTTGGTCCATAGAGCATTAGAAAGCAATTGACTCTTAAATAAATAGAAAAGTGCCCAATGCACATTAAATGAATGGCCTAACTACTGGAACTTTAGTAGTTCTATAAGGTAATTAACATAGGTAGGATCGAGTTCCTGTGATAGGCTGCTGAAGAACAGACATGAAGCATCAAGAGGCCATTTTGTGCACTGCCACTGTGATGTCATCATGTTTCTGGATAATAATGTTCCCATTATCTGATTCTAGACACACCACAGGAATATCAGTGGGGTCAGAGGTTAGCTTAGCTGCTTGCTGGGCTCGAACAGATATCACTCCAGCATGCTCGTCTGACAGGGTCCCACGGCAACCCAGATTAAGTCCTTGTGAATCTGTGCACAGGACTCCAACAATGGAGGGATTCTTCATTGTGTCTTCCAAGTGCTGCTCCAAGGTTACCTCCATCCCACCCACCGACCACCCAGGCCCAGAACCCAGCGACACGGCACGTCCTTCTCCAGCACAGGCCTCAGTCACTTCCCTACCAGGGACTTCTGTAGAGCCCTAGACCTTTCCATCTTAGTGCCGAGTTAAATGAGTCACATAGCCTTCAGGTAAAGTCATTTCCAAGGGATTGTGAGAATGTGCCCAGCTTGGTTTGGACTGTGTCACACTTACTTGTACTGGCTTATCTTTGCTACTAATTTTTGTGTGTGTGTGTGTTATTTTTCTTTTAACTATTGTTGATGATTTGAGTGATGCTAAAGATTTTGATGATGGTAACTTTCTGTAAGAGATGTAGATGCAAGACACCCAGAGAATTGATCTTGCCCTTCATCTGACACATTGTGACCAGTTTGTTGAACATGGTAAGGCCTGGAGTTGTCACTTCGAATGTGTTCTTAATCTGGGAAATTTGAAGAGGTCTGCAGCAGGGAGGCTGGTCAGGGAAGTAGCTTTGCAAAATAAAATCTTCATACTGATGCAGCCGCAGGGAACTTGCCTTTGGGTTTGTGATTGCAAAGTGCTGAATCAGTCTTTGGTGTGGATACAGAATATTTGAAGCTAGTTGAAGTGTAGGGGTGTCAGGACAGGAGAAATGATGAGATGAAGGCTTATCAGAGGCTGAAGGTCACGTGATTTTTTTCCTAGTAAAGGTTCCTTTGATGTGGAATTTATCTGTTTAGTCCCCCTAATTGGAGTTGTGATCTGGTGTCTGTCCCTGAAGACTCTGCTGTTGGCCCTGGACTACTTAATTCTCTTTGCTCACCAAATCGATGACATAAGTCACAAGTTATGAGATTTAATGCTTAGAGTATGGTTTTGGATTATAGGTTCCTTGCATTCTTAAGTTAGCAGTTAGCAGAAAGAAACCAAGAGAAGCAGCATGGTACAAACAAAACCCCAAATAAGTGCTAGTGTTAGAAAGAACTGGGTTCAAATCCTAGCTGTGCCACATGTAAGTTTTATCATGAGAGTAAATTGCTTAATCTCCCAGAACCTCACTGTTCTTGTTGCTAAATGTGCACAAAATAACTAGCTATTTTATAGGGAGGTTGTGAAGTTAGAGTGAGTGAAGGTGACATGTCTAGTAAGGGCCTGGCATGTAGAAGCACACAATCAGCTTTAGCTATTGCTGTTATTAGCAGTGGACTTAGCACTGTGTAAATCTGTCCTTCCATGCTTCCCACTTGCCTATTTGTCAAATGGACTTGACAATTCCTTGCTCAATGGTTGACAGGTAGCCAAGTGAGATATCTGAGCTGTTGGGGATGGATGTGTATCTCAAGATCCTGGCATCCAGACTGGGGCTCTACAAGTTGCACTATATTTGCAAGTTGTAGCAGAACTATATTAAAAACATGCCCTGCCTGTTTCCCCTTGTTGGTGCTCCCATTCAGAGAGGGACTTTCTGGCCTTGTGCTTTAAATAGTCCTCAGATGGTAACGTGGATAGTAGATGAACACAATTCTTGTGAATCCATTTGCCTTGTGTTTGGGAGTTCTATTCTTAGACCACAATCACCGGAATAGAAGCCTCTGACCCCACATCCGAACTGAAGCTATGTGGGCCTGGCTAATGGATTTCTTTGGGAAGCTGGGACAAAGGACTGGGTCTGCTTCTGTCATTGACTAAGCCAGGTATGGAGCAGTCCATTAAAAACCAGTCTCCTCCCAATTGTCTGGAGTTTATGAGCCTGGCTTACCTAGGATCTTTTCTATGTTATGATCCTAATTAAAGTTCAGCTTGTTTACTCTGCTCCAGTCAAGGAGTTACAGGCGAATCAAGGCAGATAAGATGTTTATGGATGAACCCTGTTTCATTTTCCTCGGATCCACAATTAAAGAATTAACAGCACTTGTTATTTATTGAGCAGAACTGTGGGAGGGAGGAGGGCTTTAGTACTTGTTTTGCTGCTTTTGTGAGCCCAGGGCTGCGCCAGCAGCATTTCACTTTTAATCCTTAGTATTGTTAGGCCTATACTTCCACCTATAGAGGTGGAAATTGAGGATCTTAACTTGCCCAGGGGTTCATGATCACAAACCTTCTGCTACTTCATACCTTGAACACCATCTCTTCTAATAGATGGGCAATAGTATGGTCATTTCTGTGAAGATACTGGTGACTTAAAAGCATTACTAAATGTTTATTAAACACTTGAATATAGTTATTATATATGTGAGAATGGATTCACATCTAGGGCTCCTGACAGTATTTGTCAAGATGCTGGCCCCAAACCCTGAGTTTGTCATGTTATTTAGGCATATTTGGTTGCCCAACTCTGAAGCCAAATGATGCCAGGGAGAGGGAGCCTCCATACTGTGGGGGTGTTTCTAAGAGCAGCCTGATCCTTAATTATCCTACTAAAGACAGTGTCCTCTGTTTGTGGAGTGCCTTTCTGCAGGGAACCCCTGGAGCTACCAGAGACATGATCTCAGCCTCATAACATCCCTGTTAAGGTAGGAGGGGGCTGAAATCATTTGTTCTCCTTCACATTGAAGGGAGACTCAGGCACGGTTGGGAGACAGAGGCACAGAAGTTAAATAATTGGTCCAAGGTCACATCAAATGATTTCCAACTCAGCTGATGAATCTGTCTAGGTCTTGGTCTCCCAAATATTGCAGCTTTCCTTACAATGTAATTTGATCTCAAACACTTTACATGTCTTATTTTTCTTCCTCCTTTTTCTATTTTGGTAAATAAGATGTTTTTTACACCTACTGCCTGATTAATGTTGGATTTTAATTTAGCCCTTCAAGATGATCAATGACTTAACCGAGGAAACTGCTGCCAGAATGTAGTTTATAATGTACCCTTTTTCCTATGCTCAGTTTTCTGCTTCTGTATATTGTACATTGTCAGTCTCTGTGGGTTAAGAACTTTGGGACTCTCAAGAGTCACCTTGACCGAGGAGCTTCTGCAGTTGGGAATTGTCACCTTTCTCAGAGCAGTGTTATTGGGAAAAAAAAAATCTAGACATTTTTGTTCTCAGCTTCACAGAGGAAGTGGAGCACATTCAAGGGTAGCCCATTGGCTTCTCCTATAGGAATAGTATAGATTTGGCTTATTTTATTCCTTGTTTATTATAATATTATTATTCATAAGCATACCTTTTTAGTTACCCTCATGATTTAGTATCTGTAAGAACATGAGCTTACTGTTTGTGTAATATTTGTCCCTGTATTTTAGATGGGAGTTGCTGAGGCGGTGTAAGGTTTGGTGACTGCATCTGGCCTCTCAGGGAAATGGCCAAGTTGTTCAGATTCTTAGCTGTATTATGTGAAGTTGTCAGCGTCATTGCTTACTACTGTGAAATAAGTTATAAAGAGGAACTTTTAATAAAAATAAATAAGATTCACTCAGGGGAGGGGTATTCATTGTTGGTGAAATATGTCTACTACCAGATGCTTTTTGGTCTCCCAATGACCTACCAAACTGCACATCTTTTGGCTTTGTAATATATTCAGTTCCACATTTATTCATTCAAGATTTTTTGTATCCTCATTATGTGCGAAATACTGGGTTGGATGCTAGGTGACAGAGATGAACAAATCCCTAGTCTTAGGATTTCACAGTGGATGTTGGAATTTAGTGCCGTTTAGTTTCATTAGGTTCTGCAGTAGTCCCAAGATTTTCCAAGATCATCCTGTCCTCCAGTGTCCTATTGATTCAACTTCAGAATATATCCCAGACTCTGTCCCTCTTTACTCTTCACTGCTGTTGCCCTGGGCCCATCTGCCATTATCTCTCACCTGGATTATCTCAGTAGTTTCCCAACTGGTTTCCTTGTTTCCATTCTTGCCTCCTTCAGTTTACTCTCAATATAACAGCTAGAACAATCCTTTTGCAATGGAATTCAGATCATGTTTACTCCTCTGTTCAAATCCTCCAGTGACTTTCCATTTTTTATATGATCTGGCTCCTACTATCTGTCTCACTGAGTTTCCTACTACTTTCCTGTTCTTTCTCCTCTTAGTAAACACTGGGCTCATGGTGTTTCCTTTAACATGCCAGGCATGCTTGACCCTGTCCTGTCTCAGGGCTTTGCTGTTCCCTCTGCCTGGAACATTCTTCCCATAGTGTCTGCATGGCTCACTCTCTCACTGCTTTGGATTGTTGCTCAAAAGTCACCTTATCAAAGGCCTTTCCCAAAGGATTAAAAATCATTCTACTATAAAGACACATGCATACGTATGTTTATTGCAGCACTATTCACAATAGCAAAGACTTGGAACCAACCCAAATGCCCATCAGTGATAGACTGGATAAAGAAAATATGGCACGTAAACACTATGGAATACTATGCAGCCATAAAAAAGAATGAGTTCTTGTCCTTTGCAGGGACATAGATGAAGCTGGAAACCATTATTCTCAGCAAACTAACACAGGAACAGAAAACCGAACACCGCATGTTCTCACTCATAAGTGGGAGTTGAACAATGAGAACATATGGGCACAGGGAGGGAAACATCACACACCCGGGGCCTGTCGGGGGGTGGGAGGCAAGGGGAGGGATAGCATTAGGAGAAATACCTAATGTAGATTATGGGTTGATGCGTGCAGCAAACCACCATGGCACATGTGTACCTATGTAACAAACCTGCACATTCTGCACATGTATCCCAGAACTTAAAGTATAATTAAAAAAAAAGAAAAAGAAAAAAAAAGTAACCTCATCAAGAACCTCTAGGCTACTCTGCATAAAATATACCCCACTTCATATTTCCTATTTGATATCTGACTTCCCCTCCTCCTTCACTGAAATGTAAGCTCCATAAGGGAAGGGGTTTTGTCTGTTTTGTTCTGTTGTATCCGTAAATACCTAGAAGGTGCTTAGTAAATATTTGTTGGTTGAATGAATAAATCAGCCTATTATTTAATCAGTCAATGTCTTCTGTAAAAAGGACTTCTCATACCATTGGCACATATCTGTATGATGGCTGGTGTAGAGAGGGACATGGTCAGAGTGGCTCTGTCTGTGTGGAACAGTTTTCTTAGTATAATCCCGGAAGACTCCTATTGGGGTTAAGCCACAGATTTAGCCTTATTAGTACCACTCTTTAATCATAAAGTCAGAGGATGTTACGATTGGAAGGGATCTGGGGGACTGTTTGGTCCTCTTTTCTCATTATTGATGTGAGAATAACAGAGCCTAGAGAAAGTAAGTGAATTACTCACAGTCATAAATCTGTAGGGGCCAATCTGAAATTAGGCTTCTGACATCTGATTCTGTAGTCTTTCCTACATGTGTTCCCCCTGGCTGAGACAGTTCGTGGGCTTTCAGATTTGACAATTTTCTCTCCAGTCTCTAACCAGGAGCTTTTATCTGGACATTCTAGGTTAGCATAGATGGACGATGACCCTGTAATGTGTGGAAATCCCAAAGGGTGAGCACTGTGAATGGGAACTACCCCAGATGTGTCAGGAGCACCACAGTCACTCTCACTCTTCCATTGGCAGATGTGTAGGGTGGAAAGGAAACCAAAATCAAGACCCTTTGTCACTCCAGTTCTTTTCTTACATGTCACAGTCAAATGTGTCTCCATTTAAATTCAGATTTTTTGATGAATGGCCAGACCAGCTGCAGGCCCTTTGGGCCAGAAGCCTTGATCTCGCCAACTGTTCATTTTCTTGATGGACTTCCTTATTTCAGGCATTTGTGTGTAGCTGGTCTATTGTGGAGTTGTCAGAGGGGTGTAGAGCTCACTCTTTGGGACAGTCAGTCCTCCCCGTGCAGCATGTCCCAAAGCTGGCCTGCCTCCATCCTCTTTCTAAGTGTGTGAGGTCTTTTGTTAAACAGGGTAAAGTGAGAGAGGACGCCTAAAGAGAGAAAAACTCCTCCAGCATTTGCTGGAACATGTTTGTGAACTGACCAAGATGTAATTGGGATGGCATAAAAAAAGACTTACATTTTACTTAATTTCTTGCTGTCCGGTTTGTGATATATGGTGCCCCAAATTGAGTTTAGAAGGAGCTTTGATCATATGTCAAGAAGGTGTCATATTTAATTCTACTCCCTGCGGCCTCTCTTACAATACCAGTCATGCATAAAGCCCATGGTTTTGCTGCATCTAGTTTTACTCAAGCAACGGCTCTGGACTTTCATAGTTTACACCGACATATTTCTAGTTTGCATCTGAAATGTACTCTGAGGATGCTGACTTCCAGATAGCTATTTTTGGGTTAAGGGAAGTTCACGTCTCCTGAGTATAGTAGTCATACCACCTGGAGAGCTTCATTTTGGTTTGGTGACAAAATTTATTTTAGCTTAGTTTTCCTGCATTAGGTGGGGAAAAGAAGACCAGAAAAGTTTAGGGCATTTTTCTGAGACACTCAGCCAAACTATTAGGCCTAGAATTGAGAACTGGGTATTACTCTGTAGATGATGTCTTTTCAAGTTGGGCTAGTGGAGTTTCTGAGCAGCAGCTGCATTCTCCTTATACATCTTCAGGTTTTGTAAAATTACCTTTAGCCCTCTAAGTGATCAGATCTTTCTCACTGTCACTCATGGGAGCCCTTGGTCTGGACAAGGTGGACCTAGAGTAGCTGAGTTCAAACAACTGAGGTGGCAGGAGGGGATCTCCCACTTGATTGTTTTTTTTTTTTCTTTGAGACAGAGTCTTGCTCTGTCACCCAGGCTGGGGTACAGTGGCGTGATCTTGGCTCACTGCAGCCTCCACCTCCCGGGTTCAAGTGATTCTCCTGCCTCAGCCTCCTAAGTAGCTGGGATTACAGGCACCCACCACCATGCCTGGCTAATTTTTTTATTTACAGTAGAAACGGGGTTTCGCCATGTCAGGCTGTTCTCCAACTCCTGACCTCAGGTGATCCACCCGCCTCAGCCTTCCAAAGTGCTGGGATTACAGACATGAGCCACTGTGCCCAGCTCTTATATATTTTTTTAATTGAAGAGTTAGAGAAGCAATTTCAAGGTCAGGACAACTCACCCTGAGGTTCTTCTCACTTGTCAGGGATTGTGCTGGATTCTGACTTAGGTTCTGCCATCAAACACAGAATGCCCTGATCCTTAGAGGCAGAGGCAGCTCTTCAGCCTATGGGGTAAATAACTAGGGAATGGAATTCTCACCAATTCTTATTTTGTATGCTGAAAGTTTTACTTTAAGATTTGGGCCTGCTTTTTTCTTTCTCTCTCTCTCTCTTTTTTTTTTTCCCAGTAACAGTTTAAAATTGGTGCCTTAGACACAAGCAAAAGGATATTAGCCCCGCTTTGGAAATAAGTATGAGCCCACATGTAATTTTTTAGTTTCTCCTCTCCCTTCACTTTTTGGTCTCTTGGTAGTATGCTAATTATGTTCTTTTTCTGCATCTTTTTTCCCCGTTCTTTGGCAGGTATTATTACTTGTTTTGAAAGAGTAGGTGAAGAGCTGTTTTTAGGACTCTTTGAAAAGGTACAGTATGGATGACAGTCTTGGCTAAATGTAATCAGATCCAGGAAGCTGGAGTCAGTGTGAGCTGGAATCAGTTCAAATGAACAAAGCACTGGCGCTCAGTGGCAAGAATACAAGTGACCACAAAGTGTTAAACACATCTGGAAAGGGATTCTGACATCATCCTGAAAATCTTCGGGGAATACGTGTAGCCTGTAGACCCATTCCTCTTTGACCCTATAAAGATTCTTTGAAGAGTAATACCGTGAGTGGTTTTCTGGCCAGCTTGCCTGCTCATTTATCTTTGAGGAGATGGAAGGAGACAATATGCCTCGTGGAGATCCACAGGCCCCAGAGGTGTATGGATTGTGCATTTGGAAGTGCTGAAGCTGAGAGACTGGGTCTCTTGGTGGACCCTAAGGGATCTGCTTTTCCTCTACTCATTGTCCCTACACAGCTTTTCCTGGCAGCCGGCATTGCTGTTTAGATGGGTTGTTCTTTGCTGTTTAAGTTGTTTGGCAGTGGTGTGTCAGGATGCGGGTTTTCTGAATACTTTCCCAGCTGGTTACTTGAGTGGTGGTTAGGGAGGGGCTGTTCTGGGGCTGCTGTGGAGCTGTCGAGGTCGGTTGTCTGTCTGGATACTCACAGCTGGTCTATAGAGGAGAACGCTGTTCTCATTCTGCTGCCTTTGGTGGTGCTGTGTGTGGCTCTTTAGATGTGGGTGGAGATGAGTTGGGGGAGTTAATGAGATCTTTTTTGAGCTGCTTGCGGTAAGTAGTCACTGCAGTTCATTTGCACTTTCCCACCCAACACTGTGCATAGCCTTCTCTGGCCTTGTGAAAGAGAGTTCAGCCCCTCTTGCCCTCTTGCTCTTTCACTCTCTCTTGCCCTTCTGCCATGGGATGATGCAGCAAGAAGACCCTCACCAGAGGCATGTTCTTTGACCTTGGACTTCCTAGCCTCCAGAACTGCAAGAAATTCTTTTCTTTTCTTTTTCTTTCCTTCCTTCCTTCCTTCCTTCCTTCCTTCTTCCCTTCCTTCCTTCCTTCCTTCCTTCCTTCCTTCCTTCCTTCCTTCCTTCCTTCCCTCCTTCCTTCTTTCCTTCCTTCTCTCTCTCTTTCTTTCTTCTTCTTTTTTTAAATTATGCAGTCTGTGGCATTCTGTTATAGCAGCATGAAATGGACAAAGACAGTCTCCATTTTCAAGAGCAAGCCCTTTTGTAGTTTCTGAGCTACTCATGACTGCAAAGGAAGTTCTATAGGTAGCGTCAGATCTACCACCTAGTAAACCTGCTACCAACCAGATCTAGAATCTAGGATTCTAGATCAAGTGCTGGGCAACATGATACCTCTGCAACTTGGCATCTCTGTATATCCCTCCAGTTGGTTCGGCCCATCAGGACTAACATTGCACCTCATATCCTAGTCTCTCTTGTAGGCAGAAGCCTTGCCTAAACTCTAAGCTGCTTAGCTCACATTCTGTCTTGCTTTTTTTTTTCGGAGGAGGTTCAGATATAAAATATACAGAAAAGAAATATAATGAATCTCCATGTACCAAACACCTGGATTAAACAGTTATCTCCATTTTGCCAGATTTGTTTCATCTACTTCAATCTCCCTAAACATTTACGTTTGTACAGGAGAAACTGGATAAATACCTAATTCTACACCCTACCTCCCATTTTAAGTCATTTTTCAGAATAATGAGTTAGTGACCTAGTAACCTCCACTGTAGTGACCAATAGTTTTTTTTTTCTGAATATGGTTATGAACTGATAGATTATTGTTTGCATTTGATGTGTTTCAGCCCATTGTAGTCACTATTAATTGTTTTAGATGCTCATATTGTCTCATCTTAGGTTAATAAGTATCTCTTCAAGTTGACTCCAATGGCCTTTTGACGTGATCCTGTTGGACTTCGATGGTTTCCTTGCTTTCTGGCAAAAAAAAAAGATGTTCCAGGATCTGTATCCTGCACCATACATGGAGTCAGCCATTTCTCTAGGGGGCCTTGATTCCTTTTAGTAGAGAACACAGTTTGGGCTGTAGGACTGAATTATTTTTGTGAACCTCCTCTCCTGCAATTACAGCCTGCACCCCTGCTTATAGCCAGTATGAACTCTTGCTGGGCATCAACAGATCGAAAACCACCATGTAGTTCTTCCTCACTCTTAACAAAGATTCATCTCTTGAGAATTTTGTGCTCTACCTCCATTGTAGTCTTTATGGTTCTGAAACTTTTGCTTCAGTCACCCTGAATTTTACCAGCCATATGCATGCCATACCTTGGATTGCCAAACTGCCCTCACTGGAGCCAATTTCTCTGGTTAGAATAGTTGTCCCAACTCATGCTTAATACTCTAGTAAGCAAGGTTCCACCTGGGCTCAGGTTAACTTTTGCTCCCTGTGTTCTACCAGCATTCCATTTATCCGAAACCCTCCCTCACCTCATCAAGATCTTATTTGGTCTTTAATGATTTACTCTGCTGCTTCCTGGGTTCTAAAGAACCCAGTTCAGGAGTTCCTGTTTCAGTTCGAGATCTTATTGGCCTGTCCAATCAGGTTGGTGTCAGCCCAGCTAGGATTAGGCAGAGTGGTGTGGGGGGTTGTAGTGCGCTTTTGGCACAGCATGTATTTGGCTGACTACTTCTCTATCTTTTCTTTCCTATTGTAATTCATGAGTCTCAGCATCTTCTGAATGGTGTTTGGTGGGTCATCATGTTGATTTCTGCTCTAGGGAGTAGCACACTCTGGCTGTGTATCATTGGCACACGGATTTAAGGTTAGATGATGGGCTGCAGTTTTGTTAAATGGAACAATATGAAGAGATGGCATTATAAAGAGGCTTGGCAGCAGGGCCCATTTGAATGGTTGGTTCTTGATTCCCATGTTGATATAGGCAGATCCTTGACAGGAATTTTGTATGGCCCCAAATATGGTAAATCGCTGGTACATCAAGTCATCCTCAGAGTTGTCTCTGTAACTGTCTTGAATGCAGTTTTGTGAATCTCTGGAGATTGTCTGTATAGGGCTTAATCATTTAGTTATTTTAGTTGAGCCTGTTTAGCTTCTTCATAAGAAGATAAGAAATGTGAAAGAGATGCAGACAGTAGGGAAAAAGCTAGGAGCTTTGTTCCCCCCTTCTCTACTTGGATTCTGGAACTGGACTCATAGGTGAGTAGTGAGGAGCTGGGCTTAAGCGAATTAATCCTGGATCTAACTCTGCTTTGTGCTCGCTCCAGTCCTTGTGTCAAAGTTCACTTTGAGCCACTCAGAATAGCATGTGGAGTGGTCATTCAGGACTGTGCTAACTTACACTTCATTTTATCAAATGGGAGATCCAGTAATTTATAGTCTATTATTTCTGGAGTCTGGAGATGGCTCTGTATAAGCTTTGCTGAAGCAGATTTTATTACATTAGAAGAGAACCTAGCTGGCTGCATCCAACACCAGAAGCTTTTAGATGCTAAGTAAAGAGGTCATAGTTAAGGTAACAGAATGACTCTGGAACCCATTACCCCACCCAAGAAGGAGAGTAATGAATTCCGGGTTGGCCTCTTTTCATTTCCCTTTGATTTTGAGTAATAAATTCCCTCCTTACTTCCCAGCTGAACAATTTGGGAGTCTGTATTCCCTAGAAAGACTCTGTTCACATACCCATCAGGCTAAATTAGGTGAAAACTCTTTGGCCTTAATGAATGTTGAAGGATTTTAAAGGGCTATTGGAAATTCTTCTAGAAGTAACAATTCCCATTCTGTTGGTGAGGCAGTTCTGAAGAAATTCCCTGAACCTCTTAGGTTACTTTATACAGCAAAAGAGCCAGCATTAGGTTTTCTTTGCTAATAGATGACAGGGAGAATGTAGACACTTGGAATCCATGGAGAATCCCTAAGTTGCATTTTAGCCTTTGTGTTTTGTCTCCTTTCCTAACCTTTTTATCAGAGCTGATCACAGGAAACAGCACGATAGATTTGCATGACTTATCTCCCTGCCTTCTCCTGCCATTCTTTTAGAAAGTGGTGAGTGGCTGCCTGCCAGGTAAAATCTGGGTGACAAAATCTAAAGTTAGATTCAGAGTTATAAGCATAGCCCCTACCCAGGTTGCTTCCAAAGAAAAGAAAGGAAAAATGTTGTGCAAAATCTTGCTTCCTTGCCTTTAAATTGGGTACTTACCACATTAGAATCGAGCATTGTGCTAGTTGTACTCCTGTTGATTGATTTCATTCTACATTCATGGAACACCAACAATGTGCCTGGTACTATGCTGAGTACCTGAGATAAAAAGATAAACAGGAGTTGGTCCTTACCACTTAGAGCCCACAGTCTACTACTGGGAGAGTGTGGGAAGGTCTGATAAAAGCTATAATGGTCTTGCCACATAATTTGCTTTTGTATCTTAAAGCCAGTGGGGAACCATGGAAATATTTTAAGTAGGAGAGTGACATGATTCATTTGCATTTTATTTTATTTTTTAAATGAGGCAGAGTCTTGCTCTGTCGCCCAGGCTTGAGTGCAATAGTGTGATCATAGCTCACTGTAACCTCAGACTCCTGGGCTCAAGTGATCCTCTTGCCTCAGCCTCTTAAGTAGCAGGGATTACAGTTGTGCACCACTACACACTGCTTTTTTTTTTTTTTTTTTTTGAAACAGGGGGCGAGTGAATAAGATAGTCTCTGCCCTCATGGAGCTTACATTCTAGTAGTGATGGAGTAGTGTGGTGGTAGGGAAGCAGACTATATACATGCAACAAATGATATTTTTTCAGATAGTGGTAAGTAATTTGAAAAAAAAAATAGAGCTATGGGAGTTAGAGTGTTTGGGCATTGGGATGGGTACTGATGGGGGTGGGCAGTGAAGGCCTCTCTGAGGAGGTGATATTTGAGCTGAGACAGCTATGAGAAGATCTAGGCAAGAGTGGTCCTGATGGGTATAACAGCAAGTACAGGGACCTAAGATGTGAACAGGCTTGGCATGGTGTTTAAGCACCATAAAGATGGTCAGAGTGGCTGGAACAGAGTGGAGCCCAGAGGAGCAAGTAATAGTTAGATGAGGATGAAGCACCTTCTAAACCATGGGAAGGAATCTGGATTAATTCCAGTGGAGTAAGAAACACTGTGATTAATTAAATCAGGGGTCAGCAAACTACAGCCCATGGGTCAAATCTGTCCTGCTGCCTATTTTTATGAATAAGCCATATTGGAACACTGTCACACACCATGGGTTTGCATATCCTCCATGGCTATTTTTAATGTTACAAGAGCAGAGTTGAGTAATTTCAACAGAAAACATATGGCCCAGAAGCCTAAAATATTTACTATCTGGCCTTTATAGAAAAAGTTTACTACCCCTGAATTAAATGATCTAAGTTTTGAGGAGACACTCTGGCTGCTGTTGAGATAATTAATGGTAGGCGACAAGAGTATATCTGAATAGTTCAGTTAAGAAATAACTAGGTGTTGAGCTACCAGAAAGCAAAGATCACACCGTTTTTGTTCCGTTTAAATACGCCTAGCTATACTTTATACTCATTAAATATTGTTGAATGAATGATGAGATGCTGAATAAGGGAATGCCAGTGAATATGAAGGGGAAGTGAGGTTTTGAGAGATATTTAGGAGGTAAAAAATCAGTGCAGCTCACTGTTGACAAGGTGAATAGAAATAGGAGTAGGACAGAAGGAGGACTGTAGGTGCTCTTCAGGGTTCTGGTACAGGGATCTTGGTGCATGGTTGGTGTTCCATGAACATAGAATGAAATCGATCAATCAACAGGAGAAGTGGAGATACAAAGAGCATATGCTACCAGAAAGAAGGAGTTAATCTTTGGACGTGGGACACCTGGGACATCCAGGTAGCAATGTCTAAAAGGTAGTTGGAAAGACAAAGCTCAGTGGCATGATGCCTAGACTTACGGTAACCAGAATTCCGGAGTCATCAGCTAGTGTGGGCTCTCCTAAGAAGGGTGTTTGATGAGAAGGGCAGGGGTAGATTCCATAAGGCATTCATTTCCATTACATTTTGGATCCAGAGAGGAGGCAAAGGTAACTAGCTGTGTGGACAGTTTGCATCAGTCAGTCAGGTCATCCCATGACCATGGAATATTTTTTCTGCAGAAGCTGATAGGCTCAGATGAAGCCTTGCCTTATCTGTTCCTCTGGCCGCCAACCTCTTTCTCTTAGTTGGGTTGGCTGGGGCAGCTGGGAGATTTCTTCCCAGACTCCCTGCTAACGTTGGAACATTTGTGGCCTTTTAATTCTGTAGGTGATTCATATTTGCATTTATCTTTTTTTTTTTTTTTTTTTTAAAGAGACAGGGTCTCATCCTGTCACCCAGGCTGAAGTGTGATGACATGATCATAGCTCACTGCAGCCTCGACCTTCCAGGCTGAAGTGATCCTCCCACCTCAGCCTCCCAAGTAACTGGGACCATAGGTGCATGCCACCAAGCCCAGCTAATTTTTTATTTTTTTGTAGAGGCAGGGTCTCTCTATGTTCCCCAGGCTGATCTCAAACTCCTGGGCTCAAGTGTTCCTCTCACTTTGACTTTCCAAAGTACTGGGATCACAGGAGTGAGCCAACATGTTTGCATTTATCTAGTTGAGGCTATGGGTAGGTAGGAGGGTCTAGTTGTCCTTGGTGTTTTGTTAGAGCAAGAATTCTCTGACACAAGGGTTAGGCAAGTGGCTAAATTTTATTAAACATTGTTAAATATTAATAAATTTATTAAATATTATTAAATATTGTGGGTTCTTTTAACCCACAAAGCTAGATAAACTCCTTACATGTCCTGAACAATAGCTTCCCCTTTCTTTTTTGTCAGGGGAAGGGGAACCACAGAAATACTTAATAAAAAAAGCACTTGTGCTGAAAGTGGTCTTAAAACTGGATGCAAATCTCACCTTTACAAAAGTCCATTATGAAAACCCAAGGATGAAATCAACATTGTAAAGGGAGTAGGGAAGGAGGACCACTCTCTATCCCATTCTTCCACCCCCCTCATATTTTTTTCAGCATACTGTCACACCTCTGTTGTTTAGACATTTTTCAAAGACATTTTTCGAAGACATTTTAACCCAGTCTTACATATAAGGTTCACATTTTGGGGTCCCATATGTTTTATGAGTTTCTCCTTTTCTAAGGAAACAGTTGAGTAATAGTTTTGCTACTCCTCTAACCTAAATTATTCCTGTCATGAGGTTAGTAACTTCTGACAGACAGAGGTAAGTAGTCTAAAGCCTGATTACCTGGTCCCAAAGTGGAGGAAATGGAGCCTTGAACCAAATAAATAGGTAGTAAAGGTAAATTTAAAATACGAAAAAAAAATTTTTGAAAGGCATCTGTTGATGAGTATTATTTCCACCTCTGTCTGGTCCACCCTGTAGAAACCGTGCTCCTTATTATATGTCACTCTTAATAGTTCCTTATATAGCTGTGCAGTGTTTATGTAAATAAAAGGAGATATGAACATATGTTCTTACCCCCTCACATTCTTTTACATGAAAGGTAACTCATTATATAACCTGTTCTGTACTATTTTGTCCTTAACAGTATGTCTTGGGGATCTTTCCATGTTGGTACAGAGAAAGCTTTCTCATTCATATATCAGAGCTGCATAGTATTCCATTGTGTGGATGGCTGCCTCCTACTTTATTGACTCAGTTCCTTACAAATGTGCACTTGAGTTGTTTCCAGTATTTGCTATTACAAGCAATACTCCAGTGAACAAAAGCAGCTTTTTAAAGGGTCGCACAGTACTGCATATGCTACTTAAAATGAGATTATTATTCTTCATTCTTAGAATGCCAGTTGGTTTTGTTGGTTGATAAATTCCCAATTACTCATATTCACGAGTGCAACATTGATGATGAATCTGACATCCCTTCATAACTTAAGAATCATTAGTATTACTGCCCCATGGAGGCATACTATTCTATCTCAGGTTTATTTCAATAATAAAACCTTTGGAAATTGTAATAATGAAACCTACTTAAGGCCCTTTGCTTAAGAAGTCTGAATCACTGATCACTGCAATTACTGCCATGGCAGCTGTAGAGCAATTTAACAGGATAATAGTGAATAAGATAAATTACACTTCAGATTCTTAATGGATTGATGTGCAGAAGTATGCAAGGGAAGATGGGGGTGGGAGAGGAGCACCTTTAAAATTTCAGCACACAGTAATAAAATAAGGAACTGGGCCATTGTAGCCGTTACTACTAGGAATTAGTCATCTCCTACAAACCTCTCGGGCTCTGTGGTGGGCAGAACGTCCTGTTTATTATAGACAACAAATTGGGTTAATTCTCTTGTTTGTGTGCCTCTGTGGAGTGGCTGGAAATTCTAGGTGATTTGCTAATTGTCTTATTTGGAATACTCCCCTTTCTACTAAAGAATTAGTATCTTTGGTATAAAAATAGGGAGGCAGACCAGTTTTACAAATAGCTGCTGGCCAGGAGAATAACAGTTTCTGCCAGGTGAGCGGTTAAAAAAAGGCAGACTGGAAAAATAACTGTGGAATGGTGTTTCTTATTTACAAGGCTAACATAAAGTCTCCCTGTGTGTTGGGGATGGGGGAGGGGACGGATCGGTTAAGAAGTAAGTACAGTGCTTGCTTTGTATGTCCCTCGATTTGTGTTTAGGGGAGAATAGTGAGGATGTGGTCATATGGGTAGGCGTGGGGCCCAAGGAAGGGGCCCAAGGAAGCAAATCCAGGAGACTTGGCTGCAGTTCTACCCTTATGGACATTCCTTGGCACCTGGTTACATTGTGGACACCTCAATATCAACTGGGTATTGATATTGTATACCTTCACTCTCAGTACAAAACCCTTAGCACCCATTATCTCATTCTTCCCCACCAAAGCCCTTGGAGATGAAGAGCAGGAGAATGAAGTCTTGTCTCTCTTAATGTTTAATCAGTATTAACACACCTTTAAGTGCCATTGGATTTAGAGCGGTG
Source organism: Papio anubis (assembly GCF_008728515.1). NCBI lineage: Eukaryota > Metazoa > Chordata > Mammalia > Primates > Cercopithecidae > Papio > Papio anubis. The sequence continues at coordinate 155,432,272 of NC_044976.1, read as the reverse complement.
TTGTGTTGATATTAAAGCAAGCTAAATTGTCTTGAAGTGTAGAAAGCACTTTTAGAAAAAGGAACAAGTTTAGGCTGAGAGAACAAGACAGATGAGGTTACTCCTCTAAGCTGGAAAAGATCTTGTGTCAAAGGAGGAAGCCTCAGAGATAATCTGGGCCAGAAGATTCTGTGTTCAAATCGTGGTTCTGCCTCTTGGTCAAGTTATATAACCTCTGATTTATAATTACTTTAATCCATAACATAAAGAGAGTGATATCTACCGTGCAGTTTTTTTTTTGAAATGATTAAACGAGATAATAGAAATAAAGTTGGCCCTCAATAGGTGGTAGCTGATACTATTAATATTATTAACAGAGAGTCTTCTAAAAAGTCTCATTTATAGTTTTGGAGCAAAGGAAGGCATTCTCTTTTACTTGAGGAGATTGGTACTTCTGGCAGTAAATCAAGAGGGCTGCCTTTAGGGTTGGGAAGCATATTGACAGTATTGGAGGAAGGTGTTAGTTGCCATGGCAACCTGGGAATTCATTTGGAGGGAGAGTTGTGACTGGAGGTTATCTCACTGTAAGAGACTGACTGGTGGAGATAAAAAAAAAAAAAGCTCGTCTGGCAGGAATGAAATCTTGCTTGCTGTATATCTGCAGGAAATACCAAGAGATGTGCTCTAGAGAAAGAGCCAAACATGAGTCAGAATGATGTGCAGGCCTTCTTCGGCAATGGGTGGTTGTGTCTTAGTGGGCCTAAATGCTGCCACCAGTTGATTGCTTTTGTTCGCATGTATTACTTTGGTAAAAAATAAATGTATGAATGGGATTTCAGTGAACTGTGTTTTTTCGTGGGGTTCTTTTCTTTTTTTTTTTTTTTGTCATCTGAAAACATGACATCAGATTGTTGCATATTTTCCTACAGTTGGTTTAGTCCCCAAAAAGGTTTTAGTAAAAGAGCACGGATACAGAGCGTACCTGAATCATTTACCTTGTTCCTAAGGTAAATGACATAATGAATACAAATATTTCCTCTTGATTGGGCAGGTAAGACTTTTTTTTTCCCTGTAAAGGTTCTTCTGATAGTGCCACTTGATGACTGATTTTGAAAAGCCTCTTGGTACGATGTACATAATGTCCATTGTTAGTTTGTCTGCTTATTTAGTGCCTTTGCTGTTATCTGTTACCTTCTGATTGCAGCCTTGCCTGGAGACAGGGCTGGACCAAATGAACCCCCTACAACAGCAAGATTCTCGAGTTGCTATTTAATTTTTTACAGGCTTCCAGTGCTTACTCACATCTATTTCCTTCCTTCCCTTTCAAGTTAGAGGTAGTCATTTCACTTGCGTTGGCTGGCAAAATGTGGCCATACATGGCAATTCTGGGCAGAAGCAGTTGCCAGTATGGGACAGTTCAGTGCTCTCTTTTCCTGCCTTGGTGATTGTGAAAGTTTGTGAGCAGGTGGAACCTCTGTCAGTCTGAGCTCTTGAACTACAATGATGAACAGATTGCCCCTCCCTGACCCTTGTTGGATACACAGCATAAAAAATAAATGACTTTTTGTGATGGTAAGCCACTGAGATTTTGGGGGTTGGTTGTTCATGCAGCAGAACCCAGCCCATTCTTAGTGCTTCAGTGGTCATTTAATACATATATATTGAGTATTTAAGTTTGTGCTGGGCACTGTTAGGTTGGGGATATAACAGTGAACAACACAGAAGTCTCTTCTCTAATGGAGATTACATCTATGAGGGAAACATAAGTAAACAAAGATAATTAAATATTGAGATAAGTGCTATAAAAGAAAATAAACAAGATCATGCGATAGAAAAATCTCCAAAGAACAAGGAGGCTTGAAAAGGAAATGGGAATCCCCCAGGACACTTATTAATGAATTTTAATATTTCCCTATATGTCTTAAGACTCTGGATACTTCTAGAGTAGTTTCTTATGCCTTGGAAAGGGGATAACACTGAAGGCAAGAGAGCAATGTGTTGTATTACTTGGTAGCATGTGACAAAATTAAATAAGTAGTATACTCCAAAATAAATGACAGCCAGGAATGATGTTAGTTTGCTCTGCATCTTTAGAAACTCATTAGTGTCCCACTGGGTTTAGTGGAAGATGAAATCTGAGCTTTGTTTATGTGCTGTGTTAAGCCCCTCCCCGAGGGCATCCATCTTCAGCATTCAGACTTTCCAGAGATCTAGTTGCTTAGTAGGTACTGGTCCAGTTTAATTTTATTAACCAGACTCTCACACTGGGGAGAAGTGGAATGTAAATTGATGCATAATGCTTATATCTTGTATAATATAATTTTGGAAGGAAATAGAATGATGACATATTTCCTTAAATCTTACTTAACTGCTCTCCAGTGAAAACTTTGAGAATGGTTATAACTTTTCTGGAAGAAACATAGGGATAGAGCTCAGGTCTGATCATTGAGGAACATTAGGTTCAGTGCCAGTTGGCAATGATGGTTTACTTTGTGTGACCGTAAGAAATCTCTCGGTATGAGAGTGGGCAGCACCTATTTTATAGCCTTGATAGGAAGAAGTGAGAAAAGTGTTACTTGGGATTTGTAATGGGGTAGGGAGAGCTTTATCTGCTTTTCTTTTCTTCCTTTTCTTTGGGGCAAACCAAAGCAAGGAGAATAGGAGGTCAGGGGAGGAGGCATGTCTAAATGACAGTTATAAGGAAGAATCAATTCCTTCAGAAACTTTGGGCACTGAAAGAGTGTGGGCTGTTTAATTCTATGTCCAAACTCAGAAACATGCTTTTGCAACTGCAATGAAGAGAATTCAGAGTGATGTGCATGGTGACATTTGCCCCTCATCCGTCGAGCCAGTCTTATGATCATCCCTGGAGGAAAAGTGAGAATCTCTAAACTGGAGCTCAGATTTTTCTTTCTGCCTTGAATATTTTAGTCATCTCATGTTGGAACATACTCTAAAAATCTGATCTGGATGAAACTCCAAGGAAGTAGGAGAAATTGATCAAAGAACAGCATCGAAGACACACGCATCCTTGCAAATATATGGGTTTATTAATATAGTGTAAATTTCCGTGCCAGGACACATGCTAACAGTTTAATGATGTGTATAGCGAAGTCCCTTGTTAGCCCCATTCAGAAACTCTAAAATGAGTTGCAAGGCTGAAAGTATTGAAGCCAAAGGCCAAAAACAATGATCATGTTACCTAGGGTCTCATGAATAATTCAGCTGAGTTTAATACTTTTTCCATGGTGAAAATAAAAGCTGAAATATTTGGAATAATATAGGCAGATTGTACCCCCCTTCCTTTTGGGAGGATGGTTGGTCATGAGGAATGTAAGGAAGGGTGGAGAAACATAAGGAATCTTTTCATATTTCTTTTAACCAAATATATGGAATCTCTCAACATTCTACCTCTAAAGAAGTAAAAATATAAAAATTTAAGTTGGAGATTTAAAGGTGTTCTCTTTGAATGTTCATTAATAACTGAAGATTTGGGCTTGAGAGGCGCTTAGAAAATGGCTCCTAAAGTCCTAGAAAGATGGTTATAGAAATACCAAGAGAGGAGGAATGCTTGATATTCTTGGTGATAGGAATGACTAAGAATAGTGTATTGGTCTGTTTCAGAAAGATAGTAGTAATTAGACATGAACAAAAGAGCACGTGGATATTCTTGAAAGTGTGCAAATTGAATTACTGTAAATGTAATCATAATTTAAAGGCATTAGAAAAGCATTATAACAAAACCTGCCAGAAGATGAGAATTATTTTTCATAAAGTGAATGTATTTCTTTCTCTCCAGTTCAGTTTTTAAACCTAGGTTTTTGTATATTGATTTAACTTAAATTGAGACCTCTGCTGTTCAGGGGATAAAGCTCTGGACATTCTACATCCTTATACTTCAGTTCTTGCCTCTTAAATAGGTAAACTCTCCTATTTCTTTCTACTTTTCTCCTAAAAATAATGAGAAGATAAGCAAGTTAATGGAATCTAAGACTGTTTGAACTGGGAGGAGCTTAGAGATCATCTAACGCAGGTCACTTATTGGACTGAAACTAAGACCTAAAGAGGTTATGTCACTCTTCAGGGTCCCCACTAATAAAAGAGGCGGCGAATTATTATGAATAGGGCAAACATAACTCAAAGAAGGGATTCTTTTTATTAAAAAATATGAGAAAGGAAACAGACCTGACTGACATGGCCCATTTCTTTCATTCTTTATGGTTTTTTTTGTTTGTTTTTTGTTTTTGAGGTGGAGTCTTGCTCTTGTTGCCCAGACTGGGGTGCAATGGTACGATCTTGGCTCACTGCACCCCCCGCCTCCCCGTTTCAAGCGATTCTCCTGCCTCAGTCTCACGAGTAGCTGGGATTACAGGCATGTGCCACCACGCCCGGCTAATTTTGTATTTTTAGTAGAGACAGAGTTTCTCCATGTTGGTCAGGCTGGTCTTGAACTCCTGATCTCAGGTGATCTTCCCGCCTCGGCCTCCCAAAGTGCTGGGATTACAGGCATGAGCCACCGCACCTGACCTTCTGTATTTTTTATTGCTTAAAATATGATGAGATGCCTGGACATTCAGCTGCCATCTTGTGATGTAAAGTGCTGTGTTAACTCACTGAAGAATTGTACAAAACAACATGGATGAATCTCATAATAAGGAATGAAAGAGACGTGAAACAAGAGTGCATCCTATATGATTCAATTTATATGAAATTTTAAAAGAGGCAGGACTAATCAATCTATGGTGACAGTAATCCCTATCATGGTCACCCTTATGGAAGGGTAATGACTGGAAGGGAGCCCAAAGGGACTTTTAGAGCGCTAGCGATGCTCTGTTTTTTATCTGGGTGCTAGTTGCATGATTTTGTTCACTTTGTGAAAATTCTTTAAGCTGGCTACTTAAGAGTTGTGTTCCTTCTGTATCTACATTACATTTTAATAAAAGGTTTACATTTAAAAATGTAAACTATTTACAAGCAGAAGATGAGGCTTTGGGTAAAGTCCCATGGAATAGGTGGACTTAGAGTCATTAGGGAGAATAATTTTTAATTCCAATTTCTACACTGCCTCTAGGCTCTAAAGGCCATTTTCTTTTCTTTATGACACTTCAAGGTTGTTCCCTAGATTTGTTTTTGCCATCTCCAAATTAAAAATAGAGTCTAGAAAAACAGGATAGAGAATGCAGGAGTACAGCCGAATACACAAAGGCATTTGGCATAAACCATGGTATTTCAAATTGGTGGGATGGGAGAGAGGAATGGATTTTTCAATAACCGATTTTGAGACAACTGGGTAGCCATTTGGGAAAAAATTAAATTGGATCCCTGTCTTCCTCCTTATATGGAAGTTAATTTTATATTGATTAAAATATACATGTACAAAATGAAACCATAAATATTAAAAGAAAATATAGAAGTATATATTTTTAAACCATGGAATATAATGTAAGCCTGACTGAAAATTCAGGAGCTATGTAAGAAAAGATTGACAAATTTTAAAAGTTCTACATGGTTAAAAATAGTATCATAAAGCCAAAAGATGAACTGGGAAAGATATTTGCAACACATGAGAAGGGGCTAATTTCCTTTATAAAGTGTTCATACAGTCAACAAAAAGTCAAAAAAGATCAGCAATCCAAAGAAAAAATGAGCAAAGAACATGAGCTGTTGTTTCAAACAGAATAACTAAATAACTTACTAACACCTGCAAAGACTTATTGCAACATGGAAACCTATGAACATAGGAAATGAATGATGCCAGGTCTTATTCATAATAGAGGAATACAAATTCAATTGCAAATACAATATGTAGTCATTTTTCACATATCAGATAAAAAACATTTGCTCATACATTGCATTCTGAGTACAGAGTAGCAAGAAGTCTCATATATTGTTGAATGGGCAGTATCAGAAAGAATTTAAAATGTATATACCCTTTGACTTACTGGTTCCCTTCTAGGACTTTATTCTGTAGATACACCCACATCTACATTCATTACAACATTGTTTATGGCAGCAAAAAATTGGAAACAATGGCAGGTACCACCAAAAAGGGACTGGTTGAATAAATGAAAGCATAGCTATGCAGTGGAATGCTATGCAGCTGGTAGAAAGAAGGGGCAGATTGATACGTTCTATACGAAAAAATCTCCGAGATACACTGTTAAATGAAAAAAAAGTGGCACATGTGCCACGTTTTAAAAAGGGAAGGAGCATATACACAGATGCTTGTATACACAGAGAATATTTCTTGAAGGATATATAAGAAAATGGTTTCCTCAGAGGTATAGAACTTTGGGGAAGGGTAGGGATGAGAGGGAAACTTGCTTGTCATTGTTTACTGTTTCGTATTGAGAATGTTTTCCCCAGGTGAATGAATGTTATACTCATTTAGGAAAACAGACAAAACCAATAAAACCAAACCATTTGTATATAGTGATTATTAACGGAGATGCCATTGGCATTTTAGATGCATTTTGGGACTGTTCCCCACATTCATGACATTACATTCCTTTCCCTTTGCACTAAGTGCCAGTAGCACTTCCCTAGACACTGATAAACAAAAAGTGCTCCTCTAGATTTCTGAAAAGGCCAGGGTGTGGATTGGGTTGGTGGTGGTGTTTGAGTCTAAAAGAATGTAACTTCTCTTAGGGTTTCCTAATTTCCAGGTTATGTTGGTCTGGCAGGGTCTTGACCGACATGGACGGTTATGGACCTTTACTTAGCGAAAAACTTGAATGAACTTCCTTTCTAGAACTCACGGTTTTCATTCAGTGAGACGGGACTTTGCCCTGGAGCAGTGACTGGTCAGGGAGCTGTATCTAAGTGGGAGCTGCACCTGTGTGGGCAAAAGTGTGGCGCTCAGATTTTTGTCACAATGGGCAAGATTTCAGGAAGCAGGATTTTGGTTCCTTTGCTTTAAAAAGCATGGAGAATGGCCGAATGTGGTGGCTCACACCTGTAATCCCAGCACTTTGAGAGGCTGAGGTGGGCAGATCACCTGAGGCCAGGAGTTCGAGACCAGCCTAGTCGACACGGCAAAACTCCGTGTCTACTAAAAATACAAAGCTGAGCATGGTGACACTTGCCTATAGTCCCAGCTACTCAGGAGGCTGTGGCACGAGAATCACTTGAGCCCATGAGGCAGAGGTTGCAGCAAGCCGGAATCACACCACTGCACTCCAGCCTGGGCAACAGAGCGAGACTCCATCTCAAAAAAAAAAAATTTAAAAAAGCATAGAGGATTGGTTGTATCCTAATAGCACTGTTCCATTTTTCTGTGGTGTGCTTTTTAGCTTTTTTCCTAACAAAAAAATCTTACCACATGATTCTCTGCCAACAGATTTTCCTGAGCTGGAAGGAACAGATGTTTCTGTTGGAAATGGGCATCTGTTTCTCCCCTCACTGTGGCGTGTGCTTCCTATGAGCCCAGGCCCATGTAACAGTGAATTATCATTAGAAGGCTCTCTCGTAAGATTCACAGGGAAGAATCTGTAAGACCCTAGTCTTCCAGGAGGTCAGAAGGAGAGCAGAATGGAGGGTGAGCTTCAGAGCACAGAGCAATGCAAGGGGAAACAGTGCTGCTGTCCTGTCTGCTTGGCAGTGACCAGCAGCTGCATCTGGCCCTCATGAAACAGGAGGCGAGTTACTGAGACAGTAGAGAAACCCTGAGTCTTTAGAACTGTATTATCTACCTGGGCCTTATAACCTGGACATTCCCAGGGGTAAATTATATCCAAGTAGAAATCTTCCTTCTCAGAACATACCCAGAAATAATGATTCTCTATTTTGAGTACTTTCTTGTGCAGTATACTAACCAGGTGCCTACTGCTATAAATTAATTTTTTTTCTTTTTCCTTTTTCTCTTTTTTGATGGAGTCTCGCTCTGTCACCCAGGCTGGAGTGCAGTGGCATGATCTCAGCTCTCTGCCGTCTCAACCTCCCGGGTTCAAGCGATTCTCCTGCCTCAGCTTCCTGAGTAGCTGGGATTACAGGCATGCGCCACCACGCCCAGCTAATTTTTGCGTTTTTGGTAGAGATGGGGTTTCACCATGTTGGCCAGGCTGGTCTTGAACTCCTGAGCCAGGTCCTCCACTCGCCTCAGCTTCCCAAAGAGCTGGGATTACAGGTAAGAGCCACTGTGCCCAGCAATTTTTTTCTTTAATCTAAGTGTACACATTAATGCATAGGAAATCCCCACCTTTCCCCAACCCCCTAGTTTTTCTTTTCCTTTTTTTAAAAACTGGATTTTCTTTCATTCTTTCTCTTTCCGCTTCCCATCCCTTGCCCTCCCCAAGGAGTGTCGTAGGTACCCCCAGACCATTGCCTCAAAGCATTCAGGATAGTGCTCTGCTGATTTTAAAAAAAAACATTTAAAATAACATTTCCTGCTTTTTCTAATTAGAAAAGCAACATGTTTATCATAGACAATTTGGAAAATACAGAAAAGCAAAGTGAAGAAAATAATTATCAAGGAAAACAATATACCTTTCTTTTAAGCAATCATTTTCTCTCCATCTTTGCAGTCACAAGCTCCTTTGTTCCACTTTTTATGTCTTAGAGTAGCTGGGAGTTGGCACACAGATGGTTGGAAGTCCTTGGATCTCTCTGTCTCCCTGTGTTGTAAGAGTGCAGAAATATAGCAGGCAGCTCTTTGGCTTTGTTTTGAAGCCCTGCAGAATGGGAGAATGCTCTGCATCACTGGAGGACATTTGACTGCATTACAATCTCCCAAGAAGAGTGGTTGCTGGGAGGAATGAGCAGAAGGAGTGGTGTACTAGACTGTACAGGAGTCTTTCCTCCCAAGGCCTGGTGAGCTTTTGCCCTTGGACAGGGAAAGAGAATATCTGGGGATTTATATTTTCTACCAGAATTTGAGCCTTGTCACCTTGACTCTCCCCTTGTGTCCTTGGGTTTTTTAAATGGAACCTCTTTGTTGTAAAATGTTAGTTGTACAGTTGAATTTTTCAGAGTAGAATTGGGATCCAGAGTGAGAAACTTTCTCCCTGAAGGGGCTCCCTGGACTTTTGCTCTTGGCGAGTTGCTGGCAGATACTGACACTAGAAATAAGTGTCAGAGAGTTCTGATATCACTTCAGTTTCAGACTGACCCCGGAACACCCCTTGAGGACAGCAGTGTGTAAGCTCAAAAGAGATTGTCCTAATTTTGATGACCCTCAGAGTTAAGGCTTCTGGGGGAACTCTTCATTTTCGTAAAAACCCCTCTGTGGGTAGTCACTGTGTTGAGAGATGAGAATTTATGAGCCTTTACTGTTGAAGTTGTTTTTATGACATCATAATATGTGCTTCTACAACTGGATATTGGGCTTGGGAGTGTAGACATTGTGGGGCCAGGAGCTTTGCAGACTTCCCTTATTCCCAATTTCTTGGATTTTTTTTCTATCCCTTCATTCAGTTGATTTTGATGCCCTAGTATCTTTTCCTAGATCCCAGATCAAGAGATACTTTTATTCCTAATTCTCCCTCTGAAAATTCTGTGTCTTTCAGAACAAGACAGGGGAAAAGAGAAATGAGCTTATTAAAAACTATGATATCACAAGGTCAGGAGTCCAAGACCAGCCTAACTAACATGGTGAAACCTCGCCTCTGCTAAAAATACAAAAATTATCTGGGCATGGTGGCATGTGCCTATAAATGCCAGCTACTCAGGAGGCTGAGGCAGGAGAATCGTTTGAACCCGGGAGGCTTAGGTTGCAGTGAGCTGAGATCGTGCCACTGCACTCCAGTCTGGGCGACAGAGCAAGACTCAGTCTCCAAAAAAAAAAAAAAAACTACGATGAGCTGGGCATGGTGGCTCCTCACGCCTGTAATCCCAGCACTTTGGGAGGCCAAGGCGGGAGGATCACTTGAGCGTAGGAGTTGAAGACCAACCTGGACAACATAGTGAGACCTCATCTCTACTAAAAATAAGAAATTAAAAATTCGCCGGGTGTGATGGCATTTGCCTTAGTCCCTGCTAATCCCTGAGGCTGGAGTGGAATGATTGCCTTACCCCAGGAGTTCAAGCTTGCAGTGAACTGTGATCATGCCACTGCACTCCAGCCTGGGTGACAGAGCAAGATCCTGTCTAAAACAAACAAAAAACTATGATGGTTAAAAAAAAAAAAAAATATTGGTGAACAACCTCTCTGGATTGTAATTTCTCAAAGAAAAATATGATGTAGAGATTATTTCTCTTGCTCTTCCTTCCAGGTATTTCATCAAAAAGCATAAATTCCTGAGCTTTGCTGGCAACCATATTACTTTTTCTCTCTTCCTCAGTCCCTGTACCTTTCCTCTTTGTCCATTCTGGAATTGTGGGGGTGATAAATGGATTCAAAAATGCTGTTAAGGGTGATCTTTAGGTAGGCACAGATTCTTTATGATATATCCCTAATTAGGAGCCTTTACAGGTTCTCCCCAAAGCCTCTTTGTGCAGGAATAGGAGCCTGCTGTGTTTTAGACTGGATGGGGCTCTAACCAATTATTTTTTGTCTTTCCCCACAGGGCATCGTAGTAGGTGCTCAGTGAAGATGTGTTGGATTGAAGTGGTTTGAATTAAATATGATTTGTATGTAATTTTATATTCAAATAAAGTCTGTTCCTGGTCTGAGTTACTTTTCAAATTATATATTGTTACTCTGAAGATTGTCATTTCCTGAATTTTATTTCCTTTGTTCCTTTTCACCCACTTGCTTCCATTGTTCCAAATTTAGTCGTGTTGGAAGTGAGACTAGATAGGTGTGGAAATAACTGTCGAATTAAATTGTTCAGTCAGGGGAAGAGGGGGTAGATGGCTAAAGACATCAGAATCTTTTGTGTGGATTTTAGGGTCAGAAAATGGAAACTGGTAGAGCAAAAAGGTCAAAAAGTATAAGGAATACCCTGGTTTGCTTTAAATCTCTATTTGCCTTAGAGCAGTCATCTGCAGTGTGGTGACCACAGGCTTTCTAATGTGTATGGGTTTAACTCCCTAGAGAGCAATATTCCTTTGGGGTGAGGAGAGTAGGGGGCAGATTCTTTCCTTCCAGGGGCCTTCTCATTGCCTTTTTTTAAAATTTTTTAATTTTTAATTTTTTTTTTTTTTTTTTTTTGAGACGAAATCTCGCTCTGTCACCAGGCTGGAGTGCAGTGGCATGATCTCGGCTCACTGCAACCTCCGCCTCCTGGGTTCAAGTGATTCTTCTGCCTCAGCCTCCTGAGTAGCTGGGACTACAGGCGGGCATCGCCACACCCAGCTAATTTTTGTATTTTTGGTAGAGATGGGGCTTCACTACGTTTGCCAGGATGGTCTCGATCTCTTGACCTGGTGATCCGCCCTCTTCAGCCTCCCAAAGTGCTGGGATTACAAGTGTGAGCCACCGCGCCAGGCCCCATTGCTTTCTAATAGCCCTTTTCTCTTCTCTTTTAGCTCTTGGCACTTGAATTCCTATGACCATTCCCAACACCCCCACATGAAAGTGAGGTGAAAATGTCATCATCTTTCTGCCTATCCTGCTTTTAATCATCTTCCAATACAGCATTAAGTGCAATTCTAGTCCCTTTCAACCCCTTCCATGTGGGTGTTAGACTGAATGTTTAACTTCTTTATGAAAATGCACATTAGCCATTCAGAAACTTAATCTCCTAATGATTTGTGTGTATTGGTAAAAAAGAAAAGCCATCATCTCTGACTGATATACTCAGATGTTCCCTTTGGTACACTGATGGCAGGATTTCAGAAGTGAAGGACCATTTAATTTAATTTTGCAGATGGCAGGAGGTAAGCAGGAAAGCTTGGTCACAATATGCCCCCTCCTGGGAGAGTGGATTCAGTAAATTCAGGTTCCTGAGAGCCTTAGATGTGAGAAATTTAACCCTCTGCCTTCTTTCCACTTCCCCTCCCTTATATAAAACTTGGTGTTTGTGTGTGTGTGTGTGTGTGTGTGTGTGTGTGTGTGTGTGTATAGGGTGGGGTAGGGGGTGGAGTTGAGGAAGGGTAGGAAGGTGGAGGGAAGAAAATTGCCTGGGTTGAAAAGCCAGTGACTGATGTGAGATTACCTCATAGTGATGCTGCTTTGGGCATATGGATTATGACTAGATACAGATTAACCCATTCCTCTTTAATTGTTTTATGGCCTCATCCTTCTGAAATTGCCCCCTTGCAACCTGAAATCCTTTGGGGGGTTTTCCTTAGGCTGGGAACTCCGCTTGCTGTTGAGAAATAAACCTGCCTCTCTCCAGGGCATGAGTTCCACAGTGAAACTGAGGAGTAGATGGATGAGGAATCTTCTTTTGTTTTATTTTTAGGTGGTGCCCTTCTCACAGGGAAGCAAGCTCAGGATTCTGAATTTGTTAATTGCACAGCAGCTGGGTATTTGCTGCCTAGTCCTGTTGAAATTCCAGGATTGGATATCCAAGCTGTTGGCTTTTAAGATACATCCCCAAATGGTCATCTATCACTCTTTTTTTTTTTTTTTTTTAGACGAAGTTTCACTCCTGTTGCCCAGACTGGAGTGCAATGGCGTGATCTAGGCTCAGGGCAACCTCTGCCTCCCGGGTTCAAGCGATTCTCCTGTCTCAGCCTCCTGAGTAGCTGGGATTATAGGCATGTGCCACCACACCTGGCTAATTTTTGTATTTTTAGTAGAAACGGGATTTCTCCATGTTGGCCAGGCCATCCTTCACTCTTTTCAGCCAATAGTCACACCCAAAAATTTGGTGACTTTCACAGTCTTCCTATTGGATAAATTTGGTTTCAGATCTTGCCAAAATGAGGCGAAATTGTTTTTCTTCATGCTTCAGAGCCATGCTGCTCTATAAGGAAGTCTATATTAAATAGGAAGACATATTTCTTTATAAATCATTCTAGATGGTGGTATTCAGAAACTTGACAAAATTATCTTCCTAAAACTTGTTTGTTCCTGCTTACTAAAGGTTAATAGAAGTAGCTCATGGATAAGTTGTGAACTTTTTAAAGTTTCTGTTTTTTTCTTAAATCCCTCCTGTCTTTGCTCTTTTCCCTTCCTTTGTGGTGGCTGCCAGTCCTGCTTTGCAGGTAACTTCTCCCTCATGAAAACAGAGGAGGATCTGATATTATTAATTTATCCTGATAGTTTGACCATTGTAATGTTGTCAGTGAACATTTGCATTTCAGTTGTTTATCTATGAGTAGAAGGCCCACTGGCTGGGAGTGGTGGCTCTTGCCTGTAATCCCAGCAGTTTGGGATGCTGAGGCGGGCACATCACTTGAGGTCAGGAGTTCGAGACTAACCTGGCCAACTTGGTGAAAAATACTAAAAATAAAAAGTAAAAAAATTAGCTGGGCATGGCGGCGCACACGTGGTGTGCTACTTGGGAATCCCAGCTACTTGGGAAGCTGAGGCATGAGAATTGCTTGAACCAGGGAGTCAGGGTTTGCAGTGAGCTGAGATCATGCTACTGCACTCCAGCCTGGACGACAGAGTGAGACTGTCTCAAAAAAAAAAAAAAAGAGAAGAAAATAGAGTAGAACACTTTCTTTTTCTTTTAGCCACTACCAAGTGGGTGAAGAGATATTTATATCGTATGTTTTACAATTACTGATTCATTTATTCATTCACTCATCTGTGCAACAGGTATTTTTTGATTATCATGTATCAGACACTACTCTAGATGCTTTATTTCAGTCAGTACAATAAAGATCTCTCTGTGAGTTAACATTTCAGTGGAGGAAGAGGGAGACAAAGAATAAACATGATGAATATATAAATTGCTAGTATTTAGAAGGTAATAAGTACAGTAAGGAGCATCAAGAATGCTGGGTAGTCGTGAGGGGAGTTGTGTTTTTAAATTTTTTCTTCTTTCTTCTTCTTCTTCTTCTTTTTTTTTTTTTTAAAGAGACAAGGTCTCTCTCTGTTGTCCAGGCTGGAGTGCAGTGGCACCGTGATAGCTCATTGCAGCCTCCAACTCCTGGGCTCAAGGGATCCTCCTGCCTCAGCCTCCTGAAGTACTTGGGACCACAGTCATGTACCACTATGCCTGGCTAATATCTTAATTTTTAATTTTAATTTTTGTAGAGACAGGGTCTCATTTTGTTGCCCAGGCTGGTCTCAAACTCCTGGCTTCAAGCAATCCGCCCACCTCAGCTTCCTAAAGTACTGGGATTACAGGTGTGAGCTACCAGTACCTGGGCCAGGTTTCGTTTTAAAATAAGGAGTAGGGAGCTTTAAATGAGGCCTCATGGAATAGGTCACATTTGTGCAAAGATTTAAAGGAGGTAAGAGTGTAACCTGCATGGATATTGAGGGAAGGGCATTTCAGGCAGAGGAAACAGCCAGTTTAAAGGTCTTAAGGTGGAGCCCTAAGGCTCGAGTGTGCTTGGTGTATTTGAGGAATGGCAAGAAGGCCACTGAGGCTGAAGCAGAGTGGTCTGGTGGGAATGAGGGGAAAGTACTAGGAGATGAGGTCAGAGAGGAGAGAGTGAGAGGTTTTTAGGAGGAAAGGAGGAGATGCCTGATCACATCATGCCATGTTAGGCCGTTAGCTTTTATTCTGTAAATATCTATATCTACATCAATTATATCTCTATCATGTAAACACTCTCAGATCTTACAACTTTCCATCTTTATCGTCTTCTGAACTCCATAAGATCTTTCTAAGAATTGAGGGGAAAGTTGATTATAAGGGAGAATATACAAAACCTTGCATTGAAACCTTACTAGAGACCTGGAACCTACTCTTTTTGGGACTTGGCAAATTGATGAGATTCCATGCGCCCCCACCCCCCATTCTCTGGCACACAGAACAGGAATACTTATATAGCTTACTCTCATCCCAACCTTTCCCTTCGTCTGCTTCAAGAATCTCAAATACTTACAATTTTTGGCATATTTGACATTATTTTAGTTAATTTCTGAACGTGTTTTCCCACTGTTAACCCTCTTACCCCAGACAGCATTTTGAAACACTTTTTTCTCTCTCTTTTTTTTTTTTTTGGCAGGGTATCTGTCACCCAGGCTGGAGTGCAGTGGTGTGATCATGGCTTACTGTAGCCTTGACTTCCTGGGCTCAGGCAATCCTCCCACCTCAGCCTCCCGGGTAGCTGGGGCCACAGACATGCACCACCACACCTGGCTATTTTTGTTTGTTTGTTTTTTGTAGAGACAAGGTCTCCTTATGTTGCCTAGCCTGGTCTTGAACCCCTGGACTCAAGCGATGCTCCTGCCTCAGCTTCCCAAAAGTGCTGGGATTATAGGCATAAGCCACCGTGCTCGGCCCTGAAACACTTTTCTATACCGGAAATGAACTTTCTGACAGCATCTCATTAAATGAAATAATAGAAGTGAAAGCACTTTGAACCTCAGAAAGTCCAGGAAGAAATCGGCAGGCTGTTTCCACTCTCTTCATTTACCCACCTGCATGCTGGAGGATGTACATAGCCAGAGGATCACTTTGGAGGCATTTCATTTCATTGGGGGAGGGGGGCGGGGGGCAGTTCTTTTGGCCAGTTGAATATTGGGCATATCTGGATCTAGTCTAGCCCCGACCTCGTTACAAGTCCCTGGATTTCTTTGTGCTACAAAGTCCAGCATTGGTGTGGTTTTTCAAGGAAGGATATAGAATGGTTTATTTTGGATGAGAATTTCATTTTGTGTACCTGATTTTGTATTTTTTTTTCCTCTTAAGACAAGGTTTCACTATGTTGCCCCAGATGGTTGCCAGCTCCAAGGCTCAAGCAGTTCTCCCCTGTCAGCCTCCTGAATAGCTGGGATTACAGAAACGTACCATTGCGCCCAGCCCTTTTGTTTTTGAAAGCTGTCGTGTTACTGCTTAAAGTCTCCAAATTGTTATTGAGAACACTGACCAGAGCCCTGTCCATAGACCAGTGTTTTTCCAAGTGCAGATTGTAACTCCTTTGCAGAGTAGGTTGTGGAGCCATTTTAGCTGACTACTCACCAACTTTCTTCAAAATGTAAATGGAATAGGATAGAAAAAGAATGAAAAATTGTAAAGTGGATTGGATGCAAAAAGGGTAAATATTGTTGTGTCAAACTTTTTTTGGTGGGTGTGTATATGTTCACATACTGGGTCACATTATAACATGTATTGCTCATTATGGGTTGTGGTCAGAGAAAATTCAGAAAACACTGTCTCAGACTGTCCCAAAGTTGTGTTTGCTTATTATGGGGACTGATGAGGATAGAAGATGAGTGGCTCAGAAGGTTGTATCTTGGTGAGATAAAAGAAGACATCAAATGACAGTTTTAGAAAAATAATCCCAATTAAGTTTGTTACTCTTCTATGAAGGTAGAAGATCCTGTGCCAGAACATTATGCTCTTCAGGTCAACAGGAACTAAGCTTGTTGTTTCTCTCTGCATAAAGAATTGTGCAATTTCCAGTGGGAACTCCCCTCTGGAGGTGGAGAGGGAAGGGGAAGGAAGAGTGGAGATAGAGGCAATTAGGCAGAAATCTTTATTGTAAGTCTTAGCTGACCCAGGATCTGCACATAGTTAACTCTGAGGCTTTGTTGGAATCTGCCAAAGATTCATTGTTAAAGACAGGGAAAGCACAACTCATATCCATTTATTTCAGTTCAACATTTATGCCAGCTCTGCTTTAGGTGCTGGGATGTAACAATGAATAAGACATGGTCCCGGACTTAACGGTGCTCCTAACCTGGCAGGGAAGACAGATGTAAATTGCTAATTATTGTACATTGTGCTGAATGTCATAATACAGTGTAAAATGCTCCAGTTTATGAATTAGAGGAACTATGCTTTCAGCCTTTTATTCTGAGAAATGTGCCATTTAACAATAAAGAACTGGGATACAGGTTTCTTTTCTAAAATTTGGGGAAGACTACTTTATTGAAAAGGAGGATGAAATTTCCAAGGGAATCAGGTTCATCCAGTCAAGCTATTGTGTTATTTTGTGTCTTTTCCTCTAAAAGTATTCTAATGTTAAAATTTTTTAAAAAATCAACTTGACATAATACACACCTGCCCAGAGAATGTGGAGACCTGTAAAATAATTTAAAACAATTTTTTTTTATCGTATCCTTAAAAAATAGTGGCAAACATAGTAATAAGAACTTGAGACTGGGTGCGGTGGCTCACGCCTGTAATCCCAGCACTTTGGGAGACTGAGTTGGGCAGATCACTTGAGGTCAGGAGTTTGAGACCAGCCTGGCCAACATAGCAAAATCCTGTCTCTACTAAAATACTTATAATCCTAGCTACTCCAGAAGGTGAGGCATGGGAATCGCTTGAGCCCAGGAGGTGGAGGTTGCAGCCAGCTGAGATCACACTACTGCACTCTAGCCTGGGTGACAAAGCAAGACTCTGTCTCAAAAAAAAAAAAAGGAAAAACAAAAAACCTGGAGTGCTTTTCTTTGATGGAACTTGTAACACTTTGCTTTTACTTTCTTATTGATCTTTAAAATTAATAATAACTTTTTGGGACATGTAAAATCATGACAAATTCTACAAAAGTTCTCTCAAAGCAAGTCCTATAGTCTGTTCAGGGTACAGAACCTGAATTCACCAGCTCCAGGCTGATTCACTTTTGTCAGCTGCATCCAACCTAAGCCTGGAACCAGATTGAATCAAATGCTAAGTTTTAATGTCTTTCATTTGGTTCTTTTATTTAGTTCAGTGTTTCTTACTGCTAGCTGACTTGGCTCTGAATTTTGTTCCTGCCTCAAGCAAATTCTGAATATGCCCATCTATGGATTTGAACAGTAGGATGTTTTTTCAGAGGTGTGAAATGATCAGGCAGCTCGATAACTTTAGACATACTGTAGGTTATGAAGCATTTTCTTGCTTCTTGTTGTCTTTTTCTGGTGGATTGAGTCAATGCAACTGGTAGAATCTTTTCCACTTATGTTATTGAGGCATGTGGTTGAAAAGTGGCCTTTAAATGGTGTGAGGTGGGTAGACAGGGGATAAATTCTTACCACCGTTTCTCGAATGAGGAAAGTGAAACTCAGAGGCCAAAATCTTCTGACTCACACAGTGATTCTGGGGATGTCTCTAATATCTAAATGATGAGACTGATCTACTTGCAAGGTCAGGGCATGTGGTCATTTTCTTGCTAGCCTTTGGATCACCAAGCTGTCAGCATTTTGAGGGGGAGTATTTGCATTTTGTTTTATTTGGAAAATTCAGCTTGAGGGAGGCATTATTAGAAGATTCTTAGAACCCTCGAGCCCTCTGAAAATGAAAAGTCTCACATTTCCCTTCTACTTTGGCTCTCTCTTGGAGGGGATCACTTATGTCATTAAAAACATTGTAGTTTGCTTATCTAATTCCCACTCTGTGTTCACATTAATAGCTTCCCATTGCTCTTAAGAACAATTCCATACTTCTTCAGACTATTTGCAATACTCATCAGAGCTTGACCCCTGCCTCTTTCAACAGTTTCATCTTCTTTTCATCTTCTCATTTAAATTCTATGCTCCAGTTACCCTGAATTTCTTCGATTATTTTAGTTCCTTGCATGCAGCTTCTTTTCTCTTGCCTCTGGGACTTTGAACATGCTGTTGGTTGGAGCACTTTTCCTGCCTTCTTCCCATAGGTAATTCCAATCCTTTAAGTCTAGCTCCTCTGGGAGCCCCTTGCTGAGCCCTAGACCAATTTCTATATATTCCTACAGTGTCGTCTTTTTCCCTGATAATGGGCTTTTTACATTGCAATTACTTCTTATAGTCTGTCTCTCTGGTAGACTAGATTCCTTTGGAAGGCAGGCCCAAGAAGGTGGTTTAAATTACTGGAGTCTGATTAAAAAGACTTTTATATTAGACTGATATTTCCCAACATTTAAAAATGTATGAACTTGGGCCGGGCATGGTGGCTCACGCCCATAATCCCAGCACTTTGGGAGGCCAAGGCGGCTGAATCATTTGAGGCCAGGAGTTCAAGACTAACCTGGACAACATGGTGTAACCCCATCTCTACTAAAAATACAAAAATTAGCCAGGCATGGTGGTACACCATTGTAATTCCAGCTACTTGGGAAGCCGAGGCGCACTAGAATCACTTGAATCCAGGAGGCAGAGGCTGCAGCGAGCCGAGATCATGCCACTGCACTCCAGCCTGGGCAACCGACTGAGACCGTCTCCAAAAAAAAAAAAAAACAAAATGAACGTCTTTCAGAGTAATATAATTTTGTGAACCCCCTCAGGAATTTAAAAAATGTCATTACTTTTATAAACTATTATAAAGCAAATTTATGTAAAATATTTTCTTTTACATCAACATTAAATTATTATACAGCTTATTTTAATATACACTTTAAAATTTAATAGCCTCCATTTTATATAAAGGTGTTTTCTCATTTAATAGGTGATGTACACTATTTAATTTATTTAAATGAATTATGTAAGAGTGTGATTTGTTTAAAGATTTTTAATAAAATATAGTGCTTAGTTTGAGACCAAATATACGTTAAAAATATAGTTGGAAATTTAATTACTTGTTTACACATGTTTTAAAAATAAGAGAAACCTGCATTCTTGACGTAATATTTGGAATTTTTGCATTTCATACTCTAACATGACTACTTACATGTAGTTTTTAAGTTTTGTTTCTACATGGTAGGGGTTACCACAGAGAGGTTCAACTGCATATCTACAAGGGAGTAACACCTTGTAGTTATGGAATGCCTTTTCTCTAACAGTTACAAAGCCAATTTGGATATGGTTATCCCTATATCTTATGTCTTTACCATTGGATTTTGAAATACTAAAGATTTAATCAGATAAACGTAACACAGTGATCTGGTGAAAATCATCTAGATGTGAACTGGATGGCTTGGTACCGTGAGTACTGGTAGTGTGAATCTCTTAAGCCTGTTTTTATGCTTCTAGTTAACAATTGGGTTTTATCAGTGTCTTAGACTTCTTGTTGTTGGTTTGTTTGTTTGTTGTTTCTGAGATAGAGTCTCACTCTGTTGCCCAGGCTGGAGTGCAATAGTTCAATCTCTGCTCACTGCAACCTTTGCCTCCTGGGTTCAAGCAATTGTCATGCCTCAGACTCCCAAGTAGCTGGGATTACAGGTGCCTACCACCACACCTGGCTAATTTTTGTATTGTTTTGTAGAGATGGAGTTTCTCCATGTTGTCCAGGCTGGTCTGGAACTCCTGACTTCAAGTGGTCCTCCCGCCTTGGCCTCCGAAAGTGCTGGGATTATAGGCTTGAGCCACCGTGCCCAGCCGACTTCTTGTTTTTAATCCACAGTCCACTACGATTGTACATTTTATGATATATGGCAAAGAATAAGAGCAGTGAAAAATTGTAGAATGCTCATACCATCTTGGCCTATGTGGTGGTTGCAAAACAACCCATGGCCTAGTTAGTGATGTTTATTAGCTCATCACCGCTAATCGTTGTGCACGCTCACTTGATATATCTGAGGCTCTAAACTGCCCAATTATAAAGGGATAATTGGGAAAACAATAAGGTTGTTGATTTTTTAAAAAAGGAAATGAAGGGGTTGCCATGATTGTGGTTAGCAGTGTGTGAAGATTCTAGAAGACCTGCTTGAACTCCTGGGGTGTTCACAGTCTATTGCTTGGTCAGGAGCCTTAGAAAACTTAGACATATGTGTTAGGAGACTAGGTTTTGAAACCTGCTCAGGGTTGCATAAACTTCTATATTAAGTTCCATGATGCCAGATTAGTAGTTCACATTTGCACAGTAGACATGCTATTGCTGTTCCTTTTCTTATCACAAAAAGAGCAGAAGATGCAGATTATACCTGAGACAGAAAGATACAGGGGAAACACTGAGCTTGTCGCCTACCTTTGGGTGCCTCTCATGCCTTGTATTTCACATTGAGCCTCACTTATCAGTGACACAGGGAATGGTCCTTTTGATCTCCATCTTCCCTGTGGCTGCCTGGAGGTAGGGGAGGCAGATTGTGCCACTTGCTGACATTATGTTGCTGTGGATTAATTGGAGGGACAGGGACAGGAAATTTTCCTAGTGGTGCATGTGTCACTGGGGCTCACAGGGGTACTTTTAAATCTTCTCCTCACTGGCCACTGTGATTCTTTGACCCTGGTTATTACATATTCAATAAGTGTCAGCTTATTTGAAGGGGATATTCCTATTTTGTATTTAAATATTACCAAAGACCATCACACCTAAAAAAAATTTTTTTTTTTTTTTTTTTTTTTAATTTTTTGGAGACAGATTGTTGCTCTGTCACCCAGGCTGGAGTGCAGTGGCGTGATCTCAGCTCCCTGCAGTCTTTGCCGTGTGGGCTCAAGTGGTTCTCATGGCTTGGCTTCCTGAGTAGCTGAGATTACAGGTGTGCACCACCATGCCTGGCTACTTTTTGTATTTTTAGTAGAGATGGGGTTCTACCATGTTGGCCAGGCTGGTCTTGAACTCCTGGCCTCAAGTGATCTGCCTGCCTCAGCCTCCCAAAGTACTGGGATTACAGGTGTGAGCCACCACACCTGGCCCATCATACTTTCTGGGTTTCAGGATGCCAACAGATCCTGGATTCTGGCATCTGGATTATGGTAGCAATATTGAAAAAAGTATTATAGTGGGGAGTAAAATTTAGGAAAACCTTGCAAATTTCTATTCTTACTAGCTTTGTTTTCATACTCCATAGTCAGCCCTGGGCAATTAAAACTTTTGTTCCAGTAAAGGTTTCATTCTAAAGAGGTTTCATTAATTATGAAAAATTCCCCATGGGCATTACATTGTGAATCCTTTTGTAGCTATCATAAATAATGAAGAAAAAACACTTGTCAAAATATAGCAGAGCTGACTAGATAATGCATCTCTCCTTTGATTTTTGATTGGTTTCCTTTTTTAAGTTTTAAAGGAATAACTCTTGATTATTTTTTTAAAAAGTAAATACTCATTATAAAAAATTCAAGCAAAACTGAAAAGTAAAAAGAAGCCAGCAATAAATTGTTCCAAATCCCATCACACAAAAACAGCTCTTGATTCATTCATTCAATGGGCCTTCATTGAGTGCTTACTCTGTGTTAGGCACTGTGGCATCGGGGATCAGCAGGGAACAAAGCGAAGTCCCTACCATCATGGAACTTATACTCTAGTGGGAGGAGAAAATGATAAACACCTAAGTAGATTTACAAGTGGCGTGAAGAAAAATAAAAATTAGGTAAGGGCTTAGAGAGTGTCAGGGGCACTTTCAGATGGAGTGGCCACAAAGGCTGCTGTGAGCAAAGAGCTGAGTGAAGTGAGGGAGCTAACCACGTGACTGTGGAGAAGTGTGCTTCCAGCCAAGGGAAGCATACGCAAAGGCCCTGAGGTGGGCATTTGCTTGCCATGTTCTATGACTAGAGAGACCAGGGTAGCTGGGGGCCAGTGAGTAAGGGTAAACTGGGCTATATAAGGTTTTGGAAAGCCGTTAGCTTTTCTCCACTGGGAAGCCATTGAAAGATGATGAGCAGGGCTGCAGTGTGGAGAGTAGACTGCAGGGAAGCAAGGGAGGAGGCAGCAAGACCAGTTAGGAGCTACCACAGCAATTTAGAACAAAATGAGGCTGAGTTGCACTGTTCAAAAGGTGGAAGGGTTGAATTCTAGACTCATTTTTAAGGTAGAGCTGATAGGATTTGCTCATGAATTGGATTGGGAATTTGTAAGAGAAGAGTCAATGATGATTCTGAAGGTTTGTGGCCTGGCAGGTGAATGGTGGTACCGTTACTGGGGTAGGGAATGTGCTGGGGTGGGTCAGGATGGGGTGTCAAGAGTTCAGGTTCAGGCATGTTAAGTTCTAGGTACCTGTTAGATGGCTACGAGGCAATGGTAAGTCAGTTGGAGGCTGGAGTTGAGTGAGAGGTCTAGACTGTAGATACACATTTGGGAATCACCAGACATAGAATGGAATGGGATCTGATAGGAAGCAAGGAGAGAAAGAAAACAGGTCCTACGACTGAGCCATGCATGGGGCATTTCAGCATTTAGATGTTGGAAAAGGAGAAGGCCCAACAAAGGAGACAGAATGTGTTTCTGTAGGATATCAAGAGAGGGTGGTGTTCTGGGGCTGTGGTGGTGGTGGTGGAGTCTCGAGAGTTGGCAGTATTTAGCCATGTGCAGGTCATTACCACCTACCACAAGAGTGGTAGAAGCAAGAGGCTGGTTACAGTGGCCTAAAGAGGAAAAGGGAAGAAAGAAGGTGGAGGCAGGGAGTATGGACACCATTTTGAGTCAAAAGAGAAGCCACGATGAAAAGGTAGGTGGGTTGGGAGAAGGCAGGAGATCAAGGAAAATATGTGTGTTTGTTTTTTTAATAAGATGGGAGAAAATACAGCATGTTTGATTGCTGATGGTAATGGGCCAGTAGAGATGGAAAATGATAATACGGAAAATAAGAGTATATAATTTTAGGAGCAAAGGGCTTGAATAAGCAAGAAGGGGTGGGTTCTGGTTCCCATGTAGAAAGATAAACCTAGGGTAGGGGCTGAGACAGGGCAGGCAGATAGGAGGGGAAAGCTCTGGATTTGGTAATGGCGCATATGGACTTTCTCTTCCAATGTTAACATTTGGTACACATAAACAGAAGGGCGGCTGGTGAGGGTGAAATAATTTTATAAGAATGGCATTATACCATATGTGCTATAAAAATAAAAATAATTGAATTTCTTTTTACTTGAATTTAACAGAAGAAAAGAAAACTGAAATGAAAGTGAAAAAGCTACTGTACTTAATTTTTCTCTACCAAAGATAATAGTTCCTAAAAGTTTTCTCTAAGGTTAAAAAAATGATTATGAAAACCATTAGGAGGCTAAAGTCATTATTAATATATTTAAAGACATTTTTAGTTATATCTTCACTTTAGATGATTGTCTGGAAGAATTAGGTAATTCATGTTTTTAAACTTCCTTGCACTTCTCTTCCCTATCTCTCAATTTTTATAGCTTATCTTTTTTTTTTGTTTGTTTCTTTTTTATGCCTTAGCAATTTTCTAACATTTACATTCCAACTTGCATGCTCCCATTTTTTGGTCTTGGTGCCATATGTAGCCACTTGTTCTTTGATAATGGCTTCCCTTTTCCTGTGGTTTTTGTTTTGATTGATCTACTGGGTGCAAGATTTCTGTTTCTCAAGACGAGTTCGTGGGTGCTACATAGGCTGAGATCTTTCAAGCTGCAGAGGAAGAGAGATGTCTGAACCTTTTTTACACTTGAGTGATGACTCAGCTTCTCCTAATATTCTTGGATCACAGTTGCTCTCTATCAGAATTTTTTTAGACATGCTACATTATCTTCAGGCCTTGAATATTGCTATGGAGAAGTCTGAGACCAATCTGGGTTTCTCCTGTATTTTGTTAGCAATCCATTGATTCTTAAATAACTCTTTATCCTTGAAGGGCAAAAATTTAAACATTATAAGTCTTTGTTGATTTTTCTGTGTCCATTTCATGATATATTATGGGCCTTTTCTATTCACAGATTTAGTTCTCTGGATATTTTTTTCTGTTTTATTTATCGTCTTCCTCTGCATTTATTGTGAGTCTCTTAAGCCTTTTTTTTTACACACCATTAATTAGATTTTTAAAAACTTTTTATTATAAAACATTTCAGGCCGGGCGCGGTGGCTCAAGCCTGTAATCCCAGCACTTTGGGAGGCCAAGGCGGGTGGATCACGAGGTCAGGAGATCGAGACCATCCTGGCTAACATGGTGAAACCCCGTCTCTACTAAAAACACAAAAAACTAGCCGGGCGTGGTTGCGGGCGCCTGTAGTCCCAGCTACTCGGAGGCTGAGGCGGGAGAATGGCGTAAGCCCGGGAGGTGGAGCTTGCAGTGAGCCGAGATCGCGCCACTGCACTCCAGCCTGGGCGACAGAGCGAGACTCCGTCTCAAAAAAAAATAAAATAAAATAAAACATTTCAAACACATACAGAAGTAGAGAGACTAGTGTTATGGATTCTCACTTACCCATCACCCACCCTACTTTGATAATCATCAGCTCGTGGCCAATTTTATCTGTATCCCTCACCCATTCCCACTCTCCTCCATTACTTTGAAACAATGGCAGGTATAATTTATCTTTGAATATTTCAATATTTATATCTAAGAGATAAGGAGTTTTGTTTGTTTGTTTTGACACGGAGTCTCTGTCGCCCAGGCTAGAGTGCAGTGGCACTATCTCAGCTCACTGCAAGCTCCGCCTCCTGGGTTCATGCCATTCTCCTGCCTCAGCCTCCTGAGTAACTGGGACTACAAGGCGCCCACCACCACCCCCGGCTAATTTTTTTGTATTTTTTTTAGTGGAGATGGGGTTCCACTGTGTTAGCCAGGATGGTCTCTATCTCCTGACCTCGTGATCCGCCTGCCTTGGCCTCCCGAAGTGCTGGGATTACAGGCGTGAGCCACCGCGCTCAGCTGGACTGTTTTTGTGTTTGTTTTTTTTTTTTTAAGCTTAACCACTAATAAGTGTCATCTAGTCTGTTTATAATCTTTTTATTAAATATATGACAACATTGCCTTGTGGTGTTTAGATCAGCAGCTTCTTTGCTCCAAAAGTGAATAACGACGGTTACTGGGCCTCAAAATCAGGAAGACGAAACTAAGAGAACAGGCCACAGGACTCTCCCTGATGTTGAATGGCAGCACCTTAGATTGGGCAACAGTAACATGAGTTGCATACATAGGAAGTGCCCACTGGTTCCTGGGTGTTCTCTGAATTTCTAGTGCTCATGTGAACTGTGGAGGGCAAAGGAGGAGGACACAGAATGTACAGTTTCTTTTCCAGCAAGAAGTGAAACTTAGGCCCTTTCTGATTTAATAATAACCCATGAAGAAGGAGCTGAGTGGTTTGAAGACTGTTCTAGTTCTGCCTTTGGTGGCCATGTGGTTTATTTCCACAGCTTTTCAAACTGCAGATTGAGACCTTTTACCAAACTATGAAAGCAAATTAGTGAGCCACAACCAGCATTTAAACAGATACAGAAAATATCAGAGTTCATGACTAAGGATAAATGTTGTTTCATGACACTTTTCAGTTGTGTGTGTATGTGTGTGTGCATGTGTGTTGGATTGCCAAAGTTTGAAGCCACTAATTTTGTTCAATTCCTATCACTTTCTGTACCTTCTTTATCGAAAAGTTAAAGGATCAAAGAACCTATGGGATAGATTTTATGTATTATCAGAAATGTGTATTAAGTTGGGCACGGTGGCTCACGCCTGTAATCTCAGCACTTTGGGAGGCCAAGGCAGGTGGATCACCTGAGGTCAGGAGTTCGAGACCATCCTGACCAACATGGTGAAACCTTGTCGCTACTAAATACAAAAAAATTAGCGGGGCGTGGTGGCAGGCGCCTGTAATCCCAGCTACTTTGAAGGCCAAGGCAGGAGAATTGCTTGAGACCAGGAGGCAGAGGTTGCAATGGGCCGAGATTGCTCCATTACACTCCATCCTGGGCAACAGAGCAAGACTCCGTCTCAAAAAAAGAAAAAAAAAAAAAAAAAAGAAATGTATATAGTGCTTACAATGTAAGGTACCAGGAATTATTCTAATAACTTTACAAATATTGACTCATAAAAACTCTGTGAGGTAGGTACTGTTATTATCAAAATTTTACAGAATGGGGTCATTCTGGCATAGAGAGATAAGTAATTTGCCCAAGGTCACACACAGCTAGTCAGTGGTGGAGCTGGCATTTTGAGCCCAGGCAGTCCAGTTCCAGGGTCAGGCTTTTCTCTGCGGCCTCTCCAGTTGATAGCATCTCTAGATGATGGCATGGACTTTTTCCTGCTATTGCCTTCAAGAAGAAATGATAAAAAGGTGTTTCCTCCTCTTTCCCAACACATACCCTTAAACATTCAGAGTTAAGACAGTGAGAATGAGGATTCTTATTTGATTAAGTTGAAGGAATTCAGGGATTCTTTTTGTTAACCAGTCAACATTGCCAGCCTAGCACTAAAAGATTCCACTATGACAGACAACCACATGAGGTCGTATCTCAGCATTATAAACAAATGGATAGGGGAGAGTGGTTAAGAGCACTGATTTTTAGAATTAAACACATCTAGGTTCAAATCCTGTTGTGATCTGTCACTACCTGAGTGACCTTAGGCAGTTAACTGATCTCTAGGAACCTCAGTGGTCCCTTGTTGTGAAATGGGAGGAATCATGGTTGCCTTTTAATGGAGGCTTACTAGGCATCCGGCGTGTAACAAGCACTTTATATTCTCCATCTCTTTTATTCTTCATAACAATCCAATGGAGTGGCTGCTATTACAAACTCCATTTTGTAGATAATGAAAAAGACTTTGAGAGATTAAGTGTTTTGTTCAGGGAGACACAGGTACCAGGTGGCAGAACTAGAATTAAAATCCAAGTTTTTCTCAATGCAGTCTGTCCTCTTAATCACTCGGCTTTGCTGCAAACTTATCTCCCTGGGGTGTTTTGGGGATTAAGTGAGATACCTTTGTACTTGAATAGTGACTCAATAGGAGCCTACTTGGCATGTAATAAGCACTTAATAAATGGCATGTGTGATTATTAGTAAATATATAAGATGTGTCTGCCTATAACTTTTGTGGGGACAGTTTACCTTTCCATAAAAAATAAACCATGGTCAACTAAACCAGTTCTTATAATCAGCCAGTCACTTAACATGTATATTGAGTTGCTGAAAAATAAATGATTAGCTATTCTGAAGGATCTGCTGGGCAGATTCTTTCATTGGGATAAGTTTTGTCAAGGACGGGACTGTCTACCCAACATCCAGAACAGTAGCTGTCATGAGGTACTTTGATTCATGGAGCCTCCACTTCTCTGTACTTGTTGACATGACTGTTGATTGAATAGGTCACTCCAAATCTCATGCTTCAGTGGCAATAGAGAAAACCTGGGGTGGGATTGAGAATCATGCAGCAGGGGTACAAGGCAAAGCACTGTCAGGCTGGTCCACCAACAACATATGAAGGCCCAGGAACAGCCTTTGCAACGGGAACTGGGCAGACTGTTTCAGCCAGCAGCAAGGTAGTTGTGTTCATCTGGGGTGATGCATAAACTGAATCTGGCAGAGCAGGCCCTCAATAATGATAGACTTCTCATTGCCAAAGTTAATGACCTCTTTGACTTGCTGTCTTATTTAAATACTCCGTAGTTATTGACAATTTTGTACCTCTCTCTTCATTCTTAATCTACTTTGCTATCTCTCCTTCCTTTGCTTTCCACCTAAATGGGGATATCCTAAGCCAACGTCTTTTTCATTCTACATGCTCTCTATGGACAGCTGCATTCACTTTCCTGGTTAACTTCCTAACTGCCATCTATAATATTTGCTGATGACTCCCAAATGTCTATTTCTAGACTTGACCTCTCCTGAGAACAGAAGGAGAATACAACTGTCTTTTCCAGTAGGATGCTTCACGGGCATTTCACGGGCTACCTGAACTTCTTGGTCTTCCTTAATCATTTTTGTTTGTCCTTCTCCCTGGTAATGAATAGGTGCTTGGTCCCTGCTTGTTGAATAAATTTGAAACAATGTGCCAGTATGTATGTGCTGTATTGAAACAATGTGCTGTACGCTAAGCTGGGTCCTGCACAAAATGAAGTAAACTTTCCAGAGCCAGCTCTACAGGAATTTAGGGTCTGGATTTTAATATTGATCTGGTTTGTTTTCAACTCGATTGTGCTGGAGCCTTGAGCACATACAGTGTGCCATTGTCCTCTAAGAGAGTGGACATGTTTGAACTGACATTTGGTCTTTTCAGGAATTGTTTGGTAGGAAATTTCTTGGATTTTGACTCTCCTTGAGCTTTGACTCTTCTTGGGCTGTCCTACTTTTCAAGACTGTCATTTTGCTTTGTCCAGAGTTTATAGAGCCCTTTAGAACTATGTATCTGTTCTGCTCATCACGCATGCAGGGCCCTCTCTGCTGGCCCTAGCCTGCTTTTCTACCCTTTCTCTTCATACTCTTCTGTGTGAACCTTCAGGTCACAGGGCTTCTCACAGTCTCCTGAGCTTCATCTGCCCATTTTAGCCTCTTTGACTTTGCTTTGCTAACTACAACCCTTCATCTGTCATCCCCCTCGCTTCCATTTAAATCCTCCCCTACCCAAGGTCTCAAGAGGTCCATGCTAGATTATACTGATTTCTTCCTCCCTTAATGTAGTCTGGGACCATTATTTTGGCACTTAGGATGCACAGTCTTATACTCTTAAATATTTTTGCATTTAGTCCTCCTTTTCTGCAATTCAATTGTAAGCTCCTTGAGAGTAAGAGACTGTCTTACATTTTCTTGTGTAAATATCTTACATTTTCATGTGTGTTCCAATGATTCATCACCCAGCTCTTCCCATAGAGTTGGTGTTAGATAAATATTTGCTGGGTTTGTTTGTTGATTATCGTGGTCCTTGGGAACTGACGTGCAGCTTGTCACTAGCAATGAATCAGGAGCATCAGACTAGGTGACATTTCCCAGAGGAGCTGCTGGTCTTCACATCCTGCATCTTTAGTTTGTGGTACAAATTAATTCTAAATTTTGGACCTTGAGAATTCTGTTTCTTAGCCATCTCAGCCAAGACCTAGGAGCTAAAATTACTACTTTGGCATTTGATGTGGCAGCTTTTTCATTTGGGAGCTTTTTGTCTTTAACTTGCTTTTGAGTCACTTGAAAGAACTAAGGCGGCCTGCCAGAGCAGTCGCGATGATTGAAGTTCATTGAGATATCCCTCTCATTAGCTTTATGAGATTGCCTTCTGTGCGTTCACTTGGGGGCTGGAAAGTTAATGGATGACTGAATGTCCTTTGGAAACTTGTAGGGCCATTTTTCTTCTCTTTTCCACTGGCTGGTTTCTCTTTGTTACCAAAGGTGCAGGCATTGTTTTTAGGTAGTGTGGAGTTAATGTAAGGGGAGGAGTGGTTCTTTCTTTCATAGCTTTGGGATAATCTGCTGCACAGCGCAGACACTTTTGAAGATGGCCATGTTTAAAGTCCATCACAGAGAACTACAGTCAAAAGGAAAGCCAGGGAGGCCAGGGTTCCAGTCACAACTGCCCCCACTACCCCCTTCCTCCCACCAAGATTACTGTCTTACCTTTGAACCCAAGGATGTCTCTTATGGCTCCAGTTTGCTGATTACTGTGAAGGGAAGTATGGTTTGGAATCATACTATAGAGTCATGGGCTCTTAAGTATGTGTTGTTGCTAATGATTGGTGTTGGTATGTACAGAAATTTTCCACTCATGGAATTCTACTCATTTTGACCTCTCTACCATTCAGCTTGTATTGCTCATTAATGTCCACTCCATTTCTTCATTTAGACAGCATAGGACTCCATCCAGCAGACTTCCTTCACTGTGATCTTGCTTCAACTCCGTTTATTACATTCGTCATGACACAAACTTTTACCAGCTCCATTTCTGGCTGCTTGAGATCCAAACTACTCTATTGGCCTTTGGAGCTATTCCTCGCCTTGCACCTTTATCTTTGACCAAGCCTCAGTGCCATCTTTTGTTCCAGTAAGGACATCCTCCTCACTACCCCACAGAGAGGGCACGCTCAAACATTCCCATCTCTTGGTGTATGTTTTCTCTAACTCTGGAATATCCCGTCACCCTTCATTTACTGAAATCCTACCCTCCCTCAGAATATTAGTTCAGATTTCCGTTTCCTCCCCTTTCTCTCTCTCTCTTTCTCCTCTCCTGCCTTCCCTCCACAAACTTGGAGGCCTACTATAATGCTAGGTGTTGTTCTGGGTCCCACAAGTACATTAGTCAGCTGAACAGACAAATTTATTCTTCTTTTTTAATTTTTTTTTTTTTGAGACAGAGTCACTCCCTGCTGCCCAGACTGGAGTGTGATGGTGCAATCTCGGCTCACTGCAACCTCTGCCTCCTGGGTTCAGGCAATTCTCCTGCCTTATCCTCCCAAGTAGCTAGGATTACAGGTGTGCGCCACCATGCCTGGCTAATTTTTTGTATCTTTAGTAGAGTTGGGGTTTCACCATGTTCGCCAGGCTAGTCTCGAACTCCTGACCTCGTGATCTGCCTGCCTCAGCCTCACAAAGTGCTGGGATTGCAAGTGTGAGCCACCGCGCCTGACCAAATTTCTTATTTTCAAGAAGTTTAGACTACCTCCAGAAGCCTGACTTTAGTAATGGGATTCCCCACCGATCTTCCTGAGTTTTCAACCCTTTCATTGTAGTATTTATTCTTAATTTCATGTCCTTATAGTATATAATAACATAATTTCTATACGATATAATTATATATCTTGTGCAATTATGTAATATGAATTGTTATGTAAAATTTTGAAATGTATTATATATTTGGATCATGTCTTCCCAGTTAGATTGTACGTTCTTGAGAACAGGGATCTTCATACTTCTGAATATTTCAGAAATCCTCACTTCATCCGTTAGGGCCTCTTTGCAAGGGACCAAAACTCCAAGACAAAGTGGTTTCTTTTGTTTGTTTGTTTCTTTCTTATATATTTTTTATTTTATTTTATTTTTTTGAGATGAAGTCTCGCTATGTTGACCAGGCTGATCTCAGACTTCTGGCTTCAAGCAGTCCTCCCATCTGGGCCTCCCAAAGTGCTAGGATTACCAGTGTGAGCCACTGTGCCTGGCCTAAGGCAAAGTGTTTTAAGCGAAAATTGAATGAATTGACTTGTGTAACTGAAAGGCCTAGGGATAGGGCTGGCTTCTCGTTGTGACTTCATTCAGATATTCATGTTTCCTTCTCCCCATCTCTCAGCTCTGCTTCTTTGGGCAAACTCCATTCTCAAACAGGCTTTCCATTCACGATAGCAAGATGTCAGTGGCAGCGTCACACTCTCTTTGTCCCCGGGTCTTCCATCTCCCAGCCAAGGCCTGGGTTTGAGAAAGCACACTATCTTTGACGAGGCAGGTGTGTGCCACCATGCCTGGCTAATTTTTTGTATCTTTAGTAGAGATGGGGTTTCACCTATCTTTGGAGAGGGCAGGGGTGGAATCAGTTTTGCCAAAAGCATGTGGGGAAAACATGGATACAAGGAATGAAAAACAATTATTTCAGAAACGTAATAGCTCTTTGTTGGTTG
Organism: Papio anubis; assembly: GCF_008728515.1. Taxonomy (NCBI): domain Eukaryota; kingdom Metazoa; phylum Chordata; class Mammalia; order Primates; family Cercopithecidae; genus Papio; species Papio anubis. Next base: position 155,400,312 of record NC_044976.1, on the reverse strand, counting down.
GCTGTGCCTGCCTTATTTATTTTTTTGAGACAGGGTTTTGCTCTGTCACTTAGGCTGGAGTATAGTGGCATAATCACGGCTCACTGTAGCCTTGACCTCCTGGGCTCAAGCGATCCTCCCACCTCAGCCTCCTAAGTAGCTGAGACTAAAGCACACACCACCACTCCCAGCTAACTTTAAAAAAATTTTTGTAGAGATGGGACTTTGCCATGTTGCCCAGACTGATCTTGAACTCCTGAGCTCTAGTGATTGGCCCACCTCGGCCTCCCAAAGTCCTGGTATCACAGGCGTGAGCCACTGTGCCTGGCCTGGTTTGTTCCTTACTTAGTAAAGTAATGTGGAAAAAGTCACACTCTTTGAGGAAGAATATTTGCTGTTTCCTAGTTTACTGAAAGTATCTTGATGGCCTTTTCTTGGAAACTGACTACTCATAGATAAGTAATGTCAGTCACTGAAGATGTGTTATAGCCCATATAACAAATTGAGGGCGGTGTTGTGTCTCTCTGCTCTGTGTGCATACTCATTTGTTTATATTATTATTTAACCTTGTTTGTTACCGTTTTTTCTTCTTTCTTCCCCACTACCCTGCCAACTTTGAGGAAGTACTTTTTGTCTGTATTCTCAGAGCACCTGGAAGGCACTCAAATAAATGTTTGCAATAAGAGTAAGTAAAAGTAAGAAAGGACGTTGGGAACTCAGTGACTTGGATTTCAGTCTTGATCTACAACTAAATAGCTGTGTGATCTTGGTCAATCCCCTTTGCTGCTCTGAGCTTTGGTTCTTACATCTGTCCAGCAAGGAGTTTTGAGTCCTTCCTTTACTAAGTTCATAGAAAGGCAAATTAGCAGAGTAGAGAGCAAGACTTGGCAGGGCATTCTGGTATTTTGTTTCCTGAGGAACAGTTTTGAGAGGGGCTGATTACTGTTGTGATAAGAAGTCTTGGTAAGAGATATGGAGGGTAGAGCCTGAAAGCCTCAATTGTATTCTTATGTAACATTCTCTGGAAAGGTACTAGGAATTAATATTCCTGAGATGGCTGAGGTGATATCATGCGTGTTTGAAAGGGCTGAAAACGGGTGAGGCAGATTGGGTGGAAAAAGACTGACAGTCAGACCAGGTTCCCAATGGGGAGCATGGGCTGATCTTCTGCTCTGCGTGCTGGCAACAGAGCCTGAGGGAGATGCAGCTCCTGCCCCCTGGGTGCTGGCACATCAGGGAGAAAGGAAGGACATGCGTGTGTGACTTTCCTGAAAGATTACATCTGTCTCCTGGCCTGCCCTTCCTCCCCTATTTTCTCCTTAGAAATGTGGTATTCATGACTTAATCAGAGAAAATTCCTCAAGAAGAAGATGAATTTTGAAAGGAGGAAAGAAAGGGATCCTTGAATTGAAAGCAATAGGCTGAACACCCTCACCCCCTGTACTCTACTGGCTGGTGAATTCCCTGAATGTTCTCTGAAGTGAGGGCAGTCTTCAGAGGACTGTGTCATCTGCATTGGCAGGTGTTGTAATTTAGAGTCTACATGATTGTCAGCATGGCGGGGCCCTGCCTGTTTTTGTTAAATGATCAGTATGCTATTAGGGCTAGTTTTTCTTCCAGTTGCATGCTTATCGAGATCCTTCAGTATCTTTCTAAAAAGGAAATACGCCTCTTTCTAAATACTAGGACGAGTGTAATTAGTATCTTAGCTGTGGCCAAGCATGGACAAGGAGGCAGCATGTCCCAGGGGAAGCTTTGTGGGTGTGTCTGGTGATCCTGGATTTGAATTCACATATAAAAACACTCCCTGGCAGGTCTTTATCTGACATCCTTTGGAATTGGTGATCTGCCAGTGGAGTTCAATGTCATGGCCAAGCCTACTGCCCAGAGGGGCAGCTTCCAAGATTTGCTTTAGGAATAGTCAATGCAGAATTCATTTAATTCATACACACCGGGAAATGGAAACCAAGAATCCATTCCTCCTTTTGGTTCCTGTTTGTTGGGTTATTTTCCCCTTCACTGGCAGATGGTGCTCAACAGAATATGCTATGTGGTGGGGTTCAATTTTTTTATCTGTTTTTTTTTCAGTGAGATGTAATTCACATACTGTAAAATTCACTCTTTTAAAGTGTACAATTCAGTTTTTTAAACATATTCAGAAGGTTGAGCAACAGTCATCACTATCTTAATTCAGAACAGTGAGGTTTAAATTTGTCTTGAGTCTTTGCATGAAATATCAACCAGAGGTCAACTCTGATTCTCAGGAACCTTTTTAAAAAATTTGGTTCCTCTTGCAAGGGAAGCTGCAATTTTTATTCAAGTGTCATTTTTAAAAATCATAATAAGAAAAAATGTTAGAGGACATTGGATTTTTCTTAGCCCTGTTATGTGATTTCTTTCTGCTATTGATGATTTTTAAATCTTAGATCTTCAGGTTGGGGCTTATTACCTCAGCTTTGTTACAATAAAGAATATTTAAAGCAGAAACAAGAAGACTTTTTGTGTTCTCTTGTCCTTTCTCTTATTTGTCAAGCCTCTTTAGACAGGGCTTAGACCTGTCTTTTTCTCCTTTGTCACCATCACCTCGCACAGTGCCTCCATACAGGAGAGGCTCAGTAAGATTTGCTGAATAAATGGGCTCTATTGGGTGCTCAGGGGAGCCTGTTTGGGGGTGTATATCACTCCCTGGCTCATGGCGACCTTAGTACTTTGGCCTTGTGAATAGCCAGGGAATTATTTTGTACCCCTAAGATGTAGCTGCTTCTAGAAAGTGAGAGCTTGACTTCTTCCCATGTATTTCTAGGGAAGGAACTGGCAAGGACCCTACCATCTCCATAGCTCCCAAGAACTCTCATCCTACTGTAAACCAGATGTGTAAAGCCTTCTTGAGTTGGTATCGTGAAGCATGGTGTAAGTGGTATGAGTTGTGTGAGTCTTTGAATGTGCACACATGATGTGCACATGCATGATCGCCTAAGCACACAAGGGAGCTGTGAGGAGTTCCTCTGTGTTTTTATAATTGCCCCTTTCTTCTTTCTGCCCTTTTGTTTGTTAAAAGGCCAGGGTTCAGAGAGGCCTCCAGTCTGGGCACATGGCCCAGGAGTGCTGGTATTCAGTGGCCCGTTGTTTCCTGCCCCTTGTGTGCATGGACGGGGACTGGGGCCAGCATAGCTGCCTTCTTGGGGACCATTGTTTGTCTTTGTAGGAGCAGCAGCAGCAGCAGCGCCTAAAGCAGCACATTTTGCCCTGGATAGAACAATTGTCCTGTCTTGGAGCTGTACGCCTAAGAGTGAGAGTGGTTAGAATTTCCCTTAATACCTGTGTGGATGCTTTGAAGATGGTAACAAGGGAGCCATCTTCTTCTTTCTTCTTCCATTCTTCTTTCTTCTTCCTTTCTTCTTCTTTTTCCTTCTTCCTTCTTCATTCTCTTTCTTATTTCTCCTCCTCCTCTTCCTTCTCCTCCACCTCCTCTTCTTCCTTCCTCCTCCTCCTTCTTCCTCTTCTTCTTTTTGGCCAGTATTGAGGGAGGGGAGATGCTCAGTGGTGTCATATCACAAATAAATCACACTGGCAGATGGTATCTATTAACAGAGCCTCTTTTTTTTTTTCCTGGATCAGGGGTGGGGATACTGCTTTCTCACAGTCTCTGTCCCCTGGGCTTCCTAGTAGACCTCAGGGTGCACTCACAGGACAAGAAAAGCACTTCCCTCTAAGCTGTCCTGTAGGGTAGATCTAGGAAGTGGGGAAGGGATCCAGTCTGGTTGTGGACAGATTGAAACATAGCTAGCTAATGAGTCAGTGGGCAAGTCTATACTTGTCTTAGGGGCCTGAATCAGCCCTCAGCTGGAAGGTGGAAAAGGCGATGTTCCAGGAGTGAGAGTCATGGTCACTGTGATTTACCCAGAAATACTTTCAGAGACTCCAAACTGGTGTTTTATTTCTCTTGTTTTTGTTTCTCTGACCTACTATTAACCTCTTTGACAAGTCAGGCAAACCTTAATTTAGCTCCAGCTCCACTTGCGTGATCGTTGACCCTTTGGTAAATTACCTGAAGAGTCTTACTTCAGTTTTCTCCTTAGTGTAATCAGGATTATTGTGTATACCTTACAGACTACCTGTGAGAATTAAATGAGATGATATATAGAAAGTCCCATAAAATGTATTCAATAAACACATGCTCCCTTCCCTTCAGGGTCCCAGAGGGAGTACCTGTGATGCAGCATACACTGTGCTGCCCTCATTGAGGCACCTGACAAAGTCAGGCTGGATTTCCTTGCTGACTGGATGTGCTTGGGGGTTTCTTACATTAAATCACATATCTCAGAGGCCTCCTATGAAATACTTGTTCCTTGGACAGGCTAAGTCTGGAGTGGCCTACTTCTGGAACTTCATGGGACTTTGCCTCGTCCTCTCTTTTTTTGGCAGAGGGTGGGTGTCATCCAACTAACTGTTTCTTTCTATTCTCCTGGCGAGTGAGATTACTGAGGTAAATTCTTAAGTGCATTACAGGGGACTCAGAGGGACCTGACAGCCTTACTGCCCATCCATATCCCCTGTACATCTGTTACGATTCAGTACCTGGAAAGCCTTTCTACCCTAAAGAGGCCTTGGTTCTTAATGGATGAGATTTAAGTAATATTAGTAAGCATTGTGAATGCCCTCTCAATGCACAGTTTGCCCACCCAATGCTATTACTATCAGCTTTTCACTAATATATGGAAGGGGCACAATGCCTTCAGGAATAGTCTCAACAAGGGCTGTTCCCTTTAAGAGACCCAGAAATCCCTGGCAAGAACCAGATGCCTGACATAACCTCTGCAGATCTTTACCCCCAATACCCTTGTAATCAGACTCCATAAAACACAGAACAAGAGAGCTTTGATGAGTGATGAGGTAGGCAGCTTTTCTGCACAGCCTTCTGTCTGCTTGAAACAATCCTCTGGAGCTCAGTTTCAGTTCAGGTGAGGTTACTGCAGGGCTGGTTGGCATTAGTGGTTGACAGGGAGAGAGATGAGGATGAAGAGGGTGAGAATTGCGCTTACAGATCACCTGAGATCATCTGCAAAGGACATACTGATATTTGTAAAAACAGAAACAAAAATGTGGATGGGGACAGATTATAGAGCCTCAACTACTTCAAGGCAAAGCTAAATGCACCATTTACCCACCCTCATTGCTTCATGAACATTTCAACATCATAGTTCCCATCCTGTTTTTCTCTGATTTATCTGCAGCTCACATGAAAACTCTAGACCCCCTCTCCCCATAATGATGCATTACATAGCATAGACAGAAAGCATTGTTACAACTGTACTACTTGGGAATGAATTTGGGGCATGCATAAGGAAAGGCATAATATAGGTGATCCTTTTCTGTGGGTTTGGAGTCACTGTCACATCCTAATGCACTTGGAGCTAAGCAGGCTTGCAGAGGAAAAGGATGAAAGAAATGGCTCCATTCTGACTCAGATGGGGATTGGGACATAACTTCAGCAGGATACACACTGCAGGCCTTCTCTGAGCTGAAAATCAGTCTGGCTTTGGCAGACTGCTTCCTGTGAGTGCCAGGTCTCTTGTCAGTAACAAATGCGGTACTGCATTTGAGGCAGATCTGGTCGCATCTGTAGCTTCCTTTGCAGCAGTTCCAGAGAGAGTATTTGCTAGCTCCATACAAGGACCCTGACCAGCCAGAAATCTGCATGCTAGAGCTTAACCAGAAATATTTATAGTTATGACACTATAGAGGCACTTCAGCATCCCTGAAGATTAAGCAACACAGGTATGAGTGATATTTGTTAGTGAAAAAAAATCTCTTTCCAAGTCTTCTTAAAAAAATGATTTTCATTCTGTGATATTGGAAACTGTGAAATCTGATTGACAGTGAATGGTTTGCTTGCCCGGAAGTTCTTGTGCTTGTTTTGTTTTGATTGCTACGATTTGACCTTGGGAAATTTTCTTTCAATCTCCATTAAAATATCCTGACCTTCATCCTACTTCATGAAGATGCTAAACAACATTTTGAAATGATGGTGAAAGTGCAAAAAGTAGGAGCATGGGCTCTAAAGTCAGTCTCTTGGGGTTTGAATCCCAGCTTCACCACTTAAAAGTTTGACTTCTTCAAGACTCAGTTTTCTCATTTTTAAAATGGGGATAAGGTAGTACCTGCCTCTTAGGATGGTTGGGGTGATAATTCATTTGGGCCCTCTGCCAGAAGACAACCCAGATTGTGGCTCTCTGCCACTAGAAACATAGTAATATAAATGGTAGATAGGAATATTATTATGTTTAATAAGCAGCTTCTCCTAAGTGATTCAGCAGATTCCTGGTTCACAATGTTCTTTAATGGTGTAAAAAGGGTTGGCATTCTTGGAGGTGCCTCACATTGTATGGACAGTTTAGACTTTAGGCTTTTTCATTCAGGGCTTTGAATTTCCCAGGACACGGGAAATAAGTAAATGGAAGGTGGGTGAATATTGGCATGCATGGTGGTTTGTTCAGGGCTGTCTTTCTGACTGTCTTCCTTGTTGTTGTTGTAGAGATCCGTGCTCAGCTCACAGAGCAGATGAAATGCCTGGATCAGCAGTGTGAGCTTCGGGTGCAACTGTTGCAGGACCTCCAGGACTTCTTCCGAAAGAAGGCAGAGATTGAGATGGACTACTCCCGCAACCTGGAGAAGCTGGCGGAACGCTTCCTGGCCAAGACACGCAGCACCAAGGACCAGCAATTCAAGTAGGGGCTCTGTGGCTGTTACTCTCAGACCTTGGAATGGGGTCCAGGGTGGAGCGGGGCAGGGTACACTACTTAGATCCAGTTGGATTCAGGAGCCGCTGGTTTCAGATTGGTTGAAAGCCCTCAAGGACTTCTCGTTTTTCAGATCAGGCTTGTGTGCAGTTCAACATTTCATAGAGATGAGAGTAGATGATGAACCATGCTAATAACAACAGCCAACTTGTTTATAGCTCTATTGCCAGGCATGCTACTAAGGGCTTTATGTATATGTTAGCTTGCTTAATCCCAACAACAACTCCATATGATGGTTATTGTTATTATCCCCAATTTATAGATGAAGAAACTGGGGCATAAAAAGGTTAAGGGGCTTAACTCAGGGTCTATCTTAATCTCTCTCTCTCTCTCTCTCTCACACACACACACACACACACACACCCCACACACTCACACACTCACACACCCCTAGTAAATAGTAGAGCTGGAATTCAAACGCAGGCAGTGTGGCTCCAGGGTCTATGTTTTTAACCATTTCACCAAACTGTCTTTAATTAGGAGAAATAAATGATGTTGAGGCCATTATATCCAAATCCCTGTCCAGGCAGTTGCTAAGGTCTATTTCTTCTACATGTACTTTATTTTATACAGCTGGCCCCTTCACCTGGTTCCCACTGCCATTGCCCTAGTTTAGATCATCATCTTTTTTTGTCTGAATGATTGCAGTATTTACTATATCTTCTATAGCAGATTTTCAACCCTGGCTGCACATTAGAATTCCCTGGAGAACTTTAAAAAAAATACAGAAATCTGGGCCCCACTCCAGACCAATTAAATGAGAATCTCTGGGAGTGGGGCCTGGGTAACAGGGTGGTATAAAAGCTTCCCAGGTGATTCTAATGAACAGCCAGTATTGAGGATCACAGTCCGCAGCAGGGGTATCCAATCTTTTGGCCTCCCTGGGCCACATTGGAAGAAGAATAATTGTCCTGGGCCACCCATAAAATACACTAACACAATAGCTGATGAGCTTTAAAAAAAATTGCAAAAAAAACCTTACAATATTTTTACAAAGTTTACAAATGTGTGTTGGGCTGCATTCAAAGCCGTCCTGGCCCCCATGCAGCCCACAGGCCGTGGGTTGGACAAGCTTGGTCTACAGCTTCTCCCCATTCCAATCTGCTTGCTCCATTGTGATCACAGTTAATCTTCCTGGAACACACTGGTAATCAGAGAGTTTCTTTCTGCAAAACTTTCAGTGTCTCTCCATTGTCTATGTTCTTTTTATTATGATTTTTATTATTTTTAGAGATAAGGTCTTGCTCTGTCACCCAGGCTGAAGAATAATAGTGTGATCTTGACTGACTGCAGCCTCAGACTCTTGGGCTCTAGTGATCCTCCTGCCTCAGCCTCCCTCTTGAGTAGCTGGGATTGCAGGTGTGCACCATCATACCCAGCTATTTTTATTTTATTTTAATTTTTGTAGAGACAGTGTTTCGCTGTGTTGCCCAGTTTGGTCTCAAACTCCTGGTCTTAAGTGATCCTCCCACCTCATCCTTCCAAAGTGCTGGAATTACAGGTGTGAGCCACCACACCCAGCCCATCTATGTTTTTGATGTTCAAATTGTAGTTTCCCAGTGTCAGCATCATCTGTACTGTTAGAAATGCAGAATCTCAGGTCCTATTCCAGTCCTACTATAACATGATCCCACAACATAGCATGTGATTTGTGTGCACATTGGCATTTGGGAAGTGCTGTTCTGTTCACAAAGGTGCATGCTTTTTGGCTTGGTCTTTAAGCCCCTCTACATCTGGCTTCAAACAGCTTTCCAACCTTATTTCTTGTTTCTGTTCCACTATACCTGAGCCAAACAGAACATTCACTCCAGTGGGTCACTGGCATCCTGTTATTTGAGCTTATGTGGTCAGTCTTTCCATGTTTGCATGTCTAAGCCATGCCCATGTCTTAAGAACCATCTCAGTTTCCCTGTTCCAGGAAACTTTCCTGATTGTTCCAGAAGAAAGAAAGTTCTCTGTCTTCTGAATTCTTACAACGTTTTATTTGCTCTTCTCTTAGGGCATTCAGCACTGTCTGCCTTCTGTTATCTTCCCTTAGCGGACTGTATAAGTTTGTTTGATCTTCTAGACTCCCACAGGGCCTAGTATAATATGTGGTGTATAGTAGATGCTCACTAAATATTGTGAAATAAATAAATGAATGAATGAATTTAAGAATTAGTGCCAAGTGTATCTTATTTTCCCCATTTTCTATTTTTATTTATTGCCTTAATAATACAGGACACAAATTATCCTTTAAAAGCCAGCTCTGTGCAATGAAAATGGGTTAAGGTTGAGGAGAACATGACATCTGAAAATAAGCCAGAATAAGAATTTCCTCCAGATGTTTTTTTTTCCTCAGAGTTTATCTTTCCCAAGTCTCATTCTCTTTATGATAAGAGAATCATCTGATAATAAAATGTTATTTTAGTATGTGATAAATGAAGACTTAGGGGAGGAATCATTTGCTTTAGAAAGTGATTCAAAGTTGGATTTATTCTGTTGGTAATCTTATCCTAAATTTAAAATAGCATTTGATTTTTAGTACTATATCATATTCTCAGCTTATGGACTTATTTGTTACAAATTAAAGTTCAGATGTGTTAATCTCCAAGCCATCTGAATTGCTCTGATTAAGATCACATACTAGGAATAGGGTGATTTCTCCAAGTCTAGAATAATTGATTTTCTGTTAAAGATGGTACTTGGCATCATTTTTTCTCAAATAACCAGCGAGTATTTATTGATTGACCAGTTCTGTGCTTATACAAGGCATTGGAAAATACAAGAGAGGTTGAGAGAGTCATTATGTGATTGGAGATAAGATTTTGAATACAAGAAGCAATTAGACCATATAAAGCAGTAATGATCTCATTAAGACATCATTGGTGTTACATACAACATAGATCTGATGAGAGGTCAGAGATGGATAAAGGTTCTGGAATAGTCAGGAAAGTTATCATGAAGCAGGTGGGACCTAGGCTTGAGAGGTAGATTTGTGTGGCAGAGGAGAGAACAGCAGGTGCAGGTAAGAGGAAGCAGGAATATTTGGTGATAAGGGGGTGTAGGGGCTAGTGTGGGATCCAGCTTTATTAAAGGGAAGGTTCATAACACATTCATCTAACTGATTTCCATTGCACATTCCTTGAACTGATTTGTGCCTTGGAGTGTAGCAGGGAACAAACTGCCTCTTCCACATAGCACTTAGATGAAGAAATGGGCATTTAACAAATCACACAATTAGATGTATAATTTAAAGTTGGGGTAAATGTTGTGGGAGGAAAGTATTTAATACAAGGTGGTACAAGAACCTGGAAGAGGGTGACTGTTACACTTCATAGCTGGTTTACTCCGATAGCTTCCTGCTTGATCGTATCCTGAGTAACAATCAATCTACTTATTTAACAAATTCCTTTTAAATACCTACGAGTACTGTGCTCTCTGTTGATTCCTATAGGAACTAACATAAGCTTAGGAGTTCCTGGTTAAGTAGAGCATGGTGACTTATGTCTGTAACCCCAGCACTTTAGAGGGTAAGGTGAGGGGATCTCCTGAGGCCAGGAGTTGGAGACCAGCCTGGGCAACATAGCAAGACCCCATCTCTACAAAAAATAAAAAATTAGCTCAGCATAGTGATGCACTTCTCGGGAGGTGGGAAGATCGCTTCACCCCAGGAATTGGAGGCTACAGTGAGCTATGATTGCACCACTGCACTCCAGCCTGGGTGACAGAGTGAGACCCTGTGTCTCAAAAAAAAAAAAAAAAAATCTCTGGTTAACAGGGAAAAGAGCTACGTAAGTAGTATAATATGAAAAGAACTTTAGTAGAGATATGAGAACACAGATATTTTCAAGAGCAGTAGAAAATAAGTTAAATAAGTAGAGTAGACCCCAAGTGATAGCTCTTTGATAGTAAGCAGAGAAGTTCAGATTGGGTGTGGCAGCATTTTAGTGGGTTCTCTGGGTTCTTAGGTGGGGAGAGAGACATGAGGAAAAGAGAAGGCCAGGATGAAGGTTTCAGGGTAATCTACACAAAAAGTAAGAGAAAAAAAATGGAGGGAGTGGAAAGGAAGTAGGAATATATTGAGAAGGTATTCAAGAAACTAAATAGGACTGGATAACTGACTGGATAAAGCATAGAACCATAATGGTCAGGGGTGACCCAGTGTCTCTACCCTGGTAACCTAGAAGAATTGTGGCATCCATGATAGAAGTGGGGGTGTTGAGGGAAGATCTGTTTTGAATGGTGATCCTACTTTGAACATTTTGGGTTTCGAGCAGTATGAGGCCATCAGGTATGCAGGTGGAGGTGGCATACTGCTGAGGTAAGAGGTTATGACTGGGGATAGCTAGCAGAATCTTCAGGGTAAAAGTGATTGTGGAAGAGATGAAAGTATATGAATTCAGGGAAGAGAAAGAGGAGAACAAAGAGCTAAATCCAGGACCCCAGGCTTCGAGAATAAAAGTTACGCATTGGTAGTAAAAGTTACTATGAGGAGAAGCAAAAGCTACCTGTAGAGAGAGAGAGAGAATAGTATTGTTTTTTAAGGCAAAGGATAGAAGGTAAGGTGGAAAAGTGGTGTCTGATGGAACTAGAAGTGTTTCAAGTAGAAGATCTGTAAGAGCAATTTCTTATTGATATTCTCTCATATATAAGGTATTGTGAGAGATGCAAAGATAACTAAAATGAGCCCCAAACCCAAAAGCTTTCAATTTCTTTGGGTGAAACATATGAAATTGCTGGGGTTTTTTGTAAGGCAAAATGGCAATTTCATATGATACAGCCTGGTAGAAGAGGAGATAGAACATAGTACAAATGCATTGAATACAGGCAAGATGGTGAGAAACTCAATAAGAGAGGCTCAGGCAACATCCTACTTTCATGCATAATTTATTCCTAAAAGTGTATACAGAAGTCAAATGGTTGAATGTCTAACTACAGTTGTATGTGGGGTAGGTAAGTTCTATTATTATAAATAAGTGTATATGTGAAATTCCAAATTATACCTCATCTGATATATTTTTAGCATTGTATGCCTTGTCTTTAGTTCTATTTGTTTGTTTTCCATGATTAAACTCATGGCCTGCCTGCTCAAGTTCAGTGAATACCTAAAGAGTCCACGTAGCTGATGAGTTCTGCCCTTATCTTAGTAATACAATGATGAGACCTCTACTTCGCAATGCAGCATTAGTAACAGCACTTTCATTTTTCCATTTCCACTAATTTTTGTGTTGCAAAAGATAACCAAGTGTTCAGATGTGTGCATACCCAAGCATTGCTATGCAGAGACAACCATCCCGCTGAAACAGACTTGGTACCTGGCAGTCAGTATCACTAAGACAAGCTTGAAACATGTGCTGGCAACTGAAAATTTGACATTTTGGCATAGGAAAGGCATCTTAGGCATGTCTGATTTGGTAAAGATATAAGTTTGACTGATGTAATAGACCCCAAGTAATAACGGCATACACAAGATAGAGGTTGATTTCTCTCTGATGTCATAGTCTAGGTGTTAGCCATCCAGGGCTGTCAGCTTCTTATTCCATCCCGAGAGTGTTGCCGTTTTCTGTATGACTCAAGATGGCTCACTGCCACCATGGTCTCATTTCAGCCAGCAGGAAGAGGCAACAGGACAAGGGGCAGTTATGGCCTTATTTTTCAAAGGTGCAGTCTGGAAGTGGCACACACATCTCTTCAACTCGTATCTGACTGGCCATAACTTAGTCACATGGTTATGCTGAACTGCAAGGGAGGCTGGGAAGTATAGTTATTGTTCTGGGTGACTATAAAGTAGAGTTTCTATTAACATAGAAGAAGGAGAAATATTGGTGGGCAATCAGCAGCATTTGCCATATTGTCCATGTGTGGTGTATGAAAGGACAAGTGTAGGAAAGACCATGGCCACCCATCCATACAGAGTGTCACAGGTGCACAAAGAAGAGATATTTCTTCCGATTGGGGGACTGGAGAGGGCTTTAGGGATGTCAAGTTCAATGGAAGGGAGATGAAAAAATTAAAGTGCCAATGCTAGGTATTGATCCTTTAAGCTTAATACAGTTGAGATAATGGAGAAGTTGTAGAAAGAAGTTAAAAAGATGGGAAAGGAAGCATTTTAGATAGAGAGCGCAGTGTTAGAAAAGGCTAACAGAAGTGAGAACAAAGGCTGGTGAATAACTCATCTGTTTTGCTGAAGAACAGGAATTATAAATATGATAGTGAAATAAACCTGGAAAAGATAGGGGCCAGAAGATTAAAAAGGTCTATGAATGCCAGGTGACAGGATTTGGGCTTTATTCTGTAAGCATGGGGGACCACTGATAGTTTTTGAGCAAGGAATATAATTATGGCTGTGCTTTCAAAGGGTAACTATGGCAACGATGCATATGATCAATTGGAGCAGAGAGACTGGAAGGAGGAGGACCTGTTAAGAAAGGAGTCCAGTGGTGAGGTTAATGTGGGCTGAAACTGAGGTCATACCCTTGGTAATAGACAAGATGGGGCCAAGTGTGAGGGCAAGAATCAATGGAAGTCGAAGAAGCTGGGACAGAGAAAGGGCTCTTGGTTTCCTGGGTCTCTGGAGTGACAATAGTACTGTATTTTCATTCAGTCGGTGAATTGTAGCCTTGATTTTGCTGACTCTAGGACTGGTCCCAGAATAGTTCATTCTCTGCCCAGAACATCTCAGCGGGCACTCATCACCTCCCCCGGAGCTGTAGCAGCTGTTGGGCTAGCAATGCCATGAATTTGTCTTCCTGTACTGCCAGGAGAGCAGCTGCCAGCAGCAACTCTGGACAGACCCATCTCAGGGACGTGGAAACTATTCAACTTGGGATGCAGCAGGTTGGCCAGGGCTGAATTCGGTCCACATGGATTCATCCCACCTTTTTCCAGGCCACTTTCTTACCCTGGCTAGGTTTCAACCACTCATACTGGGTTAGGTTGGGTATTTTCTTACAGTTCTAAGTGACTGCATTTAGGGTTGGACACTGCTGAACTGCTTTCTTCGTCTTTTGGACACCTCTTCCCCTGGAAGCCATTACCCTGTCACCCTTTGGCTTTGCTTCCTACTCTGCTCTGCTCCTGCTCACCTTTTGTCCTCTCCCACATTGTGCTCAGTGCAGACATCCTCATTAAAGCCTGCACAGTTCTGACTCCATTGCAGGCTAACCCTCTGATTCCATCTCTCTCCTTCTTTCCCCTTCCCCCAGAGAATGAGAGATGCCGCAGATAGAACTGTAGTGATTATTTGACCCTACCTTATTCTGCTTTGTTTAAGACAGGTAACATGGCTTCCCCCATCCCTGTGAATTGTGGGAAGACCCTGCTAATAATGTCTGAAATTCTGTCAGCCTGGTTTGATTAAGAGCAGTGATAAAGTATTATGTGAGGGTAGGAAGCCTTTCTAGGGAAGATGTTCTTGCATTTTCTTTGGCTCCTTGAAGAGCATAAATGTATTCCTATTTGTTGCTGAGCCTTTGATTGTCTCTTTTAAGTGGAATCTGTGTTAATATTTCCCAGCAGGACTCTAACTGATAATGCATTGACTATTTTGTTTGTTTGTTTGTTTGTTTTTTTTAAAATAGACTTGCTGTAAATTACCTTTCAGTCATAGCTCACTTGGTTTTGATCTCCTGCTTTTAATAACTCAGGGTTTTAGGTAGCTTTTTTTTTCTGTTGAAGTTTTAGAGCAATACTTCTACATTGCTATCCTGCTGTGTTCCTTGCAGAGACCTTCTGCTATTTTATAACCCACTGTCACTATCTTTTCAGTGTTTCTCCTAGCTTCTTTTTCTCCTCAACACATATTTGTTGACTATTTTAGAGATTTTTTTCTAAACTCTTAGAGGACAGAGATCCAAAGAAATCAAAGGAGTAGTTCTTTCCCATATGAATTTATAATCTAGTCAGGGAGAAATTAAATTCAAATGCAAGAATACAAATCTTCAACATAAGGCTATAGGTAGTAAGTACTAAGTATATACTGCAGAAGAGATGAGGCTCAGTTGATGTAGTCAGGAAACTTCAGTAAGGAAATGAGATTTGAACAAAACTTTAAAGAAAATGCTCTTGAGAGGGAGGGGAATATATTCTAGGAAAAAGGAGCACAGCTAGAGGACAGAATAAAGCAATTTTGAGGTACAGTGAGTAAATTGGTTTAGCTGGGAGTATAAGTGGATATGGAAGAAATGGACAAAGTGAGATAGGTTTGTATTGTGGAGGGGCTTGACTCTTGATTAGAGATTTGGCTCTATGCAACAGACACTGGAAATCACTGATGGTTTAAATAGGTATGAACTCTGATTAAGGAAGATTAACCTAGTGGTAGTTTGCTAAATGACAAGAAACATGAGACCAAGGAAACCAGTTGCTGCAGTAGATCATAAGGATCTAAATTAGGTTGGGATGGAAGGAATGAAAAGATGAGGAATTTATCCTTCTGTCCATTTAGCAAATATATATCTTCTTACCATGTGCCAGACACATGCCAGATACCCACCCCTGTACTCCTAGAGCTTACAGTCTAGAGACAGATGGAAAGCACCTGGTGCAGAAAGAATCTGCAGGAATTGCTGACTAATGGGATTCAGGTTTCAAGTGAACTTGGAAGCCACAAAAGAAAGAGGTCTGTAAAGTGTCTTTTTGACTTGGGTGATTGATAAATTAATGGTATCTTTAAAAGAAATATAGAGGGGCTTTTTAAGGGGTTTCTGTTGTTGTTGTTTGATTTTTTTTTTTTTAGACGGAGTTTCGCGCTTGTTGCCCAGGCTGGAGTGCAATGGCACGATCTCAGCTCACCGCAACCTCTGCCTCCCAGGTTCAAGCTATTCTCCTGCCTCAGCCTCCCGAGTAACTGGGATTACAGGCCTGCACTACCACGCCAGGCTAATTTTGTATTTTTAGTAGAGACAGGGCTTCTCCATGTTGGTCAGGTTGGTCTTGAACTCCTGACCTCAGGTGATTTGCCCACCTTGGCCTCCCAAAGTTCTGGGATTACAGGCATAAGCCACTGTACCCAGCTGAAATCTAGAAGTTTTTTTAACAGAAGTTAGAAGAAGGAATTGTTTTTGAAGGGGTAAAATATGAGAAATTTGGGTTTTAGATTTTAAGTTTAAGGTGTTGGAAGAGTATTGAAGCTGAAATTTCTAGTAGTTGACAAAATGAATGGCTATATGCAGGGCTAAAGAGATTTTTTGGCTGTTGGTAGAGATTTGCACATGTGCACAGAGAGGGGATGGTTGAAACTGTGGAAATATTTGTGATTTCCAATAGTAAGGGTTTAGAAGAACAAACGGGAAGCTTCCTTTGTATCATCTGTGATACTTAGATTACAGAGAGTATAAAGGAATTTAAATGATGTATTTATTTGTGTATCATTCAGTATACATTTTGGGAACCTAATTATGTATCAGCAATTGGGCTTGGTACTGGAGACAGAGAAGAACAAGACAATCTCCTATGTTCACTAATATTAAATTAGCAAAATATCAAGGAGGTAGACATAGAAAGTAAACTTTCTTGTTTGGCTGGTTATCAGTTGTGTCACCATTGGAAGGGATATGAGGGAGCAGGGCCTAGGTATCTCAAGAATTTGGTAGGCATTCAACCTGTAGTACTCCTTTCAGTGGGAGGTTAGTTACACAATTAATTAAAGAAAAAGTATTGTGGAGTCTGTGTTCTTGGCCTCAGGCCCAGTATTTGAATGTGCGCCGTCTCTGTAGTTACATCACTACTGCGGATGGGTTCCTTCTCTGGAGTTGAGTTCAAAGTCATTCACCAGTCTCACAGGATAGCATTGGGTTGAAAAGCAGAGTCAGTTGGCCATGGAAAATATTATAGTTGTGGTTGCAGATCAGAAAAGGGTGGAAGGCCAGAAAGTTCCTCATTGACTTATGGAGTGACCTCGAGAAAGAAAGTACCAGGAAACATGAATCTCCTGGGAGGGAGAACCCCTGACTTCCTGGGACCAGTGCGTCACTCACTCATTTTGGACATATTTGGGAGCTGTTTGTTCCCTCAGGAAAGATTTTGCCCAGATGTAGCATCTGGTGTTGCAAGGGTTGGCTTCCCTTCTCCATGGCTCAAGATGCCTTTCTTCAGAAATTAACAGAAGGTTCTTTGGTGTGTTTTGCATGGGCTCAGTTCATGTAGAACCTTAGATCATGGTTGAGTCCTTTTTGGAGGAAGAATTGGGAGGACTTCTCACACATGGGTAAAGCAGGATGGAAGAGACACAAGAAGGCCACTTGGGAATCAGCAAGACAGGGTGATCCAGTCTTTGGAAGAGAGAAGGAATTCAGTTAAAAGTTATTTGGGAAGCTTTGTGACTTAGTGGGAAAAACCAGAGCTTTTAGGCAGAAAAACTTGGGTCTGAATCTTGTCTCTTCTACTCCTAGCTGGTAACCTTAAGCAAGGCACTTTACCCCTGTTAGCCTCAGTTTCTTACCTGTGAAATGTTGGCAGTAATACTTACCTTGAAGGGTTCTTCTAAGGATATATGTAATGTATATACAGCACTAGCTATTGTCTGTGACTTAATGGATGCTTAATAAATGGTAGCTGATATAATTATCAGGAAGAGTCAACCCTGATAGTTAAGATCAGCCACAGGAAGAGTCAACCCTGATAGTTAAGATCACAAGTTCTGGGAACCAGATTTCCTGGGTTCACAATCCTGGATTTCCCCCACTTACTTGCTGTGTGATTTTAGATGAGAGTTTTTAATCACCTCAGTATCTTCATTTGCAAAATGAAGGTAATATTCATACCTACCTTATGGAGTTGTTATGCTGGTTAAGTGAATTAATATGTGAAATACTTAGGACAGAGCTTGGCACATAGTAAATGTAAATAGTAGCAACAATTATCCCTATCCTCAGGATTTGGGCCTGCGCACAGCTATACTGGGTAAAACACTGGTATATTAGATGCACTAGTCATTCCCTGTGCACAGTTAAGTATTCCTAAGCCTGGCTGGGTAATATGTCAAGTTTCCATTTTCTTCAGACCCCTGTGGGCCCTCATGAATGACAAATTTATCCCCCACCCTGATTTTTATGGTATAGCTACATTGGGCAGGACATAAGCAATTATGTGACTCTATGTAATTGCATGGTCAGTCCCTATAAAAACTCAGCAATTGTATGTTTTGTTCTGTAAGGTGTCATATAGTTCAGCCTTGGTGAGTTACTTTTAGATCCACCATTCCATACTTCACATTCATGAAGAGTAGGACATTTGTCATACAGCCACTCTCTGATTTTCTTGTCCTCTTGGAGTTAATAGTTAGCCCTGTTGCCAAATTGCTGAGTTCCTATAAAGATATACCGTTCAGGCCCACAGGTCCCAATTTTGACTTGGGCAAATAAAAGAAGGCCAGTCCTATTCAGCCTCCTGCAGTATCTACCATCGAGGCCAGCAGGCCAGTGCAGTACACACCTTAGTCATGAACATAATAATATGTGGTTTACTGGGTTGTTTGTCTCATGAGGCCAAACAGAAGCTCCCAAGCTTCTGCATAAATGGCTTTATATCTTCCTTTTAGGGTAGGGAATGATAAGAGGGCAGGTCAGAAGCAAAATATGCTTTTATGAGCAATTGGGAGGATGTTGGAGACTCCTGAGAGTTTCCTGTGTCTCCTAGGATCTGCCACTGGAATGTCAGCAGGCCATACCTCAGTCTTTCAGCTCCATGGAGCAAAGACAGTAGTGATCACGTTCCTTGACAACAGTGCTAGTGTGCGGGGAGCTTTTAGTTTTCCTTTTCTCTGCTCCTGTAAGCCCCATAATAATTCTGTAGCAGACACAGGAAGCAATGTGTCTAACTACTACTAGGCAGTGTGTTCTTGGGATTTTTAATTCTCAGGAATTTGCAGCCAATTAAATGAATTTACTTTGATCCAGTTCTCTTTTCAAGGCAAGAGCTGTGTCATCTTATTGGGAGCTGACTGTGTTAAGTGGGAGGGTTTACAAGATAAGAAGAAAAGACAGTCTCTGCTATACATGCTTTTATAATTGAAATGGGGAAAATCGGGCAGGCTGAGAGAGACTAATAAGAACACATGTGCACAGGAATTTAAAAATAGCACCCCATTTAAAGCAGGTTCCAGTAGTCACCAGGAAGAGAAGAAAGGTGCAGTACTCAGGAGGGAAATGTACTTGGTTCAGTCAGGGAAAGGTAAAAGACAGTATAGTTATGTTCTCAATTAGATTTGTTCCCTAGTTAATTGAAGTAAGGACTTTAATATCTAATTCCTGTGCTGCACAGAAGTATCACATGGTGAAGAGAAACAGCGTGACATGGGAAGGACTCATTGTTAATGAAAGATTTAGAGAGAATGAGAAAAATGTAGGGTTTGGGTTTTTCAGAGTTGAAATAGGTCCTTCTTTTCTGCTGGCGCCTCCTCTTATGCATCCCCACTGTCATTGCTCCTTGGGTTTTAAATTCAGGGAGAATCAACGAGCACAGTTCTGCTTCTTAGTATATTTAGGGTGCAGCTGGTTAAAGAGCCAGGATTAGAAAATGAATCGAACAAACTAGGATTATCTTCAGTGGTAGGATGCTGAGCTGTGTTTGCTGATTCCTGCTTAAGCAGTCGGGACAGGGCATCCTTGCATGAAATTCAGACATCCCTCCCTGGCAGCCTCTGTGTTAAAGTAGAGGTTGCAGAACAAGTCTGGCAGCTCTCAGCCTGAACCCTTGTAAACAACAGATGTTCATAACTAAGTTCTAGGGTGGGGGTAGGGGTTATTGTTGATGCTTGAAATTCTTTGAATTTATAGGCAGCATCTCAGGGATTTAGCAAAAGGAGGAAGTTGTACAGAATTGATTTCTGCAGTGTACAGGTAGAAATGATGCCTCAGATGGATTTTCTTGAAGACAAAGCACAGGCTATTGAGTGGACTCTAAAACAGAGCAAGGTGAACCCAGGAAGGCAGGCACAGTTAAGAAAGGGTTGGCTTCTTAGTGTATTGACTTCCTCTCCTCCTTCTCCTCCTTCACCCCTTTTTATACATGGACTGGATTTGTCAGTCTCCTTCTTGCTCCTGTTTTCTCCAGTAGTGGGTGGAAATGTGTGCCCTTTCTCACCACAGAGTCCTAGATATACGTGCATACAAATTACACAGCGTATTAGGCCATTTTTGCGATGCTATAAATAAATACCTGAGGCTGGGTAATTTCTAAAGAAAAAAGTTTGATTGGCTCATGGTTCTGCAGGCTGTACAGGAGGCATGGTGCTGGTATCTGCTTCTGGTGAGGCTTCAGGAAGCTTACAACCAGGGAGCCAGCATGTCACATGGTGAGAGTAGGAGCGAGAGTTGGGGGAGGTCCCAGACTTTTGAACAACCAGGTCTTTTGTGAACTAAGTGAGCATGCACTCACTTATCACCACGGAGATGGTGCTAAACCATTCATGAAGGATCTACCCCCATGACCCAGTCACCTCCCACCAGGCCCCACCTCCAACATTGGGAATCATATTTCAACATGAGATTTGGAGGGGACAAACATCCAAACCATATCACATAGGGGGGAAAACACACAGGAAGAGCACACAGGTGCACTTGCCTTAGTATCTTCTGAAGGACGCAACTCAGGTTTTTTGTGATACACTGATTAATGGCTTATTGTTATGGGCTTTGTCTTGGATTTTAACCTTATACTTTCCAATGTTGGTTTTGCTAGATATTCATTACTTCATTAAACAGAGGTGCTGGGCATGGTGGCTCACGCCTGTAATCCCAGCGCTTTGGGAGGCCGAGGCGGGCGGATCACGAGGTCAGGAGATGGAGACTGTCCTGGCTAACACGGTGAAACCCCTTCTCTACTAAATACAAAAAATTAGCTGGGCGTGGTGGCGGGCGCCTGTAGTCCCAGCTACTCCGGAGGCTGAGGTAGGAGAATGGCATGAACCCGGAAGGCGGAGATTGTGCCACTGCACTCCAGCCTGGGTGACAGAGCAAGACTCCATCTCAAAAAAAAAAGAAAAGAAAAGAAAAGAAAAAACAGAGGTCAGTGATGAGAATATGGCTTATGAAGACTTCAATGCTGCCTCTTCTTTATCCCCATCCCCTAGTCCCCAAGCACACGTACCAAGTTCCCAGCCAGATGATCAGTGCCTAGGAAACCTTCTACTTTACAGCATAGTTCAGGGAAGCCGTAATAGAAAAAATATAATACAT
Source organism: Papio anubis (assembly GCF_008728515.1). Classification (NCBI taxonomy): domain Eukaryota; kingdom Metazoa; phylum Chordata; class Mammalia; order Primates; family Cercopithecidae; genus Papio; species Papio anubis. The sequence continues at coordinate 155,379,374 of NC_044976.1, read as the reverse complement.
CTTTGGTAGGCTTCCTTGGTACCAAATTAAAGAAGACTTTAGAAAGGTTCTTATCGTAAATCAGATGAAGAAAAGCAATTTACCAGATCCGGGAATGTTTTTGAGCCACTCTAGCAAGAAACAACTGGCTTGAAAATCTGTGATAAAATAACTTATTCTTTTGGAAGCTAAGAACATCTTTGTACAATTTTTTTTTTTTTTCAGATGGGAGTCTCTCACTCTGTTGCCCAGGTGGGAGTGCAATGGTGTCATCTCAGCTCACTGCACCCTCTGCCTCCCAGGTTCAAGCGATTCTCATGCCTCAGCCTCCCAAGTACCTGGGATTACAGGTGCACACCACCATGCCTGGCTACTTTTTATATTTTTAGTAGAGATGGGGTTTTTCCATGTTGGCCAAACTGATCTCGAACTCCTGACCTCAGGTGATCTGCCCGCCTTGGCCTCCCAAAGTGCTGGGATTACAGGCGTGAGCCACTGCGCCCGGTCCATCTTTGTGCTGTTATTCCTTCTGGAAATCAAGTCCACCTCTGGCTGTTTTGTCCATTTGTATGAATTTGGTGAACACCAATCCTGGTATGTGAGGTTCCCTTAATTTTTCAGCAAACATTTATTGAACCTTTATTCTGTGCCAAGAGTTGTACAAGGAATTAAATATACATAGAAGAATAAGCTACCATTCTAGCTCATGGAAGTTATTATTTAATGTGAAATATTTTAAGTTTGTTTATGTGTATTTGTGTGTGCTCTGATAAGGCATAGACTTCCAGGTTGAGGAGACAGAATTGTTGGGTTATGAGTCATCCTGTTAGTCACCTTTATTATATGTGAATCATTAATAAACACTTGACTTCATTCTCATCACTAATGACCAATAGGTTCTCCGCAGGTTTGGGGTCACAAAGAGGTGTAGGATCCTGTTCTTTCCCTCAGGAAGCTCATGGTTCATGTGGAAGACAGAGAGTTTATATGAAAAAGATAACACAAAATAATATACACTTATTGCCAAAGGAGCGATGGGAGAAATGATTTCATTTTTCTCCAGAATGCAATCTTTAAACAGTTTTAAAATTTTGCCATAATGTTAGACTTACAGAAAAATCACAGGAATAGCACAAAGAATTTTTGTATACTACCATTTTATCCAGATTGCCCCAAAATGTTAACATATTACTACGTTTGCTTTATACTTCACCCTTTTCATACCCAGTTCTCACACATATTTTGCTTTTCTGAAACACTTGAGAGTAGATTGCAGACATGATGCCCTTTTATCCATACATACTTTAGGGTATATTTACTAAAAATAAGGATGTTCTTTTGCATAATTGTAGTGTAGTCATCAAAATCAGGACGTACAGATTGATACAATACTATTTTCTAATCAATAGACATTCAGATTTTACCAGTTGTTCTAAAAATGTCCTTTTTTGGCAAAAGAAAGTCCAAGACTATGCAATTCATTCAATTGTCTTATCTCTTTAGTTTCCTTTAATGTGGGATGATTTCCAAGTCTTTCTTTATATTTCAAGACATTGACATTGACCCCGTTATGTTGTAAAATGTCCCTTAATTTGATATTTCTGGCAATTTCTGATAATTTCCTTATGATTAGATTCAAGCCACACACTTTTGGCAGGAATACCATAAAATGGTAATGTCACTTTCTTCTCAGTGCATCATATCAGGAGGCACTTGCTGATGATTTGTGCCATTACTGGTGATGTTAAATTTGACCATTTGGCTACAGTTGTGTCTGCTAGGTTTCTCCACCATGAAGTTGTTCTATAAACTTTGTAATTAATGCATATATTATAGAGAGATACTTTGAGACCATGTAAATATCAACTTACCCTTCAACTGTTATACTCACTAGTTTTAGCATCCATTATAATTCTTGCTTGAATCAATTTTTATTACAATGGTTACCAAATAGTCATTTTTCCAGTTTTCATCATTCCTTCTACATTTATCAGTTCCATTTCTACTGTAAAGAAGAGCTTTTCCATTACCCCCACTTTTTGGTCTGGTTGTTGGTTTATATCAGTGTGGACTTGTGGATTATTATTTTATTCAACAGGTTATAATCCTTTGCCATCTTTATTTTAATGTTCATATTGTTCTAGATTTGGCCAATGGAGTCCCTTCATGCTGGCTCCTGTGTCTTATTGATATGTCCCCATCATACTTTGAGCACTTCCTTACTTCATGGCACAACAAGGTGTTCCAGGCTTAACTTGTACTTTCCTTGCCTTTACTCTGGAGTTGGCCATTTTTTCAGAGAGCCTTGGTTGCTTTTAGTGGGAAATGGTATTTAGAAACCATGGATGCTAAATATGCTGTTTGTGACCGAAGTACCATTATTTATAGTCCCTTTCAGCAGACAGAGGTAGTAGATACATGTATGTACACATAGACACACACACACACCCATGTACTTCTATAAATAACTGTTTCTTTATCGGTCTGTATGTTTATATATATTAAAGCCTATGAGTTCATATCAGTATCTTTCATTCCAATCCAATACCATGTGTTTTATTTAATTTTCTCCCCTTTCCTGTTCTCTGAACAGTGAGAAACCTGGTTCCTCTTATCCATAACACACATGTTCACTTAATTGCTCCATCCTAGAGTGTACAGAAAGTTGCTTCAGAATTACTAACCCATGCCTCTGAAAAAGAAGACTACTGACTAGATTTTAATACTGGTTTAGAGTTCTTTTTGTTATTAGCCTTGAGGGCCAAAATACAGTGTTCAAAAGTTAGCTGACTAGTTCTTTCTTTCCTATCTTAGTCTGTTTTGTGTTGCCATAACAGAATACCTGAGTCCAGGTAATTTATGAAGAAAAGAAACTTATTTGGCTCACGACTGTGGTGGCTGGAGAGTATAAGAACGTGGCATCAGCATCTGCTCAGCTCCTGGTGGGGGCCATGTGCTGCCTGACAACATGGCAGAGAAGCTGAAAGGCTGGGGAACGAGTTCAAAGACAGCAAACACTAGGAAGAAGCTTGCTTTACAACCCCTCACTCTCTCAGGAACTAATCCAGTCCCACAAAAGTGAGAACTCATTTCCATGAGAATGTTAATCTTATACATGAAGGATTCTTCCCATGACCCAGACAACCCCCTAATGGCCCCGCCTCTCAAAACCACTTGCAATTGCAATCAAATTTCAACATGAGTTTTGGAGGGAACGGACCATATTCAAACCATAGTATCCCTCAACCTCCAGACCTTCAATGTAGTTATATTATTTGTTTGAAATATAATTTGGTTTATTTATTTGTTTGTATTTAATGTTCTCCTCTCCAGAATGGGGTCTTGACATTTCTCACTGCCAAACCTTTTCTCTTGACTAAAGATGGAACAGATTCGGGAGAAGTGAGAGACCCATGTATCCATAGATTAAGTCAGGGCTTTAGCAGAAGTCAGTGATGGGGACATAGGCCAGACATGCACTGAGAACAAACCAACCATTTCCCCTACTTCTGGGCCAACCCTGTCTCTAGGCAAACCATCTTATGGATTGAAACCCTTGCTGATTTCCACTAAGCCTACTCCTAGGTTCTCCTTGCCATTCTCCCTGATCACCTCTTTTGCATTTAGCGAACCAAGAATCCAGTATCAGTATCAGCATCTGCTCAGCTGTAGGCCATGATTGTGTGTACTGTTTACCAGCAGCTCATGTAATATGCTTGATGTAAGACCTTAGGATGATGTTGATCTGGACTCTCAGCCATGAAGCCCCAGGGCACTGCACATTGACACCCAAACTTGCAGACTTTTATGTCCTTTTGCAAGACTGTTTGCTAGTGCCTTGTTCTGAAATCCTTGAAATTTCTCCTCCTGGACTTTCTTCAGTTACATGCTTTGGCCTCTCTAATAGCTGTTTTGCATCATTTCTGATGACCTGGCCATTTTCTCCTGTCTGTCTGGGAATGGCTTCCAGAATCCCCTTCCTCTGCCCCATTTAACCCTCTTCCTCCATCTCCCACACACTCATTTTATTTCTCTTTCCTCCAGACACATACAACCTGGTCAGTGCTGCTGATTCCAGCTGTTCTGAATCTTGTCTACAGCTTAAGTTCAAAAACAGATGGGCCCAAAGTATCCTAGATGCTGTGCCAATTTCCACCGCATGAAAACAAATTACTGAAAAGCATCAGGAAATTTTAGAATAGTTTTGGGGTTTGATTCTCTGCCTTCTCAATGGTCCTTCCTCCCCAACTCTTCCATTTCTCTTCACCCTGCCCCACCGCCCCCGCCATTACACCTTGCCACTTTCCATCTCTTCTTTATATTCCTCACTTAGCAAAGGCTGGTTTTAAAAACCTTTATCCTCATTTCTCCTCTTTCTATGTACTGATAGGTTTAACCATCGGGATGGGACTGTGTTGATAATCAAGCTAGGGCTGTTGGTTGTTTTTCTAAATGTTTATACCCTTTTAAAATCTTCCATCTAAGACTAGGGACCTTATGTCCTTTTGGTCATATAAGGAAGGTGAGGCTGGGGCCTCTGTGTCTGTGGGTACCTTTATAGGTCAAATAATTCACCAACTTGCGAATAAAGTAGATATTCTTCTACTGACTTCATCACTAGGGGTGCAAAATTGTGGCAGTGCCACTGTCTGCCCTTGTTGGGAGCAAGTAGACACTCCCTGTAGACAGGGAACTTGTTCCTTGGAAAGCAGTGGCATTGGACCCACACCATTGCTTTCAGAATCCTCATTCTGGGAATATGCCAACTGCTTTCTCCCAATGTTCTGTAGATCATTGTTTAGTTTTGGCATTCCTAGTCACCCTAAAAATAAGAGGAAAACAATCATTGTAGTGGGACCACTTATCTTAGAGGTATATAAGGAAGACACTGGCAGTCATTTACAGAGCATGGGGAGAAAGCTGTTGGCATGGTACAGTGGTTATTGGGTGCCTACTGTGACCAGACATTGTAGGAACTGTCCTCAAGAGAAGCCCTTGAGGGACAGGCTTCTAGAAGTGCAGGTACACGCTGGATTTATCTATGCAAATTATAGTGTTTCCCTGCTTCCCTCCCTCCCTTCCTCTCTCCCTCCCTCCCTCCCTTCTTTAGAAGAGAATACTTAGAAGAGAATCCTTAGATTCTCAAAAAGTATCAAGCAGAGCCCTATGGATGGTAACTGAAAAAAAAAAAAAAAGATTCTCAAAAGGATCTGAGATACGTAATTATCTCCCATAATTTAAGACCATTACTCTGGAGCAGTGACTTTAAAACGTTTTGATCATGAATCTCTGTGTTTTATACTACAAGCTGGAATAACATATATACACATAAATAGCTGAGAACAACACTTCCACAAAACAATGCTTATCTTTGCTCTGTATGATGTACTCTGAGATTTTCTACTTTGTTCTGTTACTCTTTTTTTTGTTGAGGTGGGGTCTCACTCTTTCACCCAGGTTGGAGTGCAACGGCGCCATCTTGGCTCACTGCAACCTCTGCCCCCTAAGCTCAAGCGATCCTCCCACCTCAGCCTCCCGAGTAGCTAGGACCACAAGTGCACACCACCATGCCCAGCTAATTTTTTGTATTTTTGGTAGAGACAAGGTTTTGCCATGTTGCCCCAGGCTCGTCTCAAACTCCTGACCACAAGTGATCTGCCTTCCTCAGCCTCCCAAAGTGCTGGGAATGCAGGCGTGAGGCACTTCATCCAGGCTACTTTTTTCTGTTATTCTGTTCTACTGTTTTCTACTTAATTTTTTGAGAAATGCTAGTTGGTGACCTATAAGTTGATTTTTTTAAACCTCACTAATGGGGTGAATCCCACAGTTTGTAAAATATTGCTTTAAAAGCATTGGTTTTTAAATTTTTGGTGTGCATAAAATTACCTGACATGCTGATTTGAAAGGCAGATTCCTGGGCATCAGTCCACCCCTAATAAGTTGTAATCTCTGGCAGATGAGCATAGGAATCCACATTTTAAACAAGCATTCCAGGTGATTCTGATGCAAGGTGATTTGGGGTCTTGAAGCCTCACACTTACAGAAACTGCTCTCTTTTGCATTTATGAACCTGGCTGTTTAAGGCTTCAGATCACATACTTGCTTGGGGATGGTAGATACTACTGGGGATCATCTGACTCCAGACTGAGAATCTTCTCATTACAGAATGACCCCAATCACTTAGGTTTACTTCTGGATCTTCACAATTCCTTGAGAGTCCTCTTTTACTGATGTCTCTTATGGCCCTTAAGAAGGCAGAGAAGGGGTTAACTTAGGCCACAGAATAGAGTGAAGGAACTGAAGGGTCATTTTACAGAGTGACTGGGGTGTGGCCCAGTCCTCCAGTAGGTGCCCAGAGCCAGTCCAAAATTAGAATGGGGTGGGATTCAAAACTGCTTTTCCTATTCACTTGCCTTTCATGTGTAACCACATGCAGTGTGTCAACATGCTTTCAGGCGCCGTTAGGCAGCAGCAGTTTTGCTCCCTCTGGGTTCACGGACCCTTGGTATTCCTGTTATGTGTTGTCTTAGAATAGCTCTGCGCTCTGGGGCTCTGAGCATTGTCCATTAACTCTTTCAGCACCAGCCCTTTGAGATGCTAAGGGCTTTTTGAATGAAATGTAATAACCACCACAATGAAATAAGAAAACAGTTACTAGTCAGGAGACCTGGATTCTTGCCCTGTCACCACTATCTGTGTGACCTCAGGCTCCCTGCGCCTCAATTTCCTCACTCAGAAAATGACAGGCTTGGTCTAGACTCTAGACCATCTTGAAAGTCCCTTCTAGCTCTGAAATTCCATGATTCTATTTTTGTACCCACTGGCCTTTTCTCTTTGCACGTGATTCTTTCATTTAAAGTCTCAGCTAGGTTAGGCACAGAAGATTCACTGAGTTTGGGAATTTCCAGAGAATCAGACGATAATAGCAACAAAATGTTTTCCTAGCCAGGCAAGGTGGCTCACACTTGTGAGCCTGGCACTTTGGGAGGCTGAGGCGGGAGGACTGCTTGAGCCCAGGAGTTTGAGGCTACAGTGAACCATGGTCATGTCCCTGTACTCCAACCTGGGCAACAGAGCAAGACGCCATCTCTCTAAAAAAAGGAAAGTATGGGCCGGGTGCGGTGGTTCACGCCTGTAATCCCAGCACTTTGGGAGGCCAAGGCGGACGGATCACCTGAGGTCGGGAGTTTGAGACCAGCCTGACCAACATGGAGAAACCTCATCTCTACTAAATAATACAAAATTAGCCGGGTGTGGTGGCACATGCCTGTAATCCCAGCTACTCGGGAGGCTGAGGCAGGAGAATCACTTGAACCTGGGAGGTGGAGGTTGCAGTGAGCCGAGATCATGCCATTGCACTCTAGCCTGGGCAATAAGAGCGAAACTCCATCTCAAAAAAAACAAAACGAAACCAAAAAAAAGAAGTATTCCTATTTAGTATACTAATGAAGTAGGAAATTTATGAAATAAGTGTATTGTAAGAGGAATTTTGAGATGTATTTGTCTTTTCAGACATGATTCTAGTCACTTTGTTTTGTGGGTATGAATTCATTGTGTGGGCTGTTGAGTAATAATAGTTGTTAATAAGAAAAGATGTTCATACTGATATATAGTTGTAGAACACTTTCATGTTTATGGGCATCACCTTGTTTGATTGGATCTTCACAAAAGTCATTGTGTTAGGTAGGGCAGGTCTGCTGTCCCTGCTTATCCCGTTTTTTTTTGTTGTTGTTTTGTTTTGTTTTGTTTTGTTTTTAAGAGACAGGTCCTACTGTGTTGCCCAGGCTGGTCATTTACAGGCACAATCATTGTGCACTATACCCTCGAGCTCCTGGGCTCAAGCGATGGGCTCAAGCGATCTTCCCACCTCAGCTTCCTGAGTAGCCAGGACTACAGGCACATGCCACCATACCTGGCTTCCATTTACTTTTTAAAACAGGTGAAGAAATTTTGAGACCCAGAATGCATTCGTGACTTGCCCAAAGTTACCTGGCTAGTAAGTGGCAGAGCTAAGCCTAGTCTCTGGGTCTTAAGCATAGTTCAAGGTGCTTCCCACAGAGTATAGATGGAGTTTCACATTGTTCATCCAGATTCCTTAAGGACCTGAACTTGATAATTTGATCTACTAACCTGGAAATTGACTAGGGCATCTTTTCTACCACTCAACCCCTTAAAGTTTTGCCAGTAAAGTATCAACATGGTTAATAATATGCCATAATTTAGAGCATACAAGAAGCCAATGGACATACAAATTTGGTCATTCAGTAGCCACCCAGAGAGTGAGTACAGATACATGCTGGAGCAGCTGATTTGGCAAGTTTAGTGGAGGCTGAAGATATTAACTAGTCATTAGATGAATCATGGTCTTTCTGTCCTCAACATTTACAGGATTGCTTTGGCTCTGGCATCTGTTGTTAGTCAATACTGATTAAGTACCCACCTATTCTTGGTGATAGGTGTTCATTAAACATTCTAAATATACCCTGTCCTCAAGAGAATTCCTTACTGGGCCTGGGGGTTGTTCCTCCTGCACCCCCACACAAAAAGAGACTTCCTTCTCCAAGATAAATATCCAAATAACACATGAGAACTGATAATGACACATGCATCTAATCTGATGATTACGTAGACTTCATTCCATTTAGATCCATAGTTTCTCAGAATCAAGAATTTTTTTTTTTTCCTCCTTTTCATTGTTGTTAAGAGCCATGTAAGGGGATTCATTATCCCAGGGACAGGTATTTAGAGGGGGAGATCTTTATGGATACCCTTTCTTCTCAGTGGCTTATTGCTATTTGGCATACTAAAGTACAGTTTGCTAGCCAGGAGGAGTTTCTGGCTGTAGATCAAGCTTCTCCGCTCATGCCTGGTGCCAGGGAGATGCTTGCTCTTAAGGGGGTGGTTACTGCTTTGATAATAAGTGTGTGGATTTCTGAGTGACGTCATTCCACTTTGGCACAGACAGGTATTTATTTCTCTAGAATGAACTACCAGGGGTGAGCCAGACTGTCTGCCTCAGTCATCTCCCAAGGTTTCATTTATTTTAAAAATCTGCTAACACATCTGCGTGTATTTTTTTTTCTCTGTGTGTTTGTCATGTGCTATAATTACTTATGGGGCTTCTGGTGACATCTTAATTAACTAGACAAGAAAAAAACCGAAGATATAATTGTAGAGTTGTTCACAGGTTTTTCTGTGGACTTTGTGGATCCAACTGTCAACATGATATCGGTGGTTATGAATTATTTTTAAGCTGAGAAACGTATAAATTTTATGTTCCTCGGTCATCGATCACACCTTTGTTCTGTCTTTTACCCTTGCTATGGTGTTTTAGTTTAATTGAATGAATGAGTCAGCTCAGGCCTTTGATGTGATCACAGCCTATTTTGGGGGGCTTTCAGGGAGCATATTTAATACCTAAGTGAATTTCTAGGCCCTTAGTTCTATGGATTATATTGGGGTGGCATTGTAGCAGGTAGATTGTACCAAGAGAGTTTAAAAGCCTCTTTATTTATTCCTCCCTGTAGTTCTGGGAATGCTAGTGCTAACACATGGGATGTAAACAAAGGGAAGGTCCCAGGTCTACAGAAGCTAGAGAGAGAGCTGGTGGGCAGGCAGATTTTCTAAGTCAGCCAAATCAGGGTTTTGCAATGGGTTCATCCTAGCCACAAGACCAGGATAAGATGTGTGTTGTGGCTACTGCACAGTTGAGGAGCAGGAAAGCCATGTCTTGGATCCAGAAAATCCGCAAACATGCGAGAAGCAGGTCAGAAAAAAGAAGGTTGATCCTTTTATTCCTAGAACAGTGTCTAGCCCATAGTGGGATGCTCAATTAATATTTGTTAAATGAATGAATGAAGAAAGAAGAGATCAGGGACTCAGAGAAGGAGCCTGGACAATAAGATATCAGAAACTAGGCAAGAAATAGGGATGGCAGAGATTCAAATCCTGTGTAGACCCCCATGTCTGGTCTTATGGGATCCTTAGATCTGTCTTAAGTCATATGAAGACCCTCCAGCTGCCTCCTTTCTGCTCTGAGCATGGTGCCATAGGGGTGGTTGAAAGGAAGGCAAAATCTCTCACTTAACGTAAATTGATGGAGACATTTCCAGTTAGTGTCTACAATGACTTATATTGGGGGGCCATTCCTAGTTCTCTGACCTAACCCACAAGAACCTTGGTCCTATAATCATTCAGGAAGTCATGATTAAGCACTTAATAGATGTCAGACATGGTGCTAGTCCAGTTCTCTACTTCAAAGCAGATTCCTAAGCTCCGGCTCTTGGGTATGCCATTCTCTCAAGGGTGTGGTTCTGCTCCATGGAACTAATCCAGAGCCACAAGAATCCTATTTTCATACAGTCCTTCCCCCAGACCTGATTATAGGGGACAATTTAGGCTATTTTGAGAAGGTGGGTCTACCACTGCTTGAATCCTTTCTAATCATCTGTCTAGGCTACTGAAGACAATTTGTGGTATTCACTTGTCCCTGAAAATTTGAAAGCTCATTTCTCCATATGTAGACTATATTATTTTTGCCTTTGGCACTTTTCTCTGTCTCTGAACTCTCCTCCTCTGATCTCATTGCTGGCAAAGCTGAAGCCAGAGCTGTGATAAGCCCAGAGAAGTGTGCCCGCCCCCTGCCTGCCCGCCTGTCTTTGAAAGATACCTTCAGGCTGCTGCTGTACTACTGGGTCACAAAACCAGCATCCACCATTACAGGCAGAATCGTTTTCAAGTCAGTTCCTACCTTGGTGATTTTTACCCCCTCCTTTTAACACCTTCCCCAGCAAATCCAATCCATCCTCTGGCTTATCTGGGTCAGCAAGAGTCTGATTTTATGTGTGGCACTGTCAGACCATAAATCCGCTGCAGCTTTGCCTCTCTATCCAGCCTGCCTGCTTCTGTCAGCATCAGCAAAATACAAAATAGAGAAAATAAGCCAGAAAGGCTAATAACACTCATCTGAATAAAATAATCTCTTTGGCTGCCTCAGTCCATTTCATTTTAATCAAGGTGCCAGGAGGGAATTTAGGTTAAAAAAATCCAACCTTCTTGTCACTAGTTCCCTGTCCAACCATCACTTAAATGATTCCTTTTTATCATGCATATACCTTTTTTTTTTATTCACCACATAGTTATATGTTCAATAATATATATTGAATGATGTATTTAACTCTTTGGGTTTTGTCTATCATCACAGATACGTCTGTTTTTAAAAGTGAGAAATTATATTCTGCTTAGATGTATCGATAGTTGCCATCTCTCTATGCAGATTGGCAGGTTTGATAGGAATTCTGAGACAGGGGATGGGGGCTTAGTATAAGTTGCTGAAGCATCTAGGGTTCCGGCAATCTGGGCTCCCTTTGGATTCCTTTCTGTCAACCTCAGCACACAGTTCCCAGTGTGGAATGCAGGACTGATTGTTCTACCTTATCCCTTAGGGAAAAGACAGTGGGAGGTTAAAATCTGCTCTCCCGTTGGTATCTCTCTCACGTCTTCCCAGAGACTTACAACTGCTTTGTTAATTGCCTGTTGCTGCTGTCTTACTCCAACCATTATTTGCTGAAGGCTGTGCATTTTCAGCAGGCAGCAATCTTGGCCCTGGCCCAGAGCCGGGTGAGAAGCTTGTTGGAAATTGATGAAAGCTGAGCCCTAGTTTGTTTGGAAATAAAAATAATAATATTTCTTCACATTTGTATAGTGCTGAACTGTTGGCATAGTTCTTTTGCATCCATCATTTCATTTGATCCATACAACAGCCCTGAGAGGTGAGCAACTTAGAGACTATTGACCCAAAAGGAAACACACCTCATTATAGCAATGCAGAAGCTCAAGCTATATTCCAGCAATGCCAGTCTCATGCCATGCATTCCATCTGCACAGCCATGAACATAGCAATTATTAATTAAATGGCACCTTAGGTCAGGAGAGCTTCCAGGATTTTACAACTATACTTTGAAGATCTTTAAGGAGTGAGATGTATACCAACAGGGCATGTGTCCATTTTATAGATGAGATGATCAAAACCAAACAGAGGGAATATGGAAAAGAACCATAATAGAGAGGCCAACTTGGACCTTTATGGACTTGGCTCTTCGCCATGGATATTTTAGAGAAATCCCTTTAAGCGCTTGTTGCTAAGTTTGTTGAATGTCCATAAATAGTCCAAGTTGAGGGAGAAAAGCTGGGCTAATGTCTTCGAAGCTAATGATTCAACTGTGCAGGTTTATCTCTTTCAGTGCATTTACAGTGATAATGTCTTCGGCAGATGTACAGGCAGCCTGTGACTTTCCAGGTCTCCTTTCTTTTGACTCCAGAGTCATTCCTTCTAAAGTACAGTATGATGTTTTCTTGATCTTCCTCCTGAAAAAAATTTTAAGAAAAATACTCCTAGATATTTTGTCTGCTTTTTAGGGATTAGTTTTTGAGGAGGTTTGCAGCTGTTCAGCACATTCCTAAGGGATGCAGACCCTTTCCTTTAAAGGCCCAAGTATTATACAACCTAAGGCTCTGGGGGTGGGGAAAGTAAAGAGACTGTGCAAACAAATGATAGATGGAAAAGATATAAAGACAAATTTCAATCTCCTAACCAAACGAAGTTCCCTTGGCTCCAGCGATCCCAAATAAAATGAGGCTGCAAAGCTTCTGGAGCAGGAAACCACTCTAGCAGAGCCTTAATATGCTCCCTATGAAATCACGTCTCATTGCCTTGCTTATTTTCCAGCCTGAAGTGTGTTTCATCTTTGTTCGTGTTGGCTGGGAAAATTGTCTGTATATTTGTGATCCCCTCCTCCCACTTTCTACCTTACTTGCCCTACCACCACCCAAAAATAAATAAATGAATTAATTAAAACACCTCAGTTGAAAGGAAGAATATGTCTGAGAAAGCTTACAGACTCAAAGGACCAGAAATATTGTGTGAAAAGCTGCATTAATAGTAGGAGAGGCTGAGAATTCCTAGAAGAAACAGACAACAGCATCTAGTGCTGGTTTTTTAAGCATAGACTCCTTTCTTAAAATAAAAGTCTTGCATAGAGCCTGAATATATGAAAAAGATCAAAGCAGTATTTTTATTGGTATAAATCTACTTTTAAAGTACAAATTTATAGAGTACTTATTATACCATCAGTCAATGAGAACAATGAGGCTGTTTTCATGAACTAAAAATATTGAGATCAGGATTATGAATCAGTTACAGTTTTATATTCATTTCAGCATCTGGTTTTGGTTTAGGTAGCCCAATATCAAGAAAATTCTGATTAGCATAGATGAGTTATTGTAATCTTGAGCTTTAAACTGATTTAGACGGAAAAAAGAAGATATTTTTGTTTTAAAGTTGAGTCATTATCATCACCTAGCAGCTATTCCCCTTCATAAATATTAATTGGATAAGCCCCAACATGTATAATAGGCATTGCAACAACTGACAATGAGATGGTATGATATTAAGCATGTTGATTTTCACTACCCAACCACAGTCTAACATGAACCCAGCCTAGGCCCTTGAGCCTTCTATGGCATGTGATTAAACCTTGCTGCTGTGTGTCAAGTTATAGGCTCACCTGTACAGCTTTATTGGAGGAGGTGCACATAGGCTTGAATGAAAAAATAAGCCTATGCAAAGCTACATGTATTCTCATCAATAGCATATTGTTCAGAAGTTCCAAGGCATACAGTGATTCTTTCTTCCAGGGTTTGCATAAAACAATGCTAGCAGCCTGCGAGACATTGCGGTGGTATCTAATGCAGGGAAACTGGGTCCTAGGTCTCTTGCTCATGTCAATAAGGGTTGCTCATATGAATGGATGTGTCACCATTTTTTAAATTGAAATGTGATTTTCTGCTAATTCCAGAGTGTCTCAGAACACAGTTTAAAAGCTCCTGCTCACTGAAACCAATACTAATACTGTAACTATTGCACAAAATGCTGTAAGAATAGAAATAAATACATGTGGTAAAAGTACTTGTAGCACCTTGCAAGTTCTATTTTCTTTTTTTTTCTTTTGAGACAAAGTCTTGCTCTCACCCAGGCTGGAGTGCAGTGGCATGATCTCAGCTCACTGCAACCTCCGCTTCTGGGGTTCAAGTGATTCTTCTGCCTCAGCCTCCCAAGTAGCTGGGATTACAGGTGTGCACCATCCTCACCCAGGTAATTTCGTATTTTTAGTAGAGATGGGGTTTTGCCATGTTGGCCAGGCTGGTCTCGAACTCCTGACCTCAAGTGATCCACCGCCTTGGCCTCCCAAAGTGGTGGGATTACAGGCATGCGCCACACCTTACAAGGTCTTAATAAAACTTATTAGCATTAAGTGATAAGGCATTTCATTTTAAAAGATTTCTACTGCCAGCTATCCTCTTTATTGACCCACCTTTGTTCACTCATCCTTTCTTTTGAGGACACCCTGGGGATATGTGCTCTGCATCCTTTCCCATGGTGTTAGGTTGGTTTTGCCCCCTCTGCTTCCTCTTTTGATCTGTAGTCTACCTTTCTGAGCTAGCTGGCCCTTTGTCTGTACTGCCATTAAAGTTCTATTTTACTATAGGTCTTTCTTTGTCTCCCTTACTATATTGCAGCATTCGTACTTTTATAACCACTAAATCCCCTAACACCATGCCTTGTTCATTTAAGATACAAATGTTTGTACATTTGTGGAATTGAATTGTGGCATCATTTGTGTGTATGTAAAGTGCTATAGGGAAAGAACCTGTATAGACCCCCCCCCCCATCCATGTTCTCCTTTAAGAAACAGATTTAAACCAATTGTCAATGTAAAGTCTCATGAGATCTGCTCCTTTAAAAAGCATGCTTACTGAGGACATGGGTATCTTGCCGAGACACACCACTTGATTAAAATGTAGATTAGATTATTTAGAATTTTGTAACTGAAATCTAACTGGAATCATTTTGAAAGTTTTCTTGCAGTGGAAACATCAGATGCCATGGAATGCATGTGTTCAAATATCTTACCATTTTGAATTTAGGATTGTTTCCTGTTCACTTTTTTTTTTCCCAGATACTAAACATTTTGAAAGGAGTAAATTAATTATATGTCTCTCTTCCTCTCAGCTAGTATATTTTTGATTTCCATAGAAATCTTTCAGTTTCTCTCAAAAGGTAAGTGTTGTCACAGTGATTGGCTGTCTTAAGAGTTAGTGATTTTGGCTACAGAAGAGTGATGCCTGGGGCAGGGGGTGGGGACCTGGATACAGGTTTAGAATATTTTCAATTTGGACTCTAATATTAATTGGTTTGAAGTAACTTCTTGGTTTGGGTTAGACAGATATTTGATTTGTCTGATGTTTTCTGAAGTCCAGGTAGGTGTGGCATGATAATTTGTTAATAGTTTTTACTACAGAATTGGAAAAGCCTAAGTTGAACTTCATCCTTTACAAATCACAAAGTGCCTCGCCTTTAGTGCTGAATGGAGGCAGTACTGACTCAAGAACTAAGCTACTCTCAGCTCACTTTCTTTGTAGTAGCAGTTTGACTGGAGGGAGGAAGAGAGGAAAGAGGGAAAGAAACAGATCGTTATTATTTGCAGTGAATGAGAATACTTGCTTTGCAGTTATAGGCTTGGTTTGAATTCTGGAATTGCCACTTTTTAGCTATATGACCTTGGGCAAAGTGTTTAAAAATTTTTAGTCCACTTTTCCTCATCTGCCAAATGTGGTTAATAACACCCACCTCATCAGGTAGTTGTGGGGTTTAAGTCAAACAACATATATAAAGGGCCCAGATACGTGTACAGTATCCCTTGATAAATAGTACTGCAAATTATTCCTACTTTTGTTTTTCTCCTTAAAGAAATCCAACTTCCAAATGTAGAACTTTCTGTTGCTTAAGTTAATGCTTAACTTAAGCAACTTTCTGTTGCTTAAGTTGCTTAAGTTAGTCAATAATTCTTTTGGATCACAATGTTTTCATTAGAAATGAGCATCTAGGGCCAGGCGTGGTGGCTCACACCTGTAATCCCAGCACTTTGGGAGGCCAAGGTGGGTGGATCACTTGAGGTTGGGAGTTCAAGATCAGCCTGGCCAATATGGTGAAAACCCATCTCTACTGAAAATACAAAAATTTGCTGGGCATGGTGGCAGGCGCCTATAATCCCAGCTACTAGGGAGGCTGAGGCAGGAGAATCTCTTGAACCCGGGAGACAGAGGTTACAGTGAACCAAGATTGTGCCACTGTACTCCAGCCTGGGCGACAGAGTGAGACTTTGTCTCAAAAAACAAAAAAGGAGTACCTTGGTTTAGCACTTTACTGCTCCACTCAAGCTGTAGACATTTTAGGAACACATATGTTCAGGTATGGTTTGTGTTCTTGATTGTATGGGACATGAGATTATGGCTCAATAAATGAAATCAAAACTTCCTTAGATATGTTCTGTGGAACTCCAGAGTTTTCAGTAATGTTTTAATGGCATACGTCTCCAAAGTTGCCTTTATTAAATCCTACAATGGATAAATTTGTGGGCATTTTGTAGTGCTGTAGTGATTTTTGTCTCTAGACAAAATCTCTAACTTTGGTTTCTACCCTAGAGATAAACCAAATGACTTAGTGGCTAAAGTGATGGACTTCAGAATCACCTTAGACCTGGTCTAGCCAGACAATGCAGAACTGTTGTTCTAGTCCCTGGCACCCTCTTACTTGTTGTGTTAGTCTTACTCGCTGTAGACAAGTGACAACCTCTGTGAGCTTCAGTTTTCTAATCAGTAGAAGGGGGATAATGGTAGTTCTTTTCTTACAATGAAATGATAGAGCTTAGATGAGATAATACGTATAACGTATTCACCAAGTTCTTAGAACATTGTAGGTGCCTGATAATCCTGTTTCTCCTTCTACATCCCCTCTTCCCCCTCTCTCCTTCTTGTCCTTATTTTCTCCTTTTTTCTCCACTGAGTTTTTAGAAAAGGAGAAAACTAGAGAGGTGAGCTTCAGGAAAAATATCTTTATTTCTGGATTGGCTTTGATTGCTGTGATTTTAGGACACGGACTATAGTTGTAGATGTTGCCCTGGCTGCGTATCAACAATGACTTCTTTTCCTTGATGTTTCTCCACAGGAAGGATCAGAATGTTCTCTCTCCAGTCAACTGCTGGAATCTCCTCTTAAACCAGGTGAAACGGGAAAGCAGGGACCACACCACCCTGAGTGACATCTACCTGAATAACATCATTCCTCGATTTGTGCAAGTCAGCGAGGACTCAGGAAGACTCTTTAAAAAGGTACAGAGATATTTCTAGTCACAGAGGTTCTTGGGTGGAGCAATGACATTCTTGAAATTCTGTTAGGTATTATGTTGATTACCTGGGTGACAAAATTATCTGTACACCAAACCCCTGTGACATGCAATTTACCCATGTAACAAACTTGCACATATACCCCTTGAACCTAAAATAAAAGTTAGAAAGGAAAAATAAAAGAAATAATATCTTATTGGCCCACTTCATAGGCTTTCCACTAGTCATTCCCTACCACATACTTGTGGAGAAAAAAATATTTGAATTGGCATTCCTTTCTTCCTTTCTGAGCTGAATTAATAGTAGCCTTGGGAAAGGAACCATTTGCAAGGTACAAACCCAGGACTGGTACCATAATTTACAAGCTGCATCTATTAACAAAAACTGTGTTTTGGGAAGTTTCCTTAAAGTGATTTGTGAAGCTTTTGAGCTTAAGTGGCCAACAGTGTCATTTTATGTTTTCCTATTCTAGTTCATTTAGCAAACTCATATACGTTTATGTTTTTAGTTTAGTTTTCTTCCTAGGGTCTCATCTTGGCCAAGGTAAGCTCAAAAGTGTGGTTATTCTTATCGTGATATGTCTTTGTCTTTGGGTCTCTGAATGCTTTCGGAACTCAATTGTTATCATACTTCCTTGGGTATAGGTTGAACAATTTGACTAAGGAAAACTCAAAATAATCGTGATAATCTTAAGGAGCCAATTACCTGTCAATGATGGAGCTAGCCTCTTGAAAACCCAGGAAGCTCTTTTCTAAGCTGTCTCAGCTTGAGCTCAAAGTGGAATCATTTATTCATGAGGTTTGGTTACAAACAGCGGTGAAGACCCCAGCCATTGTATATGATATGCCATGTCTACCATTCAAGCGTTGACATCCCCGGAAGACTTTTCAGAAGGCAAATAATCTTCCTATAAATTATAGGTAGAAAAAGGTGATAGAGGGCTATTTAGAATTCATCAGTTTCCAGGTGACAAAATCCATTATTAAAATTTGAAAGTGTGAGAGAAAAGACTGTAAACAGGATTGTAGTCAATACAGTCAAAGCTCTTGATCAGCTTTCCAATTCTCAGTTAGGAAGTTTTCCAGATTTCACTAGATCTGGAATTAATACCCCATTTTTTTCTGTAATTACCAGCCTGATCAAATAACTGATTTGGAATCTTCCATCTACCTAATTGCATCCGTGAAGGTGCTTTCCCTGTGTCTTAGAGAGAGAATATTGAGGATACAATCATCTGTCGAAGAAAAGAAGACAGAGAAAGATAACTCCTCCCAGAGCTCACTGGCTATTTTTAGTAGCCCGGCTGTCCTGTGGTTGGGACCACACCTCATTTCGGGGTGAGGGTACTTCTCACCATCTCCTCCATGGTTTCCAGCATCAGCTTCAGCTTGGTTGTCATTCATTTGAATTATTCTGCAATACTTCATGATGCATGTGTGTGACTAAAATTAAAACTTATTTAGGTGAAATTTTGACAGCTTGTCTCTATGACCTTGACAGCCACTTTTAGACTATCTCAAGAAGGAAAGGGCTTGACTGATAGTTTCCTCCTCCATTTTCTTTGTTCATCTGAGAAAACAACTTTTATAAGATCTCTTCACCTAGCTAGACTTCACCCAGTCTCTCAGCTCCCTTTTCTCCCAACCTTAGAAGGTTAGAGAAAAACCAAGCTGAGAGAATTTAATAGCCTCTCCAGATCTCAGAGTTGCTTATACTGAAGGCAGCCAGATATCAAAGCCACGAGTGTTCCTGACTCTTCAAGTGCCCCATGTATATTTCACCAAAGCACTAGGTACATGGCACGTATACAAGGTGTGGGGCGTATGACCTTCATGAAAAAAATTTGTCTGTGAATGATATTCTTAGCCATGCGCTCAGGGTTGACTTCCTTAAGCTGTGTATTACTATGCTAGAGTGCGAGGAAGAACTTATTTCTCACAGGACTGTTTATGTATTACATTTCACTGAAGAAAAGGATGCCTATCATAATTTAATAGCTATATGCATTTTCACAAACTGAATTCACACCTGTGTAACCAGCACCCAGATCAAGAAACAGAACATTTCTGTACCCTAGAAGCCCCCTCATACTCCCTTCGAGGCATCTCCCCACCCTAAATCCCCAAAGATAACAACTGTCTTGACTTTTAACAGCAGACATTAGCTTTGCTTGGTTTCATACTTTATATAAGTAGAATTGCACAGTATGTACTCTTTTTTGTCTAGTTTCTGTCAATATTATGTTTGTGAGATTTATTCATACTGTTGTGTATAGTTACAGATCATAGGAATTTCTCTTGATCTTTGTATCAATTAAATTGTAGTTGATTAGACTATGGATCAATTAAATTATAGTTGATTAGAGACATTCTAATGATTACTATCCCACAGCATTAATAATTTCTTTTCTCCTTCCCTTGGGGGGGTTCCCATGTAGGCAGAAAACTCTTAAGTTAGGAGCCGGTTGGCAGATCATAAAAATAGATTCAGCCAAGCACCGTGGCTCATGCCTATAATCCCAACAACTCAGGAGGTCAAGGTGGGAAAAATGCTTGAGGCCAGAAGTTCAAAAACAACCTGGGCAACATAACAAGACCTTGTCTCTAAAAAAATTTAAACAGTTAGCTGGGCATAGTGGCCTGTGCCTGTAGCCACAGCTACTTGGGATGCTGAGGCGGGAGTATTGCATGAGCCCAGGTGTTTGAGGATGCAGTCAGCCGTTATCATGCCACTGCACTCCAGCCTGGGCAACAGAGTGAGACCCTGATAGTTTGAGGATGCAGTGAGCTGTAATCATGCCACTGTACCCCAGCCTGGGCAACAGAGAGAGACCCTGACTCTTAAAAAAAAAAAAATTGATTCATTCTATTTTGGCTGGGTAAAGAGCCTTTCTGCTTTCTAGTAATGGGCAAAGAAACATTCTTCATACCCCACCCCAGATTTTTAACCTCTTTTGTTTAGAGTGTTGTTGCACATGAAGAATTAGAATCCTACTGGTTAAGATAGTATCAGATAAGAGTCCTAAGGAATATCCTCAGCCATTCTATAGTTACATGAATCTTCCCCGGGATTTACTTTGTGCTATCAGAGGAGACACCTTTTCCAAGTGACCGTTTCTCTTGGGCCTAGCTCTGCTATTAACTCTGAGACCTTGGACAATGACTTCTTTTTGTGCCTCAGTTCCCTAAACTTTAAAAAAAGAGTGTGGTCTATATGATCTCCATGGTGCCTTCCAAATCCAGGATACCACCATTCTGTGACGATAAGGGGATTTTACACTGGGAGCTTCCTTCCAGTTGTTAGATTACCTTTGTTAAATTGTGATAGGTAAATTGTAATCCCACAGATAAGGACAAACAAAAGTGGATATGCGTGTGGAGAGGGCTAGCTTAAGCAAATGAAGACCAAATTTCTTGAAAAATGAAGCATTACTTCAGGTGCTGATATCTACAATGTCAGCAACCAAGAAATACCAAATGGGGATCCAAATATATAAAATAGATATGTTTTACTGGTAAATTTGGTTCCAGTGGCAAAAGGAGCCATTTCTCTGGGGACTTAGGCTTAGAAAAGATACCTTAATTTCTGGTATGGCTATACACACCTGTGCTTTATGTGAATTTGAGTCTATTTGTCACTAGCCAAAGTCAACATTTTTAAAAATCTTGTTTTAATGTATAAAACTTAAGGATTCACTGAAAACATTATAATAGAAGTCATTATATTTTGAACCTGTATGTGCCAGGTATTGTGTTAAGCACTTTATATGTATTATCTCCTTTAATCCTTACCATAATTTTATAAGGTAGTTACTATTGTTATCATCGATGTTTTGTGAAGGAAGAAACTATGGCTTAAAGAGATTAAGCAGGCCAGGCACAGTGGCTCAAGCCTGTAATCCCAGCCCTTTGGGAGGTCGAGGTGGGAGGATCACTTGAAGCAAAGAGTTCAAGACCAGCCTGGGCAACATAGCAAGACTGTCTCTACCCACCTCCCCCCTCCCCCCAAAAAAATTAGCTAGGCATGATGGTACACACCTGTAAGCCTAGCTAGCTAGGAGGCTGAGGCAGGAAGGATCACTTGACCCCAGAGGTTTGAGGCTGCAGTGATCTATAATCATGCCACTGTACTCTAGCCTGAGTAACAGAGCGAGACCCTGTCTCTTTAAAAAAAAAAAAAAAAAACAACAAACCAGAGGGCTGGGCGTGGTGGCTCCACGCCTGTTATCCTAGCGCTTTGGGAGGCCAAGGTGGGCAGTTCACCTGAGGTCAGGAGTTCAAGACCAGCTTGGCCAACATGGTGAAACCTCGTCTCTACAAAAATACAAAAATTGGCCGGGCAAGATGGCCAGTGCCTGTAATCCCAGCTACTCGAGAGGCTGAGGCAGGAGAATCACTTGAACCCGGGAAGCAGAGGTTGCAATGAGCAGAGATCATGCCATTACACTTCAGCCTAGGCAACAGAGCGAGACTTCGTCTCAAAAAACAAAAAAAAAAAAAAAAAAAAAAAGGAGAGAGAGATATTAAGAAAAATGAAATGAAGCTAGTGTTTAACTCCAGTCACCTGGCTCTAGAATCCAACATTTTCATCTACATACTGTATTAGGATTCTCTAAGTATGTTGTGCAGAGAAGAGAAAATCCTAGATTTTCTCTTTTTCATTGAATTCAGATATCTCACTTATAGAATTAACCTAATTTTTTCTTTTGCACATAAACCTTCAAAGGGTATGGAGATGTTGAACATCAACATTGGATTGTTTTTCCTACCTGGGGTTGGGGCAGGCAGCTGGAAGTTGGGAATGAAATAGGGCAGCATGTTTACACTCCCCAGGGGCAAAATATCTCTGCCCCCTGTAAGAGGGAAACAAGGACTCATTAAATGTGAGAGCTGGCCCAAAATCTGACTCACAGCTAATTTAGCTAATTTAGGGATGTCAGGGTGGCTGCACAATTGGCCCCTCTATGGTATTGAACCCCCTTAAGGGATGCTCCTTGCTAGCCCTCTGGTTTGTGGTAAGGTCTGCTGGGACATATTTTACATTTTGCATGAAGCCATGTTGGAGATTCTTTTAGCTAAATATAACATCTGGAGAAAGTAGCCTCCTGTCCACAGCTTAAAAACAGACTGACTTTGTCTAGGACTCCAGGGAAAATTGAGCCCGTTTGGTGCTCCTGACATCTCCTTTCATATAATGAAAGCTCAGTCTGTCTAACCTCTGTTGGAACCAGGGTTTGGGCAAATATTATTGCTGCCACCTTCATTTGTTTAATGCGGTGGCTTCAAAAACCATGCCCAAAAACTGCCAAGTTTGGCTCCCATCTGCCTGTGGTCTCCGTGAGGGGCATGTTCTAAAGAAGCCCACCAAGAACAGAAATAATTTTTCCCACTTGCTCAGTTTAAACTGAAATAAACTTGAGCGTGCTTTTTCCTACAGCAGAGAGGATAATCCTGTTTTCTCTTTTTACTTAGCTGGAACACACTAAAAGTACCTCTGACTTTGCTTTCTCAAATCACTGTTTCTAGCCTTTCACAGCTGCTCACACTTAAGCTTGGAAGCTGGTCAGTTCAGACAGTGCTAAGACTCAGTTGCATCCTTGTTTTTACAGCACTGCAGTGAACTGTACTCCTGTTTTACTGTTAGGACTCTTAAGTTTCTATGGCAAAAACTTAGGTTAAATTGAAAAAGCCAAGTCAGATTCCCTGTAGACCAGTAGCTTTCAACTTTGCCTGAGCATGAAAGTTACTTGGGGAGTTTTAAAAAAAATCTTTGTGACCTTGAATAAACAAAGGTTTCTTAGGATATAAAAAGCATGAACTATAAAATTTTATAAAGGATAAATCAGACTTCCTCAAGTCTTGGACTTTTGTTCTTGGAAAGACTTTATTTACAAAATGAAAGACAAGACGCAGACTATGAGAAAATACTTGTAATGTGTATCTGACAAGGACTTATATCAGAATATAGAATAAAGAACTCTGAGAACTCAGTAATAAGACAAACTGCCCAAATTTTTTAAAATGGAAAAAGGTTTTAATGAACATTTCACTAATAAAAGTATATAAATGGCTAATCAGCACATGAAAATATGCTGAATATCATCAGTCATGATGGAAATGCAAGTTAAAACTGTAAGAAGATATACCATACGTTCACTAGGATGGTTAAAATGAAAACATCTGGCAATACCAAGTGTTAAGGAAGTTGGCCAGAACCCTCATTTGTTGCTGGTGAGAGTGTGAAAATGGTACAACCACTTTGGAAAATAGTGGCAGTTTCTTATGACATTAAATATGTACTTGTCATATGACCCAGTAATTCCAGGTATTTATAGGCATCTACCCAAGAGAAATAAAAGCATATGTGTAAACAGAGACTTGCACCTGAATATTCATAAAGTTTTGGGATAGGCTGAGTAATGCCCTCCTCAAAAAAAAAAAAAAAGAGGTGCATATTCTAACCTCTGGAACCTGTGAATGCTACCGTATGCATGTAATACTTTGCAGATATGACTAATTTGAGGATCTTGTGATGGGGATATTATGCTTGATTAGCCAGGTGGGCCCTAAATGCAATCACAAGTATCCTCATAAGAAGGAGATTACAGATAAAAGAGAGGAAGGTCATGTGATAGAAGCAGAGGGAAGCAGAGTCATAGAGAGAGGATGCTATGCCACTAACTTTGAATATGGAGGAAATGGCCATGAGCCAATGAATACAGCTCTAGATGCTGGAAAAGACAAGGAAATGGATTCTTCCTGAGAGCCTCCGGAGCAGAAGCAGCCCTGCTGACACACTGGTTTCAGCCCAGTGAAATTGGTTTTGGAGTTCTGACCTCCAGAACTCTAAGAGAACAAATGTATGTTGTTTTAAGCCACCATGTTTGCAGTAATTTGTTACAGCTGCCTTAGGTACTTTATTCATAATAGCCCAAACTGGAAACAACCCAAATGTCCATCAACAGATGAATGGAAAAACATATTGTAGTGTATCCATATATTAATACTACTCAGCAGTAAGAAGGGAAATGCTGATACAATGTAAATGAGGTCAAAAAACATTATGTTGATAAAAAGAAGCCAAGCACAATGAGTACATTCTGTATGATTCCATTTCTATAAAATTTTAGAAAAGACAAATCTGATCTATAGTGATAGAGAATAGATCATTGATTGATTGCCTTGGGGGCAGGATGGGGATGAAGGATTGACTGCTAAGGGACACGAGGGAATTTGTAGGGTTTTTATAGCCTACATTATATAACATTTTAAATGATGCTTTATAACATTTTTATAATGTTACATAATCTTGATCATGGTGGTACATTAGACAGAATTTATCATATTATACACTTAAAATGTGTACATTTTATTATGCAAATTATGCCTCAATAAAGTTGATCTAATTTAAAAAACACCCATGCCAAGACCCTACCTCAGCACAATTGAGTCCAGAGTCTGTGGAATAGGGCCTGGGTGATTGTTGCCTACAGCCAGGACTGAGAATCCCTGCTGCAGTGTTTTCCATCTTGGGGAAACTGCAGAGCACAGAGAATATCTGATGCCCTAAGATCCTGTCTATCTGTATGTGAGCCATGTTTGCTTCTGCAACAGACAGTGTTAAAGCATCTAGGCTAGTTTCTCTAGGCAACCCATTGTGGTTTCCTGCTTTATTCTTGGAGGGTGATGAAGGGTGAAGTTAGCTTCAGATAAATAAATCTGGTGACAAAGGGTGAATCTGGCTGCCTTCACACTGCAGGAAGTGGGGAATGCATGAAGAGTGCTGAGGAAGGAATGTAAGAGGCTCAGTTAATACTTTTCCCCAGGGCCCTGGAGATGTTAAACATGTCCTTTTGCCATTAGTGAATCAGTCACAAGAGAATTGCCACAACAGTCAGATTTCTTTTGGCACCGAGGAAATGAATCTGGTAGTTAAAAAGGATAAAGGAGATTTAAAACTAAAAGCAGTGCATGTTACCTATCTGTTTGGTATCCCTTTGGACTGGGATAGGATTTCCTATGGTGTGTTTTGAGTCCAGCTGTTTGGCATGTGTGAGGAGAGTGAATAATGATACTGTGAGAAGGCATGTTGGGTGGTGTGATGGTCATAAATAAGAAGAGAAGAAGTGACCCACAATGCTGTTATAGTTGAATGTCCCTGGTAGGTGCTGTTGATTGAATGAATGGAGAAAAAGAATGGTTTTCCAAAGGTTGTGTCCCTGTGCTCTGCCCCATTAAGAAAGGGTTTAACTCTTTGGGAGAAGGCGTAGATGAGTGATTTAACCCTCCTTCCCTTCCCCGTCCACCATATCCCTCCTGCTCCTCTGAACTCAGTATCTGTTATTGGACTGAATTTCCTCCACATTATAGCATGGTCACTAACAGTGTTTGCACAGTGCTTTATAGACAGCTGTTCCAGTTGCCCAATTTATCTTGTTGGTAGCAAAAATCTGTTCTAATTAATTGAGCTTTATTCTCTCATATCTGATGAAAAGATCCTCTTTGGAGAAAAGAATAGGATGTGAAACTGAGCTTATTTGAGTAGGGAATGGAAAGCTGCCAGCTACTTCAAAGGTATCTCTGCTGATAAGGGGCATCAGGTTTGTTGCCAAAGCCAACACCAAGGGGAGCTTTGCAGCTAGTGCTGTTGGGGGTGTTTTAGCTTTGGTTTCTGTGACACTGGGTCAGCAGCATCTGTGTGCTCTCCCTTGAGGCTGCTCTCTGGGTGGTCCAGGCTTTTATTTGGACTTAGGAAGGTGCAGCTCAAAGGGATTGCGTGCATCAAAGATGTCTGTAGTCTTTTGCTTAGGTTAGTTTGTGTGTTTGCCTTTTTGGTATTTTAGTTCTTAGGTATCTGCCTTTTCTAAAAGAGCTCAAGATGCTATATTTAGAACTTTCAAAGGTATAATAGTACTTCAATTTGTATAAATCAAAGGATTATTAAGGGAATCTAAAGAAGAGGAATGGAATATGGGAAATGGAATATGGGAAAGAGAGATGCAGTAGACAAAAAATAAAAGTGTCCATATGCAACCTTGTATTGGAATACTACCCTAAATTAGGAGATTATACCGTCAATGAGTATTTTAGTGAATACCGTATACACAGCATTATGCTGCTAGGTGCTTAAAATAGCTTGAAAATCAAATTGAGGAGTAAGATTTGCCTCCCAAGGAAGCTTTGGGTCTTTGGTTTATTTAGGTCTTTCAAAACTTTCTGTGGGATGATGATGACAAAATAATAATAGTAACCTTTTGTAAAATTCACACTGTGAATACCTCCCACTGTAGTAGGCCCTAGATGTGTATTTTCTCTGAACCTTTCATCTGTTTTTGCAAAGTTTTTTTCCTAAACTATTTATGAAAGTTAAAATACTTAGAGAAAATACACATATTATAAAGTGTACAGCTCAATGAATTTTTACAAACCAAACACAACTATGTAATCACCCAGATGAAGAATGTTACTAGTATCCCCTGAACCCTCCTTCTCTCCACTTCAAGTCATTACTCTCTGAAGGGTAACCATTATCATGACTTCTAACACAATATAAGTATTTGCCCATTTTTAAAAATTTGTTTATGTAAATGGAATCAGATAATTTTTTTCAACAATTTAAATATGTAATTCTTTTGTCTTCTGGCATCCATTATTTCTGATAAGAAATCAGCTGTGGTTCTTAGGTTCTTATTATTGCTTACTTGTGTGTAATATATCATCTTTTTGTTTGTTTGTTTTAAAGAGGTGGAGTCTGTGTTCCCCAGCCTGGAGTCCTGTGGCATGATTACAGCTCACTATAGACTCGAACTTCTGTGCTCAAGCAATCCCAGTCCTTCCATCTTGGCCTCCCAAAGTGGTGGGATTACAGGCTTGAGCTGCCGTGCCCAGCCCTTCTTTATTTGGCTGCTTCCAATATTTATTCATTGTCTTTGGTTTTTAGTACTTTGACTACTATAAGAGTGTAAGCGTGGTTTTCATTGTATTCATTTGGCTTGGATAAATATAATATTCAGACAATCCCTGATCTGTCAAATATCTAATTTGTAGAAATTATAGGAAAAATATCAGATTTTTGCTCAACTTAAGAAAAAATGTTGGCAAATATTTTTTTCTGTCCCCTCTCCTTCCTGCTTTGCTTTGATATCAGTTGCATGTATGTTAGACTGCTTGATTCAGTCCCACAGCTTGTTGATGTTCTGTCCATTTTTTTTCAAATTTTTGTTTTCTGTATGCCTTAGTTTAGATGATTTCTAAAGTTTGCCAATTTGGCTGAGCGTGGTGGCTCACACCTGTAATCCCTGCACTTTGGGAGGCCAAGGCGGGTGGATCACTTGAGGTCAGGAGTTCGAGACCAGCATGGCCAACATGGTGAAACCCCTTCTCTACTGAAAATACAAAAATTAGCTGGGCATGATGGTACGTGCCTGTAATCCCAGCTACTCAGGAGGCTGAGGCAGGAGAATCACTTGAACCCGGAAGGTGGAGTTTGCAGTGAGCTGAGATTGCGCCACTGCACTCCAGCCTGGATGACAGAGCGAGACTCCATCTCAAAACAAACAAACAAACAAAATACCAGTTCTTTCTTTTGTTCATCTAAGATGCTATAAATGCCATCCAATGCATTTTTTTATTTCAGGGGTGTGTGTGTGTGTGTGTATATATATATATATATATATTTTTTTTTTTTTTTTCTTTGAGATGAAGACTCACTTTGTCACCCAGGTTGGAGTGCAGTGGTGTGATCATAGCTCATTGTACTCTCAAACCCTTGGGCTCAAGCGATCCTCCCACCTCAGCTTCTCATGTGTCTGAGACTACAGGTGTGTACCATCATGCTTAGCTAATTTTTTTAGAGATGGGGTCTCGCCGTGGTGCCCATGCTAGACTTGAACTCCGGGGCTCAAGTGATCCTTCCCCTTCAGCCTCCCAATTATTGTATGGATATTTTTAAAACATAGTTGGTACTTACTTAAAACTTCTTGTCTGCTATTTTTAACATTGACGTTATCTCTAGGTCTGTTTATTGATTTTTCCTTTTGACCATGAATCACATTTTTTTACATGCCTATTAATCATTTATTGCATATTGGACATTGTAGATAATATATCATAGAAACTCTAGGTGTACTTATCTTCCTCTGAAGAGTATGAAGTTTTATTCTAGGAGGCTATTAAATTACTGGTTGATCACCTTGAACTTGTGGGGGCTTGGCTTTATACTTTGTTACAGTGGGTATATTTTGGTTTTCCCTTCATCTTAGAATATACTATATACTTAAGGCATGGCCTTTCTGGGGTTTCCATGGGAAGCCCAAGATGTTTATCAAGCCTGTCTAACTTGGCAGGCTTTGAGTGCCAAATTCTATCTTCCCTACAATGGACAGTACCTAAGACGACCAACTATCCTGTTTGCCTTGGGCTGAGGGGGTTCCTAGGACATGACACTTTTAGTTTTATCTGGTAAACTGTTGATGGCATTTGGGTAGTTTTCAGTTTGAGGCTATTATGTGTGTTATAAATAATGCTGCTATGAACATTATTTTGGGAAGTTATTCTTTCCAATGTATGGTTCAACCTGGTCACAAGCCAGGCTTTAAGAATAGTGAATTCAAAACCTTTTCTCTCTCTTTGTCTGTCTTTCTCTTTCTCTCCCTCCTCTGTCTGCCTCTCTCCCTCCCCCTCTTCTTTCTCCCCTTCCGCCTTCCCTTTCCTCTCCTCTCTCTTTCCTTTTCATCTTTCCTTCTCTGTCTCCTTGTTTCCTCCCTCCCTTCCTTTTTTCTATTCTTTTGAATAATCTTTTAAATTTTATAGTAGATGTATGTTACAGAAAATTTAAAAATACAGAAAGTAAAAATAAGATTTTAGAAACAGATTTATTGTACATACTATTTTGTAATCTACTGCTTTAGTCAAGACTTTCTTTATATTTCAACAAACTTTTGTCTCATCTCATACCCAGCCCATGTAAAGATTTCATTAATTACCCTAAAAATCTCTTTGACAACTAGTTTGTTGAAGCCAGTATCTAATACACACTAGTTTTCTGTCCCTTAAGTGTACTTTAATCTAGTATTGTTTTCTTTCCATGAAACTGATTTGTTGGCGAGACCAAGCCAGATGTCCTGCAAAATCTCCCATCTTCTAGATTTGTCTGGTTGTTTACTTGTGTTGTTAAGCTTCTGCCTGTATCCCATATTTCCTGTAAATTGGAAGTTGGTTCTAAAGGTCCAAGTGGATTCAAGTGACTTAAAATTCATAATAAGTAATGTTAGTACTTCATGTAGCATCAGAGCAGGAAGTACATAACACCTAGTTAGTCCACTGATAGTGATGCTAATATTGGCACCCTCTAGAATAGGGTGGTGATAGTCTGACCCTTCCATTTTCTAGTTACATTTTTTTTTTTTATCACATAATAGAAACCTGATTGTAAGGTGTTATTCATGGTGTCAGCCTACAAATATTGGGTGCCAGTTCAGTCATTCATCTGATAATTTTAATATCAGTTGATAATTTTAGACAAGTTACTTTTTGTCATCTCTGTACCTCCCTTACTTGACTGTAAGATGCCTCTCTGAGGCTGGGCGCAGTGGTTTATGCCTGTAATCCCAGCACTTTGGGAGGCGGAGGCAGGTAGATCACCTGAGGTCAGGAGTTTGAGACCAGCCTAACCACCATGGTGAAACCCCGTCTCTACTAAAAATACAGAAATTAGCCGGGCGTCGTGGTGTATTCCTGTAATCTCAGCTACTCAGGAGGCTGAGGCAGGAGAATCGCTTGAGCCTGGGAGGTGGAGGTTGCAGTGAGCCAAGATTGTGCTGTTGCACTCCAGCCTGGGTGACAGAGTGAAACTCCAACTCAAAAAAAAAAAAAAAACAGATGCCTCTCTGAGAAAAGGAGAGGACTGTTAGTATAGCTCATAAGTCACCATGCAAATAGTAGTTTGTAAAAACGTATTAGTCTTGGGAGAAACCATGCACACGAATAGCGTGCAAGCTGACTAGGTATCAATTTGTTAGAATCACAGCAATAATTTTTTTAAAAAAAAGCATAATTCTAAATGAGTACTAACCATGCCTAGGGACACATTAGGTGTTTTATATGTATTAACCTATTTAATCTCATCACAACAACACTTTGAGATGAGTACTGGTTTTATCATCCACATTTGTAGATAAGAGCATGGGCAGGGGGTTTAAGCAATTTACTCAAGATTATACAGCTGGTTGATGGGAGAAATGGGATTCAAGCCTAGGCAGTTGGCTTCCCCTGATCTCTTCACATCATCATGCTCTGCTGCCTTGCGTGTAGGAAGGTGGCAGTCATATTGGTAAGCTAAAGAGCCAGTGTTTGTGCAAGGAATTAATGGCTTATGCATTCTGCAGTCATACGTTGCTGTGCTTCTGTCAGGTCAGAATTTCCATTGTGCTATTCTGATTCTGCCTCTTGCCCAGCTTGCCCAGAGAGGGTAGGCACCTTTGATTTTAGCCTCCCTTGTTGCAGGACAGGCTTCTGTTGATTCTCCTATTTATCTTTGTCAAGACTTTTTCTTTGAATTCTTCCCTGCTTGTCTGAGCATGATTTTTATTTAAAGTGAGGACAAAATTTAAATTTTCCTTCTTTTGACACAGCATCTTCAGTTTTTTTCATTTTCATCTTCTTTCCTTGTAATACTGGACTTTCTCTGGTCTCTTAGTTTTTCTACTGGATCCTACCTTTCTTTGATTTTAAGCCCAGCCCTTGGGGTTTTTTGTTTTGTTTTTCTTTTTTTCCTTTTTCTCTGTTCTCTACAAATCATTTGGGTCTACATCCAGCTTTTCCCAGCATTTACTCAACATGAAACTTCCAGTTATAGATTAATTTGAATTCTTTGCACTAATTATTTAAAAGACCATAGGAACCTAGGAACCTCCCTTTTCATGGTCTCAAGAGCTCCCAGAATCATCCTTTTGGTAAGCTAAGCAGTTATTAGTAAGACCCAGGGACAGGACTGAGAAGTAACATCTTCCATTTTTATTTTAGTTTTCCTTTAATTTGGAAGCAAACAAACAAAAAACCCTTCAGCTTAGATTTTTCTCAATTGTTAAAGTGATACTGAGCTTCAGTTAAGGCTATGAAAGAAAAGAAAAAAATTTTTAAAAGTAGTAACATGTTTTTTCAAGATATTGTGGGAAAAACATAATAAAAAGAAAATAATAATTACTTGGAATCATGATTAACATTTTTATGTATTTCCTTCCAATCTTTTTTGTACCATTTTTTTAAAACATGAGAGTTACTTTGTATATTAAGCTTAGTGTAATTTTTTTCATTTAACATTTGGAGTAAGCATTTTTATCATGTCATCAAGATCTTCTTTTGTTTTTTTTGAGACTCTGAGTCTCGGCTTCTGTCAGCCTAGGGCTGGAGTGCAGTGGCCAGATCTCAGCTCACTGCAAGCTCCACCTGCTGGGTTTACTTATTCTCTTGCCTCAGCCTCCTTTTAAATGTTACTTATATGGTCGGGCGCTGGGTGGCCGCCCGTAATCCCAGCACTTTGGGAGGCCCAGATGGGCTGGATCACTGGCGTCAGATCGAGACTATCCTGGCTACTGACGCGGAACCCCGCCTGTACTAAACTAGCCGGGCGAGGCAGGCTTCTGTAGTCCCAGCTACTCCGGAGGCTGAGGCAGGAGAATGGCGTAAACCCGGGAGGCGGAGCTTGCAGTGAGCCGAGATCCGGCCACTGCACTCCAGCCTGGGCGACAGAGCGAGACTCAGTCTCAAAAAAAAAAAAAATGTTGCTTATTTGATCGTAAAGCAGTCTGTATTCTGGCTGTCCCATAGCTTTTTCATATATTCCTTATGATTCTTTGGCTATGTTGTCTTTTTTGTTTGTTTGAGACGGAGCCTCACTTTCTCAGGCTGGAGTGCAGTGGCACGATCTTGGCTCACTGCAACCTCCGCCCCTCAAGTTCAAGTGATTCTTGTGCCTCAGCCTCCCAAGTAGCTGGGATTACAGTCATAGGCTACCACGTCCAGCTAAGTTTTTTGTATTTTTTTAGTAGAGATGGGGTTTCATCGTGTTGTCCAGACTGGTCTTTGACTCCTGAACCCAAGTGATCTTGGCCTCCCAAGTGCTGGGATTTCAGGCATGAACCACCACGACCAGCTGGCTGTTATCTTGACT
This sequence comes from Papio anubis, assembly GCF_008728515.1. NCBI lineage: Eukaryota > Metazoa > Chordata > Mammalia > Primates > Cercopithecidae > Papio > Papio anubis. The sequence continues at coordinate 155,346,984 of NC_044976.1, read as the reverse complement.
CTCCCCTGGACTATGTTCTTGTACATCTAGAAGCAATTAAAAGTCTCATTGTTGTCTTTTTGGAAATCACTTGTTTTTAGGATGACTAGGTAGCCAGTGCTTTCATTTGGAAATACCCTACTTCCATTTAATATAAGGCAAGGAGAAAGGGTTTTTCCCTCTTCTGCTTTCCCTTTTTCTTCCTCTTCTGTCTTGCTCATTGTCTTTGAGCTTAGCTGAGAATCTGGGCCTCAGCGCTGTGCCTGAGCCTGGGCCCTGGCTGGCTCAGTGGAGTTCTTTCACCATACTGAGTTTCAGTTTCCTCATCTTTACACTAATGAAATTACTCATACCCTCACTGTTCCTTCTCAGAATGCTATAGGCATCAGTAAAACCGGGGAACAAAGTGCTCTGCAAAGTTATGTTATGGTCAGATGGTGTCTGGTTGTGTTCATGTAGAAGAGCGTGTGTCTTGTGCCTTCTCCCAGCTAGGGTGGTCTTTGCAATCTCTAAGCTAATCTTTTTTAGCAGTGTGTTATCATATAGGATAGAAAGGAAATACAGAAAACAAACTGGGCGATCCAGTCTCCAGCTTTAATCATCTCTTCTCCAAAGCCAAGATAATCCAAGCCTTCTGCCCACATAAGCACTGCATCCCTTCCTGCCTTGCCTCTTCCCATGACCTTGTTTTCCTTTTGATGTTCATTTTGAGGGTGGAGAGTAGAAAAAGCATTATCTTTTTGCTGCTCTCAGAGTCAGTGGTCTTTCTGGACCTTTGAGTTCTCAGGCAAGGAAAACCACATAGTCTACCTGACCTTTCAGGGACTAAAGAAAAAAAAAAGTATTGCTTTACTCAAATTCAGGAGCACAAGTAACCACTACCAACCCATTCAGTTCAATTTAATAATATTATTTGATTGTCTGTAATTGCTCAGTATTCAAGTTGGCAGTATAAAAGGCCTGCAGAGCAAGCTTAAAACATGGTTCAAGATCTCAGATTTCTTACATCTCAGCTGGAAAGACAGGCCATAGACTCCCAAAGCAGGCTACAATTTAGACAGCAATGTAATGAGTGGTACAGACAATTTGTTGTCTATAGGATCTTGGAAAAAGAACAGATTCATGAAAAGTGAGTCAGGAGAGTTTCATAGAGGGGAAAGAATTGGGCCGATGTTTTTTTAATTACCTGCTGCCAGGATTCTCAATTAGCCATCCATTTCTTATCTTACAGAAATATCTTTTGAAGATTACCATATTATCTGATTCCAAGTTCCTTTCCTGTCTCTTTGTCCCCATTAGAGATGTCACTCATGAGGACAGTCCGACAACAGAGACCTCCTTTTGACCAGCAATGGGAGAAATATGTGGAAATAGCCTGAAGCCTGAGTGTAGAAGGCTTTGAATGCCAGTCTATGGAGTTCAAATTACAGGTCAAAGAGAGCCATTGACAATTTTAGGCAGGGCAATGAAATCTTGAAAATCATCATTTCCAGTGGCATTGGTAGCAGTACTCAGTGTGGTTTAGCTCGGAAGAAACTATATAGGAGCCTGCTACAATAATTCAGAGGGGTAATAGAAACTAGTTCTTGGATAATGGCAGTGGGAACTAAAATAATTAGATTTACCACAAGACAAAGGAAAGACATTATAGACAGGACTGAGTGGCCTGACATGAGGTGGCCTGACATGAGGTGGGAGGAGGTCATTCAACTTAGTCATTCAGCAGTTCACTTAGTCATTCAACAGATATTTACAGTGTGCCTCCCATGTTCCAGGCACTGTGCTAGGCACTGGAATACAGCAGATAACAAAAGGTTCTTGCCTTCATGGAGCTTATATTCTAATAGTTGAAACAGATAATACATAAAAAAGTGAATATATAATATATCAGATGATGATAAAATAGAACAGGGTAAAGAGGATGGGGTACAAGGCATATTGCTCTTTTATATAGGGTGGTCAGAGATGGCTTCACTGATAAACTGGCATTGGAACTGATTCTTGGAGGAAATGAGGGATTTTGCTGTTTAGCTCTTTGAGGAAGGTATTTCAGGCAGAGATAATAGTGCACGAGTAAGGCCATGAGATGGGAATGTGCTTATCTGGTTAGAGAAACAGTAAGGAGACCTTGTACAGAGTAGGCAAGAGGAAGAGTGGTGGGAGATGTGGTCGGGACAGGGAGCAGATCTCATCAGGAAGGGCCTTAGAGACTACTGGAGGACTGGAGAGGCATGATACAGTCTGACTTCTGTTTAAATAGGATTATTCTGGCTTCTATGTGAAGAGAGGGCTTTTGGAGGAGTGGGGTGGAAGCAGCGAGGGAAGACAAATTAAGGGAGCTTCTATAAATAATTAGGACAGGAGATGATAGTGGATTGAAACAGGTGGAGCTGTGGAGATGGTGAAAAGTGGTCAAATTCTGGGATATATTTTGAAGATGGAGCTAGTAGGATTTGCTGCTTGACTGATATGGTGTATGAAAAAAATAGCAGTTGAAGATGACCCTAAGCATTCTGGCCTGAACGTTTCAAAATTGAAATTGCCATTTATTGAGGGAAGTGTATGGAAGAGCCACTGATTCTAGTCAAGCCCTGTAATTCATGAAGAAGCTGAGAGCCAATGAGAAGTAACTTGCCTTAGTTTACCCAGTTAGGTAGTAGTTGAGATGTGACTGAAACTACCAGGTCTTCTAAATTCTACTCACTGTTCTGTCCAGTGCATACCATATTTTCTGACTTCAGCTTTAGACATGGTAAAGGGAAGGTTTAGTGAGGGCAAGAGCTAGAAGAAGACTTGAAAATTAACCACATAAAACTGACAATTGAGGCGATGAAAGAGTATTCAGAGTAAAGGGTAGTTGAGGCCTAGAAAGGAGACTTTGAAGAGCTAGCAAAGAAGAGAGAATAACAAATTAAAATGGGCAAAAGGAAAATGAGAGTAATAAGGCTCAAAGGACTTGAGAGAAGAAGACTCAATGATGAGTTCTTATGAAGGGGTCAGGAAGAATGGGAACTGAACAAATGTTATTAGATTTGGATTTTAGAATCTTGGGAAACTGTGGTGCCTACAACGTAACCTCCTCTAAACTTTTAAGCACTTTTCTTGCCGTTTCAGCTAATAATGAGAAGAAATATAACAGTGTAAGCCTGAGACAGAGAATTAAAAACAAATTTACTTCCAACTCCTGCATTACCTTCTTGTGAATCCTACACAAGAATTTGACCTTCCCAGACTCCCATCTGCCCATCTGTAAACTGAACAAGAAGCATACTTCTTGCCCCTTTGCCTCCTGAAGATCCTGTGAGGATAACAATGACAAAGGATAGGCAACTGCTTTGGAAGAGAAATTTTACATAAATCAAGATATCCTTTTCTAGTTGACTTTAAATTTTTAATTTAAGAAAAATTCTTGAAAGAGTCACAAAAAACTTTACATTAGCGATACATTAAATGCAGGACATGATGACTGATAAAATAGATGTTCTTTGAAACAAAAATACTTCAGTATCATTTTGATTAAATCTTGCTTAATAAGTGTTCGTTAGACTCATATCAAATCCTGTCTTGGCTTTGTTATTTAATTTAATTTAATTTTGTAGTCATTGTTACCCAACCACAAAAGAATTACCCCTGTCCTTAAGGCCACACAGATTTTTCAAACATTGACAGATCAGCATTGGTCCTTACGAAACACAGGATGAGGTTTTCCCTGCTGAGTGTCAGGCAGTCTGTCTGTCTCAAGCTGCAGGATGAAGCCCCAGTGGAATCTTAATTCCATGCTTCCAGTCCCCTTCAAACGAAGAGTGGGGAATAATAGGAATGGAAATTAATTGTACCTTCTGGCATTACTAAAGTTAATCAGTGCATATCCCCTCTTGGGCCAGGAGGATTTAAAAGGGGGTGGTAATCAGAGCAGATGATTTCTGACACACTGGATGGGCTTCCTCCCCAGGTTAGATGTAAGGAAGTGATCTGAGCTTGTTGCCTCTGGCCTGATACCACATAGCTCGGGGCTATGCAGTATCTGCCTCATCCTCCCACCAGCCCTGGAGGAAAGCCAGGATCCTGCTCTCTGAATCAGAGATCTCTTAGGTGGGAAATCAGGCCTTCTCACTTAAGACTAGTGTATTCTGGCTGCACATTCCTCACAAGATGTAGTCAGGTTAGGTTAGACCTTAGAGTCATACCTTGTTCAGGTTCAACCTGAGTGAAATAAGGAATTGAGGTGCTGCTCCCTGGTAATTCAGCTCATTTTAGCAAGTGTTTATTAAATGCTTTCCCTAAGCACCACACCAGGCCCAGACAATTCTGCCTGTACACATCCTGTGGTATTTGTTGGTTGGAGGAAAGAGGCTCTTGTTGTAGTTTATGAATTTAAAAAAAAAAAAAAATTCCTGATCTGGGAGTGAGAATCTTACCCTACCTTTCACACTGACTCACAGCCTAACTTTGACTGTGAATGCCGCCTAACTTTGTAACCTGTCTAGAACTTATCTGTAAGATAATGGTTTGGACTAATCTTTCTAAGGTTTATCTCTGAAATTCTGTAATTAAGTAAGGGAATTTCTATGAAAGTGCTTGGCAAACCATTGGGCTATTATGGTAGTTCTAAGTGGAAACAGTATGTCTGCTCAATACACAGTGAATTGAGTTCTGACTCTCTGGGGGCAGATTGAGTTCTGACTCTCTGGGCCGTGTGTTGAGAATATGAAGATGACTGACATGGCCCCTGATGTTGAGTACAGTGTCTAGTGGGCGAAATAGACATGCACATAAGCTATGATGATACAGTGTAATAATGGGTTCTTGGGTGGAGGGAAATATGAGGTGAGGTTTGCCTTATGATGTCCTTTGTGTCTCAGGAAGAATGGGAGTGTAGGAGAGGGGCGCATAGGGGATTTCTGGGAGATGAAACCGTTTATACAGAAAGCAAGGGAGTATAACAGGTGAAAAGCATTCTGGAACTACAGGTGGTGTGGGTGAGAATGGCTGCACACAGGTCCCTTGTAGGGGAGTGGCAAGCGATGAGGCTGAGGAGGTAGGCAGGGCCTTGCCTGCCACACAAAAAGGGCTTATACCCTGAAGCCAGTGAAGCAGAAGCCCCTGTAATGTTGTTATTGTTTTAACTTCTTGTTTCGAGATAATTTCAGACTTAAAGAAAGATTGCAAAGTAATCCAGAAATTCCTCTGTACCCTTAACCCAAATTCCCCAAATGTTAAAATCCCATCTTTCCAATATTTGGGGTCAAGATTTCTTAAAAATCTTGTATAATCACAGTACAATGATCAAAATCAGGAAATTAACACAGAGGTAATACTGTAATCTCTCAATCTTACTGAAATTTCACTTGTTGCCTTGCTAATGTCCAATTCAAATTTCTGGTTCAGGATTCAGTTTAGGATCACACATGATGTTGAGGTGAACTGTCATCTTAGTCTCCTCTAATCTCTGACAGTTCCTCTGTCTTGCTTTGTCTTTCATGGTTTTAAAGAGTTCTGGTCAGTTATTTTGTAGAATGTTACTCAATTTTGGTTTGTTTGATTTCCTCATGATTGGATTCAGTTTAAGCGATTTTGGCAAGAACACCATAGAAGCGATACCAGATTGGATTCAGTTTAAGCAATTTTGGCAAGAACACCATAGAAGTGATATCATATTTTTCTTAGTGCATTATATCAGGAGGCACTTGCCGATGGTAATAATTTTGATTACTCGGTGAGGATGGGTGTCTCCTGATTTCCTTACTGTAAAGTTACTACCTTCCCCTTTGCACTGTAATAAGTGTCTTGTGAAGATACTATGTAAATATCCTATTTCTTCTCATCCTTTGCTTCCTAATTTTTAGAATGCTTGTTAACTGAAACAACTCTACTAGCGGATTTCCAAGAGAGTGCCATGGACAGATTTGCCTTTTAGAAAGATTACTCTGAAATGTTTGGATGTCAGAGAGATGTGAGAACAGGGAAAAAGTTACTACAGTAGTTCATTTAAGAGAGGGGCTCTGATCTAAGGCAGTGAGAGGAGGAGTAGAGAAGATGGGAGAGCCATTTAGGCTATGTTTGGAATCAATAAGCAGGGTTTACATTTTGTACTATAGATTTAAATGCTGGAAAAACTTTGAAATGGGGGGAAATATCACAGTTTTTATAGATTAACAGATATCTATATAACCTCTGGGTTGCTGCTCTTTTTTTTTTTTTTTGGAGATGGAGTTTTGCTCTTGTCACCCAGGCTGAGTACAATGGCGTGATCTCGGCTCACTGTAACCTCCGCCTCCCAGGTTCAAGGGATTCTCTTGCCTCAGCCTCCCAAGTAGCGGGGATTATAGTGTGTGCCACCACGCCTGGCTAATTTTTGTATATTTAGTAGAGACAGGGTTTCACTGTGTTGGCCAGGCTAGTCTCGAACTCCTTACTTCAGGTGATCCACCCACCTTGGCTTCCCAAACTGCTGAGTTTACAGGCTTAAGCCACTGCACCCGGCCCTGGGTTGCTCTTCTAAGAATAGCTGACTTTATTAAACATATTGTAGGTTTCATTAAATGATGTTTCACAAGGTGTTGCTTCTCCTGGACCAAATTCCTGTTGTTCAACCAAGAGCTATTTCTAATCTCCAGTGTGGATGTACTCATCATTTGGTTATAGGATGTGAGCAAATGAGATGGTGTTCTGCGTAGCCCAGAGGCTGCTTCCATTAGCCCTTTCCCCAAACTTCTGCCACTTTCTGGCTTAGCAGTATCCCCTTCTTGGGTTCAGAATGCCTGCTCTTTGCCCCAGTACAAAACCTAGAGCTGTAGGCCATGTTCTTATGATTTGACAGTATCTGGGAAGCATTTCTTAATTGGCTTTTCCAGAGAAAGAGAGAAAATAAGCCAGCAAAAAGACAGAGGGGAAAAGGGAAGTGGCTCAGTTCTTACTTTAAGAAACAACATGGAGGATATGTTTGTTGATTTGAGGGTGGTGAATTTTTGCAGTATAGCTCTGTAAGGGAGCTGGAAAAAGCCTTTCAGTTTTTTATGACTGGGAGTTTAATTTGGTTTATAAAATTACTTAAAGATAACTTTGAAATTGGTCTAAGAACTTAGGGTTGGTCCTGACCCCAGGTCAATGGTCTACTTGACCTAGGCAAGAGGAGAAAGAGTTAAGGACAGGGAGTTGAGCTTTTTGCTCCAAAATCTATAGAGGGTACACCCCTCTTACATTCTGGAGTCTTACTGGGTTTCTGAAAATGCCCTTGTGGGTCATGAAACAATAGCCCTTTGAATATATTTCTGCTGCTGCTGATGTGAGCTGATTAAACTGGCAGGCAGATGATGGAAGGAATGGTTGCATGTCCCAGGCGGGAGGTCATGACAGTTGGATCTGTGGTTGACGGAGGAATTTCAACACACATTCAAATCAGCTCCTAAGATAGATTGTCTGAGTTCCCTGGGCCTGCCTCATGCCCTCCTCAAATGCATTTGACTCCTTATGGCCCATAATACTCACGCTTCAAATGTTTGGCTTGGCATCCACAAATCAACTCAGGGTGGGGTGGGGGTACTGATGAGCAGTGATGCCCTCTTTGGGAGCTACCACAGCATAGGAAATGAACATTAGACCAGGAATCAGGTAACCTGGGTGGGGACCCAGGGTTCTAGATGGTTTATTTCTTTATTTTTCTTATTGGTTAAAATCCCTACCGCAGTTTTGACATTCTCTTCTGGATGTTAACTGTGGTCTAGAGAAACAGCTAAGGAAGGCAAATCTGAATTAAAATCTGGCTCTTGGGAAAGAACTGAAGTTTTCAGATTTTGCAAAATTATGGAGAGTGCAGACTAGGAGAAAAAGGACAGGCATATTTGTTACAAGGAGCTCTGTTTTCTAATTCTGCATTCTAGAAACAGTACTGATGAGTCCAAAAATATAGAGATAAAATTGTGTCTTTTTTCTTGCTTTAAAAAAAAAAATGCTTCTAAATGTGTACATACTTGCCTAAGAAAATATTTCTCAACTCCTCCAGAATATTTAGTGTTAACTAAAAACTGTAAAAACATACCACAGACCTAGTACACTCTTTATGCCTAGGGTTTACCCAGAAGGTCTGCATGCTCTGGCTTGGAGACCCTGACCCCATCTCCTCAACTTGCTGGTTTCAGCTCTACATATTTGGCTGCAAAGCCCTAAGGCCAGGAGGAATGCGGAACTGACGAGTCCACCCCATCTACAAGCTAGAAGGACATCTTGATTAAATTAGTGTCAAGGGGGGTGGAGAGAAAGGCACAGTGACACAAAGGGTGTTTTGAGGAGCCCTGTAGCGCCTGTGGAGAATGAATGTTCTCGTTAAATATGGCTGTGACCTGCAGCTCCACACATGCCAGAGACACAGCTCAATTGTCCCCAGGATTTGGGGGGTGGGGACAATCATGGGGAGAGGACAGCCTGGCATGGAAAGGCAGGAATGCAGGAACGCCTGTTGTTGCTTTCTTTCTGCTGTAACTACAGCAAGCAATTCTTTGATCATGCTCCTTGTGTTTGGAGAGTGTTTGAACCTTTGCTCTGCTCCTCGCTTCTCTGGGTATTAAGGGGACTCCTGAAAGCACCCATTGTCTTCAGCCTCTTTCCACACCCTTCCTTGGGGCTCCCCAAGAAGACTGTTGCCTGAACTCTGTAGAGCAAGAATGAGAAGCAGTGCCCCCAAGACAGTGCCTACCCTTGTCATTTATCCACCATCCTCATCTCATTTATCCTTAAGTCCCAAGACCAAAGCAAAGAACACATGGGCTGTTGAAGGCTTCCACAGGACTGCCTGGGTCAGTGGGAAAGCAGTAATGCCTTCTAACTGGGTAACCCCTTGGCTGAGTTCCATCTGCACTGTGGCCAGGGTGCTTGATGAGACATGCTTTTGCCATTTGCCCTTTGAACTGCCAACAATCCCAATGTAGCAGATGGATTTAAAAGCTGATTAAGTTTTAAATTTCTTTCCTTTAACCAGAATATTCTAGCAGCTTATTTTTATAGCTCTGCTTATATGATTCTCTTTTTAACAGATGGAATCACAACCTTTTCAGCAGGAATTTATATCTGAGGAATTTAAAAACTGATACATCAAGAATATTATTTTGTATTATGTCTTTCTTGCGGTGAAAGTTTATGACCTTTCTTCCCCCCATCTTCGCTCAATAATTATTAGTTGCTTACTATATGCAAGGTATTGTATAAGATTAGGAGAATACAGATAAGACAAAATAGCATTGAAGGAGTTTATGAGTTCAATTCCAACTTCACCAATTAGTAGTTGTTCTCATGAACAAATTGCTTGACCTCTCTAAGCTTTAGCATCTGTAAGTACTAAGTGCTTTTTGTGCAGAGAGATGTAGAGAGGTGAAATTTGAACTGGGGTTTTAGTGAATGAAAATGATTTTAGTAATTAAAGATGAAAAAGTACAGAGTTTGTGAGCACAGAGAGGGAGCTGGAGTCAAAGGATATTCCATATGGAAGAACAGGCTTCAGGATGAAGGAGAGCACAGGAATGTGTGAGGACTCTTCAGAGGGTGGTGAGTAAAAATAGTTTGGCTAAATCAAAGTGTTAATGAGGAGAGCAGCTGAAACAAAGCCGAAAAGAGCCTCGAATGCCAGACTAAGGAGTTTGAACTTCATTCTGAGAGTGCTAGGGAATGATGGAAGATCTCCTTATAGGAAAATGATAAAATATTGCTGCTGTTTCCAAAAGACTGGGCCTCTAATTCCAGGACAGGGTAATAAGAGCCTGAGATGTTGTAGCAGTGACAGGAGGAATGAAAAGAAGGAGACAGATGCCAGACATATCATGAAGGAGAAACGAACAGCGTATGGCCACTTATTGGAAAGAGAATTTGAAGTCAGTGATTACTTCTTTAAATTTTTTTCTGCTAGTGCCACTTAGGAAAAGCCAGTGTGCTGTTACAGAATTTGAGGTGGCTGGTGAAGCTGACATTTTCACATATGTTCAGGAACTAGATGCCCAGATCTTTCTCAGACCCCAGATGGCCCCATACAGAGTTTTTATATGTGCCAATTTTTAGAATTTCTTGTAGACTTCCTCCATTTGGTGGTCACCAGAGGATCTCTGAGATTAGTATCTGGATTCTTAATCACTCAGCTAATTTCAGAGATGCCCTTTATTTGAGGTAGATTTAGCCTCCTTTTTCTGTTTGATGGAGTGTGGTTTTTGAAAAGTCCCTAAGGAAGTAATGTGAAACCATATTTAAAACCTCAGGCTTGCTTCTCTCTTGTTTTACCAGAATGCTTTGGTTACCACGTCCTGGGAAATGAACAACTTAAAACATAAGTGTGGCAAGCCTTCACTATCACCAGTATCTGTTCATTGTATCAAACAAAGCATATTTCCATTCTTATTAGGTTTCCAGAATTGCACTGGGCCTGGTGATGGCTACAAATAAACATAAGATAATCTGTTTTCAAAATTTAAACTTAGAGTTGTGCTTCTAGAAATGGCAGCTTTTCCAGAAGAAAATTCAGACCAATCCTTTTGCTTCGTGGGAGCTGCTTTCCTTGAAGAGGCTTCTGCCATTTTGGAAAATATTAGTGTCAAAAAGCTGAGCAGAGTGTTTAATAGACTTGTAGGGCTAGCAGGACAAATATGGGAATTTAAGGCCCAGGAGGGGTAGCCTTGGTAAAACTCCCCAGGCTTTGAGACACCAAAGGGATACAATTAAGAAGTAAGGATAAGCCAGAAATAGACTAAGGCAGTTTCACGGAGACTGAAGCCTAGCTTCAAATTATCTTAACCTCTAATTGGATTAAGGTGATTTAGGATAGCCAGTGGCTAGAAACAAATTTAAATCCTCTCTACAGGAAGATACTATGGAAAGACACTATCATACTAGACCTAATACATCACTCATAATTTTTCATTATGATGTTTGGCACTCAGTTGTAAATAATTAGGTCTATGAGGAAATAAGAACTGTGACCAAAAGCTAAGAGAAAAAGCTAGACCCACAGGAGATACTAGTAATGGTGTTAACAGATGCAAACTTTAAATTAACTGTGTTTAATATGTTTTTGAAATTAAATTATAAGAACAAACCTGGAAATAATAAAAAAAGAATTAACTCAAAATGGATCAAAGACATAAATGCAAGCCAAAACTATAAAACTCTTAGAAAATATAGGTATAAGTCTTCGTGACCTTGGATTAGGCAGTGATTTCTTAGATATGACACCAACGCACAAGCAACAAAAGAAAAAATAAATAAATTGAACTTCATCGAAATCAAAAACTTCTATGCTTCAGAGGACACTCTCAAGAAAATGAAAAGACAGCTATAGAATGAGAAAAGGCATTTTCAAATCATATTTCTCATCAGGGTCTAATTTTCAGAATATATAAAGAATTCTTACAACTCAGCAACAAAAAGATGGCTAGTCCAGTTTAAAAATGGACAAAAGACTTGAATAGGCATTTCTCCACAGAAAGTATACAAATGGCCAACAAGCATATTTTTGACACTGTTATTTATTGGGGTACTGCAAATCAAAACCACAGTGAAATACCAGTTCACACCCACTAGGATAGCTATAATTTTAAAAAGGAAGAAAGAAAAGGAAAGAAGAGTTTCGGAGAGGGTGTGGAGGAATCAGAACCCTCATACTTTGCTGGTGAGATTGTGAAATGGTGCAGATGCTATGGAAAACTGAAAATTCCTCAAAAACTTAAGCACAGAATTACCCTTTGACCCAGCAATTCCAAACATACGCTCACACAAGAACTTGTACACAAATGTTCATAACAGCATTATACAAAATAACCAAAAAGTAGAAGCAACCCAAATGTTAATGAAGTGATTTATGGAACAAACTTAAACAAAGTATGGCATACCTATACAATTTAAACAAAATGTGTCATGTCCATACAATGGAGTAGTACTTAGTCATAAAAAAGAAGGAAGTGCTGATACATGCTGCAGTATGGATGAACCCTGAAAACATTGTAAGTGAAAGAAGCTAAACATAAAAGGCCACATATTATATGATTCCATTTGTAGTAAATTTCCAGAGTATGCAACTCTCTAGAGACAGAAAGTAGATTAGTGGTTGCTAGGAGCTGGGGGAAGGAAAGATGGGGAGTGACTACTAACATGTTTGAGTTTTCTTTTGGCGTGATGAAATGTTCGGAACTTAGATAGTGGTGGTGGTTGCACAACCTTGCAAATATACTAACAGCCACTGAATTGTGTACCTTGAAGTGATGAATTGTACAGTGTGTGAATTACATCTCAATAATTTAAAAAATAAACAAATTTTAGTACAAAAAATGCAGTAACTGAAAGAGCTCAATGTGTAAATCAAGTAGCAGATTAGAAGGTGCTGAATAAATAATTAATGAACTGAAAGGTCAGAAAACAATACTGAAGCTCAGAGAGATAAACGGATGGAAAATACAGAAAAGAGCATAAGAGACTATGGGATAGGGTGAGTAGGCCTAACATGCTTCTACTCGAAGTCTCAGAAGAAGAGAACAAAGAGAATGGGATAGAAGCAGTATTTGAAGAGATAATGGCTCTGAATTTCCCTAAACTAGAAAAGACTTCAAGCCACAGACTGAAGCATTATGATCCCCAAATAGGAGAAATACAAACAAAATACAAACAGCTAGAGGTAAAAAAGATTTATTATCTTCAGTGGAGCAACAGCATGGTTGACAGCTGACTTCTGAACAAAAGCAATAGAAGGCAGATGACAATGGAATGAAAGTGTAGAAAGGAATACCCTTCAAAAATGAAGGTGAACTAAAGATGTTTTCAGACAAGAAAAATATGAGAAAATATATCGCCAGCAGACTTGCACTAAAAGAAATACTAAATGGCAGTGTTTAGGCAGGAGGAAAATGATCCCAAATAGAATCTTAGAAATGCAGTAAAGAAGAATGAGGAGCAACAGAAACTATATGTAAGAATAAAGATCAGCCGGGTGCGGTGGCTCACACCTGTAATCCCAGCACTTGGGAGGCCAAGACGGGCAGATCACGAGGTCAGGAGATCGAGACCATCTTGGCTAACATGGGGAAACCCCGTCTCTACTAAAAATACAAAAAAATTAGCCAGGTGTAGTGGCGGGCACCTGTAGTCCCAGCTACTTGGGAGGCTGAGGCAGGAGAATGGCGTGAACCCGGGAGGTGGAGCTTGCAGTGAGCCGAGATCGCGCCACTGCACTTCAACCTGGGCGACAGAGTGAGACTCCATCTCAAAAAAAAAAAAAAAGAAAAGAAAAGAAAATATATATATAGATTGAAATGAATAATCACTGTTAAAAACAACACTAATAATCATCTGTGGGGTTTTCCTTTTTTAGATGTGTGGGTGGGAGGGATGGAGTCTTGCTCTGTTGCCCAGCCTGGACTGCAGTGGCACAATTATAGCTCACTACAGCCTTGAACTCCTGGGCTCAAATAATCCTCCCACCTCAGCCTCCCAAGTATAACAGCTGGGACAAGAGGTATGTGCCACCATGCCTGGCTTATTATTATTATTATTATTATTATTATTATTATTATTATTGTAGAGAGAGGGTCTATCTGTTGCCCAGGCTGGTCTTGAACTCCTGGCTTCAAGTGATCCTCCTGCCTTCCAAAGTGCTGGGGTTACAGGCAAGAGCCACCACACCAGGCCGACCCTGTGGGGTTTTAAATATGTATAAAATTAATATAAATGGCAACAATGAAATCAACAATAGAATCTGTGTCTGGGTGGGTGTAGGGAAATGGGTTTAAAGATATTTTCAGAAAGTGGTAAAAGTAGTAATTTGTATTAGATGTTGGCAATTCAAGGATGCATGTAATTTTTGGTAACCACTCAAAGAATAGTATCTCTACCAATCTAAGAGAGGGACAAATTCAATTAATAAAAAAATAACTCAAGGAAAGATAAATTCTGGTGAGAGCAAAACTATAGAGATACAGAACAGATCAGTGGCTTCCAGTGGTTAAGGGTAGAGGAGAGTTTGATTACAAAGGTGCAGGATACAAGAGGTTTTTGGTGGGTGATGGAACCGTTCTGTGTCTTAATTGTGGTGATGGTTAGACAACTCTGTGCATTTGCCAAAGCACATAGAACTGTATGCCAACAAGAGTGAATTTTCTGAATGGAAGAAAAAAAGAAGGTAGAAAAGGAGAGGAAAGGGGAACATAGAAGGAACATAGAAGAGGCAGGACAAATAGAAAGCAATTAGCAAGTTGGTGGGTTTAAACCATAATATAAGGTGTAAATTGACTAATGCAAATTAAAGACAGATTTTTAAAAAGTAAAACTGGAGTGTATGTTGCTTGTAAGAGAACAGATACCTTTAAATATAAGGATAAAGAAAGATTTAAAGCAAATTGATAGGAAAAGATAGCTACAATAAAATCAGGCCAGGTAGATCCTTCCTTCCTTCCTTCCTTCCTTCCTTCCTTCCTTCCTTCCTTCCTTCCTTCCTTCCTTCCTTCCTTCCTTCCTTCCTTCTTTCTTTCTTTCTCTTTCCTTCTTTTTCTTTCTTTCTTTCTTTTCTTCTTTCTTTCCTTCTTTCTCTTTCTTTCTTTCTTTTCTTTCTTTCCTTCTGTCTCTCTCCCCCCTCTCCCCCCTCTCCCTCTCTGTCCCTCTCTCTCCCTCTCCCTCTTTCCCTCTCCTCTCTTTCTGTCTTTCTTTCTTTCCTTTTTTTTTTCCCCAAGTCTTCCTCTGTCACCCAGGCTGGAGGGCAGTGGTGCAATCTCAGCTCGCTGCAACCTCTGCCTACCGGGTTCAAGCGATTCTCCTGCCTCAGCCTCCCAGATAGCTGGGATTACAGGTGTGCGCCACCATGCCCAACTAATTTTTGTATTTTTAGTAGAAACTGCGTTTCACCATGTCAGCCCGGCTGGTCTCAAACTCCTGGCCTCAAGTGATCTGCCCACCTGGGCCTCAAAAGGTGCTGGAATTACAGGCCTGAGACACTGTGCCCAGGCGGTCCAGGTAGATTTTAATGCCAAAAGTATTTTTAGTTATAAATAGAGACATTTCCAGGCTGGGCGTGGTGGCTCACTCCGGTAATCCCAGCACTTTCGGAGGCCAAGGTGCGCAGATCACTTGAGGTCAGGAGTTTGAGATCATCCCGGCCAAAATGGTGAAACCCCATCTCTACTAAAATACAAAAAATTATCCGGGCGTGGTGGTGCACACCTGTAGTCCCAGCTACTTGGGAGGCTGAGGCAGGGGAATCACTTGCACCCGGGAGGCGGAGGTTGCAGTGAGCCTAGATGGCACTACTGCACTCCAGCCTGGTGACAGAGTGAGACTCCGTCTCAAAAAAACAAAAGAGAGAGAGACATTTCCTAATAAAGACTAAGGTTCCAGGAGGAAATATATACTTAACGTAGCCTTAAATATGTAAATCAAATGGGACAGAATTAAAATGGGAACTAGATAAATGATCAACCCCAATGAGAGATTTAACACACCTGTCTCAGTGAATGATTAAACAACCAGACCAAAAAAGTCAGTGAAAATACAGAAGAGTTGAAAAACAACAAACTTGACCTAAATGATATAAATGGATACTGTGCCTGACAACTGCGGGTAGATACACATTCTTTTCAAGCGTACATGGAACATTTATAAAGTTAAACCTGAAATGGGGAGGAAAAATCGAAGAGCTTAGGGGAGAAATTAGAGCTGGAGACTGGAAATCTCCAGTTCCAAAGTCTGTACCTTCTTTTTCTCACAATTCATTGATTTTTCAGTGGGAGTGGGGTACTGGCCAAGAGGGAAGGTATCCTCCCCCAAGAATATTGATTTTTCTTTTTTCAACTGTATGTAGGCCATGACTAATGGGAATGGCTACCCATGTGTTTACCATGGACAAGGACAAGAGGCTGCAAACCACCACTGTAGCTGATCCAGGCTCAGATCTTCATCCCAGTCCCTAGGCAATGCATTCTAATTGCTGTCAGTAAAGGGCTTTACTCAGTCTCCCAAAGTTGGCTTTGTGCTCCTCTTAGGTCCAACCCTGGCACCTGAGGTGTCAAGAAAATGCTGTCTTCATAACCTTCCGGAGCCTCTTCCTCTCTTGATTCTAAAGGCTACTCCCAAGTGTTCTAAAACTACACACATGAATTGGCTTTGCTGCTGGGTTCCTCTTTCTTAAAAGTATTTAATCAGCGATTTTCCCAGTGCCCCAGGCATTTCCTGTACGAGTGCTGCTGACTGTTTTACTTCCTACCAGGCTGCCCTCCTCCTCTTGGCATTCACGCTCCCAACTTTCAGATGAGCTCTATTAACTCCTGTTCTTCCAGCCTCCTCCTGGCCCAGCCATCTGGGAGCCATACAGGCATTCTTCCCATCCCCCAGCTCCTAGATTTCCTTATTGTAGGAGGGCATATGTTTTCAAGTACCTTATCATTCTGGCTCTTTTTTCCCGCCTTCTCTCCCAGTTCCAAGCCATTGATTGCTTTTCCTCCTTCGTTCATTTTACAGCTGCTGAGAGATTTGTGCTCTCATGTTGCCTGTTTGCTTTTGTGTCTTTTGTCCCTTATGTCCTGGTCTACTCAAGGATACCCACTCACCTAGATAACATTTCTACTCTGTGCTTCTAGTGTCCTGCTTGGGAAATGGGGTGATCACTCATCTTAAGAATGATCTCAAGAAATGCTTTGGCATGAGAGATCAGGGCCTGAAGACATTACACCCCCACCCAAATCATTATCCAAAAGAGTAAAAGATGGAAATTTGCCAAGACAAAGATCACAGTGGTAGTTTAAGAAATGAAAGCTTAGATTTGATTGTCTGTTTTATTTTAGGGGATGTTGTTTTGATCTTATTTTCTTAGTATTAGGATAGGTCATTCAAAGAGATTGGAACAACCATGGAAGAACATTCAGATTGTTATAGGACTGTGTTTCAGACTGGGAGAGCAGAGGGCCTTTAGCCTCTTCCTGACCCCACCCTGAACTCCCCTGAACTCCCACCCTTGTCCCGAGTATGCCTGTCCCTGACAAGAGACTTTGGTCAAAGACCAAAGTGAGCTTTGTTAGTGAGCATTCACAGAGGATAGGAGCTGAGTCCATGGATTTCACGTCATGCCAAGGAATGGATTTTCTCCCAGGGCCACTAGCATTACTTGTGGGTTATCAAGTGTTATTGCTCACACATTCCAGAGCTTCTGGAAAAGACTTAAGGAAATGGCTTTCAGAAAGCCATTTCTGTCCTAGAGGAGAGGGGTCCTGGATTTCACTGAACCAGAACTTGAGGGGTGGTTTTGGTATTCTGTGACGTAGGTAGTGGGGAACTCCTACCTTTGGATGTTTCCTTTATGCCCACAGTCTAACCATTTCCTAGTTGTACAGCCAAGAAGGATCTTTTCTGTTTAATCGATCTGGAGGAATAGAAGGTAATTGTATCCTCCTTATTTTCATTCTGCCACCCCTACCTTCATCATTTCTTCCTTTCTGCTAAGCATTTTTTATCATCTTTCTTTGTTTTGTTTGGGGAGTTTTGTTTTTTTGTTTTCTTTCCTCAGGAAAGCTGAATTATTTCTTACAGAGTCATTTAGTTCTTACTGAAACTGGGGAGGAAAAAGATTATGCAACAGCAGGCGTAAGGAAAAACAGAGAACCTTCTTCCCTTCGGGCCCACAGAGCCCATTGGAGGGATTTAGCTACAGTCCTGCCTGGGAAGTAGTTTCCAGGACCTTCACAATTCCACATAGCATCTTTAACGTGTTTGAGAGTACGTAAGGAGGCAGCATAGTGCTGTGGAAAGAACACTCAAGTGAGTGTTGAGGGGGCTGGACTCTAATATTAATGTTAGCCAACATTTATTGAACAGGCTAGGTGCTAGATTCTGTTTAAAGCACTTTATATGGATTATCTCACTGCTCTTATTATCCTATTTTACACATGTGGAAGCTGAAGCACAGAGTATTTAAATGTAATTTACCCAAGGTCATCAGTTGGGGAGTAGAAGTAGGATTTAATTCCTGCTCCAGAGCCTACATGTTGAGCTCTCTTTTAATACTGCATATAGTCCCTGATAGGCTACTGACCCTGGAAAAGTTATTTCAACTTTTAGGGCTCATTGGTGAACCATAACCAAAGGGAGCTCATTGTGGCTAACGTCTGATTCAGTTTCCACTTTTAATAATTTATATGATGAGATGCAGCTATATTGTTTAGTTCTTGTCATTATGTGAAAGCATAGTGTTTAAATTTTGACCTCATTGATTCAGCAACTTACTATTTTATGGCCACTGTGCACAAAGCAGTGGGCTGGGTACCACAGAGGATTCAGAAAAATGCTTAAAAAGCTAAAACCTATCTCTTCCATTAGCTTTAGATGGTTTCATATTGTAGTTGCTTTGAGGTTTTTTTAGACTAAGTTTTTCAGATAATTAAACAGGAATCAAATTAAAAAACTATTCATATTCCAGAAGAGGAATCCTGAAACAGGTATTGGACCTTAGACTATGTCAAGTTTCTGACATTTTCTTTTAAAATGTAACTTTTGTCACTAGGATAGTTTATATCCATTAACTCCTGAGTGAAGGAGCTTCTGGTGAGATTATTTTTTATGGTGCTTACAAGCTCAAGGGATTCTATAAAAATGGAATGTGGCTGCTTTGGGAGTCACTAATACTGAAGCTGGATCATTATAACCTGAAATATCCATTAGTAACTTAGAAAGGCAAACTCAAAGAATTTACTATGTAATAGCTGGATTTTTTGAAATCAGATTTTTTTTTCTGGCAAGCTGGATTCAATATCTAGCTTTCTGTGGAGTTAGGTTATGGTGTGGAAACCTCTTGGCTGGGACAGGAAAAAAAATTGATCTTAAACTAAAAAGCTAACTTAAGATATTCCATTTCTGGTAATACCTTTGAGATTGGAAGAATTGCATTCTGATGGGCCCAGACGTTAGATTAATGTCCATCTTTCTCAACAGATTGTAAACTTTTAAACTTTCTGTTTTGCATTCAGACCACAAGTGCCTGACACTTAATAGATGTTCTATAAATATTTGCTCATGGACTCTTTACTGCTCACTCCCTAAAATCCAGCCATTTCTCCCTTGCCAGCGTTCAATAATTGAACCTGCTTTGAAACATCTGATCAGCCATTTCAAGAAGGCAAGTTATTTTAGCTCGTTTCTAAATAAGTTAGTGGGCTCCAGTCCCTAAACCACTATTTTCTTTATTAATTCCTCAAGTACAGATTTTTGTATATATCCAGTCTTTTTAAACCTGTGTATAATGACTCATTAATGAGTTGTAAAATAAATTTAGTGAGTTATTACCGACATAAAAAAAATAAAGAAGGCCAGGCACAGTCGCTCGAGAATATAATCCCAGCTACTCTAAGAAGTTGAGGTGGGGGGATCTTTAGGCCAGGAGTTTGAGACCAGACTGGGCAACATCATGAGACCCCATCTCTAAAAACAAGTTTTTAAAAAATTAGCCAACCATGCCTTTACCAGCTACTTGGGAAGATGAGGCAGGAGGATTGTTTGAGGCCAGGAGTTTGAGACCAGCCTGAGCAAACTCAGTGAGACCCCATCTCTACAAAAATTTAAAAAATTAGCCAGTGTGGTGGTACACATCTGTCGTCCCAGCTGCATGGGAGGCTGAGGGAGGAGGATCACATGACATTTGAGCCCAAGAGTTCAAGGCTGCAGTGAGCTATGATCATGCCACTGCATTCTAGCCTAGGCAACAGAGGAAGACCTTGTATCTAAAAAGAAAGAAAGAGAAGAAAAAAAAAGAAGATAAAAGAATAGGAAATATCATAATGGACAGCACATAAGTGAGAGGTGAAGCCAGCTGGACTTCCTGGGTCGAGTGGGGACTTGGAGAACTTTCCTGTCTAGCTAGAGGATTGTAAATGCACCAATCAGCACTCTGTAAAAATGCACCAATCAGCTCTCCGTGTCTAGCTAAAGGATTGTAAATGCACCAATCAGCACTCTTAAGAGCTGTAACACTCACTGTGAAGGTCCACAGCTTAATTCTTGAAGTCAGCGAGACCAAGAACCCACCGGAGGGAACCAACTCTAGACACATAAGTACTTTTATTATAGACACATATTATGCTGTATTGCAATAAAAAATGTTTTTTGTTTTTTTTTTTTTAACACCCTAGCCTAACCTGTCTTCAGAAGGCAAAAGCACCTCTGGTGTCCCTACTGTGGCATCTCCTAGCCTACATCTCTATAAAAGTTTTGCAATTAAGTATATTTGTGTTTTATACATCCTTGGGCTTCACGTAGTTTAAGTTCCTAACTGGAGTTTGATCTTTCTCAGAGCCAACTTGTGGTATCCTAACCAATGAATGAATGCTGAATAGAAAGAGCTCTGCTTGCATATATGCAGGTAGTGTGGTGGAGGGGAAATCTAGAAGTCATTTCTCAGCTCTGACCTGCGGGATCATCACCCCTTGAACCCCCAGAGCCTCGGCATACAGCCTCACACTGGCATACAGCCTCACACTGTACCACCTATTTTGGTGGTCCAAGTTAGGTGAGGGAGAGGACCAGACACAGTGCCCACCATCACCTAGCACTGGCCGTGCTACTAAACAGTCATTCCTTTTAGCGCTCTCCTCCCCACCAAAAGCATTTCAGGCAAAGCGCCAGCTCCTGAAATGTGGCCTCTTTGAAGTGGTGAGTGAATGCTTCTGAAACCACCACCTTATGTATGGTGGTGCTTCTGCTGCCAGAGCTTAATACAGGGTCGTGTTCCTTTCCTCTGAAATCTGTAACATAAATTCAGTTTTAAACTGGATTTTTTTTTAACAGTTGGTCTCTGAACAATCTTTAGGGTGGGGAGGGGATACTAGTGGTTGTGGGGGAGATATGTGCCCTTGAAAACTAGATTCTTTTTTGGAAACCTGCTGATACAGGCTAAATGGCAGAGAACTAAATGACCCTACTGTTCCTACCTGCTGACAGGCTCAGCCTTGGGATGGGGCTGAAATGAGCTCTTGCCACATGGCAGAGACATGCCTTCCTCTTTTTCTTCTTCTTTCATACAAATAGGAGGTAATTTTGTGCCTGTCAAAAAATACAGCTTTAAGATGTAGATAACCAATAAACAACAGTCCCACCCCCAACTTGGAAAGCACATGAATGCTGATCTAAATAACTAGAGAATCGGTAACAAGTACTCCCTGTTGAGAACAGGTCTGAAATCTCTTTCATAGTTGGTGTTCTTTGGGAAACGCTGAAAGACAAACCCATCCAAGCTCAGGAAACGTGCTGATTTAAAGAGGTCCAAGGAAGAGTGACCAGCCCAGTGGCCAGGCATCCCAGATGCCTAGGATTCTCATGTTTCCATACATATCTGCTGTTACATCCTTTCTGTGAGCAAGGAGGCTTTGGAACATTATAGTCTTGTCTTGGGGAGATGAAATGACACTGTGCGTTTCAGTTCTGTTTCCAATGCTGTTATCTGTTGGAAAATGAAGCTTTCCTACCCATTTTGTCAGCATAAAACTGGTAGGAGCTGTTGCAATCTCATTGTCTTCTGATCAGCCCCTCCTTGGCAGCAGTCAGAGTGGACGTCCCGTGAAACACACTCTGGCCAAACGGTTGTGGTGAGTTTCAAAATAAGAGATCCCAGCCTGGGCACACCATCACACTTCCCATCCCATAGAACCAGCATTGTTAACTGTGCCACATCTCTATTCTAAATTTAGGCATCTTTTTTTTTTTTTTCCAGGCAAAGATTACTATGCAAACATTTAAGAGAAAAACTTTGTCCAAAGTAATTTTTTCCCCCAACTTCTATTTGGTTTCCTGCAATGTTTAGATGACTCATTCTCTTCCAAGAAATTTTAAAGAAAAGAGATGCAGGCTGTATGTTAGTACACAAAGACTGCTCTGTAAATTCTCTTTTTCTTCCCTGTCTAGAAACCCCTTGCCTTTTTATAGAGAACAGAAAAGCTCTACAGTCTTCATTGTCATGTACTCGGCCTCATCAGGTTTTGTTGTTCCCGGGAATAAATGTCCCCCTTGTCTTTGGGTGGGGCCCCCTTGTGGCTAACCAGCTCTGTCAACCCCGCTGCAGTGGCCAGCACGGAAGCCCTTCCTGGGACCACGCTTTCCCCCAAAGGCACACAGTTAAGGTTTCTGAAACAGAGAACGAATAGCCTTTTATCATCTGTGAAAGGAGAGACACTGGCAATTTCCTGCCTCTGGCCTAGTGTCAGAATTTCTCCTGATTGCTAGAGGCTGTATTGTACATTTTAAGTGGGCTCGCCACACATGTATTCCCAGCCCAACCCTCAGCCAGAGGGAGTGGTAAGTCAGATCACTTCAGCAGCCTGTTCAAATAAACAGGGATAATCGCTGAGTGGTCCTCCCAACTAATCAGTACATGAAAGGAAACATCTGCCTGGGCTTAATTGCTGTTTTTTTGGTTACTCTTTTCCCTCCTCTTCTTCCCCCATCCCCCATTCTGGGGCTAGGTTATTTAAGTCATGGGTAAGCAACAGGGTAGAGGAATAGGAGCTTTCTCCTTTAACCTCTGCCATTCAAACAGAAGGAGGAGTTAAGAAACGATAGGAGGCTAGCAGGGGGAGCTGGCCCGGAGGTAGGAGGGCAGGGCAGTGGGAAGTGATACTCATGGTCACTTCCTGACCCTGTTGCTGACTCTGGGGCTCGGAGTGAGTCATGTTGCCTCACTTCACCTCCTTGGGCCTCTTGCTTCAGTGGAGCTCAGCTTTTCTCTCAATGGAAAGGAGAGGCTGGTATGTGAGATCACAGATGAAAGGCATTCCCTCTTGTGACTTCTTCCAGCAGTTGAGGTCATTGGATGAGAGACCCTGGGAATGGTAAATTTAAGACTGGCAAGATGCCCCTGAACCCGTCCATTTTGTAGAGCATCTGGGTCGCCTAGGAGAACTTGCTCATTATCTTCTAAGCCAACCAGCGGTACACTAAAGGGAGTGATGTTTGAAGATAATATGGACTCTAGAAGCCAGGCAGAAGATCATGTAGAATCATAGAATGGCAGAGGTTGGAAAAGACCTTAGAAATGTTTTAGCTGAAGCTTTTCATTTTATAGAAGGGAAAACAGAGGGCCAAAGAGGTTAACCAGGTTGTCCAGAGTTATCTCTTTGGTAATGCAGGAGCCAGCAATAGAAAGAGAATCTTATGATTGCAAATTTAGGGCTCCTTCCACCCCTTTCCCCACTATCAGATGTAAAAATTCATGCCTACTCATGACAGAGGCCACACATAGGTTATATTCCATAATGAATACCTTAATAGAAAAAATGGGCAGAGAACACCTTAATAAGAAAATGACAGATTATAAAAGAAAAATGAAAATGACTGATACACATTTTTTAAAATGCTCAGGCTCACTAGAATCAAAGGACTGCAAATTACAGGAGGATACCACATCAAATTGTCAAGACAATAAAATGTGAAATAAACATTCATATATGCTATTGGTGTTATTTTAAATTGGTACCGTTTTTCTCAAAGGCATTTTAGTGGTATAAATGGTAGTCTTTGACCCAGCAATGTTATTTCTAGGAGAAAATAATGAAAGGTGTGTGCATTAGATCATATACAAAGTAATGTGATATGGCATTTTTTATCACAAAAATTTAGAAGCAAAGTACATGTCCAAGAATGGGAGCTGCATCAATATAATGTATTATAATGCTATAGAAGAATAATACATGTGGAAATGTTTACAACGTATGTTTAAGCGAATAAGTTACAAAACAGGATTTATAATGCAATCCCAATTTTGTAAAAATAGAGAAGATTAGAAAAGTACATAACAACCCTTAGAGTGATGATTTCTTAGTGGTAGGCATTTAAGAGTTACTTTTGTTTTCTTTTTTGAGGTTTCCTAGATTCCTTATAATAAACATACATTACTTTTGTAATCAGAAAAAAAGTATTTTTTAAGTAGAGATATATATATCTTGAAAAAAAGCAAGATTTTAAATGATTGGGTATCTGACATGAAAGACCTTCCTTTTTTTGTCTGGGAGCTAGCAGCCATGGTGGGACGGATGGGAGACAATATTATAACTTCTGTTAGGATGGCATTTTGATATCCAAATTTCTAGTAGGGAAGATCTAGAAGGAGCTGGCAAAAGATAAAACAAGGGGTTTCCCTCTCAATGACCCATGCTGCCAATCAGTGTTAGCCCTCTTAGGTTTGGCATATAACACTTAGTATAGGAGGTGTGACAGTCTCCTTCCTGCTTCCTCATTCTTTCTTTTCTTTTCTTTTTTTTTTTTTTGTTTTGAGACCGTCCCACTCTTGTCGCCCAGGCTGGAGTGCAATGGCGCAATCTTAGCTCCTTGCAACCTCCGCCTCCTGAGTTCAAGTGATTCCCATGCCTCAGCCTCCTGAGTAGCTGGGATTACAGGCATGTGCCATCACGCCTGGCTAATTTTTGTATTTTTAGTAGAGACGGGGTTTCACTATGTTGGCCAGGCCGGTCTCAAATTCCCGACCTCAGGTGATCCACCCACCTCGGCCTCTCAAAGTGCTGGGATTACAGGTGTGAGCCACCGTGCCCAGCCCTATTCTTTATTTCTACTGCTCTATGTAGTTAGATGTCAGCCCAGGGTGTCAACAGCAAAGAACCCAGGAGCCATCACTGCTCAAGATTAACTAGTTGGAGACCCCTTAACATAGATTTTCAGCATCTAGTAACAGCTAATCTCGCAGGCAGTCAATATTGAGATATCGCTGCCTTGTGAGTTTCGGGTAGAAATAAAGCAAGTAAGAAATATAGTTCCATCCTGTTTGGAGTTTTCTATTTAGTTAGGGACTTTGAAGTCCCTGGATGTTTATATACTTTTTCCTATTTCATCCCATTGCACATCTTATTTTCCTTTGAAATCTTCTGGAATGCTTGACTGCAAGTATCTGAGAAACCGTGTTCCACCTAACAGTTGCTAGGTAGGATGTGGCTTTCAGTCCTGCTCTTTGGGGACCAATAGAAAAATCAAAGGCTACCACCCTTTTTCCCTCCATGCAATTGCCTTTGCTGGGCTATAGAAAGGGCACATTTCATTTTATTAAAACTCTTTGAGTAATCTGACCATAATTGGGTCTGATTGGAGTGGTTATCTGATTTGCTGGGTTAAATAATGGGCCTTAATTGAGTCTGGGTTATTTGTAGAGCCAGTGCGGCTTTTGCCTTCATTGCTCCCTCCTCTCTCTTCTGTTTCCCCATTAACCTTCATTCCTCTTTCCTTGCAGAGTAAAGAAGTCGGCCAGCAGCTCCAAGATGATTTGATGAAGGTCTTGAACGAGCTCTACTCGGTAAATCAGATGGGTTGCTTGCCTCTTTAATAAGCAGAGGGAAGCAGCATTTGGCAGCTTGCAGCCATAGTACGTCAGCAACAGAACTGAACTGAGGTTGAGGACAAGTGCATGGTCCCCACTGGAGGTGACCCCACCCATCTCTTTTTTCACACTCGTCTTTTCAAAACAGAATGAGTCAAAAAATACTTCCTCAAAATAAGTTTTCTCCTCAGCTGTGCAAGCTCACCCTGGCGTTATTTGGGGCATAATTGCTAGAGACCAGCCAGAGTCTAGGTCATTGGCACAATGGACCCCATTAGCAGCAAACAGAACCTAACGGCAAGGAACGTAGCCTGCATTGCACTATTAATATGTGCCTGTTGGAAAGGCTTTATTGTTCTAGGTTTTGCATCAGATCTTGGATTGATTTACAGATTTGAGACTAGAACAAATGCTCTAGAGGGCAGCACAGAGTCCTAAATTCCCCCAACAAGAGGGACCAGTTCGGGCAGAGAGAGCTTTGCACTGGCTTCCTGGAGTTTTATAAAGCCAAACCTCAGTGACGAGGCAGGCTGCGGGCTTAGAGAAGAGAACACAATCTGTTCTGAGATGACTGGCGCTTCAGGCACATGACGCCTGTGGCTGGTGCGTGTTAATTCATGCGCAGAGAGGTGGTGGTGGTGGTGGTTGTTCCCCAGCCATGTTTTTCTAATTATAATGAAAACAAACACACACTCACACACATACACACCAAGGAAATTCGTGTTGTTATACAGGGAATACTTAAGTTGTACAGCTAATGCCTTTCAGGGGCCCCTTCTCCAGCTTGGATGTGCCAGCCTACTGTGTCATTCTCCAGCGTTTCTCCATCCTATTTGAAGGTGATACTGATTTCTAATGTTTACTTGCTTATTTGCTGCATTTTTCTTTTCTTTTCGTTTCTTCCTTTCCTTTCTTTTTTTTTTTTTTTTTTTTTTTTTATTCACAGAACAGGCAGTGGTGACATGCATGACAGGCATTTGGGATCAGATGTTGCTGATCCAGAAACCTAGGTGTGACCATTTTGTCATAGCAACTGTTAAGCAAGTAAATAGGGTAGAGTAGTCATCTGACTTATCTCCAGTGATGTTCAGTTTGTTTTGAATTTCTACTCTGTGACTCTTCTGCTGTGAGGCCAAGCATAGATAGATGGTACCTTTGGTTCAGCTCCCAACTTTTCATTTCTCTCAAATGAAGTTAAGAGTTTTTAAAAATAGAAACACATCGATGTGAACCATTTTCAGACTGGATGGGTTTCCTGAACCTTGTCTTTTTAATGCTTTACTTCTGCTCTTTTAGAGCATTTTCTAAGCACCAAGAAGAGCTATCACTCCTTTCTCTTGGCAGAGAATTCCCTACGATAGAAAATGACACATGTAGTCACTATATAAATTCTTTTATTTTCCTGTAAGCATTTTGACCCTCTACTATTTGCAGCTGTTTCTGGGAAGGAGTAGTTTGGATAACCAACAAACCTTGCCACTTCTTTAGTGGGACTCAAGGCAGCAGAAAAAGACTAATGTCTAAGGATCTATTAGCTTTTACCCAGGGTCCTATATCTCTTCATATGTTGTGCTTTAAGAAAAAAATAAGTGAAAGGGCACAAGCTGTGTTCGAGTGATGAAGAAAACCTTGAAACTTACTTCTCTGGTCTGCAGAGGGCTGAGCTGCTACCTCTGACTGCAGACTTAAGACAGCCCAATATTGGCCAACTACTTTACTGGCCATTGTGAGGCCACAGTCAACGTAGAGCATAACATCTTCCCATTGATGTTCAAACTGAGAATTGCCTGAGTGTGGTATCCCCTGTCGTAAGGTGAGCTGGAATATTCCTTCATAATCTGTCAAAGGCCAAAATTAAATGTGATGTTTTCCTCTAGTAGGCAATGGAAAGAGGGAAAAAAGAGTAGAGGCACTAGAAAGCTTCAGAGAAGTCAAAACATTCTGGTCCAAATGGAGTTTTAAGCAGAGGGAGTTTTACCCCAAGGGGACATTTGGCAATGTCTGCAGACATTTTTGATTGTTACAACTGGAGGAGTAGAAGGTGCTATTGGCATCTAATGATCTAGAGGCCAGGGATGCAGCTGAAATCCTACAGTGTACAGGGCAGCCCCCACAAAAAAGAATTATCTGACCCACAATGTCAATATACCAAGATTGAGAAGTGCTGGTCTAGTGACTAGAGTCTCCTGAATTAAGCAAGCTAGATTCTACCCTGTCTTGACTACTAGCTGTATGAACTTGAGGGATACCCCAAACCTCTATGACCTTGGTGTCTGCATACTCTCCATGAACTGGTATTTCTATGTCCTAGGGGGTAGAGTAGTTGGGTGAGTTATACTTCCTGAAATATTAGACTATAGCTAAGGATCAAATAGGTTTCCAGATTCTGTAGGCCATTAGAAAGTTCAGTGAGCCGGGCTCATGCCTGTAATCCCAGCACTTTAGGAGGCTAAGGCAGGTGGATCACGAGGTCAGGAGATCGAGACCATCCTGGCTAACATGGTGAAACCCCATCTCTACTAAAAATACAAAAAAAATTAGCCGGGCGTGGTGGCGGGCGCCTGTAGTCCCAGCTACTGGGGAGGCTGAGGCAGGAGAATGGCGTGAACCTGGGAGGCGGAGCTTGCAGTGAGCCAAGATTGCACCACTGCCCTCCAGCCTGGGGGACAGAATGAGACTCTGTCTCAAAAAAAAAAAAAAAAGAAAAAAAGAAAGAAAAAAGAAAGTTCAGAGAATAGAATTTTTTCTTCTGGAGATTAAGATTTAAGTTTAGGACTGGTCTGAATAAGGCACCATGGGATTATGGTGACTGACTGTCCCTCTTTGCCTAGTACTGAAGAGTTTCCTGCGACATAAAATTGTCAGTACTGAAACTGGAAAAGTTCTAGGTTAAAAAAGGTTAATTGGTCACCTTGCATGGGAGAGTGGTTTTATCAGGTGGGAAGCTGGGACCATTACATGCTAGCTTTGGGAAGCTGCTTGCTGTGTGCACACTCTTGAGGAGTCAAGAAGAGAACAAGGGAGAGTTTCTTGTAAGGAGCTTTCCCATTATTTTCTTGTCAGGAAGGCAGGGAAGGGCCACTTGTTTCAATGACATTGTAGGTAATGGAACTTATTTGGGATCCTTGGAAAAAGGAAACCAAGCATATAAGAAACCCATCCAGTTTTTTCAGTGCTCTTCACATCTGCCCCTAATACCCGTTAATACCCTTTTTTAGGGGACTAGTTATCCAAGGGTTGGTAATTTTAGTAACTTTGTACCTTGATGATCCAAGGAGCAGGACCCAGGTGTTCCCAAAGAAAGATGCCTTTGGGCAGGGGGCCCAGAATACCACTGTAAGTGGCCAGCTGCCCCTCTGCACCTTCCTGTTTTCTGCTTGAAGGGCCTTTGATTTCCCTGACTTGGCATTCTGTGCCGGGGCCTGCTTCCCACAGCTGCTATTCAGAGAGCAATCCTAGCAAGCATTCTTCTCCACGTGTTTTTCCCCTGATAATGAGCTGGCTAGTATATAAACCATGGCATAAATGGTTTTCATTTTCTGACGGATGCACCGGGAATGCCTTTGAAGTCAGAACACACTGCTTCCCAAAGAACTCTGGGATTCTTTGCCTCAGTTGTACTCAGAGGTCGTGTCTGGAAAAACCCAGCAAACCCCCACAGGAAGGAGCATACATGGAGGCACTGAAGCCAGTGTGGATTGGCTCAGTATGAAGAGTCAAGGAGGCTCTAGAATTGAGAAAGAAGAGGCTTTAGGTCACTCTGGGGCTGTTATTATCCCAGAGGCCTTATGCTTCTATACTCCCCCTAAATATATATCCCCTTGGCTTGGAGCAGCAGCTGTGTGCTGGCAGAGCTACCTCAGACTGGTATTTAGCACCTGTTCCCTTGAAACATGGCACTTAATAGTCCCTCAACTCTTCTTGCCTATTTGACCCTGGCAGTAGGCACCAGGGAGACAAGAACAAATAAGATGTTTCTAACCTCAAGGCGTTTAGTTTTAATTGGGAGAGACAGAAAAGTAAAGCATCAGGTGGAAAATGAAGTGACAAGAACTCATTTACATGTCTTCACAGAGGACAGGGATGAAGTCAGGCTCCTTGAAGAGATACTTGAGTTGAATCTTAATTGCCAAGAACTCTTTTCTTGTTCTCTACATGTTCCCTTTTTTGTTGCATCCAACTTTTGTTTCATGATGCAGTATCATTTTATTTCTCATTTATCTCTCCAGGGCTATTATGGATATATTGTTTTCAAACTTTTCTTCTTGTTGTATAATATTTCTTCTAAATTGCTAGTTTTGGTCTTGGTCTTTCATATTAGACATTTCCTTTAAATGCCTGGTTATCCTTAGCTGCCTGTTCACACTTTAAAGTGAGGTACTAAAAGATTCTATGTCAGCTGTGGCCTTCACAGTAGGGTGTTCTAACTGGGCTGTGTCCTCGTGGAAGCCCCAACTTTAGTATTTCTAGGTCTCTTATCTTGGATGGTCAGATTGCCAAGAGATCACACTTTTGATCTCCTACTCATGTCTGGGGGCTGAGTTGTGAAGAGGCCTGGACCATCTCAAAATTTAACATAGACTTCAGCTAATCCTCCTGTTGAAGTTCAGTATCCCCCTATCACCGCTGAACCTTGTATCCCCTAGTCCATGGACCCTCTCTAACAGAATAAACCTCTCATCTAGTATTCCGCTACAGTGGGAGAGGGGATCTTGGGATCTCACTGTTCTCAGATTTTCAATAGCTTATTTTGTGTTTAGCGCTACCTTCATCCCACTGCTACTTATTTCTCTTCGGGCTTCTGTGATATCAATCTGGCTGCTTCCTGGTTTACTCTAGTTTTGGTTTAGGACTCAAGTAGATCAGTTACTGCTTGCCTGCCTGTTTTTCAGCTTCTGCTTCCATTCTTTTTGTTTTTCTCAATTTATACCTAAATGATAATAATTTTAGAACCTTTTTTTCCCTATTATTTTAGTGTGGCTGTCAGAGGGAGCAGAGCTAAATACATGACTTCAGTGTTTAGTTTTTCAAAGTAAAGTAGAATGTTCCTCACAGAACTGAGAATGTAGACTTTTCAATTTTTTGCTATAGTTTGTATTTGCCTCACTATATATAGATAGAAGTATGTATATCTATATGTATACATATCTATATATACATATATGTGTAGCTGTATGTCTAAGACATCGATATATAGATATACATATATTTACATATGTATATGTATATAGCTATATATAAGTCCTATCTTGACTTTCTCTAAGTCCTATGTTGACTATAAATATATATTTATAAACATATATTTAATATGTATATCTATATCTATATCTATATAAATTTCTAAGTCCTATCTTGACTTTCCTATTTTTTCAGTTGTTTTGGCTTCAGCTTCTGGGTACCTCAGTTTTCTCTTGAGTTGAAAGGCACTAATAAAGCTTCTCCAGTATTTACCCAGAAGAGAGACTGTGTCATGCAGTCATTTGGGCAACCACTTTGTAAAACCACCATTGTGTATATGACATATTTCTCCACTGTGAGAAGAAAACACAAAAGAAGTAGAGCTTACCCTGAAGAATGTATAGTTTCTTAGGCAAAGTAGTGTTTTATTCTTTTTTAACACGAAAGTTCTTTAAGTTTTTTAGGGTAAAGGAACATTGTAAATTGTTGATTTTTATTACTTCATTTGTTGACTTGGTAGCACTATTCTTTGACCTCTTTTTTATCTCATGTTTATTCATAGCGTTTTCTCTTTATCGTGCACCTTCATGAAATAGGAAATCACTTTAAAAAAGAAAAAAAGCACTCACTTTTGTAACTGCTCACTAAGCTTTTGAATCCCATGGTCAGATTCAGGTGGAAAAAGAGAAAAAAAAAAAGGAGCCTCCTATCTACACTTCTTCATCTGGGATAACAGATGCCTCTTTTCCACTTCTTAGTTAACCTGGAAAGCTGGGGGTCTGTTTGAATTACTTAGAAAGGCTTTTAAATGCCATTGGTTATTAAATATTATTTCTTCTGTATAGAAAATATGAAGAGTATTATCCTGGTAAAATTTATGGGAAGTAGTGTTAGGTTCAGAAAAAGGTGAAGCTAATTTAAAACATTCTGCATTCAAAATGAGACATAATTTAGACTCTAATGTACTTTGACTTTGTCAGTATCCCAATATTCTTTATTCCTTTGTTTGCCTCCAGCTGATTGTAGGGGCTAGATTAGTCTACTCACAAAGTCTTTCTAAGCTAGGTTTTCTCAACCTCAGCACCATTGACATTTGGGCCAGATAATTAGTTGTTGTGGGGGCTGTCCTGTGCATGGGATGTTCAGCAGCATCCCTGACCTCTACCTAGTAGGTGCCAGTAGTAATCCCCAAGTTGTGACAATCAAAAATATTTCCAGACACTGCCACATTTCCCCTGGAGGCCAAAATAGCCCCAAGTTGAGACACTGTTCTAACTCAAGTTCATAAATGGAACCAATTTCTCTTTTCAAGAATATCTTGACCATACTTAACCTTTCCTCCCAACCGGTTCCGGTCCAGTCCTATCCAGAGGAGAGTCAGTGTTGCTTAGTGGCTAAGAATGTGGTCTTTGGAGTCTGACAGACCTGAGTTTGAATCCTGATTCCGACATTTTCTCTTTGTATGACCTTGGGTGTGACAGTTAATCTCTTTGAGCCTTATTTCCTTATCTTTAGAAATAGAAATAATAACATTTTCTTCACAGAGTTATTGTAAGGATTAAATGAGGTAATGTACCTAAAGCCCATGGCACACAATGTTTATTAAGTGGTAGATATTAATAATAATATTGTACCTTGGCACTCCTCTGTTACACACACACATGCGCGCGCACACACACATACACACACACACATATACACACATCCACCAACTTCTACTCTAATTCTCCCTCTCAAAGAAATCTTAGGGCATCACACTTTCAACACTGTTGAACTCCCTGTATGGAAACAGAAAGCTCCCCACAGAGTACAGCAGGCACCGGGTGGCTGAAAGTAGTATGTTTAGTAGGATTGGAAACAAGCTTGAGTTCTAGGCTTCCTGGCTTCCCTGTTAAGAGAAAGGATTGAACTCCTAAATGGTTGCCTTGATGGAAAATCATCCTTCACCTTTTATACTACTTCCTTCCTGTGGCAATTCCAGTTATACTTCATATGGATTTTATTCCTTCCCAGACTCTTACCTGAATTGCTATGAAGGCTTACGGTCTTCATAGGGTTGTTGTCTAGATTGTGGAATTGCCCTAAGGATGAAATGAGAAAATGTGTGTGTGGTACTTGGCATAAAGCCAGGAATATACTAAGTGTTCAGTAAATGATAACTGGCATTGTAATTGCTGCTGCTGCTCTAGTTGCTGTGAGAGGGTGTTTGATCTGGATAAAGCAGAACAGACAGATCCCCAGAATGCCAGGCCAGTAGAAAGAGCTTTTGGAAGCTTTTTCTCTTCCCTATTTTATATCTGAAAGGTAACAGAAAGCATAGGCAGTACTCCATAGGCTGCACTGCCCTCTTCAGGGTTCCTGACCAGCCCAGGAAGGCTTTGCCCTTGGGGCCTGAGAGGGGTGGTGGTGTTTCCCATCTACTCGGTATTACGAGGTGACTAAGTGATAGAAATCACCTGGCCAATATTAAAGAGAAATGATTACAAATGATAATGAATCGAAGTAAATAATACATGATGGATAGACATGAAGTTATTTCAATGAGAGGAAATGTTGGCTCATTTCGCATACTGCTTTCCTGTGCTTTGGAGTGGTCTTTAATCTGTGTTTGCTGAACCAAACACTTCTGAATTTTTCCCTTAGGGGTGTGAGGATATTACTTCATGGGGGAGAGCTCGAGCTGAGTCGCTGAGTCTGTAAAGCAGAGTATTGACCCCCTTGGCTTGACCTCGGGGGTGGGGGTGGGCGATGTCTTGCAGGTCATGAAGACATATCACATGTACAATGCCGACAGCATCAGTGCTCAGAGCAAACTAAAGGAGGCGGAGAAGCAGGAGGAGAAGCAAATTGGTAAATCGGTAAAGCAGGAGGACCGGCAGACCCCACGCTCCCCTGACTCCACAGCCAACGTTCGCATTGAGGAGAAACATGTCCGGAGGAGCTCAGTGAAGAAGATTGAGAAGATGAAGGAGAAGGTACGTATGCTCCCACAGCTATAGATGCTGGGAAGCAACATTCGGTAAGGCATGGATGATAGGAATTTCCAAATAGGCTCTGGGAAGAGCAGACAAGGAAGCTCTGGGTTCTTTTAGTGCCTAGTGACTAAAAATGAGGCCTTGCTCTGTGCCCTGGAGGGAATACTAGGTATTGGGAGAACTGGGCACGTGGGCTCCAAGTTTTTAGCCTCTAGCAGCAAGAAACAGTAGTCACCTTTCCCAATCCATTTTCCAAATAGAGCTCAATATCCTATTGCTTTGGAGGGGTTGGGGGTGACTAGATCCAGGATTTGGTTTCAGGTATCAGGTGTTCAGGGGCAAGAGTAGTGGTACCTTCTTCAGAGTGGCATTGCAAGAATGAGGAATGATATTTGAAGATAGAATCAAAGTGGAGCACGCATCTTAAGTAGGGAGCCTCATTAACCTTTCCTGAATTGATCTACATTGTGCCCTTGAATCTCATTAAACAGAATTAGAACCCAATTTAAGGCAGATGCGCATAGGGAGTAGCAGCACAATTGTAGTTCTTGAGTACACTGTACTTTTATCTTTTAGAGAACAATCCCCCCTTAAAAAAAAAAAAAGTAAAAGTGAACTTCTGTTTCCTTTTCAGCGCCAAGCCAAGTACACAGAGAATAAGCTGAAGGCCATCAAAGCCCGGAATGAGTACTTACTGGCTTTGGAAGCGACCAATGCATCTGTCTTCAAGTACTACATCCATGACCTATCTGACCTTATTGATGTAAGTGCTTAAAGCTGAGGGCCTGAGGGCACCTCTTTTCTGGTTTCAGAATCCTCGTCAGACATTCCCTGATACTATTGTTCAGGAATCTGGTGCATTTTGAGAACAATTATGAAGACAGCAGCCATGATCCATCAGGGTGCTTGCCAAGCACCAAGTGAAATACTTCACACTTATCTCATTCAATCTTAACTGGAATTCTGGGAGGAAGGCATTATTATCTGTATTTTTACAGATTAACAGAGAGTTTAGATGACTTACTCAGAGTCAGTTAACAAATGACAGAGGCAAAATTTGCACCTAGGCTTGATGACTCAACCCAGGCTCATAACCACTACACTCGTCTATCTGCCAGGAAATACTTTCTTCCTTTTTTTTTTTTTTTTTTTTTGAGATAGAGTCTTGCTTTGTCCCCCAGGCTGGAGCGCAGTGGCCCAATCTTGGCTCACCGCAACCTCCGCCTCCCAGGTTCAAGCTATTCTCCTACCTCAGCCTCCCCAATAACTGGGACTACAGGCATGCATCACCATGCCCAGCTAACTTTTGTATTTTTAGTAGAGACAGGATTTCACCATGTTGGCGAGGCTGATCTCGAACTCCTCACCTCAGGTGACCTGACCTCAGGTAATCCACCTGCCTCAGCTTCCCAAAGTGCTGGGATTACAGCTGTGAGCCACTGCACCCGGCCTAGGAAATACTTTCTTACATCAGCTTCTCTTGCACAGAAGTGAGTGGCAAGAACTTAACTAAAGAGTTACAATGCCGTACCTTATATTTGTATAGCATTTAAGGTTTCTCAGTGTTATCTCATTTGATTGTCACATCACCATTATGGGTAAGCATTGCTGTCTCCAGTTGCTGGATAGGGAAGCTCAGGGTCCAGAGGACTACGAGACTCACCTGTCGAAGGTTATGCTGCAAATTAGGGTCCTGTCAGAAAGGTACCCAGCTCCCCCTGACATCTGGCAAATTTTTTCAAAGGTGATTGAGGAAAGTGGTTAATAGGCACATGTGTTTTGCAAGGGGCAAGCCCAGGGATAAGCTTTTTGTTTTTTGCCTGTGAGGTATTCTTGGCCTTGTTTTTCTTGCTGCTTCCCTTACAGTTGAGTCTTATAAACCTTCTCACCTACAGACTCCAATCTGGCCCAGGTCCTGAGCCACACCTAAGTGAAGCTCTGTAATTACACCCTTTCTCACCTCTCCTTCCAGTCATCAAAGTGAGGCATCTGGAGCCAGCCAATTTAGCAACCCAGTCTCTGGGGCTTCAAGTGTATCTCGTCTCTGAGGCCTGCCATTTATTTCAGGGTCTTGGTGGCAGCAGTTGGGCTTTGCAAAACTTTGGCCAGACCACTCATGCTTTCCTGCCTTGGTTTCTCCACAAGCAAACCTGCCACACCTCACAGCATCATATGGGGTTTGGGTCCAAGTCTTGCTGTTATATCACTACCTGGGTCATCTAGGCTTGTCACTGAATTGTTGTGGAACCCAGCTTTGTTTCCTACCCGACTCCCAACCTCCTCTAGCCAACTGAAGAACTGGACTAATTCCCTGGTATTGAAATCTGGCCTCACGTAAGAGTTGCTCGGGGAACTTCTCTGAAATACAGATTCCTGTCTCCCTTTAGCTGAGGATTTTTGGTTCAGTAGATTTCAGCCACTTAATGCCCTAGGTGTCATTGTCTTGCTGGGTTAGTGGAGCCTTGCTCCCTGTTCTGGTACCTCTTTGCTCTCTCTGCTTGTTGATGACAATCTGAACACTGTCCTTCAATGGAGGTCAAAGCCCTAAACAAGATCCTTTCTTCTCCTCAGGGTTGGAGCTCCTCATTGTTGGGAGAGAGGCCTGTTCTCAGCATGAGGAAGAGAATCTATTCTTTCTTGTGCACAATTTCTACTATTTATCTCGCATTTGGTAAAAATTCAGACTGTGTTGTCTGCCACACCTCTACTGTTGGTTAGCCCTCTTCTCTTTTTTTGTACTCAAGGCAACTTCCCTACCTTTTTCACCAAAATGCTGATCTCAGGGGAAGGGAGGGGCTACTGCTGTATCAGCCACAACCTTTGCAATCCATAGATTCTCCATCAGGTATAAGCAAGTGTTTTAAAATCAGTCCAAGAAGCAAGGTATTTTGTACCTTGTTTTCATCATTTAAAAAAAAAAAAGTCTGTTAAGAGCCTGATTTCACAGGATGTGGTGTGACATGCCATTGAAAAAGAGGCTGCCTTAGTACTTGGCAGGGTGTGGGTCTATCACCGGGATCAAGAGGCTACATAGGTAGTAATAAAGTTTCTCATGTTTCTTTGCTGCTGTTTTGGTTGTGTCTTGTTTTATTTTGTTGGTTGGTTGGGTTTTTGTTGTTTTTCCTGGGATGAGGACACATTCATTATTTTTTTTTAAGTTGTATTGTTCTGCTCTATAAACGTTCAGTAAATATTTATTTAGGGAGAAGCCACATGCTCAGTATCAGGGGTAAAAATGGTATATAGTAGTTCTTGCACTAGAGTATTCATAGACTGTAAGACAGCATTTTTCAAACCATCGGTGAGATCCCTTAGGGAAATCAGGAAATCACTTTTATTGGTTTAATCTGTGGTTTCAAATGAATAGATGAGACTAGAATAAGAAAGAAAATATTAGAGTACATCACATTGGTAAGATTATGTGAAACTTTTATGTTAGATGTGTATGTACACACTTGTACATCCTATGGGGGGGTGTGACAATAGACGATGTGTTTCTTATTATGAGTTGGGAGTCAAAAACGTGCTTGTGAGCCGTTGTACTATGAGCAGAGAAAGATCTCAGTCTCCTCTGTTAAGTTCTGTGAGAGCAGGAACCAAGAGTTTTCTTTACCTTAGTAGCCTCCAGTGCTTAATATATAGCTGAGCACATAGTGTGTTTACTGAAGGAAGAAAGGAATAGAAAGAGGAGGATGATCATCTAAGCTAAGATTGGTTTTTCTTTTTGTACCTTTCAATATTGTTTTGAAGTATAATTTACATACAGTAACTAAACTTAAGTGTTACGGTTTCAAGAGTTTTGACAAATTTGTACATCTTTGTGACCTACATCAAGATATAGAATAAATATTTTGATAATAGATATATTTCCATTGCCTCAGAAGGTTTCTCTTGTCTCTTCCCAGTCAGTCCCCCACCCCAAGGCAACCACTGTTACGATTTCTTTCACCATAAATTAGTTTTGCCCATTGTAGAACTTCATAAAGATGGGATTATCCTTTTTTGTGTCTGGCATCTTTTGCCCAGCATGATTAATTTCATCCATGTTTTTGCATGTATCAGTAGTTTCTTACTTTTTCTTGCTGATCTATGCAATAAAAAGGGCCAAAAGGATGCAGTTAGAGCAGGACTAAGTGAGGAGCCTGGGATATTGGCATCCTGATCTTAACATTATCCATTACTTGCTTTAAGACATGGGATGAATCCTGTTTCAGTCTATTGCCATCTGTGTCATGTACACCCTTCTGCCTCCTTCCTAGTGGTTTTGAAGCCAAATATGTGCATAAGGCATTGAGGATAGTGAAAAGAAGTTATTTTTGTCGATGCCATTACATTGACCAAGGACTAGCCTCCGAATTCTTTTTATAGTATAGTGTAAGATTTAAACTTCAGACTGTAGGAATCCAGTTGAGGCTTCTGCCACACTAGGGAAACCTTGACTTCAAGCCAAAAAGACGTTCTGAGCTCAATTGATAGCATTTAAGAATGGTAGGCTCACTGGTATGTACTTTTGCTCCCCCATATTCTTCTGGCTCTCTCAACCCAAGAGCAGATGGATGAATGAAGAACAGGGCATTGTCTTCATGCATAGCTGGAGTGTTGTAAGTGCCGTGTACATGTATAGAAGGTCTGTGATACCATGTGCACCCAAATCAGACATGAGGGAACTTGGCTGTTTCAGTAAGAAATGTCATTAAGGACAGTTCTTTTTCTCTTCTGTGGGAACTTGAAGTGGGTGTTGTGAAACAGCCATTTTTCCTTTCCAGGCCTTCTGGAGTCTCTGGGTGAGGATATCAGTTGGGAAAGGCTTAATGAGCTATCAACTCAAGTCATCATACATCTGGATGGGCTGTCATTAAATTCTTACAAAAATTTGATTTCCCCTGAGAGATTATTCACCAAACATTTATATAACCCAGAAATGGCCAGGGGAGCCCAGCGTGGCCACAGAACTCATCAGAAGCCATGGAAAGCCTGCTTTGTCCCCATTGTGAGCAAAATAATGTGCTTCCTCTACTTACTGGTATTCTCCTTGGAACAGGATGAAATATTCAAATCTCATTTACCTAACCTTGCCAGATATTGCTTCTTCGCTAACTGCTTGGTTTCTGGCTGTTCCCCTACAGGTATGTAGATAGTCAAGACTCTGGAAAACCTCTTCTGAATCTTCCTGGTTGGCTAGAGGTGTAGAGGAGCCAGGGGCATATTGTGACTCAGACCCTCACTCATTGGCACAAAGAACCTACAGAACAGTTATATAAATAGAGACAGTGCACCAGCCTGGGAAAACTCCCAGCCTCCCTTTGGCCATAGAGTGAGCAAAACAAAAGGCTTCACTGGCCTCATCTACCCACTTGACTTAGGTCAGTATTCAGCCTAAGTGCTTTATTTCCTGAGAGGCTGGAATCTGTACTTGTGGCATCAGTCAGTCAACTGAAATTTAAGTGCCTACTGTGAGCAAGGCCTAATGCTGAGGGATGTAAAGAAGGGTGAGAAGGTAGTCTGGTTGGGGTGATATGACATGGCAAGTCATAGAATGAAGAAGTGTATTCCTTGTCATATGAAAGCTGCAGATTAGTGTGGTTCTAAGTAGAGGCTAGGGTCATTAGAGTCCAGGATTGCAGGGTTGGCTGGCTTCCCAGAGGCTGAGAATTTAATTTGGATCTTGAAGATCTGGTCCAATTCCAACAGGTGAGAGGCGTAGGAAACATTTAAGGAAGAGACATTCTGGGAGCTGAAGGGCAGAGGTCAGTGGATTTGGAGCTATATTAGTATTTTTTTAAAGTGTCTACATGGTACTAAATATATGTAAATATATTGCCTGTTAGCCTGCAACAACCTGTGAGGCTGGTGTTATCCTCATTTGAGGCCCAGAGGGATTAAGTAGCTTGCTTATGGCCATATAG
Source organism: Papio anubis (assembly GCF_008728515.1). Classification (NCBI taxonomy): domain Eukaryota; kingdom Metazoa; phylum Chordata; class Mammalia; order Primates; family Cercopithecidae; genus Papio; species Papio anubis. Next base: position 155,307,637 of record NC_044976.1, on the reverse strand, counting down.
CTGATTTGAAGCTTAATACTATACCCTAAACAGAGAGTATTTCGTTGGATTAGAGCAGATGAATCTGAAGAAGAAAATAAAGGGAGTTGATGTTGGATGGATAGATTGAAGACAGATTACAATTTGTTCTGGCTGTTGGACCTTGCTCAAATTATTTAACTTCACTGAGCCTCAGCTTTCGAGCCTGGAAAATTAAGATAATACCAACCTCATTGGGGTTATTATGAGGATTAAAATGTAGAGTGTATATAAAGGACTTAGCACATGGACTGACGTATAGTAAGCATACTTAGTGAAATAGAAGCATTTTTTAAATTTCAAAACTGAGGAAGGTGGATTTTACCTTGGGGAAAAAAATGAGAGGTATTTTAGGTTCTTCAACAGGTAAGTGCCATAATTAAAGTCACATTTTAGGACAGTGAAGCAGACAGCACTGGTGTAACACAGTAAGGGTATGAATAGGGGTAGAGGTAGTGAGAATGGAGAGGAAAGGGAAATTACCAAAAATGGGTAAAGGTTTTTTGAAGGGTAACTTTTCTCTCCCACATTTACCCCCTGCCCACACCCCCTCCACCCACACACATACACTCTGTGGGCCGTGTTACTTCTGTTCATTAGACTTATAGGCACAGAGCTCATCAACAGGGTCTACATAGAGCTAGTCAGGAATGTTTACAGGTTCAAGGGCAGCCTGGTGAGACCAGCAGCATCTCCCAGAGGGCCTGTGCACGTGCAGCGTCCTAATCAGCCGCTTTTGTCTAGCTTCCATTTGCTCTTCCCTCCCAACTGAATTTAATGTCTTTCCATCCTCTGCCTCTAGTTAAGCTGTAACTGCTGTTATTCCACTGCAGCCAGGCAGCTGCCAGGGCCTGTTGGCACTGAACCCAGAGCCCAGCCCAACTGATGCTGTCACTGAGCTTCTTGTCAGATGCCGGGAAAGCGGAAGCACATCATAGGCCTTTTCTTCCCCAATAGTAGCTGCTTCCAATGCGATCATGATGAGAGGAAAAGGCTGTGGGGAGAGTTAATTTGATGCTTGCTTGTGCAATGAAATGGCAATCAGGCAGATGGCCTTACTCTATGCATGGATTCTTCTCTGATGTTTCTTCTCAGGACCTGGACCTCAAAGTTGCTTAAGCAATAGGGAGGATGATGGATGACCAAGGGATTGGGATCTCTGGGTCCTTGGGGAGGGATGGGGAATATTATCACAGAGTTACAGAATGCCATTGCTGAAGAGGGCCTTAGGGATTACGTTTGGTCCAAGGCTTTTCAGACTTTTCTCTAACAGAAGAATTATTTCTTCAAAGCAGACCTTACATAGAATCCCTAAATATTAAATAGAAAAAAGAGCAGAGTTCGCTTGGTTGAAGGAGGAATGGAAGACTCCAAGTCCTAGTAGTTGGGTTGTCTTTTTACCCACTTCTCAAGGGCAGCTTCAGTGCCGGCTCTGGTCTACTGCTTGAAAGCCACTGGCCTGGCCAAATCTGTTCATTTTACTATGGAAGAAACAGGTTTAGAGAAGGGGAGTGGCTTTTCCAAGGTTGCTTGATTCTGCGCCAGTGCTTTTTTTATACAGTTGCCTCTTTCATACCATTTTCGTTTTGCATTTTGTTGTAAAAAATCAGAATCCTTTACATGGCATGAATTTTTCCAGTAACACTTATGCGTAGAGCTTTTTAGTCTTGTAAATGCTATTTCTGTAGTGCAGGGGCATCTGTTGTCAGATGCCAGGAAGGAGGAGGCATGTCAGTAAACCTTAGTCTACAGCTAAGGCCTATCCTAGAATGTTGGGAGTTGGTGGGAATGATGACCCACAGAGTCAGCTCCCTATTCTGTCCTTCTCCCATCTAGAGTTGAGCTTGCATACATTAGCTGCTGTTGCAATACTCAGCTTTCAGAACCCTGAAATGGCCTGGCTTGGTTGCTGTATAGTGATTTAACCACAGTAACCCTCAGTGAGTGGCAGGTTGTATTTTTATTGTTGAATTTTGTTATAATGGCAACCCCAGATAAACCTAAAAATGAAAAAGGATTCTCTTTAACTCTCAATTCTTCTCATGTTTATGAAATAGCACTTAATTAAATAATGTCATTTAATCTTATGAATCTTCTTCCTCCCAACCACCTCACGGCCCTCTAGGGTGTGTTTAACCATTGAATTGGGAATCAAGAACTGAGAACTCTCACCCAGGCCTTGGAAGTCAGAATGTCAGCCCTCTTCCCACTGCACAGCCAGGCTTATTGATGTGGTCAGATCTGCCCTCAGGACCACCCTCCGTTTCCACCAAGCCTTGGGGCTGTCCATGGTGTGCTCATGTGCCTTCTCCTTCCCACAGCAGTGTTGTGACTTAGGCTACCATGCAAGTCTGAACCGGGCTCTACGCACCTTCCTCTCTGCTGAGTTAAACCTGGAACAGTCGAAGCATGAGGGTCTGGATGCCATCGAGAATGCAGTAGAAAACCTGGATGCCACCAGTGACAAGCAGCGCCTCATGGAGATGTACAACAACGTCTTCTGTCCCCCTATGAAGTTTGAGTTTCAGCCCCACATGGGGGATATGGTGAGGCCCTCTCCCTATACCTCCACCCTCAAGGGGCTTGAGTGGACTTGTCTAGATTCATTACACAGAAGCCACATTATTTTGGGGTGAGAGAGGCCTGGGCCCAGCTTCTTGTCAGGTGGGTGAGGCATATTCCACTTACTGAGCAAACACTTAGTGAGCATGCTGTCAGACACTTGGGCTTGGCTGCAGACATGGGAGATTAAAGCCCTTGGGGAGCTTACAGTCTGGGGAATAAGGTCGCTAAGGGGAAAGTTAGAACTATGCACAGAGAGGGGCATCCAAAGGGGCCCAGCAGGATCAAAGAAGGTGAAAAACAGCAGGTGTATTCTAAAAACTACCAACAGTTCAGGATGGTGAAAGGAAAGTGAGGGAGGGGAGCGCTCCCAGTGATGAGGCTAGAAGAAATGAGAGCTGAAGTGGGGCCACATCCTAGAGGCTTTAGTGGAGAAGCGACAGCTAGGCAGGGAATGTTGTGATCTTTTGGCATTTGGCAGAGTTCTGAATAATCTTATTCTCCTGAACTTAGAAGACTGTGATGAAGTGTATAGTTTTGCTTGGGTATTGAACAAAAAAGAATGGGTACCTGCAGGAAGGAAAGGAGCTAAGATGCCATCCCAAAGGCCTGATGCTGGTTGCCCAGACAGGGGAGCATGAACATGGGGGCCTTGTTTTGGACTCTTCACCTCCAGTGACTAGAATAAGAAGGGCCTAAATACACTAAAGTGAGAGGCAAGAGAAGCTCCTGGGTTTTCATCGTTCTGAATCTTTTGGTTCCACTTGTGTTGTTGTGTGTACGAGCCAGAGTGAACCTCATTCCTGTGGGTAGGAGCCACCATTTCACCTATTGGTGAAATCAGAAGGAGGTTGTATAGGCTTATGTGATAGAAAAGATCAAGATGGACCTTTGAGTATAGTTGGCTTTAGGAGGAGGAATTTTACCAAGACACTGTTTTGCTGTCTCTGCACTACTTCCTGTGTGTTAGCTCCATTCTCAGACAGGTCATTCTCCCATGGAGGCAAGGTGACTGCATTTCCAGCCTTCCCTGGTAGGTTGAAATCTAGTGGAAAGAGTCTCTGCCTCCCTCCTCAAAGCCCCCACAAAGTTTCATGTGTCTCTGGTTTTGATTGGGTGAAGTGCTTATGCCTGGGTCCATGCAAAGCACATGGCCTGAGCTGTGGAGTGGGAGGTTCCCCTCGCTAAAGGTAGTCAGACCAAAGCTACCAAAAGAAGGAGGAGTGGACGCCAGGGGACCAAATAACAGCAACATGTGTGCTCATCAGGAATGATGCTTCTCTCAAGATTAGCATCCAGACTCTAGAAATCTCCGCTCCAGAATGACAGCTGTGGCAGTGGAACCAGAGGATTTGCTGTCGTCAGTCGGCCTCTATGGAGAGTGAGACACTGTCCTAGAGACAGAAATGTGGAGTTGATTTCCTTTCTTTCCTTCTTGGGGAAAATCAAACCATTTACAGTTCATTTCCATTGCTGTGACTTAGGAAATGTCAGTGTCTGAACAGATGGAGAAGTGAGATGATAGCATGTGCATTTAGAATTGGGGGGAGGGGTGTCACCAAGCCTCAGGAAGTCCCATTCTTCACCTGCCCTGGCTTCTGGTCAAACTTGCCTTCCAAGCCCCTTCTCCGGCTCTCACTGAGATTCCTTCCCAGGGATCAGTGGAACTTGGGGACCAGCTGAGTGGAATGATACATTTTCTGGTGTTAGTGACTGAGTTGCCTTCTGAGCCAAACAGCTTGTCTCCATAAAGGAGGATTCCAGATGCTGGGTGCTCAGGCCCCCACCTCCCCCTGTCAGTGTCTTATTTCCATACTCCAGAGCGCAGCTGAAGTGTATTACCTTGCACCCCGGTAGCGGACCACTGCCAAAGCATGCATCATCATCAGCTCTGCTACTTCTTAAAGGGACAGGCTTGGAGGTGGTTTTTCCTTCCCTGATTCCTCTCTGCTAGGTCTGGGTTACTTTAAAAATCAATAGCTCACTCTTCTGCTGGGGCGCTCTCTTTATGTGATATAGCTGATCAGTGGCTGAGCCAGGCAGGGGCCAGGACCAGTTCGGGAGCTTGTGAAGGTTCCGCATTCTAGCCTAGCCTTCGTATGAGTGAAAATAAAAAGAGATGAGAGGGTGGGTCATTCTTGGCCTCTGCAGCCAGTCTGTCCCCATCAGTGTGGGTTGTCTGCAGATTGTGGAGGCAACAGGAGGGAGCTGCCTGCAAGTCGTTGGATTAGGGCCAAAGATCGGGTGGCATTTTGACCGGAAGCCTTGAAATTGGCCAAGGCCCCACACTAACTGGTGTTCTGGGGTGCACAGCATATGAATTGATGCCAAGTGCTCTCAGATGTACTAGGAGGAAGTACTTGGCTCCATTTTTGGTGCCCTCAGAGGCTGTGGGACTCTGGATGCCTGACTGGTGACATCAGGCAGCCAGAGAATTTCACTCTTGGCACTAACCGGTTCTGGCCACTGAGCTTTCTCCATTGTGTCTGCTTATCCAAGAGTTAGAGTGAAGTCAGCTCTCTTCAGATCTGAGAGCTGGCTCAGACCAGCCTCTCAGCTGGGGGAGGAGGTCAAGTCAGTTGGGAGCTTAAAAGCCAATGGAGGAAAAGGTCAAGTCCCAGCCCCCTCCATTTGAAGAGAGGTTTTGTCTTTTCAAGCAAGGGAATGGTCTGTGGGCATGTGAATGTGCCCACTCGTTGCTGAGGAGGAAGGAGGCCATTTCTATCCAGATGTCTCTCTGCAGACAAGAGGCTAAAGGACGAACGGTAACAAGGTGACAGGAGCTGTCTCCACATGGGTCCTGCCTCCCAACTCTCTCAGCCTTCTGCTCCTCATCTGTCATCCAGGGGACTGTGGATGACCTCATCCCATAACCACATCCCCAACAGGAGACAGTGGAGCAGCCATTCCTTCACACAGGGGAAAGCTAATTGGCAATAATCCTTGTGGGAAAGGCAGACTCCTCTCTTACAGCTCTAGGGAAGGCCTGGGGTAAAATGATGGCTCTTTGGAAAATCCCAAGCTCTTTCAGATTCCATACCCTCTCGGGCCCTCTAGCATAGGCGACCAACTTGTTCCTGGCTTCACGCTTTCTCATTGAATCAGAGCTGTCATGCATGGCCTGGATTTATAAACACATGCTGGCTGCCAGCAGCGGCAAGTTAGCCTCCTGACCCACTTCTCTCCTGCTTTCACTCTGATGTATGAAGGGGGATGAGGGAGGGGCCAGAGAGGTGGCCACTTGGACTTTCGGCAGGAAATATTCACTGTGCCAAAGCATTGTGTTTCTGGAGCTGGGGCTGCCTAAGGCACTCTTCTCCAGCCTCCTCAGCCTTCCATGGAGCTGCAGACCATACATAGACCTACCCCTGCCGGGCTCCAAACAGATCCCCCTACCCATTCCTTTCATGTACTGTTTGGTCCTGGAAGAGGCTCACACAAGTTGGCTTTGGATTTTGCTTCAACATAGAAACCACGAGCCTTATACCTTGAATATGGGTAGTTTCATTGCCAGTAATGGGAACTCTGGAACTGCCAAGGGGACTGTATCCTCTTTCTGACCTGGTGTTGCTTTCTTTTGTTAGGCTTCCCAGCTCTGTGCCCAGCAGCCTGTCCAGAGTGAGCTGGTACAGAGATGCCAACAACTGCAGTCTCGCTTATCCACTCTAAAGATTGAAAACGAAGAGGTGAGTTTCCTCCTTAGGAGGCTCAAAGCCACACTCTGAGTTTCCCTGTTGAAACTTTTGCTGCTGCCCGTCTGAGAGCAGGTGGAAGGAGCATGCAGAGAATGTCCGGGCGGCCGCAAACATTTCCTAGCCAAATGTAGGCTTGGACTTTCCCCCTCTGCTACATCCTGCCCTTGAACTCCAGGAAGTTGCTCTTGCATTGCCAAAGGTTGTGCTCTATTTTGAGCTTTTGCGAAATGCTTTTTTTTCCCCTCTACACATTTAATCAAAATGGCACTTGGCAGCTGTGTGAACAATATTGTGTCTCTGAAACCACCTCCTCATGCCTAGCTTTGTCTAGCATGTTCAAACAAACAGAGGCCTTTGACTTTGACACTTCAAACATCTCCATCCTCTTAGGAAAGGGTGAGTTTCTTCTGGGCTCAGTGTATTTGCTTTCAAAAAGCAGTTCAAAAGGGCAGGTGATCCAGCTTTCTGTTGAGCTCAGATGGCTTCTTACCTTGTGTCTCAGTAAGTCTTACTTTCCGCAGGAAGATCAGGAAGAAGTAGGGATAGGTCACTTAGTTTGCAAATGAGCAAACAAATTCATCAGTTTATTGAAGGTCATGAAACAGAACCTGGGGCTTTGCAGTGCTAGGCCCATCACACATTTTAATTAGCTGTTTGTATGAGGGGGTTGGTTTAGATATATTTTATCCTCTTTCCCTTAACACTTCTATTATAATATTGCTATATAATATTATAATAATGCTAATGTTAAATTGTAAAAGTAAACATTAAAATATAATATATAATATTGCTATATGATATAAAAATGCTAATATTAAATTTTAAAAGTAAACATTAAAAGATCTGGGTCAAGTACATAGCATGAAGAATTGTAGTGGCTTTTAGGTTTTCACTGTAGAGAGTATCATGCTGTAGCAGAGTCCATGTGATGTTTACCTCTCACTTAGCACTGTCCAGTGGGAAGCAGAGCTGCACATTCTGATGGCATCCTCTGGCCTTCCCCAGCCCACTCCCTTCAAGCTTCTCCATCACCTACTGTTTTACAACCCACCCTTCATGCATCCTGTTGACCCTTGTCATGGCAGGTAAAGAAGACAATGGAGGCCACCCTGCAAACCATCCAGGACATTGTGACTGTGGAGGACTTTGATGTGTCTGACTGCTTCCAGTACAGCAACTCCATGGAGTCCGTCAAGTCCACAGTGTCTGAAACCTTCATGAGCAAGCCCAGCATTGCTAAGAGGAGAGCCAACCAGCAAGAGACAGAGCAGTTTTATTTCACAGTAAGGGAGCACTATGGCTTTTAAAGAGCGTCAGCATGCGGTGCAGCACTCAGGGAGATTTGGAACTCAGAGTCCTTGTTAAGTGTCTGAAGGACAGGCGTTGAATATCTTAGATATGAATGTGGGCATACTCAGAGACCATCCCTACACTTAAAGGTGCAAGCATTTATAAGTTGTGTATGTCTAACAGGGATCCTCCCAAGAAAAAGGATGCTCCCAAGTATACTACTCAGAAGATTTTCTTTTTTAAGAAATTTTTAACTAGCTAGTAGGCTTTCACTGGAAAGTTTCCTTCTCAGGCACAGGGGATCCTGAAAGGGGAACTTCATCTTTTAGTTCTTGGAAAGTACATACAAATATTCATGATAACACATGTTTTGTTTTTAAAAATCTATAATCTTTTCTAGGCAATATGATGACATTATTTTATAACTTTCAATGTTGGGAAACTATTTTTTCTAATTATTGCTAAAACTTAAAGGATGGGTTATATGCAGCATTACTATTTTGCACATAATTCCAAAACATCGTATTTTCTTATTCGTGTATCTCTAGTCTTCTTTTAGACAGTTGGAGCCTTTTATTCCTTTTTTTTTTTAAGTATTGTTAACAGTCCTTTGGAAGTCCGCTACTGGTCTTTGGTGCTGCTTTTTAATAAGTGAGTTATTTTGAGCTTGCCAAGTAGGATCTATTGCCTGGGCTAAAATTTATTTCCTAATCTTCTGATGACCAAGAAAGGAAAAATTAAGTTTGCAGATGTGAGATGAAATATAGCCAGTGAATATGCATACTGATTCTGAATGAAAGGAATTAACTTTTCAGTCAAGAAACAGTCTGCATGCAGTAAATTGAATTTTTCCTGCAACTGGAGTGATTTGTTTAATTATTCTTTGAACACTGCCTTTTCTGCATTAAGAACACTGAAGATTTGCTAACTTTTTTTTAAAGAAATCTGTTTTTTTAATTAAGCTCAGACTTCCTCATATTTTTTATCCTAGAGAAAACTGCTAAAAGGGAATGATGTATCAGTACTATTCTTCTAAAACAACTTTTAAAAAATGATTATACAAAGCCACATATGCTCATTATATAAAATTTAGAAGCAAAAGAAAGGAAATAAAAATTGTCCGTAATTCTACCAGCTAGAGATAATGGTGTTAGAATATATTCCTTTCTAATCTGTTTTCTATATGTGCACAAATACATATGTGAGCACATATTTATAATTTTATTCTAAAAAATAGGATACTGCTGTACATATTGTTTTACAATCTAAGTCATATAATTATAATATTCTTTAAGCATACTTCTGAGTAAAGTATTAAAACCAATACAAAAAAATAATAGAATGGCATTTTAGCTCATTCATTGATTTTTGTAAAATATTTAATATACTCCGTGGTTTGTAGTTCGCGTTCAATAAATGCTAAAACTTTATCTTCACCATCATCATTAATTTATTTATTAATCATTATTAAATTATTCATTGATCAGTTTTTGAGGATTTACTATTGCCAGACGCTGTGCTACAAGCTGGGAATGCTGAGAGTATAAGATAAAGAGGGAAATGATGGGGGATGGGTCATGTAAAGGGAGAACTTCCATTTTTACTTCATATATATCTGAACAGTTAAAATAGGTTGATTTTTGTAGTTTAAAAAATGTAAAAATGCATACATGCACTAGTGCATGAATGGCAGCCAGGATGAGTGGAGTTGGGGAAGCATCACACACAAAGTGACTTTTGTGTTTAATCTTGAAGAATAAGCGAACCAGGCAGGGAGTCGGGGAGGAGAATCGCATTCCTTGAGGAAAGAGCAGCATGTGGGAAAACAAATGCACGCAATAACCTGGCTCACACGTTAAGATAACTTTCTGACTATAATGAGGGATGTGTCGCTGCCCCAAGCTTCATTATCTAAGGAGCTTGTTGAACACTCTCTAGAGGCTTTTAATAATAGGATTGTTTAGCTGGTCTGTCTGGACTGCTTAGATATAACACTATTTAAATGACCCAATCTCATTATATTGTGAAGATTTCCATTTTTTAGGTTAAGTAAGAAATTTTGGACCTAAAAATCTTGAATTTTAAGACAGTCGTTGTCAGAATTGCTTTTTGGCTTTAAATGAATTCTGTAACATTTGTATTCTAAGTTGACCTTTAGTAAAAGCAGGAATGGCCTGCTTCAAACTGGTGACCTCGCAAATTCTTCCCACCCTTTCACTTTCTGTCTCAATACACTGATGTCCTCTAATCTATTTCCTGTCTTATGTGGTGGCCCTAGTGCCACTTATCAAAATTGTGTGCAAATTTCCTTGGCTAACAGGAACAGTTTTTGTCTGGGCTTGTCTAGCAGTGGGATTCTGTGCAAGTTCATCATTTTTGTGACTGGTACTTTGCATCAGATGATTAATTTCATGATAAAAGGAGCTTTTTGGGGTGGTGAAATAGACATTTATGGAAAATGGGATACCCACATTAAGCAGAGTGACTACCTGTTTACCATACAACCCACACAAAGCCAATACAACTACAGATGTGCTTTCTTTAGTCTGTTGCCTCTGCAAACATTGCCCGTGTGTTTCCCTATGCCCTTCAAAAACATCAGAGCAGCACATCCTGGAAGATCCTATCTTTTGGAAGGTTAGGAAGCAGTCTCTTGTCACCGCTTGACTCCTGGGTGGTGTGCCTAGTGACCAAGAGGGCTGCTAAGAAAGCTTTCTGACCACTTATGGCTCTCATTGGACTGATTTGCCCAGATGACATCAATTGGGAATGTGAGGCATGACCTGTAAAGATGAGTTGCTTGCAGGAGTCTCAGGAAAATAATTGTGGAGTGAAGAAACTTGAAGCGATTTTTTAAAATTACCTAACCCAACCTTCTTATTTGAAAACTTAGAAAAATAAATAGGAAGAAGCGTGATGTGGTGGCTCATGCCTGTAATCCCAGCGCACGTGGGAGCCTGATAAGTAGGTGGGGTCTCTTGATATCAGGAGTCTCAAAGACCAGCCTGGACAACATAGTGAAACCCTGTCTCTACTAAAAATACAAAACTAGCCAGGTGGTCATGGGCGCCAAGATCACAGGACAGTATCACAGTCTCCCAGAGGCCAAGGTGGAGGACCACTTGAATCCAGGGAGGGCAGAGGTTGCAGTGAGTCAGCATCAGTCACTGCACTCCAACCTGGGTGACAGAGTAAGACTCTGCCTTAAAAGAAAGAGAGAGAGAGAGAAAGAGAGGGAGGAAGGGGAGGAGAGAGAGAGAGAGAGAGAGAGAAAGAGAGAAGGAAAGAAAGATTAAAAAATAAATAAATCTGGCTGGGTGCGGGGGCTCAAGCCTGTAATCCCAGCACTTTGGGAGGCCGAGACGGGCAGATCACGAAGCCTGAGACCCACCATCCTGGCTGCCACAGTGAAACCCTGTCTCTACTAAAATACAAAAACTAGCCAGGCGAGGGTGGCAGGCGGCCAGAAATCCCAGCTAAAATTCTCGGGAGCCGAGGCAGAGAATGGGCGAAACTCCGGGAGGCGGAGCTTGCAATGAGCTGAGATCCGGCCACTGCACTCCAGCCTGGGCGACAGAGCGAGACTCTATCTCAAAAAAAATAAATAAAAATAAATAAATAAATAAATAAATAAATCTGCCGGGCGTGGTGGCTCACGCCTGTAATCCCAGCACTTTGGGAGGCCAAGGTGGGCAGATCACCTGAGGTTGGGAGTTTAAGACCAGCCTGATCAACATGGAAAAACCCTGTCTCTACTAAAAATACACAAAATTAGCTGGGCATGGTGGGACATGCCTGTAATCCCAGCTACTTGGGAGGCTGAGGCAGGAGAATCGCTTGAACCCGGGAAGCGGAGGTTGCAGTGAGCCAAGATCACGCCATTACACTCCAGCCTGGGCAACAAGAGCGGAACTCCATCTCAATCAATCAGTCAATCAATCAATAAATCCAGAGAGAATGGGTAGCTCACAAAAGCTGGACCCACTGCTCTGATTACTGGGTCTCTGGCCACAGGCTGCTTCTCTACACGCTGTGGAAGAAGCAGAGGTGAAGGGAAGGGCTCAGGAACAGCTCAGCAACTTTCGCCTCTTATTTGCCCTCAGTGGTGACATGTTTCCTGATTTTCTTGGCTTTGTGTTTATTGCTTATCTTCTATAACACATAGTTCAGCAATGTCTACTCTTTACCCGTTGCCTTTTTTATTGTGATTGTTAAAAATCAGTATTTTTAAAGGATGCAAATATTTAAAAGGGTATACAGGAAAACCTACTATAAAGTTTCTTTTCATTCCTGACTCCTCTTTCCCCTCCCCTCTGCTGGTGGTTGAAACCAGTTTCTTCTGTGTCCTTCCAGAGATACTCTGCATGGACAACAACTGACGTATCTGTAAATACCCTTTAATGCAATAAATTACATTAGAAATGTAATGAAAGAAAATGGAAGTAGATATAGAAGTATACCACTTATACCATTCTTCACTTTTTTAACATTATTTGTCTTGGATCTTATTTTTATGTTAGTCCAAAAAGATCTGCCTCCTTTTTAAATAGCTGGACAGAATTCCACGGTATGAATATGCCATCATTTGTTTAGCAAATTCCCTCCTCACAGGCAGTGATGCTCGCTGTTTAGCCAAGGTTTACCAAAGCTTTATAAGGCTGGCATTTTCCTAAGTATTTCCTTTGTTTTTTGGAGCCCGAGCCTCGCTCTTGTTGCCCAAGAGCCCAAGGCTGGAGTGCAATGGCGCAATCTGAGCTCACTGCAACCTCCGCCTCTCAGGTTCAAGAGATTCTCCTGCCTCAGCCTCCCAAGTAGCTGGGATTATAGGCATCCACCCCCACCCCCAGCTAATTTTTTGTATTTTTAGTAGAGACGAGGTTTCACTATGTTGGCCAGGCTGGTCTCGAACTCCTGACCTCGTGATCCGCCCTCCTCAGCCTCCCAAAGTGCTGGAATTACAGGCATGAGCCACCACACCCAGCCTAAGTATTTCCTTTTATAGGGAGTTGGAGAATTAGGTTATTGTATGGGGATAGAGCAGTGAAGGGGTTAAGGATCATGGCTGATAAGGTAACAAAGCTAAACAGTCTGAATTCTTAGGGACAGGTTTAGGGAAGGTAATAGAAGAGGAGGCAATGCCTTGGCCACTGGGGCAATGAGCGACCACTAGACTTGGAACTTGTGGTCTGAGATCTTTTTATCTTGGTATTTTCTTGCAGGCCCTTGGTAAACGTGTGCTGGCGAGTACAAATGAGTGAATGCCCCTGTGCTGTCAATTAAACTGGGGAGACATGCTCCATTTAAGGTTTACTCTATTATGTATTCTATCTGACAGCTGTTTCCTATTTTAAAAACTGATGGGGAGAAGGGGAAATGTCAGCATGCCTGCATGGTGGGGAAACAGCCACTATAATGACATCTGTATATCTCTGAGCATGGGCTGGGTAGGTGTACTAACTTTTCCTGCCTTGCTGCAGTGGATACTTAGGGTCTTAGGTTCACGCAGATTAAATCCAAGGCATAAGCAACATCCAGTGAGTTTTATACCCCCATGGTAAGAGTGTATTTAAAGGGAAGAGGTTTTTAAAAATGAAATTTGAAAAGCATTCTAGTGCCTCTTACTACTTTTTTAAGGCCCAAAACCTTCTGCTTTCATTCTGCTTTTATTTTAGCACAAAGCAAAGACACTTAGGGAAGGGATGCTTTTAGGCTCACTGAGGAGGTGATTCAGGTATAAGGAAGCCAGGCCCTGTGCTAATCACAGTAATGCTTATTATCCAATTTCATTCTCACCAACCTTGTGAAAAAAATATTCTCATTTTTCAGATGGAAAAACTAAGACTCGGGGTTAAATGATTTGCCCAAGGTTAGAAGAGTTAGTAAGTGGTAGGACTAGAATATTCCAACTCATGCTTTTTCATTGTAATGCAACTAAAGCATCTATCAGGGAGGGAAAGTGCAGAAAGAAAAGTTATTATATTAATACTTCTCAATAAACTCACTGCTGACAGTTAATATCCAATTAGGAATTATTAGGAAATGAATTAATGAGTCATAAAAACTGAGTTGAAGTTTTACAATGGCACTAAACAAAATGCCCAATAGACTCTTTGCCGCCCTTCCTACTTTTTGAAGAAATTCTCAGTTTTGATAAAGTGTGAAAGTTGTTGGGGGTGGGCACTGGTCAGACTGTGTTTTAGGAACTTGATTTTATTTTGGTGATACCTAGAATAAAATATTACCCGTTCTTTTGCTCCTTCATTGAGGAAAACCCCAGGTAGCCACTTTGATTTTGGGTGTTTGGTGAAGGAACGAAAAAGAATTACCTAATATTGGAACGTGCCCTAAGTAAGGAAAGTGATCCTCGTTGCCCAAGGAAGGAATTTTGAGATTGGACATTATAAGCATCCCTTTTCCTGGCCCCCCTCATCTCCAGAAATCATTAAAAACCACCTATTCTTCCCTTGCCTTCTTCAGCGGTCTCAGCTCCTTTCTCTGTGTGTCTGTCGAGCAGCAATAGAAGCCTTCTAACTCACTTCCACCAATTAAAGACAAGGTCACTTATCCCCAGCGAGTCTCTCATATGGATAAATGCTGACTTATGGGTGGTATGGGGGAGTGATAAATAAAATAACATGCCTGCAGATTCTGAGATGCCTTTACCTTTCCATACCTGGCTTACCTGGATGGAAAACTCCAACCATGGTTTCCACACCAGTATTAGGGATGCAGTTCATACCTTGACACAGTTATGATCCTTCAGGATTTAATGGAACCCGAAGAGGTAATCCGTCATACATCTTGACGAGATTGTTATTTATTTTAATGGTTCATCAAGTGACAGCCAGAGTTAACTAATGAATTGTGAACATGAATTTAAAAAATTGATTTCCGGAATCACAAGTAGTGAGAAGAAGGAATTTGCATCCATCTCCTTTGAGAACTGTAGCTGTTTTCTGAGCAGTCTGGTCTTGTTTTGAGGGTTACAGTTTCTTGGTGAATTTTCCTCATTAGGAAACCTTTAGCGTCTCCTGGGATAACCTTCCAAAGAGAGAGGCTTTTGAGGCTTGCATTGTTGGCAATTGATATTTCCTGAAGGCTTTCCACCCCTGGGCCCTAAAGTACTGTTTCAAATCCACAATTAGGCATTGGTTGGGGATTCGGATATTACCCCGGGAAGAATGACAGCAGGTGAGCTGGCATCTGGAACAGATGGAAAAGGGAAGGTGACAACAGAGCCTCTTTCCTTGCAGATGTTCTTGTGCAAAAGTATAAAGGCACAGAGAGAACAGATCATGAATAAGGCAGTAGAAATGATTTGGAGTAAGATTTAGTTTTGGCTTGTTTTATTTTTAATTCAGTGAGTACGGGCACACTAGGGGCTTGGTTTGTGACTGCTGAGGAAGGGTCTACCCAGAGGAGAGTGAGACTGCTCATTCATTTATTCATCATGCATTTATTGAGTATCTGCTAGGTGTGGTACTATCAGGGGTGCAAAGAATAATAAATGGTCTCTGACCATAGGGAGGAAGCAGTCTGGAGAAAAAGACACATGAGTAATAAACCCTCTGTGACCGGGCTGTATGAGAAGTGCTGTCATGGAGATTTGCATGGTACCCACAGGAACATCTGGGTGAACATGGGAGGGCTAGGCACTGCGTCCCAGAGAAAGCAGATTTTTCTTTTGTTTTTAAACAAGAGAAAGAATCAGATGCAAGCTCTTAGTTAAAAGTTCACATTGTACAGAAAAGTATAGAGTAAAAGTAACTCACATTTGTTCACTTTTCTTTTTTTGTTTGTTTTTTGTTTTTTGAGACAGAGTCTTGCTCTGTTGCTCAGGCTGGAGTGCAGTGGTGCAATCTTGGCTCACTGCAAGCTCCGCCTCCCAGGTTCAAGCAATTCTCCTGCCTCAGCCTCTCAAGTAGCTGGGATTACAGGCACTCACCACCACGCCCGGCTAATTTTTGTGTTTTTTGTTAGGGATGGAGTTTCACCATGTTGGCCAGGCTGGTCTCAAACTCCTGTCCTCAAGTGATCCATCTGCCTCAGCCTCCAAAAGTGCTGCGATGATAGGCCTGAGCCACCGCACCTGGCCCTGTTCACCTTTTCTTTCTATCACTCTTAATCCTAAGTGAAATCAAAGGTTTGATGTATAATTATATGTTTTACTTAATATACATTAAAAGACAGACAGAACTATTACCATTTAAAATGGTGCATCCACCTAACTACCTCAATGATCTCACATGTCACCAGTAATTCACGGATCACACTTTGGGAAACCTGGCCATTTGACTTCTGAGTTCAGACGTAGGCAGATAGCCCCTGATCTGGAGGATAAACCACTGCAGCAGGAGGTGATCAAGGCAAACTAAGACCCCAAGAATGGCTGTGGAGGAGAGCAGAAAAGATACTTTAAAAATCCAAAAGCCTTGGGTTGGGCCTGACACTACCACTTGCTAGCTTGCAACTCTCAGCAGTTTATTTGATACCTCACCTCCCCTGAGATCATCTTGTCTGTAATAAGGAAGTAATATCTTCCCTATATGCTGTGCAGTTATTTATTGTAAGAGTCAAATGAGAGAATATGTGGTAAAGTGCTCTAAAACCTGCTATGTTGCTGCATGCATAGAGCGTTAATACTATGAAGTTTAGTTCTGCTTCTCTCCTTCTCCTGCTCTGTACCATGATGGATGGGACATTTTGTCATAATGGTTAAGAGCACACACTGTATTGTCAAACTGTCTGTATTTGGATACTGACTTTACCACTCACTAACTGTTAGACCTTGAGCAACTTAATTAAACTCTCGAAACCTCAGTGCTTTGATGTGTAAAATGGAGATGATGATGATGATGATGATGATGATAGTTCCTAGGGTTGTTTTGAAGATTCAGTGAATTGTCTGGGGACATACGGTCTCTCACTGGGCAGACGAGGGTTGAGAGAGAACAAATCTGAAAGTGCAGCACAGCAGTCATATTTTGACTGTGAGAGCAGGTGGGATCACATTTGTGTTTGGACCTGGATTTGTGTATGCAAGTGGGGGATGGCAGCCCCTTCCACTGAGTGCTCAGAAATCCAAAGCTTTCCATAAAGACTTCATGCAGAATAGAGAAGGAAGCTGTTGAGGATATGGCTCAAAGATGCTCCACATCCCAGGCTTACAGCTGAGGCAGGGACTGAGCCTGCCATTGGCACTGCTCCTAGTGTGATGGAATGCCCTCCCCCTCCTGCCAAGAGGCCAGGGCAGGGCAGGATGTCAGTAGAGGTGACAGATAGCAGGTGTGTGTCCTCACACCAAGAAGACCAGGGCTCAATGAGTTCATCCACCCTCCCTGCTCTTCCTCAGTGAAACTGCGGGAGAGGGGCTCTAGGAAACAGTTTCTTTATACTGGCCATCATGGAACTCCCAGAAAAAAACATGGAGAAGGATATTAATCCACCATGAAAATCAACAGCTGCCCATATGATCAGTGCCTTAAAGAAATTAAAAAATGGACTGGTAGAAATTGGGTCAGAAACCAAATGACCTCTGTAAAGGGGAATTGTTCAGCTGAGCATCTGTGATTTTTTTTTTTCTTCTTCAGGAGTCTGATTGCTCTTTTTCCTCCTCCTCTCTTACAGAAAATGAAAGAGTACCTGGAGGGCAGGAACCTCATCACCAAGTTACAAGCCAAGCATGACCTTCTGCAGAAAACCCTGGGAGAAAGTGAGTGTGGGAACCCTCTGCTGGAGGCTTGACAGTGAGGCCAGCTGGAGCTTTCTTGCTGAGCACACGCCTCATCCTCAGCCAAGTGGACCCGGTCTTGTTATATGAATGCCTTTCTTTTCCCGGCTTGTTTGATGTGGAAGCACACGCCCCAAATGACTGCTTGAGTAATGGGAAAAGGCCAATGCTTAATGAAGCACTAACGTGTATCATCTATTTGTTTAAATGGAGTGTGCCTGCTCTCCACCCAGTCCCCCAACCCTTGCCTCCTCTGCCACTTCAGGGTAGAGTGGCTGAGGGGTTATTTATTCTCCAGACACTTTGTTAAAACTTCTAGCTCCTCTGTGGCAGCACTGAGACTGGAGCAAGAAGGTAGGGAGCCATGAGATGAGATACGCAGCTGCTCTAAGAGGAGAGAATTCTCAAATGCAGGAGATGGACAGACTGCCGCTTTCTATAGCTTCCAGAAAGAGCGTTAGTTTCTTTCTGCTTTGAAAGCTCTTAATGCTGTTTTAGTGGCAGCCCTCTCTCCTGTGGCTATGCTGAGGCCATGGTGCTGAATGGACTGTCTTGTCTCATAGAATGATTTTAACCAGACCCTGGAAAGTAGCAAGGCAGAGAACTGGACTGGCACTCTGGACTTTCTCTCCTCAACTGTCAAACAGAAGGTGGAGGTTGAAAGGGAAGCTTCCCCAGGGTTTTTTGGCACCCTGCCCAGATTTCCTGCCTAGCTCTCAGCATCCTGTGATTAATGGGATTCCCAAGTTGGGGATGCCTCTGAATGCCCCACCCCTCCTCCCTGTCCCACTAATCTCCTCACTTAAAGATAAGGGGGAGAGGAAGGGAGAAGCTGCAGGGAATATGGCTAACTTCAGTTACAGGCAAGCCTGTACTTACACAGAGATCTGACATTTTAAAATAAATTATTGAGCACTCTTTAGACAAACTGCAAAGTTTAGGAAAGTGTGCAGTACTCCTTGGCTCATTGGCCCCAGGAATTGGAGCCTCACTTCTTATTATACCAGAGCCTCCTACCCACCTTTTTTGCCCTGTCCTTTTCCTGCCTTGGATGGTTTCCCAGATGATTAGTTTTTTTTCTCTAATCTTTTATCTAATGACTTTTTTTTTTTTTTTTGAGATGGTGTCTCGCTGTGTCACCCAGGCTGGAGTGGAGTGGCACCATCTCGGCTCACTGCCAACTCCACCTCCTGGATTAAAGCGATTCTCCCACCTCAGCCTCCTAAGTAGCTGGGATTATAGGCGTGTGCCACCACGCCTGGGTAAGTTTTGTATTTTTAGTAGAGACGGAATTTTGCCATGTTGGCCGGGCTGGTCTCAAACTCCTGACCTCAGGTGATCCACCTACTTCAGCCTCCCAAAGTGCTGGGACTACAGGCATGAGCCACCATGCATGGCTGATCTTACGACTTTTTTTTTTTTTTTTTTTTTGAGATGGAGTCTTCCTCTGTCGGCCAGGCTGGAGTGCAGTGGTGTGATCTCGGCTCACTGCAAACTCCGCCTCCCAGGTTCAAGCAATTCTTCCGCCTCAGCCTCCCGAATAGCTGGGATTACAGGTGCCCACCACCATGCCTGGCTAATTTTTTTGTATTCTTGGTAGAGACGGGGTTTCACCATGTTGGCCAGGCTGGTCTCAAACTCCTCACCTCAGGTGATCTGCCTGCCTCAGCCTCCCAAAGTGCTGGGATTACAGGTGTAAGCCACCGTGCCCAGCCTGATCTTACGACTTTTAAGGCATTTTCTTTTATGTGAAGAAAGCCTGTTAGATAATTTCTGTTCTCTCTTCCTCACCACCAAAAGGACTCAGACTAAACAAGTTCGGGCACTGAGGACCAAACTTTGCTTATAGAAAATCCTTACTCTAGGGTTATCAGATTGCTCCACGGAGAATCAAGACAGTCTAAGCATAGTCCATAAGTAAGACAGAGAGCAGGGCCTTGGGGTCATACAAATGCATATGCGCTCACACTTGTGTGTGTGAGTGAATGGGTTTACTCACACATTTATGCACTAAATGTGCTACTATGGAGGAACGAAGGCTGACCATTCATTAGTGCTGCAAATTGCCTTAATCTAAAGATGACAAGTTCTAGCAATAAAGAAAAAAACAAAACTATAAATCTTTATGTGTGCAAGTCATCACGTCCCTGCCTTCTGAATGTATTTGTCACCATAATGCAGGAGTCCCTTGTTCTTACCATAGAGGGATAATTGATGTGTATGAATATTCCAGAATGGAAATGGAACAGATGTTGAAAATAATGGCTCAGAGTAATATTTTTGCACATAAGAGCTGAGCCTTTGGTAACGAGAGACAGTTAGGGGTGGGTGATGGCATTGCTCAAGAAGAGCTGAACTATAAGCAACAATTACCAACCTTTAATGGCAAGGAAAGGCCCTGCCCTCCCTCCCCCAGCCCTTGGAGTTTCCTTTGCAAGAGCTTGGATGGGGAGGAGTGTGGGAGCTGATTTTTACTTCCCCAGCTCAGCACCTGCTAGGGTTTGCCCCTGGTTTAAATAATGCAGGTCTAAAACAGATCAAGCTTCATTAACTGTGGACCCAAAGAAAGCAATATGTATCACATCATTTCCCATGTAGACATGCACGTATATTTTTTTAAAACATGAGAATACTTCTCATGAACTTGAAGATTTTCAGTTTCATTTTTTTAAAAGCTAGCAATGACCCATTGAACTCCTAAGGCCCACTATTGGATTGAGAACCATGATTTACTAGTAGTATCAACATTGTATCTCCCATCTCCCTTGCCACCTCAGTCAAACCTAACAGGAGAATTTACTATGAATCTCAAGCTAGAATATCCATATCTTCTCTGTTCTGTCCTGCAAACAGCTCCTCTTGTTCTCCCAACCTCCAACTCTGTGTGTGTGTGTGTGTGTACACATACACTCAGGAGCAAGTAAACTTGGCCTTCCACCCCACCACACACACATCCAACATAAGAGAAGCTGAATTTCATCCCTGGGAGGGCTTCTAATAATTTATTCTATTAAGTATGATCTGTGTTGCTATTGTTCCACTACATCCATCCATATGTTCCCATTGGGAAGCAGAGTTGGCTCTAAGGTTTAGGGAGACCGACCTGGACTGGGAATCAGCATCAGAAACAGTTCTTGCCCAGAAAGAGGGTCTTGGTGCTTTCTCTTCTTTCTCTCTGTCTCTCTGTCTGTCTGTTTCTCTGTCTGTCTCTGTCTGTCTCTCTCTCTCTCTCTCTCTGTCTCTCTCTCTCTCTCTTCTCTTTCGCTACACATTGTTATACTGTGGCTTCTAGGGGAGATAGGCATGGTAGTTACTAGGAGTGGGTCTCCCTCCCTCTCTTCTCCTTTAACATAATGCTTTTTGCCTTTGTCTTTCCAACAGGTCAGCGGACAGATTGCAGTCTAGCCAGGTGAGTGTGGCCTGGGACAGGCCTGGGAAAGGATAGAGGCCTGGGGGGTAGAGCAATCTTAGTCTGGGAGAGAGCCAAGGAGTTGAGTTGTAAAGGCATTGAATGACTTACAGAGCAATGGCCTGGGGTGGGGTTTGTTTACTTCTCTTTGCTGACCCCATCTGATCTCAGATAGAAATGGGGTTTTCAGGGACTTCAAGAAGGAGCTAAGCAGAACTGAGTGAAAGGGGTTGTCATTTGCTGAAACTGTACCAGAGACCCCCAGACGCCACTGAATTGCAAGGAACATAAACATTCAACTCTAGAGGATTCTGGTAACCTAACCTTAGCTGCCAGACTTCAACATAGGGGCTCTGGGGAGTCTTTGACCCAGAGAAAGATCAGGAGATGGCATTTGATTTTTTTTTATGCCCAGAAAAGAAGGCAGCCCCTAAGTAGTAGTGACTGTTGCTGGATAATGAAATATTACATTGCATTGGCTTGCCAAAGAGCATTGGTAGAAATATTTGTCTGATGTACAAGTATGTACCCCTCCCAATCTTTCCCCACCTTCCCCTTCCTCCTCCACCCCAGCCAAATATTTTCCCTCAGTCACAGTGCTGCTATGAGAAAATTTGTGAGCTGTTGGAGAGCAAGGTATTCATTCATCCAACAGTTCTCAGATGCCTAGAAATGTGCTTATTTAACTAGAGAAGGGGCTTTAATGGGTTGGACTCCTTAGAGACCCTGGGTTAACCCATTATATCAACCACTTATATCTGCCAAAACACATAATAATCATGAGGCCATTTACAATTATAGGCTCATTATTTAGAGATAGCTTCATTTGACTTTCATTGTTTTGTCATTGTGAATTACAATAAAGATCCCATCAATAAACCGGTCTTGATGACTGGAGGGAACCAGGATAATGGGATTCTCTGGAACACATCTTTTTGGTGTTAAGAGTCTTTAAGTTCACCTGAGCTCCTGAGTCTGTGGAAAGCTCTGTAGGACTGAAAAGAGCTGAATTGAATTTCCTGGTGCTGAGTTATTTTGCTCTGAGACCTTGGGCCATGCTTTTCCCCTCTCTGAATTCTGGTTTCCTCTTCTATAAGACCAGAGCACTCCACGAGATTCAAGGAGCTCTAGTGGCCTGGTGGCAGGAACAGAGCAGTGACCAGCAACCAGGCTCTGGTCCCATCCTTCACTCAGAGCAGGACAGCCCTGCCTCCTTGGTTTGGGTGTTGTGCCTCTGAGTCAGATTCCCTTTGAGAAAAGGCTTCTGAGGCTAAACACAGATTGGAAAACATTGACTGAGAGGATCCTCAAGGTTCTTCCGAAACTAGATGTTCTGCACTCTAAATCCAGAAAAATTGTTCCCTGTAAAGACAGCAATCTTTAAAGATTTCCTAGAGAAACAAAACAAAACAAAAATTGTAGCATCCTTTGGTGTTTCCTAGTGTCTCCTAGCAGACAAAAAAATCTTCTTATTGTCTAACCCAAATATATTTTACTACAAATTGAACCAGTTCTCTCCTATTCTAATTTTGAGTAGTGCTAGATATTAAAAGCAGGGACGTCTGTGCTTTTGTGAAAAAAAGAGCTTTAGTAGGCTTTATTGTGGAAGTTATTTATCAAGTCTCTTAGCCATTTCTGGGACTGAACTGAGTGATGCCACATGTTTCATTAGCCACCACACAGATTGTTTTTAATTATTAAAAACTTTACTTCTGGGTTTAAGACTGGTTGTTTATCTCATTCGTCCCAATTTTCTCTTTTTCTTCCTTGTTGCTGGATTGGTCCACTCTGATTTGGCGGGATTGGTCACAGGCGCAGCTCAACTGTGAGGAAGCAGGTAAGGGCCCAACCAGGGCCAGGCTGGTCTGGCCTGAAAATATAGTCCATCCCACAGGCATTTATTGAACCCCACTGTGTGCAGGACTGACACCTCTGACTTCATGCCTGCATTTGGAATGTATCATTTAGTCATAGTATGTTTAATATTGTGGCAATATCATTGATTTAACTAGTTGGAGTGCCCATAGTCTTTTTGACTTGTTCCTCTCCTTTTCTAGTCATTTATCGTCTTGCATACTAGGGGTTTGGTTTGATTGGTGCAGACTGTTCCAGAACTGCCCATGGCATCCTTTTCCAAGACCGCAAAAGAGGCTTGACACTTCCTGCGTATGTGCTAGCATATCAGTAACTCACAGCACCTAATTAGCTGGACCAGACAATCTCGCTTTAAGTTGGCAGATTTTGTTTGATTGTTTCTGGTGGCGTAGTCATTCTAGATGGATTCCTAAGACATGCTAACAATGCAAAGATTAAGTCTGGTCTGGGAATGATAGGCAAGAGCCATTCGACTCTGCAATTTGGTGCATGATCTTCAGTGTTGTATTAAAATCTGCCACTGGGCAGCCAACTCTCATTACCCATATTAGGAGGGATCTTAGAGAGCAGTGGCATGGATAATCCACATCAATGGATAATCTAAACAGCACTTGTGCTTGTTTAAAAAAATTAATTGAAATATTTTTCGCAGTAGCAAAATTGACTCCTAATTATACTTTATGGCAAATACTGAAATGATTTTATGTCCCCTAAGCTCATACCAGCTATGCAGTAGACAGCAGGGAGGGCGGGTGGAGAGAGCTCAGAAATATCTTTGTGTCTGCTCAGGGGAAAGCTAATCCAGGCTTTAAAAAATCATTTTGGGTAATTCTCAGTGGCTCTAGCCACAGGGAGATAATCGAATAAAGAGGGCGCGTGGTTTCTATGGTGTTGGCAGCCCCGGCATTTCTTCAGCTCATCTGACTGCTCTGACGGGGTGGACCATTAAGCTGGGGAACTTGGATAATACAGGCCTCACTTATCTTAGCTTTGCTGTCACTGTTTTTCCCTTCTCTACTTGGGATCTCATCTTAATGAGAATGCCATCAGATGCAATTACACATTTTTTTAATTATAAAAATTTAATTGCAACTCTCCTCTCTCTTTTTCCTCTATTTCTTTCTTCCTCCTCTTTCTTCCATAATTTCATTTAAAACTGGAGAGGAATGGAGTGACTCCTAGGGATAATTCAGTGCATTTAAAATTAATAGTGCATATCTTGCAGAGGGAGCAAGCCATTTTCTCTTTAAGAAAAGGAATGAACTTGAAGTTTGTTCTTTTCAGTTCCTGGGTTGAAACCAGGCATCTTGCTTATAGCTGGAGCATGTTTGCAAGGGATTTGCAACCTCCACTGTGGCTACAGGAGTGCCAGACACATCAGTTTGGCAGGTGATCTGTGCCCTTGGTTGGGCTCACCGTTGGAGGGGAACAGCACCCCTCTGGTTTGCATCCTGCTGCACCTAAGTAGTTGCAGGCAAAGTGTGTTTGCCTGGTGCTAGATTTGCATAGGAGTTACAGGATATACCAAAATCCCCAATCAAATAAAGATCTTATTTTCATTTGGCTGCCCCAGTTTCTAGCAGTTCAAATCTACTAGTGGATCAGCAAAAAGTTTTCCTAAGATGGTCAGAAAGGTAAAATAGATAGTAAGTTACTTGGAAGGTGAGTAATCTTGTATAAGTAACAAGGAAGTAATTATTTGTTTATGGCAAATCAGGCAAACAAGAGGAAGAAGCTAGTAGTTTTTGTTTTTGAGGGTCCCTAATGTGTTCCAGTCATTTTTGACCCTGTCAAAGACTAGGTTTAAACCATCCCAGACCTTTTTTAAAAAGGAGACAGTCCCACTGCTGCTTCCAGGCCTTCCCTTTTCCCTGTAAGCTCAGCATTATTTCTCTCCTGGCCATGACTTCATATCTTCTTTGTTGGCCTTTCTCCATTCCTCTAAATTGAGGCATTTCTCCAGGGCTCTGTCCTCTCACGATGTCTCTCTATATTCTTTCCTTTGTCACTCTTATTCCCTTAGATGAATCTTTCTCTTCTTCCCTAAGCATATTTTTGTTCTATAATGCTGTCCTTTTGAGTCTTTGGGTGTAACTCCTCAGTGATCGACTAGACATTTATGCTTGAAAGTTGTGATAGCACCTTCTACCTTCAGCATCAGTCTCACCCTCCCCCATCACATTGTGATTTGCATAGCCCCTCCCCTCACTTCTCTGTTTGTGTTCAGGGGGACTCCATTCTTCACAGTCTCTGAGGCCTGAAATCTTATCTTTGATGCTTTTTTCCCTCATTACTCACATATAATCTGTTGTAAAGATTTGTATTTTCTCCCTTGGTAAAAATGAAAATTAACAAATGTAGTACAAATAAGTACCTAACAAAAACTCTAACCCTCTTACTCATGTGAAATTATGCCAGATAATACATATTCACAGATTTTCTGGCCATCTTTCTGATTTTTTTTTTTTCGAGACAGGATCTGGCTTTGTCACCCAGGCTGGAGTGCAGTGGCACAATCTTGTCTCCCTGCAACCTCCACCTCCTGGGCTCAAGCAGTTCTCCCACTACAGCCTCCTAAGTAGCTAGGACTACAGGTGCACACCACCACGCCTGGCTAATTTATGTATTTTTTTTTTTTAATAGAGACCGGGTTTCACCATGTTGCCCAGACTGGTCTCAAATTCCTGAGCTCAAGTGATCCACCTGCCTCGGCCTCCCAAAGTGCTGGGATTATAGGCATGAGCCACTGTACCCGTCCCTTTCTGATTGTTTTCTCCTGCAAATCACTGGACCACTGCTTTACTATGTTTTCCAACTTAGGCCCTACCTTTCTCCCTCTGCTTTTGGTTTAAAGTTCCCTTAATCTGATTAGATGAGAATTTGGCCTGATTCCTTAAAGGCCCCTTCTAACCCTAAGATTTCATGACCAAAAAAAAAAAGTGTATGAGGGAATTAAAGTGACAAGGGTTTCTAACATCGGAGGAGGGAAGAAGAGAAGGAGAAAGGAGGAGACAAATAGTGCATAAAAACGTAGAAACTGCTCAGTCAGGGCTCACACCTATAATCCCAGCATTCTGGGAGGCTGAGATGGGTGGATCACCTGAGATCAGGAGTTCCAGACTGGCCTGGCCAACATGGTAAAACATTGTCTCTATTAAAAATACAAAAATTAGCCAGCCGTGGTGGTGGGCACCTGTAATCCCAGCTACTCGTGAGGCTGAGGCAGGAGAATCACTTGAACCTGGGAAGCAGAGGTTGCAGTGAGCCGAGATCGTGCCATTGCACTCCAACCTGGGTGACAAGAGTGAGACTCTGTCTCAAAATAAAATAAAATAAAATAAACTCAGTCAACTCTATACAAAGGCAATGGTGAAGTGCTGGTCATCGTGGCACCACAGGAGTGCACAGGCACGTCCCAGGGAAATTAATTTACTCATTGCTCAGAAACACTACAAGGAGAGAGGAGGATGGCGGGAGTGTTCAAAGCCTTTGTGACTTTGTCCATTTTATGCTCCTACTGGACTCTTAGACTCCACTGGAGCAGTGGGGACTAGAAGATGCTTGTGCAGTAGGACAGGTCATCTGTAGCCCACCCTTGTCTGCCACAGATTATCCATTGGGGACTGCATGTGAGTGCTGCTGGTAACCACAGACATGCAGGTTAATATTTTTCTTGCCCTGTTTCCTGCCAACCCTTCGTACTTACCTTTACCACTGATACTCCGTTTCCTGCATATGCCGGCCAAATTTTGTACTCACACAGTTTGTTGAAGCCAGTAGCCTGTAAGCTTTCCAGCTTTTCTCCCTCTAGGTCATATTTAACGTAGGACCAACAAAACTATGCAAACACTCATATCACTATCTTCATTATCTCTGCTGCTAGTATTTTAAAATAATTTTTATTAATACATAATTGTACATACTTATGGGGTACATGTAATATTTTGATACATGCATACAATTTATGATAACCAAATCAGGGTAATTAGGGTATCTATCACCTCACATATTTATCATTTTTTGGTGTGTGTGTGTTGGGAACATTCCAAATCTTCTGTCTATTTTGAAATATCCAATAAATTATTGTTACCTATTATCATCCTACTGTGCTATCAAACATTAGAACTTATTTATTCTCACTATTTTTATCCCATTAACCTCACTTTTTTTTTTTTTTTTTGAGACAGGATCTCGTTCTGTTGCCCAGGCTGGACTGTAGTGATGCGATCTCAGCTCACTGCAACCTCTGCCTCCCCGATTCAAGCGATTCTCGTGCCTTGAAAATCCCAAGTAGCTGGGATTACAGGCATGCGCCACAACACCTGGCTAATTTTTGTATTTTTAGTGGAGACAGGGTTTCTCCATGTTGGTCTCGAACTCCTGACCTCAGGTGAACCGCCTGCCTCAGCCTCCCAAAGTGCTGGGATTACAGGCGTGAACCACTGTGCCCTGCCCAACCTCACTTCTTTTTTCTTTTTTCTTTTTTTTTTTTTGTGATGGAGTTTCGCTCTTGTTGCCCAGGCTGGGGTACAATGGCACAATCTTGGCTCACTGCAACCTCCACCTCCCGGGTTTAAGCAATTCTCCTGCCTCAGCCTCCCAAGTAGCTGGGATTACAGGCACCTGTTGCCATGCCCAGCTAATTTTTGTATTTTCAGTAGAGACAAGGTTTTACCATGTTGGCCAGGCTGGTCTTGAACTCCTGACCTCAGGTGATCCACCCGCCTCAGTCTCCGAAAGTGCTAGGATTACAGGCATGAGCCACCTCACCTGGCCCAACCTCACCTCTTAACCTCGCACTCCCCGCTACCCTTCCCAGTCTCTGGAAACCATCGTTCTACTCTCTGCCTTCATGCAATCAACTTTTTTAGCTCATGCATACAAGTGAGAATATGCAGTATTTATCTTTCTGTGCCTGACTTATTTTACTTAACACAATGTCCTCCAGTTCCATCTATGTTGCTGCAAGTGACAGAATTTTATTCTTTTTTATGACTGAATAATATTTCATTGTGTGTATATACCACATTTTACCCATTCATCCATTGATGGACACTTATGCTGCTTCCATATCTTGGCTATTGTGAATAATGCCACAATAAACGTGAGAGTACAGTTATACTGATACTTCAATATACTGATTTCTTTTCTTTTGGATATATAACCAGCAATGGGCCTGCTGGATCATATGGTAGATCTATTTTTAGTTTCTTAAGGAGCTTCCATACTGTTTTCCGTGGTGGCTGTACTAATTTATATTCCTGCCAGCAGTGTACAAGCATTCCCTTTTCTCTGCATCCTTGCCAGCATTTGTTATTTTTTGGCTTTTTGATAATTGCCATTTTAATTGGGGCGAGATTATTAAAAAATTTGCATTTCTCATGATTAGTGACATTGAGCATTTTTTCACATACCTGTTGGCCATGTGTATGTCTTCTTTTGAGAATGCCTATTCAAACCATTTGCCCATTTTTAAATCAGATAGTTTGTTTTTTTGCTATTGAGTTGTTTGAGTTCCTTATATATTCTGGTTATTAATCCCTTATCAGATGGATAGTTTGCAAATATTTTCTCCCATTCTTTAGGTTGTCTCTTCACTCTGTTAATCATTTCCTTTGCTATGCAAAAGCTTTGTAGCTTGAGATAATCCCATTTGTCTATTTTTGCTTTTGTTGCCTATGCTTTTGAGGTCTTACTCAAAAAATCTTTGCTCAGACCAGTATCCTTGAAGCATTGCCCCAGTGGTTTTTTTTAGTCATTTCATAGTTCAGGTCTTACATTTAAGTCTTTAATCCATTTTGATTTGTTTTTCTATATGGTGAGAGATAGGGCTCTAGTTTCATTCTTCTGCTGCTATTATGTATAAATGAGAAATGTAATAACAGAAGTCTGTAAACATAAAAAGACTTCCCCCAAATTGAGCTTTTTTTTGGCATTTTTATAGTGGAACCCAGTTTCTTCCTTAGAATAAGGAAGAGAAGACAAGGATTCTTCCCCTGAGATCACGCTAGCCTAACTGGCCAGTCAGTGATGCTGACAAGAGGGCAGACGCTGGCTGCTATAGTTGGAAAGCTGGAGGAAACAGATGGGTTTAGGGGTCATGAAGATGAGCATTTGGGTCGCTGAGACCATCCTGACACCAGCTCCACCTTGGCATATACAGTACTCCCTTTGGCATCATCTCTGGTTCCCAGAAAGCTTGAGAGCTAGAGGCTAAGTCAGCTCTTCTCTCAGCCTGACTTCTTTGTGAGACCCAGCTGCTTGCCTAATAGTGGCCAAACCCTATGGCTACAGTAGCAAATTCAGAGCCAGGGGAGGGATCCACGCAAACCTGTCAAACAGGCAGAAGCTACACAGAGCCATCCCACTTGACAGTCCAGTCTCTGTCCTGAACATCTAAAGCCCTTTCTAGTGAAGTTCGGGCCCCTCTCCCTGATCTCTTTCTTCCTCACAGCTGAATTATTGTACATTCAGCTGCATTATAAAACCCTACTGGTTTAGGCCAGGTACCATGGTTCATACCTGTAATCCCAGCGCTTTGGGAGGCCAAGGCAGGAGGATTACTTGAGGCTAGGAGTTTGAGACCATCCTGGGCACATAGCGAGACCCTCTGAAAAAATAAAAATGTGCTGGGTGTGGTGTGGGTACCTGTAGTTCCAGCTACTCAGGAGGCTGAGGCGGGAAGATCACTTGATTGAGCTATGATCACACCACTGCAATCCAGCCTAGGCTACAGAGGGAACCCCTGTCTCTAAAAACAATAAAATCATTTAAAATATAAAATAAAACCCTACTAGTTTTGAGTGATACTTGGTATGTACACCTGGAATGTTTGCTGAACTGCTAGGGTGCAGTATGGGTAGTGGTAAAGTGTTAGGTCTCCGAGGAAGATTGCCTGGGTTTGAATCCTGGTTTTGCCACTTGCCAGCTATGTGACCATAGCAGCTACTTAACCTCACTAAGCCTTCATTTCTTCATTTTTCTTTTCTTTTTCTTTTTTGAGACAGGGTCCCGCTCTATCACCCAGGCTGGAGTGCAGTGGCTTGATCTTGGCTCTCTGCAACCTCTGTCCTCTGGGATCAAGCAGTCCTCCCACCTCAGCCTCCCAAGTAGCTGGGACCACAGGTGTGCAACACCACGCCAGGCTATTTTTAGTAGAGACAGAGTCTGTTGCCCAGGCTGGTCTCACACTCCTGATCTCAAGTGATCTACTGGCCTCGGCCTCCCAAAGTGCTGGGATTACAGGTGTGAGCCACCGCACCTGGCCTCACTTTTTCATTTTAATGAGTATAATAATAATAATATGTACTCCATAGGATTGTTACCAGCACCAGTCCATCTAAAAGACTTAGTACATGGTCTCACACCTCTTTAAATTCCTCTATAAATGGTAGGCACTAATGTTCATGTGCTAATAGGAAATATTACTCTCCTTGCCTCCAGTCCCCTCCCCAGTCTGTAGAAGGCAAATTGAGGCCCAAAAAAGTTCAGTGACATGAGCCAGATTGTGAAGCAAAACAACAGAGCAAAGATTGACATCTGGGAGGCCCGCTTCTTTGCTTAGTACCTGTTAGTCCCCACTATTTAGAGGTAGTTTTTCTTTTCTTTCTTACCTTTATACCAAACAAACCGTCTTTCTGAAGCTCCCATTGGTTCATTCTGCTACCTTCAACTGAGAATAATTGAGCACCTCTTATGTGAGAGCATCATGGCCAACCCTGGACACCCAGGAATTGACATAGAATCTGCCCTTGTGAAGTTTGAGCTGTAGTGGTGACAAGTGCCAACAAATATTCACATCCACACATTGGAGTCACAGTCAGGGTTAAGGAGAACATGCCCCCAGCAGGAGCAGCTCAGGCAAAGCCACGAGGCAAAGGAGGACTTTGCAGAACAGAAACGTGGCCAGCATGACTGTAGCAGAAGCCAGGGGAAAGAACAAGCAGTGGAACTGGAGGCACAGGCAGGATTCCTGGCATGCAAGGCTGTGTAAGAGAGTAATGAGAGGTCTTTGAAAGAGTTTAAATAATGAAATGTGCACTTTTAAAGATTACCTAATCACTATGTGAAGGAAGAGAAATGCGGGTCAGAAGGTGGCAAGGATGGGAATTGAGGTATTGGTGGATTGAACTAGGTTGGTGGCAGTTGAGATAGAGAGAAGCAAATGGATTTGAGAGATATTTAGAAGGCAGACATGACAATGTATTGATTAATTAGGTGGTGGAGAAGGTAGTGAGAAACTGGTTTGGGATAAAAGATGATCAGTTTTATTTAGGACATGCTGACTTTAAGGCATCTGTGTAGCATTCTCTGTAGGTAGTTGTATTTTTGTGCTCTGGAACTTGGAAGACAGGCCAGGTGCTTCTTTGTAGACCGGCCACTGATCCACTAAGACAGTTCTGCACGATTTGGCCCATTTTCTCTGACCCTGGGCTATCCCTGTTTGAAGATTCTAATGTTGTGTTTCCCTTTGGCTTTTCAGGACTCCAGCCAGGCAATTCCTCTGGTGGTGGAAAGCTGTATCCGGTTTATCAGCAGACACGGTAAGCAGGATGACAGCCTTGTCCATATTTGTGCAAAGATTGGGAAGAACTTCCAGGAATTCTTTGTAGAGTAAGAATAGAGATTGACTTCCCATCCTGACATTCTCAGAAAAGGAATAAGTTCTTATTTGTCCACATAACTTTTGCGACCTCAGAATAGCCACACCTGGACATTGAAAGAAAGGCACCATGTATTTTGACGCAAAATGCCTCAGCCACTTATCACACAGCATTTTTTTAGCTTGAGAGTAAGTTTGAAATTGCAGCTGTTATGTAAATACAGCTGCTATTACGTGGTAACAGTAGTTTCACCATTACTCACAGTCTTTGCAAGTGTGGGTATCTCCCACTGTACAGCCTGACCATTTTGTCACTTTCTGTACCAGACTAGTTTGAAAACATCTCCTTTCCCAATGTTGCAGTGATTCCTTATAATCAGTTTTTGTTCTGGTTTGGTCTTGCTGGATACAGCATGGCCAAGAGCTGAGTTAGTAGCTGGTCTTAAAGCTGTATCCAACTTTTGAGAATCTGCAGAGGCAGGCTGCTTCTCAACCTAGGTGAAATCATACTCTCTTCTACTTGGATGAAGCTGAATCTTATAAACACCATTCCCCCACCAGCTACTGGTCTCATTGGACGGAATTTAGCGATGGAAATAATTGCCAGAGAATTGATTTCCCAAGGATTAGAGTGTTTAGAAAGGACAGAACTAGTGCTATGAAAATTTCTAGGAACTGGGCATCAGAAATTGTTTTTAGATGCTGTTCTTTCTGTGATAGGAAAAGGGGCAGAGTGACCTTTCTGGAGCTAAGGAGGTAGATAAAATATTGCTTGTCTAAATTCAGAGGCAGCTATTCTCTCTCCCTCTCCTTGCCTTTTTCTCTCCCTATAAACTGGGGCATTGCTCAGGTTTGTTTTTGGGATAGTAATTATTATAGCATGGTTACAATTGATCTCATTCTAATCAGCTATAATTTTTAAATCTTATCCCTATTCATTTAAAGTAACAGCATTGTATATCAGTATTGAACAGTCAACAAATTTATCAAGTCCCTGATCAATGCTGGGTACCATGCATTGCCATGTAGGAAAGCAGAAACAGGAATAATATACTGTTCCTGTCTTTAAGTGGTTTTATTTTGCAGTTGGGAGAAATAAGTAAGCAAGTGATAAGTTAAATAAAAAGAGATAAGCTGTGGTAATTCAGAATAGGAGTATAAGAAATTTCACAAGATAGTAATGATTAATAGTCAAACAGTTTGCAAAGATAAGTCCAAACTGAGTTCAGGGGAGGATGAATTATTTGTGCCTAAGAGACAATAGGAGAAAGAAAGTCTGAGCCACTGCTCATTCAGCATACATTCATTCATTCAACAAATACATATTGGTTGCTTATTATATCCCAACAAAAAGATCCTGCCTTCATGAACCTTACATTCCACTGACAGGTGGATAAGCAAATGACCAATTGATCAGCCAGTAAATACAATATGTCAGGTATTGGTGAATGTCTTGAAGATAAGTAAAGCAAGGTGAGGGGATGGAGAAGGAAGAGGGGACACTGTTTGAAGCTGGTTCAGAGAAAAGACTTCTGCTAAAGTGACATTAGGGCAGAGTTGTGAGGGAGTAAGCCTTGTGGATATCTGGGGAAGAGTATCTTGGGGAGCGGGAACAAGTGCAGAGAACCTTGCCACATGCAGGAAGCCAGCGTAACTGGAGCAGAGTGAGTGAAGAAGAAAGCGGCAGGAGATGAAGCTGGAAGCCAGACTCTTAGGGCTTAATGTGCTAGGATTGGATTTTATTCTGAGGGAGATGGGAAGCCACTGGAGAATTTTGAACAGGGAGTCATCTTTTTAAAGGATCCTTGGCTGCTCTCTGGAGATAAGATTGTAAGAAGGAGACAGGAAGCAACTGCAGTAGCCTGAGGAAGACATAATGGTGGCCTAGACCAGGGTGTTAGCCATGGTATTTGCTGAAAAGTGGACAGGTTCCAGATACTGTGGCGTGAATGTACCTGTTTCTACCCATTACAGGCACAGTGCATGAGGAGACAAAAATTTAGCACATTACTGTGGTGAGGCTCTGGGGAAACAGGCACATTTATATGTTGCTGATGGGAATGCAAACTGATACAACTCTTTTGGAAGGGAATTTGGCAGTATCTAACAAAACTTCATATGCACTTACGATCCAGCAGATTCTAGGAATTCTAGGAATTTACCGTGAAGTTACATCTCCAGCAATACAAAAATGCATGCGCACAAGGTTATTTGTGACAGCATTGTTTGTAATTGCAAAATACTAGAAAGAACCTAAATGCCCATACATAGAAGAGTGGTTGAAAAAATTATGGGACATTCATTCAGTGGAGTACTATACAAGAATGGGGAAGATTTACATGAACTGATATGGAGAGATTCCCAGGATATGTTGTTAAGTGAAAAAAACAAAATGTGAAAGAATACCACAGATGCTCCTCGGCCTCTGATGGGGTTACATACAGATAAACCCATAAAAAGTTGAAAATGTACTCAATATACCTAGCCTAGGGAACATCAGAGCTTAGCCTAGCCTGCCTTAAGTATACTCAGAACACTTACATTGGCCTACAGTTGTGCAAAATCATCTGGCAACACTAAATACTGTAGAGTACAGGTTGTTTACCTTGGTAATCACGTGGCTGACTGGGAGCTGTGGCTCTCTGTTGCTGCCCAGCATTATAAGAGAATATCATACTACATTTTGCTAGCCCAAAAGAAGATCAACATTGGAAGTATTTCTCCTGAATGCATATCATTTTTGTACCATCATAAAGTCAAGAAATCGTAAGTCAAACTACTATAAGTCAGGGACTATACATATAGATATTCTTTTGCATTTCATTACCTTTTATGTAAGAGAGAAGAAGATATAAGAATATCCATGTATCTTCTCATTTCTGCAAAAAGAAATGCAGGAAGGATGAATCTAGGAACTAATATTTAATTGGCTACCTATAGGGGATGGATAGAAAAGAGGTGAAAAGAATGGGGCAATGGGAAATGGTAAGGAGTGGCGTTTCTCTTACCTTAGTGTAGTTTTGACTTTTAGAACAACGTTAGTGTTTCCTGTACTCAAAAGATAAATAAGCCGGGCGCAGTGGCTCACACCTGTAATCCAGGCACGTTGGGAGGCTGAGGTGGGCAGATCACTTGAGGCCAGGAGTTTAAGACCAGCCTGGCCAACATGGCGAAACCCTGTCTCTACTAAAAATACAAAAATATTAGCTGGGTGTGGTGTTGGGCACCTGTAATCCCATCTACTCGGGAGGCTGAGGCCCGAGAATCACTCAAACCCAGGAGGTGGAGGTTGTGATGAGATCACGCCACTGCTCTCCAGCCTGAGTGATAGGGTAAGACTCTGTCTCAAAATAAATAAATAAATAAATAAATAAATAAATAAATAAAGGCAGTGTGTGGGTACAACCCAAAATGGAATGCAGACAGTAACATATAAACCTAACTGTATTACAAGTGAATAACATAACCACAATGAAGAGAATAAGGAAAAAAATAACCTAAGTAATTTGTCTTGACTATAATATAAATCTAAAGATAAAAAGATCTCTCAACAAATATTTTACAGTAATTAGTAGTTTTTTTATCACACAGATATGGATTAGCAATTCTAAAAGTATTTTATATATATTCTAGGATCAAGCAAATAAATATATTGTGGATTTTTTAAAAATTGAGCACATAGTAGCTGCGCAAAAAACATCTGTTCCACTAAACTGATTTTTCCCAAATAGGGACCTAAGGTATTCATGAACTCCCTAAAAAAACCACGGTAAAAATTTTTGTGTGTAGGCATTTAATGAGGATAGAGCTCATAACCTGTGTCAGTCTTGAAAGAGTCTGTGGCCCACTGAATGCTGGGGATTTTCACATCCTAACTATCCTCAAATCCCTTGGGAGGTAGACATTATAGTCCCCATTATATAGATGAGAAAGCTCAGTGGTGGGTGAGGGTGATTCAGGAAGGCTTAAAGGAAGAGAACGGATTTGAGAAACAATTGAAAGTGAATCATGATGGGAAAAAAAAAAAACATTTTCATGAGGAAGGGAGCAACGTAACGTGAACATGAGATGGCTGCTGTAGAAATCATTTCAGGAATTCTCCAGGAGAACAACTTTTGGCAGTGGTTGGATTCCGTGCACAATGGAAGGTTTTGTGCCATTTCCAAATAACTTATCCAAGTCTGATGAGTTTTATACTTTCATGTTCGTATGAACTGAGAAAAAATTTGAAAGATCATGGATGTGTCACTTTGGTTATGCAAGGATTCACCTGCAGTATAATAAAAAGCCAACTGGTTTTTCTCTTTGCTTTCTGGAAACCAGCCACTTATTAATGTTTCTGCTTCCAGAATCTAGAGATTCTGTCTGTTGAGCAAGAACACATAGTAGTCCCTCCAAAACATAAGTTCTCAAGAGGAAACAGAGACCAGACCTAAAGAGAGCTCCGTGTGTTCCAGGCCTGCTGCCTGATTTCCAATGAGCTCTCCTCTCATTTCTTCTTGTCCTGGACCCCCAGGCCAAGGCTACTTTTCCTTGGTGTTCTAACCTACCAAAAAGTAACAAGATGATGACGCTGTTTCAGGAATTTGTGCAATGGCTTCACCAACTAGAACATAGTGAGTAGCCCGGTTTCCGAGATGACCTTTGCTTATACCATGTTGTGACATGTGGCTGTTTCTCTCAAAGCACTTGTTGTTTACATACTATATTTAAACAACATTATCTGGCTTTTACATCGCATTTGTAACTAGTATTATAGTCCTATTACAGTGGTACTAATGAGGTTTTAACGTTGCCTGCCACTCTGTGAGGAATATTCTGGAGATTCCTTTACAGGAGCAGACAACTTAAGGCCTATTACAAGCCAGGTAACTACATTTCCTCTGCTTACTTCTTAATGTTGTTTCAGTTGGATTCAGAATCTGTCCTGGCCTATGTGGTTTACCTCCAGAGGTCTAGCTGATAGAATTCATCTGCTTTAGAGATAAAAGCAGTTGAGGCACAAGAGGGTTTCTTAACTGAAGAAACCCTCTAACGGTGGGCAAAATGGAGCATTAGTCTATTTTGTTTTCCTAAAATAAAACTTGAGATTTCTCCAGCATGTCAAGGTTTTTGAAGGATTGTGCCATAACAGAGGGATTTTGACAAAATGCTTAAGATTGAGACCCAGGGATCCTGAGAAAAGCTGAGCGGTCCTGATGCAATCAGAGATGCTAGTCTAGTCCAACCCCTGGGGCTGGCACTGATGACACACTTGCTGGATTTCTCACCAGTTTTGCAGTTGTGTGTGTGGTGCTGTCTTTAAGTCATGTCCATGCTCAGAGTGACCAATGTGGTTCCCAACCTTTGCACTTGCACTCCGATAGGCTCCACAAGCCTGGTGTTGAAGACTGAGTATGATTGCAGCCACAAGGCCTGAGTTTGAGTCCTGGCCCTGGTTCTTACTTCCTGTATAACTTAAGGCTGGCTGTCACTCATCAGTCCCCTCATCCAGAGAATGAGATTGTTGCCAACCTTTACCTTGTTGTGACATTATTACTTGTGAGGACCAAGTAATTTGTTTGTGTGAAAGCATTGATTAGCAGCAGTTACTATGCCAGCATTTTTTTTTCATGATTTGTTTTTCTCCTCTAACAACACCAAGAAGTTCTTGTGCACATTATCGTAGTATAACATTCATGCATGTTTGTCTTTAGAGTAAAGCTGTAGTCAGGAACCAGTGCCTAGCACAATGTCTGGCAATACTATCCGTTGACTGATCACTTAATAGCAAGCTTGTTCAACCTGTGGCCCATGGGCTGCAGCACAAATTCGTAAACTTTCTTATAATATTACGGGATTTTGGGGGGATTTTTTCTTTCTCATCAGCTATCGTTAGAGTATTTTCTCTGTGGCCCAAGACAGTTTTTCTTCCAATGTGGTCCAGGGAAGCCAAAAGATTGGACATTCCTGACTTATAGTTTCATGTCCACTCTTTTTCGTAAGTAATGAAAGCATTGCCCCCTTGAACAATCAAACCATGTTAAAACAGCTAAAGCAATATTATAATCTCTTATGAAACTCCTGATGAGAACTAATGCCTTGACCCATTTCCCATTTTTTTTTTTTTTCTTTGAGATAGGGTCCACTCTGTCATGCAGGCTGGAGGGCAGTGTATGATCATAGCTCATTGTAGCCTCTAACTGCCAAGTTCAAGTGAACCTCCTACCTCAGCCTCTTGAGTAGCTGGGACTACAGGCATGCTACAAGTACTGTGCCTGGCTACTTTCAAACATTTTTTAGAGACAGGGTCTCATTATGTTGCCCAGGCTAGTCTCAAACTCGCGGCCTCAAGCAGTCCTCCTGCCTCAGCTTCCTGAGTATATTTTTCTATTCTTGACCCTAGATGATTTTTAAAAAGTACCAATGGGTCACTTCCTTGCTTTACAGATGGGAACAGAGAGGCAAAGACAAGGAAAGGAATCTGCCTCATAGTCGCCCTGGAGTCAGAGGAGTCTCTAACTTGGTGCTTTCTAATGAAAACGAATGCCTCGAAATTATTCCAGTGACTTTTCCAACATCCTTGCACATGTTTTTCTCCTTTGGCCTAAAGAAGAGAGACAGCGTGCTTAAACACACACTGGTTGGGGGAGATAGGTATTCAGCTAAGCTTGCCACTGTGCTTGTGAATTTGCTTTTTCTTCTTGATCACTTTTCTGTGTATTGCCAGGACTACAGCATGAAGGAATTTTCCGGGTGTCAGGATCCCAGGTGGAAGTGAATGACATAAAAAATGCCTTTGAGAGAGGTAAGGAAACAGTCTTGAAGATAAAACCAAATATTTGCCAGCCCCCTGGGGTATTGGCTCCACCCTTTCTTCCCTAAGAGGTCCCCAGAGGTCAGGAAGCCAGCTTACCTGTCTCTTCAGAGGGTACCTGCTCTCTTGTACACATTCCCCTGTAGATATGCAGGGAAATACCAGGGCACATCCCAGTTTCCTTCTTCCTTCACAGCCCTACCCATCCTGCCTCTTTCATGCCGATGATCTGCCAAAACCCAAGAAGTTAACTATGATATCTGGGCGGTTTATGGCTTCATCTGGAACCCTTGGTGGCAGTTAATATCAAGGCTAATGCGCTTGTTCATTGTAGCCCATTTATTATTTTGTGGGCTATTAAGGTAATGGGCAAGCTTTGGCAATTTCCGTCACTGTAATGGATATATATAGTTTCAATTTGAGGTTGGCCCTATCATTAAATCTAATTACATCTGATATGAAATTTTCCATGGGGAGCTCTGGCATGATTGTTCTGTAAGTAGGTGTTCTTGGTTGCAGGCCAGGAGACGTGAGAGCCAGTCTCAGGAGCTGGCCTCCTTGGCCTCATTTTTCTCCCCTCAGGAGCTCAGTCCCAGCCTAGTTTCATGATTCTTGTGAGAGACAGTTGCTGTGTCCCATCCTCAGCTCATAGGGACCATGTCCCTAAGCCAGGCTGGCACAAGAGAGTTTATATTGATGGACTCGTCTGCCGTGCTTTCGTCCTGGAGCCCCTGAAATGGAACAGTCTTTGCTTTATCTGTTCTCTGGTCTGTCCCACTCATGGCCACCATGCTGGGCAGAAAGCTGATGGATTGGGACCGGGACATACATGGTTCACCCCCTCCCCACCGCGTCTGTTCGTCCTGTGTGTTTTTGCCTCTCTCACTCTCTTTCCTTTTTGTGGGGGTTGCTTATCCTTAGGAGAGGACCCCCTGGCTGGGGACCAGAACGACCATGACATGGATTCCATAGCTGGTGTCCTGAAGCTTTACTTCCGGGGGCTGGAACACCCTCTCTTCCCCAAGGACATCTTTCATGACCTGATGGCCTGCGTCAGTAAGTACGATTCTGGCTTCAGATTGGCTTCTGGGGCACAGCACCGGTAGCAGGAGATAAAAAGTTTCCACAGGGTCTGTGTGTTCTCATAAGCTTTTCAATAAAGTTTTTCTTTTCCCCAGTGAAATTTCTCCTCATCCTCACTCCTTCATCCCCTGGTGGGAGGGGAGCGAGGAAAGACTTTTCAGTAAGAATCTAGGACCCTCAAGTCAGGACTCCTGGCTTTTTTTTTTTTTCTTCTGATTCATCTCTGGGCTTTATCTTCTTTTAGTAAAGTACCTTTACTTTCAGTTATGTATTTGAAGCTTATACATCAGTGCTTGTGCTTTTCATGGTACAAGGGGGAAAAGCATAAGCGTTGCAAATATTTCATGCTTGTTGCATTAAACAAGACGTGGCTTACCTGCTAAATGTATTAATATGTGTTCTAGGAACAAAAGCCCTCTGCACATTTAAAAGTAGTAATAGGATATTTTCCCAAAGAGAAAGATATATTCTCTGCTTTATCCTCTTAGGAGTTCTCTGCCTCTAACTCTAAAATTTGGGTCTTGAAAAGCTATTCCTAGCCATTTGGTTTAGCTTGTGGTACTGGAACACCCTCTCATTTGTTTGCCAGGGAAAACAATCAATGGAAACTTGGATTAATACAGGTCAGCCTGGAAGCAGGCCCTGTCTGAGTGATGGCTGCAGAGGCTGGAGGGAGTGGTGCCTTTGAATGGAGAAAAGATCCTTCTTCCTAGGTTGACCAGATCTTCGTACCTACTGAGTTTCCAGTTTCACTCAGTATCTGCCCTGAGTACTTGTCCCTCTCTGTTATCCTGAGAAATTTCCAGGGCATTTGGGAAGCTGGCTCTCTGGTTGGTTTGTTGACTTCTGTTTATGGGTGTCTAGTGGAAGTGAGTTATGTGGGTGATTAAGAATGTGATTCCCTTGGGTCATGTCTTTGTGTCTTTTTCCGACTGGGCCTAGGTGAAGTATCTTAAGCTGAACTGGGATTGCCAAGATAGTAAAGATAGTTCAAGATCCCTTGGCTGCCCAGTTCTTCCCTGGAGATACACTCTTCCTCCTAATCCAGTACTTCCCATCTCTTTTTCATATAAAGGCACCCATAGAAAATGGCAGTGTTTACATGGCACACTGTGGAAGTGAGAGGCTGCCTATGATGGAGGACCTGTAATTAACCTCTCCACAGCGCAAGAAAGCCTTTCAGGTCTCCTTCCCCATATCACTACAAACCCAGGGGCCTGCCACCTCTTGCCTCAGACCACTTTTTACTCATTCGTAATGCAGATAAGGGAGGGGGAAGATAAGCCACACTTGTCAGAGGATGAGATGGCACGTGTGGAGTGAGCAGGACAGGACTTGCACAGCCTGTCTTCCCACCAAGATGTAGGCCCTCTGAGGCTTTGTGTTGAGCAGTTACAGCAGGTTAGTGGCAGCTCTCTCTCTGTGGTTGTTTGAATAAGAGGGTGGTAGATGCTGTGGGGAACATTTCTAACCCCATTCCCTGTGCCCAAATCCAAATCCAAACTTGTTATTAATAACAAAATTACAACAACCCTAGTTCAGTTTAATTTTAATAATGTGTAATAATGAGTTTGGATTTGGATTTGGCATAGTTCCCCGTGCCCAAGAAGTATACACCTTACATCCTGCAATGGTAAATGCCTAGAGCCCAGCAAGTGCCCTCT
This sequence comes from Papio anubis, assembly GCF_008728515.1. Taxonomy (NCBI): domain Eukaryota; kingdom Metazoa; phylum Chordata; class Mammalia; order Primates; family Cercopithecidae; genus Papio; species Papio anubis. The sequence goes on along the minus strand of NC_044976.1, from coordinate 155,266,913 downwards.
TCTAACAGCCCTACCCCAAGGAGCAACAGGGATGACTTCCTGTCACTGCACCAGTGCTGTGTGTGGGCTTGGTCTGATGCTGTCCGTGTTGCCCCTGCTGGTAGTAGGTACTTCTGATCATTACTCCCTGGGATCCCAGTCATAGTGGAGGATAACACATGGCTTTCTTCTTTTCAGCAATGGACAACCTGCAGGAGAGAGCTCTGCACATCCGGAAAGTCCTGCTGGTCCTGCCCAAAACCACTCTGATCATCATGAGATACCTCTTTGCCTTCCTCAATCAGTGAGTAACCTTCCCAGTGAACAGCCGGATCAGGCTTTGGCTTGGGCTACTAGAAGTTCCTCTATGGACCTATGCCTATTCACCCAACCCAACAAAATATTTATTGAGCACCTACTGTGTGCTAGCCACAGTGCTAGACTTATTTAATACATTGTTAAATAAAAGATGAAAGCCTTGATGTCATTTAGCTCCTGTTCCAGGGAAGGAAACAGACAATAACAGATATATCAGGTGGAATAAGTGCTTAGAAGAAAAATAAAAAAGAGTAAAGAAACGGGGGAGAGTGCGGGGGTCTGAATGAAAGGAGGGAGAAGCACTGTAGTTGAGGTGGACAGCAGAGACCTGCCTGAGAAGACAGTGTACAAGCAGCAACCCAGAGGAGGGGAAAGCGTGCCATGGGGCCATTTAAAACCACAGAGTCATGGTAGTAGCAAGTTTGGATTTAGATTTGGGAAGCAATTAGAATTTTTTTTTTTTTTTTTTTTTTTTGAGACAAAGTCTCGCTCCATCTCCAGACTGGAGTACAGTAGAGCGATCTTGGCTCGCTGCAACCTCCACCTCTTGGGTTCAAGCGATTCTGCCTCAGCCTCCTGAGTAGCTGGGACCACAGGCGTGTGCCACCATGCCCAGCTAACTTTTGTATTTTTAGTAGACACGGGGTTTCACCATGTTGGCCAGGATGGTCTTGATCTCTTGACCTCGTGATCCACCCACCTCAGCCTCCCAAAGTGCTGGGATTACAGGCATGAGCCACCATGCCTGTCATGTTATTACCTGATTTGTGTATTTTTTTTTTTTTTAACCTGCCAACTGCTTTGTGGAGAAGTTACTGGAAAGGGTCGTGAAGAGAAACAGGGAGACCCTATTCCGAGGTTACCGTCTGGTCTGGCCAGAGGTGTTAGTGGCTTAGTCTGGAGACTAGTGAGAACGGGTCAGGTTTGTGATACATTTTGAGCATAGCATTAACAGGATTTGCCCATGGATTATACATAGAATATGAAGAGAGAAATCCTAAATTGTTGGCATGAGCGACAGGGACATAGGGAGGTTGTTTATGGAGTTGGAGAAGACAAGGTGTGGAGAAAGGGAACAAGACAATGTGTTGATGTGGTAATGGTCATTTGAGGCGCTTGTGAGATGTCCAAATGGAGATTTCAAACAATTGGACCTAGGAATCCAACCCTAAGGGAGAAACCAGGAGTGGAGCTGCCAGTGCGGGAGTTGCCCATGTACTGGTGGTATTTAGCTAATCACCCAGGGAACAGATGTGGCTACAACAAAGGTCTGAGGAGCAGAGGGACGGTGGGCATGGATGGGGCATTTCTTGTCCAAGCAGCATGTCCTTGTGTGGAGCAAGCTTTGGAGTCCCCACATGACAGGAAAGGCACCAAGCAAGAACGTGATTCTTCCCCTCTGAGGCACCTCTGTCTTTTCACTTTGCTTTTGCTGCAGTTTGGCCCTCAACAGCCTAGACCAAAGGTTATACATGGGCACCCTGAGAGCCAGATAAAGCCAAAAATGTGTTCCCTTCAGGTGTCTATTGTGTCTTGAAAACAATGAAATCGTGCTTACATTTGGGGAAATTTCACTTTTTAAAGACACAGATTTCTAACTTCTTTTGAAAAATTATTAGATCTGGCGATACCGACCCTGCAGTCCCTGGTGGCAGCAATTCCCTGTGGAGTAAGGGCTGTGCCCCCTCGATGGGGCAGGCACTCCCCAATTCACCACAACCCCCAGCCCTCCCCGTTGCCCCCCAGTCCCAAGGCTGAATTCAGTTGCTATTTATCATCACTCTTGCTTTGTGGTTTTCATAGAGAACAAAAATGTTTCTCTGGATCCATGAATCTATCAAAGTGGGGGAAACAAAAGGTAAACCAAGGGGCCAAGGTGTTTTCGCATATATTTCTTTGTGAAAATGAAGAGCCTTCCTACAAAGTTAGTCTCTGCTTAAAAGGAGTACAACTTTAGAGACCATTTCATAAGTGTCAGCTTGCTTCCAAGTTCGTGGTCAACCTGGCCTTCTAGGTATCTGGGTTAGTGGTCCCAGCTTGAGACCTTTTCTGGGGCACCCACACTATCAGGGCCCTTGCTGGCCCTGCAGAGCTACAAAGGGTCCTTGTTCCCCAGCATCTCTTCGACGTGGTTGTGTCTGCTCCATTCATCGGCCAGGCCCAGACTCAGCACCACCACTGCCTTTGGGTTGAACACCCCAGTGAGTCACACAGCGTGTTCATGTGCAGCCTGGAAACTCTGCTAATTACTTTCGAGTTAGTCCCTTCAAGGCTACCAGTCATTGTCTCCCCTCGGAGACCAATACCTACCCTCAACATGAGCCTAGTCTGTGCCCCCAGAGCGAGGAGCATGAGCTAGGTGAGCAAATGGTGATGAGGGGAAAACAGGGAGGGCTGGGGGACTGTGTGTGAAAGTACAATGGGGAGAAACAATAGAATAAGCATCCATGCAGAGTTGCTGCTTTCAGAGATGGCAGTCACTATTGAAGACAGCATAGGAATTGCACCAATTCAAATTAATTCATTTTGTTTTGCTTTTATTGGGGTTTTTTCCTGATTGAAACGAGATCGATTTGCTCATCAAAGTGTTAACATTTTAAAAATGCAGCATTAATAATGAAAGTGTTTTCTAAAATAATAAATAGAATGCAGGACACAAATGATAAAGCAGACCACCTCCACAGGAAGACAACAGCCGACAGGTGTGCACTTCCGGACAGGGATAGCAATAGTTGGCGGGTAGCTCCCAATGCAGACTCTGCCTGATGGCCCAGACCATCAGGACCCTTTTTCTTCATTGTTGTGAGTCCTGGATGTATGTGTACTTTATTTCTGGCTATGGTTTGTTCTTGGATTGGATACAACACTGTCAATCTCAAGGAACCAAAAAAATTAATATCTCAGTTTCTGTGGGTCTGGAATCCAAGTATAGCTTAGCAGGGGCCCTCTGGAGAGGTAATTGCATATCATAAAAGAGTTAAAAATCCAGAACAGTGCATGCTAAAAAGTAAGTTTCCCACACTAATCCTGGCGCCCCCAAAAAGCCTCTGTTCCTAACCACAATGCTGAACCTTTTTATGAAGCATAAAAGATGACTTCAAATCAATTAGGAGAATTCACTAATAATATGAACTGAAACTGTAGAAATATAGTAGAACTCTTTGAGGACATAACATGAGTGGATATAAGTCGACACCAAAAATTTTAAAGCAGGGAGTTGTTACTAATGTTATCCATTTTAGATATTTATTTTTGTTGTTGTTGTTGTTTGTTTGTTTGTTTTTGAGATGGAGTTTTGCTCTTGTCCCCCAAGCTGGAGTGCAATGGTGCAATCTCTGCTCGTGGCAACCTCTGCCTCCCGGGTTCAAGCAATTCTCCTGCCTCAGTCTCCTGAGTAGCTGGGATTACGGGCACACACCACCGAGCCCGACTAGTTTTTTTGTATTTTTAGTAGAGACAGGGTTTCTCCATGTTGGCCAAGCTGGTCTCAAACTCCTGACCTCAGATGATCCACCTGCCTCGGCCTCCCAAAGTGCTGGGATTACAGGCGTGAGCCTGTAATTACATCATGCCTGGCCTAGATATTTCTTTAAAAATAAAAATCCAGTTTTTTATACTCTTACACTAAACACAGCCTTCAGGGACTTCAAAGATTATTAACACCATGACATTTTACACAAAACTGTGTGCATTTATATGTGCACATATATGAATTTTTCTGGGGAGAGAATCCCTAGTTTTTGTCAAGTTATCGAAGGAACTTGTGTCCCCTAAATAGTTAAGAACCACTGCTTTAGGCCGGGCGCAGTAGCTCACACCTGTAATCCCAGCACATTGGGAGTTCAAGGTGGGTGGATCACCTGAGGTCAGGAGTTTGAGACCAGCCTGGCCAACATGGCGAAACCCTCTCTCTACTAAAAATACAAAAATTAGCCAGGCGCAGTGGCACACGCTGAGGCAGGAGAATCACTTGAACCCGGGAGTCGGAGGCTGCAGTGAGCCACGATCGTGCCACCGCACTCCAGCCTGGCGAAAGAGTGAGACTCTGTCTCAAAAAAAAAAAAAACAAAAAAAAAACCCACTGCTTCAGCCCCTAAACTTAGAACCACTGTATATTGGAAAAGAAAAATGGATTTTAGTCTATATTTTGATGGGAGTAAGAAAATAGACCTAGATTCATGAGATCACAGTCCACGAAGATGTGTCTCCTCTTCAAGCTCCTGGTCATTGTAGCCACCTATGAATTGAACAGTCCTTACCTTAGCAGGCTTCCCAACATTTTTCATCTTTCACAGAGCTTTGACTCAGGACTCTCAGGACTAGAGTTTGTTTCCCTTTGACCACCAGGCTTCCCAGACACTACTGGTTTTCTTTTATGTTACCAAAACATTGTCAGATCACTCTAAAGGATCAAGGCCTTCCTCCTCTTTGTCCCTCCATGACACCAGGAACTGGCCAGGCTTGGATTAGCTACAGCTTAAGACTGTGGCACCTCACGCCTCAGTTGTGCGCACTGAGGTTACCAAGGTAATTATTGCTCCTGTCTCTCCCCAGTTTTAATTTGACTAGGAAATAGACTTAGAAACTTCCCCCAGTCTTTTCTAAATCTCTGCTCTCTTTGAACTCAGGATACAGGGAAGGATTATACACTTTTAAGAACTCCTGTGAAGCAGTCCAATGAAATTTGTAACCTCCCCCATTGCTGGCCTCTCCTGCATTTGATTCTAGGCCCTAGAAACAGTGATTCCCAACTCTCTTCCCATCACGTCCATAATACCACTCTTCAAGTCCTTCAGTGATTCACAAATGGACAGGGGCTACATCTCCAGGAGGGGAGAGAACCATTGAGTCAGAGGAAATGGACTTTGTAATGTGAGACTGGATGAGGGGTACACTACAGAAACAAACTCTGCAATCAGTTCTGAAGAACAGCTACTCAGATGGAGACAGCTGAGTCTCAGGCCTCTAGTTTCCCAACAGAGGACCTTTGGTTCCTTCTCAGAATCAAATCCTGCCGATGCCCATACGGGAGACTCCTCAGCAGAGCTCACAACTCTGCAGACTGTGTTGGGGAGGCATCCAGAGCTGGCCCAGCCCTCAATGCCTGGATGGGCAAGACCCAGTGGGACTCATCAGGTGCAATGGCTCATTGAAGACCTTGGGTCCTTGGCCAAGGTTGGAGGTGTGGCTGGAACAGCTGCTGGCTGAGAAGGGGAGAGTTCCCAGAATAAATAAATACCCGAGAATGAAGTCAGCCTGCATCCAGAGGAAGCCCAAGCAGAAGCCAAATGGCATGCTGACCTTTTCCTGAATAAATCCTGAATGTCATAATATAGAAGGAGATTATGAACATGAAAAACAGTTGCATTCGCTGTTCTAGGAAGAAATTCACTGGCTTGGTGGAATACAACAGCTAATCAGTTGGCTATTTTTTAGTAAGTCTAGAGGCTAGAAGGGAATATCCCTAATAATTTGATTATTTTGTTATGCAAGAAGGTACACAATGCACAGTGCCTGTGCCTCTGACCATATCTTTAGCAGGGCAGCCTGAGGGTCCCTATCTGCCCTGGCAGCTTAGTGTGTTGGTGTATAGGAGCCATATTCAGCTCTACAGAGTGACATGTTCTCAAGGTCATGTGGCTTTTTGTAGATAAGATCTGAAGATAGGGATGAGGATGGGGTGGTAAGTAGAATTTGAAATGGGAGCTGGAAAGAGAGAATGGGTCAGAGCTGCAAACTAGCTACCTCTAGTTTGCTTTTCCTGAACAACTGAATGACCATTCTGGTGGTTACTCTTCTCCCCAGCTTACTTTCTGGAAAGCCTCTGACACCCAGAAAGGCAGGTGGCAATTTGTGGACCTTCTGCTTTTGCTCTTGGCAGCGCCTCCTGTGATTGTGTTTTCTGGGCATTCATGCGAGAGCTTTCCAGCTTACCCCCTTTCCCTTCTCCTCCAGTTTATCACAGTTCAGTGAAGAGAACATGATGGACCCCTACAACCTCGCCATCTGCTTCGGGCCCTCGCTGATGTCAGTGCCGGAGGGCCACGACCAGGTGTCCTGCCAAGCCCACGTGAATGAGCTGATCAAAACCATCATCATCCAGCATGAGAACATCTTCCCAAGCCCCAGGGAGCTGGAGGGCCCTGTCTACAGCAGAGGAGGAAGCATGGAGGATTACTGGTAGGGGGCTTGGGACGGGAGGAGGGGAGGGATTCACTAGCACACACTGGCATGGGAGCCAGATGGCCACACGAAAACCAAAGGGAAACACCCAGATCCTCCCAACTCCTCACTCCCAGGCTGCCAGGGTCTGGGGATGGTATAGGCAGCCCCCACCTCGGCCCCACCCACAGACTAAATGCCACTTCTTGCCACCTCCCTTTTTGATGAGTTCTGCGTGGCAAGGGACTATTTTGAAAGATACTGACAACATTAATTGTGATACTAATCTCTAAGAAAGGACTTTTTATAAAGTTGCATCTTTATTAATCAACAGTGTCTCTCGGGCTTCTACTCTGCTCTGTATTGTGAGAAAAACCGTCCTGGGTCCCAGGGAATTGCCTTCTTATTGGGAAGAGTTTAGATAAAAGGCATATATTCCTGACTGAGTTTTGTAAGCTGGCACTTCAGAATGATTTTAGAAATTTGTGAAGAGAAAGAAGGGTCAGCCTTGTTTTGGGCAGGTTAGGGATGGTCCTCCCCTGAAGCAGCATTCCATTCTGTGGGGCCAGGTTTTCCATGACCTAGCTTCGGAACAGAGATCTAAAAGGAATCCCTGGGATATATCTTTGCTAGACCCCTCTGTTAGACAAAGAACAAATCACTATTTCCATTTTATGGATGAAGTCGCTGCAACCCAGAAAGCCCAGTGACAGTATTTTAGGCCACTCTAGTGATGGGAATTTAACCCCAATCTCATCTCTTAGTACAGGATACAGTCCGTTACCCCATGCCACCTGCCATGGTACCATTTACAGTGTCATTTTTTTACTAAACACAAAGACAACTGCCTCTCTCTTTTAATCCCTAATGTCCCTACCTCCCCCCTCCTCCTCCCCCTCCCTTCTTCCCCTAAATAGTGTTTCAGCCTGAGCTGAAAGCACAAGCCAGCCCAAATCGGATTCCGTCTGAATTCAACATCTGGAACCAATTCGGCCAGCCCCATTGCTATCGACTGAGGTAGGGGAGGACAGGGGAGGTTGTTTACTTAATGAGAGGCCAATTGGGCCACACTTCTCCCTGACCCCCACAGAACATCCTCTTGCCCAAAGAGTGAAGAACGTGGCATTTGTGTTATGTGAACATAGTAATATCAGTGACATCCCTGGGTTCATCCCTCTCTGCTGTACTGCAGATTTCAGTGTCTGGGTCCAAGCTGGAGGAACCTATGCTGGCCAGCTGGGAGAGAAAGCTTTTTGTCACCGACAGATGGTTGGTGGTGACTGGGGAGGTTGTTGGTCACTTTAGGTCTCAGCCTACTGGATGATGAGCTCCAGGGAGCTGTCCTTGTGCATGTGACTTAGAGCTTTGGTTTTTCCCCTTGCATGAGTGGTGGAAAGCTGTAGAATAGCATTTCCTTCCTTCTAAAATCAGGCAGAACCTCTGCCCTCACTTCTCAAACATCAAACCGCTGCAGGCTGTGTTCCAGTGCCCAGGGCACAGAGACCCCTACAGCCCTGGCCCCTGAGTCCCAGCCCAGTGGGACAGAGTCCTGGAGGGGTGTGGCTCACGGGCACAGACAGGCGGGTGCCTTCCTCTAGTTTCCTCCAAGTTAGTCTCCCAACCTACCCACCTGTTTCTTGTGCACTCAACATTTATTAGCAGCCTCTGGAAAAACCACAAGATTAGTCAGGGAACATTACTACCACAGACTGGGTGGGAGGCCAGAAGCACCTGAGAACAAGAGTCGGCGACCTTGGGTTGAGAGGGACCTGTGAAACCACTGGATTCACACCCACCTGGAAGGCTCATGGCCTCTCCTCTCCCTTCTTTGGGAAGTGAGAGAAGTGCCAGCCCTGGGAGCTAAGGCGGTGAAGGAGGTGAGTGAGGGTGGTAGAAGGGGAGATAGAGCACTGAGAAGAGAATGGAGAATGGTCAGGAGACCCAAACAGCCACGGAAAGGAGAGCACCAGGCCACATGGCCTCCCCACAGCTGTGGAGAGGAGAGACAAATCCATTTCACCACGCTTTCCGGTCCTGAAACTGGAACCCAGTTTTCTAGGACTACCTGTTGGGTGGCATGGTGGGCTGCTCCTGAGACCTCAGGTATTTTTGGGCCTGGGTGGGTGCACAAGGGCAAAGGCTGGGGATGAGGTGTGTTTCGAGAGAAGCATAGGATTTTAGGGCTAGAAGAGACCTCAGAAAGCATCCTCTTGCCTTTCTCATAAAGCAGTGGTTTTCCAAGTGAGGTCCCTGGACCAACAGCGTCTGTGTCACAAAGGACTGGTTAGAAATGCACATTATTTGGCTCCACGAAGACCCAGGGACACAGAAACTCTGAGGGTGGGGCAGTGTTTTTTAACAAGCCTTCCATGGCTCCCTGAAGTTTAGAACTATTGCCTTACTGGCTGGCCATGTAAATAAACTTGAAGCCCTGAGGGAAAGTTTGCCTTTGAACCTCTCCCCCGCCACCCCTAGCACCTCACGGGTTTCCAGAACATCACAAAATTCATCAGATTCATCAGATGGTTTTTAGCCCTAGAAAACAGTGAGAAATTGTGCCTACATTTTTTGACAAAGAGGAATCTCCATTTATATTCTAGAATGTTCTCTGGAGCCTGGGAAACCTCCTTAGAAGTGACTTGCTCTACACAGGACGAGTACTGAACTGGTCACCCAGTCTGTGAGGAACTTCCCAGGAGTGTAGGATCCATCTCATGGGGAATGAGGCTGGAGGGTTCCAAGGTGGAAACTGTGCGGCCAGGCTGCCGGGCTGAATGGGTGATGGTGCTTTCACACAACTGCCTGGAAAGCCTCACCTGTTACTGCCTACTACCAGAGGAAGAACTTTAGAAATGAACAGTTTCTGTACTTTTCAGGAAGTAAGAACTTCCTGGTGCCCATCCTCATGAATTCTGAAGTCCGCGAGCCAGGAGATCAGGAATAGAAATGACTTTCCTAGTAACCTGCCTATCCTTTCTCGATTCCTTACACTGGATGATTTTTTTTTTTTTTTAAGACAAGATCTTGCTCTGTCACCCAGGCCAGAGTGCAGTGGCACGATCATGGCTCACTGCAGCCTCGACCTCCCAGACTCAAGCAATCCTCCCACCTCAGCCTCCAGAGTAGCTAGAACCACAGCATGCACACTGACTTTTTTTTTTTCTTTTTTTGTAGAGACAGGATCTCACTAAGTTGCCCAGACTGGTCCCAAACTGCTAGACTCAAATGATCCTCCCAAAGTGGTGGGATTACAAGCGTGAGCCACTGTGCCTGACCTACCCTGAATGATTTTAAATTTCATGAATTATTTCAAGAACTTGACCCAGCTTCTATCCCCTGCCCTCTAGTCCATAGCAAACTCCTGCCCTCTAGCCCACAGCAGATTCTTCCTCCCCTACTTTTGTTTCCCACCCACTCCTATGACTCGCCTTCCACTTTTTCACCAGTTCACAGTCTAAACTACAAAGCAACCTAGAGGCACCAACCAAAATGAGAAAGAAGGGAAGCAAGTACTATTTATTAAGCACCCGCTCTGTGCCAAACTTGTTACTAAATTACTTTATTAAGTCCTCACACAGCTGAGGATATAGATCATTATCTTCAGTTTATAGATGAAGCAGCTGAGGCTTAAGGGGATTAAGTAACTTGCCCAGGATCACACAGCTACCAAGTATCAGAGCTGGTTTTCGGATCCAGTTTTATCTGATGCCGAAGCCCAGTGTTTCCCTTCCACCCTGCTTCCCCCTTGAAAACCAGGAGTGAATTCACGTAGAGAATCAGCCCTTGAGGAGTTGAGTTGTTCTCTATTTTCTAAAGAATTTAGCTTATACCTTCGAAAGGGCTTCCCTTTGTCTTGAGATATTCTAAGTTCCAAGTAGTCTCAAGTGGTTTTTGTAGCAGGAGCTAGACTGGAAAAACTCTAGAGCTTTGTATTTCATTATAAGCATTTGTCTATTGTGTGTACTTAGAATATAGAGCGAGTAAGATGGATTCAGTGCCCTTGCGCCAGGGAGGCTGTATGAAGGGGAAGAGGAGAATTTTATAAGCAAATGTTAATGTCCCGGTCCCTCTTGCTTCTGTTGCAGTGATAGCCCTCATGGAGAGACTACCTCGGTTGAAGACTCAACCCAGGATGTGACTGCAGAGCACCACACGAGTGATGACGGTACGAGGCCCTGCTTCCTGGTCAGTGGGGACGCCAGGGGTGAAGCAGAAGGAAGTGATTATATATCCTGTGCATCTAATGAACCTGTATGCCCAGTGGTCCCCTGAGGACAGGCAGTGAGCTCCCTGTCTCAATTTCATTCTCTTCCTTCCTTGGAGAGATAGCCCACCTTCTCAAATAGAATTGCTCTGTATTAAACCAGAGGTGAAGAACTAGGCCTTCCATAGCCCTTCAGCCTTCTTGCCCCACCTCCCAGCTCCTTGTCTGGCCTGAGTGCAGCATGATGTTGGTCCCTTATAGCCTAGACTCCTGCCAGACAGCAGGAGAACAAAGTGAAGGAAATTTCATTTGAAAAACAGTAAACAATTGGGTGTGGTGGCTCACGCCTGTAATCCCAGCACTGGAAGGCCCAGGAGGGAGGATCACTTGAGTTCAAGAATTCAAGACCAGCCTGGGCAACATAGCCAGACCCTGTTTCTTAAAAAAAAAAAAAAAAAAAAAGTCTGGCATGGTGGTGTGCAGCATCCCTGTAGTGCCAGCTACTTGGGAGGCTGATGTAGGAAGATCCCTTAAGCCCAGGAGTTCAAGGCTGCAACAGGCTATGATTGTGCTACAGTATTCCAGCCTGGGTGAGACAGTGAGACCCTGTCTCAAAAAAAAAAAAAAAAAAAAGAAACAGTAAGCCTGGGGTGCGAAATAGCCGAGCTGAGTGCCCTGAACCCAATAGAAGCAAGCCAGAGAGAGTGGGAATGAGGATGTAGAAACCACATGCTTTCACGCCTACCGACTGGAAAAACTGACCCTTTCCAAAGTACAGACATGCGAGTGCCGAGCAGCCTGGTGGGCGTGCATCAAGGGGAGGAATGCTCAGCTGTCATCCTCAGGCCCCTCAGCAGTGCCCATGCTTTGTGAGGGTCTGTCCAGCCAGCACATTTCCCCTGCTTCCAACAGCTCCGCACCTCCATTTCTGGATCACATGGGCTCTGGAAGTCTCAGCAGCTGACAAGGGGCCTCAGAATTTTCTGGGCACAAGAATGAAATGGCACAGTCTGTGGAGCTTTCCCTGTTCCTGCCTTGCTGGGAATTCTGCAATTCTTGGCCAGCTTTTAAAGGAGAAAAAAAAATAGGACTGCTTATTTAGATCCTGATGTCGTAAGGATCCATATGATCATTTGCTACATTCGAGGAGGGGAGTAGGTGAACTAGGAAAATTAGTAGTGGGTTAGAGCCTACCTCGTGGCCAGCTCTGCTAGAGGCTTTCTGTGTGTTATCCCTTAATCCCTAGTGAAATTGATATGGCTGCTATTTTACAGCTGAGAAAATGCAGGTCAGGGAGGTCGAGTAACGTTCCCGAGGCTATAGAGAACTGAGATGGGTATATTTAGACAGGCCTTCTCTGACCAGCCTCCTATAGTGAAATCTCCAACCCCTCCTGTTCAGGAGCAGACCCACCAGCTAGGGCCGTCTAGGCATGGTCTTATTTTTAAGCAGCCTTTCTCTCTACTTCCCAGAATAGCTGACTTTCATCTCAGGTTCCAGCTTTCTGGGAGCCTTCTCTTTGCTCTTTGATCTCTACCGCAGCCTAGCACAGATGAAGATAATGATAACAATAAGTCATGCACACATACCACTTATTGTGGGCTGGACACTGTTCTAAGCACTTTTACAAATTGTAATTCATTGACTTTCATAACAACTTCATGAAAAAGACACTATCATTATCTCCATGTTACAGATGAGGAGACAGAAGCCCATACGAAAATGAAGATACATTGCATTTGTAAACCCCTTTTACTTTTTCAGGTTACTTTCATGTGCATTTTTTTCATAGATTGGTCACAAAATATATTTCCATATATTTTGCTCCTTGGAAAGTTGATTGAGCAAGTTATTTTCTCTTTATAGAGACAAAAAGTTCACATTCTACTTACTAGGGGGAATGGATAACATAAAATATTTAGAATACAGTATGATACATTTTCTACAATTATTGGAATTATTATATAATCAGAAAAGAAATAATGCTTAAAAATATAGTATGGCAAGTTTGATGATAGACGTCAAAAGCATAAAGAGCTTTAAGAGAAGTTACTGTGGAAAGCAGGGGATGCGGCCGGGCACGGTGGCTCACGCCTGTAATCCCAGCACTTTGGGAGGCCGAGGCGGGCAGATCACGAGGTCAGGAGATCAAGGCCATCCTGGCTAACATGGTGAAACCCATCTCTATTAATAATACAAAAAATTAGCTGGGCGTGGTGGCACACGTCTGTAGTCCCAGCTACTCGGGAGGCTGAGGCAGGAGAATCACTTAAACCCGGGAGGCAGAGGTTGCGGTGAGCCAAGATCAAGCCACTGCACTCCAGCCTGAGTGACAGAGTAAGACTGTGTCTCAAAAAAAAAGAAAAAGCAGGGGATGTTAAGTTGTGTTTTGATGTGTTTCATCAGGCAGGTAAGAGAGAAGAAGATTCCTGGTAGAGGGAACAGTGTGAGCAAAGGCAGGTAAAAGATGATACCGGTGCTTTCAGGATAATGGTACAGTCTGCATGGGAATTTCTTGCTTTATAGATCATCCATGGCTTCGTTTTCTAAGTTATCTTCCCACCACTATAAGTTCAGCTAATTCAGCTTTTCCACCCAGTTTCCTGAGTCTGCAGGTCCCAAGAACGTGTGTTTACTTCTTTTCCACCCTTCTCAGAATGTGAGCCCATCGAGGCCATTGCCAAGTTTGACTACGTGGGCCGGACAGCCCGAGAGCTGTCCTTTAAGAAGGGAGCATCCCTGCTGCTTTACCAGCGGGCTTCCGACGACTGGTGGGAAGGCCGGCACAATGGCATCGACGGACTCATCCCCCATCAGTACATCGTGGTCCAAGACACGTACGTTGGGCCCATGGCATCTTTGCGGGTGGTCCCCATCTGCTCTATGAGAGTGAGACTTCATTTCTGGAGCCATAGGACTATGAGGGAGGCCAAGCCCTGGGGGGTCCGGTGCAGTCCTGAGGCTCACACAGTTCCTTGAAGAGCCCCGCCACCCCACTCCCTGCACTCAGTGGAGAATTTTTTTAAATCTCTCCACTATCTGTGCCCCCTGCAAATCACCCCCTAATCCAGTCATTTTAGAAACCTGCCAGCCAGCCAGCACTCATCCATATTTATACCTGATGAGTGATAACAAGGGGTTTTTATTTGACTACCTATATTTCTTTTCTCGAAAGATCAGGCTGGGAAAACATTTTTGCCTCCGTTTTTTTGTTTTTTTTTTTGACAACTATGCTCACCCCAACCTGTTGAGCCACTCTTCCACTTGCAAACTAAAATGACTAGTTTTCTAGGAGAAATCCGGCTTAAGCAGTCTTATGGAAGTGACCTAGTTCATTTAACCAAGATGAGGTTGATTTGGGGTAAGATGGGGGAAAGAGGGAAAAGGATGTCAAGGAACAAAGGAAACCTGAACTGGTCCCAGAGAGATCTCATCTGATAGGCTATTGGTTGATTCTCACACTTTGAAGCAGTTGTCCCGTGGGCCCACCCAAGCCTGCCCCCTGTCCCTTTGCCCTGCCTCTGTCCCCAGCTCCCCTCCCTTGGATACGATGCTGTCAGTGTTTTTAGTCCTTCCCTTAATATTATTTTTTAAAGGTTGATATCCTGAGTGAGTCTGCACCCTCCCAGCCTCTTCCCGGCTCGTTCTGCAGGGAAATCCTCCCTCTGTTGATAGCATCGCAAACCTGGTGGCAATCTGTGCGTGGACAGGACCCTCCCAAATTTAGCATTATGACTTCACTACAGGATCAAGAGAAGATGAATTGTGGGGGAGAAGGGGCTTTCTTTGTCATCAGTAGCCAGAGGGGCCAGGAGAGCAGTGGAGAGACCTGGGACCGGCTTGGATGCTCTGAGCGGGCCTAGAGGCGCTACGACAGTGTGTGGCGGTGTCCTGCCACGATGCCGCCATCTCCAGAGCCACCACACAGTTGACTGTCCTTACCCGGCAGTGCTCAGGACCTCAGCCGATAAACCACAACCTGGACTTGCCGCCTCCTTCTCCAGGAGGCCGCCCCAGCACGGCCTCCCCAGGAAGCAGCATGGCGTAGAAGGCAGATGCCTCGAATCCAGGTGTCCCCTAGCCACGCTTTCCTGAGGAGCTGAGGAGCCCGCAGAACTCAGCGGATTATTTATTTTTATTTAAACGACCCTTCAAAGGCCCTTAGGTTTCCTTGCCTCTGCTCACAGAACTAGCCCAGCCAGGTGTCGCTGCTGCCTCAGAGCTGTGTGGGGTCGCGTGTGTGTCGGGGGGCCATCTTGCCGATTTAACACTGCTTTTTGTGTTGTTGTTGTTTTCCCTCCTCCCTGCCTGCCTGCCCCTTCTCCCCCAGCGAGGACGGTGTCGTGGAGAGGTCCAGCCCCAAGTCTGAGATTGAGGTCATTTCTGAGCCACCTGAAGAAAAGGTGACAGCCAGAGCGGGGGCCAGCTGTCCCAGTGGGGGTCATGTAGCCGATATTTATCTTGCAAACATCAACAAGTAAGCTCTGCTTTTCATTTTCTGCTCCCCTGAATGACTTGCAACACCCAGCCTCACCCTCTGGCCTAACACCCCATCTCCATTCCTGTGCTGCACGTAGGGCTCCCAGCTCCCCCAGCCTAACAGTTTGCATGTGGTCACTGCTGCTGCAAGGCGGACAGGGCTGAGGATGCTGCTACAAGCCTTGGGGCAGGCCCACGTCTCCAGCTAGCTGCCCTCGTGCTGTGGAAGGGTGCTTTACTGTGTGTTCCCGCAGTGTCTATCCACCCAGACCTTTGTGGCAGTCTTACAGCTAAAACTTTGACCAAAGCTTTGGTCACTTTATGCAACCTGGTTTTGTACTGTTTCTTAGAGGTGCCTTCTTTTTTCCAATCCATACTCAAATAATAGTCTTTGATGTCTGTCTTCCTTGACCCGTGTTCGTGCAAAGATTCAAAGTCTGTGTGTGGCTTCTACTAGGCTGATGTTACACCAGGTGGGTTTATTGAGATATCATGTGTCTGTTCCTCCCCCTGTCCTGCATTCACTCCTGTGGAGGAAAGGAGGCCACAATGTCCCTAAAGAAAGCTTTGTCCTGAGCTCTTCATTCATTGGCTAACCCCTACCTAGCTCCCTTTTCTTCTGCCCTTTCACACCGGGAGAAATAATTTTCCATTTTGTTCCTATTGCTTTGGCCCTGTGTACTATTCTACCCCCTTAGTCCCTTTGCAGATCCCCACTCCTGCTCAGCAGGCTCTTACCTCTGACCCCCAGCTTTCATTGTGGCTGTTAGCAACATCCTGGGGTTTTAACTCCACCCACGCCCGATCTGGCTGTCTAGAGGGATTCTACGCCTGCGTGCTGCCGCCTCGCCAAGAGGCATTCGGGTTATTGGAGAACTAATCTCATCTCAAGGGGCCAGACACCAAGTCCCAAAGCCTACAGACCTCTTTCCGCCAGACCCTGAAACCTGGCCCCGTGCCAGCAGGATGACAAGCCCCAGGGCGCTCCTGATGAATATGGATTGGAGATGATGTACAGTTTTTATTCCCCTCTGGCTTTTGAGGAATGAAATGATTTGCACTTTGAAAACCTGTTAACCATAGCCTCTGGACACTGAGACTGGAAGGAGAATAAAGGATGCTTGTTGTTTTTAAACTATACCAGGTTTCCCAGATCTCTTGGCTTTTTTCCACCCAGACGGTAGCAGGGGGAGTGGTTGGGGCACGTGGCTCTTTTCCATCTCTTTCACCCTCAAGTTAGTAAAGTCATTTATTCAGATCACTTACTGAGTGTAGTTATAATTTAATTCAGACCAGTTAAAAAAAAATTGAGGAGTTTCTGTTTCCCTTCAGCACACTGCCCTGCTGGGAGGGCAAGCCAATATCAAGGAACTGTGGGCTAATCACATTTTTTTTCTTATTTACAATTCTATGTTAATTATAACCCTACAATCAAAAGGCCGTAATCCTATACTTAACCCAGAAACCAAGGCGGGGTTGGTGGAGGAAGAGTTAGATAATTAGTTAAGTACATATTTTTAAGCCATCATATATTTGATACCATTTGTGCATAGAAATTGTAGAGAGTAATAACTGAAATGGTAAACAAAAAAAGAAAAAAAAAAGAGTATCTGGTAGAAAGTTAAGGTGATTCCCTTGAACTCCTTGCTTGCTGGCGTCAGGAGTCTTGGGATGGGATTCTTGGAGGACAAGCCTCATCACCTGGTGGGTGGGTGAGCGGCGGCCCCCGGGCATGTCTGGCCCTTAGAAGTGAGTTGGCCTTTCAGTCTTACTTCCTGTCCCCCACACCACTCCTCCTCCGAAGTTCCTTCAGTTTCCTGAGTGCCCAGGTTCTCTCTCACCCCTGGGCCCTCACACCTGATGTCTCCTCACCTGGTCACCTCCTCCTCTCCCTTCAAGACTCAGCCCAAAGACTTAGCTCTTTGGGAAAGCCCTTTTGACATCCCTGAGTTCCCCAGGCTGAGTGAGGTGCCCTTATGCTGTATTCCAAAGGCACTTTGAGTACCTTTTGGTACTCACGCTGCACTCAGATTCCCCAACAGATTGAGCTCCTTGAACCCAGGAACTGTATCTTCCTTTTCTTTACATCCGCAGGGCCTGGCCGGGGACATGGCACACCACAGCCACCCCATAAATCTGCCTTCTCAGCAGTTTTAGCCTGTGAGTCAGCCATCCTCAAGCGGAAAAAGGAAAACAGCAAAGAGCTATTAGGGTGTGGCACTTCCATTTAATTCTACACATTTATTAAGTAGCTACTGTTGTGCCAAGCACTGCTGGTGGTTATTCAGAGATAAAAAAGACAAGGTCCCTGATCTCAGAGCTCACAGTCTGGCAAGGTAAAGACCCTATGGACAGGTAACTGAAAGGTAGCATCAGGTGCTCTGAAGGTACAGAGGAGGGAGGGGTCCATTCTTCCTGCAACTGGAGTTAGTGCTGCAGTGGTGCCAGTGCAGCTGGAGTTAGTGGTGCCAGGGAAATCCTTGCAGAGAGGGGGGTCATTTCAGCAGGGCTTTAGAAGACTCGGAGAACATCCTTTTTCCACTCGAGAACGGCTGACTCACAAGCCTAAAACTGCCAAGTGGACAGATTCACGGAGTGGCTGATACATGCCAGGTCCTGGGCCAGGTGCTGCAGGCAGAAAGATGAGGAAGACCTCAGCAGTGAACAGGACTAGGACTGACTTAGAGCACTGTCCCTACCTCACAGACCAGCTCCTTATCTTCAGAGTCTGACCCCTTCCCTCCTTCCACCTCAACTCCTGCCTAGGCCCCCATCTCTCTTGGATTCAAGATCAGAGCTGTTCAGTGGCCATCCAAATCAGAAGTTTCATTGCCTCTTAGATTAGACCTTTTCAGATCTGATTCCAAGACAAAATGAAATTATCCAGCCGCAGGCAACACTAGGATTCTGCCAAGCCATTTTGTTTGAGAGCCCTAAGTGGTCTGAAACAAATTCGCCCAGATTCAGGGTTCAGCCCAGTGCTCGGTGACTTGAGAGTCATGTATTTCCACACTAAGAAAATGCACAAACTGGGCCCTAACTCTGCAGTATTGCTGCCTCTTGAAAACTATTCTGTTCCATGCCTACAGAATAAGCAACAACAGCCTCTGGCCAGAGCCCAAAACAGTTACAGACTTTTTGGAAAAAGAGACATGCTAAAATTTAGAAAAGTTAACTATCCTCTTACCAACAATTCCCGACCTCTTTGGTGATGGTGAGACTTCTTCTCCTACCTGGGGCCTTAGGTTTCTGTTCATGGCAGGTCACAGAAGGGGCCTTTCCATGAATCTCTTTCCCATTAGAAACTTTCGCTTAATCAGACATTTTTTCTGACAGCAACTTACATCTTGACAACACAAAGCCCGTGACCACCAAGTAAGTATCCGTTTCTCCTTTGCCCAGCTTGGGGGTGGCAAGGGAATGAAGACATGGAGAATGCAAGAGAAGACGAAGCTGAGGACAGAATGTGTTCGTGTCCCTCTCCTTCCGAAGTCCCTGGGGGCCAACATCTGCCCCCTCCCACTTGTCCTAGCTTCCTTGGAGCCAGGGCTCCCTGATCACACTGCCCTTTCTGTTTGTGATTGAAGGCAAAGGAAGCGTCCAGAATCTGGGAGCATCCGGAAAACTTTTCGGAGTGACAGCCACGGGCTGAGCAGTTCCCTGACTGACTCCTCCTCCCCAGGGGTGGGGGCTAGCTGCCGCCCATCCTCCCAGCCCATCATGAGCCAGAGTCTCCCCAAGGAAGGGCCAGATAAGTGTTCCATCAGTGGGCACGGGAGCCTCAACTCCATCAGCCGCCACTCATCCCTGAAGAATCGACTGGACAGTCCACAGATCCGGAAGACTGCCACAGCAGGAAGGTCAAAAAGCTTCAATAACCATCGGCCCATGGACCCTGAGGTCATTGCTCAGGTAACTGTGGGCTCCTGGACAGACAGCATGAGTCTACATTCATCACTACCACTTAGTGCCACCCGCCTAATTATGACAGAACTTGAAACAGAACGATTATTTTGTATGTCATATACTGAGTATATATCCACTCTGGACCTGTGGACCCGATAAGACAGCTTAATAAGCAGTCTGCCTGTCCCTCTCTCCCCAGGAAGAACCTAAAGACAGAATAAAATAAGCCTAGCTTCTTGCTCATACACTGACTATTAGGAAGCCTGTCGTAATTTTTAAAGCCAGTATTAAGAGTATTTTGATAGCCCAAGTTTTGGGTTTAAAGACCTTGGTAGACTTTAGTGAAACTGCCCAACTATTGAGGCTCAGGTGTAATCCTGAGGCTCAGGTGTAATCCTGGCCACATTTTTATATTGCTGTGCCCATCACCATCATCACGATTCCTAAGGCTAGTCTCTGGTACCGAGTGGGTATGATCAATTAACAACCTGCACCTGGTCTTAAAGACCTAAAAAATACTCTGGCTGCAGAGAGCTCTGGTAACCAAAAGGATTTGCAGCAGCCCAAGCCTCCAGAGGCTGTGGAGATGAGCTCCCTGGTTGCAGGGTCTTCCTTCTGTGTAAGCACCACACTGATGACTCTCTGTTTTCCATGAAATATTAGAGATCCAACCCCACTTCTAAAAATCCGACTACTGGGGCCACTCCAAGCAGTTCACTCAGACGTCTCTCCCAACTATATAATTTTCATTAGACCAGGTAGGAACTAAGGGCTCATTGTTGCCTTCTTATCTCACCTGAGTTGAGATTCTCCTTACCCCATCTTCCAGGGGGTGATAGAGGCTGGGCATGGCTTAATTGTGGTTCTCTGCTTACAGAGATGTACCTGGCAAGCCCAGTACTGAGCTACGGGCCTGAGATGTCTTGCTTTGCTAGCCTTCTATTCTGTGCCTCTATTTAAGCTCTTGGCTGCAATCTGCCTTGCACTACGGGTATCCTCCCAGCTCCCTCCTTGGCCAGGTGTTAATAGGAATGTCAGGAAAGGTAGACAGCTGGGACAGACTAGCTGTAGAGTGCGACTGAGGAGGGAGATGGAGTTCTTCCTGAGCATTTTAAAGGTTTGAGAATGTCACAGGGATGAGTGAAACTGAATCACTGTGAACACAAAGCATGCATCGCTCTGTAGGACAAAGAAACCTTAACTAGAGGCCTTCACTTGGAATGTGTGAAATCTTTCCATGTGAACCTAATCCCAGGAAGAAATCCTGTGGTAGTTTGGGGGTGCCAGACACAGGTTTATTGGGAGGGAGCGGGGAGCTGGGAGGCAGCTGGCTTGCATACAAAGGTTCTTTGGTTCTGCCTTGAGACCCTGGGCTAGGACTGCTGTTGGCTAAGATCTAGAGTGTTCCATTGATTTGCAGGCAATTGATTCACCTACGTGGGCTTTGGCTCCCCCTCCTGGTCACTCTTTGGTCCCCCCTGTGGTGATGGCTGGAAGGAAATGGTTTCAAATTGGACGCTGCCCTGAGCTGGAGAGGAGGGGTGGGGGGAGGTGTCTTGGGCTCCTGAAATTTTCCTCAGCCCCTGAGGAGGAAGGACTAACCCTCTTCACCTTTGGCCTTGAAGTCCAAGAGAATAAAGATCATACATCATCTCTACCACTTTTTAAAGAAGTGTTTATTATGTACAATTTCAAACCTACCCAAAAGCAGAGAGAACTGGATAACAAATCCCCATGTACTCATCACCAAACTCCTGGCCCTTCTTACTTTGTCCATGTTTCTCCTCCCCGCTAGATTATATGTCACTTCATCAATAAGTATCTCAATATCTGTCTCTAAAATCCAGGGTCTCTAAAAAAAACAATCAACTACTTTTTCTAAAGGAAAAAAAAAAAAATCTCATGACAGTGAAAATCCCTCTGTCCCCCTTTCCCCACTTTCTGAGCATTCATATGTTGGAGGATTTGGGCCAAGTACAATAATCTGGACATCTTACGGTCGGTTTCTTCATGCCTTGGCCTGTGTTGTTGAAACCGGCTCCTTGGGGAATTCTCCCCTTATTTGCCTCACCTCCTCCTTTTTCCTGTTTTGCAGGATATTGAGGCAACAATGAACTCAGCCCTGAATGAGCTACGGGAGCTAGAACGGCAGAGCAGCGTCAAGCACACCCCCGACGTGGTTCTGGACACCTTGGAGCCCCTCAAAACCTCCCCAGTGGTGGCCCCTACGTCGGAACCTTCCAGCCCCATGCACACCCAGCTCCTCAAGGACCCCGAGCCCGCCTTCCAGCGCAGCGCCAGTACTGCTGGGGACATCGCCTGCGCCTTCCGGCCTGTCAAGTCTGTCAAGATGGCTGCCCCGGTTAAACCACCAGCCACACGGCCCAAGCCCACTGTCTTCCCCAAAACAAATGCCACTAGCCCTGGTGTCAACTCATCAACTTCCCCACAGTCCACTGACAAGTCTTGTACTGTCTGAGGGATATAATTTAATTGTTCTAGACAAAGGGATTATAGGGACTGACTGTTATTAAAATCTTCCTATTTAACTAGCTTGGGGACTTCAGTTGAAAATTAGGTTCTAAGTTGTTCTTGCAGGAATTAGCCTCCCCGTCTCCCAAAACCTTGAGAATGAAACCCTTGGCATCGCCTCTCCCTTCCCACTGCCCTCTGCTTCCCCCAGTCGTTGTAATTCAGCCAGCTGCAGTCTGTACCGTTCTTAGGTTAGCCAGAGACAGGTTTTCATTATCAGGTCACTGTGAAATCTGGTAAGGCAGTCCTGAGGACATGGGCTCAAGTCTCAGTCCCCTCAGACCACAGGGATGCCTTGACCAGTTGGTTGGCTACAGCCATCCAGCTTTCAGTGGCATCTTGTTTTGGGAACTGATTATAGAGAATCATATGTAGTCTAGTCTTCATTTTACACACACACACATATTTTACACACACACGCATTTTACATACACACACACACACACGTTTTTCTAGTCTCTGGCCTGTGTAGCCTCTCCTGGTCATAGACCAGTCTCTTTGTAAGTTATTGTGGCAGTTCACACAGTAGCCACCAGGGGTCTCTGTTTCCGTTACAAACTTCGTTCTGTCTGGGCTGGAGAACATAGCCTTTGAAATTTCTCCATCATATGAAATATCACGGGATGGGACAATCCCGTAACCTGTTTCGGGTTGGGGGCTTTCTCTCTTTGTTCTTTCCATTGATGTGAATTGGTCATTGGTGTTTGCTCTTGCTCTCCTCCATCCCCTAGAAGTACACCCCAGTCTTATTAAGGAGCTTTTAAAGTTTTTCTGAATGTATAGACATTTCTCGGGTTCCTACCTTTGTCTCTGATGGACCATTTTCCATTTAAGACATTTTCCTATATAAGACAGTTTTATAGCTGGTTCGTTTTAGGGTAAAGAGTCTTAAGAGAGTTTTATTGTGTCTATGGCAGGTTTGGAAAAGGTAAGAAATGGGTCCTTTTTCCTCCTAATGTTTTTGGCACTTAAAACATAAAATTCATTATCCTATTAAAAAATTAAATTCAGCTTTGCTAATCCAGAAATTGTTCCCAAATGAAAACTTGTTTTAAGTACACCCCTTAGTTTGGTTATTTTACAAGGTCTCTCTTCAGGGACCAACAGGGGCTTAGAGAGCCTTAGTTAGATTAAAGGGAGACCCTGCCTCCTAAAACCAGTTTTCATTGATCCAAACAAGGACAATTAAGGGAACTCTGACCCCACGGGTTCTCAAGTCTTCCCAAGGCCGGAATCTAAAGAAAGTTAAAATTTGAATGCTGAATATTTTGGCTCTACTCTGGCCTTTTTTCTGGTTCCCTTCCAAAATGCACAAATATACCCTTGTCTGCTCCAATCCAGTCTCCAAACCTGGTGTCCGTGGTCCTGGCCCCCCTAGCATCATGCTATCCCAGGAGTACCAGGACCGGAGACATCCACAGCCAGGCTCATGGTTCTCAGACAGCAACTTGAGTTAAAGCTGAAACTCATCCTTCTTCTCTGTGTTTTCTGGTTTAAAAGCTGCACTTACATTTTGGCCTTATTATTTTCTGTAGTTCAGGAGAGATGGTGGGTTGCCATTCAGGTAGGAAAATCTGAGTTTTCTTATCTTTGACCTAGAAGAGATTATTTTTGGACGAACATGTGAAATTGGTGGTTAAATCTATGGAAAGTGGTAGGATTTTTTTTTTTTAATCCTGTGCAAAGGAAAAGAGGTGCTTTATGGGAAATCACTAATGAGAAGGCTAATCTGCAGCACCAGAGAAACCTTTCCAAGTGCTAGAAGGGAGAACTAAAGAACTGCAGTGAAGTGAGTCAGCCTGGAAGAGGCAACCCACAGTCTTGGTGTTTGTTGCTGTTTCCTGACCTGTTCTTGCCTGTCACCTGGGCCTATACAGGTCCTGAGCCAACAGGGGGCTTTCCTACCCAAGGATCTGTTTCCTTGCTGAAAATGAAACCCCATCTTTCACTTTACATTCCTTTCAGTCCAACTGATCAAAACTGGTACCCACACTTGCCGTTTCTCCCTCTCTCCAGCACACTCCCCTCTAAGAAAGTAAAAGCAAAGCTTTCTTAATGGCAACGCTTTGGGCCTGTTCTGTTGCTCCTGCCTTATTTCTCTTTCAACCCTGTATGTAACTCGTGTTCACCATCCCCTTGATCAGTGTCCATCCGCGCTAATTTGCATCATGAACTGAACAGTGTGTGAGTGGTCCCCTACTAAACCCAACTCTGGGGGCAGAGCTGTCTTCCCCGTCTCTGGTGCTCCTGACACCTGTGAGATGGTCCTGTCGAGAGGACTAGGAACCGATAGGAGGAGAGTCCTTCTCGGCAGAGCTCACTGCAAACAACTGGAATTGAGGTTGCACACTGTGATTTTTACACCGAAAAGCCAAAAGGAGCTGGCCATCCAGGGCCTAGGGAGACCAGCCTTCCTCAGCTATGCTTGCCGAAACCAGCATGATGCTTCAAAGAGCCCTGCTCTGCCCCTCATGGCATGGATCCTTCTCCTGGTGTGGACTCTGAAGGGTCAGTCTTTGGGGAAGAGAGGTGGGGTGGGGCTACTAGCATCCCAATTTAGAAAATAGAGGAGTTTGTAGCCAGAAGCCTGTAAACTGGAAACACTGGTCTCAACCAACCTCCTCAGGGCGCCCTGGCTTCTCCCCAAGGAGATGAGGAGCAGTGATGCCAGCACCAGGATGTACAGAGCACTGGAAGGGCTGGTGCAGATCTACTTCCCGTGCGGAAGAGAAGTCAGATCTTCCAGGGAATCGCAATGTGGTGGCGTCTGACTTGTATGTCACATTTGTGTAAAATGGTATATTCTTTAAAATAGTGTTGATAACTGGAATATTGTATGTATGCTTGGAGATGCTTTGTGTGAACCTAAGACTGTCACTCAACAGATGTTGGATTGGGGAAAATCCAAAGCACAACTTCAAAATAAAATACATTTTTAGGTTTCGATGCTGCAGTTCATATCCCTTCTCTCCTCTTTGAAATCTCTGATTCAGGACTCCAGCTGCCCAGGAGGGATTTTGATTCGTCTGTGCTAACAGAGCCCTGCCTAGCAACAGAGAGAGCAACGAGATGACCTTACAGCCAGCCACCTTCTCCCTCCCCACCAAGGCATAGCACACTTGCATTTAGAATGGGAGGTTTTTCCCCCAGCATTTCCATTTAGCCTGTGTGTGGATTCTCATAGGTTTTGTGGAGAGTCTTCCAGCTCACCATTGGACCGCCTGTTGCCATGAGAACCATTGCCTTCACAGAATCCACCTTCCTTGTTTTCTATCTCTAGTCAGATTTCCCCACTTCAGGGAGTGGGGCCTAAGAAGTTGCTTAGAAACTTGGCAAGCTACAACCAAGGGTGACTAGAGGTTCTCTTTCTTCCACAACCAAAGCCCTGAGTCATTCTGCCCTTGACAGTCCCCTGCCTCTGGGAGAAAAGCTGACCAATTTGCTTGTGCTGTTGGTGGGAGTGGGGGATACAGGTGATAGATTGTGAGTCTAGCACAGCTGAAGTTCAAGGGTGAAGTTATTCAAAGGTAACAACTTGAAACAAATCCTAGAGCTCCTAGGGCCAACACTTACTTTTAACAGGCTTGTTCTAATGCCAGATGCCCCTGGGGATGGATCACATCTCTCCAAGTGGGTACCCTGTGTTCAGTGGTGATGCAAGGAATCCTACCCTCAGCTCTAGACAGGACACTTTACAACCCCTTCTTAGGTTTATCATCCCTTTCTGTTATTCATATGTCTTTTATTCAGCTTTGCTATGCCCTTCCAGCCTACTGTCTCTTCCCTTCCCCTGTTAAGGAATAGCTACATCTTGAGCTTCTCTTGCTGGGCCCTTGGCCTCGGGTAAGTCCAGGCCAAGGCTACTGTGCCACTCTGGTAGGAATGAGTTCTCCCTGAGTGCAGGGAGAATGGGGATGGCCAGGAGCACCCCATAATAGCTGTGACATGGAGCCAGTTCGTAGGCCGTGAGCAGGGGACAAAAGAGCCCCTTTTCAGAGGGTCCCGAGGCAAAGGCAGGCTATGCTTTTTAGGTCCTCTTTATCCATATATGGTTCTTTTTATTTCATATGTCCTGATGGGGGCTGGATGGAAACTAGTGGCAATGAACACTGTCAAAACACAAGCCCGTTCCATCCAGATAGAAACCAAAAATGCAGACCAGATGTATGTTAACTCAGGAAACAGTCTTTTAAGACTATCTAACCTAAATGTTGATATCAAACTTGTCCAACCCACAGCTCAGGATGGCTTTGAATGCAGCCCAACACAAATTCGTAAACTTTCTTAAAACATTATGAGATTTTTTTGCAATTTTTTTTTAGTTCATCAGCTATCATTAGTGTTCTTGTATTTTATGTGTGGCCCAAGACAATTCTTCCAATGTGGCCTAGAGAAACCAAAAGATTGGAAACTCCTGATTTATGTTCGTCGGTATATGACATTTCCTTTAACTCAGGAGTTAACAACCTTGGCATATTACATACACTAAAGACAGTCATTTAGTCAGTCAACAAACATTAAGCTTCTCTCTGCAAGCATGTCCTATAGTACTGAACAGAAAAAAAACAGGTAATGGAGCTTTCTAGTCAGGGAGGACAGATGAAAAAGCAAAATGAGTATTACTCTGAAAACGAAACTGTAATAAGATAGGAGTTGTTCAGGAAATGAAGGATTCTGCTTGACCTGGCAAGGCTGACATGACTAGTAGACATCTAAGTGAAAATACCAGGTAGACCCCTGGATGTACGAATTTGGAGATTTGGGGGTAGATAATACCTGAAAACCTATTAGGAACTGTTACATTATAGATGTATTCAAACAGAGATTCCCAGGAGGAGCGTGGAGATGGAAAAAAGAGAAGGTCCTGATCATTAGAAATGCAGCAGAGGGGCTGGGTGCGGTGGCTCACACCTGTAATCCCAGCACTTTGGGAGGCCTAGGCGGGTGCACCTGAGGTCAAGAATTCGAGACCAGCCTGACCAACATGGAGAAACCCCGCCTCTACTAAAAATACAAAAAAATTAGCCTGGTGTGGTGGCGCATGCCTGTAATCCCAGCTACTCGGGAGTCTGAGGCAGGAGAATCGCTTGAACCCCGGAGGTGGAGGTTGTGGTGAGCCGAGATTGCGCCATTGCACTCCAGCCTGGGCAACAAGAGTGCAACTCCATCTCAATAAAAAAAGAAAAAAGAAATGCAGCAGAGGAAGGGGGGCAGCAAAGAAGGCAGAATGAGCAAGTGGCAGTGAGGTAGGTGGCTGGGAGAGCACAGGGTCACAGACAGCAGGAGAGGACAATGCTTCAGCAAAGGGGGAATCTGCTGTTGAATGCCAATGGGGTAAAGTGAGGCTGGCGTAGAAAGGGAATCATTGGTGACCTGGACAAGAGCATTTTCAGCAGAGGGGGAATGAGTCCAACTGGAGTGGGTTAGGTGGCAAATGGGAAGGGAAGAGGCAGTAACTTGACGGCTCGTTGAATGGGGAGCATCAGGAGACAAGGGTAAGATGGGCAGTGCAGAGGTGCATTTGTTTGGTGGGGTGGGCAGGACGCAGTAGAACGGGAAGAATGAATGTGCAGGAGAGGAGAGGGTGAGCTGCAGGGCACAAGCGGGAGGGTTGGCCATGGCCACTAGAAGAGGCTCAAGAAGAGGCACTTCCTGCTGTCGCGTGGGAGGGAAGGCAGGTGAGTACAGACAGGGCAGGCAGTGGATGTGGGGGAGGAAATGAGGGAGTTCCCTTCTGATTGCTTCTTTTATCTAAGTGAAGTTTAAGGCAAGGTCCTTAGCTGACAGTGTAGGAGGGAATGGTGCGGAGGAGGTTTGAAGAGTGAAGACAATGAGAGAAACACTTGCTTTTCCTCGAAGAGAGATGACGCTGGCACCGGCGCCGATTTCCTTCAGTGGCCTGGATGCTGCCCCACAGCTTGTCCCACTGCTTGGGGCCATAGCAGCAGGACTGACTGCAGTGTTTGTCCCTCCTTCCACACCCAAAGCTCCTGGCCAGAGCTAACCCCTGCAGGTGACAAGAAGCCGGGCTCCGAGACCTCGTCGCTCAGCCCTTCGCCCTTGTGACTGAGCATAGCAAATACACACTGCCTGGCAATGCCCCCCAGTCTCTTCCATATGCACCCCACCAGCACCCGAGCCCTTTCCGCTTCCCTTTAAGGCACTGGGCAGGTGAGTCCGCTGTGGGAAACTGACTCAGGCCCCTTAGGGGCGGAAAAAGAAATTAATATCTCTTCAGAGTGGACCAGGTGCCAGGAGCTTCATCTCATTTTACTTTCAAACCGGCCCTATGAGGAACGTCGAGTGACGTGCTAGGCTCACCCACAGTAGGTGGTAAGATCTGAACTCAAACCTCCATGGCAATGGAGCTAGCCCCTGCCTTTCCCGCTATACTTTCGGCCTCTTTGTAGAAGTCACATGAGATTTTCTTTCTGACAGCTGCTGTCAAGGGCCGTCCTCTTCCGCCTCTGGTCCTTGCACTACCCTTGGATTGCCACTTCTATTTCTAGGACTCCTCAGAGCCACTTGGGAACATGTGGCGGGGACTCTTACAGACTTCCTCTTCCCTTCTGGAGCCCGCCAGCCCCCTGCACCTTCCTGGATGCAACTGGCTGTGCTGCCCGACTGGGGCACAGGCAAGACATTGCTTCACTGTGTCCACACAGAGGATGTGACCTCACAGAGGATGCCCAAGGAAACTTGATCTGTCACGGCAAACATGGCTCCAGGCCACCTCTACCTCTCCCCCTTTTCTCAGCCTCGGTCCAGCTCTTCTCATGCTTCTGTACCTCTGCATGTGTGCCCACAGCCTGGAATTCCATTCCCCCAGCCCCCTCTCCTCTGCCTAACTCCCCTCTTCCTAAAGTCTGGCCGAGCAACCCTTCTGGAAAGCCCTTCTTGATCACCTTCCTCCCTGCTGCCTGCCTGCCACTCAGCATCTGCCATGCCATCCTGGACCTCCAGGCTCCTGGTGGGATGCCCAGCCTTTACGCCCTCAGCACACAGTGCCTGCCTCATAGAAGGTGCTAGACACATGGTAGTTGCCTTTGAACGTGCTAAATACACTGGGAAAGAGATTGATGGAGAGAGGAAAGTAAGAGTGCTGCTGAAGACCCAGCAGGTTCATCAGGGTAAAAAGTGGGTAAACATTATGGATCATCTAAGTTATGTAGCAAACTTCGGTGCCCTAAAGCAACAAAGGCTGATTTCTCACCAAAGCCAATGTCCCTTGTGAACCAGCAGGGGAACTCTGCTCAGGACAGTCACTCAAGGACCCAGACTAACAGAATCACACTGCCAGAAAGCAGAGCTCTGGGAGGGTCTTGCATCAGGAATTAAATGCTTTGGTGGGGAACTCACATGCTCCCCGCATCACAAGGTAACTAGGATGTGCAGTTCTCCCATGTGCCAGGCAGGCAGAAACCTGGGAAGACTAGGCTGGGCGCGGTGGCTCACGCCTGTAATCCCAGCACTTTGGGAGGCCGAGGCGGGTGGATCAGGAGGTTGGGAGATTGAGACCAACCTGCTCAATCCACCTCACCAACCACACAGTGAAACCCCATCCCTTCTAAAAATACAAGAAATTAGCCAGGCGTGGTGGTGTGTGCCCGTAGTCCCAGCTACTCGGGAGGCTGAGGCAGAGGTTGCAGTGAGCCGAGATCGAGATTGTGCTGCTGCACTCCAGCCTGGGTGACAGAGCAAGACTCCATCTTAAAAAAAAAAAAAAAAAAAAAAAAAAAAAAAAAGCAAGCTGGGAAGACTGGGTGGAACATGAGGATCTCAGGCACTCAGGCACATTCCTCCAGGTCCTGCCATGAGAAGCTGCAGCAGCTCCTCCAGCTGGCAGTGTTATGGGGAGGTCTCTTTAACAAAGCACCAGGCAGTTCTCAGTGTTATGGGGAGGTCTCTTTAACAAAGCACCAGGCAGTTCTCAGCTCTGCTCCTGTTCTAGTGTCACTGTGGGAGGGGTGGCGCTGGCGGAGGAAACCACCAGGTGTGGCCATGGGAAAGTCCCTCCAACATTCTATAGAAACATGGAATTTCCTGGTTTTAACCATTTCACATCCAACTGCCATCTCAGAGCTGACCAGAGCAGCACAGACCCCTCCAGCCTCCTAGGACATTTGATGCGGGGCATCGAGTCCTGGCTGGGAAGTTGGCACCTGGGTTCCAGCCCCAGCAGTCTCTGAAGAGAATGGGTAAATTCCTGAAGTGTGTGGGCCTCCATACCTTCAAGGCTTTCTGTAAAACACTTTCCAAGCTCCAAACAATTCCAAATATATCCATGTCATCCAATCAACCCATGGAGTAGCTGTTACTGTCCTCCTGCTGCAGGTGAGTGAGCTGGCTGGGAGGGGCTGCATGCTGTGCTCAGGTCACACTGGAGGGCATCAGCTGGGTCCTCGCACTTGCTCGGACCTCTGCAGGCCTCCGTGGAAGGTGACTCAGATCCAGCTTCTAGGACTGGGTCGGCATAGCTCCTACATCTCCTTGGGGCTCCTGGGTGCGGGAGCGTGGACTTCCCAGGCAGCTTTCCACTTAGTTAACTTGCCCAACCTGCTCTGTTGACTCCGGGCAGAGTCCTGAACTTCCCTGCTCCAGTGAATTGTGCGAGATGCCAAAACAGCACCCAGCTGCCCACCACAATGACCAGAAGGGCCCCAGTTCCTGGCTTCTCTGTGGCTCAGACTCTGGTCCTATCGCCTACACTTGGAAACTCAGAGCATCCTCTTTCTCTTTGCTGAGCTGGTGGCTGCACCGAGTTGCCTCTGTCTCTTTAAGAGAGAAAGAGAGCGAGAGACGGAAATCAGGAAGTGTGAGAGAGCTGAGAGCCAGGACTCAGTGCTGAGCTTGGTGTCCCACCGCCACAAGGAGGCAGGGAAGAAACCCACTAGTCCCAGCTCCTGGGGTGGCACAGGCCATTGTAACTGGCCCTGCCTGTGGGTCCTAAGGGCCCTTGGCCACCAGGAGGCTGAGAACACTGCTCATGAATGACAGCAAGCCCTGAAAGTTCTGGGAGTGCCACCCAGTCCCACAAACCTGCATCCCCTGCAGTGGAGATGGGGTGAGTGTGCAGCGTGTGGAGGGGGGCGGGGGTGGAATGAGGGGGCCAGGCAAGGGGCAGCTGCAGGGCAGCTCAGCCGGGCACAGGGGTGCGGGCCTGTCGGTAGTGGTGCTCTCACATAGAGCGTTGTGTGTGGCATAGAGGTGAGCCACCATGGGCCAACCACAAGCCCTCCCTGGGCTCTGCTTACTAACACCCAAAGCCAGCGATCAGCTCCCAGCACCTGCCCTCACCTTTCCCGGGGTCTTTCTCCCTGGCCAGAGTCTCAGGAGTAGGAGATGCCGGGAAAGTCTCCCTGAACAGTTGGGGTATAGAGCTGGAAACCCCCAGCCCAGCCCTCTGGGGGAAGGTGACAAACAGGAAAGGGTTAAAGGGCTAGAGCCGGTGGCCTTTGATGGAGGCTGAGAAGCAACTGCACTGAGGGGCGCCTCTCATCCGCCCTCCTCTTTCCGGTGTAGCTCAGCTCCTGGACGTGCCACAGACAGAAAGCATAACATACGCTCACCAGGAAGAGCCTTTGCCTGACTCAGGGCAGCTCAGAGTGTGGGGTAAGTGCATTTGGGCACAGCAGAGCCCTGAGAAGGAAGGGGAGGGGAGAGATGGGTGGGCGGTGGTTCACATGCTTCACTGTCCACTGCTCATTCATCCAACCACTGGTTGAGAGCTGCTGAGCCCTTCTATGCACCAGGTGCTTGGGGTGGTGGGGGGAGGATCTGCAGAGCATGCAGAGTTGAGCCAGATGTGCCACAACCAGAGCTCCTGGGCACAGAACCCAGGGGCACGCCACCTGTCTGGGGCTCTGTGCTTTGCACCTCACTGCCTATTATCCCAGAGTCTTCAGCTGTTCCTCGCCCCAGTATCAGAGCCTTTGGCCTTGATTTCAGCCTGCTCTGCTCCAGCCCCAGCCCCCAGACCTGCTGGCTGGCTCCAGCCTCAGCGGGGAAAACCAGACCCACTCATTCATGCTGAGCTACTGTGTTGTCTTCAGGAAGCCTCTCAGTACTTCAGTTGCTTCTGCGTAATGTCCACTCCTACCTGATCTGAAACTAGGAGTTGACCACTGATCTCTTCAAGGGGCCTCTGGCTCAATGAACTGACATTATCAAGGATTTGCGTTTTTAAAAAAGATTACACAGAGAAAAAGTTCAGAATGAAGGAACATAGGATTCTAGGCATGGCAACCCTCAGTTTGAGAACCTCTAAGATGTTAGAACATGAAGACACCTTTTCTAGTCTAGCGTTATTTAAAAGTATTTAAGTGGCCAGGCATGGTGGCTCACACTGTAATCCCAGTACTTTTGGTAGGAAGCCCATGTGGGTGGATTGCTTGAGCTCAGGAGTTCAAGACCAGCCTGGGCAACATGGCAAAAACCCATCTCTACTAAAAATACAAAAGACAGCCAGGTGTGGTGGTTCACACCTATGGTCCTAAGCTACTCAGGAGGCTGAGTTGGGAGGATTGCTTGAGCCCAGGGGGTGGAGGTTGCAGTGAGTCATGATTGCACCAGTGCACCCAAGCCTGGATGACAGAGTGAGACCTCATGTCAAAAAAAAAAAAGAAAGTATTTAAAGGATGGTGGCCCTTCTAATGCTTCTGTCCCCAGGTATCCCAAAAAGGCCAGCCCTGGCCTTATTTTTCAGAGAGAAATTGAGTTTAACTTCTGAGGATGCACTTTCTGGTACTAATTGCTTTAGGAGAACCAGGCTGTGGATGAGGACAAAGATGGGAAACAGACTTGTAAGATGTTTCCGATTCTCCCAATGGCCGAATGATGAATTTTGCCTCCCCATACCCTGCTCTCACACACACATTCACATGCTTCTCCCCAACCCCCTACACAAATACACACACACACTCACACACACTCTCACACACACATACACACACTCACACACTCACACACACACACACACACACTGTGAAGCAGCCCGGTCTCTCTTGGAGCAGCACTGACCCAGCTGTCAGCTCACAGCAGCAGGAAGTGGTGGGCCTGGCAGGCTGGCCAGCGGGGGCTGGGGGAGTGGCTCCAGGCTCATGTTGCAATCCTGGAGATTTGTGGTAGTGTGGGAGATGCTGCCTGACCCCAGGCCCTTCCTCCTATACTGTTTCTGCTTCCTGGGACAGTCTCAAGCCTGGATACCAAAACCCAGAATCTTCAGTGCTGGGGAGAGGTGATAGAGACAAGAGGTTTGTCTCTGTTGAATGACCTGCCTGGGGAGGGGCTTCAAGGGGACTTGGGGAGCCAGGACAGGCAGAAGGCCAGGCCTCTTAGGTGGAACAGGTGCCGGCTGTGGGCTTAGGGCTCAGTGGGGGCCCTCTTGTTGTGCTGTGCGTCCTTTTGGGGAAGTTACTTAACCTTTCTGTGCTTCATACTTCCCCCACTCCCTTGCTTATGGAATGCCCACATGGAGCCCTTCTTAGGGTAGCCTTGGGGCACAGTTACAGGTCAGGCCACCAGTGGCCACCCCATGCCAGGAATGGAATCCTGGGCCCCCAGCATGCTCTTTTTCTAGGCAGCAGGTGACCAGCCAGCTCAGGGCAGGAGATGCAGAGCACAGCCAATTACCTGTGGCACACAGATGACCTGCTGGGGCAGGGGGCCACTGCCAGTGTGTACAAGGCCCGCAACAAGGTAGGAAGCAACCCTGGCCAGGCCTCTGGCCAGCCCAGCCTTGGCCTCCTCATGCCTTGCAAGCTGGCCCAGTCAGCCCCCAGAGGGCATTGAGGGCGGTGGGACAGGGATCTCGGGACATTGTGCAGCACACTCACACTGTGGGTTTGAGCAGAGGGATAGGGAGCTGAAAACGGCTCTTTGAGAGGATGCCTCCATCAGGCACGAGTTGGGCAAGAGAACTATGAAGTCACAAGGCAAACATCCGAGGAAGGTAGCAGCAAATGGGATCTAGGAAGAGCAGAGGCAGGAATTAGGCCTTGTTTGGATTTATCCTGCAAGAATATACGAGATGATATCCACTCTGTTTTACTTAAGAGTGGTAGCCGGCTGGGCGCAGTGGCTCACACCTGTAATCCCAGCGCCTTGGGAGGCCGAGGTGGGCGGATCACGAGGTCAGGAGATCAAGACCATCCTGGTCAAGATGGTGAAACCCCATCTCTACTAAAAATACAAAAATTAGCTGGGTGTGGTGGCGGGCGCCTGTAATCCCAGCTACTCGGGAGGCTGAGGCAGAGAATCGCTTGAACCTGGGAGGCGGAGATTCCAGTGAGCTGAGATCTTGACACTGCACTCCAGCCTGGGGACAGAGCGAGACTCCGTCTTAAAAAAAGAAAAAAAAAAAAGGAATTGGAGCCAGCCAGACCAGGTTCCAGTCCCTTCCCTGCTGCTAACCCCAGGGAGTGTTAGCTGCCCTGTGGTGATTGTCAATGGCAATTGTAATAATAACAACAAGCCATCCCTTGCAGGATATCAGAATTTCAGGCTCTTGTCACCTCCCATTGCGGGACTGTCTACCCCTTGAGAGGAAAAGGAGGTGTGGATGGGAGCCCCCATCCAACCAGGCTCATCTCTGGGTTGGGCTGGCGGGAGAGGCTGAATGGAGGCCCAGGAGAGGGTGGCTGCTCCCCCACGGGAGTGGGACGTGTGCTAATCCCCATGCTGTCTCCCACTGCTCCCTCCCCAATGGCAGAAATCCGGGGAGCTGGTTGCTGTGAAGGTCTTCAACACCACCAGCTACCTGCGGCCCCGTGAGGTGCAGGTGAGGGAGTTTGAGGTCCTGCGGAAGCTGAACCACCAGAACATCATCAAGCTCTTTGCGGTGGAGGAGACGGTGGGTCTGGTGCTTGGTCAGAGGATGGTCTTGTCCTGGACCCTTGTCGTCTGGGGAGAGTCAGGCCACACAACAACAGAGACTTGGTCCCATGCTCATCAGCAGGTCAGACAGAGCAGGCAAATTGCAGAAGGGAGCAAAGGGTGCAAGGGGGTGGGAGCGGTACACAGGAAAGGAACGATGGACAGAATCAGTACCTAAGTAGAGAGGGCTTCCTGGAATAGGTGACTTTGGATTCCAGTGTTTGAGATCAGTGTGAGGACAAGGAGGGAAGGCCAGGCTGGAAGCTGGGACCTGGAGAATGGGGACTCTGGGCTCCATCCCCACTAAGATGGATGGTGTGATGATGGCACAGTGGCATGGGTGTGCTTAGTGCCAATGAAGTGTACACTTAAAATTAGTTAAAATGGGAAATTTTGTTATGGATATTTTACCACAATTGAACACCTAATCAAAAGAAGTAATACAAAGAGGGGTGCCGCCCTTGGGGAGACAGAGCCACCACCCCTCTCGGTTTCCTAGAGAGTCCAGATGGCACCTCCATACCCTAGTGTCCTTGAGACGCCCTCCTCAGCCCCATGTGTGTCTCTAGCCTTCTGCCTGTCCCATGGCTCTGAGCCACTTCTTCCTAGTGGGTGGGGAGGAGAAGTGCTGTCCTCAGGAGCCCCTCTCTGTCCCACCTGTAGGGGGGCAGCCGGCAGAAGGTACTGGTGATGGAGTACTGCTCCAGTGGGAGCCTGCTGAGCGTGCTGGAGAGCCCCGAGAACGCCTTTGGGCTGCCAGAGGATGAGTTCCTGGTGGTGCTGCGCTGTGTGGGTGAGCCCCTCCCTGTCCCCGCCTCCACCCTCAGACCAGCAGCAGGCCTGGCACAGACGCTGATGGGCAGGACCCAGGCGTCTGACTCCTGCTGATCATTCCATTTAAAATTCCAACTTAAAAATTAAACCTAAAAAAGATTGTACACCAACGTTCTTAGCAGCATTATTTACAATAGCCAAAAGTTGGAAACAGCCTAACTGTGAAAACAAAATGTGGGCGGTTCCTAAAATAGAGTATTATTCAGTCTTAAAAGGAAAGAAATTCTGACACCTGCTACAACATGGATGGACCTTGGTGACATTATGCTAAGTGAAAAAAGCCAGACACAGAAGGACAAATCCTGTATGATTCCACTCATACATTCATAGAGACAGAAAGTACCATGGTGGATGTCAGGGTCTGGGGGCAGAGGAGAATGGGGAGTTGTTTAATGAGTGCGGTTTCAATTTTGAAGAATGAGGCTGGGTGCAGTGGCTTATGCCTGTAATCTCAGCACTTTGCAAGGCCCAGGTAGGCGGATTATTTGAGGTTAGGGGTTTGAGACCAGTCCGGCAAACACAGTGAAACCCTGTCTCTACTAAAAAAAATACAAAAATTAGCTGGGCATGGTGGCGTGCGCCTGTAGTTCCAGCTACATGGGAGGCGGAGGCATGAGAA
Source organism: Papio anubis (assembly GCF_008728515.1). Taxonomy (NCBI): domain Eukaryota; kingdom Metazoa; phylum Chordata; class Mammalia; order Primates; family Cercopithecidae; genus Papio; species Papio anubis. The sequence continues at coordinate 155,231,007 of NC_044976.1, read as the reverse complement.
TTGATTGAACCCGGGACGCAGAGGTTGCACTGAGCCGATATTGAGCCGTTGCACTCCAGCCAAGGTGTCAGAGTGAGACTCTGTCTCAAAAAAAAAAAAAAAAAAAAAGTGGACAATGAGAAAAGTTCTAAGATGGATGGTGTGATGGTGGCACAGTGGCATCGGTATGCTTAGTGCCAATGAAGTGTACACTTAAAATTGGTTAAAATGGGAAATTTTGTTATGGATATTTTATCACAATTGAACACCTAATCAAAAGAAGTAATACAAAGAGGGGTGCCGCCCTTGGGGAGACAGAGCCACCACCCCTCTCGGTTTCCTAGAGAATCCAGATGGCACCTCCATACCTTAGTGTCCTTGAGACACCCTCCTCAGCCCCATGTGTGTCTCTGGCCTTCTGCCTGTCCCTTGGCTCTGTCAGCCCATGGGAACTCCTGCGTCTCTGGGTCCAAGGACAGCCTGCCCACCAAGATGAGCCTCAGACACTAGACTTTCCCTGGCCAGAGCCAGCTAGCGGCTTCCCTGTCTGTCCCCAGTGGCCGGCATGAACCACCTGCGGGAGAACGGCATCGTGCATCGCGACATCAAGCCCGGAAACATCATGCGCCTCGTCGGGGAGGAGGGGCAGAGCATCTACAAGCTGACGGACTTCGGGGCTGCCCGGGAGCTGGATGATGACGAGAAGTTTGTCTCAGTCTACGGGACTGAGGAGTACCTGGTGGGTGAGCTGCTGGGGACCCGCTGCCCCCCTTGTGAGCCCCTCAGAGCCCCCATAGGGGGTGTGGCCCACCTCCTGCTTCTGACAGGGTTACGTCTCTCCCCCGTACCCCAACCAGAAGAATGCATTCTGTTCTCTAAGACAGAAAAGGTGAGGCTGCAGCCTGGCCAGGCCACCCGGCCTTGTGCAGTTAACTCCTTGCCGGGACTCTCGGGAGGATGGGACGTACAAGTCCCCAGGGCACAGGGTGGCCCGACGGAAACGCTCTGGGTAGGGCGAATGTGACACCCGTTTTCAAGATGACAAAGGAGAAGGATTTGAACAGTTCTGTTTTCACCTGCAGGCAGTGGAAGGGAGTCTGACAGGTCTCAGGCCCTTGCCAGCCCTCCCGCTCCATGGCCGCGTTCTGGTTCTCTCCGGCAGCACCCCGACATGTATGAGCGGGCGGTGCTTCGAAAGCCCCAGCAAAAAGCGTTCGGGGTGACTGTGGATCTCTGGAGCATTGGAGTGACCTTGTACCATGCAGCCACCGGCAGCCTGCCCTTCATCCCCTTTGGTGGGCCACGGCGGAACAAGGAGATCATGTACGGTGGGCCACAGGGCAGGGAATGGGACAGACTGGTGGTCCCCTGGCCCTTCTCGCACCAGACCCTGCTGTGTCTCCTGGTCCCCTCACACTCCTTTGGTCCACCCCCCACCCAGGCTCTGTGTAGACCTCTTTTTGTTAATCAGATCAAACAAGCAGCTGAGCTCTGCCTGGGGCTGCCGGGTGTCTGTGAACACACCCTGTGTTAGTTCGGTGCTTCACTCTAGCCCTCCGCTCCCTTACTGCTCTCCTTGTCTTAACCGAAGCTCAAAAAGTGACTTGCCCAAGGTGGCAGAGCTCGCCAGGGGCAAAGGTGGCAGCTTCCTGTTCCCAGGTCCAAGGTCTTTCCATGGTTTTGTGCCATCGGACAGGGAGGTAGTAAGTGGCTGGAGACAGCAGCGGCTCCCTCTGAGCGCACCACCTGGAGCAGAGATGTCAGCTGCTTAGCGGGAAGGTTGCTGCACTCGCCTCACCCCGGGGGTCCAGCTGTGCGGAACCTATATCAGGACCGTGAGAGGGACAGGAGACCCGCGTGGACAGGGGTTGTCAGGGAAGGCTGGACTCTGAAGGGAGAGAAAGAGGACGAGAGGATATTGGGGCCATGCATAGCATGGGCAAAGGTGTGGAGGAGGCTGGCCAGGCTGAGGGAAGTGTAGCTGGGAGGGAGGCAGTGGACAGGGCAAAGGTGTCTCTGTCTGAAGCAAAGGGCTCCAGGAGGAGTGCTGGGGCAAGGTGCTCTCACAGCTGAGAGCCAGGTCTCTCACATTCCATCGCTCAGGCTACCTTTGAGTGGCTGGGTGACTTGAACCTGTGCTCGGAGCCCTTTGTGCTGAGTGTGTCGTTGCCTCGCAATGTGACGGCTGGGGATCCCGCTGACCCGGTCTTGCTCCCGCTAGGTACCGGATCACCACGGAGAAGCCAGCTGGGGCCATTGCGGGTGCCCAGAGGCGGGAGAATGGGCCCCTGGAGTGGAGCTACACCCTCCCCATCACCTGCCAGCTGTCACTGTGAGTGGGACCCTGCTGGGTGGGTGATGCTGGAGTCTGAGCTGGGTATCACTTCTCTCTGCTGAGTCAAGACTTCTGAGGCCTGTTCCAGCAGATTCCGGGCATGCTGCAGGCTTGGGCACACCACTTTCCCATCTGGATGCTGGAACGAGTTCTTCCAGCTCTTCCTCCCCAACCCACCCGGCCCCACCACCTTGGTCCTAGCTCTTCAGGACATGCCCCTGTTGCCTGCTTAAGGAGGACAGGTCTGGGCCCCCGCCCCTGACAGTCTCCATGTCCTGGGAGGGCAGGGGGCTGCAGAGCCAGCTGGTGCCCATCCTGGCCAACATCCTGGAGGTGGAGCAGGCCAAGTGCTGGGGCTTCGACCAGTTCTTTGCGGAGACCAGTGACATCCTGCAGCGAGTTGTCATCCATGTCTTCTCCCTGTCCCAGGCAGTCCTGCACCACGTCTACATCCATGCCCACAACACGTAAGTGGGGACAAGGGAGGGAAGCAGTGAGACTCTTCTGTACCCAAGCAGCGGTGCCTGTCCAAAGCAGCATCTCCCACAGTACGTTCTGAAGAGTGTATACGTAGGACCGCTTCTGGGTCCAAACATAGTTTGGAAAAAGACTAGATCTACAAAGTTAAAGCTAAACAGGTTTTCTTGCATGTACTTCAGAGAGTCAGTACCTTTTCTAATGCTAATATGCATTATACATCTGAGAAGTGTGTGCGTGTATGTTGGCTGTACATTTCCTAAATGTACGGCTCATAGAACCCTTGATTCCTGGATAATTTTATAGAACTAGGTAAATGTAATGGCAGTGTGACAGGAAAAGGTGCAGAGTCAGAGACTGGGTATTGGGACTCCTGGGGCCTGTTCCCACTCTGTCTCCATCACTATAAGACGTGAACTCTCCCCTTGGCCTCTCCACCCTTGATGACAGAGAAAACCACCCCCGTCCCTCCCTCTGCAAAACAGAGCCCTGCCTATGGGCAATGCTTAGCTGGGGTTTAGGAGTCCCTGGCCCCCTGCCCTGCCTACTGACACCCCCTGCCCTCTGCCCCCCACCATGGCTATGTCTAGGATAGCCATTTTCCAGGAGGCCGTGCATAAGCAGACCAGTGTGGCCCCCCGACACCAGGAGTACCTCTTTGAGGGTCACCTCTGTGTCCTTGAGCCCAGCATCTCAGCACAGCACATCGCCCACACGACAGCAAGCAGCCCCCTGACCCTCTTCAGCACAGCCATCCCCAAGGGGCTGGCCTTCAGGGACCGTGAGTAGAGCCACCTGGGCTGGATCTTTCTCCTCCCCACATTTCCTGTGAGATGGGAGTTTGCAATCCAGGCCATTGGTTACTTTCCTTTGTGGGTGTTTCCTTGGGGCCACAGGGAGCCAGAGGCAGATGTGGGTTTTAATTCTACAGATGCGGGTTCTAATTCTGCAGATGCCTCTGAGATGCCACATGATATGGGCTGGTGGCTTGACCTCCCGGGGGCTTCCCAGCATCCTCAGAGCTGTGGAAAGAGCTCCAGTAGAAACAGAGAGATCTGGATTTAATGCAGTTTCCATCATCTCTGATTTGTGGGGAAGCCTCAGACAGTTTATGTTGGAAGAAGCCCAAGTCTGAGCTCCTGGAAAGAAGGGAAGGGGGTCAGGGGTCCAGAGCTTGAGCCTTTCTCCAAATCCTAGCAAAAGTTTCCTTTCTTCCCACTTGAATAACGCCAGTTTTATCCTCCTTCTCTGAGCTAGGAAGGGGTATTCACCTCAAAACCTGTGGGCAAGAAGGTGATTTAGTCCATTTTCGGCCCTTGGGCATGAGCATGTAGTTCTCAAAAGTGGCCACAAGGTGGCAGTGAGGGATCACAACTTTAAGTGCGGCTAAGGCTGGCAAGAGTGGGGGCTCCGGGTGAGTTGCAAAGCCTGAGGTGGGAGATTGGCAGTGAGGGGTGAGTGTGCGCTGGACTTAATGAAAGATGAGCCGACCCAGCACCATATAGGCAGGCTCCTCAGACAGGGTCTTTGTCTGCAGCTGCTCTGGATGTCCCCAAGTTCGTCCCCAAAGTGGACCTGCAGGCGGATTACAACACGGCCAAGGTGAGGGGCAACCCCCAGGTGGCAGGGAGGGGCATGGCCCAAGGGTAGGAGGTGTGGGACCTGGCCCTGCGCACCTCTGTGTTTCAGGGTGTGTTGGGCGCTGGCTACCAGGCCCTGCGGCTGGCGCGGGTCCTGCTGGATGGGCAGGAGCTAATGTTACGGGGGCTGCACTGGGTCATGTGAGTAGCCATGAGGGCTGGGCACAAAGCGGGAGGCGGGCAGGAGCGGGAGGTGGGCAGGAGGGGGGGTGGGCAGGAGAGGGAGGCGGGCAGAGAGGGGAAGACCAGCAGGAGGGGGAGGCGGGCAGGAGGGGAGGCCGGCAGGAGGCAGAGGCCAGCACCCTGGGATGCTGTCTGCATGCACAGTGCTCTGAGTCCCCCGATCAAGGCAGCTCTGACTCAGTCTCCCCTTGGACAGGGAGGTGCTCCAGGCCACATGCAGACGGACTCTGGAGGTGGTGAGGACATCCCTCCTCTACCTCAGCAGCAGCCTGGGGACCGAGAGGTGGGTGTTCGCCCCAGGCCGCTGGGACCTCTCAGCCCTGCTCTGCTGCTCCTCACCCTTAATACCTCCAACAATGCACCTCTCCTCCTCAACCCAGGGCTCCTGCCTTCCCTGCCCTCCTAGAATAGAGGCACCCCCACCCTATCCCTTATCCCCACCTCACCAAATAACTGCAATGGCTCCCCCCAAACCCAGTCCCTCACCTGCAGGGGAAGGGGCCCATGGGGGCACAGACTCTCCAGGTACCAAGGTGGCCTCCCTATCCCAGGAAGGGGCTTGTGTCCTGCCAAGTCCTTCTCTGAATGATTTAGAATGCTCACGCTATGCCAAGTGCCAGCAGAACTCCAGGGGGAGGACTCACACCCACACACAGAACAACATCCCGGTGGTCTCGTTCTCCACGCCTCATCTCCTGCTTTCTCTGACTCTTCAGCTTATCCTTGCCTTCCTTGGGTTCCCTGCCCCAATCCTTGGAACCTGACTCCCTCCACTCCCGTGTCTCGGGCTGATTAGTGGGGATGAGTTGGAAACAGAGAGAGGCTGGGGAGGAGGAAGTCAGGTGGAAGGGTCTGGAGATGGGGAGCATGGGAATACTTCATTGGTCAGAACACGATTGAGAAGTGGGCACAGCACCCCAAATCCTGGAAGGCACGAGGCCATGGTACGGGTGAGGGTGGGAGCTCTGCAGCCTGAGGATGCCGCTGGTGGCGGGAGTCTTTGGGGACAGAGGATCAGAGACTGCGCAGATGCCTGAAGGTCCTCCTCCTCTCTCGCCACCCCCCAGCCCTTGTCTCCAGGGAGCTCCCGGGAGTTTCCCAGCTGTGGGCTGACTCATGCAGCCCCGCGTGCCTCCTGCTTGGCAGCAGCAACACAGATGATGGGGCAGCTGGGAGGTGGAGGAGCAGGGAGGAGGAAGAGGAGCATCTCCAGATAACAGGGATGGAGTCTCCATCCAGACTGAGCCCCTCTCAGGCGGTGACAGAGAGTGGGGTTCAGTCAGCAGAACTGCGAGTGAATCTCCTTTGAGCAGAGCTCTGTCCAGGACACAGAGGGGGCTCCGGGTAGATGTGGCCTCCTGTCATTCAGAGAGGCCCATGCTTCCTGCAGAGCAGCTAGCCCTTCCTGGACATGTGAGGGCTGATGGGATTGTTGGGTAAGAGGAGACTTGAGATGGGTAGAGGCAACCACGGAGGCCTTCCTGAAAGGTGAGGCTTTTAAGGCCAGAAGGAAGGAGAATACCTCAGGCAGGAAGGTCTGTGCAGAGACAAAGAAGAAAAGGGCCCTGTTCAGGGGGAACGAGGGGGTGCTGGGGAGGCTTACTGAAGCCACAGTCATGACGGCAGGTAGCCCAGAGCTAAGCCAGAGGCCGACAGAGGTGGGTGAGGAGGGGAGGAAAGAATGCATAGGGCCCTGGAGGGTCCAGCTAGAGGGAGGTTGGACCCCAGTAAAACAACCAGCCGGGAGCCATTGTAGATTCTTGACATGGGAAGATGTGTTTGGGAAAGCTTTTTGGGTGTCTCTCTGCCCACTTGCCCTGGATGGACAGGGGCTGGGGGCGAGTGGCACGCTGGCCTAGATCTGGCGTCCTGGCATCCTGGCGTCCAGTGGCTGCTGTTCCCCTGTTATGGCTCTGCAGCCTCCTCCAAGGCGGCCTCTGTGGTATGTCTAGAGAGCTCGGGTCAGGCAAGTGCCTGCTTTGAAGCCTATTTCAGCCTCCCATCAAGGAGGAAGATGGGGAGCAAAAACAGTTGTGAGCAGGGAGCCAGAGGGCCAGGTGCAGCCTCTTCTGTTAGTCTGGGTGTGACTCCAGCCCGTTGTCACCTTCCCCTACCTGGGCCTCTGTGTCCTCATTTCCAAAATGAGAGGGTTGGATGATCTCTGCGGCCTCCCAGCTCCCACATGTTGCAAGCCCATTCTTGCCTGAACATCCCCAGACCTGTAGATTCTCCTAAGGTCTGAAAACACTAGCTCCACCCGCAGTGGAACCAGGTATTTTCATGAGCTGAATGTCACACTGGAGGAACCCAGCACCTCATGCCAAGTGGCCCACCTTTGCCCAGCCTGGTGACTCGCCCCTCTCCGAGTGTGCTCCTCCTGCCTCAGGTTCCCCAGGACAGCTCCTCTGGCAGAGCAACCTTGCCTTTGTCCTAAAGCTTCCTGGCCCTCCTGGGCAGCTGCTGTCATCCGGAGGCACTGCTCAGGCAGCCAGGATGGGCTTTGGGAATCCTAGGGCTTCCCCCAGCCCCACCACCAGGCAAGACTTTCCAGACAAGACTTCCCAGACAAGACTTCATCTCTGAGGTCCCTTTGGATCCCTGTAAACACCTTATTAGGTGGCAGGAAGGAAATTTGTCTCCTCGTTTTATAGACGAAGAGCTTGAGGCCTGGAGAGCTAAAGGACTAACCCAAGGTCATGCAGATAGCAAATGTGACTGCCAGGACTAGGACTCAAACCCATGTCTCCTGACTCCCTGTGGAGATGGATTGGGTCCAGCCTCACCCTCTTCTGCCATCAAATATCCCAAACCTTCATCCGTATGTGCACTCAGTAATGCCTTCAACATCCATGCACTGACGGACTACTGTGTGCCGAACACATTGCTAGGCACTGGACCCGTATGAGGAGCAGAGCAACGGCGCCCCTATCTTCAAGGAGCCTGCAGTTCCTTCCTGATTCTCTCTTTGCTCAGCTCCCCTTTCCTCCCCTAATTCTCCATTCCCAAGCCAAAATACACAGGATACTTTTTAAAATCATGATTATTACTAAAATGTATATACTAATGGTAGAAAGTTAGAAAACAGAAATAAGCAAAAATAAGAAAATTAAAATCCCGTATCCTGCTATCTAGAGATAGGTTATCACACCTTAGAAGGACACAACCTTCTAGATATTATTCTACTACGCGTAAACATTAACCAACATGAAATGATGGTGTATTTGCCATTTTATAACCTGTTTTTGGGATCACGTCCACGGTCCCACCTTCTGAACTCATCTAGAGTTTCCCCTTGAAGTTGTTTGTCTTGTCCTTCTTTCTCAGCATTTCCTGTAAACTGGGAAGTTTAAAAAAAAATTTTTAGTATTTTATTTTATTTATTTTCATTTCTTTTTTTTTCAAGGCAGAGTCTCACTATGTTGGCCAGACTGGTCTTGAACTCCTGGCCTTAAGCGATCCTCCCACCTTGGCCTCCCAAAGTGCTGGGATTACTGGTGTGAGCCACCATGCCAGGCTTTTATTTTGTTTTTTATTTTGTTTTATTTTATTTTATTTTATTTTTATTTTTGTAGAGACAGGGCCTCACTATGTTGCCCAGGCTGATCTCAAACTCCTGGCCTCAAGCAATCCTCCCACTTCTGTCTCCCAAAGTGCTGGGATTACAGGCATGAACACTGTGCCAGGCCTAAAATGGGAGTGCATAAGGCTAGATAGATTCCAGTTGAACATTTTTTGCTAGAATACATTATTGATGATGCCGGGTATTGTATGTCGATATACCATTGGCTGGTGACAGCCTGATTCCTCTACTGTAACGTTACATTTTCCCTGTGGAGGAAAGAAACAGAGTGGTGTGACCTTGTCACCGTGCAAATGCTCACCCCTTTATCATCCATCATTGCTTGTAACGCTATGCCTCAGATAACAATTTCACTGGGCAGCAAGATGATAATGTTCAAACTTCTGATACATCATTGCCTAGTAGTCTACAAAATACAGCTTTTCCCTCATCAGAAAGATGTTGGTTATCAAGAAATACAGTTTCTACTGGACAGGAACTTAATTCTTTCTCTTTAGTTACAAAGTTTCCTGGTAAGGAGATCATTAATAGCAGCCTTGCATCACGGGCCCATGGATTTTCATAGACTCAAGGTGTTACAGTCTGTCTCAACCTTTATTCTTTGCAATACTCAACAATGTCACAACTTGGGTGAGTAGGACCCTCTTCAGGATGGTGCCTCTGTCCCAAACACAAAACTCCCCAGAGACCCTGAGAGCCACCAAGGCTGTCCCAAGATGCTATGCCCAGCATGTGCCCACAGAGCTCTCTGCCTCCCACCTTGGCTGCTCCCAAGCCCCCAAATGTGGCCTTTCTCCTTGCCTCCCTCAAGGTCCAGCAGCGTGGCTGGAATGCCTGAGATCCAGGAACTGAAGGTGGCCGCAGAACTGAGGTCCAGGCTGCGGACTGTGAGTGAGGCTGGAGGGCAAGGGCTTAGCAGGATCAGAGCTGGGGGCCCATGGTCCAGCCAGCCTGCCCACCAGTGCCTAGGCTGAAGACCCCACGGGGGTCTGCCTTCTTGCCCCACAGCTAGCTGAGGTCCTCTCCAGATGCTCCCAAAATATCATGGAGACCCAGGAGAGCCTGAGCAGCCTGAGCCAGGAGCTGGTGAAGAGCCGGGATCAGGTACATGAGGACAGAAGGTCTGTGGGATTTTCCTTCTTTGTGGGGTGGGAGTGGGGGAATGGGCAGCACCAAAGGTCCAGTAGCCTTTAGCCTTTACAGACGTCAGCTTGCATTCCCCTTTCTCTTGGCAAGGGTGCTAGGGCCTGGGGGAGTGGAGGAGATCCAGCAATGAACAAGAACCCCCCGCCCTGCACTGCCCCAGACACCAGCCAGGAGGAGAAAACGATCTGGGGTCCTGCTCCCATCTGGGAGTTTGAGGAACACCTTGGGAATCTTAGCAGGTGCAATAATTCTGAATAAAAGAAGACTTTAGTTCCCTTTCTCGTGTCAGGCCCTTGGGCAGGTCCTCTCACATACAGCATCTCATTGAATCCTGAAAACAATAATGATGCTACGATAATGCCCTTTTTGTAGAAGCTCGGTCAGTGAGGTTAACTTATCCCAAGTCACAGCCAGTAAATGACAAATGACAGAGGTGGCTTCAGGTCGGATCTGTCCACCTCCAAAGCCTATGTTCTTGGCCTATGCCAGGCAGGGGTTTACAAACTTTAAAGCACGACTCTCCCTTTCAACAGATATAGAAATACCCCCTTCCCCCAGCCCCAGCTGACTGTGTGGAGCCGCTGCCTACCTTGCCGCCTCTGACCAGGGGGTGGGTGGTGCCCAGTGCAGACCTCCTCCCCATTCTCTTTGGTGCCTACTGTAATCTGGGCCTATCCCCATCCATCATCCCATGCTCTCAATTCTAAATTCAAACAGCTCTGAACACCACAGGAGGTTTTCTTAACTGTTTTGGCCATAAAACCTGACCTAAACCGAATGAGGCTCTTTACAGACTTTATCCCACTTGGGGTGAATGTTCTTGTGGTTCTTTGGAGATGTGAATGTGTTTGATTAGGAGTTGATGCCCTGCTCAGGCCATTCCACAATACACTGTGTGGACACCAAATTGCCTTTCCGATATCAGAAGACAATTCTGAATTCAGAGCACATTTGGCCCCGAGCCTTTTGGATGAAGGCTGTGGATCCCAGGCCCTGTCCTTTTGGATGAAGGCTGAGGATCGAGGCCCTGTCCTTTTGGATGAAGGCTGAGGATCTGAGGCCCTGTCTTTTGGATGAAGGCTTAGGATTGAGGCCCTGTCCTTTTGGATGAAGGCTGTGGATCTGAGGCCTGTCCCAGCTACTCCGTCTTCCACCTGCATGTTCCTGGCGGGGCAGGCTCCTTCGGCTGGCAGAGCCCTGGAACAAGCCCGTGCTCTGTTCAGAGTCCAGCTCCAGAAATAGCAGAGATGGGGTCGCTTGGAGGTGCTGCAGGGAGGGAGTGGAGCTACATAGGCCTGAGGGTGAGGAAGAACTTTCCCCACACACTCCTGACTTCTCAAACAAAGTGTTTGTATCTAGCCTGAAAAGGGGAAGGAAGAAATAATAATGACCTTCAACCCCAGACCAAGAAGGTCCTCAGGAGATCATCTCCCCAGTTCCTCCACCTCCAGGCAGGACCAAGGCCTGTTGATTCATTCTTGTTTTCAACAAGGATTATTGATTCATTATTTATGTGAAGTTTCTGCTGTGTGCCACGCGTTGGGTAAACCAAGAAGCTATACTCTTCTGCCTTTTCCAGTCGACCAGAGAGAGATTTTAGCTCCCCTCCATCCCCAGCGGTCACTGCCAGACACGCTCCTAGGTTTCAGGGGGCCTAGGCTTCTTCCCAGGGCCTAGTCCCACAACTTCTCATGTAGGAAAGGCCACGTTCCTGTTGCCTGTCGTGCTTGGCTTCCTGTCTCTCTTGTCTCTTACTTAACTCATGCTGTGAGTGCATGTATGTGAGAGAGAGGAAGAATAAGCCATGAGAATGAGAGAGGGCTGGCTGACTGTGTGGGGTCTCAGATAAGCCTAGAGACAGTCACATCCACTCCCAAATTGATCCCCCAAAACTGTGGCAGTGAGGCTCCTCCCCTATTCCACTGCCACCCTTCGCCTCCCTCCTCTTTGCTCTGTGTCGTTAGATTCTTCCAACACCTGGTCCCTGTCATCTGCCCACAGCATCCAGCAGATTCAGTGCTGTTTGGACAAGATGAACTTCATCTATAAACAGTTCAAGAAGTCTAGGATGAGGCCAGGTGAGCCCGGGGAGGGCAGATGCCCCTTCTCTCTCCTCTGTCTCCCTTCTTTCTTCCTTTTCTCTGCTGAGTCATTGCTACCAGTGGCCACTAACCTCCAGCTAAGTGGCCACTAACCTCCAGCTGGTGGTCTTGGAGGCCCACTAAGTGGATGGTTCTGTGCAGCTGCTCTAGGGCAGGGCCCCTGTCTGCAAGCTGCCTGCAGGCCGGTGGGGGACGTGAAACCTTTACATGCCTGCCTGTTGCCACATGAGAGACTTGGATCACGTGGTTGGGGGATCCAGTGGGGGATCCACCAGGCTCCTAGAGCCTGGCTGCTCTAGGAGAGGTGGTCCTGGAAAGAGATCCCTCACCTTGGCAGAGCATTTTAAAGTATAAAATGTCACTGTCCATTGTGTCCTTGGGGCACTGAGATAGTCAGGTTTTCCAGAAAAGGGGGGATCAGGAGAAGTCCCATTTTGAGTCACTGAGTCAGGCATTTTGGCTGCATGATCCATTAATCCTCACAAGGACGTTGTGGCAGGCGCAGCCCATTCACAGGCTTGGGGGTGGGAAGCTGCGTGTCCAAAGTGACTGCTGTCGTGGGGTAGTGCAAGGGGGGACCCAGGGAGGGCTGGTGAGGGGGTTGGAGGGAGCCTGCAGAGGCTCCAGTTGACACTTCTGGTTGGGGAACTAACACACCAGGAACCAAACCTCCCCCTCCCCTCCCAGGCCCCAGGCATTTCCTAATCTGTAGACTGAAGGTCTTGGGCTTGATTGTCAAATTATCTTCTATCCTTGGGATTATCTAAAAACCACTGTCCAATAGAAATGTAATGCCACACACATGTGTAATTCTAAGTCTTCTAGTAGCCAATTTTTAAAAAGTAGAAACAAGTGAAATTAATTTTAATGTGTTATTCAAACCAATATATCCAGTGTCATTTTAGCGTGTAATCAATATAAACAAAATCACTAAAGAAATACCTTATATTCTTTTTGTGCTATCACATACATAACTTATTTCCTTAGCAATTCTGTTTATATTGATTACATGCTAATATATATATTTGAGATTCTCTGTCACCCAGGCAGGAGTACAATGGCATGATCACTGCCCAGTGTCGCCTCAACCTCCTGGGCTCAAGCCATCCTCTCACTTCAGCCTCCTGACTGACTGGGACTACAGGATGCTTTCCCATCACTTTATGGTTTTATATTTCACATATATATATAATTCACATATATATATATATTACATTTATAACACATCTCTGTTGGGAAACTAAATTTTATATGTGTGTGTATGTGTGTGTGTATATATATACACACACACATACATGGAGCTGGGTGCGGTGGCTCATGCCTGTAATCTCAGCACTGTGGAAAGCTGAAGCAGGAGGATCACTTGGGTCCAGGAGTTCAAGACCAGCCTGGGCAACATAGTAAGACCCCATCTCTACAAAAAGTAAACAGAACTAGCTGACATGGGCATGTGCCTATAGTCCTAACTACTTGGGAGGCTGAGGTGGGAGGATCACCTGAGCCTGGGAGCTGGGAGTTGGAGGCTGCAATGAAGATCACACCATTGCAGCACTCCAGCCAGGGCAAGAGCGAGACCCTGTCTCAAACATCAACAACAATAATAAAACCTCTAGACATCATTACCTTCCCCATTTTATAGATGAGAAAACCAAGGCACAGAAAGGTTAAGCAGCCCAAGTAATCTAGGCCCAACTGCTTTTAACCATCCCATGTCACAGCCTCAGAGCAGTTTTACTTCTATTGGTCTTTAGGAGTCCTTTATTAAAATTAAAAATGAACATCTAACTGTTAAAACCCAGCATGTTGAAAGATACCATTTTTTTAAAATGCCCAGTGGTCTTCAGGGCACTCTCGCTTGAGCCTCACGGGACTCCCGTGTGGAACCTGTGATGGATGAGGAGACAGGCTCAGCGAAGTGAAATCACTCGCCTAGAGCCGCCTGCCAACAGGAGAAAGGGCTGAGGTTTGTCCCAGGTCTCTTGGACTGCACACATGCTCTCAGCTGGCCAAGTGCAGGGCCCAGGAGGGGGACTCTGCTATTGGAGGAGCGGGATGGGGAGGCCCACCAAGAGAACCTCCATCATCATTTCATCTTGTGGCTGCCGCCACCCTGGAGGCCCATTCCTGCGGAGAGCAGCAGGGGGCAGCATATCCCTAGTATATGAGCCTTAGGGCCCTTCAGGAGGCAGCCAAGGCCGTGAAAGCTTCAGCCTTTGTGGCAAAAGTGGCTGGGCAGAGCGGGGAGGTAGAAGGTGGTTGCCTGGTTTCTCTAGCTCATTGCAGGCAGAGCCTGTGAACATTCAGGGATGAGACCATCCAGCTGCAGGCATCAGTCACTCTGGGAGGGTGCTACATAAGGGGCTATGGCTGACTGAGCCTCCTTCCAAGCCCATTCATCCCCCACCTCCCACCCGAAGCATCCCCCACGTCCCCACCCTGGCCCTGCACTTTGGGCTGCCTTCCCCTGGGGCCCTCATACAACTTCCCCATGGCTTCTTGAGGCCCCGGCTTTGTCCTAATCAGCTACTTGGGTGCTGGCTTCACTCCTTTGCCCTTCCTTTTCTGCTGGGCCGTGAGTTCCCGTGAAGCAGCATGGGCTGGGCTGCCTTCGTCTTCGTAACTGTCTCCCGACCCTTGCTGCACTCTGTTTGGTTGACTGATTGAATAGGTGACATCTGTCCTGTCTGTTTCCTCCAGGGCTTGGCTACAATGAGGAACAGATTCACAAGCTGGATAAGTGAGTGGCCTGTCCGCCTGCAGGCGGGTGGGCGGGAGGGTGGGTGTCCTCGGGGCAGAGCGATCCTCAATGCCAGAGGAGAGGCCGTGAAGGGCCCTGCCCCGGGCTGCAGCTGAGCAGTTGGGGATAACAGGTTATCTGGGGCCAGGGGAGGGAGTGTGCATAGCTTAGTTGGAGGGAGGCTTCTCAGATGCAATCTTGATGTAACTGGATTTACTTCTGGTACGGACAAGACGGTTTGCAGGCTTTTTTTTTTTTTTCTCTCTAGTCGTCCTCACTGAGGGACCACTTACCACTTCCTGCTTCTGCCCTCTGCCTGAACCTTCCCTGCCTCCCCCTGCTCCTCTGTCTCCCATGTTTCCTGGACACATTCATGTCCAGGAGGCCCTCCCTGATTTAATAGTTATCTGGGAACTCACTCCCCCAGTTCTACAAGCACCCCGACCCCCCGCACATGGACACACACACCTTCTTTCCACGACTGCCTCACTTTCCCTTCCCTTTCTTGAGAACTAAGCTTGAGCACGTGTGTGTTCCCCGAGGACCCGCTGTGCGTCTCCCATGTCTCCCTGTTGATGTGGGTTTTGCTGGCCACCGCAGCCTTCACAATCCAAGTGTGTGACCGTCCTTCCTCCTTTCCCAGAGACATAGCCCTGCTGTGGTCGCAGGGCTTGGACACTTATGACAAGGTGGCGACGGAGACTGAGGGATGGCGGGCTTGTGCACAGTGGTTCTGGCGGCTCATCTGTGCCTTGGTTCCCTGTCATTCTAGGATGAATTTCAGCCATTTAGCCAAAAGGCTCCTGCAGGTGTTCCAGGAGGAGTGCGTGCAGAAGTATCAAGCATCCCTAGTCACGCACGGCAAGAGGATGAGGTAACAGCCCTTCCTGAGCTCATGGAGCCCAGGGCCTGGCCTGGCCCTTCTAGACTTCAGAGGACCCAGGGCTTTGTGGAGCCCTGAGGGAAAGGGAGGAGCGAGTGAAGGGGTGTGAGCAGATGAGTGGTTTTGTGTCTCTGGGTGGACCAGGCAGTCGGCTGGGAGATTTCTATAGCTTAGCTTATTTAATCCCACAACACCTGCCTGATACGGCAGATATCATCACCCTATTTCCTAGATGAGGAAACTGAGGCTCTGAGAACAGGCATGCTCTGCACATCACATGGCTAGTAAGTGGCAGACCCAAGACCCATATGTGGCTCTGTCTGCCTCTACAATCTGGGCTTTTGAGGGTAAAATCAAATCAAATCTGGATTCTTTCTACCGTTCCACCTGGTTGTATTGGGAAATCTCCTTTAGGAGAACACTAGATCCCCCTGGGATAAGGACAGTGGCAGTGGCCCTTAAGGAGAATCCTCTGTCACGCCGTCCCCTTCAGGAGTTTTGGGTTCCACCTTCTCAGATCAGGCCCACTCTCCATTCCCCTGCCTGTGTGAAAGTTGGCCCCTCCAGAGAAGAGAAGACAATTTCCCACGTGCTGCCACGTTCTGAGGCCTGTAGGACCTCACCTTGTTATGGGGCTGAGACCTGGGCACTCACCTGTCCTCATATCAGAATACCAATGCCTGCTTCTCCTACTCCAACCCACCACACATTCTGGTGTAATTGCTCTGGAGCAGGGCTTGGATATCAGTGTAGTACAGCTTCTCCAGGTGATTCTAATGTGTGGCCAGGGCTGAGCACCAACCCCTGATTTCACGGCTCTGGGCCTTGGGGAAAATGTTCCTGCTCCTTCTCTCCACTTAGAGGCAGAAGAGAATTCACTCTGGAAATGAGAGTGTGGGCAGTTCCCCACACCGACAGCCCTAGTGTGGGCTATCCTCTGCCTCTCTGCAGCCTGACTGGTGCCACACTCACCATAGCTGGCATGTGTCACCCAGCCCCAGCCACACGCATGTTGTTGGTGCTCCCCACTGCGGCTCTGAAGGGGCCCTCCCAGCCTCAGCCAGCTGTGTGCATCTGCATTATTGCAGTGGGGCGGGCAAGCGTGGAGGGCACAGCTGGCAGGGCAGAGGCAGCGAGGGATGCAAATACCCAGGACCCACCTGTGTCCATGTGCAGACCCGATGGCAGCTAGGCGAGCCCTGGTGAGTGGGCTGAGTCCTGCTCTAATTCTAAGTCTCTGTCTGTTCTCTTGAGGGTGGTGCACGAGACCAGGAACCACCTGCGCCTGGTCGGCTGTTCTGTGGCCGCCTGTAACACAGAAGCCCAGGGGGTCCAGGAGAGTCTCAGCAAGGTGGGCATGGCAGAGGAATTCTAGGTACTCTGGGGATGCAGGCTGGGGCTCTTGTTACCCATGTCTTCACCTCCTCAAGTACTGCCCTTACCCAGCCACACATAAGCTGGCTACTAAGTGCTGACCAAAGTATGGCTTCCCTGCAGATCCTGGAAGAGCTATCTCACCAGCTCCTTCAGGACCGAGCAAAGGGGGCTCAGGCCTCCCCGCCTCCCATAGCTCCTTACCCCAGCCCTACACCAAAGGACCTGCTTCTCCAGTAAGTGCTGGGGAGAAAGGGGGTGTGTATCTGTGTGGAAGGGAGTTGTGGGAAGCGTGCTGAGGTTAGACCTTGAGGGGTTTGGCTTCATGCCAGGCCTAGGAGGCAAGATTAAAGAGACTGGCTGGGTGCAGTGGCTCATGCCTATAATCCCAGCACTCTGGGAGGCCAAGGTGGGTGGATCAACTTGAGGCCAGAAGTTCAAGACCAACCTGGCAAACATGGTGAAACCCCAACTCTAGTAAAAATACAAAATTTAGCTGGGTGTGGTGGCATGCACCTGTAATCTCAGCTACTCCGGAGGCTGAGGCACAAGAATTCCTTGAATCCGGGAGGCAGAGGTTGCAGTGAGCCAAGATAGTGCCACTGCACTCCAGCCTGGGCAAGGGAGCAAGACTCCGCGTCAAATAAGCAAACAAAAAAGAATAAAGAGGCTTCTTTGGTGGGGCTGCAGAGGAGGGTGGGCCTCCCAGGAAAGGGGTCTGGGCAGGGCAACTTCCAGCCTCAGCCACTTCTCCTGCCTCTGCCTTGGGCAGCATGCAAGAGCTCTGCGAGGGGATGAAGCTGCTGGCGTCTGACCTCCTGGATAACAACCGCATCATTGAACGGTAAGGAGCTTTCACCTTGTGTGGGTCAGGGCTGGGTCTTCAAGCTACCCTTGCCTGGGGGCGGCGAAGAGTCCCCAAGCCTGCCCATGCAGGTTTGATGACACGTGTCCATTTTCCAAGCAGCCCTGTTGAAGATTAGGCGTTTTCCACAAATGAGTTGACATCCTCAGGAGGTGTAGGATTCAATTATAGCCTTTAAAATGTGAGCCCCCATGCCGTCAGGGAGGTGGGGGCCTGGAGGCATGCAGTTTGCACCTGTGTCCAGCTCTGCACTCCATATGTACTCTGTGCCCAAGCTGCCCCAGACCACCTCCTTCAATCACAGCCATCCTCAGGATAGGTGCTGT
The DNA here is from genome assembly GCF_008728515.1 of Papio anubis. NCBI lineage: Eukaryota > Metazoa > Chordata > Mammalia > Primates > Cercopithecidae > Papio > Papio anubis. The sequence goes on along the minus strand of NC_044976.1, from coordinate 155,213,380 downwards.
TTTCATCCCCATGTGCTACCCCAGGAAGCCACAGCACACACACCTTGGGTACGATGTCCAAGGCCAGTGTTTCTCTGGCCTTGTGGGGCTCCTGTCCTTCCTGCCAATGCTCATGCGCCAGCCCGGGGCTGCAGGATCATCTCCTGATTCAACTCCCCTCCTCGGGGCACTGAGGGGTCGTGAGAGGTTGGTGTGGGAACGCAGCAGGGCTCCGGCTCGAGATTGAGATTTTGTGAAAGTTCTTTTCCTTTTTTTTTTTTTTTTTGAGAGGGAGTCTCACTTTGTCACCCAGGCTGGAGTGCAGTGGTACTGTGTCGGCTCACTGCAACCTCCATCTCCTGGGTTCAAGCAATTCTCATGCCTCAGCCTGCCAAGTAGCTGGGATTATAGGCGCCCACCACCACATCCAGCTAATTTTTATATTTTTAGTAGAGATGGGGTTTCACCATGTTGGCCAGGCTGGTCTCGAACTCCTGACCTCCGGTGATCCACCTGCCTCGACCTCCCAAAGTGCTGGGATTACAGACATGAGCCATCGCACCTGGCTACGTACCAGTAAAAGTTCTAAAAGAAAACTCAAGACCAACAGAGTTACCAGCTGCTCACATAACCAAGTAAGCACATTTGAAGTGAAAAAAAAAAAAAGCCCTGCCATCGAGTAACCCCACTTTATAAAACACATGTTTATCACCAAAGAGAGATAACCTCAGGATAAAGGATGGTCCTTGCTTGCCCTGAAGGCCAGCAGCCCCGTTTATATACATGTACACACGTGCACGCATCTCCCACTCCTGCCTGTCATCCTCGTTTCTGTCATTTTCCTGTCTGGGAACCAATGGCGGGGTAGAGTCAGCAGAGTTTCCTACAGGATTTCAATCCTGACCCTGCTTCTCACCAACTGCGTGATCCTGGGAGGTGTGTTCAGCTTTGTGCTTCACTCCCCTCCCCTGTGAGACAGGAGTAATAATTTCTACCTCATGCTCTTGACATAGGGATTAAATAAAACGAGATATGCGAGGTGCTTGGGGGTAGGGGCTGTGGAGGGAAGGGCTCACTAAATGTGACTTCTTCCCCAGAGGCCACTCCAGTCTGACACTAGAATTGGGGCCAGGAGGTAGGGAAACCAGGAGCAGAGCTTGTGGTTTGTCCCCAGAGTTTCAGGGGGTCCTTGGGTAAGGGAGGAATCTCCTCCCTGTCCTGTTCCAGCAAGAGAACCCGTCCTCCTAAACACCCACAAAGAGGACATTTGACAGCTTCTTGGAAGGATTTTCCAAAACAGCCCTCTTGGTCAGGAAGTTCTAATTTTAGTGACAACATAAATTGCTCTTGCTGTGTTATGTGATCTATTTGCAGATAGCTCAAAACTTTATTTTAGTGAATTTTCACTTCCGTATTCAGAGCTGTAGCCAAAGAGCCAAATGAACCAGTTTAAACTCCTTTCTCCTCCTCCTAAACCTTGGCTGCACATTGGAATCACCAGGGGATCTTTTAAAGTACAGATGCCTGGGTCTTGCCCCAGAGACTCTGGGTGCAGCTTGTGGTTAGGATTTATATAAGCTTTCCAAGTGATTCCAACATATAGTCAGAGGTGAGAGCCAGTGGGTTCTTGTCAGGGAGTGAGGCTGCTACAAGAGGAGAGCTGAGGACTTGAATGGCTCAGTGTTCTTGAAAGCTAGTTGTGCTGGGTCCTGGAGTGTGGTCTGCAGGCCTCTCCAACAGGTGGGCAGTGCTAGCCTGTACCTTTTCTTGTAGGCTAAATAGAGTCCCAGCAGCTCCTGATGTCTGAGCTCCATGGGGCGTGTGAGGCATCCTGAAGCATTAGAATGATTCCAACACTGCTCTCCTGCACCGTGAGACCAACCCAGGGCAAGATCCCATCCCATCACATCAGCCTACCTCCCTCCTGGCTGCTGGCCGGGATGTCGCCAGCATTACCTTCCACTGCCTTTCTCCTTGGGAAGCAGCACAGCTGAGCCTGGGCACCAGGCCACCTCTGTTGGGACCCACAGGAAAGAGTGTGGCAGCCACTGCCTGGGCTGACCTTTCCATCTTCTCCAGGCTCAGGTACTGCTCCTCCGTGCCCCTGGCTGGGCCGTGGGGAGAAGAGGCTTCCATATGCCCTCCCACTCCCTCTGGTTTACAGGACTTCACTCCCTAGCCAACAGGAGAGGAGGCCTCCTGGGGTTTCCCCAGCGGACTAGGTCAAACGACCTCATCACAGTCTTCCTTCCTCTTCAAGCATTTCATGTTGAACCCAGCTCTCTCTGCTCCCCTGTGATTTCTAAGGGCCACCACTCTCAGCCCCAGGCAACGTAGAGCCTCCTGTTCTTTCTATGCTTGGTCTGACTGAGCCTAAAGTTGAGAAAATGGGTAGCCAAGGCCAGTGCCAGTGTCTTGGGGCCCCTTTGCCTCTCCCTCACTCTCTGAGGCTCCGGCTGGTCCTGGGACATGCAGCCAGGCCTGTGAGTCTGGGCAGGTCCAAGGCCTGCACCTTCAAGAAGTGGAATAAATGTGGCCTTCATTTCTGTTTCTGGTGGCTCTCCCTGGGCTGTGTCTGTGAGGCAGGGAAGGCTCTCAGCTGAGTGTGCTTGGCAACCAAGTCGGGTCTGGGCGGGGATCTGTGAGAAGTGCTGGGAAATGGGAGTGGGAATCGGTCATGTCCTGATTTCTGCCTTTCCCCTAAATGGGCCCTATTTTCAAGGAAGAACCCAAGGGGTGCCTTCCCATTCCTTGCGTTCTCTTGCCCCCCATCATTTGGAAAGCTATGTGAAGGGCCTGGAACTTAGGGAGAAAGGTATTCTTTTTTTTTTCTTCAAACCCACCATCTAAGTGGCTACTGCTTTTTTCCCATCTCCACCACTGTTCAAAACCTAGGCTATGTCCTAAATAGTGGGTTTGAATAGTAGTATGGGTTATTTTAAGCATTCCTTCGTTTTGTCTAGAATCTAGAGTGGTGCCTGGGCAAGGCATTCTGACTTTTGCAAACTGCTTGCAAATTTACCTCCAGCCTTCCCATAAACCAGAGCTGGACTACCCACCTACCTGGGTGGGTGAAGGAAGGGGAAGGGGAAACGCAGTAAGGTAGCCCCAGTAGGAGAGAGAGATGAGTGGGAAGCCCCACTGTGCTTTAAGGCATGAAGACACATTATGCTTGACTGGAAATGACCCCAGAGATCCTTCCTGCCCATCTTCATGGGAGCCCCCACATCCTGAGGCCACTCTACTGACCTGGCAGGGCCAGAAGTGGGGAAGGGTGAGTCCTGGAGGCTGCTGTCCTTTGTGCTCCTTCTCTGTGGAAAGACCAGCATTCTAAAGGCCCGGGGGAAGGTGGCTGGAGGTTGTTTCCTTGCATCAGGCCCAACTGGCTTTGTGTTTGCTATTTGGGCCTCAAGCCCATGGAGTCACTTAAGCCCAGGGGTTCAAGTCCTGGGGCCTCAGAGACCAGCTGCTGCCTCAATGTTTCTGGGTACTAGACCACCTCTCGCCCACTCTCCTGGCCTGAATTTCTGGCCAACACTTCCAGCCCATGAGTGACCCTTCAGGGAAGTCCCACAATGGGTTTTCCCTGGCAGCAGCTGCTCTGGACCCCATGTGCTTGGTGGAGCTCAGTGAAGAGCCAGGGGATCCCTGAACGCCAAATGCAGATTTTTGGGAGATGATATGATCCAGGCTCTATGATCTCATGAGCAAAGCCCATGAGATGTGGTGGACACTCACTCAAAGGCTTCAGTTCAGTTTGTTTGTCTTTTTTTGGGGGGGCAAGGTTTTGCTCTGTTGCCCAGATTGCAGTGGAATGGTACAATCTTGGCTCACTACAGCCTTGACTCACTGTAGTGATCAAGTGATCACCACTACTACTCACTGTAGGACCAAGCAATCCTCCTGCCTCAGCCTCCCAAGTAGCTGGGACTACAGGCGTGCACCGCCACACCCAGCTAATTTTATATTTTTTGTAGAGATGAGGTCTCACTATGTTGCACAAGCTGATCTTGAACTCTTGAACTCAAGCAACCCTCCTTCCTTGGCCTCCCAAAGTGTTAGGATTACAGGCATGAGCCACCACGCCCAGCAGCTTCAGTTCGTTTCTATGCCAGGCAGAGCTGCTGACATCAGTGCCTCCCCGGATCTGAGGTTCTGCAGAGCTGCTGATTCCATCTCAGTAGAAAACGAGGAACTGGACCAAGACCCAGAACAACCCAAAAGATCCTCAGGTGTCTGAAGACCTCTTTAATGTACCTCTCCATTCTCTGCAGTGATTCCTAACATAACACTTAAAATGAAAAGAGCCCATTCAGTTCATCAGATGAGAACTAAGCCCTCACAATGCACCAGGCCCATGGGATGCTGGAACTACAGAGGTGACTAAGCCACCTTTCTGGCTCATAGGGAGCTCACCTCTGTGGGGGAAGACAGGCATGCCACAGATAGCTTCCCATCACAGAGGAGGTGCTGCGCTAGGAATGCAAATCTCCAGTGTGGTCCTGAGTCACCATCTTCACAAGGGAGGGTGCTTAGGTCAGGCTGGGAACCCTCCTAAGTGTCAGGGAATGACTTTGAGAGCAGGTGACTCCAAAGAGGAGTCTTAGCAGGTGAACAGGTGATACCTAGCAAAGAAGGCGTGGGAGGCACTCCTGGCCGTGGGAGCAGCAGCAGCACAGGCATGGGAAGAGCTACAAGTATTTCTGTATGACTGGAGAGTAGGTTAAAGTTGGAAGCTGGTATTGTGGAAAGGGAGGAGCCAGTCCAAAAGGTCCTTGCAGGCCACACTGAGGAACTCGGGCTTTACCCCAGAGACCACAGACAGGTTTTAGGTCCAGTCCAACTGGTATTTTAAAGATACTACTCTCTGGTGCCCGTGCGGTGAGTGGAAACTTATGGGTAGGAATAGATTAGCTATGTGCATAAAGTGCCTAAAACACAATGTTATTAATATTATTATTTTTTGAGACGGAGTTTCGCTGTTGTTGCCAGGCTGGAGTGCAATGGCGCGATCTCAGCTCACCGCAACCTCCGCCTCCCAGGTTCAAGCTATTCTCCTGCCTCAGCCTCCTGAGTGGCTGGGATTACAGGAGTGTGCCACCATGCCCAGCTAATTTTGTATTTTTGGTAGAGACGGGGTTTCTCTATGTTGGTCAGGCTGGTCTCAAACTCCCGATCTCAGGTGATCCACCCATCTCGGCCTCCCAAAGGGCTAGGATTACAGGCGTGAGCCACTGCACCGGCCCAAAACACAATATTATTAACACAATAGTTTTCTGCATACTCTGCTCACCTTCCTCATCCCCTCCCCACCTCATTCAGCTATGAGCCCCTGCACAGGGTAGGTAGAGGAAACAGAAGGCCTTGTCTCAGATGGGCTGAGTCGGGGGCTCAGATCGGTCACAGATATCTGGGAAGATTCCATGTGGCATTCAGATTCATGGCTAGCAGACTCTTAAAACAGGCTGACCCAAGCTAAAAGGGGGCCTAACTGGAAGGATGAGGGGGCCTGTCCCAGGTACCCAGGCTGGAAGTACAGTCAGCTCTGGAGGGCATGGTACTGCAGGGCCACATCTCTATTTCTCTCCCAGAATCCACACAGTTTCCTCTCTTGAGACTGCTGTCCTGGTTTCAAAACACATATTTTGGGACCCCACTCAGCTCCTGAATCCAATTGGTAAGGGTGTGGCCCAGGAATCTGTATTATTGATGAGCTTCCCTGGTAATTCTCACACCAGCTCAGGTTTGAGAACGCTGAGGCAGAGTTTACAAAGATCCCGCAGAGAGCATGTGAATGGTCCAACAGAGGCCAATTGGCAGTGCATGGTACACTGGACCAGGCACCCCATCCCATACCCGCCCTGAGAGCTGAGGCCAGGGCAGCCAGTCTAAGGACAGGATGGATCTCAACCATGGCTAGGCCACCCTCCTACTGGAACCACAGTTTGCTTTCACGGAGCCGCTTTGCTTCACTATCCTCAAAGGATTGCTGCAACTGGTCATTTTGGGTTCACTTCCAAACTGCTTCGCTGATTTTTTAAAATTTATGTTTATATATTTATTTAGGACAGAGTCTTGCTCTGTCACCCAGCTGGAGTGCAGTGGCGCAATCTTGGCTCACTGCAAACTCCAACTTCCTAGTTTAAGTAATTCTCCTGCCTCAGCCTCCCAAGTAGCTGGTATTACAGGCACGTGCCACCAAGCCCAGCTAATTTTTGTATTTTTAGTAGAGACAGGGTTTCATCGCATTGGCCAGGATGGTCTCGATCTCCCGATCTCGTGATCAGCGCGCCTCAGCCTCCGAAAGTGCTGGGATTACAGGTGTGAGCCACCGCGCTCAGCCTGTTTTATTTATTTATTTATTTATTATTTATTCATTTATTTATTTATTTATTTGAGACAGAATGTCACTCTATCCCCCAGGCTGGAGTGCAGTGGTGCAATCTCGGCTCACTGCAACCACCTCCCAGGTTCCAGCCATTCTCCTGACTCAACCTCCCTAGTAGCTGGGTCTACAGGTGCCCGCTACCATGCCTGGCTAATTTTTGTATTTTTAGTAGAGATAGGGTTTTCGCCATGTTTGGCCAGGCTGCTCTCAGACTTCTGACCTCAGGTGATCTGCCCGCCTTGGCCTCCCAAAGTGCTGGGGTGACAGGTGTGAGTCACCAGGCCCAACCATGCTTCGATGATTTTTTAAAGGGTGGAGTTCTGGCTTCTTTTCCCCCATCTCACAAAGGATCCTTAATCAGGCAACCCCGATGGGAAGTGTTAAGGAATGAGCCAGGCTGACCTGAAATAGCTTCAGTTTCTGTTCCTTGGGAGCTCAGAATGACTGCCGCTGGAGCAGTGTGGTGCCCTTCTCTTCATTCTTCACCAGAGACAGAGGAGGAGGGGTGAGATAAGAGGTGGGAGTGAGAAAGGAGAGAGGGAGGGGGAGATGAAGACGGATGGAGAGGGAGAGGCAGAGAGGATGAGCAGGGCACGGGGAGAGGGAGCAGAAAGGAGAGGCAAGACAGGGAGACACAGAGCACAGAGGAGGAGACAGGTGGGGGCCGGGGTGGGGCAGGGAGAGCCTGTGAGGTCACCCAGGCCACCCTGCTCTCGCTGGTCTGTTGTAACCCAGTCCACGACTTCCTACCACCACAGTGGGCCAAGTTGGCTTAGTGCTGGAATGCAAGTGGCTATGGCTTGGAGCTTTCCCTCTGGCTGAGGAAAAAAAATTGCTGACAAATCTGCCTGGAATATCTGAGTTTTTCCAATGCAGAAAGAAAACACACACACACACACACACACACGTACACACACACACCAGTCTTATCATAAGCCTGGCAGAGCAGTTCAGGATGGAAAATTTTCATAATTGAGATGGATGGAGGAGGTGCCACTAAAACTGGTGGAAAACAAGCCCCACCTGCCCCCACTCTATATGATGACACCTTTCCAGGAGCCCTCGTATCCCTCCCTGCTTTCGTCCCCACCTTGATCTGCCCTTCTTGTCCCCAAGTACTGTCAAGGACCTAGGAGATCCCCTTGGGAGCACTGGAGTTTGGTGACACACAGAAAGCCCATTCCACCAAGAGTGGAGATGGTGCCCCACCAGCCCTCAGCCCTGGCCAGCTACAAACATCTGGAGGCAGGAAATTCACCCAGTGACCAGCATCTTGGAGGAGGTACATGAGTCTTAAATGGAGCTCCCAATACTACTCCAACTTCTACCCTGCCCCAGCAGGTCCTCAGGGACCTTCCATGCTCCCCAAACCAAACGATTCCTCCATCTCTCCATCTCTGGGTGCAGGGGGCATGGCTTGAAGAGAAAAAAATCCTGGAAATTTAAGAATCCTGGAAATTTAAGAAAAATCCTGGAAATTTAAGAAAAAAAATCCTGGGATAGGTACAGGTTAATGAGCATCTCCAGTTAGCCCTGCACGGTGGGATCAGAAAGACCACAAGACCCAAGTAAGGGAGGCAAACATGTGCAAACTGAGCTGCGACTCATGTTAGGATACTCTGAACGTCAGAGGTACAATGGGCTTCTTGTGAGATCCCAGGGAAGGAGCCATGAGTGAGGTCTGGGTGACTCTGAGAAGGCTCTGGAGGACCTGGCGTTTGGACTAGACCCTTGGAGTGGAGCGGGGTTTCCACAGGGAGAGGAAACTGGGAAAAGATTTTGCTGATCCTTCAAACTGCACCTACAAAGCGTGATCAGAGATTCTGAGCCCTGCCCTTTCTACCACGCCAGCTGGGCAGGACAAAGACAAATTCATGGACCTGAGTGGATATGAGTCCAGACTGTGATACCTGTTTGGGCCAGTCACATGACTTCTCTGAGCCTTGATTTTCTCATCTGTAAAATAGGAATTACAGCTATTTCACGGAGTTGCCATGAAGATGAAGTCATTCAAGCCAAAAGTGCCTGCCACATAATGGACGCTCAATGTATGTTTCTTGAGCAAATACATGTAACATATGGCACTTTACAAGGGATTTCTTTCACAAACACAATTTTGATCCTCCAAAACATTTTGTCATGGTCCCTGCTCTCAGTCTCGTAATGTAAAATATGACTGACCCCCATCACACGTTGCAGGCAGCACTCACTTCCTGGGAAAGCTGGGCTCTGTATGCAACACGCTGCCCAAGAAGGAAAGGAAGCAGCACTGGAGACCTGTGTTTCGTCGTTAATCAAGATAAGGGCATTTTTTTCCAAATGTCTGTGGAGGGGGTCACACAATTTTAACCATTCACTGCTGTAACCCCATTTTCAAAGTGTGGTCTGTGAGCCATATGAATCAAAGTTTCTTGCAAAATCCAGGCCAAAATCCAGACATAAGGAATCAGAGGGTCGGGTCCAAGAATATGCATTTTGAACAAACTCAGGTTCATAAAGCTTGAAAAGTTTTTGAGGCTGTTGTGCCTGTTGTTCTCTTAGTCTGGTACATTCTTGCCCAGATAGACAAAGGGCTTGCTTCGTTCAGGTCTGTTTAAATGTCTGCTCCCCAGAAAGGTCTTTCTTGACTACTCAAATAGAGTAGCCTCTATCACCTTCATCCCCTTAATGTGCTGGATTTTTATCAAAGTACTTACAACCTGACATCATATTACTCTTGTGTTTGTTTATTGTCTGGCTCTTTCATTAAATGTAAGCTTCATGAACATATCCGTTTCACTGTTGTACCTTTAATGCTTAGAACAGTGCTTGATACATAGTGGATATCAGAGAATTACTCATTAAATGAATGAATAACTGCTCTATGCCCTTGAAGACTGCACTGGTCATTAGTGCTGACTGCCAACTATTTCCAGCTCTTTCCCCTTCTGAGCACAAGGTAGACTTGTAAATCTGCTCCTGTTTGTAGGATGGGTTCATATGACTAGTTCTGGTCAATAAGCTGTGAGTGAAAGTGACTGGAGCTTTTAAATGCTGGTGTGGGATCGTCCAGGCTCTCTCAGTTTCCCTTTGGCACAGTGATTGGCAAAATTAGACATGGTGAGTCTGATGAGAAGAGAGCCCATGCCAACCTGCAAAAGGCATGTAACGTGAGTGAGAAAGGAGCCTGTTATTTCAGGGCACTGAGCGGTGGAGCTTATTACTACAGCATAACCTAACTTGTCCTGACTCTTACAGCGATTCCATGTAGACAGTTGTGCAACTGTCAGAATCCCTGGGAGTTCCCTGAAAGCTTCGGGGATTTCAGGTGACTTCAAACGCCTCAAAGCCAAACAAAACCAAAAAACGTCCCTTTCAGGAAGTCAGGCCATGTTCTGTCCTTCCATTTTCCTTCTTACTAGGGGACTTGGGGAGGGAGACTGGGGGACGGTGGTAAAACAACTCACCCAATGGGAAAACTAGCACGCTCCGGGACCACCTCTGAAGTGATCTCACACCCTGACCACACACTCTAACCTCACTGTCATAATCCTTCCCCTTGGTCAAAAATAAAAGCAGCACACCCACTCTGCTGGGAGTGAGTCACAAACAGAAAAAAGTCAATGGGTCTGAGCCAAGAGGATCTACTAACAAGGGGGAAAAGCTCCCAAGGGAGGTGTTTCAGCAGATGCTGTGGTCTCACCCTTGTAGCCTGAATGACTAGACAGATCCAAAAAATGTTAAAGTCCGGGCATCCGACACTACCCCAGCAATGTCCTGACCTTATAATGAGACTAGAGTTTCTTTAGCACTTCTTCTCTGGAGAAGAAGGAATAAGTTGCTATTCATGTGGGGGGTGTGTGTGTGTGTGTGTGTGTGTGAACAAGAAAGAAGTCTATGTGTGTGTTGTGGGTGGTGGGGGGATGCTATTTCAGGGAAGAAGGGGACTGGGCTGGGAAAACTGGCATCAGAGGAGACATGCCCCAGCCAGGGAGCCTCATGTTGAGGTTGAGGAGGGCAACTACCCGCCCCAACTCTAATTTCTTGGCTCAGGGAGATGAACTTTAAGATAAACTTTATGATAAACTTTTTGGATTGGTTACATGGAGTTATATGATTAATATCTCCATTTTCATCTCCGTTCCCATCCAAGAAGCCAAATGTAGGGCTCTGGCCTTGCACTATCTCCTCCCGCATTCATGCTAAGAGCAGCCCCTGCCACTCCACCAAATCAGAGCTGCAGGAGGAAAACAAAAACTAGAGCATTTTTCTGTACAGCCCAGACAACTGGGGAAGAGCTTTATGCCTGATGGTTTCAGACAGTCCTCAGTTTCCCATGGCCAGAGATGATGCCCCTCCCCATGAGTCTCTCTATCCAGGAAATCTAGGCTGGGATGCCCAAACCATGCTTTGAGGCTGCAGGGAAGGACAGAGATGGAGACTGTTAGCAATTATTTCACAAATGGCATTTCAAAGCCGATCTTCCAGGGATGCACTTGTTGTCAGATCCCTGCTGCTTCTTGCCCCAACAGGCTGTCACTCAGAGCTCAAGCTGGGTCCATGCCCAGGACCTCACCCACCCACTGTAATCCTGGAAGGGAAGGAGTCTCAAGTGTGTGGAGATGGGCAACAGGGTGTGGACACAGCAAATGTTTATATGGAATACAGATTTCTGCAACAACCCCAAGAGAACTGCTTGCAGAAAAAGTAGGAGATGAAAATAAGACACCACAAGGGCAAATTGTATTTTCCCTTTTACACCTTCAGCAGAAAGTATTCAGGAATAGCCCCTATTGGGCTTTTCTCTGTCATGTCCACTGAAGTACACTTGTCCTGGGGAGAAGGAACAGAGAAGCCCATTCTCTTATCACCACTTCAGACCTAGAGCAATGGTTTTCCAAGTTGGGTCCCTGGATCAATAGCATCAACACCTGGGAACTTGCTAAAAATGAGTCATCTCGAACCCCAGCCCCAGACCTATAGATTCTGAAACTTTGGGGATGAAGCCCACTAATCTTTTTTTTTTTTTTGAGACGGAGTCTCGCTCTGTCACCCAGGCTGGAGTGCAGTGGCCGGATCTCAGCTCACTGCAAGCTCCGCCTCCCGGGCTTACGCCATTCTCCTGCCTCAGCCTCCCGAGTAGCTGGGACTACAGGAGCCCGCCACCTCGCCCGGCTCGTTTTTTGCATTTTTTAGTAGAGACGGGGTTTCACCGTATTAGCCAGGATGGTCTCGATCTTCTGACCTCGTGATCCGCCCGTCTCGGCCTCCCAAAGTGCTGGGATTACAGGCTTGAGCCACCGCGCCCGGCGAAGCCCACTAATCTTAACAAGCCCTCCAGGTGACTGTGATGCATACCAAGGTTTGAAAACCACTGATGTAGCAAAAGCAAGGTTAGGAGAGGGAAGAGGAAAGGTAGAGGAGGGGTGGGGCAGAGGGGGTGGCCTGTGGCTCACACCCCTCTTCGGAGCTCCTCTATTTGGTAGCACTGTGGGGTTGATTGTCCCATGGGTCGTTCCTCAGAAACCACCTCATAGGGTGAGCTCCGGCCTCTGGTGAACCCCAGAGCCCCAGGAACCTCTCATCTGCTACAGATTTGGGAGGCAGAGGACTATGATTACCATGAGGGAGAAGCCATGGACTAAAGCTGACTGGGAATTCCCTGGCCACTGGACTCTGGAATTCTTAGGAATTACCTAAAAATTACCTCCAAGGGAAAAACAAAAAGCAAAAGTGAAGATTCCCCTACAAAGCACTAGGGGGAGACCGGTCTCTGGCCTGGGAAGAGAAAGGAGAGACCAGGTCCAGAAGAATTTTAGACTATTCTTCTAAAAAATGACCACCGCTAGACAGACCAAACTGAACCCGTGTTTTAAGAGGAAAGCTGTGATCACTGAGTCGTAATGACGGAGCTGGAAAGTGTCAGGTTAACACCCACCCGTCTCGCTACCTCCAGCCCAGTGTGCAGTTAACAGAATTGGGGCTGGAGAGGGCCTAGGCCCAGGTTCAGAGATCCAGGAGTCCTCCTTATCCATGAGATGGGCCTGTTTCCATGGGCAAAGGTGCCTGTCAGGAAAAACTACATAATTTGTGAGAACCGGTGCAAAAAGAAGACGCCTGGCCCTTTGTTCAAAAAGTAAGACTTTCAAGATGGTGACCGCAGAGCGTTAAACCAGACAGGAGTCCATGAAGCAAGCCTTCATTGGGGAAAGTGCCGGGAGAAAGGAGATCTCTCTTTGGGTCCCATGACTGAGCCGTCCATACCAGGTTCCACGTAGGGCATTTAGGGGAACTGGTATCCCCTAAATAGTAGTTACTCGAGCAGCTCTAGGGAGCGGAGGGTTGGCTAAGGAAGAAAAGCTCCCCCAACCCTTGGGGCGCGGGAGCGTTCTCTGCATCGAGTCCCCCTACCTCCCCCGCACCAGTCTTCCAGGAAAGAGGAATACCCTACCCGGCAGGGCTGCAAAGGGAGGGGAAATCCAACCAGAGCGAAAGTCGCACGCGGACAGCTCTGCCAGCCCCAGCTGCGCTGGCTGCATCCGGCGGTCAGCCACGGGACAACGCGCGGCTGCCGGAGCACAAGCGGGGCATTCCCGACCCGCGTCGAGCTCGCCTCTAGAGGGGGCGGAGGGCGGCGACAAGCCGGAGAGAGAAAGGGCCAAGGAGCGCTGCCTTTCTGTCCGCACGATCAGCGGGAGGGTGGCGGGCGGACGCCTAGACGGAGGGGCCCTACTGAGACCCCCATCAAGCCAGTTCCCAAGCCTTTCCCTCCGACCTGCTCCCTCCCGGGGCGCGTGAGGGTGCGGGTGGCGGGTGGACCTGGTGTTGGGGGAAGTGATCGGCAAGGGAAAGAGGCAGGGCTGAAGGCCGAGGGTCCCTCGCAGAAATGCGCCCTCTGAACTGTACTGTACAGAGGCGCTCCTCTGCGGAATCCTGCAGCTGCTCCAGGTGACGCCCCCAAATCCACACTCGCGCAGACGTCACCCCGCACCGACCCTACCCCTCGGTCCGTCGGTGGTTCCCTTGGGTAGTTCTTCCTGCCACTCCGACTCTCCCCGCCCCCGCCCCGCCCAGCAGGCTGCGGTCCCTTTAAAGGCGCGCTGATGTGGGGCCGCCCCTTCTCTCGGGGCTGCCTCGGGAGTAGCGCAGTCGCCAAAGCCGCCGCTGCCAAAGCCGCAGCCACTAGCCGGGCATGGCCATGGCGTCCTCGGCCATTGGGCAGCGCCCGTACCCGCTACTCTTGGACCCCGAGCCGCCTCACTATCTACAGAGCCTGAGCGGCCCCGAGCCGCCGCCGCCGCCCCCCGACCGGTCCTCGCGCCGCTGTGTCCCGGCGCCCCTCTCCACTGCGCCCGGGGCGCACGAGGGGCGCAGCGCCCGGAGGGCTGCCCGGGGGAACCTGGAGCCCCCAACCCGGGCCTCCCGACCCGCTCGCCCGCTCCGGCCTGGTCTGCAGCAGAGACTGCGGCGGCGGCCTGGAGCGCCCCGACCCCGCGACGTGAGGAGCATCTTCGAGCAGCCGCAGGATCCCCGAGTCCCGGCGGAGCGAGGCGAGGGGCACTGCTTCGCGGAATTGGTGCTGCCGGGCGGCCCCGGCTGGTGTGACCTGTGTGGACGAGAGGTGCTGCGGCAGGCGCTGCGCTGCGCTAGTAAGTGTGAAGGCAGGGGAGGGGCGCGCGGGGAGACTGCAGTCTGGGGGCGAAGGACTGGTAGGGCCCTGGGGCAAGGAGAGAGGGGCCATTACACTCTCTGGCTCCAGGGGAGCCCCGACCATAAGGAGGTAACCCCTGGGGACAGTCTTCCCCTTAGCTCCCTGCCCTGTATCCTTTAGTGCCTGCCCACTGCCTAGGTATGGTTATGCGGTAGTTAACAGATACCTGTCTCCTGACAGGTGCATGCCTCGGCCCTACACACACACACACACACACACACACACACTCTCACACGCAGGTTGTGGGAGGTGGGTGGGTGATGGCCTCAGCGACAAGGTCATTCTGTCATCTCCCTGTGCACCCTCATGGTTTCGTTGTGAGTTCTTGGGAGTGGGTTGTGAGACTGCTGTTAGATGACCGTTTGACCCTTGCTTATTAGGGTTACTGACAAAACGCTTGTTTGTCCGCTCAGACCTCTCCTCCAGGCTCAGACCTCTCCTCCAGGGGGACCTATTGGGACAGGGAGGAGACCTTGTTAGGCTCCGGATAAAGGCAGGCTGTGAGACTGAAGAGAGCCTGAAGTCCCCCTGAACCCATGCCCCCTCCTGCCTTTCGCCTCTGGCCCCTCAAACCTTTGGACTCTGCTCCAATGTTTGGCTGTGCCCTGCCTCCTCCCCTTCCTCCTCCTGGGTTCCTGCCCTAGTCGTCATGCTCTAACATTACTCAACTCCTGACAGGGTCCCTTCATCTCCACAGCTCTCAGGCCCCTCCAGTCACCTCCTGAGCCAGGCTCTTCTCAAAGCCAGAAAACACTGGGCCCCCAGTGTATACATTTTCTGATCTAATCTTCAGTTTTCTTGGGGGTTTATTTTCTCCTCCTACAGTTAGGGGTGCGTATGCCTTTAATAGGTGTCCACCGTCCACCCCCTCCCCGGCATTTGCTCTTGCGTGTTTAGCAGAGGATATCCACAGCCATGTGTTCATGTGTTTACATGATATTTCAAATAACTGAAGCCCAAAGCACAGACAATGGCACAGCCTCTAACAAGCATCTCTGGAAATGGATTGTGGTTTGCATCTTTCAGCAAAGGCCCTTCCCCCATGACAGCAGCCTTACATCTCCCATCCAACTGTAGCGTTGGACAGCAGCAGCGATTTCCACATCAGGAAAACCCTACCTTTTTTCTGCCTGCAGTCTGCAGCCGAGGCTGTTCAGTGTGCTACCCGCTGCAGCTGGCTGCAGGGAAATAGAGCTCAGACTCTAAGCCTGGATCAACTGGAAGGGAAAGATTGGAAGGGCAGTGGGTGGTGCTCTTTCCTCCACCAGAACTCCCAGTTCAGGTGCTAATTAAGAAGGAAGGAGCAAAGGTTTGTAGAGGTACATGTTGTGGGTAGAGGGGCTGCTGTCCTTTGGTAAATGCCTTTGACTGCAGTAGAATCGAGTGCAACTTACCCTTGGGTGTGTCGGCAGCTTTTGCACTTTCAAGATTCCCTTACTGCATCCAACAACCCCTACACACAGGGAGAGAGCCGGGAGCCTCAGTGAAATGAGTTTTATCATAGCTGGAATCCCAGGAAATCTGCTTCATTGGCATTCTAGTTTGTAGTTAGACTTTGGGGGACTATATCACTTGTTGAAGATTTTGCACATAGTTTTGTGATTTTCTTTTTCTGGTTTGGTGATAATGGTACCCTTGTGTGTATTTGCATGTGCCTGTGTGAGATACTCCATGATTAAATGAATTGATCATCATGTCACATCAGAATTGTCGATCTCCTTTGATTAAGTCATACATCATTTCTAGTGGCAGGAAGACTCAGGCCCCCAGGCAGTACCTCTGACTTTGTGCGTGACTTGGTGAGGTCTTTTTACTTTCCTGGGCTCTCATGGCCCCCCACATAGTTGGTTTAATACTAACGATGTCTGAACACTGGAAAGAAAGCAAAACTGGAATCAAGGGGCTACAAAAAGGAGTCTCTGTTTGTCATGACTAATATTTAACTAATTGTGAACCTATGGCTGGATGGCAAAAGTTGAGAAACGTTCTGATGTGCAGATGAGGGCTGGCAGGTGGAGACATAGCAGGCCAAACTCATGGAGCATCTTTCTTCAAGCTGAAGGGTCTGATTCCATGGTGGGGTTGCTTTGTTTTATCTTCATTTTGAAAAGCAAGTGTTAGAAACAGGACTTTAAAAAATCATACTCTGCAGTAGTTAAGAGTACAGACTGGAACCAGAGCCCTGGGTTTGAATCCTGACTACCACTTAGTCCCCATGTTACCCCCGGACGTCTCTGTGTTCTGCTTCCTTGTTTAAAAAAAATGGGGACAATGATATTACCTACTTCAGCATGTTAATGTGAGAATTAAATGGATTAATATACATAAGGCACTTGGAACAGGGCCTAGCAAAATGCAATACGAATGTTTAATTCGATATGATTGTTATTGTCCCCTCCCATCTAACAGCTGTAACAACTAGTCTGGGCTCGTGACACCTCCTAGGATTACCTTTCGAAGCAGTGAGTACACTTTGCAAACTCTGCCTGGTTGCTGAGCTAAGTGGGGAGGTGACTGCCATAGGCATCCCAGAAAATTTGGGTATTAGGCGTTCTCTAGAAATGCCACTCCTACCTGATGTCCTGCTGTGGCTGAGGAGACCCTTCTGTGCCTGGCATAGGGGCCACGAAGTCCTTGGCTCCTTGTCTTTGTGTTACTTGCACCTAGCAGAGTGCCAGGCACACAGCAGGGTCTCACCGCGTGGTGAGTGATGAAAATGATGGCTTGTTTGTGCTATGAAATATCCCTGCCCTTGGAAACAGGCAGGAGGGCATTGGGTATGTGAATGTGAGTGACATCTGTCTGCCCAGGAGGCTGACACTGGGTGGGAACCATGTTGGCAGAAGGGGCTTTTAGTAAGGAAAACATTTCGGAAAACACTCTTCCCACTGTCTGTCTGCCTTTTTAGCAAAAGTTCATCTAACCTAAGCTTACCCCACTTGAAGGTCTGTAACCAAGCTCTGGTTAATGCTGGATTTGTGAACAGGGAAGTTCAGAGTTAATATTAATTTCTAGGATTAAAGAAATCATAGTTGTGAGATAGAGAAGGAAATCCAGTGGTGATATGTGGAAAGACAGAGAGAGAACGAAAGGTTGTGTGAGCACATGTGTGTGTTTTGGGGTAGGGGTGGTGGTGATGGTGAGAATGCATTTCTAGCATTCTAGCGGGGGAATGGTCAACAGCAAATAACCAGAGAAACTCACTGGCTGCCCTCTGACTTTGTTCTCAGGGACTTTCCCTTACAGATGATGTCCCTTCCTCTTCCTTCTGTAGAAGGTGCATGGAGGTGGCCTTTTACCTTTCATCTCATTTTGGTGGCTGCGTAAGCCATCCTGGACCAGGGAATGGTCTGGCACTTGGAGAAACCTAAGCCTTACTCAAACCCTCCTGGAGATGCTTAGACACACCTTGACCATTGTCAGTGGATGCCACCTGTCTGCTCCTGGAGTCCAAGTCTCTCTCCAGAGGGGGCGTTATTCAGGGTTGTGAAGTGTTAAGTGATTGGAATTACATGGTTGAAAGGGAGGCCCTCTAACCTCCCGACTCTGTGATAGATTTTAATGACGCTGTGAATACAAGGCCCTGCCATGCAGCCCTCAGGGAAGGGCACCGGGACTATTCTTATTAAGAATAGCTGACGTCTCCCAAGGCCTCTAGTCCGGTCTCTCTAGTCTTGTTGCTGCACTATTGGCTGGGTTCAACTCTACTTTCTGCACTTTCTGCACAGCTGGAAGCACCTGCGTGACAGCCCCCTGATCCTGCAGACCCATCTCCCCTTTGTGCATTCTTTGTGAAAAAGGCTCCTAGGACATTGGCACTGATTCTTCCTGTAGCAGAGAAAGGTCTTCATTTCAGGCCTCTCAGAAATCATCCTGTGTTATTCTGGCGGCTTCTGTATTTATTTACCTTCGGCACTTGGAAGGTATTTGTGCACCCAGCAGCACTGAGTGTGTGGTGTGTGTTTTCCTTGATTTAGCCCCATGTTTGGCTTTAGAGTTTAAGAAAATGAAGCACAGAAATGGATATTTTGTTGTTAAAGATTGTGGGAATCCCCCACTCCCAAGCCCTCTCCTACCCCTGGCTCTAATTGGGGTCTTCTTCTTGGGCAAGGTCCTGTTGGAGGATGTGTGTGTTAGGGGCCAGGGAAAGGACCTGGAATGCTTTCAAAGAGGCCTTCTGAGCTCCCCACGCTGCAGCCCGGTTTTCCTCTCCTCCCTGCTTCCTGTCTTATCAAAAGATGAAAGTGAAAGGATTAAATGTGCGCTTAATTTTCCCCACTATTCATCAGAGCATGAAATTTTCTGATTATGGAGTGTGGGGGGCTTGAATCCCAGGTACAGTCAAAAATGATTAATGCCACTTGTCTGCCAGCCTAATTAGACTTGGTAATGAACGTGTGTGTTTGCCTGCTGATCCTGCGGAGTTATTAGGTGGAAGGGAATTGACATCTCCTCGCAGCATTGAGGGTTTGGTCTGCTATCCTCTCTCCCCAGTTCTACGGGCGAGCCAGCCTGTGCCAAGCCTGGCAGGTAGTCCCTGAGTAACAAAGAAAAGACAGCCCCCAGCCCAGTCCCAAGGGCCCTGCTGGGTAGGAGAGTGAATTTATCCTGTCAGGGAGCCACTTCCTGTGAAGTGTGAGCAGATCTGGGGCCAGAGCTCAGGAGAAGCTGCCGCAAGGCCGAGTCCAGGTCTGAGAATGGGCACAAGAAGAATTCTTCGCATGTCAATAGTGTCTTTTCCCTGAAGAGCCTAAAGTGTTTTCATGCCCGCTGCTATATTCATGCTCAAAATAGCTCCATGAGGTCAGAATACAGGGATACAGGGATGCTTAGCTCAGTTGAAAGGGAGTTACCTGGTCAGAGGTTACTTGCTGGCTTTGCCAGGGACAGTGGTAAAGTTAGAACCTCTCGGGCGGGCCTCATTCTGACAGGTCTTCAAGGCTGTCATGATGTCTCAGGCCCTCAAGCCATTTCCTCCACTTTGGGCTTCAGATCCAGCACCTCTGTGTGAGAGGCAGTTACCTGAGATGGGATGGCCAGGGGTGGGTCCCAGCTCCTGCACCCCAGTGTTCTCCCACAGGGCTCTCTCTGGCTCCCACACCCACCCCTCATCCCTCAGTTTCCCCGTGGAGGGCAGCTGCTGGCACTGTTGCCCTGCCCAAGCTTACTATGAAGGCTGCTGAGGAACCTGTAAACACATCTCTGGCCTCACCAGAGGCCCTTCCTGTTCGCATTCCTCAGATGGCAAGGTGAGTATCCTTGGGTGGGTGAGTATTTGTGGGTGTGCAAAGCATGCAAGCTCCCCACCCCCAGCCCTTCTGAGGGAACCATGTTCCTGGGGCTCAGTCAGCGCCAGCTGGTACAATGTCCTTCTCACAAGCTTGCAGACCTGGGTCTGTGCTGGTGGCAGGATGTTTTCTGCCCCCCTGCAGGGTCTCGCTCCCTCTCTGCTGACTCTGGGCACCTGCCCCTCCCGCAGGGCTCTTTCTGACTCTCCAAGGCTGGGTGGGGAAGGGCTGGCGGCAGCTGGGAAGGCCGGGCCTGACTGGGGAGATGGTTTTGCATTTAGTCATTTTCAGTTTTTTTCCAAGAGTTTTGGCAAGCCTCTCTCCACATGTTCCGGGCTGGATCTCAGGGTCGGAAGGGGAACAGAGCCAGTTTTGGGGCTTAGGGGAAGCAGCAAGGAGGCTGAGGTGATGATGTTAGACCAGGCAGAAGGCTGGGTTCCCTGGGGGCACTGGTTTAAGTGGAATAAGGTCGGAGCTTGGGAGCAGTCAGGGGTTGCCCCACCCCAAGGTCAAGACTATCTTGACTCAGACCTGGGGAAGTGACTTTTGAGTTTTTTTCTGAAGCACTCATAACCATGCTGAGGAGACTCAGGCAGAGCCTGGTAGACCCCAACAACTCTCCGTGGTGTGGTCTTTGGCTGAAGTGGCCCACACGGCCATGCTGGGCCTGTTCTAGCATACCTGTGGTTCCTAGAGTACACAAAGGTTTGTGAGAGATGTACCCATCGGGAAATCTTTGAGGTTTGATTCTCTTTTTTTGCCCTTTTTGGAGAGGAAGGAGGAAGAGCAGTGGGGTCCCTCCGGGCGTCGTAGCATGTGTCCAGCCTCCCAGGGGAGAACGCCTCACTTTGGCTGAGGAGTCTGGTGACCCCTGGGAATTGTAGCACGTCCCAGATTTTCTTTCGGATTTTCCTACCTATAACTACTGCCCTGGCCCCATTCGAGGGCATGGGGCAGAGGGTTGAGGGGGAGTGCAAGATGTGCGTGCTGAGGGTCTGCATGAGGGTGATGTTGGAAAGACAGTCTGTTCATTTTTGTGTGGCACTGAGCAGGTGAGTGGATGGCTGAGTATGACATTTACCTGTGACAGGTTTATTCTTCAGTGGAGGGCCTGTGTGCCACCTTCTTCTGAGGTGATGATGTTATCCTGTGTGCTCCCCATTCCTGTTTTTTGAACAAACATATTTCCAGGGTGGGGCAGGTCTTATTTAGACGTCTGCAGTGGCCATTGGCTGGGGCTCCTAGAAAATTAAATCGTGGCCTACATAGACCTTTAAGAAATCAGACTCCAGGTTTTCATGAAAGTCAGGCCAAAAAGAAGAGCGATGTTCTTACTTTTTAAAAATCCTTTTATGTTTTGTTTCTACTGGACGCTAGAACTGGAAAAGAATTACCATTGTGTTTGCTGAAGATACAAGCTGGCATTCCGTGAACCTGCTAGGATGAGAATATTCACATGGAATAGGAAGAGTTGAGAAGGCAAAGAAACTGTCGGAGCAGAAATAACTCTGTTGCACTTGGCCGT
Organism: Papio anubis; assembly: GCF_008728515.1. Classification (NCBI taxonomy): domain Eukaryota; kingdom Metazoa; phylum Chordata; class Mammalia; order Primates; family Cercopithecidae; genus Papio; species Papio anubis. Next base: position 155,192,510 of record NC_044976.1, on the reverse strand, counting down.
CACTAAGGCCGTTTGATGTGCACTGCCTCTGTCAGGATTGCAGTTCTCTTGTTTGGTCGATAGAGCTGATGTAATCAGGGCCATCTCGTAGATGAGGAAACACAGCATTCAGGGAAGTCAAATGACTTCACTAAGATAACGCAGATCATTAGTAGCAAAACCAGCACCAGAACCCAGCACGGCATTTTGCCTTAGACTAACATCATTGATCACGCAAGTTAGTTGAGTTTATTTATTCATCTGCTGCCCTTCTGCCAGTGAATGCTGAAATGTCCAAAAAGGGAGGTACAGAAAAAAAAGGAAGGTGAGCCATATAGAAGCTAGAGAATCAGCTAGGGCTGGCTAATTGAGAATTGGCTCCACTTAAGCCAATTTTCAACAATCAGTTTCTAAATTGATCGTCATCATGTGTAAATCATGAGATCTTTAGACAAAGGGTGAAGTTTTTCCACATCTTAAGATGAAAGAAACAAGTGTGTCTCTCCCCGTTCCCACCTCACCCCGTAGGTGCTCAGTGTGTTAAGGGGGTGGGCCTGGAAATTCAGGTGGAGGATCTTTTTCTGTTCCTCCTTCTTGCCATGGCCCAGCTGTCAGAGCTCATGACACAGGACTAATCAGGGACCAAAGTGAAATTAACAGACTGGATGCTAGAGCGGACAGCTAGGGTGAAGAAGAGATGGATAGGGACTGGACAATAATCTGAGGTTGCCTAATGGACCTCTGGCTCTAATCTCAGGCAGCGATGTGGCCCCACGAGAAACAGTACATCTGGGGAAACCTCCCACCCCTAAGCCAGCTCTGACTCTGTATATTTCTCCAGGTCCATCTCTTATTTGGGAGCAGGTACCATTGCTTATTTTTCTTGCTGATTTGCAGGAGGCTGTTTTTTCTACCCAAGTTGAATGGAAGTTGCAGACTTCGTGGTTTCTGCTGAAAGAATTATGTGGGTTTTTTGCATCTGAAGAAGGTATTAACCTCCCCCCACAAAAAAACTTCAGAGATGTCTTATTATTCAACTGGAACAACAGATTCCAGTTGTAACATGAGAGTTTTGAGAGAAATGTTGAGCATATTGTCCATGAATGTCTATCCTAGTGATGAGTGTTTTTTAAAAGCCATCTAGAGGTAACTTTCATATAAAATAGGGTGATAATATATTGTACCCCAGCAAGTAAGATGGTGAAGGTTGTTGCTTCAAATTATGCCAGATTTTGGCTGGACTTGCCTCCAGCATGGAGTCATCACTTGAGTCATCACTTAGATGTTAGAGACAGCAAGAGGTCATTGCAGGCATTTCCCTGCCTCTAGGTAGTTCTCCTCCCAGACCATCATTACAGTAGAAAAATCTATCTAGTTTTCCAAAGGTCAGGAGTGAAGATCCTAGAGCTTCTGAAAACCCCATCTCCAGACTCTGCCAGTTCTTTCCTGTTGTCTTTCCCAATGACTTAACCTGTCAAAGAACAGCTCAGTGATGAGGAGAAAAGAGAAGTGCAGCCCAAACGGGGCATTCGGAAGGGATTTCCCCACATTACACGTGCCTTTTTCTTTTCTTTCTTTCTTTCTTTTTTTTTTTTTTTTTTTTTTGAGATGGAGTCTCGTTCTATCGCTCAGGCTGGAGTGCAGTGGCGCGATCTCGGCTCACTGCAACCTCTGCCTCCTGGGTTCAAGTGATTCTCCTGCCTCAGCCTCCTGAGTAGCTGGTGCTACAGGTGCATGCCACCACACCTGGCTGATTTTTTTGAATTTTTAGTAGAGATGGGGATTCACCGTGATAGCCAGGATGGTCTCAATCTCCTGACCTCATGATCCACCTGCCTTGGCCTCCAAAAGCACTGGGATTACAGGTGTCAGCCAAGACGACTGGCCGTGACTCACATTTTAAAGTTTCCCCAGCAGCCCCATGTTCTCTTCTTTGAGGGCAGGGATGGGAATGAGCCTTTGCCTGTGCTCAGCCAGGCAGGACTTCCTGGGCCTTCTTGGAGATCTTGGGTGCAAGGACTAGAGTTACAGCGGGGCAAGGAACTTGGCTCCCACCCCTGGCTTGATGGTCCCAAGTGTCATTTCAGGACCTGGACTTGCTTATGCCCTTCTTCTGGTACAGAAGTTGCTTGGTAAACTAGAGAGGGCCACAACAAAGGCTATGGGCAGCTCCCTTCTCCCTGAGGAAGCATTAGGGAGAAAGAACCAGTATGCCACTGAGGAAGGGTGGCATCTGAGCACAGACGTGTAAGTGCATCTTCCACAAGAGATTCTGCAAGTGTGTGATTCCTCTGAGGTGCATTTCCTCTGGTTAAGGGAGAGGTGTCCCTGCTGGGCATGGTGGCTTCACACCTGTAATCCCAGCACTTTGGGAGACTGAGGCAGGATGATCTCTTGAGTCCAGGAGTTCAAGACCAGCCTGGGGAACACGGTGAGACCTCGACCTCTACAAAAAATATAAAAATTAACTGGATGTGGTGGTGCCCGCCTGTAGCCCCAGCTACATGCTGGGAGGTGAGAGAATCACTTGAGCCCAGGAGGTCGAGGCTGCCGTGAGCCATGATTGGACCATTGCACTCCAACCTGGGCAACAGAGCAAGATCCTGCCTCAAAAAAAAAAAAAAAAAAAGAACAAGTGTCCCTCTTCTTGTTAAACTGGTCCCTGCTGGTGGTTGGCAGGTGAGTCCTGTCATCTCTGGGCAGCCTGGGAGGGGCACCCCTCTCTAGTGGCTTTTCTGGAAGGCTCTGCTGCCTGTCTGGTACCAGTCTTCTGTCTTGGACTGGGCAACAGGGCCTCCCAGAACTTTTCTACTAGGGCTTGGCAGCTTCTAGGAGTCAGACTGAGGGAACACCTGTGAGTACTGTTTTGGGGCAAGAGAACAACATTTCTGCCCTTTTGTGAGAGACTGACCTTTTCTCACCACCCCGCATCCTCTTCTGCTCAGGTATCTAGTCTCAGATAAATGAATGGCCTGACCCTCTTAAAGCAACACCACCTCCTTATGGGCCCTTCCCCCACCTGGGCTTAGCACGGGAGGATGTGAATTAGCTCCAGTTTGTCCCTTAGGAGCCTGTACAGCTGGTGAAGCATTAGTAATCCACCATCCCCAAAGAAATCCATTAACGAGCTCCTGGGCTGGGCACGTGGTGTGAGGTAACCGATCACTTCTGTCGTCTGAAACTTTGGAGACATTGATTTTCAGACTCACAGGCATGACTGAGAAGTGAGGCTCGAGGCAGGCTCTTCCCTGCAGCCTGTTTGGTGGGGGCATTTTTATCTTATCAAGCTAAAAGCCCCAGGAATAGAAAGTTTTCCATTGGGGGAGGTGGAGGGGAAAGGACCTCAGTGCGGAGAGAGAAGGATCGTCAGTCAGTCGGTGCGTGTACCAGAGCCTGAGGGCCCAGGTGACTGTTCGGGTCATGCGAGGCCCAGGGCCCTCCCCGGAGCCCTCCCCCACCCGGCACTCCACCCCTGACGCCAAGCCTGGAGAAAAGCTATTGATCTCCTGTGCTGAGATGACTGAGGGCCAGGAGGAGAAGGCCACCACTGCCTGCTTTGGGATGGTCACTGCTCAGCTCCAGCGGCTCTTCTGCAGGCTCCCGAAGAGCCACTCGGTCTCCAAAAAGCACCAGATCCTGCAGAGGTTCCGCAACGGGGCCCGGAGGGCTCGGGGTAGGTCCAAGACAATCTGGTCGGGGGAGCTTGGGTTCTGAGGCCTCTGCTCCTGGCCTCTCCCATGGAAAGGAGTACAGGATCTTTCTGGCAGTTTGCTATTTAGTGCTGAATTTAGCACTACTCCTTGGCCCTCCTGATTCCACAGAGAAAAGGCTTAGGTACTGTCACCAAAGGACATGGTCTGCCTGTTTCGGAGGCCTTGAGTTGGTAGTGGATTTTAACAACTTTTTGTTGGCTGAGAATTAGGGCCAAGCAGTCGTCTTAATCAGGATCACTGAGCTGGCAGAATATGGGTATCTCAGATGGCCACTGTTTTCCATTCTGCCTATCCTGTAGCCCTTCAGACCCTGCTGAGCTGCTGAATCAGCCTTCTGAGGACCAGGGAGCAGTGACGTTTCCCAGGCAAAGGCTTCTTACCTGCAGAGTTAGTGAAGGTGCAGGCTGCACGGGGCTGGAGGCTGCTGGGCAGAACACAGCTGGACAGGAGCCCTGGCCTCGGGAAGTGGCCAGACCACTGATTCCTCTCCTGAGCACTAACTAGGGCGAGAACAGTCCTTGCTTGAAGAAGGATAACTGGATGGCATAGCAGTGAGTGAAAGATAAGAGGCAGAGACAACCGCAATCCAAATCATCATAGGACCTTAGGTCATCCCATGCCCCTTTTCCAATGAAAGGAAGCTAGGACCAACAAAAGGCAGCCTGCTGGTGGCAGTGCCAGGACCAGGAACCCTGGGCATGTGCCTTCTAGCCTTGGATTCCTTCCGCTGTCTCATGCTGTCCACAGCATCTTACATTTCTGTAGCACTCTCTGCTAAAGACTCAGAGCATTTACGTTTGTTTGCCTTCACTATCATTTATTTCCTCCAGATCCTGGTGTGGTGGGAATGGGAAGGGGATTATTCTGTTTCACAGATGAGACAGCTCACACAAGTAAGGCCCCCGTTGAAGGTCATTGCCATCTGGCCGGGTCTGGAACCCACTTCTCTTTAACGGTTGGCACTCTTTGGGGCATACACAATTTTCTTGGGCCCCCTGTCCCCATTTTTCTCTATACTTCTCTCATATACTTCCAAGAATCAGTGGGGATCTAGGCAGGGCACCACACTAAGTCGTAGGAATGGGACTAAAATGAAGTGCCATCTCTGGGCTAAGTTTTTGGAAGCAGAGTTTTAAAAAACAATAGGATCTTGACTATGAAAAATATGACTTTTCTGATTAAGGTTTCCCTCTTGAGAAGTGGAAATTTTAATTGAACTAGACCTAATCCCCATTTGGAGACAAATATTCCTTAGCCAGCCTGAATAATTTATCCTCATCGATAGCCTAATACATACTGTGACCTTCACTGAGAAGAGAATTGGACACCGAGTTCCTCAATTTAAATGCTCACGAGCATGTTGGTATTCATCCTCTCTTTCCCCCTCCCTTACTCTCTAAGAATTATTCAGCAGATCATTTCCTTGCTCCTTTGCTATTCAGCCCAAGGAGTTATAGATTTAAGTAAAATCAATCAGGGCTGAAGTGGTAGCATTAAGGTCAGGGCACATACTGCACTGTGGCTGCGAAGGGCTTGCTTAACTTGTGTTAGCATTTGGGCTTAATTGACAACAGAGGAGGGGAGAAGACAGGATGCTCATGATGATGGGAAAGGTGGACTGCAGACTGTGGACGTCTGGAATATCCTAACTCACTCGCAGCCTGGAGTGTGGCATTTAAGAAAACGTGCTTGGTGGCCAGGTGCAGTGGCTCACGCCTGTAATCCCAGCACTTTGGGAGGCCAAGGCAGGCAGATCACCTGAGGTCAGGAGTTCAAGACCAGCCTGGCTAACATGGCAAAACCCCGTCTCTACTAAAAACAGAAAAATTAGCTGGGCAAGGAGATGGGCACCTGTAATCCCAGCTACTTGGGAAGCTGAGGCAGGAGAATTGCTTGAATCTGGGAGGCAGAGGTTGCAGTGAGCAGAGATCGCCCCACTGCACTCCAGCCCGGGTGACAAAGCGAGACTCCATCTCAAAAAAAAAAAAAAAAAAAGAGAGAGAGAGAAAAGAAAACAGGCTTGGAGCCAAGCTGCCTTGAGTCAGTATCCTGGAGTTACCACTTTCTGGCTGTAGGGCCTTTCTCCTACAGATTAGCCTCTCTGAGCCTCATTTTTCCAAGTATAAGATAGTGCAGAAAATCCCAACTGGTGTGGGGTAGATTAAATGTCAAACAGTTGAAACCATGCTTGGTGCATAGAAAGCCCGGCACTGGGAGCTGCTGGTGCTGAGTGCTCCCAGGAAGACTTTTCAGAACTGCTCCCCGTAGGTCACTGGGGCAAGCCTGCAGCACGGTTGTCTGCTCCTCCATTGTACCTGGGCCAGGGTGGACTGCCTGCATCTCAGTGGGAGAGATGGGATTTGAAGGTTGCCCAGGCAAACGTAGAGGAGAGACATAAACTCATAAACACATTCCCTGGAAAAATTCCTATCATTGAGTTTAGTACATCACATAATTAACAGGCAGAGCTAGATTAGCCCACTGGGTATCTTTAGGAGCTAAGCAAGCATGTCACCAAGGAGCAAGTCATATGTCATTTTAAAAGGCTGCTGGGGGGTCTGCGGGAAACAGGTCTGGGTCTCTCCAGAAGTCTCTGGTGGTCCTGGCTGCAGCGATGCAGCTGTAAAGAAGCCTTTGTGTGTCTCCAGCAGAGAGGGCCTCTGACATAATCTATTTACTTTCCTTCTCACTGCAAAAAAGCCTGCTTTCGCCCAGTTGATGATTGGCATTTTGAATGGCTGCAAGTGACATCAAAGCAGGTGTGGAAAAACCAGTTGGATGTAGTAGCCTGGCTGTCCCATGATGGACTGAACCTGCCTGCTCCTGGCCTCCTGTGACCTCCTGGCACTACAACTGGGCATACCTGCGGTGCATTCATATCTGTATTTCTGTACCAGCTTCATCTGCCATCCTGCAGTTTGCATATGCCCAGCCAGGTCTCCTTGCAATCCTACTTGGCTGTCCTTATCTTTGGGGTCTGTGGCATACTACCACAAATATACTCCAGGCTAACAACAAGCTAGGCTGCCCTTTGCCCCTTCTCAGAGATGATTGCCTGCCTTAAACACAGAAACACAAGCAAACAAAAGCAACCCTCCCCTCCTCTTTCCGTATGTGTCCCTCACCTCTACAGCCCAAATCCTTTGTCAGCTACTCAGGGTCCTCCGTCTGTCTTCTCAGGGGCCCCAGGGATGGCTGAGAGGGCCCAGAGCCCAGGGCTGGGGGACCTCTGCTGCTTTGTCTCTCTTACACCCAGAGCACAGTGACACATGCCTAGAGGAGGGGCCCCTCCTGAGCAGGCCTGGGGCCGAGAGGGTATCTGACAGCTCCACACTGGCTTTGGATACCACGGGCTTGTTGCTATTTGTTGAGTTCCCTTAAACCCAACTGCCTACAGTGTTTTAAATTATTTTTTATTTTCTTAAGGTGCCTGGCAATAGGATTTCTTTTGTGGTGATGATCAAACCAGTATATCTCTTTACTGAGCTCGCTTTCTCTCTCTCGAATCCTTTCACACACTTCTTCCTGTCACACAGAGTCTTGGTTGTGACTGCCTGTGCTTTGTAACAGTGAGCTATGGGAGGCCCTCAGTCAGCACATGGTGAGTGAATGCAGGCTACACGTGCACAAATGAACAACTGGTTAGGAACTGGGTGGATGTGGAAAGAGGGGAGATGGAACCATAGAAAAAGGTTCCCTCTTCTCTCCCTGTGTATCTCTGAGTACATGTGTCCTGATGGTCACACATAATTTAATTGCCCTGTTCAGAAACTATGCTATGTCTTTGCACTTCTCTCTGCATGGCCATACCCTAAATGCAAATTGAGCATTTCCCGATATGGTGTCGGAGGGTCCAGGTGACAAATCTCTCACATTCACTTGCACGTGAGGAATGAGGTCCGTTTGGCTTGCTCGCCCCAGCACCCTGCCCCAAACCATTTACTTTTACACTTTCTCCCAAAATAGATTGCCTCTTACCATTCTTGACCAAGCGGGGATTCTCAGGGCTGCTCTGTGATGTGCACCGAGGGCCTGCAGACTTTCCCACCTCTTTCTGCGCCCTCCACATTTTCTCTCGGCCATCACTGTCATCAACAAGCTGTACTGCATGAGGCCACAGTGCGATGGTATAAGAAGGTCGGTCAAATAGAGGTGCATCTCTTAAAGGGGCATAGAGCATCATCGGGAAACATAATGTATATAAAAATTACAAAGAACCCCCTAAAATGTAGTCAAGCCAAAAATGAATTAAAATTTAAGAAATTTAAAAAGGTTTAGCTATTGTAAGATGACTGAATTCATTTAAAAGTAAAGCTAATTTTAGACAACAGTGGGCTATGGTTAAAACAATAGAAACGTTATAAACATTGGATGTATTAAAAAATATATGCCAGGTGTGGTGGCTCACGCCTGTAATCCCAGCACTTTGGGAGACTGAGGTGGGCAGACCACCTGAGGTCAGGAGTTCAAGACTAGCCTGGCCAACAAGGTAAAACCCTACCCTACTAAAAATGCAAAAATTAGCCAGGCATGGTGGCGGGCACCTGTAATATGATATTAGGAAACATCAAGGGATAGGGGCAGAAGAGATGGGAAGGAGAGCTCTCACATTGTCCTAGCAGGGAGTCAGTTAATACAGTCTAAAGTTGAAGCATAGTTTGCTAAAAATGACTCAACATTATTACATTTATTTATAATACACACACAGAGAGAGAGAGAGAGAGAGAGAGAGAGAGAGAGAGAAAGTGGGGACATGCTTCAAGCTGCAGCACCCCCAAAGAACAAAATGATGGGAACAGGCCATGTGGAGAAGGTGCCGGGGGTCAGGCCTGTCCCCCTTGTCCTGGGTGCCTGGCAGGCGCTCCTCTTACTTCCTGCATCTTGTGTGAACTTGTTGTGAACTGTCTTGCCCTCTCTTCCTCTGCCCACTCCTCCCAAGACACCCCCACCTCAACACGCCCAGCCTGGCCTGGCCACAGTACGTTCCTTTTGTTGGTGTTTTCAGCCTAGGGATGTGTGGTTGTGTTGGAGATGGATGATTAATGTGCCTGCCTGAAAGGCACACCCACCCACACCCACCTACGTGAGACAGGATGGTGCCCCTACGGGCCAGCCGGGGTGCCCAAGTTCTGCCAGGCAGGCTGGGTGTGTTTGGGAGGAGGGCACAGGGGACACATCCAGCCTACCTGGGAATGTGGCTTGGAGAATAAATCACTGATACGTTGGGACCCAGGTTCCAGAAAGAATTTTTTTTTTTTTTTTTTTTTTTTTTAGAGACAGGGTCTTACTCTGTTCCCCAGGCGGGAGTACAATGGACCAATCGTAGCTCATTACAAGCTTGAACTCCAGGGCTCGAGCCATCCTCTCACCTCACCCACCTGAGTAGCTGGGTCTACAGGCACACACCACCCGCCACCCAGACTAAGGTTTTAATTGTTTTGTAGAGCTGTTTTTTTGTTTTTTGTTTTTTTTTAAAGAAAAAAACAATTGTTTTAATTGTTTTGTTTTGTTGCCCAGGCTGGTCCCAAATTCCTGACCTCAAGCAATCCTCCTGCCTCAGCCTCCCACAGTGCTGGGATTACCGGTGTGAGCTACCTTGAGGGCCCCAGAGAGAATTTTAATATCTGCTTTGGTCTCTGAGCAACAACTGAGCAGATCTTATGCCTTTCCCTTTAGTACAAAATGGCTGCTCAAAAGTGTATGTCAACCCCACCCAGCCCTGCCACACAGAAAAATAATAGAGTCATTTTGGAAGAGAGTAAAGACCAGGATCTTGGGATGGTCTTTAGCTCTCTTGCCTGTGCCTCAGTTCAGCAGAGGTTCCCAGCTTCACCCCATGTTTCCAGCACTTTCCCTCCTCGCCGGCCTTGGAGGAGCCTCCTTCCATAAAGCCCTCCACCCCAACCCACTGTTTTACATGGGAACTCAGCATCTGAGCCAAACTGGAGCATGCTCAGGCGCATCCCCTCTTGGCTCTTCCCACAGAGATGACAGCCCCTGGGTGTCAGCTGCCCATCTTGCCTGTCCACGTGAGGGGCTGGCCATCTCTGACCTTAGAGTTCCAGGTCACTCATCTTACCATTACATTGAGCTTTCCTGTGTGCTTCCTAGCTTGTTTTCTGGCACTGTGTGTGTGTGTGTGTGTGCGTGTGTGTGTGTGTGTGTGTTGGAGTTGGGGCTGTGGTTGTGTGGAGGGAGAGAGCAGTTGTGTGCCTCCAGGCCCTCTGGGTTGGGCTGCGGGATGCTGAATGCCCCCAAGGTGGTCTGTCCTCTAAATCAAGGAACTACAGTAAGTGGTCTCAAGAGGGCTGGGGTTCGCCTCCTTCCTGGAAACATAAGGATACAGATGTCCTGAGCTGGCTGCCTGACCCTTGGAGTGAGGAGTTTCCATTCTCTTGCTGCCAGCCTCACTAGGAGTTTAGCCAGGAGTTTGAAAAACTTATAGATCGTGTTGATTTTGGCAATGGCTGCAGACCTCCAGGCTTGACTATCACAGTCTCTTTGCCTTCCCACTCACCAACAGCCCCCTGCTTTACTCCTCTGGACCCATTAAAGGCAGAAGTTGGAGGGAAGTGGGACCAGGTGGGAGGAACTCAGAGGAGCAGGAAAGTTGCACAATTCTTCTTACCCTAATACGTTAGAAGGGGACCTGAAAATTGAGAGGGTTTTTGGCTGGCATCACATGCTGAGTCCACAGGAAGCTGGGTGGACTCAGGCATCTCACAGCATTGAAAATGACAGCTGCCATTTACTGAGCACCTACCATATGCCAGGTGCCATTGGATGCTTTGCATACATACTCTCTAATTTTGGCAACAAATTTGCTAGCAAGAAAGATATTACCAGCGCCATTTGCAGTTGAGGAAATTGAGGCTAACTAAATTCCATACTTAACTGAGGTTAATTGTCCGGGTGTCTCATACCCAATTAGAGGGAGGGCTCAGGCTCAAACTCTGATTCATGTGACTCCAGAGTCCAGATTCATTCCACGCCCCAGCTTCCGACTGAGTGTTCCATCTTTTCCACCCATTCTCCAAGACCTCTATCGCATATGTTAAACAGTGTGTTTCAACGGATCCCACCATCTGGGTAAGGATTTCTGATGTATGGCTGGTAAGTGGGTGTGCTCCGGTGCCAATCTGTGAGGCAGTTGGTGCTGGGAACGTGGTGTCCATTTTGGCTTTGTAGGGAGCAGGTTTGCAGAGGCTGGGCCTCTTTGAGTGGGGAAGGCTGAGAGCCTGCTGTCTTGTGGAGCCTGAACTTGGCTGAAGAGCTGAGCTTTCAGGACAAGAACCTTTGGCTGCTGCCTGGGTGGTTCCAAGTCTCCCAGATATGGTGTTCCAGAGACAAAGGGGTCATGGATGGAGGACCAGTTCAGAGCGGGCAGACAGTATGGATGGCTTCAGAAACTCCCAGGATGCTGGCAGCCTCCAAGGCTGAGTGACTTGGTTGAGCTTGGAGGACAGCTGTGAAGTGGCACATCTCAGGCCCTCCAGAGACAGGACAGAGACCTCAGGTGGGGCACTCTCCCTGCTCCCTGCTAGGAAAGAGCAAAAAGCACTCCTTTCCCAAATTCCTTCAACCCAGGCTCTTGCTGGCCTTGGACCACCCTGACTCCCATCCCTGATGAAGCCCATCCCTGGCCTCACGCAGTGCAGAGTAGGGACCAGGAGTAAGTGGAGGGGATGGTTCTGAGGAACGGGCTGTTGAAGAGCAGCCAGGCGGGATGCATCTTCACTGTCCACCCTGCCACTCGCCAGCTATGGGGCTGCCAAAGGTCATTTAACTCTTCGAGTCTCAATTTCCCCATCTCTAAAATAGGAGTAGACCCAATGAGTTAAAAACTATGTCCACAAAAAAACCTGAATAAAGTTGTTTATAGCAACTTTATTCAGAGTTGCCAAAATTTGGAAGCCACCAAGATGTCCTTTGGTAAGTGAAGAGATGAATAAACTATGGTCATCCAAATAATGGAATATTATTCACCAGTAAGAAGAAATGAGTTGTCAAGCCATGAAAAGACAAGGAACCCCATAAATATATATACAACTTCTATGTACCCACAATTTTTTTTAATTAAAAAAAAAGACAGGGAGATAATACTAAGTGAATCATAGTACTAAGTGAAAAAACCGATCTGAAAATTGGCTACCTATCTTATGATTCCAACTATATGATATTCTGGAAAAGATAAATCTATGGAAACAGTTAAAAGATCAGGGGTTGCCAGGGTTAGAGAGGAAGAAGGGATAAATAGGCGGAGCACAGCGGGTTTTTAGGGCAGCAAAACTACTCTGCCTAAGGCTATAATGGTGGGTGTATGTCATTACACATGTGTCCACAGCCATAGACTGTGCAGCACCAAGAGTGAACCCTAATGTAAACTATGGACTCTGGAGATAATGACGTGTCGGTATAGGTTCATCAGTTGTGACAAATGTACCACTCTGGTGGGGGACGCTGATAATAGGGGAAGCTGTGCAGCATATGTAGGGGCAGAGGATATAAAGAACTCTCTGTATTTCCTGCTCAATTTTACTGTGAACCAACATTATTCCAAAAAAGTCTATTTTTAAAAAATGAGCAGTGGCTAGGCACAGTGGCTCACACCTGCAATCCCAGCACTTTGGGAGGCCGAGGCAGGCAGATCACTTGAGGCCAGGAGTTTGAGACCAGCCTGGGCAACATGAAACCTCGTCTCTGCAAAAAATTAAAAAATTAGCTCTCTCCTCCCGCCACCCAAGATGCTGAAAGGAAAGAAGGCCAAGGGGAAGCAGGTGGCTCCGGCCCCTGCTGTCATGAAGAAGCAGGAGGCCAAGAAAGTGGTGAATCCCCTGTTTGAGAAAGGCCTAAGAATTTTGGCATTGGACGGGACATCCAGCCCAAAAGAAACCTCACCTGCTTTGTGAAATGGCCCTGCTCTATCAGGTGGCAGCAGCAGAGAGCCATCCTCTATAAGGGGCTGAAAGTGACTCCTGCCATTAACCAGTTCAGCTGGTTAATGCCAAACAGCTACTCAGCTGCTTAAGCTGGCCCACAAGTACAGACCAGAAACAAAAGCGAGAGAAGAAGCAGAAGCCGTTGGCCCTGGCCGAGAAGAAAGCTGCTGGCAAAGGGGATGTCCCCACTAAGAGACCACCTGTCCTTCGAGCAGGAGTTAACACCGTCACCACCTTGGTGAAGAACAAGAAAGCTCAGCTGGTGGTGATTGCACACGACGTGGATCCCATCGAGCTGGTTGTCTTCTTGCCTGCCCTGTGTCGTAAAATGGGGGTCCCTTACTGCATTATCAAGGGGAAGGCAAGACTGGGCCGTCTAGTCCACAGGAAGACCTGCACAACTGTCGCCTTCACATAGGTGAACTCGGAAGACGAAGGCGCTTTGGCCAAGCTGGTGGAAGCTATCAGGACCATTTACAAAGACAGATGCGATGAGATCTGCCGTCACTGGGGCGGCAATGTCCTGGGTCCCAAGTCTGTGGCTCACATCGCTAAGTTCAAAAAGGCAAAGGCTAAAGAACTTGCCACTAAACTGGGTTAAATGTACACTGTTGAGTTTTCCGTACATAAAAATAATTAAAATAATATAAATTTTCCTTCAAAAAAAATTAGCCAGGTGTGGTGGTGTGTGCCTATAATCCCAGCTACTCAGTGGGAGGATCACTTGAGCCTGGAAGGTCAAGGCTGCAGCGAGCCGTGTTCACGTCACTGCACTTCAGCCTGGGTGGCACAGTGAGACCCTGCCTCAAAAAAATCAATACAATAAAATAAAAATTAAAAATTGGGGTAGAAACACAAATTGCCCAGTCATAGTATGGATTACATGAACTAATGCATGTAGAATACCTGGTGTATGGTGGGTTCTGAGTAATGGTACCTGAGATCATCACAGTATGGGTACGTGATTTTTCTTTGTTCCCTTTTTGTGGCATTTTTCCATTAGGAAAGAATATATTTTCATTAGAAAAATTTAAACAATTTAGAAACTATAAAGGTAGGAAAAGCACTTGAAATCCCATCACTCAAAGCAAACACGTGACCTGCCTTCCAGACATCACTCTGCATAATGTGTAAGTATGTATAGATTTTATATCACTGAAATCATAAAATGCAACCTTTTTCCTTTTTTAGATCGATGCTGTGGACATATTTTCATGTTGACCAATGTTAATATGCATCATCTTATGTAATGGCTACACAGTATTCCATTTCAAAATATAATTATAACTAGTCTTTTGTAGATGGATGTGGGGGTATTTCTAGCATTTTGTTGTCATAAATAACTGCGTGATGAACATTTTCGTGATGATATATTTAGATATGAGTAAATACACACTCAGAATGAATTCCTGCAGGAAGTTGATACCACCTTCTCATTAGTACCTTCTCATTTCCCCACATCCCCTTTAATACTGGAAGTTATTAACTTTGGTTAACAATTTTCTTTTCTGACACTAGAGTGAGATTTTAGAAGTTCAAATGTTGGAGGAGGGGTGAATAGAAAAGCAGGGAGGAGGGATGTTCCAGGGGGCTGGCAGAGCCTTTCTGCCACGTGGGGCAGGGTTACCCCTTGCAGACTCCAAGCAAGTACACCCAGCCACTCCCCACTGCAGGGAGCTGAGCCCTGGGGCCTCCCTTGCTCATAGGGGAGCCATGGACATTCTGAGGATGATCAAGACCTTTTCCTTAGGACCGTGATGCACCTACAGGTGAAGGTCTGGAGGAAGGTCAGTGGGCACTGATGGGGTGTGCACAGACGGGCTTTTGGGATGAGGATGTCTGATGCTGCGGCCACTGGCCAGATGGACTTGGATGTTAGGGAGGTAAAAAGAAGAGCTAATATTATTGAACTCCTAGTATGTAGCAAATGTTGTGGTGTTATTTACATAACTTTCTCATTTAATTCTCAACAACTGTACTGCTATCATCTCCACTCAACAGATGAGGAAACCAAGGCTAGTAGAGAGTTAGGACCCCGGCCTGGGGTTGGATCAGCACTCGCACTCTGGTCTCTCCACTTCAGCAAAAGGCAGAGAACCATTCCTTCCTTTAGTCACTCAACCAATTCATAGTAGTCCCTTTCTGAATGCTTGCCAGTGAATGGGCTTCCCAAACTCGAGCAGGGCCCAGAGCAAAGGGCTGCAGAAAGGGTCGCATTCAGGAATTGTGGCCAAGGAGATCTGGAGCAGGCGGTGAGGCTGCAGAGGGAACAACTGTGTCTATTGTATGAGGGTCTGAGTCTGAAGGGACATCTTGGGGCCAGGTTGAGAAGGGGTATCCTAGCTGGGGGAGCTGGCAGGGTAGAGGCTGCAGGGTGAGGGTGTGGGGGGCTGGAGGCCCCAGGGCTCAGCTCCCTGCAGTGGGGAGTGGCTGGGTGTACTTGCTTGGAGTCTGCAAGGGGTAACCCTGCCCCACGTGGCAGAAAGGCTCTGCCAGCCCCCTGGAACATCCCTCCTCCCTGCTTTTCTACTCACCCCTCCTCCAACATTTGAACTTCTAAAATCTCACTCTAGTGTCAGAAAAGAAAATTGTTAACCAAAGTTAATAACTTCCAGTATTAAAGGGGATGTGGGGAAATGAGAAGGTACTACTTTATTGATGGTATCAATAAAGCCGCTTGGGATGGTCTGTGCTCAGAGGGCACTGGAGACCCTCTCTGGGTGGTCTTGGAGCTGCCATAGCTAGTCCAGCCCAGAGGCTCCACCCAGTGGAAAAATGGGGGATTCTTAAAGGAGAATCCCCTTGAAAAGGGAGTGAAGATAGGCACCATGAGATGGCGACAGTCCCCACTGACTTGTTCAAGAGGATCAGGACAAGCTTTATACCTGTCTTTTGAAAACTTTGGTAAATTGTAATTTTCCAATGCATATTATTTTTTCAGACTTCCCTGTAGTGCCTAAGAACAAAATTATCTTAAAACTAAAAGTGATTTGTGTGCTTGTTTTGGAAATACCTATAGGGTTAAGGCTGGTGAGACTCAGGAATCCACATAGCAGAGCAGTGGAAGGAGAGGGTAGGGGATGGATCATTAACTCTTAACTGGGAGCCTCCACCTTCCAGGGCTTCTATGTAGTTCTTGACATCAGGAACCCCATTTAATCCTCATGGTAGCCCTAGGAACTGGCTACTATGATTCCTATTTTAAGGTAGAGAAAATTAATGCTCAGAGAAGTTCATAACTTACCCAGGGTCACAGAGCTAATTGAGCGGGGCCTGGAGGCCACGCCTTCTTCAAAGTCCATCTCTTTCCATGACATCATAGCATAGGCCGCTGGTCCTCAGGGACAGTGGGGAAGGGGGTGTTAAGGTTTGCTGTAAGATTGGCTTTCTTCAAAAAGGCCTAGCAGTGTTCAGAGAATGGACATAGGTTCCTGGATTCAGAAGTTGTCCTGCTTTCCCTCAGGCATCAGAAGTTGCTTTGTCCATGCAGAGTGAGAAGCTGCTGTTCACTGACCTGGGATTGACCACAGGGGAGGCTGGTAGCTCTGCTGTCATCCGGGCTCAGTCACCTCAGTGCCTGCCTTGCCCTCACCCACGCCTTGGCCTGGGCTGGAGGCAGGGAGAGTTAAGTGGAGAGTTCTGTGTTGTCTCTGTATCTGGCATGCAACTCTGGGGTGAAAGGGCCTTAAGGGTTTCTTATCAACAGAATAAGTTATCAACATACCTGCTTTCTGGTTCAGAAAACAGCCACTTGGGCTATGCAGCCACACGGCAGAGGGTGCATGTGTGTGCCTCTGTGTGTGTGTGCATTTGGCAACTGGGGTGGGGCAAAAACTAACATTGGCAGCCCTGGGGATTAAGGGGAGGTTTGCAGCTTCTGAATTTTGGAAAAAGTCTCCTAGCTGTGGAACTCCTATGTAGTTCCACCTGCTGGCTTTACCTCCTCAGGGCTAAAGGGAAAGAAGTAATGCCATCTCCAAGCACAGGCCACGATGGCCTGTGGGCCATGTTTGAGGTGACCTTGGCAGTAACCTTCAGGGACTGTGAAGCTCAGGAGCACGCCTGGCGGAGGTAGGCAGGCCACCTTGGCCTCAGTTTACCACTCCCTAGCCTCCCCGTCCTGTCCTGCCAGCCCACTGTGATCTCTGGAGAAGGTTTCCAGTAGAAACCGCCATCTGTTTGGGCCTAAGGGCTCTGTGCTCCTAATATGGCCCAGGGAGGGTCCATGTTGTGGACTGAACTGGGCTTTCCCCAAAAATGATATACTTAAGTCCTAAAGCCCAGGCTGGGCATGGTGAATCACGCCTGTAATCCCAGCACTTTGGGAGGCTGAAGTGGGAGGATCACTTGAAGCCAGGAGTTTGATACCAGCCTGGGCAACATAGAGAGACTGTGTTTCAACAGCAACAAAAAAATCAGCTGGGCATGGTGGTGCGCACCTGTAGTCCTAGCTACTCAGGACACTGAGGTAGGAGGATGGCTTGAGCCTAGGAGTTTGAGGTTACAGTGAGCTATGGTCATGCCACTGTACTCCAGCCTGGGTGAGAGAGTGAGACCCTGTCTCCAAAAAAGAAAAAAAAAAGTTCTAACCCCCAGTAGCTCAGAATGCAACCTTATTTGGAAATATGGTAGTTGCAGATGTCATTAAGATGAGGTCACACGGGAGTAGGGTGGCCTCCTAATTCCATATGACTGGTATTCTTATAAGAAGACAGAAGCACAGGGAGAACGCCACGTGACGATGGACGCAGAGGCTGGAGTCATGCAACTGCACACCGAGGAATCCAGCAAATCATCAGAAGCCAGAAAGAGGCAACACAGGACTCTCCAGCATATTTCAGAGCAGGCCTGGTCCCGCCAACACTTGATTTTCATCTAGCCTCCAGAACTGCGAGACAGTAATTTTCTGTTTAAGTCACCTGGTTCATCATACTTGGTTCCAGTGGTCCTGGGTGCTGAGGTCCTGGGCCCTCCATCCCAGCTCCTGGTTGTGGCTCCCTCCTGGGGAGAGGGGCTCCTATTGTGATTTGTCTCCTTCGTTTCCCTTTACAGTTGTCCCCTTCTATATGTTTTCATAGGCCCCTCTTCCAAATCCTGGAAGCACATTTGCTTTCCTCAAAGCATCCCCTAGGAATAGGGATAGGGGCTCTCGTTGGAAGGAAAGGTTAGAAAGGGGAAAGGATCATTTGACTTTACAGATGGCAATGTCAATATCAAGAAATGCCTCTTCTCCCAGAGAAACTACAGCTAGAACCTACAAATGTTGCTCCCTAATCTGTTGCTGCGTCTTGTTGGCGAGATCCTTGTTCTCTTTAGTGATGACAGAATCCCACGCCTCCTCTTGGCCCCTGTGATTAGGTCATAGGGGTTACCTGGAGTCTGATCTCCTCTGGAAGCTCCCCAGAGCTGCCTGCATCCTGAAGCCCTCCCTACCTGCTCTGGCTGGCAACTGTCTCTGGTTGAGCAAGCTTCCTAAGTCTGTGCCATAGCCAGGCCCCTGCTTTGGGCTGTCTCTGTTGTTAGATATCTTTTCACATCTGCATCCCATCTGCCCAGCGAGCCTGGGTTTCCCAGGTTTCTTGTCTAATTCCTCCTCACCCTCTGGCTGGCACAGAGCATGAGGAAGTCCCCATGCTCCAGACACTGATGCTGCTGCCACAGGAGATGGCACTAGCTGTCCAGGGAGGGCTGAACCCTTCCTTCCTGGAAGCTGTGCTCCACCCAGAGTTTCACTTTTCCCTCCCTCCTTCCTCATCCAAACTGAGCACCTACCCAGGTGCAGTGGCTCACACCTGTAATCCCAGCACTTTGGGAGGCAGAGGTGGGGAAATCACTTGAGCCCAGGAGCTCGAGACCAGCCTGGGCAAAATGGTGAAACCCTTTTTAATCAGCCAGGTGTGGTGGTGGGCGCCTGCAGTCCTGGCTACTCGGGAGACTGAGGTGGGAGGATTGCTTGAGCCCAGGAGGTGGAGGTTGCAGTGAGCCATGATAGCGCCACTGCACTTCAGCCTGGGTGGCAGAGTGAAACCCTGTCTCAAAAAGAAAAAACAAAAAAACAAAACATAAATTGAGCACCAGCTGAAGATTGTGGAGGACAGTGGAATACCAAGGATAGGGTTTGGTTTGGTTTGGTTTGGCAGCAGCCGGTGATGGGCTGCCTTAAGGGAACTGCAGTCTGTGGAGAATTAACCACCGGGCTCTAGTGGAAAGTGGCCCTGTCTTTGGAATCTCATGGGTCTCCCCAATCCCTGAACACGTCAGGCCTGCAGGCTGTTGCTTTTGGGTTTGGAGAAAGGCATGGGGGCTCTGACTTCATCTCTGCTGGCCTAAAAGCCCTGAGCTTGGCATTTCCAGGACCAGGAAATATGAAGATGTGCTTCAGGTTTTGCTGCAGCCTGTGATTACATGGTCCGATGGAACAAAGTCTTTGGTGCTCAAACAAGCTTCTTATAAAATCCCAGAACACTTCCCGGAGTCTTCTGCTCCTTAGCGTTGTCCAGCTCAGCATGGTGATGTTTTCAGGGTGTGTATGTGTGTGTGTGTGTGTGTGTGTGAGAGAGAGAGAGAGAGAGAGATTCAGATGCACAGAGGGACACAGACTACCTGTGCCAATAGGATGAGAGCTAAAAGAGGAGGCGAGAGAAACTCCTCCTCTCCCAGGTGCCTTCCCATTTGTGCTTTATGGCAGCTCTCATCACCGTGGAGTTGGGTGAGCTTTCAATCCTTCCTCCTTTTCCTTGTTGCCACTTTTTGGCATCCCCAGAGCATTCTTCATCACTCAGAGCTCTGCCCGAGCCGTATAGGTGTGTCCCAGGGCCAGCGCCGGGAACAATGCTGTCCATTGAGGGCTGTGGCCTCAGTGCTCCCTTATCAAAGCCCTGGTGTTTCTGGGCACTGCGGGCAGAAGTTTGGCCTGCACTTCCCTTTGTACCCTTCACATTACTAAAGGGGAGGCTGTTTTTGTGCTGAGCAAGAGGTCTCCCACGGAGGGCCCAGAAATGCATGTGGGTGCCTGCAGGTGGATGGGTGCATGCCCCAGGGAGCTGACTTCATTCATTTCTGTCTCCAAGTGAGAGGAGGAGGGAGGCCTAGCGAACCGTGGGATCTGAAGGAGAGGATATTGGTGGGCTTCACTTTCGAGCACAAGGGAGATGAGCAGTGGAGCTTCCAGACGCTGTTGCAGAAAGGTGGTCGGGCCATGGGTAGGAAGGTCGTGCAGTTCTTGGATCTCTGTGTGTCCCCACATTTGTCAGGGTGCTCCCCTGCAGACATTAGTGGTAAAACCCATGCAAGAAACATGGCCCAGGTGCTTATCTTTGGGTGAGTAAGGGAAGGGGCAGCTGGGGAGATGGAGGTGTCATTCCAAAGCTTCCCAAAAGAGGGGAGAAAAGGAGCCATCACTCCTCCCCAAGACAGTGTGTTCTGTGGTGGCTTTAAAAGTCGACACCAAATGTACTGAATTTTTGGAGCTTGTTAGAAGGAAGGAAAAGCGCTTCAAGGTGCCTGAGCCTTTATCAACCAAAAGTGGTCCCCTAATCCCCAGGTATGCAACCAAGTCCAGGCTGTCACGACTCCTGCCACAAACCCCGACCACCAGTCTGGGAGGCAGAAGATCTGACCTTGAGAAAGTCACTCAGTCTCTAGGCCCCAATTTTCTATCTGTAAAATGGAAATAATAATGATTGCAGAGTCACACAAAGTAATGCAGGTGAAAGCAGTTTGCAAACATGTAAAGCACTTAACTTGCATCCTTCCTGGGGGCTCGGAGAGCAGGGTGGCATTGTCACGCTGTCTCCCGCCCCACCACTTCTCTCCTGCGCTGCTCTTCCCACTGGGAACTAATGCAATCTTCCAGGTTATTTCTCTGTGTGAAAGTGGGGAGGAATCTTGCCTGTCCCCCAATCTCCCTTTGGTTCTTTTCCTCCAGACTGTAAATTCACCTGTCACCCAGAATGCCGCAGCCTGATCCGGTTGGACTGCAGTCAGCAGGAGGGTTCATCCCGGGACAGACCCTCTCCAGAAAGCACCCTCAGCCTGACCTTCAGCCAGGTAGGCGACAAAGCTCCCATGCCAGGGTGGGAACAGCCTCTGCCGGTGCCCCAGCTTCCACTTTTTCTCCCAGGAGCTCTGGTGAGCAGGAGGTGGCATGAGGCCTCAGATTCCACATGCACTGGATGGAGTTCACAGACACCCTGTTCCAAGGGGACTAGGGGCGGTGACACAGAGAACTCTGAAGATACTCAGAAGTCCCCTGTAGTTCTCCCCCAGTACAGAGCCTATTGTGGCATAGGGCTCTGAGCCAGAGGTGTGGGTATGGATGAGCAGTGGGGTGGCTTCCAGAAAAGCCTTCTGACGGTCCCTAAAGGCCTCACAGCCCTGGGACAGTGGAGATGCTGGGGCTGAGGCATTTCAAGCACATTGTCCAGCCAGGTCAGCCCAACCTTCAGAGGGGCTGGGCAAATGTTCCCTCCCTGTGTTAAAGAACCAGAAAATGGATGTCCAAAGCAGTTTTTGGTTCTGGGTTTTGTAAAGACACTTGAACTGCAACGTATCTGAACTTTGATTTCTAGGATTTAGAATGGAGACAGAGGAGTGTGTTTGTTGCTTCTGGCATTGAACAAGCATTTATTGAGTAGCTACTGTGTACCAAGCATGAGTGAGAGTTGGGGTAATAAAAGATACATCACAGTTCTTGTCCTCAGATAGCTTACATTCTGGCAGGGGAGGCAGAATACCAACAAATAGCATATACTGTGATGCATGTTGCAATAAAAGTATGAACCAAGCATTTGGATATATAATACAATTGTTTCTGCTGGGAGAAATCAGGGAAGGCTTTCCAGAGGAGGTGATGTTTGATTTAAGCCTTAATGTGTGGGATGAAGGTTGCAAGTCAGAAAAGTAAGAATATCATCCTTTAGTTCATTTAACAAATAAGTTTCAAATGTTTACCATGTGCCAGGCCCAGGAATGCTGAGGACTTAATGATGAAAATAACAGACATGGCTTCTACACATCCAGGGTTTACAGTAGGGTAGGGAAGCGAGACTTTAAACAAATACATATCCTGTGTCTCTGACGGAAAAATCTCAAGGTGCTCTGAGAAACTATACTGGGGAACCAGGTGCTGGATGGGGGACTCACGAGCAGCCCCAGGTCTCCAGAGTAGCCATCACATGCTTTTTCTGGAACACAATCAACAATGTTCAAATGCCTAATTCACCATGGGTGTTACCAGCCTCCCAGCTGTTCTCCCATGCCTTTCTCTCTCCCTGGACAAAGAATTATTAGAAAGCAAGAATGATATGTTTTTATAAGGGTGATGCTGCATTGGTTCTAAAATGTATATTTTAAAACTCTGAACATCTCTCCAAAGACGCTGCAATAGTAACTATTTCTGGTATAACCTGAATGTAACCAGGCCTCTTGGAAGGGCCTTGCCCTTAGCAGGAACCTGTCCATCCAGGGTGGGGCACAGGGAAAGGGGGGAGGCACATCTGGCCCCCAAAAGCGCTGATGGGCAGTGCAGATGTTTCCTAAAGGTTTTCCTCGGAAGATGGAGGGAGGAGGTTACATAGCACACCATAAAGCAACATTTCCTAAAAATCGTATCGAAGCAATCTTTTCTGGTTTCGATTTGCTTTTCTCTTTGGGAGCTTCAAGTGTCTCTCCTTTCTGGTCTCCTCAGCCCTGCCCGTGCCCCGCCCTGGAGCTCGGCTGCCCCTATTACTTTCTGGGTCTCCTCTTTGGGTCTCTTTCTATTCCTTCCTCTAGAGCAGCAGGTCTCAAAAGGCGGCAGTTTTGCTCATCCCCTCGCACGTTTGTCTGGAGACATTTTTGGTTGTCACAACTTAGGGGATGCTACTGACTTCTAGAAGAGGCCAGGAATGCTGCTAGCCGGCCTGTATTGCATAGAACAGCCCCCCACAACAAAGAATTATCTGACCTCAAATGTCACTTGAGCCAAGACTGGGAAACCCCGCCCTAGAGTGGCCTAGCCAGCTCCCAAGTGTGGCAGGCAAAAGGCCCGGGGAAGGCCTGGAGTTGGCTGGATTCATTGTCTCATCCTCCAAATGTCAGCAGTGAAGAGGTGCTTTCAAGTCTGAGTTTTTGGAAACAGAGTGACTCCCTTTCATCTGTTGGAGAGAGGAGTCAACCTTGGAACCCTCTGGCAAGTGAAATCAGGGCTTGTCTAGAGCAGAAACACCACTGAAACATTGCAGAGGAAGGAGCCAAGAACCCCACGTGGGAGCTGAACGGCCCCCAGTGGGCAAACAGCCTGGCATGGGCTTTGCTTCTGGGCCGACTGGATCAGGCTGCTGCTGTATTTGCCTTGGACAGGCCTGACTGCATGCTTCAGCAGAACTGGGGCAGGACCCAGCCTTCTATCAATAAAACCTGGGCCCTGCTCCAGGCCCACTCGCCTCTTCTGAAAAGCCTGTTTATGCTCATTTCCGCCTTGGCTTGCTTTTCTGTTAAATCTCAAGATGGAGCTTTCTTTCACCTTGACATCGTCACCTGGGCTGAGCTAACTTCATGTGCTAGTGCTGTTTTCTTGGGGGATTTAAGGGAGCAGGGGCTCAGGTCTGAACTCAGCTAGTTTTGGGTACATATGGCTTAGGGGGTCTCATCTCGGTGGTATTTCTCCTCTCTGATCTTTTTTCTTTTTTCCTGAGACGGAGTCTTACTCTGTTGCCTAGGCTGGAATGCAGTGGCACAATCTCAGCTCACTGCAACCTCCACCTCCTGGGTTCAAGCAATTCTGTCTCACTCAGCCTTCTGAGTAGCTGAGATTACAAGTGTGCTCCACTGTGCCTGGCTAATTTTTGTACTTTCAGTAGAGATGGGGTTTCACCATGTTGGCCAGGCTGGTCTCGAACTCCTGACCTCAAATGATCCACCCGCCTTGGCCTCCCAAAGTGCTGGGATTACAGGTATGAGCCACCACACCTGGCCCTCTCTGCTGTTTAAGGAAAAGAAAATCATTTATTTTCCTCCATCCAGAGAGAACCATTCTTTATTAACATTTTTATGTGTTCTTCCTGAACATTCATATATTTTTCAAAACATGATTGAGATCACCCTGTAGATAAGTATTTGGCCTCAACATTTTAAAAGCAACAATCCCAAGGTTCTAACTGTCTTGTCTCTGCCATACCAGAGGGAGGCAGCTGGTGAGGAAGGAGGGACAGGTGTGGAAGCGGGCAGGCATGAGCTCAGAATCCCCAATGGCAAACTCAAAAGGTCACTGGAAACAGGCATCGGAAACCGAGGAAGGCCACTGGGAGTTGTTCTGTGGTCGTTTTGTCAACCACAGAAACGAGGGTTTCGGAGTCTCTCCTTAAAGATCTCTGAGGTCTCTGATGTCTGACTTTTCCTTGGGCACCCATGTGTGACCAAGCAAATCTCCTTCAAGTCTACCCTAGACCCCTTTTTCAGTTTAAGCCTCATTTGCTAAGGAACATCATCGCTATTGGCTAAAGACCACACTCAGTTACCCAAACAGCTGCAGTTCTTTTATTTAGGATTTTACACCCCAAAGAATTTATACTTCTGGTGGTCTTTAAGGGGCTCTTATCATGTCACCCCTGGGAGGAAAAAAGCCCTCAGTGGCTCACGATGAAGTGAGGCCTCTGATGGCTTGGTTCAGTCCTTTCGCTGCCTATGGAGAAGCTGGCCCCAAGAGAAGAAGTCTTTGTCCTTGCCCACCACTGTGGATTCTCATTATCACCCGCTGCAGCCCAGGGCAACCCCAGCAGCTCTGTCCCTTTGGCCTTGGGTGCCACTTTTCTTGGTACATGGAATGCACAGATTGCAAAAGAGAAACTACCCCTTCCACTGCAATCCCTTCCAGCACTACCCCTTCCACTGCAATCCCTTCCAGCCAATGCTCAAGTGTTATGCCAGCAGGCCCAGAGCCCGACCCCTTCCTCCTGACCCTCCAGAGTCCCTGATATGGTTTGGATGTATGTCCCTCCAAATCTCATGTTGAAGTGTGGCGTCCAGTGTTGGAGGTGGGACTGGTGGAAGGTGTTTGGGTCATGGGGGTGGATCCCACATGAATGGCTTGGTGCTGACCTTGCGATAATGAATGAGCTCTCGCTCTATTAGTTCACACAAGAGCTGGTTGTTTAAGACAACTCTAGCATCTCTCTCTTGCTCTCTCTCTCGAATGTGACACGCCTACTCCCGCTTCCCCTTCTACCATGAGTAAAGGCTTCCTGAGGCCTCCCCAGAAGCCAAGCAGATGCTGGTGTAATGCTTGTACAGCCTGAAGAACCCCTAGCCAAATAAGCCTTTTTTCTTTATAAATTACCCAGCCTCGGGTATTCCTATATAGCAACACAAAATGGACAAAGACAGTCCCTGGTCAGCAACCTCGGCAACCAGGCTCCCAGGCCCTCAGCTGCAAAGACCAGCCCCTCCTATGGCCATTCCCAGACCACACTCAGGCACTTTCCCCACTCAGGACTCTGGCCCTGCTCATGTTCCACCTGTTGACTATTTACTTAACATTTCTCTTTAAATAGACTTATTTTATTAAATTTAAATAAACTTGTATTAAAGGAAATTTTAAAATACCCTTGAATCACTGGTTCGATGTACTTAGGAGTTTTTTCTCAGCACACATTAAATAGACACTTATAATTTCTTTTAATATGTGTCTAAGGACTGCCTCAAATTTGTTCCACAAATACTTATTAAGCCAGGCACTAGCCAGGCACAGTGGCTCACACCTTTAATGTCAGCACTTTGTGAGGCCAAGGCAGGAGGATTGCTTGAGCCCTGGAGTTTGAGACCAGCCTGGGCAACATAGAAAGGCCTTGTCTCCCCTAAAAATTAAAAACATTGGCCAGGTGTGGTGGTGTGCACCTGTAGTGCCAGCTACTTGGGAGGCTGAGGCAGGAGGACAGCTTGAACCAAGGAGAAGGAGGCTGCAGTGAGCTATGATCATGCCACTGTACTCCAATCTGGGTGGCAGAGTGAGACCTTGTCTAAAAAAAAAATCCAGGCACTGTTCTAAAGTCCTTTCAGGTGTCATTTGTGGGAGATGCTGCCCTATAGAGGCCACTCTCTTTGCCCATCTGGTGCCTGGACTACCAGGGCACTGGGTCCAGGGAGTGCCTAAGGGGCAGCGTGAGCAGTGGAGAGAACTCCTGGGATGCTGAGAAGGAATTGCCAGCTGTTCTTACCAATACCAAGGTGCTCTTCCAAAGGAGACGTGGATCTGGATATACTGATACGGAATTGTGCGTGAACGCAGGTCCCTCCACAGTACATATAGCACCAGGCCATTTGTATTTTGCAGGTATACAAACACGTGTGTGTGTGTGTGTGTGTGTGTGTGTGTGTGTGTGTAAGTGCAGAACAAGGGCCTAGCAGTGCTCAGCTAACTACTGAAAGAGATTTCACCCTGGGAGGGGGTGGACATTGAAAGGGGTAGAGTGAGACTCTCACCTCTTGCCCTTTGTTTCTGTGTTATTTGAAGAGCCAAATGCTTTTCATATGTTCCTAATGTCTTTTTTTTTTTTTTTTTTTTGATATGGAGTCTTGCTCTGTTGCCCAAGCTGGAGTGCAGTGGGGCGATCTCTGCTCACTGCAACCTCCACCTCCTGGGTTCAAGCAATTCTCCTGCCTCAGCTTCCTGAGTAGCTGGGATTACCGGCGAGCACCACCGTGCCCAGCTAATTTTTGTATTTTAAGTAGAAACAGGGTTTCACCATGTTGGCCAGGCTGGTCATGATCTCCTGACCTCATGATCTGCCCGCCTCGGCCTCCCAAAGTGCTGGGATTACAGGTGTGAGCCACCGCGCCTGGCCCTGATGTCATATTTTTAAAGGCAGTAAAGGTTTTCTTAAAACACAGACTCTTAACCTGTATGCCTGAATAGCTAGGTTCTAATCCAGATTGTGTAGATGAAATACTTGACATATGAGCCAGGACAAGCCTCTTAGTTTCTTTGAGTCTCAGATTTCTCCTCTGAGAAATGGGACCCTGTGAGGTTCCATCAAGAAGAGGCATGTGAAAGCGTGAGTGGACAAAAGCATGAGTATTCTAGGTGACAGTCCGGGGCCATCTCTGGTACCTCTAAGAGTCTTACTAGATTTTTTAACTTTGTTACTCCTGTGATGAAAACCCTCAGTGGCTTCCCATTGCCTTCAAAATGATTCTAAATCTGGATTAGCACACACAACCCTTATGGTCTGGCTCTGCCAACTCTCCAAAACACCAGAAAGTAGGGCTATCGTCCTGGATATAAAACCAGGACTCTCTGGCTTTGTGATCTGAGTGAACATTTTTTGCTATAAGGCTTATAACTATCATTGAGGCCCCAAGTCACTGTTCCACCCTGTGGATGAGTCCCTGTCCCCACTCACCAAAGGGACAGATGGCTTCCAGGGTTCCAGGATAGATCAGCCTGGTCAGCCAGCATTTCAGCCCTGCAGGTCCCTGCTGCCTTTCTGCCTACACCCGCAACCCCAAACGCTGTCAAGCCTTAGCAGGGCCCCTGCTGTAATCACCCCTCAGCCCCTGTCAGTCCTCAGCCCCTGCCAATCACCCCTCAACCCAGTGGTGACTCCGCTGGCTTGGAGTTCTGTGTCTCCCGGCTCCCAGCCCTTTGCTCCCTCCTGCAGACATGCCACTGTCTGCGTTAACTCGGTCTCTACCTTTCCAGACCCTTGAGAAAAAGAAGCTCCTGTGGTCAGTCCTGCCTTGTCCCTCGGCCCAATAGCCACGTGTTGAACCTAGGATGACCACACGGGGGAGCCAGAGAGCAAGAAGAAATGCGCTTAAAGAGGCAGGTGCTGGGGGTGGGGGTGGGGAGATGTGTCCTTGCCTGAGGCCTGGGGCTCCCTAACACGCTTGATAGACCTACCTGCACACCTCTCAGAAGGTGCAGAGTCTTGGGTCTCTTCTGAAAGCTTCAATACATGTTAATTGAAATGTGACTGATAACAATAGTAGCTGACATTTGTTGAGGCATACCTGTGTTCTGTCTACTCATTTCATTTATTGTTGAGAGAAGTGTTGAAATCTCCAACGATAATTGTGGATTTGTCTATTTCTCTTTACAGTTAATATGCCTGTATTTTGAAGCTCCATTATTGGGTGCATAAACTTTTAGGAATTTCTTGGTGTTTTTCTTTTTTTAACAGACAGGGTCTCACTCTTTTACCCAGGCTGGAGTGTAGTGGTGCTCATTGTAACCTTGAACTCCTGGGCTCAAGTGATCCTCCAGCTTCAGCCTCCCAAGTCACTGGTACTACAGGTGTTTGCCACCATGCCTGGATATTTTTTGAATTTTTTGTGGAGATGAGGTCTTGCTCTGTTGCCCAGGCTGGTCTTGAACCCCTGACCTCAAGCGATCCTCCCACCTTGGCCTCCTAAAGTGCTAGGATTACAGGCACAAGCCACCACCTGGGCTACTTTTAGGGTTATTATGTCTTCTTAGTTAATTGACCTGCGTATCATTATGAAATGACCTTCTTTATCCCTGTTAACATTCTCTACTATGAAACCTACTTTGTCAGATATTACCATAGTTACTGTAGCTTTCTTTTAATTACCATTAGCATGGCATTCCCTAATCCACCCTTTCGTTTTTAGGCTATGTGTCTCTTTATATTTAAAGATCATTTCTTATAGGCAGCAAATAGTTGGATCTTGTTTTTCTTTAAACCAATCTGCTCATCTCTACCCTTTGAGTATTTAGATCATTTGCATTTAATGTGATTATTGCAGTGGCACAATCCCAGCTCACGATATAGCTAGATTTTAAGTCTATCTTCTTACTATTTTTCTTTTCTTTCTTTTCTCTTTTTTTTTTTTTTGAGACAGGATCTCATTCGGTCGCCCAGGATGGAGTGCAGTGACACAATCATGGCTCACTGCAGCCTCAACCTCCCCAGGCTCAGGTGATTCCCCACCTCAACCTCCTAAGGAACTGGGACTACACATGTGCCACCATGCCTGGCTGACTTTTTTGTATTTTTTTGTAGAGACGGGGTTTCGCCATGTTGCCCAGCCTGGTCTCAAGTAATCAGGGGCTCAAGTGATCCTCCCACCTCAGCCTCTCAAAGTGCTGGGATTATGGACATGAGCTATGGAACCCAGCCAGCTATTGGTTTTCTATGAGTATTCTATCTGTTCTTCGTTTGCTTTTTCTTTTTTTTTTTTCCTTGCCTTCTTTTGGATTAATTGAATATACTTTATGATTGCATTTTATCCCATTTGTTGCCTACAAGCTTTAATCCTTTGTTTTGTTATTTTAGTGGTTGTCTTAGCGTTTACAGTATATAAATGGTCCTTAATTTATGGGATTACATCCCAATAAACCCACTGAAAGTTGAAAATATCTTTTTTTTTTTTTTCTTTTTGAGACGGAGTCTCGCTCTGTTGCCCAGGCTGGAGTGCAGTGGCCGGATCTCAGCTCACTGCAAGCACCGCCTCCCGGGTTTACGCCATTCTCCTGCCTCAGCCTCCCGAGTAGCTGGGACTACAGACGCCCGCCACCTCGCCCGGCTAGTTTTTTGTACTTTTTAATAGAGACGGGGTTTCACCGTGTTAGCCAGGATGGTCTCGATCTCCTGACCTCGTGATCCGCCCGTCTCGGCCTCCCAAAGTGCTGGGATTACAGGCTTGAGCCACTGCGCCCGGCCTAAAGTTGAAAATATCTTAAGCCAAAAATGCATTTAATACCCCTAACCTACCAAACTTGATGGCTTACCCTAGCCTATCTTAAATGTGCTCAGAACACTTACATTAGCCTACAATTGGGCAAAATCATCTGACGCCAAACGTATTTTCTTATAAAGTGTTGAATATCTCATGTAATTTATTGGATGCTGAACTAAATTATGGTTTCTATCAAATGTGCATCTCTTTAGCACCATCTTAAAGTTGAAAAATGATAAGTAGGACCATTCTAAGGAGGGAACCATCTGTACATCTTTAGCTTATCACAGTCTACCTGTCAAATGATACTATGCCACTTCATGTATAGTATAAAACCCTGGCCAGGCACAGTGGCTCACACCTGTAATCCTAGCACTTTGAGAGGCCAAGGTAGGAGGATCACTTGAGCCCAGGAGTTCAAGACCAGCCTGGGCAACATAGTGAGACCTGGTCTCTATTTTATATGAAAAAATAATTTTAAAAAAAGAAAAGAAAAAACCAAAAATAATAGTATCCTTCCATTTCTCATCTACAGACCTTTGTACCATTCTTGTCCTGTATTTTATTTTTACGTATACTACAAGCCAGGGGTCCCAGCCCCCAGGGTCACACACGTG
Organism: Papio anubis; assembly: GCF_008728515.1. Taxonomy (NCBI): domain Eukaryota; kingdom Metazoa; phylum Chordata; class Mammalia; order Primates; family Cercopithecidae; genus Papio; species Papio anubis. The sequence continues at coordinate 155,162,585 of NC_044976.1, read as the reverse complement.
GCCTTTTAGAAACCAGGTCGCACAGCAGGAGGTGAGCAGTTGGAGAGCAAGCCAAGCTTCATCTGTATTTACAGCCACTCCCCATGGCTCGCATTGCAGCCTGAGCTCTGCCTCCTATCATATCAGTAGCAGCATTAGATTCTCAGAGGAGCACAAAGCCTGTTGTGAACTGCGTATGTGAAGGATCTGGGTTGCGCGCTCCTTATGAGAATCTAATGCCTGATGATCTGTCACTGTCTCCCATCACCCCCAGATGGGACCATCTAGTTGCAGGAAACAAGCTCAGGGCTCCCACTGATTCTACATGATGGTGAGTTGTATAATTATTTCATTATATATGACAAAGTAATAATAATAGAAATAAAGTGCACCATAAATGTAATGTGCTTGAATCATCCGAAAACCATTCCCCACACCCCGGTCCATAGAAAAACTGTCTTCCACAAAACCAGTCCCTGGTGCCAAAAAGTTTGGGGGCCACTGCTGTAAGCCCCTTACAATATTTTATTTAAATGGCCAATTATATTTTAAGGAGATTTAAATGATAAGAAATTGTTTATTCATTTGGTTACCATTTCTGGTACTTTTTTTTTTTATTTTGGTAGATCCAGGTTTCCATCTGATATCATTTTCTTTCTGCCTGAAGGACTTTCTTTAACATTTCTTGTATTTGTGGGTGTACTGATGATGAGTTTTTTCAACTTTCTGTGTCTGAAAAAGTTCTAATTTCACCTTCCTTTTTGAGAGATTTTTACGGGGTAGAAATTTCTAGATTGGCACCTTTTTTTCTTTCGTTGTTTTAAAGATGTCGCTTCACTACTTCCTCACTTGCATTATTTCTGACAATAAATTTACTGGTATCTTTATCTCTGCTCCTCTGTATATAACATATTCTTTTTTTTCTTTTTATCGCTATGTATTAGTCTGTTTTGTGTTACTATAAAGGTATACCTGAGACTGGGCAATATATAAAGAAGAGAGGTTTATTTGACTCATGATTCTGCAGACTGTACAAGCATGGCACCAACATCTGTTTGGCTTCTGATCAGGACCTCAGGAAGCCTTTGCTCATGGCGGAAGGTGAAAGGAGAGCAGGCATGTCACATGATGAGAGAGGGAGCCAGAGAGAGAGGAGGAGGTGCCAAGCTCCTTTGAACAACCAGCTCTCACATGAAGGAACAATGCGAGATGCTTATTACCATGGGGAGAGCACCAAGACATTCATTAGGGACCTGCCCCCCTCAACCTAGACACCTCCCACCAGGCTTCCTTTAACATGAGGGGTCAGATTTCAACATGCCATTTGGAGGGGACAGATAGCCAAACTGTATCACACTGGTTTTGAGCAATTGATTATAGTATGCCTTTTGTAGTTTTCTTTATGTTTCTTGTTCTGGGTGTTCATTGAGTTTGTTGGATCTGTGGATTTATAGTTTTCATCAAAATTGGAAAAATTGGGGGCATTATTTCTTCAAATATTTTTATACCCCCCCCCACTCTGAGGGATACCACTTACATGTATATTAGATTGCTTGAATTTGTTCCACAGCTTACTGCTCTGTTCATTCAAAAAATTATCTTTTCTTTCTGAGGTTCATTTTGTTTTGTTTTGTTTTTTGTTTTGTTTTGTTTTGTTTTGAGACAGAGTCTCACTCCGTGGCCCAAGCTGGAGTGCAATGGCGCATTCTCGGCTCACTGCAACCTCTATCTCCTGGGTCCGAGCAATTCTCCTGCCTCAGCCTCCCAAGTAGCTGGGATTACAGGTGCCCACCACCACACCCAGCTAATTTTTGTATTTTTAGTAGAGATAGGGTTTCACCATGTTGGCCAGGCTGGTCACAAACTCCTGACCTCAGGTGATCCACCCACCTTAGCCTCTCAAAGTGCTGGGATTACAGACATGAGGCACTGTGCCCGGCCTGTGCTTCATTTTGGATCATTGCTATTGCTGTGTCTTCAAGTTTGCTAATCTTTTCTTCTGCAAAGTCTAATCTGCCATTAATCCCCATCTAGTATATTTCTCATCAAAGGCATTGTAAATTTCATCTCTAGTAGTTTGATGTGGATTTTTAAAATATATTTTCCATTTCTCTACTTAACTTTTTGAATAAATAGCATATACTTATTCAGACATTTCTCTGGGCTCCTCACAGCCTATCCCCTTCTACCCTAGAAGCAGTGGGCTGCCTGAGACACCAGAATTAGTGTCTTTGAACAATGCTAATATCTGTGTCAGTTGTTGTCAGTAGTCGAGACAGAGTCTCATTAAGTTGCCCAGGCTGATCTCGAACTCCTGGCCTCAAATGATCCTCCCACCTTACACTCCCAAAGTCCTGGGATTACAAACATTAGCCACTGCGCCCAGCCCTGTGGAAATATTCCTGAGTTTTGTTCTAGGACCCAGTTAAATTATTTAGAAGCGGTTCGATCCTTTTTAAGATTTTAAGATCCTCTTTAAGATTTGTCAGGATTGGAACAGTGCTCAGTCTAGGGCTAATTACTTCCCACCGCTAAGGTAAGACTCTCTGCGTATTCTGCCCAGTGCCTAATAAATGATGAGGTTTTCAGGTATGGCTCGTAGGAACAGGCACAATTCCTGACCTCTACGAGGGCAGACACTGTTACCTGTAATCCTTTTGGGTGGTTCTTTCTCTAGCCTTGGGTCATTTCTTCCCATGCACACACTGATCAGTGGGCACCCAGGTGAATACTTTAGGGGCTTTTCTGCAGTTCTCTCTCTCTGCAGCTGTCTCCATTCAGTTACTCTGTCCTGTGAACTCGGGCTGCCTTTGTCTCCCTAGACTCTGAGCAACATCTCCTCAGCTTCAGGGGGTTTTCCAGGCTTCACCTTAGTACCCTCTCTGCACCACGCCTGGGAGTAAATGGGGAGCAAATGTAGGGATAAACTCATTTGTTTCCTGTCTCTCAGGGATTGCTATTCCTCGTTACCTGATAGCCAGTATTTTCAAAACCACTGTTTTGTAAGTTGTATCCTTTTTTTTTTTTTTTTTGGTTGTTTTGATCAGGAGGATATATCTGAATCCTATTCCCTCATCTTTGGCAGGAGCAGAACTCCCCCAGGCGCTGATCTAATACTAATTCATACTAGTTCATTTAATACCCAGCCTTACACATTGGGTAAATGCCTTGAGGGCAGGGATCCTATCTTTTGCCATTTAGTCTTCCTCATAATGCACTGGGCCTTGCACATAGTCGGTGCTCAAGAAGTCCTTCATTTTATTCGATTTTGAAATTGGATTTGTAGAGGTTTTTGGCATTCAGAATGCTGGTTCTACCACTCACTATGACACTAGGAAAGTACATAACCTCTCTTAGCTATTACATGGGGACACCAGTGTGGTCGCTGTGGCAACTGTATAAAAGCACTTGTAAACTCCATGGAGCGTGAACCTTGTTTGTTTACCAGTGTGTTCCCAGCACCTATCACAAGGAATATATATAATAGGACTGGCACAGAGCATAGTTTCCCTTGCCCCCATGGTGTTTGAGAGCCTTCAGCCTAGCAGGCTGCCTGCCCTCTGTAGACACATTATCCTTAAGATAGCTATGGGTGTGAACCATGCCTGCTCTCATCATCTTAAAATATGGTAACTCTCCAAAATGGGAATTTTGTGTTGTGCCCTGAGCACACGGTCACAAATCCATGTGCCCGCCCTGGTACCCAGTCCTAAGGCTGCTGACAGCCCCTTTCTGCCATCTTGGAGCAATTTTAGTGCTCCCAGCTCTAAAATCTGGCTTTCAATAGCTTAATAACTTTATGATCTAGCAATCAATTGATATTGACAGCATCTTTTGTTATTCTCTGGCCAGCAGAAATAAGAGGAGACTCATCACCTTTAGTTGACATGGCAGGAATGTCGGAAAAGTCAGAAACCAGGGTCCCACATCTAATCTTTCCTGGTAGATGTGAGGGTGGGGAGCGGAATACATTAGACCCCACCTCATCCCTCAGTCAGTATTTCCTTAGATTCCAAACCCAAAATTTGGCACTGATTTCTATTCTGACTCCTTCCCTTGATAAGAAACAAATGGCTGCTCCCAGGGGATTCTAGAGGTGCCAGATGCACACCAGCCCACCTACATCTGCCAAGAGAAGGAGCCAGTCCCCTGCTCCCTCCACCTTACCCTGAGCAGAACATCCTTCATCCTTATCCTGACTAGGCTATCCCATCTGGGACAGCCATCTCCATGGCTCCTTCGCAGATTCCTGCCACACTTTAGAAGCCAGAAGTGCTGGCCAAAGCTGTCAGTGATTCATCTGCACTGGACAGCCGCCCTCACAGGAGCCTCTCCAAGGCCTGTCTGACCAGCCCCAGATGGGCTGGCCCACGCCAATGTATTTCTGATTAGGCAGAATGGAAATGCTTCCCAAAAACGAGGCACCTGAAGTCCTGGCCACATAGAGGGGCAGAGCTCTGGTGCATATTTCTCTAGAGATCCTTAAACCCTGGAGACATTTCTCTGGGCTCCTCACAGTCTATCCCCTTTTACCCTAGAAGCAGTGGGCTTCCTGAGATGACCCCCAGCTGGGCTAGGCTAGCCCTGAGGCTCTCAGGTGAGAGGCAGCAAGACCTTCCTTGCTAGATATAGCAGTGCAATAGTTGTTCACGTCTCACCCTGGTGACCATGCTGCCCGGGATGTTGGAGGATTGGCCCTGCCCAGAGAAGGGCACATCAGGGAGATGGCTGTTGATCAGAAACGTCTTTTGTCACTCTATTCTCACTAGGGAGGAAAAATAGAAGACAGAGCCCCTGGGCCTGACTCAGACCCTGACATGAATTCCTGAGGGTGTGGACAACTGGGGTAACTCAGCTATCTTCAGTAGTTTCAGTGTCAAGGCCTATTGAAGCTGTTAGCCTGGCAGCCAATCAGAAGTGTGGTGTGGGTTAGCACCACTGCGAAAGTGACTGCAGGGCGAGTCTAACCTAAATGGTGTGCCACCACTCACCTCTTACAACAGGAAGTCATCTGGGGAGACACTGAGCTCTCTGCTGTACACAGCCATTGAATGCTGAAAAATGCTACCCTAGGGATGACTGGCAGCATGTTAAGATTCAACCCAGATAGGACATCTGGTTAAGGATGCTTCTCAGAGTCAGATGGAAGGTGTGGGAGGTATGGATGATATTGGAGAATATGTGTCAGGAAGTGGGGAAGACATAGGAAGAGGATTTTGACATCAGAGGAGAGAATAGCAAGAGCTAAGCCACAAGAGGGAAAGGTGGCTTCTGGGAATGTGAATCGAATTTTGTGCAGCTGTAATGAGACTTGCTTGACTGCACCTGGAGATGGGTGTGAACTGTTGGCTGGGTGCGCACTGTGAAGGGTCTTGAAGGACCTGCTCAAGAGTTTGGAATAGGCACTGGGAGTTGATGGAGAAAGGACAACTGTAATGGAAAGTTATAGGGGCTCTGGGTTTGAATCTGATTCTACCATTTACTTGCTTGGGCAAGTTTACTCTGAACCTCAGTTCATTTATCTGCAAAATGCCTTCTTGCAGGGTTCTGAGGATTAAGTGAGATAATGAAATGTGTAAGTTTCATTCAGTAACTTTAGTAGACCATCTTATTCAATGTTATTCTCACTAGACTGTATATTATTAGAAGGTAGGGACTGTGTCTTATTCATGCCCAAACTCAAACATCCAGTCTAGTGCTTGCCTGAAGGAAGTGCTCAGTAAATATTTGTTAAATGAAAGAAAGAATAAGCAAGTAGAACTTGATACGTAGTAATTATTCAATAATTTTTCATTGAAATCTGAATAGAAGTTGTTATGGTACCATGATCAGATCTTCATCTCAGAAGGATAACTGTCGCAACAAAAAGGTAGGGGGTTTGGAAGAGGCAGAGATAGGAACAAGGGGAACTCTTGGAAGGCTTTGCACTAATCTTGGTTAATGGCACTGATCAAGACAGGAAATACTAAGGGAGGAAAAGAAGGAGCAGGTAGTTGACAAGGCAGGGAATAACAAACTCAATCTTGACCCTGTTGAGAGTGAAACTCCAATAGGAAGGGCTGGGTACTCAGTGAGCTGTTACAGATACCCACCTGGAGATACCTGGGAGAGAAAGAATTATGAGCCCTGAGTCTGTCAGGTGTGGTTGATACCATTGGCATAGGTGAGACTTACCCCCCAGGGAGAGCAAGGGTACACGGGGGAGAAGAGAAGACCCCAGGAAGCTGAAAGGAAGATGGGGGCATAGGCAGATGGAGAAAGTGGTTCCTAACTTGTTTGTAATGAACTGTAATTTCAGGCATATTGTTATTATGAGAGTAATCACAGAGGTAAACCATGAGGCCGCAGAGTTTAGAGTTCAAGGACTTGGGTTCTGGAGTCAGACCCAGCGGGATTGATATTTGGCTCACCATCAACTAGCAGTGTGGATATGTGCAAGTTACTTAACTTGCCTTAATCTCCTTTTGCTTTCTGTAAAATATAGATAATAACTGGAGCTTCCTCATAGGATTGTTGTAGGGCTTAAATGAAATTATGAACAAATTATTAGTACAGTGCCTGCACATACTAGCTAACAGTGATTTCAAAATATGTCTCAGGGGTGGAGTGGCACCTCGCCCTGGTTTTCAGCCTCTTTATATGCCACTACATCTGATCATAAGATCATAAGGTTCTATATCTGATCTCTACCCCGGCTACCCTTCAATTGGACAGTTGAGGAAACCTGATGTCCATGGTTGCTCAAGATACTGTATCAAGCTGGAGTTGGAGCTGGGACTAGAATACAAGCTCCTGACTTCCAGACCTGTATCACAGCTTTTCTGGTACATGCAGAACTACAGGGTGGATCTTACAAGAGGATCTGGCCACATGACAGAATTGCATTTGAGAAAGGAAAAAAGCTTAAAATAATGTCTTTCATCATCTGACACTTTGAGTTAGGAAAGTGGCCCATTCATCATTTCAATGGGGCTTTCTGAACCCCAGCACGGTGCCATGGATTTAGGGCTCTGGCTGCTACAGCTTTAGATCCAGCCTCCTCTTCCTAAGTCCAGGGACAAGAACAGCCAGTTCCCATCCTTTGTGCGATTGCGTCTCAGGGCCTTAAACGCTCTTGCTCAGACTCTTCCATGCCCCCTCCCTCTTACCCTGGCCAAGCTATCACTATTATTGATTATTCATAGGGAAGAGGTTCAGAGGTTCAGACAGGGCCATTAGATGCTGCAGGGAGTCCTGTCTTTCTTCCTTTGAGACTCTGGGGCTTCATTCTGGATTTTTTCTCCTGGAGGATGGCCAACTTTGGTATATCATATATGATCTTTGTATATTTCTTCTAGTCCTAAAGTCCCTGCCAGCACAGTCTCTGTTTTGCTGACTTCTTATACATGGCTTTCTTCCAAACCTAGATTCACTGACAGCTGGGATAGGGTAGGGAAAGAGACATTAACTAGAAGTCAAGAGGCTTTGAAAGTAATGAGCTGTGATGGAACAAGTTACTTCCCTCAGTTTCCTTATCTATAAAATGGGCATAGTACCTGCTCTTAAGATAAAAGAGTAGCCTGGGTGAAATAATGGATGTTAAAAGGGTTTGAAAGGCTCTATTCAGATATCAGATTTTCATAATGTTTGGAATGGCAGGGAGCAGCATCCTAAAGAACACAGTGTCCCTGAGAACTTTCCTAACCAGGTCTGGCATCTGGTGTGTTGCTTCTAAGGAGAGATTCATGCTGACTCCTGGGGTACCTTGGCTTGGTGTTTGAATAGGTTGTTACTAACTGTATTTCAAGATTGCACATTTTGAACATGCAGCATTGCCGTTGCATTGCAGAGTTTCCCCGCATGAATCCAAGGACACGGTGTGGCCACAGATAATCTGGGGCCTGTTTTTTTTTTTCTTAAGTATTAGATTCCCACTGAGCAAGGATGTTCTTTTTATGAAGAAAAGCATGTTGCTTAGCTGGTTGGACAACACAGGTGAGCTGTTATTGATGGCCCGAGGACCACAGGAAACCACCTCTCTGGGGAAAACCCCCCAAAACAGCCTCTAAAATACCCATTTGAAAAAAAGATTGCTCCAAAGCCAGAACCTACTTTCACCCCGATTAATGTGAGATCTTCCCTTGCAAACACCCAGTAGCTCACCCCAGCCCCTGGCGCTGACTGTCTCCTCTTATCTGCCTGCCAGAGGAGACAGCTACTGGTATTGACAGTTCTCCTGCACGGAGGGCGGCCAGCCGGCTGGGGTGCTGACTCTCAGCTCTCTTGTGTTTGTGCCTGCCAGGCACTCGCAGGCTTCTGGGAAGAAGACTGTGTGGGAGGATGAAGCCAAATTGGGCTGCAGTTTGAAACCTTCCTGAGCACTGACGGAGCTGGCTTAGGTGGGAGAGGGAGAGGCTTTCTCATGAAGGTAGCCAGAGCTTAAGATGGAGTTGGCAGCTTGGTGTCCGGGGGGCTGAGTCTAGTCCTCCACCCAGCTTATTTTCCCCAGGACGGGATTGTTTCAGAACTGTAGGAAAAGTTACACAGATTTGGAGAGAGACCTGATAACCCCTCTCAGCCACTGTCCAGGGCACTCCGGGGTCCATGAGCCATCAAACTCCATGAACATGGTAGCAAAGCCAGGTCTCTGGAGGCTGTTTCCCCACCGGGACTCCAGCTACCACTGTATTTAAAGATGGCTAAGTGCCCACCCAAATAGCCTCATCACTGCTGAGGGTCTATACGTGACAGTGACTAGGGACGTAGGCAGCCGCACACACCAGGGCTGAGTCCCACCACACATGTTCTACCTGTGTGACTCCCAGCCTTAGTTTTCTCATCTGTACAGTCTCTGTCTCAAGGCTGTTGGAAAGAGTCAATGATAGACTGCATGTAAATCACCTGCACAGAGAGTTGTTCAAACAATGGTAGCTAGAACTACTATTGATCTATTGGGGGGTTATTGTCTTAACTGCTTTGAAAGATTCAGCCTTACGTGTTCCTTTGTCCGGTCAGATGGGGAAATATAAATGAGCCCTCCTCAATGTTAGAAATGACAAGATCTGGCCAAGACCCCGCTTTCTCAGACTATCAGGAAGATGCACAGATAACCTGGATGGTGTCTGCAGGCTCCTGTGTATCCTGAGGCTTCCTGAGGGCTAAGTTCTATGGGTGGGAAGGCAGCTTGCTCTCTAGGTTGCCATAACTCTGCATCTGATTTGCATGTGTTTGTGGTGACCCTGCACTTTCTTCTGGCATTTCCAACTGAAAATATTGCTGTTTCCCCAGGCAGGGCAGATATTGATTTTCTTCTTCTCTAACCACTCCGATTGACTCGGCTCCCCCACCCAGCGAATGGGGGAGGGAGTGGGGGGGTGAGGAAGTGGATGTGGGAGAAGGGAGGAGGGATGATGTTGCCCTTATAGCTGGCACCTTCTACTCCGTGGAACCTGAGTCACTGGGGCTGATGAGAATGGGCTTCTTCCAGAAGCAAGTGCATGATGAAGAAAGAACAGAGGGAATGTTCCCCCTCGGGTCCATCCTGGTCCCTTCCTTCTCCGCATCCCTTACATGACCTGCGGTTCCGAGTCCACTTGCCACCGGGGGCGGGTGGCACCCAGGCGGAGGGGAGGCGGGGGAGGGGCGCAGTGACAGCCCAGCCGGCTTTGAGGAACCTTGCAGAGGAAGTGGCTTCAGAACTGCTTTGCGCCAGGGGCAGGAAAGGCGCGGGAGGCGGGGGAGGTGCGGAGATGGCGCTCTGCACCGCGGCGGAGGGAGGGCGCTGGCGCCGGGGACACGAAACCGCAGAGCCCGGACGAGTCAGGGAGTGAGGCGCGAGCCGGGCGCCCAGGGCTCTGCAGGCGCAGGCGGCGCGGGGACTGGAGCAGGTTACCCGGCCGCCCGAGCGCTCGCACCCCGCTGAAAGAAACACAGGCGGCCTGCCGGCTCTGCCTGGCCCGCTACCCGACCGGCTCGGGGCTCAGGGCTAGGGGCTCACGCCAAGCGGAGCCCGGGGAGCGGTGCCCACCTCCCTCCGCCGCATCCCGAGGCCGGCCCCCTCTGATGCACTGGCGGCCGCGTCCGGGGACTCTGGGCTAGATGACCGTGGACAGCAGCATGAGCAGTGGGTACTGCAGCCTGGACGAGGAACTGGAAGACTGCTTCTTCACTGCTAAGACCACCTTTTTCAGAAATGCGCAGAGCAAACATCTTTCAAAGGTAAACCTAATAATGGAATGCAGGAGCCTTTCGTTGGGGAAAATAACCTCTGTGGTCAATCTAGAAGGAAAACCTTGCTCCCAGCAAAGGGACAAAGCCACATGTCAGGAAAGTGGCCAGGCAGTTGCTCTGAGGGCTGAGCATCCTATCTGGAGCCCTTCAGGGACCCGCGCTATTCAGTTGGTCAGTCCTCCTCACAACGGTTGCGTCTCCAGATCTCTTCAAAATGGCTCTCTAGAATGTGGGGACTGCGCCTGGCTGGTAGATTGGCTGCAGGTTCACCTGTGCCTGAGTGCAGGGTCTCATAACCGCACCCTCTCCCCAAATCCTAGCTTAAAAGTTCTAGATGGAAACTGAATGGCACCCAATCCCTCAGCAGGAGAAACATTCATCAGTTGATAAACATCATAAACACACATTCATCAGTTGAGACTTCCGTATTTGAAGTGGCCAGAAACCACCTTAAGTCGTAATCCAGCAACTTTGCAGAAGTCCAGGGTGTTTTTAGAAGCAAACTAAAACTTCTTGCCTAGGCTGCTGTCGTGCTACCACTTTAACTTCCTGGGTCGGTTTAGGTAACCTAAAGGGGTTTGCGTGTGTTTCCTGATGGCATGATTTGTGTTTCCTAAAGGTGTCTGCCTCTAGACACCCAGCAAGCCTGGGTGCCCTGGCCATTCTCCTAGTTGGCTGCAGGCCTCGTGTCTGTCAGTATCTTGGTGGGAGTGGAGATAAAGCTGAGTTTGTTTATTTGTTTTGCTACTTATATGAGAGGGCTCCAAGCCAGGTCCTTAGAGAGGTTACCTAGAAGGAACTGTTTATAGACAGAAGTGAGCTGTTATATTTCACAGGTGTGTGGCAGGCTCATCATTAATTCAGCAGTGCCACATCAATTCAAATTAACCAAAACCTTCCCCAGGCCTGACTCTGGGGCCTCCCTTGTTAAGAATTCATCTTGCCTGTAGGCCCTGCCTTTCCTGGGTTCTGAAGTCAGGCAAATGCACTGTACCTTCCCACTGTGAGAAGAGGCCCAAGAACCAAAGGAGAGATTGTGATTTTACGTTTGAAGGAGTCAACTAAAATAGGCCCCTGTAACTAGCACCTGTTTTCCGGGGCACCACTCATGAGGCTGGAGAGCAGGGGATGTTCCGGAGGGTGAGGGGCAAAGGGACAGGCGTCCCTTTCCCTGGCTGTAGCTGGGGCTCATGCAGAACACGGTGGCTGCAGAGGGGAGGTGTCCCACCCTCCCATGGGGTTCTTGCCGCATGGTATAAATCCCCCCAACCCCCCCACAGATACTCCAGCTAGCTAGGTATTTAGACCAGTGGTTCTCAACCTTAGCTACACACTGGACTCACAGGAAACTTTAGAAAATACTGGTCATACCTGGTTCCCATGCCAAGAGCGTCTGATTTAATTGGCCTGGGGTACAGCCTGGGCATCAGGATTTTGAAAAGCTCCCTAGGTAATTCTGACATACAGCTGAGGTTTTGAACTATTTCTCTAGAGTGTTTTGTTGCTGCCTGGGAAGGAAATGGTTCCTGTTTTTAAACCAAAGTTTAGGTGCTGTGCCTGCCTCTCACTGCCAGCTAGGCTGCAAGCCCTCAGTTTCAGAGGGTGAGATTTTTGCATAATTAGGTGAGGAAGAGGCACTGCAAAGATGGGGTTTCTTTTACTTGGCAATGAAACAGATAGCTGTTTCTGATATTTCTTGGGAGAAATCGAAATATCGTACAAGAAAATACGCTGGGATGGGGTTGGTGCTGGGGGATGACTTGCTGCATGGCCTGAACAGCCATCTCTCTCCCTTCTTCCCCCGAGTTCTCCTTCCTCGCCTGGCTCCAGAAAATATACCTTTGGTTTGGTCCCTGCAGAAACACTTCCTGTACTTTGTGTCTTGAATCCACCTCATATCTTGAGGCCTCTGTATATCTTCCTGTGTCATTTTGCTGGAGTCTGTAAGCCCTCAGAAGACAGGAATCCCTTCTAAGAAACTCCCTTTACTGAACCCCAGACAGGGTGATCAGGGATAAATGCTTCAGGGTGGTGGGCATGGCCCCTCTTATCCTTACAGGAAGCATCTTGACTGGATATTCAGGTCAGAGACAGTGTTCCTCAGCACCAGGCTGGCCTTCAGCACAGAACACTCCAGGGAGGGGCAGGACTGGGTGAGCAAATGCAGGGGTGGACTGAGGAGAGTGAGGCTGACTGAGCTGGGGAAGCGTCCTCCAAAGGTTTCAGTCTTTCATTCTTCTAGGTGCCTTTTTACCTTCAATAACACTTTTCCACTCTCTTTTCTCCCGTGGATCACTTCTGGAAAGGGTTTTAAAGAGCTCTGCCATATTCCGACCCCGTTCTGACCCCTTACGGTGCTTTTTTTCTTACCCAAAGAGAGATCACATCTGAGCTCCTAAGATAATTTCTTTTTCCTGTCTCCAAGGAAAGGAGTTGATGTGTTTCCCGGTCATTGAGAGACTGAGGCCCTCATTTGGGAAGGACTGAGCTTGCTTCTATAAATAGCCTTGTCAGAACAACCTGTGTGGCTGCTCAGTCTGTGCCTGGCTGGAACGGAGCTTCAGGGAAGCCTCGCTGCTGTGCGATGCCACCACCCGGGAGTCGTCACTAGTCAGTCCCAGGAGTTCCCGAGACTCCTCTCCAATGCCCTTAGGGAAGAGGTTGGAGGAGTAGGGAAGGTCTCCCCATTTCATAGGGAGGGGGTGCCTAAATGTCAGGAGACAGCAAGGGAGATGGCGGCACCAGGCCCTGGGCCCTAGCTTGGTCTCTCCTTTCAGAAAATGGCAGTTTCCTGGGGCCACATGCCTCCTTTGAGAGGGGCCGGGGACTTGGTTTTGAGTCACACCACAGTTTTAGGAGGCTGAGGCAGTACTCTCCTGGTACTTTCCCACTTGACCAGGCACAATTAGATCTGGTTTCTCTGAGTCATGCATGTCACAAATGGGGCCTGGGGGAGAGCCAGCCTATGGGCTCAGGCAGTGCAGACGTAGATGGTCTCAGTAAGACCGTCATAGTTACCTCAATCTAAGGTGTTGCCTAGATGGGTAGGGGGACTTATCAGGTCACAGGACAAGGTTTTGATGGACCCAAGGTTAGAACTTACCTCTTTTGTCTCCCAGCCCAGAGAATTTTCTTCCTTAGTCCCACGAAAGACAGGGTTTGGTGATTTGTAGGACTGGTGACTGTGAAGTCAGGCCAGGCCCTCTGCCCATCCCTGATATTTTTCATTTTTTTCCTCTCAGGGATCTAACCCTGGAAGTGGGGCCAGCTTCCATTCCCATCAAGTTCCCAAATGCCTACAGGTGGTGGCCATTTAGGGTTTTGATATCTGAGCAGGAACACGAGTGTTCTGAGCTCTCTCTGCATGTTAAACAGGCTCTGGGACCCCAGGACTCTGGCACGGCCCAGAGCATTGGGGTGAGTGCTCTGAGGACAATACAGCTTGCTGCTTGCAGAATGTCAGAGCACGTCACTTTACAGATGGAGAAACTGAGGCCCAGAGAGGTGGAAGGACGTCACCAGACCACACATCTGTTTGGGTAGAGCCAGAACTAACACCCCTCCAGGACTCCTTGTCAAGTGCTCTTCTTCTTGGTCTTTTCCTACTCAGCAGGTGACCCAGGATATAGGCCTTGTCCTCTCAGAACCTTCTACAAAATGGAACACTCAACTTCAGGCTGGGTCAGGTCTTGAAAGGTCCTTCCCATCCCTCCATTCCTTAAGGCACGCCAGCTAAGGGGACACTGACCCTACACTTGACACTAGCAAGTGGTCCCTGTAATCTTACAACTTTAGTGATTTAAAATTCTTCTAGGTGTCTATCCTACAACTGAAATACGTTAATAGATAAACATCTATCTTCCCATTGGAGACTCCTCCTCATGTGTGTTTTTCTCTGTGGATACGAAGAACAGAACGTTGACTATATCTACAGTTAAATATATCTTTTTTCTTTTCTTTTTTTTTTTTTTTTAAGATGGAGTTTTGCTCTTGTTGCCCAGGCTGGAGTGCAATGACGCAGTCTCGGCTCACTGCAACCTCTGCCTCCCAGGTTCAAGCAATTCTCCTGCCTCAGCCTCCTGAGTAGCTGAGATTACAGGCGCCCATGACCACACCCAGCTAATTTTTGTGTTTTTTTAGTAGAGACAGGGTTTCACCACGTTGGCCAGGCTGGTCTCGAACTCCTGACCTCAGGTGATCCCCCTGCCTTGGCCTCCCAAAGTGCTGGGATTACAGGCGTGAGCCCCTGCACCCGGCCTATAGTTCAATATTATACTTCAGTACATAGAAAACACACTTCCACGCCTCCATCCGCCTAGGCTTTCTTGGGTCTACAGTGACACCATTGATTTATTTTTCTTCAAGGAAGATGCAAGAGGAAGAGGGTCCTGGAGGTCAGATCCTACACTACTCCCTGTTCCCTGCCTGTAATTTTTCCACCTCCTCCTACCTGGCCAGTCAGCTCCTCCCTGGACAGGGTCCTTGTGGTACTCTAGGGACACTAGCCAACCCCACAGCCCTGGGACAGTTGGGGAGGTCCCCATCTCTCTGCTAGCAGCAGGCACACTCAGACCTCAGGCATGGCACCTACCCCTCACCACCTTGGCGTGAGAGAAAAGAAAGAATACTAAAAATAAGTTAGCTCCAAATTTGAGCAATAAAAATTTATTCATCTTTATTCCAAGAATCTTTGGAACCATTGGCCCATTTGACTGTTTTTGTGTGCTAGCTCAAAGGCTTACATGGCTCAAGACTAGTCCCAAAAGACATTTCAGACTGGCACAGCCTCCAGGTAGCCTCATTTAGAGATACCGCCCAAACTCCACACTGGCGGGATTCACTGCCCGCTGCCTCCTCTGGCCCTTTCCAGCATCGTCAGCCCTATAAGATCAGAACTCACATCTCCTTCAGGTCCAACAACACCAAGTACTTGGTTACAAAAGCCAGTATTGGCCGGGCGCGTTGGCTCACGCCTGTAATCCCAGCACTTTGGGAAGCCAAGGCGGGCGGATTACAAGGTCAGGAGATCAAGACCATCCTGGCTAACATGGTGAAACCCCGTCTCTACTAAAAAATAGCAAAAATAAGCCGGGCCTGGTGGCGGGTGCCTATAGTCCCAGCTACTCAGGAGGGCGAGGCAGGAGAATGGCATGAACCCGGGAGGTAGAGCTTGCAGTGAGCCGAGATCATGCCACTGCACTCCAGCCTGGGGGACAGAATGAGATTCTGTCTCAAAAAAAAAAAAAAAAAAAAAAAAAAAGCCAGTATTGACCAAATACTGCTTGGGTTGATGCATCTTCTCTCTTGCATCTTGTACAATCGGGTTGGACTAACTTGAAACAACCCCTGCTTTTCAGTCATTGAATGTAATCAGATGTTTATTTCTTCCTTTACTTAAAGTTAGATTGGCAGGTGGGGATCAGGATAACACATGGGAAGCTTGTGGGCCAGACCCAGAAATGGTGGTTGTTTCTTGCACCCACAGGCCATTGGCTGGAACTCAGTCACGTGGCCACACCTATCCACAGGGGAGGTTGGGAAGTGAAGTACAGCTGTGAGCCCTGGCAGAAAAGGAAGCAGGTTGTGGTGAGCATTTAGCTGTCTCTGCCATGCATGCCTCCTGCCACCGTTTCTGTTCCAGGCACCTGGGAAGCTCTGCTCATACCTGCTTAGTAAAGGACATGACCTCTGTTTCTCTGACCTTGTACCTCTCTCTCATCTGTCACTGAGGCTATTCTGTTCTTGAGAGTGGGTCCTGTCTCCCCCATCTAAACTAGAAACCCTTTGAGGATGGGTGCTTTTCCTCACTCAGCACTTTTCTGGTTTCTCTGTAGCATCTGAAACCTTCAGTGTTGCGCCAAGTTGGCCTCAACCACCTGCACCACAATTACTCTTTGAGAATGGAGTTTCAGGGGCCCTACTCCAGAGCTACTGGCTCCTGAATCTTTGGAGATGGGACCCTGGACTCTGCTTTTCTAACACTTTTCCCAGGTGATTCTCATATATACTGCAATCTAGGAACCACCTGTTTAGGAAATAGTTGGTAATTGACTGCTTACCCCAACTGGAATGCAAGATGAGAACGTGTCACAGATTCCTAAGAGGTTCCTAGGCTGGAAACTGAAGTCTAGAGAGGGAAGAGGATTTGCCCCTAGTCACACAGCTCAGTAGAGACAGATCCAAGGAGTCAGGCCTCCTGGGTCCTGCTCAGAGCTTTCTCTGCTAGTCTCATCACATGCTGAACTCTTATTTCAAGGCTGTTTGGGTGACAGCCCTTTGAGATCTTGATGGCACATGATGTAAGGGAAGACACACAGCACTAACTATAAATGAAGTCCTGCCTTCCCATCCAGCTCCAGCCACTAAGAGGTTATGGCGAAGTCACTTCAATCATCAGACTCAGGTACTTCATCCTACCCTTCTCAGCAAGCACCCTTGTCATGTGGGTGTCCTTATCTTCCCTGATAACTGAGAGTCCCTTGCCTCTTTGCATGGGAACAGACCCTTTTTACTAGTTTCTCATGGGCCTGGTAGAGATTCTAGATATTGGTTCCCAAGTTCTCTAAACCATAAGGACTTCCCCTAGGGAGGAGTCAGAGAGAAGACCCTCTCCAGGACCACCTGAAACTCACCCAAGACATCCTCGTTCACACGCCGCTTAGTCCAGGCCATCCCTCACTCTCTGTTCTGGTTCCTCCCCTCCTGCCCTCCTTCCTCCCCTCCTGCCCTCCTTCTGTCTTCACAAGTTTAGACGTTTATCCAGAATCAGCTTTTCCCTATAAAGCAATTTCAGTTAGTTTAGGACACAAAATATCCACCCACCCAAGCAGTTTAGGGAGAAAAGAAGAAAGATTTTATGCCAGTATCAAACCCTGAATTCCAGGTCTTATTGCACATTGTCAGATCAGGCTCTGGATCCAACTCCTAGCCTAGGAGCTTGAAGGGGTCCTAGCTTGGGGACCTGGATTCTCTTCTCTTCTGCTCTTAACTTGCCAGGTAACCCACACCTATGTACCTTCTGGCTTTGGGAGCTGCCTGGGTGGGGAACCCAGACCTGTCCTGCAGGTCCTTGATTTCTTCTTCTTCATGGTTCAGTCTACCTCAAAGAGTATGGGGTGGGGATCCAGACCTAGCCTGGCATATTCTTCAGAGACAAGAGGATGAGATAAAGTGCCACAAATCCAGAGCACTTGATTTCAGGGCCAGGAGGGAGAAAAGAGCTGCAGTGACAGACGGCTTCAGGCTTGAATCGCTGAGTCTGTGGCTTCTGTTCACAGACGGCTTCTGTCCTGGGGGCTCATCTCCTCTCTTTTCCAACAGCAGCCCAGCTTTAGCTGGTCACCTCTAGCCTACATCCCTCACCCTACCTCTCTTCCTAGCTCTAGAATGGCATTTTCTACAGCTTCCTGGAGGTCTCTCATACCTAAAATTTAGTGTGTTCAGAACCAACTCATAAATCAGAGACAACTGATTTATTTCTCTGTCTCTGCCCCACCCTCCTAGTCCCCCACCTTCAATACCTCAGGAGCCTTCACTTCTATTCACCCCATCTGTCCCCACAGTGCTGCAGGGGTCAGACCTCCCCTCTCCCTCCCCACCCCACCCTGTGTTGGGTGCTCGTGGCCTCTCACTGAGATGCTCCAGTAAGTCAGTTACTCTGCAGTTTCAATCCTTTGTTTTCTCCTCTGTGTATCCTGCCTACAACTGCCAGGGGCTTATTTTTCCCATATCCCAAAGTCTTCTCAGGCTCCCTTTGCTTCCAGAGTGAAGCCCATACTTGGCTCTTCCTCTTTAATACAGCATCCAAACTCTGCAGCACACGGCCTCAGTCAGAATGATGTGTTTTTTAACTTTCCTATAGCACTGAGCACCACAGGTGGGGGACATAAAGATGGATGAGATGGGGTCTCTGCACTTGAAGGCCTTAGGGCCCCCAGCCATGTTGTGTAACAGACCCGAGCTACTCCATTTCCCCATCCATGAAGTGTTTGGATGGGGGCCCTGACCACGGAGATATCCTAGTGGAAGATGCTCTCAGCATCTGCCTTGCAGCCACATGGCTTTTATCATGACATAGCGGCAGCTCCTGAGACAGGGAGGATGGAGGGGCTGACTCCTAGAATCAAAGGGTTTGAACAGGAATTGCCCATGAGGGGCTAGGGACAGGCTGCCAGCAGACACAGTGACAGAGCTGCCACCACTGAGGAGGATGGAGGGGATTCACCTCACCTCGGAAAAGCAGAATCTCCCGGAGCTGGAGGAGATGGTTAGGGGTTATCATAGCTATTCCTCTGTCCCCATGCAGGACTGCACGTAACCCATGACAGGCAGGGGAAGGAAGGTGTGTTCATTACCACCATCCTAAGTTAGTTTACCATCCTAGGCTAAGTTAGTTTATCCTAGGCTAGAGGTGGATTTACCATCCCACAGAGCTAGGATTAGTTTACCATCCCTAGGCTAAGTTAGTTTACCATCCTAGGCTAAGTTAGTTTACCATCCTAGGCTAAGTTAGTTTACCATCCTAGGCTAAGTTAGTTTACCATCCTAGGCTAAGTTAGTTTACCATCCTAGGCTGAGTTAGTTTACCATCCTAGGCTGAGTTAGTTTACTATCCTAGGCTAAGTTAGTTTACTATCTGGCCAAGAGAAAAGCAGGAGGAGCTGGCAGAGTGTTAATTGCCTGACAGATGTACTGGCAGAAGTCACGCACCATCAAAGCCAAAGGGTTGACACATTCTATGAGGTAACATGTGAAAGAGGGTGAGCCAGGGGCAAGGTTTCCAGCCCCCACACTTGTCCAGCTCCAAAGCACATGCTCGTCCCACCACACACACAGCTGAGGGAGAGTCCAGCTTTGAAAGGCTCCAAATAAGCTCCAGTCACCCCTCTCAAGCTCTGATGTCCTGCCATAGGAAGCTGTCTTTCTCATTCAGTCAATTTCCTGAATGCTGAAATTCAGGCCATTTTTTTCCTGTTCTAGTCTTGGGAAATCTGGATTACTGTACTTTATTATCATGATCATCTCATCAGCCTCCAATTCATGAACCCCTCATTATCCTCCTCATCTCTAGGCTCTCTCCGATGTGGTGAGTGGTGGTCAACTGTTCCCCCGACTTTGCTGTGGATGACATGCAGGAACTTGGTCTGCAGGGCGCTCGCTTTGCATGGGGAGCAAGAGGCAGGTCTTCTCGCCCCAGAACTGAAGTTCCACCTGTCTTCTCCATTGGCTGGAGCACAGTGAAGAGGCACTTGGCACCTATAATGCCAATGCTCACACTTGGCTGGGAAGGCGTGGGTTCAGGAGGAGAATGTGGCAGCTGGTGAATCCGGGGTGTTAGAGAGCATTTCCAGTTGTAACTTGGATGCCCCCTTCTCTGTGCTCCCCAAACACCTGGCCTCTCTTTCTCTCCTATCTCTCCTTTCAATAGGCTATAATTTTCTGGACCAGGGACCACAGCTTGTTCATCACTGTGTCCCCTGGCACATGGTAGGTGCTTAATGTGGGTTTGACAGAGGAGGAGTGGGTTTGGAGCTTCTTTCCCAGGGAACATGAGCAAGTACTTTAGGGCAAGGTTTGTGAAAGTTGATCTCAGGACTATTTTAAAGGGAAGCTTGCTAAAATTCTGGATGTGGAATAAATGGATTTTTCCAGATACCAAGAAATGAAAAATCCCACTGAGTGAGCAGAAAATGCAAGAACAACTTTTCATACCTAGAGCAGCCCCCTCCACCCCAGCTGTGATTGTTCAGCTGTTTGCCCTGGAGGATGGGGGTAGGCAGGGTGGGTCACTAAGCAACCAAGCCCTGGCACCTGTTGGCAGGAGAGTCGGCGTGGGTCTTCCTCAAGTGGGGCCTCCGAGGGGGTTGGGCAGAGGGGCCCATGGGAGGAGGTAGGGGAGCCTGCTCTGACACATTCCCTCTGCCTGTCTTTCAGCCTTGGGGAATGGCAGGTTGGGGAGGAAGAAACCAGGAAATCTTTTGTTTATTTTACTCTCCCAATTTAATATTGAGTGGGCGAAAGATCCTGGTTTGGCAGTGCCATTGGTCTGGGCACCCACAGTCAGTGGATGGAGCGGGCAGGAGCAGGCTGTGCTGGGGCCCTGTACCTCAAGGGAGCCTGTCCCTGGGCCTGAGAACCCAGGCCCAGCCTTCGCTCTGTGTGACCTCAGGGAACCACCACTCTAGGCTTCACTTTCTCCGTCTGTAAGACGGGAAGACCTGCCCTGCCAGCGGAAAGTAAGTGATAAACATCTGATTGTGAGAACTCATGGCGAACTCTGGGGTTGGGGATAATAAAGGCCATTTTGAGAAACACAGTTGCCGGAGGTAGGGCTCATGACTAGGGTGGGTGGAAGTGTAAGGCTGTGTTCACAGACAAGGGCGGGCACAAGGGGCTGCTGGGAAATGGCTGGAATGTGCAATAGTAATGACTGGTGACTGGGCCTTGATATGTGTCGGGTACTGTCCTAGGTGCTTTACAGGTAAACACTCAATTTAATCCTCACAACTACTATACTAGGTAGGTACATTACTGTTGCCACTTAAGAGGAAACTGAAGCACGGGAAGGGGTCAAATAATGTGCCCAGGGTCACATAATAGTAAGTGGCAGATCCAGAAGTTGGACCCAAATAGTCTAATGCCAGAGCTCCTAACCACTAAGCTGTAGCTCTTTCCAGAATTCTCCAAGTAGTTGAAGCCCAGTGGCAAGGCCAAAGCATGCCCACAAATGCAGCCTCATGACAGCAGTACCATCTTGGAGTCACCGAAGATAGGACCCTTTGCCAGGCCATTTAGGGGACTGAGGAGGAGATCAAATGTCCCTGCCCCTGGGCCTTTGTGGCACAGTGAGGCGATACAAACATTAAAAGACTTGGAGCTAGTTAATAACTACGTGGACACATTTCAGTATCTCATATTAATCCCTGAGCACCTGGGTGTCGAGACTGCCAGGCTGGGGTGGGGTTAACAGGGCAGGCAGCATGTGAGGACTCGTGTGGGCTGGTGAAGAGGCGCCCAGCCCTCAAAGCTGCAGGCGGAGGGAAGCCAGGAAGGGCTGCACTTCCCCAGTGGGCAGCGCAGGCTGGTGTCCTGGCTGCTGGCGCAAGTCTCAAGCTGCCCCTCCCCTCCTAGCAAGCATGGGCAGTGTGGGTATGCAGGGTGCTGGGTACTGACTCACCTCCGGAGACCACTCGGCTCCCACACACCACCTCTGAATGATCTGAATCATTTATGGGGCTGAATGCACTGTCCTCCAGGGAGCTCCAGCTGGAGCTGGAACCGGCACATGGAGGTAGAGAAAGCTCCCATAGTCACCCAGACCCTGTGCAGCCTGCAGGCAGAACCTATAAACTGGACTCCTAAAGCCACTCCTCTCAAGGACTAGAGATTCTACTGAGTTTCACTCTGTGGTTCTCAGAGCATCTGGAACTTACATAAAACTGAGGAACCCTTTGTTTAAAGCATTACTGTGCAGGGAAGTCCACTATGTGAGGGCAAGGATGCGATCTGGAGGTGGAGATGGATAGCTCCGACGGTGAGTCAGTACGTAGCTCCTAGCTCTGGAGCACCAAGAGTGTGCCACATCCATCTCTCTAGATGCATATGAGGCTGGAAAGCCAGATTTTGACCTCACCTTGACCTTGCCATGACAGGGTAGTGGGAGAACATCTGGAGAAAGCTGGGAAGTCCCCACTACCTGAACCTCCTGTAGGGGCCAAGGCAGAGCTTCCCCTTGGCCCTCTGAAGGTTTGCTGAAAATCACTGGCATGAGGCAAATTGATGAGCAAGCAAAAAGGCACACAAATTTATTTAATGTGTATTTGCGGGAGCCTTCAGAATGAAGACCCAACCCCCAGTGGGGTACAAAAGCTCATACACATCCTGAGGTTTCAGAAAGACTGTGGGCTCAGAGCATGGCCCCAAATAGGTTATGCTTGGTAAATCAGGTTTTAGTGGCAACACAGGTTTTGGGAGGGGAAGAAGAGGAGGCTTGGCTAGCCAAGGTGGTCTTGTTATGTAGATGAAACCTCACAGGTAGCAACCCTCAGAGAGAAGACATGGTAAATGTTTCTTTCAGATCTTTAAAGATGTCAGACTCCATTAATCTCTCCTAGATCTGGACAAGGGAAGAAGGTTTGGCTGCATTAAACGAGATTCTCTACAGATGCAAATATCTCCCACAAAAGACAGCTTTGCATATCTCCCACAAAAGACAGCTTTGCAGGGCCACCTCAGTCTGCCGGCCCTGTGGCAGCCATCTCAAATTATGTCAAAGTAATATATTTTAGGGTCACATATTTTTATCTTTTTCACTCCTCATGACTCAGTTTGCTCTAGAATATGGGTAGGTGGACCAGTTCATCTTGAGGCCCCTTCCTGATCTCTGAGCACAGGCTTCTGTACCCTTGACCTTTCTGGGCCGTCTCCTGAGAGGTTTTGAGCAGGCATGCCCGCTACGCCTGCAGCAGCTCCTTTGAGCTGATCTGGGCTGTCCAGGTCATTTTTCGTGTTCATTTTGCACCCCAGGAGAGTGGCCTAGTCCTAGGAAAAGAGACTGGTCTTGGAGGGCTTATTTCACTTAGCTTAATGTTTTCAAGGTTCATCCATGTGATAGCATGTGTCAGAACTTCCTTCCCTTTCAAGGCTGAATGCGATTCCATTGTACGGATACAACACATTTTTTGTTTATTCATCCATCAATGGATACTTGGGTTTCATCATCAGTGGATACTTGGGGTGCTTCCACCTTTTTGGCTATTGTGAATCATGCCGCTGCGAACCTGGGTGTTCAAATACTGGTTTTCTGATATTTGAGTCCTTGCTCTCACATCTTCTGGGTGTACACCCAGAGGTGTAATTGCTGGCTCACATGGTAATTCTGTTTAATTTTTGAGGATCACCGTACCATTTTCCACAGTGACTGCATTATTTTACAATCCCACCAGCAATGCACAGGGCTGCAGTTTCCCCACATCCATGCCAATGCTTGTTATTTTGTTGTTTATTGTTTTTATTAACAAGCATCCTGATATGTATGAAATGGTATCTCACTGTGGTTTTGGTTTGCGTTTCCCTAATGATTAGTGATATTGAACATTTTTTTCATGTGCTTGTGGATCATGTATAGATCTTCTTTGGAGAAATGTCTGTTCACTTCCATTGTCTATTTTTTAATGAGGTTTTTTTTTGTTGTTGTTGTTGTATTGTGATAGTTATTTATATATTCTGCATATCAATCCCTTATGACATATATCATTTGCAAAGGAATACTCTCTAACTTGGCCTGAAAGAACTGAGAGAGCTTAGGAGAGAGTTGGCCTGGGATAGGGTATTGGGACCCACTCACTGACCTACCCACCGTCCATCCTTAATTCACTCTGCAGTACTCTGGTTCAGGGTGGTCTGGGAATACAAAGATGGAAAAGGTACAGTCACTGACTGTGGTGTGCTCATAGTCTAATGAGGGACACAGGCTTGTACCACTAACACTAACGTACAGTGTCCAAGCAATGCTGGAATAATTGGGCATATGCTGATGTTGTTGGAAAATCCACTAATTCTAGATAACAGTGGGTATCCCAAAAGACACTGTCAGTTCCAGGAGCAGGAGGCCAGTTCTGTCAGATGTAGAGAAGGACTTCTCAGGCTGAATGGTTAGATGAAGGGCTCAGGGAGATTGAAAGGAGGCTGACCTAGGTGAGGCTGGGCGAGTGGACAGGGACCTAGCCGGAAATCCAAGGAGGAAAACACCCAAAGAAAGACTTTCTAGAAACTCTTGAGGGCATAAGAAGATGTCCCAAGGGAAAATTCCTGTGGCCATCTCAGAAGATTGAGTGTTGTCCTATTCTGTCTGGTTCAAACTTTAGACATCTGAGCTGAAAAGGGGGCTTCATGAAGATCTGGAGCAGGGGAGAACAGAAATGGAAAGGATTTGGGTCATCTATTCTCAGAGGCAGAGGGCAGAATTCTCATCTGGTGTTCAATAGTCACAGAAGTAAATGGGTCCATGGACCAGAAATACTACAAGACGTTTACAAAATTCTGGAACCTTTTAATTACATTTATTTTGGGGTTTGGGGTGCATGCGTGTTACTGCTTCTTTATATTTTCTTCAATACATGAAGCAAATGTTTAATGAACCCCTATTGTGTGCCTGACACTGTTCTGGGAGCCGCCTCCGTGAACAAGCCAAAGACCCTGCCTTGAGGGAGCTTCTTCCGAGACAGCCCACACAGTTGTGTCCTAGGCCACAGCCTGGCCTTGGAGTGGCTGTGGATATCAGAAAAACCTCCAGAATCGAGTACATGGGCACAACTTTACAGAGGACAGAAGAGCACATGGTGCCCCTGGGATGCAGCAGGGAGGAAGGGAGTCTGTCTAGACCTGGGGCTAGGGTAACCAAATGCACTAGTTGCCCAGGACTGTCCTGGTTTTAGCATTGAAAGCCCTGCATCCCAAGAAAACTCTCAGCCCCAACACACTGGGACAGTTGTCCTACCTGGGACTGAACAGCTGGAAAGCATGGTCAACTTCTCCATGAGGCACAGCAGGCAGAGTGCCAGAGGCACACATGACTTTAGAGGTGCACAAAAATGTTTTAATTTCTTTAAAATCGTGAGAAAAAAATGAACATTTAGGTTGAGGAAAGTTTTAATATAGGATATTGATGTATTTGTCTTTATACCAATGCAATCATAGAATAAAATTTTCAGTGGGTTTTTTTTTTAATGGAGGAAGGGGCCCTTGGCCTCAAAGACAAAAGTTCTTAGGACCCATGAAAGTCATAATGTGGCCTTGGCTGAAGGGTCTGTCAGGGATCAAGGTCCCATATTGGGTCCCCACTGACCAAGCTTTGGACAAATGACTACTGAAGATAATGATGATAATGATGATGATGATGGTGATGATGATGATTTGGATGATGACATGCTACCTAACATTTATGGAGTGCTTACTGTGTCCTTACATTGTGCTAAGCACATTCAGGCCTGAGATCTCATTTCATCTTCACAACAAATGTATAAACTGCATTTCACAAAGAAATCAGGCTAGGTGTGGTGGCTCATGCCTGTAATCCCAGCACTTTTGGAAGCCAAGGTGGGAGGATTGCTTGATTTTTACCTTCACATCAATCCTGTGAGGCAATAAAAGATTTTTATCCCAAATTTATAGATGAAGAAACTGAGGCATAGAGATTTTCTGACTTTCTCAAGATCACGTAGCTAGTAATAGGAGTCAGAAGCCAAACACACACTCGTGTTCATCCTGCAGGTATTTACTGAACCTCTGCTATATGTCAAGCTAGCACTGGGATCTGGGACGCCATAGAGGGCAAGACAGGCATGGGTGTTTCTCTCACAGAACTCAGTCTAAATGGAAATCCAAGGCTCACTGCACTGTAATTCCTAGGAGAAATTAAGACCTCAAGAACCATTGAAGGTTCTTGAGCAAGTATTTCCTATTTGCCTCATGCTCAGAGCCACCAGGCATAGAGAAGAAGTAGCAGTGGATGTAAGTCATCAAAGAGCTTTAGTCTAGTTGGGAAGAAGACCCGAGATGGATGGTCTACTTGGAGGTTAATATGAGTAGCCAAGCACAGTGGCTCACGCCTGTAATTCCAGCACTTTGGGAGGTCAAAGCAGGAGGATCACTTGAGGCCAGGAGCTTGAGACCAGCCTGTGAGAGCCCCATCTCTTAAAAAAACAAAATAGAAATCTGAGTCTTAGTGAGGTGGACTTGATCAAGTTTACAGAAGACCAAGGGCATGGCCAGCACAGGCCACTTGTGGCCCAGCATGCAAGGCAGCACGGCTTAATGGTGAAGAGTAACAGCATCTTTCTTGTTATTTAAGGGATTAAATGAGATCAGGACCTTGAACCCCTCAGGGCAGTGCCTGGCTACTGGCGATTTTTAACATTATAATGAGGCCCTGCTGGGCTTGAACCTAGGTCCCTGTAAGGGAGCTACTGTTCCCTGGTGTGACCCACTCTAGCTGAGCTGCTGACCCACTCTAGCTGAGCTGTGCAGAGACTGAGATGATCACCTCAAAGAGCAGGGGACCCTGTGCCCAGGCTCTGGGGCATGCTGGCAATGGGGGGAGTCTGCTGGAGTGGCCTGATCAGGGCTGCCTGAGGCTTTTTGTCCCAGATCGCACTGTACTTGCTCTGGTGTGCCACAGCACATGCACCTCTGTCTTCCCTTCTCAGGTCACCTGCAGACTCCCAAGGACAGGGTCAAACCCCATCTGCGTCATCTCCCAAGGTGCCTTTCACGATCCTCACCCATAGGCAGTTCATTCAGTTACTACTGGCAGACTGTTGACATTGACCATCTGCTCTACGTTTTTGTCTTTGGGGACATGAGTCTGTTTCCATTCTCAACCTCCACCCCCCACCTCTTTTTTCCCTCTGCTCTGTTAATACATCCTACCAGAGCTGCTCAAATTCCACATGGAGCAGAAGCTCCATGCTAAAGCCCCTTCCCTGCTCTGCTGCAAATAACCTATTAGAGAACACAGTTCAGGAGTTCCCAACCCTTTTATTTTTGGGACAACGCACAGTGCCATAGAGGGACTTGTGGAAATCAACCCCTTCACTGCTGTGAGTAGGTCTGTGGAGTCCATTTCAGAACACAGGCCTTGGAAGACCTGGGAGGGGGCCCTGCAGTGAGGCCCCATAGGGATTCCTCTTTCTCATTTGGTTGACACCATCACAGAGGGACCAATGACTTTTTTTTTTTTTGAGATAGAGTCTCGCTCTGTCACCCAGGCTGGGGTGCAGTGGCGCGATCTTGGCTCACTGCAACCTCTGCCTCCCAGGTTCAAGCGATTCTCCTGCCTCAGCCTCCCGAGTAGCTGGGATTATAGGCGCTTTCCACCATGCCCTGCTTATTTATTTATTTATTTATTTATTTATTTATTTATTTATTAGAAGAGGCAGGGTTTCATTATGTTGCCCAGGCTGGTCTTGAACTTCTGACCTCACCTTTGAATGTGGTTTGGACATTGAGCAGGGTATTCCAAATCCAGCCCAGATAGATGGGTGTCTGCCCCTTGCCTGCAGAGGTTCCCATCTAGGGCAGGCCCAACAGAAGCACCAGGTGTTTGGGGTCTGGAAGGCAGCTGAAGATGGACATTTTCCTGTAGGAGGGGCCTAAGGCTTTCCTCCCTGACTTAAGCCTGGAGATGGCTTCCTTCCAAGGGCAAAATAATTGCTGCTAACAGATTTGCTAAGAGCTGAGAAAGAGGAAATGTGGCAAAGGCTCATGGTGAATGGCTTCCGGGGTATTTTTTGTTTTGTTTTCTTGAGTTGTGTGTTAAGAATGCGTAGACTGGCTTGGGCTTGGCTAAGATAGAGTCTTGCTGACAATAGAGAAAAGTGGTGAGCAGTGAAAAAGTAAAGTCGTGACGGTTAGAAATGTTCTTCGTGCTTCTTTAGATTAATTATTCCTGCTGCCATTCAGCCATGCTAGCTAGCCTCCAAGAGGCCCCCATCTCCACACCCAATTCTCTGAAATAGAAGAGGAAGCAATGATGAAAAAAAAACACACCCTATCTTATGTGTAAAATCTTAGTCCTGCGAAGGGGCCCTTAGAGCTTCTCCAGTATCACTTCATGATTTCACAGATAAGGAAACTGAGGCCCTGAGAGGGGAAGTAACTCCCCAGAGGTCACAGGTCATTTGATGGTCTTGCATTTGTTCTCATCAGCCAGCTGCCAAGGGCTGAGCCATAGGGCTAAAGCCAAAGTCCAAAGCCTCATGTGTATTCTTGGCATCAGACCCTCAGGGTGCAGCTGAGTGTGAGGTGCTTCTGGACCTAAGGGTCTGGGGTGGGCTCTGGCCTGAGACTCCCCAGGCTGTCTTGCCCTCCCTTGCCACCCAATCAACAGGTATTTATCTGACACCTACTTAAAGTTTGGCCCAGGTTTCAGCCAAGCGGGGTGCCAAAAAGCTTAGGCACCAAACTAATATCTGTCTCCCTCCAGAGAGCATCTCAATGGCGAGATGGGATTAACATGTGAAACAATCATTAAACAATAATTTTATTTATTAAACAATAAAAGGCAGCATATAATTAGATGCCAACTGTAGCCATACAGGCTCTGAAATCACCTCTATAGGCTCTTGCAGTATGGATTTAACATTAGCCAGCAGCTGCAGAGATCTGTGACGATGGTAATTTGTACTTTTGCTGCAATGGGAATCTGAGGCTTTGAGGCCATGGGGCTGGTGTTTGGGAGTGAGTCACAGAACCAGGGAGTGAGCCTAGCCGTCTACCTGCATTCCTACCCCAGCCAGCTTTGTTGCCTCCTCATGGCAGAATGGAGGAAAGTAAGCAAAATCCACGGAAGTGCCCAAGCCTTTGTCTACTTGTGAAAAGTGTCCATGAAATGAGAGTGAAGTTACAAAGGCCCATTAACTGGTGGTGTGAGGAAATACACAGGAAACATAGGAAGTATGATTCAGGAGAAAGAAAGAGACCACGACAAAACTGTGATTACCTTTCTCCATGTGGGAATCAAAATGCCAGGGATCTGGTATATTAAGAGAGAGGATGGAGAGATGGCTATAGACTGGAGAAACTGCATTGGGAAACTACACAGAGAAGACAAAACTAGGGCTAATAGTATTCTAGGCAGGGGACTCTGCACAAACAACAGTGTAGAGCCAACTGCTGCCCATGGCCAGGTTCCATAAATAAAGTTGGTTTTGTCTTTGAGACAGGGTCTTGCTCTGTCACCCAGGCTGGAGTGCAGTGGCACAATCATGGCTCACTGCAGCCTTGAACTCCTAGTAGGGGCTCAGGTCATTCTCTCACCTCAGCCTCCTGAGTAGCTGGGACTACAGGTGCACAGGTGCACTTCACCACGCCCAGCTAATTTTTGCATTTTTTTGTAGAGACAAGGTCTCACTATGTTGCCCAGATTGGTCTCGAACTCCTGGGCTCAAGCAATCATCCCGCCTTGGCCTCTCAAAGTGCTGGGATTATAGGTGTGAGCCACCATGCCCAGTAAATAAAGTTTTACTGGAACCCAGTCACTCATCCAGCAGCCGCTTTTGTGCTACAATAGTAGAGTTGAATAGTGGCAACAGACTGCATGGCCTGCAAAACCTAATGTATTTACTGCCTGGCCCTTTACAGAAAAAGTTTGCCAACCACTGGTGCAGAGAAAGGAATGAAAAAACTCTATGGGCTTGTGGCCAGTCAGAAGAAGGACTCAAGGAAAATGAAAACTGAAATTGGCTCAGAGGGGTAGAGCTTTGTTTTCCTGGGATGATAGTCACCATACATGCCTTTGGATAGGTCTGGTGATTTTCAAAACACTTTTGTACCCATTATCTCATTTGATTTTTACCTTCATATAAATCCTGTGAGACAATAAGGGATTTTTATCCCAAATTTATAGATGGAGAAACTGAGGCTTAGAGATTATCTGACTTTCTCAAGATCACGTCGTTAGTCATGGGAGTTAGAAGCCAAACACACACTTGTGTTCATCCTGCAGGTACTGAACCTCTACTATGGGTCAAGCTGGTACTGGGATCTGGGACGCCATAGAGGGCAAGACAGGCGTGGGTGCTTCTCTCACAGAACTCAGTCTAAATGGAAATCCAAGGCTCACTGCACTGTAATTCCTAAGAGAAATTAAGACCTTTTTTTGTCCACTGTAGGCAATAGTGGATCATGGAAGGTTCTTGAGCAAGTATTTCCTATTTGCCTCATGCTCAGAGCCACCAGGCACAGAGAACAAATTGAAGTATGATGTAAGTCATTAAAGAGCTTTAGTCTAGTTGGAAAGAAGACCTGAGACGGATGAGTCTACTTGGAGGTTAATGTAAGTAGCCAGGCGCAGTGGCTCACGCCTATAATCCTGCCACTTTGTGAGGCTGAAGTGAGAGTATTGCTTGAGGCCAGGAGTTTGAGACCAGCCTGGGCAACATAGCACAGCACCTCATTTCTACAAAAAATAAAAAAATTAGCCAGCAGTGTGGCGCATGCTTGTAGTCCCAGCTACATGGGAGGCTGAGGCAGGAGGATCGCTGGAGCCTAGGAGGTCAAGGCTGCAGTGAGCTGTGATTGCACCAGTGCACTCTCGCCTGGGTGACAGAGCGAGACATCCCAAAAAAAAAAAAGTAAGTGTGTGTGTGTGTAAGTAGATGCACACTTAAGTGCCAAATAGTACAGTGTTGCCTTTAGACGTAGGTTAGCTTTAACCTCACTGTGGCTCACTTTCCTTGATGGTAAAATGAGCATCATAATAGTATTTTTTTGTGATACATTTGCTTTGATGAAGAAATGAGCTAATACATGCTAAGTGAGTAGAACAGTGCGTGGTACATATTAGCTGTAGTGAGTCATCATCATCATCATCATCGTCATCATCATTCAGGGCTGGAGTGATCAGGAAAGGCTTGACAAATGAAGCGACTTCTGATGGGCAGACAGGCGTGAGATGATTCAAATCGTGGGCCAGGAGCAGGAAAGACTGACAAATTTAAAAAGAGGGAGAGTGAAATTTTTAACAAAAATGAGGTTTGTGATTTTGGTTAAGAAAAAGTAGGCACGAATGTATATAATAGCTGCAGCACCGCGGGTGGGACACACGTCCTCCTCAGCCCACCCTCATCCTGGGGAACCCCCTCTCATTGCTGCAGCATTCCTGGGTGCCCCGTGCCCACCTGGGAATACCAGAAGTCATGTGACTCACTCAGAGCCTCTCATTAGGTCACTCCCACTCACCAAAATTAAGATTACTTATGTCATTGATTAGAATGCAGAAGTAGGGTTTTGGTGCTGTTGCTTTAGTGATAAAATAAAGAAAAACAGCTTAGGGAAATACTGCTCTGAGTTAGACCCCAGACGACAGGGGTATGGTCCTCCTTATTTTGTTAAGAATATTTAAATGGAAGCATTAGAGAATCACTCAGAGAGGTGGGGGGGGGGGTGTCGCTCTGAACCCCTAGCACCCAGCCTCTTTACTTGGCTGTTCCCCAATCACCTCCAGAGCTAAAAGAGGACATCGCCCTTTTCCACAGCATAGGACAAGTGAGCACAAACCTATTTTTCACCAGTGCCCTGGACATGCCAAGTGCATTGGGAACAGCTCAGCCATCTGCCACCAATGCCAGCGGCTTAATCGGAGCAGATGAATTCCATGCCAGATGCACCGAGATGTGTGAGCCCCCCAGGAGAGACACCTCACATGCCAATGTCTATATTTGTTAAATCATAACAGAGTTCCCTATTCTGTCTCTGTCTTGGGCCACCCCAAGAGACAAAACTGTCTGCTTGGTTTCTCGCTTTGTACCCGTGGACAGATCCTTCACTTTGAAGGCTTAAGAATCTGGCAGGTGAATAGAAATCAGAGTCTTTGTCTCATCCTCTGACGATTGCTATAGTATCGATCTCGCTCACATGGCAGATAGTGCCTGTTAGGTAAACCTTTGGGGTGTTTGTGTGTTTCTTGGCACCAAGTGTTAATTCTGCAGCTGGATGAATACCCTTGAGGTCTGGAATTGTTGGGAGGGGTCTGTCTATTTCAGTTCTTTTCAAATGTTGCTGCGAATTAAAATCAACTGGGAGATTTTTTAAATTCTGATGATGCCCAGACTGCATCCCAGACCAATTAAATCAGAATCTCCAGGGATAAAGCCCAGGCAGCTAAGTTTCTAAAGATCCCCCAGATGATCGCACTGTGCAGACAAATTTAAGAACGACTGGTCTAGATGATACGCCATCCTTTTTTGGGTGGAAAAAGGATCCATGAGCCCTTGTGGCTGTGGCTGGCTGACCTACTTCAGGAGGTGATTCATTTGGTCCTTGGGTCACATCTTGTCTGCCAGATGTTTTTGTGGGCAGCAGCCATCCCAGACCTGGGTGCTGACATTCCATGGCTGTGACATTCGTAGTGCTGGCTACACACGGGGCTCCTGGCACTCCCAGACAGAGCTCCCCATCACCAGCCAGAGGGCCAGGCCTCAGAATGGTGAGGTCTGGGCTGCCGTCTTTTGCGTCAGCTCTGGAAGGCAGAGGTGCCTGTGGCCACTTTCGTCACTTCCCCGCGTTTGTGGTGGGAAAGGGAGAGATAGATGGGTCTATCTGCTGAAGAAAAGGGGAACAGGAAGAAGAAACCCTAGACCAAGACAGCTTTGCTTCTCACTGTATTGAAAATCAAGCCTTTGAAAGCCACAGCACAGCTGCCTTTTCTTACAGGGAAATGGCTCTAGCTTGGTTGGAAACTATGAGAGGAGATCTTTCCGGAGCTTCTACAATTTTCTTTCCATCACTTAATTCTTTTTTATAGACAAGTATGAGAAAGCTATTACCTCCTGAGGAGCAACAGCCTACATGCATCAGAGAGAGAGTGAGTGTATAATGGTAACCAGACAACGGGATCTTTCCAATTGGAAGCTCCCAAAGGGAAGGCGAGATAGGGGTAGGGCCAGGGTCAGGCACATCTGGTCCCATAGACATGTGCTCAGCTGGCAAAGACTGAGGGTAGGGAGCTCTGGGAGCTACCCAAAGGAAGGGATGAGGAATGAGAGGTTTCATTGTGAGAGTCTCGGGTTAATGGACTGACAGTGAATGAAGAGAGTCTGTGAGGCTCACACTACTTGCTACTCACCTCTGGCAAGTGAAGATGGCCAGGGCTGCTTGCCCTTGGGTGGTGTGCAACAGCATCACTGTTCAGTTCCAGAGACCTGGGAAGGCACGCGGGAGAAGGCTGGGCCCTGCATCCTGGTGGCTGCATCTCAACTCGAGTTAGAAGTCCTTCTTTCCCACCTTCACAGGTGACATGGTGCCTCTGGGGCCTGACCTTCTGCTTAGACTCATCTTAGATGAACATTTCACAGATCAGGGAACTTACAGGCTTTGGTTTAATAGCTGCTCATCCCAGCCCTGCAGCATGGAGTTTCAGTGATCATCATGGGCGTGGCAGGCCGGCCCCTTCAGCAAAAGATGCCATCCCATGGTGGCTACATGTGAATTGAGAAGAACATGGTCCTTAGATGGATTTGATTCCAGTTCCTACTTAGCCTCTTACTAGCAGTGAACCACAGGCATGTTTCTTAAACTGAGCCTCAGTTTTGTAATCCGTGAAATAAGAATGACCTATGTAGTATGTGAGAGAAGGTATGTGAAAGTACCCAGCACAGGCTGTTATTAATAGGTCAGGACCCCTTGGGGAGAGTACAGCAGGAGCAGACAGGCCAGGGAACGATGCCATGATGGAAAGAGGATGTCAGAAGCTGGGCGCGGTGGCTCACACCTGTAATGCCAGCACTTTGGGAGGGCAAGGCGGGTGGATCACTTGAGGTCAGGAGTTCGACACCAGCCTGGCCAATACAGTGAAACCCCGTCTCTACTAAAAATAAAGTGCTGGGCATGAATTGGCATGCACCATAATCAGCTGGGGAGACGAGGGCAGGAGAATCGAACGGGGAGGCAGAGGTTACGGTGGTCAAAGATCGTTGCCAGCAGGTGATGAAGACTCGAAAGAAAGAGAAGGAAGGAAGGAAGGAAGGAAGGAAGGAAGGAAGGAAGGAGAGGAAGGAAGGAAGGAAGTCAGCTGTGCTGAGGGGTTGGAGGTGAGAGGCTGGAGCCATGCCAGCTCCTCTTGGCAGCCAGAGCCTGACATTGTATTGGTTCTGTGGGATTGGAAAGTGGGAGAAGGAAGTGATGGCAGGTTGTTCAGGATGGCATGCCTCCCACATGGCTTGCTGAAGGGAGGAAGGTAGGGCAAAGCTCAGTCACGGGTGCCCCGTTGTGCTCCACGGGGTGGTGGTGTGATGTCGCGGCAGCTGTGAAATTCCCCAGCCAAACCCAGACACCCACAGGACAGTGTCAGATGGTGTCAGAGTCATCCCTCTCTGGGCCTCAGTTTCCTCATTTGCCAAAGGAGATTCCTGATCCACCCCAAGTCTGCTACACTTCTAACATCAGGCAAATTCTGGGTGGGTTCTGACCAACCAGTTCCTGCACTCCCAGCCATTCAGGGACAGTGTGAAGATAAAATTGGGAGGTGGGTAACAGTGAACTTGAGAGAGATCCAGAGAACTGACTGAGAGACAGTGGCTCAACACCAGAATTCACCCCTGTATTCTCTTTACAAGGTGAGGGCCACTGACCTCAATCTCCTCAATTTCATTCTTCACTTATCCTTCCCAGGGAGTGGGCGGAGGAGGGCATCTGGGAACATATGAGAAGAACGAACACATGGTCTCGCAGGAGGAACACAACGGGACAGACTTGGAATTTCTGTTTCGTTCTGTACATACTGACTGTAGGGTGTGAGGCAAGTTGCTAAACTTCTCTTAGTCTCAATAGTCTCACCTGTAAGATGGGATAATAAACTATCCTGCAGATTTCTGGTTTGTGAGAATCAAATGAGAGAATGTATGCCAAGTACTTGGCACAGAGGAGGTCTCGCTAAGTAAATTCTAGGTGTCCCTGTGCCCAGTAGCGGTTTATCTCCTCTGTTATGGTAGACAGCTACAGCCCTTCATCCCTGCCGGTTCACTCATTCATTTGACAAATATTTACTTCTTGCTATGTGAAAAGCACTGTGGCAAGTGATGTGGGGCCTGAGCTGGTCTCCATATGTTCTTGCTCCTTGGGATCTAAGAGAATTCTTGTCTTTCCGATCAGCAGTATATACTGGCACCACGGGTAGATGCCTGTCCCTCCAGCTGTGTTGTTACTTCCTTGAGGAGACAGACCATGGCTTGTATTTCTTTGCATCTCCCATAGCATCAAAGAAGCATCTTTTCCATAGCAGCCCTCCGT
Organism: Papio anubis; assembly: GCF_008728515.1. Classification (NCBI taxonomy): domain Eukaryota; kingdom Metazoa; phylum Chordata; class Mammalia; order Primates; family Cercopithecidae; genus Papio; species Papio anubis. Next base: position 155,127,611 of record NC_044976.1, on the reverse strand, counting down.
AAGCAAGTGTGGCTCTGCTCGTTCACCAGATTCATAGTCAATGCCTGAGTGCCAGACACTTTCACACTTATCTCAAGACAAGCCTGTGCAGTAGGTATTGTTCCCATTTCACAGAGGAGGAGACTGAGGCTTAGAGAAATCTGAGTTACTTCCCCAGGAGGGCTGGCTAGACACTGGCACAGCTGCAATTTGACCTCTCATTGTCTCACTCTGAGTCCGTGCAGTTAGTTCCACTCCGCATGGCTGGTGCTCACTTCTTGGGTACAGAGGCTTTGGGGGGGGGGCGTGGTTGTTCCCTTTCTCACCCTGAGAACTACTACTCATCCACTTCCACTTCTGTGTCTCTCCCAGAATGTCTGTAAACCTGTGGAGGAGACACAGTGCCCACCCACACTGCAGGAGATCAAGCAGAAGATTGACAGCTACAACACGCGAGAGAAGAACTGCCTGGGCATGAAGCTGGTAAGTGCCCGCCTGCCCTCAACCTGGTCCCTGCTCCACCACCTGCTTTGGGTTTGGCACCTCAGACCTCGCTCTAAATTCTGTGGCTACTCCCTGGCAGGTCCCTTCCTTTCCTCCGGCCTCCAGAGGCCTCAGGGGTCTGGAAGGCTGATAGCCAGAGCCCTCAGTGGCCTCCATGTGCTTTAGGGAAATAGATCTGACCCTTTCATTTTTTGCTTGTGACTTTGGGAAGCTCTTTTAACTTCTCTGAGCTTCAGTGTAAACTAAGTGATTAAATGATACAAATGACCAAGGGCCCGGTATTGCTTGGCCCCCAGGGATCCAGGACAATGGGACTTAGCTGCTCCCCTTCCTACCCCTTTGACTGTGAGAGAGGGACATACTCTCTCAGACAGAGGAGGGCACCCAACTTAGCACCCGGTTGGGAGAGGCTGTCTTCAATAGGGAGGGGAGAAGGTAGGAAAACACTGCCCCCTGCTGGTGGCTGGCATCAACTGGCTCTTCGGGGTTCAGCCAGATGGAGCACCAGAAAATCCAGTCACAAATGGACCTGAGATTAAGTCTTAAAGGCTGTTTCTTAGTAAAGAGATGCAGGAGGAAATCTAGTGTGCTCGTTCCCCAAGGCCCTCATTATAGAGCCTTCCTGCTTCCTGCCTGGTTCAGGGGTACAAACTAGAGTGGCTACCCCACACCCGCCTCTTACAATGGGGACTCACCAAAGGCAACTGGCTGCAGGAGGTTTGGGGGAGCTGGCCTGAGCCTCCTGGGAGGGAAAGCCACTGCAGTCCTACAGGTCCTCTCTGGTAGCTGGATCCTGAGGGTCTTCTCCCAGCCCACTATGGGGAAAGGGATCTCTGCTCCTTCCTCCAGCTCTCCCAGGTCAGCAGAGGCAGGAAAGAACTCAAGGAGACAGGCGGGTGGTGCTGGGGCAATGGTCCCGAGTGGCAGATATGATCATGCAAGATGGACGGCCCTGACCCCTTATGACATGCCCCCACTGGCAGAGTGAAGACGGCACCTACACGGGTTTCATCAAAGTGCATCTGAAACTCCGGCGGCCTGTGACGGTGCCTGCTGGGATCCGGCCCCAGTCCATCTATGATGCCATCAAGGAGGTGAACCTGGCAGCCACCACGGACAAGCGGACATCCTTCTACCTGCCCCTAGATGCCATCAAGCAGCTGCACATCAGCAGCACCACCACCGTCAGTGAGGTCATCCAGGGGCTGCTCAAGAAGTTCATGGTTGTGGACAATCCCCAGAAGTTTGCACTTTTTAAGCGGATACACAAGGACGGACAAGGTAGGAGAAAGAGTGCACCCAACCAGACCGTTCCCTTCCTACCTGTGTCCAAGCCCACCCACTAAAACTCCTGCCGGCCTTGGGTGGGAGCTGTGGGCTTCTCCTGAGCACCAGGGGTCCAGCTGCCCATGTGGTGTTCAGAACTGTGGAATCCGGGCAGGGAGGAAAGAGCAGCGAGCTTGACAGGGCAGGTCACTGTGTCCCTGACTCTGCAGGTGACTTCAGGAAAACCGCACCCTAGGCTCCCATTTCCTGATCTGTGCAATGGGAGGGATCTGCCCCACCATTCCTAATCTTTCAGGAGATGATGTGAATGGAATCATGCTTTAAACTCTGAGCAGACACCCAACATAAAAGGTTATTGCCCTGTTCATGACTGTCATGTTCATTTCATTAAAAGGCCCCTGTGTCTACTTCCGTTTGTATGTAACCCACCTCTACGTTTCCAATCCTTTCCCCAAAGCCTGGGCCCCGCCCTTCTTTTCTGGGATGAGCTCCCAGCCCCCTCTCTTGGTTTGCAGTGCTCTTCCAGAAACTCTCCATTGCTGACCGCCCCCTCTACCTGCGCCTGCTTGCTGGGCCTGACACGGAAGTCCTCAGCTTTGTGCTAAAGGAGAATGAAACTGGAGAGGTGGAGGTAGGTCTGGACCCCTTGTGCAAACCCAGCCCTTAGGGCACCCTGGGTGGGTGCAGGTGGGCATTGTCCTAACTACCCCACATAGGTAGGAGCCACGCAGCAGGGGCAGGAAGATGACTGTTGAGAGATTGAGCAGGGGTGGGTGATGGCCCTGGGGGTCAGTGTTTCAGCCAGGACTCTGAGCACCCTGGGGTAGCATGTTAGGGCCTGTGTGTGGCAAGGCCTGTGGAAAGAAAGGATTTCACGTGCTTTATTTCTGAAAACTCAGGGAGGAGGGAGACCAAGAAACTCCCTGTGCTCAGGCACAGGCTGTTTTTGCTTCAAAATGGCCTGAGGCCTACAGAGCTCCATCTCTGGGCTCCACTGGGTATAGACGTTTTTGAGCCATTTGTCCTCCCTTTTCTTGAATACTGACCTCCATCCCCAAGGGGAGCTAACCAGTGTGCAGTCTTGTGGCTTAAACTGGGGTAAAAGAAGGCCGGTGCCACCCATGGCCTGAGAATGACCAACAGGGGAAAGTCTCAGTGTTTGTCACACTGTGTTCAGTGGAGGCCTAGAGTTTTAAGGAGCAGTCTTGGGAGTCACTGTGGAGATTTAGGGATTACGGCAGCTAGGACTCTGTCCCTTCTCCCCATTTCAACAAGGGCCGCTCTGCTCCCATCTGCTTTCTTTATTGGCATCTGTGCAGAATATGTTTGGAAAAAGTATTCCACGGACTGTATCTGAATGCTGCTGGCCCTGTGTAAAGCTCAGGTGCTTTGGAGTGTGGAGACCTGGGTTCCAGCTCCAGTTCTGCTGCAATAAGCTGTGTGATTGTGATTATACCACCTTCCCTGTGTGGACCCAGGTTTCTCACTTATCCACAGTGAGGACCAAACCAGATAAACCTTAGCACTCTCTTGTGCTCAAAGAGCATAGGAGTCTCAATTGTTGGCCCCACAGGACTTCTGCTCTCGGGTCAGCCTGACAGAAGTCCAACTTGCCTTCTGCCCTCAGAGGCCAGGTCCTTTAGGGGTAGGCCTAAGCCAATCAGGCTCTCATTATCTGCTCTGCCAGTCATGGGAGGTAGATACCCCAATTTCCCAGCAGATAACAGGCTGAGAAGGGTGGGAAGCTTTGCTCGAGGTCACACCACTGGGGAGAGGTGGAGTCAGGCCCAACCCCGGTCTTCCGAGTCCACGTTCCACTCCTCCACCTGCTTTCTGAGGGTCTGCATGTTGGGAGCCTGGGTGGTTCCAGCATCACTGTCAAGATCTCAGCTGCTACACAGAAACTTAAGATTATTGAGTTTCAGAATAAAAACATGGTTCACAGACTGGCAACTCTTGGTCATGAGATGCCAGCATTTGGAATTTTGCTGCTGCTGTGACAGGCATGCAAAGCCCAAGCTTCCCTGATTCAGTGTGTTCAGTAGCGAACTGTGTGTGAATCACAGATGTGAACGGGGAAGGAGAAGGCAGCAGGGCCCCTTGGGTCGTGTCAACTTCTAACCCGTCTCCTCTTGTTTTTTCCCACAAATCTCCCTCTCGCCTCACAGTGGGATGCCTTCTCCATCCCTGAACTTCAGAACTTCCTAACAATCCTGGAAAAAGAGGAGCAGGACAAAATCCAACAAGTGCAAAAGAAGTATGACAAGTTTAGGCAGAAACTGGAGGAGGCCTTAAGAGAATCCCAGGGCAAACCTGGGTAACCGGTCCTGCTTCCTCTCCTCCTGGTGCACTCAGATTTATTTGTATTATTAATTATTATTTTGCAACAGACACTTTTTCTCAGGACACCTCTGGCAGGTGCATTTGTGCCTGCCCAGCAGTTCCAGCTGTGGCAAAAGTCTCTTCCATGGACAAGTGTTTGCACGGGGGTTCAGCTCTGCCCGCCCCCAGGCTGTGCCCCACCACAGACTCTGCCAAGGATCAGAACTCATGTGAAACAAACAGCCGACGTCCTCTCTCGATCTGCAAGCCTTTCACCAACCAAATAGTTGCCTCTCTTGTCACCAAACTGGAACCTCACACCAGCCGGCAAAGGAAGGAAGAAAGGTTTTAGAGCTGTGTGTTCTTTCTCTGGCTTTGATTCTTTGAGTTCTCTTATTTGCCACCTACAGTACCTTTATTTATGAGTGAAAAGTTGTAGCACATTCCTTTTGCAGGTCTGAGCTAAGCCCCTGAAAGCAGGATAATGCTTATAAAAGGACTGTTCCCATGGCCCCAAGGTGCCTGTTGTTCACACTTAAGGGAAGTTTATAAAGCTACTGGCCCCAGATGCCCAGGGTAAGAGATCTCCAGAGAAGCTGCAGCCTGCCCTGACCCTGGCTCTGGCCCTGGCCCACATTGCACATGGAAACCCAAAGGCATATATCTGCGTATGTGTGGTACTTAGTCACATCTTTGTCAACAAACTGTTTGTTTTTAAGTTACAAATTTGAATTTAATGTTGTCATCATCCTCATGTGTTTCCCCAAAGGGAAGCCAGCCATTGACCATTTAAAAAGTCTCCTGCTAAGTATGGAAATCAGACAGTAACAGAAAGCCAAAAAGAGATGCAGAGAAACGTGTCCAAGCTGTCTTCAGCCTTCCCCAGCTAGAGAGCAGAGGAGGGCCTGGGCTGCTTGGGTTCCCCATCGGCCTCCAGCACTGCCTCCCTCCTCCCACTGGGACTCTGGGATCTCCAGGTGCTGCCCAAGGAGTTGCCTTGATTACAGAGAGGGGAGCCTCCAATTCGGCCAACTTGGAGTCCTTTCTGTTTTGAAGCATGGGCCAGCCCCAGCACTGTGCTCAGAGAGCCAGTGGGCCTGGCCTCCCCGTCGACCTCAGTGCCTTTTTGTTTTCAGAGAGAAATAGAAGCAGGGCAAGTTTGCCCGAAGCTCTGCTGCTGGCTCCTCCTGCCAGGAAGTGGACAATGGTGGCGGTGTGGGAGACAAGGCCAGGAGAGCCCGCATTCAGTATGGGTTGAGGGTCACAGACCTCCCTCCCATCTGGGTGCCTGAGTTTTGACTCCAATCAGTGATACCAGACCACATTGACAGGGAGGATCAGATTCCTGACTCTACATTTGCACTGGCTTCTTGTTTAGGCTGAATCCTAAAATAAATTAGTCAAACAATTCCAACAAGTAGCCAGGACTGCAGAGACACTCCAACGCAGAGGGAGAAGGACTTGTAATTTTCAAAGCAGGGCTGGTTTTCCAATCCAGCCTCTGAGAAACCATTTCTTTGCTATCCTCTGCCTTCCCAAGTCCCTCTTGGGTTGGTTCAAGCCCAAGCTTGTTCGTGTAGCTTCAGAAGTTCCCTGCCTGACCCAGGCTGAGTCCATACTGCCCCTGATCCCAGAAGGAATGCTGACCCCTCGTCGTATAAACTGTGCATAGTCTCCAGAGCTGCAAAGGCAACACGAGCTCGCAACTCTAAGATTTTTGTAAACCACAAAAACCCTGGTTAGCCATCTCATGCTCAGCCTTATCACTTCCCTCCCTTTAAAAACTCTCTCCCTGCTGTATATTAAAGGGAGCAGGTAGAGAGTCATTTTCCTTCGTCCTGCATGTCTCTAACATTAATAGAAGGCATGGCTCCTGCTGCAACCGCTGTGAATGCTGCTGAGAACCTCCCTCTATGGGGATGGCTATTTTATTTTTGAGAAGGAAAAAAAAAAAAGTCACGTATATATACACATAAAGGCATATAGCTATATATAAAGAGATAAGGGTGTTTATGAAATGAGAAAATTATTGGACAATTCAGACTTTACTAAAGCACAGTTAGACCCAGCCTATGCTGAGGTCTAAACCTCTGAAAAAAAGTATAGTATCGAGTACCCCTTCCCTCCCAGAGGTGGGAGTAACTGCTGGTAGTGCCTTCTCTGGTTGTGTTGCTCAGCGTGTAAGTGTTTGTTTCCAGGATATTTTCTTTTTAAATGTCTTTCTTATATGGGTTCTAAAAAAAGTAATAAAAGCCTGTTGCAAAAATGACTCATGTTAGAAATGTCTCCCTTGAACTTCAGCATCTTACAGATATTGGGAGTGGGGGAGAGAGGGTGAGAACGGACATGATCACATGCTTCCTGGTGGAGTCAGATTTTCTTTTGCCAGTGAGCAGAGGAATGAAGGCTATTGTTCAAACAATTTGGAGAAAATTGTCCAAATGCGTAGGTGAGAGGGCGCTGCCTGGGTGACCAGCTGTTCCATCTCCGGGGAGCAGGAGAGTCAAGGAGCCTGACTGCAGGCGGAGATGCTGATGTTTGGGAAAGAGGAGGGCCTCCTGGAGCTAAGGGTGATTTGACACCAGGACAGGCTACTGAGCTGAGCCACCATTCTTCTACATCTAGAATTATTTTAAAATAAGGTCGAAACGAATAGATCTTTAAAAGTTTAACATCACTTCACCTGGAGGAAGGGGGCTAGATGAAATGACCAAAACAGTCCTTTCACTTGAGTTCTCTGACTTTCATCAAAGGAACATCTCAGTAATCATGGAAATAACCACACTAAAGTTATTACAAAGAAATTCTTGCCTGCCTTCCAGTATTGATCACATAGAATGCAATAAATAGGGCCCAAAGAATGAATGAATATCCAACAAGCATCCTTAAAATTGCCCAAGAATGGGGCACATCTGTAACATTTCTGTTCACCTAGACCTCCACGAAACGTATCTTTCAATGATTTTGCCAAAGTCTAAAAATGAAGCAGTTTCTGCTTTTCACTGAAACTCATATGGTTATGGCATGGGTTAATAAATTCAAAGTTGTATGTTTGACATTGATACAGATTATCTGACTTAGCACATAGGAAAAAGAACCTGTTACAGAGTCTGACTCTACTCTGCCTTTGAACATGTCCCTATGCTGTTCGCAGGGGGAGAGGGAAGATGACTCAGTGCAAATGTGTCACCGTTACTGGAAAAACACTCAATGCACAGGTCTGGACAGCACTGGGTCATGGCAGAACTGTGGGTCAAACCACAATCAAGGGTAGATGTTCATTTTAGACCCAGCCCTACCACTTACTGGCTTTGTGTCTTCAGCAGAGATCAACAAGGCAGGACATGACCTTTCTTAGCCTCCACTCTCTCCAAGATCGTGCAAAACAAATTAAGTTTGTGAAAGAACTTTGCACAGTGCTATATTTTACTTGTATTCACATAAGGACCATAGTTCACTACTACTACACAGATCATAATCCCTCAATCAGACTCTGGCAGGCCAAAGGCTTTAACAGGATCCTGTTTAGGCTCAATTTCTGGAAATCCCTTTCCTAGTTCCATATGCTCATGCCGGTAGAGATAGGATTAGTGAAATTAAGGAGTTTACTTATGAGTATAAAGGCCTATTCCGGGCCTGATAACAGACGGTAGGAGGCGTCACACACACATTTTCAAACCCATTCCTTTTTTCCTTTTCAAGCCTCAAATGGGCAATTTGTGGATACTGTGGATATTTTTAAGCCTTCTTAATTGGAGAAAAACCGAGAAGAGAAAGAAACAAGTAAACTGAAGTGCAACTGTCTCTTAATGGTAAAACCCAAGAACTCAAGGAATTTAGCCCAGTTCTCCCTCCTATTGTACAAGCAGAGATCCGGTCAGAGAAATGATTCCATAAACTAAGCAGGGACCAGCGCAGTGATTCTATACCTTTCTGGCCTCAAGTGATCCCTCTGGGAATTTGACAAGAGCATGGTCCCTCTCTCAGGAAAATGATCGTACAAAATCTGTGCACCATTTCAGGGAGTTCATGGATCCTCTAAAGACCTATTAAAGACCCCTTCCATGACCTCCACGTTAAGAAGTTGGAGCTGAAGAGGGCATGTGTTGGATAAGACTCTTCACTGTAACAAAGCTGTCATCTAGAGTTACATCACAAATTTACCAGTTAATGGCAGTGTCCTAAAGTTGAGGAAGAATCACTGTCCTATAGAAACCCATGTCCTGATATGCCTGTACTGTTTCTGATTTCTATCTAGCCTAAATTCTGCTGCAATTTAGGGTCAATTCTTTCTTCTGTTGCTTTGATTGATGACAGAGAATAGCTGGGTTCTGTTTTCTATGTGACTAACCCTTTGAGATGAGAAGGAACTATTTTGGGGCTAGGAAGTTAATTAGGCAGTAGGATATTTGGTAGGAGTTTAAAAAGCAGAAGGCTCCACCTGCCAGAACTCTGAATGGGTTGGCCTGCCTGGAAAGCAGGGAAGGAATGAAATCATTGAAACCACGTGGGCAGAAAGGCAGCCACCATGGCCTCTTCTGTCCATTTAGAATACTCCCGACTTCAAAAATTAGTACAACATTTTAGCTAAGTGGAGGAAACAGAGGGAAGTCATATTTAGATTAGAATAAAAATTTATTTTTGTAAAGAATTATATTTTGTATTTGCAAAAGCTGAAAATGCTCATAAAAATTACCAGCCCAGAGCTTGGATTTCCAATGGATCCACCACGTGAGACAAAAGAGTCTGTCACTTCTTCTTGCCAGGTTTGGGGGCCTTTTCTAGACCTTGGATGTGTTTTCGAGGGAGCTGATACTCTTCTACAATCCAAAAAGCACACACTCCTCAGCGGAGCATGACCTGGCTCCACAGCTGGCCCTCCACCAGTCCCCGTTGTCTCACAATGCCATTCCACCCAACTCAAACTCAACTTCGGGACTGACCACTTACGCCTACACCTCAAGGCTGATGTGTATATTTCTGAAATTTTCACACTGAGAGCTACTTTCTGGGTGTATTTCAGGCGTTTAAAATTCTTTCACGAGAGAGAATGTGTCTGTTCAGTCTGTGCTCCTCTCTCTTCCTCATAACATTTCTTCTCAGTACCTCCTATGGGGTTCTTCACATAAAGGGGCTCAATTCTAGAAGTTAACATGGCTAGAAGTAACATGCCATAGGCCATGGAATACATTTGCCTAAATGAGCACTTATTATATGCAGGCCCTGAGGATGAAAAAGGCAAGGCTTCTGGCTCATGCAGCTCAGTCTGGCAGGAGGTTCAGACATTAGAAAAAATTAGCCAAGCTGCAGACATTAACCAGAAATATAAACACAATTGGAAAGTGCTACATTAGCAATGTTTAAAATGCTAATTTAGGGACAGGTCTCGCAGGACCCCTGGGCTGGGCCAGTGAGCCTCTGAGGTCAGGTGGGCTTAGGCGTGGGAGGGCATCCTAGGCAAGGGGATAGCCCAGGTGGAAGCATATGTGGGTGAACATGCAAGGAGAATCTGGGGAACTGCAAGGAGACCAGGACCGCTGCTGCCTGCAACATGGGTGTAGGAGCTGCCAGAGAGAGCCTGCAGGGAAGGCTGGGGTAAGGCCAGGGTCAGGCTGGGAGGGTCTTGTTTATTGAGCTTAGGAGTTAATTCTGAAGGCATTGAAGAGGCATACAAAGTTTTTTAGAAGGGAGTGATGTGATCATATTTGTTTAAGAAAGCTGACTCAGGCAGAGATGTGAAGGCTGGTTTGAAGTGAGGACAAACTGGAGGCTGGGCTACCCAGAGTTAGTAGAAAGAACTCAGGCTTTAAGCCAGGCGTGGTGGCTCACGCCTGTAATCCCAGCACTTTGGGAAGCTGAGGCAGGTGGATCACCTGAGGTCAAGAGTTCAAGACTGGCCTGGCCAATATGGTGAAACCCCGTATCTACTAAAAATACAAAAATTAGCTGGCTGTGGTGGCATGCACCTATAATCCCAGCTACTTGAGAGGCTGAGGCAGGGGAATCACTGGAACCCAGAAGGCAGAGGCTGCAGTGAGTGCAGTGAGCCAAGATTATGCCACTGCACTCCAGCCTGGGTGACAGAGCGAGATTCCGTCTCAAAAAAAAAAAAAAAAAGAACTTAGACTCTGGAGTCTAAAAAAGTTCCGTGCCCAGATGTATCACTCAAGAGTCAGATCATCTCAGGGCCAGGCACAGAACCTCTCTGGGCCTCAGTTTCCTCATCTGCAAAACAGGTAACAGCTCTGCGGCATCATTATGATTAAGAGAGATGCCTGCAAAAACCCCAACAATGGACCTAGCACAAAAGTTTGGGTGCTTGCCGAATGTTTTATAAAAAGGGACCAACCAGGAAGAAAACTACTCTAATGGTGGAAAAGAAAACACTGAATTTCAAAGGAGCCAAAGGATCTGATTCAAACATTGGTTCCATCTTCTTGCTAGCCACTAAAATCTAAATGGAGAGAGAAAGAGTGTGTGTGTATGTGTATTATGCAAGTTGAGTTGGCAGGAAGGTCTTTGCTGAGCTAGACCAATGCCTCCACTCTTCAGAGGGGATGCTCACCAAGCAATAGCCAGCCGAGGTGGTGGACCTGGTTTCCCTGGATTTGCACCTGAAGGCTGTCCTTGGCCCCAGGGGCAGAAGTGACGGTGGTGCTAGCCTGGCATCGCTGCTGAAGGATGGCAGCCACTGAGTATGGGTCCAGACCATAGGCCTCCAAGTTCCGGACCACGGTCACCTGGGGGGACAGTGGGGACAGAGACTGACGGTGGTGACTGCATTCCCTTCCCTCCAGAGGGTCTTCCGGAGCCTCAGCAGCCTCCTCAGCCCATGTTCTCTGATGGTTCACCTTTCCTATAACCCTAGTAATTTTTTAATCCAAATAACTTATTTTTGTGCTTCTAAATTGATTCTCTTTACCCCATCCAATATATGTGTTATATATTTAGAGGGACAGACACTCTTTGTATCACATAGAATGTCTACCTTTTTTTTAAAGTTTTTTTATTTGGAGAATTTAAAACATAAATGAAAGCAGAATAGTATATAAACCCACATGTACCTATCACCAGTTTCAACGATTATCAACTCATGGCCAACTTTGATCCATCTATATCCCTGTCTACTCCCCACTCCTCTATTACTTTAAAGCAAAACTCCCCAGACATCAGATCATTTCATCTATAAATATTTCAGTATGTATCTCCAAAAGATAAGACTCATTTAAACATAAAAACAAAACCATCATCACATCTAAAAATAAATTAACAAACAATAGTTCCTTAATATCAAGAATCTAGTCAACAACACATGCATTTTTCTGTTACTCAACTTCACAAATGACAAGTATGTGACTTTGAGATAAAAAAGAAAAATATTAGTGCTTTTAAAATATCACAGTTCTCCTCCTTGTTGCTTTAAAACAAATTTTCATTCATAACTACAGATGGTAAAGTGTATTACTATCAGGGGTGTGTGAGGGATGACTGCTATCAATAAAGACTATAAAAGCTCCAACTACCTTATGCTTGTCAATGGGCTCCAGACCCAGAAAATCTTAGAATCAGTAAGACGTTAGAGGACGTATCTCTTCCAACTGCCCACCTGATGCATGACCCCCCAACTACATCCTCCCCCAACAAGTACCTAATCTTTGTTTGCAGACTCTCCAGAAAAAAATTCACTATTTTATGAAGCACCAATTTCAATTTTGGACAATTCTATTTGTCATTATTAACAGAAAATTAGTGTTTAAATAAACTATATATATGAAAATTATTTAGTTCGGTGTCTGGCACATAATTAAACTCAATAAATAGTGACTATTACTAATTATTATAAAGGTTATCATTACTGGTTCTCAATTATTGAGAAACAAGTATTTATATGCCAAGTACATTCTAAGTGCTTCAGCTTCATTTGATCCTCAAAATGCCTTACCAGCGAGGTATTATCCCCATTTTTCACAGAGTAAAACTCAGACAAAAAGAGATGAAGTAACACATTCAAGGTCAGGCAGTGAGGCAATGGCTGCATTTGAACCCAGTCCTATCCAAAGCCCATGCTCATAACTGTACACTACTACAAAGTTCTTTATTTTGAACTCAACTCTGTTTTCTTGGAATTTCCACCCAATAACCTATTTCTGTCTTTTCAAGGCATATAGAATAAGTGCACTACTTTGCCAGGGGACAGCTCTGCACATATTTGAGGAGAGATGTCACTGGTTCCCTCCAACTTTGTGTTACCAAGCTAAACACACTCAGTTCCTTCAGCAAGTGTTTTACAAGTTATTTTCATTGAGTAAGGCCTAAGAGGTAGAGATATGTGAGAGCTGAATGCCCATAACATAGTTCTAAGAAAAAAATAAAAATAAAATCTTGTTTACTTTTGGAACCAGGCTCTAGCAAGTTTCCTAAAACAAAATCCTAGAGTGAGCGGGGTCAGCTTTACGTATTTCATACAGAGCCCAGCCCAGGCACATAAACACGTTTCATAAGAAATCTTTGATGTGTTTCAGGCCGATTTAAAACCTCCAATCACATTAGGGAGACCAGAACTTGGCAAGAACATTACATCACCATCCTTGAACTTTGTAAATTACCTTTTTATTGGAAGCTCTTTGTGCTAGGGTGATGTCAATTGGACAGATTTTCCCTTTCTTCACAATGGGCTCTTGTCCGGGAAAGGTCACTTGATAGGCAGGCTGTAATTTTTCCAAACACCTGAAGCAGAAGTTATGAGTTGCAAACTGATAAAGCCAACAGGAACCATTTCCTCATACCCCACTACCAGCAGGCAGTTAGGTGTAGGCTGAAATTGAAGGTTCACAACCTTGGTTGCATATTAGAATTATTCAAATCCCTAGGGAGCTGCAGCCAGATCAATGAAATCTGTATCTCTGACCAGGGCTACGTATTTTTTAAAGCTCCCTAAAGTACAGCCAAGGTTGACACCCACTGATTCAAACATGGGAACATCAGTGACTTGAGCCCCTGGAAACAGTCCACTGACCTGGCCTTTTGAGAATCTGCCCTGTCTGCCTTGTGGAGGCTACTACCTGTCTCAAGAATGTGCCTTACGCAGCCTATTGCCTGCGAGTGCTGCTTCACATTTCTGACATGTTTTATAGACCACTTTTACCACAAGGAGTTTCTACCTTTTATCTAACTAAGTTTTCTCTTGCTATCACATATATCAGGATCAATAAACTTTTTCTATAAAGGGCTAGACAGTAAGTATTTTCAGTTTTTTGGCGGTCACCTGGTCTCTTACAACTACTCAGTTCTGCCATTATAGCACAAAACCAGCGCACAGACAACACATAAATGGATATGGTTGTGTTCCAATAAAACTTTATTTACAAAAACAGGTGGCAGGCCAGATTTGACCCATGGGCTGTAGTTTGCTGACTCCTGATAATAAACTATTTTCAGTTACGTGGAAAACAAGGAATATTAAACATTTTTCCTTTAAAGACTTTAAGACACTTATCCCCAGCCTTCTTTTGCTTCTGCATCTTATTGAAGTTCTTATTTTTTATTTTTTTAAATGCCCTCACTTTAACAGAGTAAGTTCTTTTTTTGAGACAGGGTCTCATCTTGTCACCCAGGCTGGGGTACAGTGATGGGAACATGGCTTAATGCAGCCTCCACCTCCTGGGCCCAAGCAATCCTACTGCCTTCGCCTCCCAAAGTGCTGGGACTACAGGCATGCACCACTAGGCCTGCCTGAAGTTCTTATTTTTAATTAGTGTTCCTTTTTGTTCTTCCTTTCAAGTTCTTCTATGTCATATTGGCTCAAATTGTTCCAAAGATCCCCCAAATCACAGTTCTTCAAGCCTGTGTTTATGTACACTGACTTGGTATGAATTACAGAAAGAAAATCAAAGGCTAAGATAGTGACAGTATTAAAGTTCAATGTGATCGATATTAAGGGGAGGGGGTAGAAAAGTTGGAGAGGCAATGCCCGTTACCTGGTCAGAAGACTGTCCCATGGAAGCTTCATGACTGTATGCTGTTCATTTTTCTCTAAGATGCAGTCACATAGGATGGGATCCAATTTCACAAGACTAAAGGGAAAGAAGAGGCAATGAAGAAATCCTAGACTTGTCCCTTCTGACCTGAAGGCTAACTCAGGATTCATCTCTCACACGGCTTTTATAGACATTCAGGATATGAATCAATTATGGGCCCACAGTCCAAAAGGCAATGTACCTTATGGGTGGGAGGTACACATATGCTTTCCTAGGAAAAGCAGGAGGTGGAAGGGAAAGTGAGATGGGATAAATTTGAAGATCAGAAGCCTTAGCTACTAAGCATGTGAACAAAGCTTTCTAAGCTTAGCATCACAACTGGCTAGTGAGGAAGAAAGAAAGAAGTGGGGATCTTTAAAATGAAGGTGTTGGCCAGGTGCAGTGGCTCACACCTGTAATCCCAGCACTTTGGGAGGCTGAGGAGGGAGGATCACCTGAGGTCAGAAGTTCAAGACCAGCCTGGCCAACATGGTAAAACCCCGTCTCTACTAAAAATACAAAAATTAGGCTGGGCACGGTGGCTCACCATACCTGTAATCCCAGCACTTTGGGAGGCCCGACGGGTGGATCACTTGAGGTCAGGAGTTCGAGACCAACCTGGCCAACATGGTGAAACCCCGTCTCTACTAAAAATACAAAAGTTAGCTGGGCGTGGTGGCACATCTCTGTAATCCCAGCTACTTGGGAGGCTGAGGCAGAAGAATCGCTTGAACCTGGGAGGCAGAGGTTGCAGTGAGCAGAGATTGTACCATTGCACTCCAGCCTGGGCAACAAGAGCAAAACTCCATCTCAAAAATAAAAATAAAACATAAAATAAAATGAAGGTATTAGATTAAGCTGGTATGTCTCAACTTTTTATCATGATGATTTTTTTAAAAGTGAAAAAAAAAAATTTTTTTTGAGATGTGGTTTCACTACGTCACCCAGGCTACAGCGTAGTGGCAAGATCATTGCTGACTGCAGCCTCAACCTCTTGGGCTCAAGCAATCCTCCCACCTCAACCTCCCAAGTGGCTGAGACTACAGGCATGCCCTACCAGGCCCGGCTAATTTTTGTATTTTTTGTAGAGACAGAGTTTCATCATGCTGCTCAGGTGGGTCTCAAACCCCTGGCCTCACGTGATCCTCCTGCCTTGACCTACAAAAATGTTGGGACTACAGACACGAGCCACAGTGCCTGGCCATTAAAGTAAAAAACAATCAATGGAACTCTCTTCATCTGGTAGTTTACCATCTGTATCTCCTTTTAAGAAAATAATACCATAATGGGTACAAACATACAGTTAGACAGAAGAAATAAGTTTAATCTTTGAGAGCAGAGTAAGGTGACTGTAGTTAACAATGTATTGTGTATGTCAAAATAGCTAGAAGAGAGGACTTAAAATGTTCTCAGCACATAGAAATGGTAAATACTCGAGGTGATGATACCCCAAATACCCTGTCTTGATTATTATACATTCTGTGCATGTAACAAAATACCACATGCACCCCATAAATATGTACAAATATCAATAAAAATAAATACCAAATGCTATGACTTCAGTGAATTCTTTGTAAGCTTACATTTTATTCCTCACAATAGCCAATTAAAGATGATTCATGGGTATTTGTGAGAGAATATTTACCTAGTCTGTAGTCAATGTTGACAGTATACATGGATCTGAATACCCCAGACAATAACTCTGAGTGTCCACAGCCCATGGTTTGGAAACCACTGGTCTTAATTACCTCCAAGATGCTATGGTTTTCTATTCTCCCTCCCCAAATGTGTCTATGTCTGCTAAAGACAAAAACCCAATAAGACAGATCTAGTGCTTCTCATGCACTCACTTTTTGTTGTCTGCATCAACCAGGTCATTTTTCTTGGCGTAGTTAATGATGATCATTCGGACCTCACTGCCCTCCAGAAAGCTCCCCTTCCTAGGTGAGGAGAAGTGACCCACGGGTTAGTTCATGCTGTGCCATGAGACAAAATGTAGATGCCCAGACTCACTCCCTGCCGAGCAGGGGACTTTCCTTAGCTTTCGGCCTCTAGTTTCTTCCCTTTTCCTGACTGAAGTGAGCATGACCATGTGAAGAATAATTACAGGCAGAAAAGGTTAAGACCTACTCGTTCATTTAGTCCAGAGGAACTTGCCCAGGGAAGGAGGCTGGAAGCTGGATTTTGGAGAAGGGAACAGGGGCAGAGCAGGTTTTGCCAGTTGCAAAAGAGCACTACTCAGGTTGAGAGGAACTGTAGGCCAGAACACCAAGCAGGCAGAGAAGGGCTGCTCTCCAAAAACTCACTTGTGGCCAGACTCCTGGAAGAGCAGGGTCATGCTGGCTGGGACACAGTAGAGGGGTTTTATATCTGGAGGGTGATAGGGCTGTTCCCTGCTACCCTCCTGGATAGTCTGGGAGGTCGGGGAGGGCTCGGGTATGACGAAAGATGTAATCCTAAAACCCAGCAGAAGGAAAGAAAAAACACATTTTATACTAGCATCTCAGCAATCCCCAGTCCGTGGCCCAGGTGCCCTGGGGCCAGCTGGGCTACAGTGACAGGCCCCCTGCACTCACCTCGGGTGTTTCCAGTCCACAGCCACAATGCTCTCCACCCCTTTGCTCAGCTCCTTCACCTGTATAATCTGCTCCTGCTGCATTTGCTGCAGGAACTTAGAGAGCTAAGGGAGAGAGGGCCAGTGGTAGGGGACTTCATTGATTCCACACACATACTGAGCACCCAGGATGTGCCAGAGTGAGCTAGGCAGGGACTGTGCAGGGATATGAGACAGCCCCTGCCTTCATCAACCAGGAACTGGGAGGCCCCCAACCTGAGGGTCAGGGAGCAAGAAGCTGCTAGAGACTAATTAGTGAGGCCGTTCAGAACTCTAATCAGATATAAAGGGATCAAAGGGGAAAGGAGAGTGGGTGCCACCAACTGCTTCAGCCCAGAGAGAGTTTCTTTCTTCCCCCTTATACTTAGAGTCAAAAAGCTTAATTCTAGCCTGAGCCCGGTACACAGGACTTCCCCAGTGTCCATCTGGCTTATGTCATATGTGCCCCTACACAACTCTCTGCATGGGATCTGCAAAGAAGATCCTTGCTTACCTTTTTGTAGCTTGACTTCTTTATGTCCAGTTGTCGTCCTTCGGGGCTGATGGCAGATGGAAAAGGCAAGTTAAGCTAACGAGCAGTCATGCTGGGACCTGCCTGACACTGAGAGGAGGGCCTTTTTCCTCAGCCTTCCTCCCCCACCTTCAGAGAGAGGCCACTGTGCCAGAACTGTCTGCCTAGGGGTGACATCAGAGAGGGGCACAGACTATGCGACATTCTAAATCAATGCTGTTCAACAGAACTTTTCACAGATGTGGAATGTTCTCTGTGTTATCTAACAGGGCAGCCATTAGCCACATGTGGGTAGTAAGCACTTGAAGTGTGACTGTGACCAAGGGAACTGAATTTTAAATTTTATTTACTTTAAATTAATTTAAGCTGAAAATAGTGACATGTGGC
Organism: Papio anubis; assembly: GCF_008728515.1. Classification (NCBI taxonomy): domain Eukaryota; kingdom Metazoa; phylum Chordata; class Mammalia; order Primates; family Cercopithecidae; genus Papio; species Papio anubis. The sequence continues at coordinate 155,109,991 of NC_044976.1, read as the reverse complement.
CAGTGGCTACTGCATTGGATACAACCTTAGATTCCTCCCACACCAGACAACCTTCTGTGGCCTCCAATGTTGCAACAGCAAACTCACACTGTGGGCAGCCAGGCCTGGAGTGGGGCCCAGCAAGCCACAGCCTGGGGTCAGGTCTGGCCAACTAATTATCTACTGTCTATGGTCACATTAGTGCTACAATGGCAGCATCAAGTAGTTGCAACAGAGATGGTATGATCTGCAAAACTGAAAATACTCATATTTACTATCTGGCCCTTTACAGAAAAACGTGCTGACCCCTGCGCTACAGCAATTAGTTTTGGAGGGGACATTCCCGATAAAAGCTATGATCTTTTCCTCTCTCCAGAACTTACATCTTCTCTCAAAACATGACATGTAGTAGCAGTGGATTCTCGAGGAGTCCTTCTAGAATCCACCCCAGGATCTTATCCTACAGAGAAGGGGCCCCCTTTACCCTGTATCTGCAACCCAAGAAAGTCAGGACAGATTACCAAGTATCCCTCCACACACCCCAGACACCACACTTATACAGGATAGCTTAAAGATGCCCAAATATAAATGGGAAGACATTACATTAAGAATCACCTTTTAAAAAAATCACAGCCAGATTCTCAAAAAGAAATAAATTCAGGCCGGCAACAGTGGCTCACGCCTGTAATCCCAGCACTTTGGGAGGCTGAGGCAGGCGGATCACTTGAGGTTAGGAGTTCAAGACCAGCCTGGGCAACATGGTGATACCCCATCAATACTAAAAATACAAAAATTAGCTGGGTATGGTGGCATGTGGCTGTAATCCCAGCTACTCAGGAAGGCTGAGGCAGGAGAATCTCTTGAACTTGGGAGGCAGGGGTTGCAGTGAGCTGAGATTACGCCACTGCATTCCAGCCTGGGTGACAGAGTGAAACTGTGTCTCAAAACAAAAAATAAATAAATAAATAAATTCAATCTCAGGGTAAAAATCAATAAGCAAACCTCCTGACATGATAGTATTTACTGAATGCTTATTATATTTCAGGTTATGTAATCTTTACAGCAATCCCATGATTATTAGAAATTAGGACCCAGAGAAGCCCAGTAACAAGCTAAAATGCACCTTGCTCGAACACCCTGGAGACCTAGCAGTTGAGCCTGGATGGCTGTCTTCAAAATCCAGGTTCTATCCACATGCAATACTACCTCTCCTGGTGACTTGTGTTTTGGATGGGGTGGGCCGGGACGGGGTGTTCACACGAATTCTTCTTCCTAATAAAACCTAATGTGGCCCCCCCACATACTTTTCAGAAGTGTGAGGAGGTTGAATGTTCCAGAAGAAGCTTCCTGACAAAGAGGCTGCCCTGGGATACTTTCTGCACAGGACACGCTGCCCGATTTGTGAGGTTGCCCAGAACCCCCATGGCAGAGGCAGTGTTTACAGAATCTCAGGAATTTTAACTTTTCAGTCCTTAATATCCTTTCATTGGCTAAAATTTAAGATTTTGTTTTAACAGCCCAGCAAGCTAAGAATTAACTTTTTAGAACCCAGGAACTAATATATTTGTCAGATAAGCCTTCCCCTCCACTCTTTCCACAGCATGTCCCTCAACCAGTCCCTGCATCGGCTCCATTCTGTCCTACTACCAAGGAGCACACGTGAGATCCCGGCCCCGGCCTCCAGCCCACATCAGTGCCTTCCATACCAGCAGGAGAACATGTGGCAGCCAAGGAAAGTGCTGGTGAGTAAAGGGAGGTCAGCCTTTTTGACTCGGCACTTCAAGGCATGCAAGAAGCATTGCTGTAACAGCTCATCCATTTGCTCTGCAGGGAAAAGACAAGAGCCACATCCTTCCTGAGGGATACAGAACACCTGGTACAAGAAAACGACCCCCAGCTTCATCCCTACTTCGCCCCCTTGGCTCTGAAAGGAACCTATTCCCAGGTACCAAAGCTCCCAGCCTCTCTTGAGCACTGAGACTTTCAAGAGGGTTGACCCCAGAGGAGTCAAGCCACAAAGTCCCACCAAGCTAGGAGTGTTCACCCAGAGAAGCTGAGCCAGAAGAAACCTTGGAGGGCTTTGTAGCTGAAAACAGGCAAATGCCAGGGCAGATTAGCACCCAGGAAGACATGACTTACGTGGAAAGGACTCAAAAACAAGATGTGAAAGGGCTGCTGCGCCACCCTCACAGAAAATAAGGACCTTCCCCTCCTCCCCTGGGAGCTTAACGGCCATTCTAGTCAGCAGTGGAGTGGAGCTCATCAGGCTCCTAAATTGAGAGGTGGGGAGATGGGCTCTTCTCCTCCTAGAGTTATACCTTGAAGCGTTTTGCTATCTGTGGAGTCTTGGTTCAGGCCCCCTGTGCTGGTGTCTTCTGGGGCTTCTGAGAGAGACTTCTCTTCACATGCCTGGTGAGCCTCCCCATTCTCCTCTTCCCCCTCCAGGATCATGTGCCTCATGTCTCCCTGCAGGGTGGAGTCCACCTGGACAGATCCCTTCTCTTCACTGAGATCTGCTGAATCCAGGGCCAGTGGAGCAATGGAAGGTGGAGAGGACTTGTTTCCAGATCGCCTGGAAAAATCTCATGTCAGAAACATCAAGCAGCAGCCCCAATACTCTCCAACCCTGGCCATGGAAGAGTCAGCAGTGAGGTCAGAGACAGCAGACAGCCAATAGGCAGGAGTGGCCAGGAGGGGGCAGAGAGCCTGTGCCTTCATCTCAAGCATACTTTTAATTCCGGGCCCCCAAAAGTTCCATGCCTCAGTTTCCTCATCTCTGAAATGGGGAGAATAAATCTTGTCTCCTCCCTATCCCAAAAGAATAATACTATTAATAGACATCCCAAGACTGAGAGAGATTAAAGGAGTTTAAGATAAACTCCCAAAAATGTTCCCTTCATCTGAGTTAATAATAAAACCAATTTGAATTAAATATGAACATTAAGATCGCAAATGCATCTGTAATATCTGTTTGGTGAAATGCAAACCCAGGGTTCAGCATATGTAATGAAACACAAACACCTGGACCTGCAAAATCAGTGGCTTCTGTGTTACATCAAATGCAGTCTAACGTGGAAAGCAGAGATTGCCATGGTTTTATGCCACTAAGCCTTAGGAAGACAGGAAAAAAGGAGATGCCACATAGCAAAGCACATAGAGCAGTAAAAAGCTTTATCTTAGCCAACATTATGCAAATCAAACTAAGTTTTAACTAATAGCTATGGCAAGGCTTCTCAGTATTGTTCACAGTAAAGCCAAAGGGTATGTTTAGGCTATTCTGATCAGCTAAATACCATAAATATTTTTTTCAAGGTGCAAGGAGAGAACCAAAGCAGCTGCTGCTAAAATAACTTAGACAACCTGACCTTGATTGCTGTTGCCCGGACTGCTAGTTAAACAACAGGTGCTAGGAGAACATCAGTCATCAGCCCTCAAATATCTAAAAACAGGCTAAAACGAGGTTGTACCTCCAGCAAAGGAGGGCTCAGACAGTACTTGTAAAATTAATAACTCTGGCCGGGAGTGGTGGCTCACGCCTGTAATCTCAGCACTTTGGGAGGCCTAGGTGGGTGGATCACGTGAAGTTAGGAGTTCGAGACTAGCCTGGCCAACATGGTGAAACCCTGTCTCTGCTAAAAACAAAAAAATTAGCTGGCTGTTGTGGGCACATGCCTGTAATCCCAGCTACTCGGGAGGCTGAGGTAGAAGAATCACTTGAATCGAGAAGCGGAGGTTGCAGTGAGCTGAGATTGCGCCATTGCACTCTAGCCTGGGCAGCAGAGCAAGACTCCATCTCAAAAAAAAAAAAAAAAAAAAGGCTAGGTGCAGTGGCTCACGCCTGTAATCCCAGCACTTTGGGAGGATGAGGCGGGTGGATCATGAGGTCAGGAGATGGACACCATCCTGGCTAACACGGTGAAACCCCATCTCTACTAAAAATACAAAAAATTGGCCGGGCGTGGTAGCAGGCGGCTGCGGTCCCAGCTACTCGGGAGGCTGAGGCAGGAGAATGGCATGAACCTGGGAGGCGGAGCTTGCAGTGGGCTGAGATCAAGCCACTGCACTCCAGCCTGGGCAGCAGAGCAAGACTCCATCTCAAAAAAAAAAAAAAAAAATTAGTAATTCCAAGACTGGGCTAGAAAATATAAGAATGAATCTATATCAACAGGCCACAATACTTCGCTAAATGTGTTTTTTGAGAAAATCACTGCTTACTGTTTTGCTAAAATGAAAAGAAAATAACCAGAAAATGAACAGGTACGGGTCTCAAGAATGCAACCTTTACAGTCAGAATGCGTTACTTCCATGAGGAGGAGGAGTCTGGAACGTGAAATCTGTATAACATAAAAGTAATCAGGTTATAATCCTGGTGTCTAAAGGTCTACCCTGCCGTGATTTGGATTCAGACGCACTCATCATGGGGCCACATGATGCCTAAAATGTGCATGGCAGCTAGGGCCAGATTGATCAGGGCTATAAAAAAGTGAGTATCACTGTATTGAGAGGAGAGCAGATGATCCCTAAGGCCTTCTTTTGGGTCTAAGATTTATAATTCACTTAGAAAATAAAGTTCTCTATCATTACTTGTCCAAGCAGGGGAAAAAATATTTTCTTTATATTTGGCAAGGAAATGAAAGTCTGGGGTTAGCAACTTGCTTAAAGACATGGCTAGGACCAACACTCTCACTCCTGAATCTCAGGCCCCATCCTCTACCCAGCTGCCCCGGTTCTCCGTAAAACAGAAGAAACTCTGTACCCACCACAAGTGGTCTTGGTAAGTATGGAGCACAGAGAAGCCCCTTCCCTTCAGGCCTGAAGTGAGCATCTCAGCTGTGGACATGGCTGCGACTCCAATGGCGACAGGGGCTCTAAGAAGAAGGAAGCCAGAGACCAGGGTCAGGGAAAGCCTACGGGAAGGGCACATGTTAGGATCATCTTCTGACACATGTGGTAAAAATACCAACGTTACCAATTTGAAGGTCTTGTATCACAGAACCAAACTCAGTCCACTCTCAGTTTTCTTTAGATTACCTATATATATTACTTTCAAAAATCCCTTGACCAAACATTAAACTTCTGTATTAGGAACTCCTCTGTTGACTTTATCACTGCCTTTGTTTTATTCCTGCTGTGAATTAAATCCAGGTAGGTCTTGGAAGGATATTTAATGTTCCCTTTCATTAATTTCAAAAATATAAATTATCTCCTCTACCTTAAAGAAGTCATAGCCATCCCACAAGGAAATTTAAAGGGGAGGCAATTCATATATGATAAATTAGGCTGAGGGATGCCATAGGGAAGAGGGAAGAGACACACAGTGGGGCCAACTAGAGAAGTTCCTTCTGAGTTGACTTTACAAGAGGGATTGCTCAGTGTAACTACGTATCTAAGAACTGGATGTTTCCAGGATATCAAAAACAACCACATATATAGTAACTACAGAAACTTCCAAAGCCCAGATGACAAATCTGTTAGCCCAGTGTTACTCAAGCATTGATCAATCAGATATTGCCTGTAAGGATGGGTGACTAGCTGGATAATAGTGGGGGAATAATACATAAGCCTGGCAAGGTAGCCAGGGTCCAAGTGAGAGTTCCCAACACTTGAACTTACTTTATACCTGGCAGCTCTGCTAACTGTACCAATAGGTCAGTTCCTGCCACAAAATCTGAATCTGGCTTCTTTCCCAGTTCTTAAAAGGTTTTTCTCATCTACCCCTGAAAGGTCAATGGCTTAAGAACTCCAGTCTTGAACATGACTTCTATTTTTAACAACCCCTCATATCATTACCCCCACCACAAACCATCCACAGCTCCAGCCCCATATATACTCTAAAGGCTAAAGTGAACAGGCCAAATATTCATTTACATAGTTTCCTCCTATCTCAGATAGAATATTGGGGGAAAAAAACGGTAACATCATCATTCTTTTCAACTGTAATTTCTGCTACAGGTAAATAAAAGTTTTTAGGTGCTTGGTTCCAAAGCATTTAAGGAAAATAGAAGAATATGAGTAGCAGAAATAAGAACATTGAACACTGACCCCTATCATGCCTACCATCGCTCTTTCCATCTCTCTCAAAGAGAGACTCTATCAAAATAACGAGTTCACCTTGGCCATCTCCATAAAAAAAAAAAAAAAAAATAGTAAGATGTAATTTTTCACTCACTAGGATAACACAAATGAAGATGACCCATCATATCCAGTATTGGTGAAAGTATAGGGAAATAGGCTCCATATATGCTGCAGGTAGGTGTAAAAACTGATACAGCTTGTTTGTAGGAAAACAGAAAATACACATGATCTTCAACCTAACAATTCTGCATTTTAGTATCTACTCTGGAAAAATACTGGAAACAGTGTCCCTAGAGGCATCAATAAGATAATGTTTGTAATAGAGACAAATTGGAGGCAACCTCAATGTCCACCAGGAGGGGGCCTGTTCCATCATCACACAACAGGTAAAAAGATTTGGCAGATCTGTGTGTTCTTATTTAACACACAGTTAAATTTAAATGTGTATTAAGTTAGTATTTAAATGTCCACATTTAAATACTAAGATGTAACAGTTTAAAAATGAAAATTAAAAAAAGAAAATGTCCACACAATATTAAGTGAAAACATAACACATACACAGTATAATTTTGTTTGAATTTTAAACACACACACCCTAAGCCAGGTATTTTTACACACACATGTATATATGTGTAGAACAACAACAAGAAGGACACACATCAAAATGATAATGGTTATTTCCAGGAGAAAAAGATTGTGGGCTAAGGGGGGCTTTTAATTTTTCAGAGTTGTTCATACAATTACTTCTTATTTTTAAAAAGAAGCAGTGGAGGCTAGACACAGTGGCTCATGCCTGTGATCCCAACTCTTTGGGAGGCCAAGGCAGGAGTATCGCTTGAAGCCAACAGTCTGAGACCAGCCTGAGCAACAGAGTGAGATCCTGTCTGTATATAAACTGTATCTCAATAAAGCTATCAAAAATAATTAAAAGATGAGGATAATGATATTGATATAGGGACAAAGCATGAGGGTGATGAAAGACAACGAAAAAACAAAAAAGGTCACAAACAGACGGAGACTAAGAAGACACGACGACTAAATGCAAATTGGTATTTTACATTGGATATGTGAAGAGAAAGAAGACACCAGTGAAAAAACTGAGAAAATATGAATAAAGTCTGTAGTTTAGTTAGCAGTATTTTGCCAATGTTAATTCCTTGGTGGTAATAATCTATGTTGTGGTTATGTAAGAGGCTACCATTAGAGGAAGCTGGGTAATAAGCATGTCAGAACTCTACTATCTTTGCAACTCTTCTGTAAATCTAAAAAAATAAAATAAAATAAAATAAAAATGCTAAGTTGAAAGAAAACAGAGCAGCAACAGCAAACAGCAAATATACTCTGCCGAGATGCATGGACTCCCCATAGGTTTGCTGCCATTCCCCTGCTGGCCCACTCTGCTTCTTCCAAAACCGATTTTTGCTTTCACTCTTTTGTTCATATGCTTTATAAGCTGTTATTCCCCTCCAACTTCTCTTTTACACAAGTATTTCCCCCAAAGGCACAGTTGCCTGGCACAGTACCTGTTCCCCACCAAGGAAATGGCACAGAGGTCGCCCTTCTGTACCTGAGGCAGACCAGCAGGGGGCATCACTAGTCCAGGCAGCATCAAATCTGCAACGAACAAAACAAAAACATCACAACCTGCATTCGGCCTCCATCTAACTCTGTGTTTTACTTCATCATTTCCTGACTCACTCAACGAAAAAATAGTTATTAGGTATCAACTATGTTATTCATAATAAAAATGAAAAATAGCAACTTCTGTATCAGACCTTCTCCCCTCAGGGGGTTAAAGGTCAAACAGAGTTTGAGTGTCCTGGCTGGGTGCAGTGCCTTATGCCTGTGGCTTACGCCTTTGATGACCCCTTCGCCCATCCAATAGCAGGATATTTATTTTTATTCAAATGGTGGTTTCTAAGTCAGAAGTGGGAACCTTCACTTCCTCTCCAGACTCAGCTCCTAACATTCTCCTGACATAAAAGAGGTACTTTTAGCCAAGTGCAGTGGCTCACGCCTGTAATCCCAGCACTCTGGGAGGCCAAGGTGGGGGCAGATCACTTGAGGTCAGGAGTTCGAGACCAGCGTGGCCAACACGGTGAAACCCTGTCGCTACTAAAAATGCAAAAATTAGCCAGGCGTGGTGGCGCACTCCTGTAATCCCAGTTACTCAGGAGGCTGAGGCAGGAGAATCCCTTGAACCTGGGAGGCAGAGGTTGTAGTGAGCCGAGATCATGCCACTGCACTCCAGCCTGGGCGACAGAGTGAGATTCCATCTCAAAAAAAAAAAAAAAAAAAAAAAGTTTGAGTAGCCTATAACATCATCTGTCTTGTCCTAGTTTCCTAAATTCAGCTTATTGATTTATGGTATAGCACACGGTGGCTAACAAAGTACTTTCACAACACTTATTTAAGCCTTACAACAGGGCCAGAGAGGCCCAGAGATCTTGTGGAATCAGCCAAGTGAGAAACATAAAACGAACAGGAGAAAAAATTCCATTTTTCAACCACACAAACACAAGAAATGGGTAAGTTTATTACACCAGTTGGCTTTTGCTAAGTAGGTTTCAGCCAATAGCCAGAATATAGGAAAATCCTATTACCTGCTCCCCCTACCAGTTTCTCGAGTACCAGAGGCCATGTTGTAAAGGTTGGCAGAAGATCAGGATAGGACCACAGCGTGTACACTGTACAAAAAGACATCCAGAAAACACTATTACCAAAAAGCCAATCTTTTCGAGAAATGGAAAAACCTAACACTATGGTCGCTTTAACTAGAATACAGGAAAGAAACTCAACTCAAAGCTAAAGAGAAGGTTGTAAGGGGATGCCCAGAGAGGTTTCATTTTTGAGGAAGGAAAAAACCTAAGGAACTGAGTGTCACTTGAAATTTGGAGGCACCTGGATTGCAGCAGCAGAAAATGGCCACAGTGGACAAAAAAGTGAGGGCAGAGAACCAATGAAGCTTTTATTTATGGCTTCAGAAGCAAGTAGCCTAAGAACAGGAAGCCAGCTGTATAAAATTTGGAAACTTTCCCATGTTTACCATTTTTATCCCCTCTGTTTCCATAGTGATTAGCAGTAAAAACCCCTAGGTCAAAAAGCATTGTGGTTGTCTTCAGGTACAGCAAGGACGTAAGATCAGGGGCACGAGTGGCCTACGGATATTGCATTGCACTGTTGCAGCCAACCCTGGAGGATGAAAAGCCCCAAGTTACAAAGTAGGTGTCAGCAGCTATGGAAAAGAGAAAAGGAGACTGAGTCCCTGAGATTTGTGACAGAGAAGGCAAAGATTCCTAGAGAGCCACTCAAAGCCTAAAAAATCCCTGTGAGACATATGGTTAAAGAACATCATGAAAACAGCTGGATACGTAGCTTATCAATCCAGCTTCATTCCTATTACAGTATCTCTTTTCAGTACTTTAGGAAAATCCTGCTACAGACAGTTTTAAGAAACATTTTTTAGGCTGGGCACCCTGCTCATGCCTGTAATCCCAACACTTTGGGAGACTGAGGCAGGAAAATCACTTGAGCTCAAGAGTTCAAGACCAGCCCGAGCAACACAGTGAGACCCTGTCTCCACCAAAAATGTTCAAAGTAGTCAGACATGGTGGCATATGCCTGTAGTCCCAGCTACACAGGAGGCTGAGACAGGAGGATCCCTTGAGCACAGGAGGTTGAGGTTACAGTTAGCTACGATCACACCACTGCCCTTCAGCCTGGGTGACAGTGTAAGATCTTGTCTCTAAAAAATACATATATTTTTGGCCAGGTACGGTGGCTCACGCCTGTAATCCCAGCACTTTGGGAGGCCAAGGCGCGTGGATCACAAGGTCAGGAGATCTCTACTAAAAAATAGAGATCTCTACTAAAAAATACCTGTCTCTACTAAAAAATACCAAAAAATTAGCCAGGCGTGGTGACAGGCGCCTGTAGTCCCAGCTATTCGGGAGGCTGAGGCAGGAGAATGGTGTGAACCCAGGAGGCAGAGCTTGCAGTGAGCCAAGATCACGGCACTGCACTCCAGCCTGGGCGACAGAGCAAGACTCCGCCTCATGGAGACATGCCCTGAAATTCCATGCTTTTCAAGATCTCTGCTCTATCCCTAGTCAACCCACTGTAAACTTCTCAGCTACTGTTCCTTCATCTCAGAACTTCCCTTTGCAACCACTCTTACTTACTATGTTAGCCCTTTTTTAACCCCTCCTATAGTGGTTTTGCATAAGAGAAAACCTTTTACGTCCTAGAATTGGAAGATTCAATTCTAGGAACACTAAGTCCACAAAGATCCTTGGGGATGGTATTGGGAGATTTTGTGCTTGCTTATTTTATGCAAGACAGGTTAATGGAAGAAACAGAGAGAAGCAGATGTTAGGCAAGAACTACCTAATGGTAATGGCCATCTTCATCCTGTTGTCATACCTGTTGGATACAGATTTTTCTCCAGTTCAAAGAGGATGGGGTTACCACCACTCACGTACACAGTCACTGCATCCCCTTTGTAAGCATACAACTTCACAATGTTGAGTTCCTCCTTTCCAGGTACTAACTCAGAGACTTGATCAGTTCCAAGGGTGGGGAAAGCAGTTGTCACATCAGCTCGAAGCTTTCTCCTGCAGAAAGCACACCAGCACTGTGAATGCTGCCTGTACAGACTTTTAATAAATATCAAGAACTCAAAAGTGCTCACTATAAAATCACAAGGGCAAAAGAAAGATTGCCTGGTTTATGATGTCCTAGTCTCACACACTCTTCCGAAACATCCTAAACTCTTTTTCATCCATTGTCATCGATTTTCACTCATTCCTGGGGTATGCCTTTCCATTTTATGGGTGGGGAAACAGGCCCAGTGCACAATCCAAGTTAGCCTGACACAGGAAACAGCCCTGCCTTCCTGACTTCATGCCTAGCCCTTGGGCCCACTCCTTTCTCATATATGCTTCGCAAATCTGTCAGTTTATGATTAAATAACTATGCCATGAGACCTACAGACAACTATAAAGCATTGGTTACAAAATTTCAAATACAGTCTCCATTTGTGACCCTGTCTGAACAGATACATTTCTTACCACATGTGCCTTATTCCCTCCCACCTCAGTTTCCAGCTGTCTCTCCTGCCAGAAGTAATCACTAGTCATTTTTTTCTCTTATACTTTTAATTCTTGGTATCCCATCCGATCTCTTCCAAGGGGTATTAATCTCTTTGGAGGGCAAGAATCCCGTATTCCTTCATTTCTGCATTCTCCACAACCCCTTAAATAGTGACTGCACACAGTAAACGCTGTCTTAACTACGTTTTATTTTAAACTCACTAGACTATCCAAAAGACAGCCAGGTCCCCCTCCATCCTCACTTCAAAATGTGTCTAACCCACCCTTGCCTCCTGGGGTCCCTTCCCTGGCATACCCCTCGGCCTCCACCCGAGGATGTCGGCCGAGAATAGCGAGGGCTATGGGCCAGCCGGGCCCAAGAGATGTCTGGTTGTTCTGGTGGCAGAGCAGGCCCCTTTCCTCCCTCACCTGTCCGACCCCTTGATGGCCGTGTTGGACTTGACCCGAAAGGCCTTGGCAAACATGTCTGCTGGGGTGGCCTGGGGAAGAGAGCACAGAAGTCAGGGAATGTCAAGAAAGCGAGGGCGCAGCGGCTGCCAGGCCCACGGCTCTGAGGGTATCCATGCTGGGGCCCGGCCGCGAAAAAGGCCCGGCTGGAAACCAGGGCCGCGCAGCTTCGCGGCCGTTGCCGCTGGGGAGGCCGCGGCCGCCCCCAGTGGCGATGCCTGGAACTAAAGCAGGGCAGGGAGAGGCAGGGCCCAGGGAACGCCCCTCCCCTGCCCACCGTCCCATCCCCTCGCGGGCCTGGCTCTGCGTCTGCGCGAGCAGCTCCGGTTTGGCACTCAGCAGCGACTCGGTCACGCCAACAGCGGTTCTGTTTGTTTTCTTCCACTCCATTAACCTTAGGAACTGCTTTGCGTGGAAGCTCTCTGCAAGCTCCCGTTCCATTCGGTTCGGTTCAATTCAATTCCGCAAAAATAATTGAACTCAAAAACACGAGTTCAGGCTTCGGCCGGGCACCGTGGCTCAAGCCTGTTATCCCAGACTTTGGGACCGAGGCGGGTGAATCGCTTGAGCCCCGAAGTTCGAGACCAGCCTGGGCAACATGGTGAAACCTCGTCTCTATAAATAATACAAAAAGAAAAAAGAAAAATAATTGGGAGGCCGAGGCGGGCGGATCACCGGAGGTCGAGAGTTCAAGACCAGCCTGACCAACATGGAGAAACCCCGTCTCTACTAAAAATACAAAATTAGCCGGGCATGGTGGAGCATGCCTGTAATCCCAGCTACTCGGGAGGCTGAGGCAGGAGAATTGCTTGAACCCGGGAGGCAGAGGTTGTGGTGAGCCGAGATTGCGCCATTGTGCTCCAGCCTGGGCAACAAGAGTGAAAGTCCATCTCAAAAAAAAAAAAAAAAAAAAAGAAAGAAAAGAAAAATTCAGTCGGGTGTGGTGGGTGCATGCCTGGGGAGGCTGAGGCAGGAGGATCGCTTGAGCCCAGGAGGTGGAGGTTGCAATGAGCCGAGATCGTGCCACTGCACCCCAGCTTGGGCAACAGAGTGAGACTCCGTACCAAAAAGCAAACAAAAAAACCTTGAGGGCCTTTTGAATATTTTTCTTTATTTTATTTTATTTTGTTTATTTGGAGACAGGGTCTCGCTCTGTCACCCAGGCTGGAGTGCAGTGGCACAGTCTCAGCTCAATGCAGCCTCGACCTCCGGGTTCAAGCGATCCGTCCACTTTAGCCCCCCAAGTAGCCAGGACTACAGGCGGGCACCACCACACCCGGCTAATTTTTGTATTTTTCGTAGAGACAGGGTCTCACCTTGTTGCCCAGGCTGGTCTCAAACTCCTGAGGTCAACAGATCTGCCCGCCTCAGCCTCCCAAAGTGCTGGGATTACAGGACAGGTGTGAACCACCAAGTCGGGCCTAAATGTTTTTCTAAAAGGCATTCTATGATTAAGGTCTATTCATTGTACTATAAGCTAGAAGCCTCGGCTAGGATTTTCTGTAAGATTTTTCTCATCCCTGATTTTTAGTTTACATGGGTGGTAATAACAGTAATAGAGAATTCACTGTTGTCCCAGATTTGTCCCAAAGTCACACAGGCAGCGAAGAGAAATTAGGTTTTCCTCAAAGGGACAGCTGTGTTCCCTGGAGACAAGGAGTTAAACACCTGGAATCCTGGCTTTTGGTAAATTAAGTTGCCTATTAAAATTACATTAAGTAATTTAAGTAATAAAAGTAAATTATGTTTTGCATATTAAAACTTCCAAGTGTCCATTCACCAATAAAAAAATCCTAATTGATTCAGTGACAAGGTTGCAAAAAGGAGAATTCCACACTGGCTTTCCAAACATTAGGCCTTCTGCAATGTTTGCCCAGCACCTATAGTGGCCTAGGGACCAGCCCCAATTCCTCCTAAACCTGTGACCCACTAGGCCTTTACTCTGAAGTATCCCAGCCACCAGGCCAATGTCAGAGGAGCCCAGAGGAGGACAGTGCCTACAACAGACCCCTGTACCCTTGACGTCCCATTTGGCCTCTCTTGGGATGTGCAATACATTTGGGGTCTTTTGCAGCACAGCTGCTGAGGAAGCCTCTTTCTTAAGGAACAGAGGAAAGCTATTCAGGAAATACTAAACATTTTAAGCTAGGGGAACTTTTGTATACCAGATGTCCTTGGTTAAGAAAACATCAGTTATAACCTAAAAATTAATTAGTGGTGGACAAGTAGGAGCCAAGACCCCAGAGGATTCTGCACCATGGCATCCAGCCTCCTCCTGTGTAGGGCAAGAGCCCCCTTCTCCAGTGGGCACAATCCCACCTTCTCTGCTTACATCACAGACCTGCCTGCTCCCTGCTGGCTGATCCTATTGCACGGAAAGCGGCCTGAACCTTGACTTCAGTAGGCCCTGATTCCTGAGCCTCCCATCAGCAGCTCCAGAGCCACCCCACAGGGCTCCCAGACTGTTCCCCACTGGTGGGTCTGAGCTGCCAAGTTGCAGCAAGGCACAGGACAACTATACCAAGAAAGCTGCCGTTTACTGAGAAAAAGGATCATTTTCACTAATTTTACCTGACAGCAACTGGCTGTAAATTGGATTCCTTACAAGAGTACCAACTATTTGGAAGCAAGGGTAAGCCAGATGAGAGATTCCCTTTTCCCTAGCCTTCCTTTTTCTTCCCTTCCCAGTGAGTCCTAATGGAGAAAATTAGTTTAATTCATTGAAACTTTACTGGAAGCTTTCTAGTCAGGCTCTGTGATTTTTAAGACAAATTAGACACAAGCACTCTGCCCTCAAGGAGCTCACAAACAAGTGGTATTTATGTTCTCTTAAAGTCTATATGACCACAGGGTACCCAAACTGATAATTCATCCATGGCTACCTACTATTTACTCCTTCACTAGCCTTCTCTTCCCTTCTACTGAAGCCCACACTCAAATCCCCTGAAAATATGGATCATTGGCATCTATATTTCAAATGTGACCAATGGTTTGAGAATTCTTTGCTGGACCTGGATGGCTTTTCAGATGAACAGGTGTGTTCACAGCCTCAGTAAGAGTCATGATATCTTCACCCATATACAGATGATTCAGGGATATGGGATTTTTACTTTTTCAAATGTCTCCATGCCCATTGCCTCATGTTACCTTCATACCAGTGCTGTTGGCAGTTATTGTTAACCCCTTTGCCAGGTGAGAAACCTGGAATACAGAGAGGTTAACTAACTTGTCCAGGCTCACACAGTTACCTTGCATGATTTAGTCTGTGGATGATGCTTTCCAACCACTAGGAAAAAATGGATGCAATAAATGATGTCAGGACAAATGCTTATCCATTTAGGAGGGAAAGTTTACCTCATATTTTCATAAAAAGAAATTCCAGATAAAGATCTAAATGTAAAACAAAACAAACAAAAACTATCACAAAACTAAGCATGCTTTTACCATATAATCCAGCAATCACTCTCCTTGGTATTTATATAAATGAGTTGAAAATGTATATCCACACGAAAACCTACACATAGTCGTTTATAGTAGCTTTATCCAGAATTGACAAGACATGGAAGCAAACAAGATGTTCTTTCGTAGGTGAATGGATAAATAAACTGTGGTACATGCAGATGATGAAATATTCTTTACCACTAAAAAGAAATGAGCTATCAAGCCTTTAAAAGACATGCAGGGCATGCCTGTAATCCCAGCACTTTGGGAGTAATCCAGCACTTTGGGAGGCCGAGGCGGGCGGATCACGAGGTCAGGAGATCGAGACCATCCTGGCTAACACAGTGAAACCCCGTCTCTACTAAAAATACAAAAAAAATAGCCGGGCATGGTGGCGGACGCCTGTAGTCCCGGCTACTCAGGAGGCTGAGGCAGGAGAACGGCGTGAACCCGGGAGGCAGAGCTTGCAATGAGCCAAGATCTCACCACTGCACTCCAGCCTGGGGGACAGAGCAAGACTCTGTCTCAAAAAAAGACATGCAGGGGCCAGAGTGGCTCATGCCTGTAATCCCAGCACTTCAGGAGGCCAAGGCGGGCAGATCACTTGAGGTCAGGAGTTCGAGACTAGCCTGGCCAACATGGTGAAACCCCATCTCTACTAAAAATACAAAAAATAGCTGGGCATGGTGGTGGGCACCTGTAATCCCAGCACTTTGAGAGGCCAAGACAGGTGGATCACTTGAGGTCAGTAGTTTGAGACCAGCCTGGCCCATACCCTGTTTCTACTAAAAATACAAAAATCAACCAGCTGTGGTGGCAAGTGCCTGTAATCCCAGGTACTTGGGAGGCTGAGGCACGAGAATCGCCTGAACCCAGGAGACAGAGTGAGCCAAGATGGCACCACTGCACTGCAACCTGAGCGACAGAGCCAGACTCCATCTCAAAAAAAAAAAAAAAAAAAAATCTGGAAAATTGCAAAAAGTAAATTTTAAGTGTTCTCACCATAAAAAAAGTATGTGAAGTAATGCATATGTTAATCAGTTCAATTTAGCCATTTTACAGTTTACATGTTTCAAAAAATATGTTGTACATGATAAATGTATACAATTTTTATTCATCAAATAAACACATAATATTTTGGCTAGGCATGGTGGCTCGTGCCTAAAATCCCAGCACTTTAGGAGGCTGAGGTAGGAAGATCACTTGAGGCTGGGATTTTAAGACCAGCCCAGTCAACATAGCCAGACCTTCTCTCTACTAAAAATAATTTTTTAAAATTAGTCAGCTGTGGCCGGTAGCAGTGGCTCACACCTATAATCCCAGCACTTTGGGAGGCCAAGGCAGGTAGATCGCCTGAAGTCAGCAGTTTGAGACCAGCCTGGCCAACATGATGAAACTCTGTCTCTATTAAAAATACAAAAATTAGCCAGGTGTAGTGGTGGGTGCCTGTAATCCCAGCTACTCGGGAGGCTGAGGCAGGAGAATTGCTTGAATCTGGGAGGTGGAGGTTGCAGTGAGCTGAGATAGCACCACTGCACTCCAGCCTGGGCAACAGAGTGAGACTCCATCTCAAAAAAAAAAAAAAAAAATTTAGTCAATTGCATAGAAACAAGTAGATCCAGAAAAAAAAAAAAAAAATTAGTTGAGTTTGGTGATATGTACCTGTACAAGTCCTAGCTACATAGGAGGCAGAGGCAGGCGGCTTGCTTGAGCCTAGGAGTTTGAGGTTGCAGTAACTATGATTGTACCACTGCACTCCAGCCTGAGTGACAGAGCTAGACCCCATTTAAAAAAAATATATATATATATATATATGACATGTTAAGAAAATGAAAAGATTAGCTATGGACTGGGTAAAAAGATTTATATCTGTAATATATAAAGATCTGTCAAAACTTAATAATAAGGAAACAACCCAATAAAAATTGGACAAAAGATTTGAACAGGAACTTCACCAAAGAAACTAGTTAAATGACAATTAGGCACATGAAAACATTCTCAACATAATTAATCATTAGAAAATGCAAATTAAACACAATTAAATACCATACACATTTATTAGAATGGTTAAAACAAAATCAAAGGCCAGGTGTGGTGGCTCATGCCTATAATCTCAGCACTTTGAGAGGGCAAGATGGGCGGATCACTTGAAGTCAGGAGTTTGAGATCAGCCTGGCCAACATGGGAAACCCTGTCTCTACTAAAAATATATTACCAAAAAAAAAAAAACAGTGCTGGGGGTGGTGGTGGGCACCTGTAATCCCAGCTACTCGGGAGGCTGAGGCAGGAGGATCCCTTGAACCCAGGAGGCGGAGGTTGTAGTGAGCCAAGATTGTGCCATTGCACTCCAGCCTAGGTGACAGCGAGATTCTGTCTCAAAAAAAAAAAAATTGACAATAAATATTAAGTTGTGGCAAGGATGTGGAACAATCAGAACTCTTAGGCATTGCTGGTGGGAATGCAAAATGATAAATAACTTTGGAAAACAGCCAGGTGCCATGGCTTGTACCTGTAATCCTAGCATTTTGGGAGGCCAAGGCGAGTGGATCGCTTGAGCCCAGGAGTGGGCAACATGGTGAAACTCTGTCTCTAAAAAACTACCAAAAAATTAGCTGGGGATGGGGTGAGGGGGTGGCTGAGGTGGGAGGATCGCTTGAGCTCAGGAGGCAGAGGTTGCAGTGAGCCAAGATCCCACCACTGCACTCCAACCTGGGTGACACAGTGAGAACTTGTCTCAAAAAAAAAAAAAAAAAAGAGAAAACTTGTGTTCATATAAATCTGGACATAAATCATATCGAAGCTTTTTCATAATTGCCAAACCCTAGAAACAATTCAAATTTCAAATGTCATATATACAGGACAAAGATCGCAACAAAAAAGGGTAGCATCACTGTGCTTTCGGGCTAACCAGTACTTTGCTGGTGAATTGGATGTCGGGGGAAGGGGAACTCTGACTTAGAGTGCTTACCCATTTCTGCAGTGTAAATACTCCTACCATGGCCTATTTCAAGTTAGGTTTAACAAACTGCAGCTTGCAAAATTCTATTTAACAATCAGCTTGACCAAGTTATATAATCTCTCTGAGCATCAGTTTTCTGTAAAATATGAATGGATAAAACTGCCTGGCCAGGCATGGTGGCTCACACCTACCTGTAACCTTGGCATTTTGGGAGGCCGGGGCAGGAGGATCCTTTCAGCTCAGGAGTTTGAGGCTAGCCTAGGCAACATGGCAAAACCCTATCTCTAAAAATATACAAAAAATTAACTTAGTGTGATGGCATGAACCTGTAGTCCCAGCTACTCGGGAAGCTGAGGCAGGATAACTGCTTGAACCCAGTAGGTCGAGGCTGCAGTGAGCTGAGATAGCATCACCGCACTCCAGCCTGGGCAACAGAGTAAGACCCTGTCTCAAACAAAACAAAACACAAACAAAACTGTCTAACTTCATTGTAGTGAGGATTAAATGGAATAATATGCATCAGACTCTTAGCACAGGGTCTAGCAGGTAGTAAACACTCAAGGGGTAGCTATTATTATATCGATTGCTTAGGCCTTAATATAGAATACTCAGCTGCTTAAAGCAGAGAAAAAAACCAAAATCATACAACCAGTGTCCAAAGTCTGCAGCACATGAAATAGAACGCTCTAAAGGATCATTATGATAGTGATTGGTTGGAGGTTCTGAACAATTTTCCCATGTTAAGCTTCTCCAAGTCCTGAGGTAAGGAGGGAAACAGAAGGGTTTCCAACCATAATGATGGATTATGATGGATTCTGGCTTTCTAGTCAATTCTTGCTCATTTGCACTCGGAGACAAGAAAGAAAAACTTTTGAGAATACATGGCCAATGAGAGTGGAAGAGGCTCTGAAATCAGGGAATCATCTGTTATTGCTGTATGCAGATATGTAGCTGTTATGCATTATTCCCAGGTTCAAGGTTCTTAAACCTTAGAAAAGGTTACAATTTTGGCAATTTAAAGTGTGGTCCTATTTCATTTAATCTGGAATCACGGGACTCATTCTGTTTTCTCCCACATATCAGCCACAGGGCTTGGTCATAGTTGCTTCACAAGTGCCTGTGGACTTGAATTCCACATTAGAGCTCAAAGGTTCCTCAAGAGCTCCTAATCCCAGGATGGCAAATAAGCTTTATGTACCATGTCAACTCTCCCAGGTTGGTACCAGCTGACTAGAGAGCCATGCTGAGGATTCTGAAGCCAAATCTGAGGAGCTGAGAAAAGGTTGTAATTAAAGGGCATGCTGTTTTCTCGGCCCCAGAAGGGAAAGTGGTGATGCATAGGCTGTTTATTGCCAATGACACCCTAATCTCACCCTTCATGTACAGCAGAACAACCTGCAAGTCAAAAGTAGAGACCCAAGATAAAAAATAAAAGTATTCTAAAAACTTTTAGATAAAGTCATGGGTAACAAAGCTTTCATGGGTCATTGTGGGAAAAGTAGCATTTTCTTTCTCTGAACTTTGAGGTCAGACCATGATCTTCTAAAGTATCTTTTAAAAGTATTCCTTGGGTGCCGGGCGCGGTGACTCACACCTGGAATTCTAGCACTTTGGGAGGCCGAGGTGGGAGGATCACCTGAGGTCAGGAGTTCTAGACCAGCCTGGCCAACATGGCAAAACCTCCATCTCTACTAAAAATACAAAACTTAACTGGGTGTGATAGCGCATGCCTGTAAAAAAAAAAAAAAAATTTGAGGCCTCGCTGAAAAAATGAAAATGGAGGAGAGAGATGGGTGGACGACAATTATCCTACTGCTCTCGCTGCTAATCTTATTAGTTCTAGAGCCACACCTAGGGCTGCTTCCCACTCACCTCTGACCACCACACCTCATCCTCCCTCCCTGTCTATCGTTCACTAGAGGGTCGTAATCCAGTGGTTCTCAAAATGTGGTATCTAGAGCCGCAGTGACATCAGCTGGGATTTTGTCAGAAAACCAAATTATCAGATATTACCCTATACCTACAAAACAAGGAGGTTTTTTTTGGGGGGGGGGGTTTGTTTTTCTTTTGAGATGCAATCTCGCTTTGCCGCCCAGGGTAGAGTGCAGCTGTGCAATCTTGGCTCACTGCAATCTCGCCTCCCAGGTTCAAGTGATTCTCCTGCCTCAGCCTCTCAAGTAGCTGGGATTACAGGCACTCACCACCATGACCGACTAATTTTTGTGTTTTTAGTAGAGGCAGGGTTTGGCCATGTTGGCCAAGTGGTCTCAAACTCCTGACCTCAAGTAATCCACCTGTTCGGCCTCCCAAAGTGCTGGGATAACAGGTGTGAGCTGCTGTACCTGGCCCTGTGCTTGTTTCAATAATAGCTTTATCAAGACGTAGTTCATTGCCCTACAGCTCACACATTTAAAGTGGACAATTCAATAGCTTTTAGAATATTCACAAAGTTGTGCAACCATCACCACAATCAACATTTTAGAACATTTTCATCACCCTCAAAAAAACCCTGTACCCATTAGCAGTTACTCCTCGATTTTCCTCAGCTGCTCAGTCCTAGACAACCACTGATCAACTTTCTGTTCCTATTGATTTGCCTTTTCTGGACATTTCATATAAATAGAATTATACAATGCATGCATTTGTGACTGGTTTCTTTCATTTAGTTCACTGTTTTCAAGGCGTATCCATGTTGAGCCTTTTATGTACATGTGTCAGTACTTCATTTCTTTTCATTGCTAAAGAATATTCCATTATATGTGTACATGACATTTTGTTTACCCATTAGTCAGCTGATAGACATTTGGGTTTTATAGCCACTTTGAGGCTACGAATGATGCTATGAACATTCATATACAAGTTTTTGTGTGAACACGTTTTTATTTCTTTGGCGTATATACATAGGAGTGAAATTGTTGGGTCATATGGTAACTCTATATTTAACATTTTGAGGAACTGCCAGAATGTTTCCCAGGTTGTTTCATATTGTTTTTGGTATTATGCTGTCTCATACTGGTTTTGATTTGCATTGCCCTGATGGCCAATGATGTTGAGCATATCTTCATGTGCTCATTGTCCATTTGTATATCTTCTTTGGAGAAATGCCTATTCAGATTCTTTGCCCATTTTTAAATTGAGTTATTTGTCTTATTATTGAGTTGTAAGAGTTCTTCATTTATTCTAGTTACAAGTCCTTTATCAAACATATGATTTGCAAAAATTTTCTCCCATTATGTGGATTGTCTTGGTATTTTCTTGATGGTATCCTTTGAAGGACAAAAGTTTTAAATTTTGATGTATTCTAATATACATTTTGTTTTTGTTGTTCATAGTTACTTGTGCTTCTGGTGTCATGTCTAAAAAACCACTACCTAATTCAAGGTGATGAAGATTTATGTCTCTGTTTTTTTGTAGATGTTTGACAGCTTTTGCACTTACTTTTAGGTTTTTGATCTATTTTGAGTTACTTTTTATAAACAGTGTGAGGTAGGGAGTCAAACTTTATACTTTTGATATAGATATCAAGTTGTCGGCCAGGCGCGGTGGCTCAAGCCTGTAATCCCAGCACTTTGGGAGGCCGAGACGGGCGGATCACAAGGTCAGGAGATCAAGACCATCCGGCTAACACAGTGAAACCCCCGGGCTCTACTAAAAATACAAAAACTAGCCGGCTTAGGTGGCGGTGCCTGTAGTCCCAGCTACTCTCGAGGCTGAGGCAGGAGAATGGCGGAACCCGGAGGCGGAGCTTGCAGTGAGCTGAGACCCGCCACAGCACTCCAGCCTGGGCTTACAGAGCTTGTGACTCCGCCTCAAAAAAAAAAATAAAAGATATCAAGTTGTCCCACAACCCTTTGTTGAAAAGACTACTTATTTCCCCATTGAATTGTCTTGTCAAAAATCAATTTGCCGGCCGGGCATAATGGCTCACATCTGTAATCTCAGCGCTTTGGGAGGCTGAGGCAGGTGGATCACTTGAGGCCAAGAGTTTGAGACCAGCCTGGCTGATATGGTTTGGCTCTGTGTCCCCACCCAAATCTCACCTTGAATTGTAATAATCCCCACGTGTCAAGTGTGGGACCAGGTGAAGATAATTGAATCATGGGGGCAGTTCCCCCCACATGCTGTTCTCTTGATAGTGAGTTCTCACGAGATCTGATGGTTTTATAAGGGGCTTCTCCTTTCGCTCGGCACTCATTTTCTCTCCTGCTGCCCTGTGAAGAGGTGCGTTCTGCCATGATTGTTAGCTTCCTGAGGCCTCCCAAGCCCATGCAGAACTGAGTCAATTAAATATCTTTTCTTTATACATTACCCAGTCTCAGGTATTTCTTCTTAGCAAAATGAGAATGGTCTAATACACTGGCCAACATAGTGAAACCCCCTCTTTACTAAAAATCCAAAAATTAGCCATGTGTGGTAGCATGCGCCTGTAATCCCAGCTCCTTGGGGGACTGAGGCATGAGAATCACTTGAACCCAGGAGGCGGAAGTTGCAGTAAGCTGAGATCACACCACTGCACTCCAGCCTGGGCAACACAGCAAGACTCTGTCTCAAAAAAAAAAAAAAAAAAATCAATTAGCCGTAAATGTGAGGCTTTATTTCTGGATTCTCAATTCTATTGATCTTACGCCAGTACCAAGGGGTTTGATTACTATAGCTCTGCAGTAAGTGTTGATATCAGAAAGTGTGATTCTTCCAACTTTGGTCTTCTTTTTTAAGATTGTTTTGGTTATTCTTGGTCCCTTGAATTTCTGTATGAATTTTAGGATCAGCTTGTCAATTTCTGTAAAGAAGACAACTGGGATTTTGATACAGATTGCATTGAATCTGTAGATCAATTTGGCAAATATTGTCCCCTTAGCAATATTAAATCTTTCAATCCCTGAACATGAGATCTCTTTCCATTTATTTAGGTATCATTTAATATCTTTCAATGATGTACTTTTTAGTTATTTGCTTAAATTTATTCCTAAGTATTTTCTTTATTATGCCATTGTAAAATGAATTGTTTTCTTAATTTTATTTTCAGATTGTTCATGCATGCATATAGAAATACAATTGATCTTTGTGTATTGATCTTGCATCCTACAGCCTTGCTGAACTCATTTATTAGGTCTAATATTTTTCAGTGGATTCCTTATAATTTTCTACAAGTATAGATAGATACAATGTGACAGATACAAGATTATGTCATCTGCAAAAGCAGTGCACTTTAAGAGGCCTTCCAGGTGATTCTTATGCAAGTTAAAGTTTGAGAAACATCACATTAATCTAATTTCTTTCTAAAGTTTCAGTGAAACTAGACTCCCATTGAATCTCTTTCTTGTTTCACTTAGATACTGTATCTGTAAGCAGTAAGCATGTAGGCTTTAATGTAGAAGCAGTATAGTGTGGCATGATAGCAAAAGAGGGCTAGGAAATATAAATAGCAATGTATTGGCAGCTGTGACTTTTCCAACTACTATTCCTTTAATTTTTCAAAACTGCTGCCTCAGTACCATACTTCCACTGTTAGAAGACAAGAGGGCCAAAAAGGTCATAAGTAAAATTTAGGGATATGAGAATTTAAGTAGTATTCCAGATGATTGAACAATTCCAACTCTTAGGTATTTATCTATAGTGGGTTGAATAGTGTCTCTCCAAAATTCATGTCCACCTAGAATCTCAGAATGTGACCTTATTTGGAAACAGAGTCTTTGCAGACATCATAGTTAAGCTAAGATAAGGTCAAACTGGATTAGGGTGGGCCCTAAATCCAATGACTATTGTCCTTATAAAAGGAGGAGAGGACACACGGAGACAGAGACAGAAGAACGAAGACCCTATGACAATGGAGACAGAGACTGAAGTGATGTATCTACATGCTAAATAATGCCAAGGATTGCCAGCAGCCACCAGAAGCTGTGAGAGAGGCATAGAAGATTCTCAGAGTCTCCAGAAGGAACCAGCTTTGCCAATACCTTGACTTTAGACTTCTGGCCTATTGAAGGAAAGGCCATGTGAGCTCACATGGGGAAGGCACCCATCTGCAAACCAGAGGTGTGTCCTCACCAAGACCCAACCATGCTGGCACCCTGATCTCAAACTTCTAGCCTCCAGATCTGTGAAAGAATAAATGTCTCTTGTTTAAACCACCCAGTCTATGTTATTTTTGTTATGATAGCCTGAACTGACTAATATATACATGCTGTATAATTTCATTTATATGAGGTTTAAGAACAAGCAAAACTAATCTATGATGGTTGTCTCTGGGATGAGATAATTAACTGGAGAGGGGCACAAGGGAACTTTCTGGAGTTATGGAAATATTCCGTATCTTGATTTGGTGTATGTTGCACAGAGGCACACACTTGCTGAAACTCATCACAATATGCATTTAAGAGCTGTGCATTTTGCTGGGTATAAAATTTATCTTAAAAATTAGTCAATAAAAATTCAAAAACTAAAAAAAAAAAAAGATTTAGGGAATAAGATTATATGCACTTCAGTAGCTGTGAGGTTATGTGAGTTTGTAAGAGGGAAAGAGGAAAAGTTACTTAGGATGATTTTTCTAAGATTAGGTTTCAAGTCTAATTTAAGGAATTACAGCTGAAGATTTTATTCCTTCCATGTAGTATTAAGATTTAACAAATAAAATCATGAAGTGCCCAGTTAAATTTGAATTTCAGATAAACATCGAATCATTTTTTAGTATATTATATCCCAAATATTACAGGGGACACACTTATACTAAAAATTAAACATTATTTATCTGAGATGTAAATTCAGCTGGGCATTCTGTATTTTTTCTGGCAACCCAACTACACACATCCTAGTCATACAGTGGGGATATGCTGAGCTTGTGAGGTCCAGCCCAAGAAAGGCAGGTAGAGCCAAAAATGAGAGGACTATTTAGGAAAAGCGGACGGAAGCTGTTAAGTTTCTGTAAAGGGTACAGATTCAATGACTGTGAGCTGAGAACATGATTCTTTGTAAGTGAAAAACAAAGACAGGCAGGAGAAAGGCGGGGCCTCCATGGAGATCATGGGGTGTGGATGAGGATCTGGTTCCTTCTGTACATCTAGCAAAGGGCCTTGCCTATAAAAAACATTTGTTAAATACAATCTGTTTGATTTTGGTGCACACATCTGGAGGAAAAGAAGCTGAAACTGTGGTTTTTGGATCACTTCAATATTGATGGTATTTCCTAAGAAGTTCAGGTAGTTTATAGGTAAAGCTATTTGGTTTTTTTGTTTTGTTTTGTTTTGTTTTGTTTTGTTTTGTTTTGTTTTGAGATAGAGTCTTGCTCTGTCACCCAGGCTGTAGGGCAGTGGTGCAATCTCAGCTCACTGCAACCTCTGCCCCCTGGGTTCAAGCAGTTCTCCTGCCTCAGTCTCCCAAGTAGCTGGGATTACAGGTGTGTGCCACCTTACCCAGCTATTTTTTTTTTTTTTTTGTCTTTTTAAGTAAAGACGGGGTTTCACTATGTTGGTCAGGCTGGTCTCAAACTCCTGACTTCGTGATCCACCCACCTTGGCCTTCCAAAGTGCTGGGATTACAGGCATGAACCACCGTGCCTGGCCTAGCTATTTGTTTAATCAAAGACTATATGAGTGTAGGCAATGTCTTGCAGTACCATTGTTCTTTTAGAGGCTGGATTTTAAAAAATCAAATTTCCTTTCCAGTTCTCTCCAGTTCCTAGGGCTATGACACCTCTGGGGAAAGATGATATGAAGACATATTGCTCTTACTTCAGTGGACCTTTCTTGATCTTCATGTTCAATATTATTAAGGAGCACGCACTGGATAAAACTAGAGTTCTTTAAAGGTGTCTCCCTCATTGAAAACTGTGATTTCCCAATTCAGTAGTGGTATCTATATCTCAGGAGAGCAGCTGTGGAGCTTCCAGATAGCTGAATGCATGGAGGTTCCTAGACAGTGGCATGCCCAGAGAGGGCATGGAATCTCTGCACTGCTTCCCCAATGCCTCACCCTAGGCATCTCTTCATCCGTATTCTTTGTAATATAAAACAGCAAACATAAGGCTGTGAAGATACCTGTGAAAAGTTCTCATCCCTATTGCAAGCCAACGAGAATGCAATTGATGTGGTTTGTCTGTGTCCCTACCCAAATCTCATCTTGAATTGTAGCTCCCGTAATCCCCATGTGTCATGGGAGGTACCTGGTGGGAGGTAATTGAATCATGGGAGCAGGTCTTTTCCATCCTGTTTGCGTGATAGTGAATAAGCCTCACAAGATCTGATGGTTTGATAAAGGGGAGTTCCCCTGCACATGCTCTCTTGCCTGCTGCCATGTAAAACATGCCTTGCTCCTCCACCTTCCCCTATGATTGTGAGGCCTCCCCAGCCATGTGAAACTGTGAGTCAGTTAAACTTCTTTCCTTTATAAATTACCCAGTCTTGGGTATGTCTTTATCGTCAGCATGAAAATGAACTAATACAGCAATCTGACAGAATGTTCTCATCATGGAGTCTTTATTAGACACAGGCTAGCATGAGTTAATGCCACTTAAAAACCTGCAAGGTACCAATGCTCCTGGGAGGAACAGCAGCTTTGATCCCTAAACATTGGTGCAGCTGAGCTTATTAGAGGTTTTCCAGACATTAACAAGAGGCTGTGACAGTACTGAGACCCTGAAGATGGTGAAAAGGAGCCTGGAACATGGAGGCCACCGACTTTTACAGGATTCTGGAAATCCTGGTCTCAATCCAAAGCTAGAATACAGAAAGACATCCTCTCAAATCCCTTTACCTTAAAGCATAATTTTAAAAATTGGATTGGTATCAACTATTAAAACCATCACACACAAGAAGAAGAGAAAGAAGAGGAAGAAGAGGAAGAAGGAGGAGGAAGAAGAAGACCAGCAACAAATGTCAGAGCATCAGAAGAGAGCAGCTCCTGGAGCTCCAGACAATAAAAGCCAAGGGGGGCCTGGAAATCCTGAAGGAAAGAGGCTGATTTCCAGGGCCCAGTGGAGACATATTTGCTAATCTCTGCAGTTCCTGCAGAGGTCTCAACCTAGGAAGGTTGTGTGTGTTTCCAGGCTTCCAGGACAAGAGCAGACTTTTCTCTTAAATAGCAAGCAAGTAAGCAGCAAGCAAACAAACAAAAGTGAAGGGTTTCTCAAGCCAAGGTGACCAGCAAGTAAAATGTTGGGAAAGTAGGACGAATTAAGACAGAGATGTCTATGTATTGGGGAATAGTTTCTAAAATTCTGCTGACATCGGCATCCTTGCTGAGAGTCACTAGTGTCTGGCATGGGGAATATGAAGATTATTAATAAATAATGAAGGAGTCAGCCAGACCCATGCATACATCATTCTAATCAATGCCCATGGAAACACCTGAATTTTCCTCCAACCCAGATATTTGATCATCATTATTAGAGGAGGGGCTGAGCTGGACAGAGAAAAGGACAGAGAGGAGGACCTCCAGCTTGAGACTCCCCAGTCCTGCAGATAACTGGATCTATCCTGCTTTGAGACAGTGTAGGGATCATTAGGATTTTTTGGAATGCCTCTTGGGAGCCTTACCCTTATACCCCAACTATTCCCACTAGGTGCTCAACCAAGCCTTTCTTCCAGGCACATATGGTTGTTTCCATGAATATAATCTAAATAAAAACAATATTCTGCAACTTCTTACATTTCCAGCTTAGTTTTAACAACCCTAGGAAAGGAACATGTTTGACCGGAACACCCCCAATCCAGCTTTTATTAAAGTACAGATAGGTGAATGAAATTTGAGCATTAGGAACACAGAGGCATGGTGGTAGGGCCCCTAGCTGCTGGGCTGTGATTATCATGCATGAAAGTACTTCATGAATTGTTTTACAGAGCTTGGGGGCCATTTTTGAGGCAGAGGGGAACCTGTCTTCCATCGTTTGGGTGACATGGTGAGATGCATTTCAAAGTCTGGTGTCCAGGTTTTTGAGACTTGGGAATTTTAAAGACTTCCAGTAGCCTGGTGACCCTGATGTGGACTTTCGGGACACAGATAAAACTGATTTCCAACACCTAGCTGTAGTGAATACCTGTTGTGTTTTCTGTACCATATTCACGTATCTCTTTTTTGGGACCTTCTATAGCAACTTTCCTCTGAAAGTCACTGTTTCCCTAACTTTCTGTCCAATATGTTTCTACTGCTGGGTCTAGGAGCCTCAGGCCTGACCATTCGGAGTATTATGTTTTCCTGGCCGCAGATATGGTGTAACAATGGGCCCAGTCAAAGCCAGTGAATTACAGAGAGACTGTGGGATGACTGAGACAGCTTTTCTACTGAGTTGAATCTGGAACTGCAGTTGCCAACTTGCTTGCACAAAAGAACCCTGAGAATGAAACTAGTATGTTGGAATACAGAAACAAGAAATGGAGATAGGACAGGCACCCATCGTATCCAAATTTAGCTTTACTGCTTTTTAAAAAAATACTGTTAAAAAGGTATATGGTACATTTTCTTTTCTTTTCTTTTCTTTCTTTTTTTTTTAAGACAGAGTTTCACTCTTGTTACCCAGGCTGGAGAGCAATGGCACAATCTCTGGTCACTGCAACCTCCACCTCCTGGGTTCAAGCCACTATCCAACCTCAGCCTCCCAAGTAGCTGGGATTACAGGCACCTGCCACCACACCTGGCTAATTTTTGTGTTTTCAGTAGACACGAAGTTTCACCATGTTGGCCAGGTTGGTCTCGAACTCCTGACCTCAGGTGATTCACCTGCCTTGGTCTCCCAAAGTCCTGGGATTACAGGTGTGAGCCACCGCGCCCAGCTGGTACATTTTCTTTAAGCAGTTTTAGGTTGATATTTGCAATAGAAAAAGCCCTAACCTGTACACTAGGTCATTGAGAGAGAACTAGTTCCTTGGCCCAAATGCTGTGAATAGAGCAGGTATAGTGGTCCTCTAAGACCTTCCAAGAGCCAGGTGACCCAACAGGACTTGGTCTACACATGAGTGATTTCCAAACCTGGCTGATGAACAACAGCCACAATAAAAAGATAAGCAGGTATTCTTACCAAGAAACTGTTCATCATTAGATTTGGTGGGATGGAGGGTAGGCATAATTGGTACTTTTCAAAAGTTCATTTATTTATTGCTGTACCCCAAAGCTTAATGGCTTAAAGTAACCATTTTATTTGCTCATAATTCTCAAGGGGCTGTTGATTTGGGCGGGGTGCAGCCAAGAGGTTCTCCTGCTAGCTTTGTGTGGCGCTCTCATGTGGCTGCTGTCAGCTGTCAACTCAACCGGGTGGCCCTTCTCACTTGTCTGGCAGTTGGCATTAGCTGA
The DNA here is from genome assembly GCF_008728515.1 of Papio anubis. Taxonomy (NCBI): domain Eukaryota; kingdom Metazoa; phylum Chordata; class Mammalia; order Primates; family Cercopithecidae; genus Papio; species Papio anubis. The sequence continues at coordinate 155,080,699 of NC_044976.1, read as the reverse complement.
GGACTACAGAAATACAGCTCAGACTTGTCCACATGGTGGCAGCATCTAAGAGAAGGAGAGCAGAAGCTGTAAGGAGGTCTCCTGAGGCCTCAGCTCCTAAATCACACACCGCCAATTCTGTCACGTGTCATTGGTTAAATCAAGTCACATGGCCAGTCAGCTTCAAGAATTAGGAAAATAGTTTCCTCCACTCCCTGGGAGCAGCTGCAAAGGATGTGCTATGTTTAATCTACTACAGTAGACAAGGTTCCTAAACTTTAATGCAACAAATTACTACAAATTTAGTGGCTTGAAACAAGCAAATTTATCTTACAGTTCTGGAAGTCAGAAGTCCCAAAATTGAGGTGTAAGCAGTGATTCGTTTCTTCTAGAAGCTCTAGAGGAAAATTTGTTTCCCTGCCTTTTCCAAAAGCTTCTGGAGGCCACCTTCATTCCTTAACTCATGGCCCCTTCCTCCATCTTCAAGACCAACAACAGCATCTTGAAATCTCTTTCTCTCTCTGACCTCTGCTTCCACAGCCACATTTCCCTCTCTGACCCTCCTTCCATCTTTTTTTTCCCCCTTCCATCTTTTTTTTTTTTAGATGGAGTCTCACTCCGTCACCCAGGCTGGAGTGCAATGGCGTGATTTCTGCTCACTGCAAACTCCGTCTCCTAGATTCAAGTGATTCTCCTGCCTCAGCCTCCTGAGTAGCAGGTACTACAGGCACACACCACAACGCCCAACTAATTTTTGTATTTTCAGTAGAGACGGGTTTCACCATGTTGGCCAGGGTGGTCTTGAACTCCTGACCTCAGGTGATCCACCCACTTCGGCCTCCCAAAGTGCTGGGATTATGGGTGTGAGTTACTGTGTCCGGCCTCCCCTTCCATCTTAAAAGGACCCTTGTGATTACAGTGGGCCCACTCAGATAATATAGGAAAATTACCCCATCTCGAGATCCTTAACTTCATCACATTTGCTAAGTCCCCTTTTGTCAAGTAAAGTGACATATTTACAGATTCTTGGCATTAGGATGTGGACATCTTTGGGAAACTATCATTATGCTTACCACCTTCAGAATCTTAAATCAAGGGAAACTATGTTACGGAATTCAAAGGATCCAGTGGTCTAGCCTGGCTAGCCTCCCAGGCTCAGGGAATACAGGTAGAATACAGGCAGTTAAGAGGCTGGGTTTTTCGATCAAACAGACCAGGGTTTGAATTGCAGTTCATAATTTACTGGCTGGGTGATCTTGGACTGTTTTCTGAAGTGTAGGACGGAGATAATACCCATCTCACAGGACTACTGTGAGTTTTAAATGAGCAAATATGTTAAAGTGCTTCAGATGGTGCTTGGAACATAATAAATACTTAGCAAATAGTAATGATGATTAGAAAGACTCCTGGTTTGGTTTCAAGATTTCAGAAAGGAAGCTTCATAGGACCCCTCAGGGCTATAGGTGGAACTGGTCACGCTGACTTAGGAGGAGCAAGTGGAAAAAGATGGCAAACGTTTTGGAAAAGAGAAATAGGTGAAGGGTTTGGGATAATAAGGGCAACCTTCAGGGTTTAGGAGACACAGAACTAAGTGTGGATAGTAGTGGAAGAGGCCGTACTGTAGTACAGCACTGCGGGCATGGCTTTTGTTTGCTGTGTTAATAAGGGGCATTTTTCAAATCTTGGTGGAGAGGGGAGGGCATAAGAACAGGAGATGCCTGAGGTATAAAAGAGAGACAGTTTTCTGAGGCTCCAAAAAAATAAGCCATGGCTTTAGTGTTCCAGTGAGCTAGATGTCAGTGTTTCTGAAAAAAATAGCAAGTATGTATTTCAGGAACACAGGTGAATTTGAGGTTAATATAGCTTGGGGAAAAGAGTAAGTTTCACTGGTTCTCTCCAAATGATTTTTTAAAAATATTTTTCAATTCTGTGACGCACATGTTACAGTAGGCATTATGGCACATTTTGCTGTACAGAAATTATACCAATGAAACTTGTTCAAACTTAACATAACCTACCAACAGCTATTTTATCACAAAATTCCAGGTACAGGCCACAGGGATGTTTTCTTAATCTGTGCATTTGAAACTTTGATCACATTGTGAATGTCCCAATGGGTTTTTAAGATCCTGGAATAGTTGCATCTTTTTTGCTGTTGTTTATTTCCTTAGTCAATGTATTAGAACTCACAAGTACCTTATTTTGCAGATGTCTTAGAACTGGCTTCAAAGGACAGACAGGCATCTTATATGACTTTTGACTAAATCATGGTGGGTAAATCTGACTTTAACTGCATGAAGAATGATAATGGTGATTTTAAACTACTCTTGAATGAGGCTTTGGAGGGGAAGAAAGGGCATGAATGATGTGGAAGCTGCTTGGGAGCTGGAGGGGACAGGGTAGCGCTCAGCAGGGGTGTGGAGGCTCCTTTCAAATCCCTTATGGGACGTTAACCCCATCATACAGGGGCTCTTTGAAGAAACATTGGGTCACTAAGGTCAGAGATTTATGAAGCTCCAGCACCCTCAAGGAGTCCTCTTTCCCTTGACCATGGGAACAATAGGCTAAAGACAAAGGAGGCCTCTGTATTTTCCACCTTAGGAGTCAGAAAGAGAGCAGGAACACTTCCACTTGGCTCTGGAAGATGTGTCTTAAACACAGACTGAGGATGCAATCGTCTGACGAGCAGTGATTCAGGATGAGGTAAGAGATCATGTGGGAGCAAGTCTCATTCAACTGTTCAGGGAGGGCAGTAAAGTGGTCTGAGGTGTCCACATAAGTACTGAGAACGGGGATTATTTAATAGAATTTTGTAATCTTAGAGCTGGAAAGGACTTCAACAGTAACCTCGTCCAATCTTTGCGTTGCCATGGAACTCTTTCCTCAAACAAAAGCTTCATGAGAGCCCAAATACAAACCCCTGTGAAAGCAGAATTGCTCTGGTTGCAGAGTGGGGGAAGGGGGAGACAAAAGAAAAAGTTTATTTACAAAATTAGAAAACTTTAAAAAATAATCACGGAAGAAAACTTTTTTATTTATATGCATACCATAAGGCTAAAGTAACATTGATCACAAAAAATAAAATTCCCCAAACCAATAGATTCTTTTTTTTTTGAGTCGCCCAGGCTGGAGTGCAGTGGCCGGATCTCGGCTCACTGCAAGCTCCGCCTCCCGGGTTTACGCCATTCTCCTGCCTCAGCCTCCCGAGTAGCTGGGACTACAGGCGCCCGCCACCTCGCCCGGCTAGTTTTTTGTATTTTTTAGTAGAGACGGGGTTTCACCGTGTTGGCCAGGATGGTCTCGATCTCCCGACCTCGTGATCCGCCCGTCTCGGCCTCCCAAAGTGCTGGGATTACAGGCTTGAGCCTCCGCGCCCGGCCACCAATAGATTCTTATATAGAGTGAAGCGACTTTGGCTCTTTAGGGACATTTTTACTTGGAGTCACGAGAACAGAGAATATGACTTTCAGTCACACGGAAATGAGCCTTGGATGGGAATTTTTAAGATTTATGGGAATTGTGCTATACTGATTAGGGACAATGAGCGTTCTAGTCCCACCAGGTGGCGCCCGCGTTCGGCATTCTGAGAACGTTTGGCGTCTTCTGGACTCCAGAATCTGGACAGTCCGACCGCCTCGTGCTTGGTGGGTTTACAAGCTCTGGTTCTTACCACCCATCTTCCAGGATTTTTTTTTTTTTTTTTTTAAACAAACAAACCCACAAAACATGACTGGATGCCACACTCAAGAAAACACTTGTGTTCGGGTGTTTTAACCTCCAACGATGGAAATCTGCTTAACATTGGTGTTTCTAAGGTGTCTTAGCATCAGAAAAGGAAAAAGACACATATATACGCACTCTAAGGAAAAAGTCAGGAAGGGCCTCGCAGGGGTCCTGGTGCGGCAGGAGGACGGTTAGGCGTTAGAAGCTTCTAGTTCAGGCTTTGCCGCTTCACGTTCATGAGGAAGCGCGGCTCCTCTGGCCTTAGTTTCCTACGCTGTCTTCCCGTCTGTGGCTGACTGTTGCAGGGGAGTCAGACAAAGGCCCAGCTTCTATTCTGCATCCCAGCTAAGTCTGTAAAAGACGAAAGCCGTCGGGTACCTCGGTTACTGATATCAAATGTTCATAAATGGAGGCATCGTGTCAATAAATGGGTTTATTATTATTGCTTTCTTATGTAACTCACAAACCCCCGGAGGGTCGTCCCCGTGGTGGGAAAGCCTAAAACAATACACATATGTTTTCTTTAATTTAAAATTCATATTGAAGCGGGAGGTTTTAGAACTTCCAGGATGCAACATGCTACTTAAGGGACCGCGGACCGTGAGGGGCGGGCAGCCCTTCTGAGATCGCGGGCTGTTACTTTCACCCCTCCTTCGCCGGACCCCTCTGTCCGTCCGCAGCTCGCGCCAGGGAACCCGAGGCGCCTAGGCCGCGGGCTCCTCGCCTCCAGCCTCCCGCCTCCAGCCTCCCGCCTCCCGCGCCAGCGCTAGCACCGGCTAGGAGCGCCGCGTGGCCTGTACCGGCCACGGGCCCCACCCCCGTGCGTCAGCGCGTAGCTGCGCCGAGGCGTTTCCCGGGGGCGTGCCGCGGTTGCTAGGCGACCAGACCGCTCCCCCTCCCGCCCCTGCAGCTGCGTCTCCCCACTACCCAGCCCAGGCCAGTTGGGAGCGAAGGCGCGCTGAGCTGCAGTGTCTGGCCGAGAGTCCCCGTAGGAGCGTCGCGCCGCGGAGGCAGCCGTCCCGGCGTAGGTGGCGTGGCCGGCCGGACCCTCCAACTGGCGCCCCTCCCCGCGCCGGGTCCCGAGCTAGCAGATGGGAGGCACAGCTCGCGGGCCTGGGCGGAAGGATGCGGGGCCGCCCGGGGCCGGGCTCCCGCCCCAGCAGCGAAGGTAACGGCGCCGCGGGGTAACGGGCTGGAGGCGCCTCAGGGAGCGGCTGGCGCTGGCAAGCGAAGCTTGGGGGCTGGGAGGAGGTAGAGTGAGCCCTCAGCAGGAGGGACGAGGGCAGGGGTCTGACTGCCTCCCCGGGACCTCCCCCAACCTCCTCTCCGTCAGGGTCCCCTCCCCCCATCCCTGGCTCACCGGGCGCGGGGGAGGGGGCTAGAGAGGAGTTAGAGCAAGAAGAATTTCCACCCCTGGAATACCCGTGAAACCCTAGATCAGGGTATATGGTAAGGGATTACGAAAACTAGGACTTTTTGTGGGGCTTTTTAGTAAACGGGGAGAGACCGGGAGCGATACCTTGGAAAGAAGCCCTGTTGCTTAGAGCGGATAACCAAGGGCTGAACTCTTGGGGTTTGCTGTGAGGGGTGCGGTCTAGCTTCGGATGTGCAGGTTGTGGGCTGTGCTGGGTACGGCTTTTTCCGGATCCTATTTTGAGAGATTCCCCACCTTGCGTTGTATTTTACACCTCAATGGAGAGAAGAGACCCCTGCTCCCCGTTTTATTTGCATGCAGACTCTTGTTAATTTCCTCTGGCTGTTAGTCACTAGGCAATTTTGAACGTTTTCTTTTTCTTTATAAATGTGGACGCCTGTTCTGGTTTGTTTTATCAGGCTTATGGCAAAGGGTCAGTCACATTCAGAATATTTGGTTTCTGTCAGTGAAGCCGTTGCCTGTTAAAAATATAAATAATTCTATCAGAATGTGAGCATGTTTTTAAAAAGAGCATTCCAAAAATATTTGTAGGGTTTTCTCCCCTTTGTATTTTTATAACACATCTATAAAGAAAACTCTAGAACGAATTTCACAAAACAGTTTTTAAAGGTGACCAGAATATTCCAGGATATTTTAAAGACATTAAACAAATTATTCCTCTGCAACATCGTCATTGTTATATTCATAGTGTATCATGTAAAATGATACAATGAAATGCTGATGTGTGTAACTGGGAAATCCGTGTTCTTGGTAGCAGATGAAATACATTATTCAGGGCCATCTTGTGGATGAAATAAATCCTCTCCGTCTTTTGTGTTCCCTTACAGTGGTGGAGCCACAGTGTTAAAGAACAGAGAAGTGATCCTTAATCATTTAGAATTTTGCCTCCACCATTCACCAGAAAATGAAGTGGAAAGAGAAGTAAATTCATTACATTTTATATTTTAGAGCATCCTTTTAGTGTTTGCTGTAGTACTTAACTGTATTTTTCTACAAGTTAGGTAGATGTAAGTAGGTAAGCAAGTAAACTAATAAAGAGAAGACAGCCTTAAAAAGGCTTTTTATTTCTTGCCTGTAAGACCCAGAAGTGTATAGACTGGAGCTAGTCTTCCCATTAACATGGGGAAGACAGGCTCAGAGGAGAAGGTAGCACACAGCCAGTGTTAGAGCTGAGATTAGAATCCAAGTCTCTGACTTTGAAAAACTATTACCTCTGTTAGTTTTTTCTGGTCTTTTTTTTTCTCTATGAACTTCAGATTCAAACTAGACTTTATTTTCAAGTAGTAAGTTATTATGAGATCCTCCTGATAGTCCTTATTATTTTTAACAACATTCAGAGAGACTTGTTTCAACTATTTTAAAATAAAAACCTAGAAATGCTGTCCTTGAAAAACAAAAGTTGGATTTCCTCTGTTCCTCTTCCAAATACCCCAGTTGTTTATATTCAGTGCCAAAATGTAGTGTAGACTTTTATTTCTATTACTGTTCCTTGTAGCAGATATGAAGCAGTTAAGAGACAGGATTTTATATTCTTCAGTTACTGACATTTTATCTGTAATCCTTTCAACTAGGTTGGGGGATGGTGTCTATGATACTTTCATGATGATAGATGAAACCAAATGTCCCCCCTGTTCAAATGTGCTCTGCAATCCTTCTGAACCACCTCCACCCAGAAGACTAAATGTAAGTAAAAGAAGTAATTCTTTGTACATGAATTGTTTTGGAAAGGAGGAAGTGCTACTTAATGCTCAAGTACACTTATGTATCACTGACTACCAGACTTTTTTTTTGTCTCTTTTTGATTCCTCTTGACTTTGAAATAACAACGTCTGTGGTCCAAATTTAGCTTTTCAGAATGATTTCAATTTGAAGCTCACCTTTTTATTTCAGTTTCCACTGGGATAAATATATAGCACTAGGAAAAAAATAATATGCTACTTTTATATAGGTAATGCTTATTTTTGTATAGGATAATATACACCTAGTATTACAAAGGCTCCTTTTAACAAAAATAAGAAACAGAAAACATCTCGGAATTCATAGATCTGCAGGGTTTTTTTTCCCCTGCACGATGGAAATGTAGTCTTCGTTTATTAGTATGCTAAAGAGAACCATTTTATAGATAGATGGTAATTAACACAGTTTGGGACTGCGACACTTAGCCTTTTTTTTTTTTTTTGAGATGGAGTCTCTCTGTCGCCCAGGCTGGAGTGCAATGGCATGATCTTGGCTCACTGCAACCTCTGCCTCCCAGGTTGAAGTGATTCTCTTGCCTCAGCTGCCTGAGTAGCTGGGATTACAGGTGCGCGCCACCACGCCCAGCTAATTTTTGTATTTTTAGTAGAGACGGGGTTTCACCATGTTGGTCAGGCTGGTCTTGAACTCCTGACCTCGTGATCCACCCGCCTCGGCTTCCCGAAGTGCTGGGATTACAGGCATGAGCCACCGCGCCTGGCAGCTTTTTTTTTTTTTTAACTTAAGATAAAATTAATTCACATTCCCTCGGCATGCGTAGAGTGGTAGGCAGAGCAGGGTTTGGCCAAGTTCCATGACAAGGAGAGGCTATCCTATGACTTTAAAATTTGCTGCATATGTTATCAGATGAACAAACTGAATAATTGAATTGACTCATTTGTAATATTTCTCTTTCACATTTCTGTGTTTAAGACCTGAAATTGTTTCTATATGGAAAAATCACTTGTGTTTTTCATAGTCCTTCCTGTTGTCATCAGTTTTTGCTTAAAATCAACCTTTTTCCTTTTTTTTTTTTCCTAAGATGGAGTCTTACTCTGTCGTCCAGGCTGGAGTGCAATGGCGTGACATCGGTTCATTGCAACCTCCGCCTCCCGGGTTCAAGCAATTCTCCTGCCTCACCCTTCCTGAGTAGCTGGGATTACAGGCGCCTGCCACCACGCCCAGCTAATTTTTGTATTTTTAATAGAGACAGGGTTTCACCATGTTGGTCAGGCTGGTCTCGAACTCCTGACCTCAAGTGATCCACTTCCCTCGGCCTCCCGAAGTGCTGGGATTACAGGCGTGAGCCACCGTGCCTGGCCCTTTTCCCCACTTTCAGCACTAGTAGTATACAAAACGTAACCTAAAAATATCTTGAAGGCTGGTCACCCTATTTTTTGTCTCCTTTTGGAGTGTAGTGGGGTTTCTTTCCATTCTTTGCAAGTTTGTTTCTTTAATATGTCAAAATGTCTAAGAACTTCAGAACCATATACATCTTGTGTTGCCCATCAGATTGCTTGGTTACTTGCTGCCAATTGGCTCATCTCTATAGGAAACTATTTGCAATTGGGTTGAAGTGTTAACATCTGACTTTAAGTCATTTTAACTTTGATTTTTTTTTTTTTTTTTTTTGTGGTGGAGTCTCACTCTGTCGCCTAGGCTGGAGTGCAGTTGCGCTATCTTGGCTTACTGCAACCTCTGCCTCCCGGGTTCAAGCGATTCTCCTGCCTCACCCTCCCAAGCAGCTGGGATTATAGGCACCAACCAACATGCCCAGATAATTTTCGTATTTTTAGTAGAGACAGGGTTTCACCATATTGGTCAGACTGGTTTTGAACTCCTGGGCTCATGATCCGCCCACCTCAGCCTCCCAAAGTGCTGGGATTACAGGTGCGAGCCATTGCGCCTGGCCAAGTCATTTTAACTTTGATTCAGAGTTAGCCAATGCTATTTACCTTCCAGTAGGTTACTTATTTTGTATGTTTCAGGATCAAAAATGAATTTCTTACTGCATGGTGTTCAGCACAGCAGTTTTGTAGGGGAGCAAGAAGAAAGATGTCTTTCTCGCGTAAAGATGTCTTTACTCTTTACTCATTTCTTTTCTTTTTTTTTTTTTTTTTTTGAGACGGAGTCTCACTCTGTCACCCAGGCTGGAGTGCACTGGCACTCACTGCAAGCTCTGCCTCCCGGGTTCACGCCATTCTCCTGCCTCAGCCTCCCGAGTAGCTGGGACTAAAGGCGCCCACCACCTCACCTGGCTAATTTTTTGTATTTTTAGTAGAGACGGGGTTTCACCGTATTAGCCAGGATGGTCTCGATCTCCAGACCTCGTGATCCGCCCGCCTTGGCCTCCCAAAGAGCTGGGATTACAGGTGTGAGCCACCGCGCCCAGTCCCAGATGAATATTCTATTTTTTTTGAGATCAAGTCTCACTCTCTCACCCAGGCTGGAATGCAGTGGCGCAATCTCGGCTCACTGCAACCTCCACCTCCCAGGTTCAAGCAGTTCTCCCTGCCTCGGCCTCCCGAGTAGCTGGGATTGCAGGCATCTGCCACCATGCCTAGCTAATTTTTGTAGTTTTAGTAGAGATGGGGTTTCATCATGTTGGCCAGGCTGGTCTCGAACTCCTGACCTCAGGTGATCTGCCCACCTCAGCCTCCCAAAAGTGCGGGATTTACAGGCATGAGCCACCGCACCCAGCTGTCCTTACTCATTTTGCTGGAAAAAAAAAAATGCGTTTTGACCTCTTGGTGCCACTTACATTTCATTATGCCATGACTCTATCCCGAGATCCTGTTGCCCTTTTTACAAAGTTTTCTAGCGTCCTTTATTCAAGGGGCTCTTATGTTCTCGTGGTAAACTATAAATATCTGCCCCACTGACATTTATTGGGTTAAGTTTTGTGTTGCAGGGATTTAGGGTTTGGGAGCCGGGGAAAAGGTAGGGTTTTATATCTGAGTGAGAAGGATATTCCTTTTGAATTTCTCAGCAAGATTTTTAAAACTTGATTAATGTAGTAGGAGATTCTATTTGAAATGCCAGAAGCCCATCAAATTAGCAGGGTATATGAAGCATTCTTATGAAATAAAACATGATAAATATGACATTATTCATCTCTCTGGATATAATTACATGGTTAAGAAAATACTTCGTAGAGTCAATCATATACATTGCTTGGTTATTGCAATTCTAACCCTAGACTAGAAATATTTAGTGTTTTTTTTTTCAATAGGTTTTTGGGGAACAGGTAGTGTTTGGGTTACATGAACAAGTTCTTTAGTGGTAATTTCTGAGATTTTGGCGCACCCATTACCCGAGCAGTGTATGCTGGACCCAGTGTGTAGTCTTTTATCTCTCACTCCCCTACTACCCCATCCCCCAAGTCCCCAAAGTCCATTGTATCATTCTTAAGCCCTTGTATCCTCTTCATAGCTTAGCTTCCACTTATGAATGAGAACATACCATGTTTGGTTTTCCATTTCTGAGTTACTTCACTTAGAATAATTCCATCCAGGTTGCTGTGAATGCCATTACTTCATTCTTTTTTATGGATAAGTAGTATTCTATGAGATATATATGTGTGTGTGTGTGTGTGTGTGTGTACACACATATATACACGTATATATGCACATATATACGTGTATATATATACACACATATATACATGTATATGCACATATATATACATGTATATATACACACACACACGTGTATATATGTGCATATATATACCATAATTTCTTTACTCCTTGATTGATGGGCATTTGGGGAAATATTTAGTGTTTTAAAACAATTATACTTTAATATGTGTGAACACTAGATTTTTTTTTTTTTTGAGATGGAGTTCATTTGCTTCAGGCTGGAGGCAGTGGTCGGAGGCTCACCGTGTCTTCGGCCTCCCAGGTTTACCATTCCTGTTCCCGGGCCTCCGAGTAGTTGGGACTACAGGCGCCTCACACCGCCTCGGCTAGTTTTTTGTATTTTTTTAGTAGAGACGGGGTTTCACCGTGTTAGCCAGAATGGTCTCGATCTCCTGACTCCTTGATCCACCCGCCTCGGCCTCCCAAAATACAGGCTTGAGCCACGCTACCCGGGCCGAACACTAGATTTTTTTAGAGCAATGGAAGGAATGTTTTATTTATAGCTCATCAGACTTGATATGTAATTGATTCAGGCCAGTATTTGAGTTATTTACAGGAAAGGAAAGAAAGTTAAGAAGAGAACCCCTCCCTGAAAGGATTCCCTATTTAATAAATGGTGCTGGGAAAACTGGCTAGCCATATGTAGAAAACTGAAACTGGATCCCTTCCTTACACCTTGTACAAAAATTAATACAAGATGGATTAAAGACTTAAATGTTAGACCTAAAACCATAAAAACCCTAGAAGAAAACCTAGGCAATACCATTCAGGCCATAGGCATGGGCAAAGACTTCATGACTAAAACACCAAAAGCAACGGCAACAAAAGCCAAAATTGACAAATGGGATCTAATTAAACTAAAGAGCTTCTGCACAGCAAAATAAACTACCATCAGAGTGAACAGGCAACCTACAGAATGGGAGAAAATTTTTACAATCTACCCATATGACAAAGGGCTAATATCCAGAATCTGCAAAGAACTTAAATTTACAAGAAAAAATCAACACCATCAAAAAGTGGGCAAGGGATATGAAATGTCTTCAAAAGACCTTTATGCAGCCAACAGACATGTGAAAAAATGCTCATCATCACTGGCCATCAGAGAAATGCATATCAAAACCACAATGAGATACCATCTCACACCAGTTAGAATGGCGATCATTAAAAAGTCAGGAAACAACAGGTGCTGGAGAGGATGTGGAAAAATAGGAACACTTTTACACTGTTGATGGGACTGTAAACTAGTTCAACCATTATGGAAGAGAGTGTGGCGATTCCTCAAGGATCTAGAACTAGAAATACCATTTGACCCAGCCATCCCATTACTGGGCATATACCCAAAGGATTATAAATCATGCTGCTATAAAGACACATGCATACGTATGTTTATCGCGGCACTATTCACAATAGCAAAGACTTGGAACCAACCCAGATGGCCCTCAATGATAGACTGGATTAAGAAAATGTGGCACATATATACCATGGAATACTATGCAGCCATAAGAAGGATGAGTTCATGTCCTCTGTAGGGACATGGATGAGGCTAGAAACCATCATTTTGAGCAAACTATTGCAAGGACAAAAAACCAAACACCGCATGTTCTCACTTATAGGTGGGAATTGAACAATGAGAACACTTGGACACAGGGTGGGGAACATCACACACCGGGGCCTGTCGTGGGGTGGGGGCTGGGGGAGAGATAGCATTAGGAGATATACCTAATGTAAATGACGAGTTAACGGGTGCAGCACACCAACATGGCATATGTGTACGTATGTAACAAACCTGCAGGTTGTACACATGTACCCTAGAACTTAAAGTGTAATAATAATAATAAAAGAAGAGAACCCCTCCCTGTGTGGAAAAATTACCTCCCAGAATTCTCCAGATTCACTGGAGAAGATGACCTTGATGGTGGACTACACTGACGTAGCCTGCTTGGTTCTGGAGCATGCTGTAAGAGAGACATAAAGTGCAGCCTATGTTGCGAATGTGAACAGGAGAGTGAGGAAGCCTGATGTATGTTGGGTGAGGTGAGGCAGATGTAGTGGGGATGGTAAACCTACAGAATGGTGGAGACAGGGACAGCACAGCCCCTTTTAAGTATCCAGAGGGCTCCTACTTGAAATTTGGACATTTCTGTGTGGTTCCCAAAGGCAAAGTAAGACTTATTTTGCAAGGAGAGAAATTTAGGTTTACCTTAAGGAAAAACCATGAATCAGGGACTCCAAATGATATCATTAATATTATTGTAATAGTTCCGTGGAAATTACATTTCTGATATGTATCTGTTCTTATTTATGTTGTGTACCTGAGACCCTCTCATTATCACAAACAGAAATGAAGGCCTTCAGAGCCAGTGCAGCCTTACATGTAAGCAGAGTAGGGGAAATTCCCAGGGACAGACCCTGCACCACAAATAACCTTTCCTAACAGTTTGTCACTGGTGACTGCAGTTCCTAGAGGCATTCCTTTGGGTTAGGGCATTGATCTTCTGTTGAAGTTCAAATATCCATGGAGAGGTAACACAGTCCATTGTATAGCGAGTGGAAAGTATGTTTTATGTGGGGAGAAAGTGGGTGAGGCAATTCCGTGTATCCTAAGCGAAGGCCTATTGTGGGGGCCTTCATTGAGCAGAAGGTGTAGTTAGTGCTAGATGCTTGATGGAGGGAGATCAGACTGGAGAAATGGAGGAAGCCACCAGAGAGAGAAGAGAGAAAAGGGGAAGGGGAAGGGTGTATAGGAACTTAAACTTCAATGTATTGAGAGTTTTGCTGAATTGTAACCAGTGTCTTAAATATTTTATAGTTGGTGAAGTTATTATTATTAATTAGACAACATCCTACAAGCAGATATTATTATCCACATCTTGCAGATAAAGAAACTGAGGCTCAGGAAGGCAACAGGGATCTACAGTTTTTTTTGTGTTTTTTTTTTTTTGAGAAGGAGTCTTGCTCTGTCGCCCAGGGTGGAGTGCAGTGATGCAATCTTGGCCCACTGCAACCTCTGCCTCCTGGGTTCAAGCAATTCTCCTTCCTTAGTCTCCCAAGTAGCTGGGATTACAGGCACACACCACCATGCCTGGCTAATTTGTGTATTTTTAGTAGAGACGGGGTTTCACCATGTTGGCCAGGCTCATCTCCAACTCCCAACCTCAGGTGATCTGCCCACTTTGGCCTCCCAAAGTGCTGGGATTACAGGCGTGAGCCACCACACCCAGCTGGACCTACAACTTTTAAGTAGCATAGCCAGGACCCCAACCCAGGCCTTCTGACTCCCTGTTTCTTCAGGATGTGTTTCAGAGACTTCAGCAGTAAATATTTAGATGCATTAAAGTTAGGTAGTAAAGATTTTAAGGACAACTAGCCAAGATGCTTGTAGATGTTTGTTTTTGTTATGTAAATCTAATTAAAACCAAACAATTAAAATTCTTTTCCTAGTTCCACCAGATTTATTCCCTGATAGATGGCAGGCTGGAGTGCAGTGGTGCGATCTCAGCTCACTGCAACCTCCATCTCCCTGGTTCAAGTGATTCTCCTGTCTCAGGCCCCTGAGTAGCTGGGAATGCAGGTGCGCACCACTACGCCTGGCTAATTTTTGTATTTTTAGTAGAGACAGGGTTTCGCCATGTTGGCCATGCTGGTCTCGAACTCCTGACCTCAGGTGATCCACCCACCTCGGCCTTCGAAAGTGCTGGGATTACAGGCATGAGCCACTGCGGCCGGCCAATATTTAGATTCTATATGCAGGCCTGTTTCTTTTCTTGACCAGTGATAGTTTCTATTTTGGTATCAGAGAGACTGTATGTACTTGGGCAATATCTGGCCCCTTTATTTTAAAACTAAATGCCAAGCTGTGGCTACATTTGAACTGGCTTGTTGACTTTAAGATCATATAATACATGATGTAACTATAAGTGTTCTATAAATATTTAAATTGATTAAATGATTTTTTAAAAGGACTTTTATAACTGAATTACGGGGGCTGTCTGAAGTATGCCAACACTTAAATTTTTGTCATTTATGTTTTTTAATATTGTTTTTTGTTATTTATTTTTGGTAATTTATAAATACAATTTTTGTTTTGCTTAGGTTATATTAAAATTTCTAGTTTTTAAAGGTTTGACCACTTTTTAGCTTACATTTTTAGAGATTATAACTGTAGCCCAGAGCTCCTCTGGAATTAATCTGTTCCTCATACTACAGGCTCTCTCAAATTATCAAACAGATAAAGGACATAATTCTTCAGGGTCCGTTGAGAAAAACAGTTGTTCTTTTAAGTATCCTAGACTTCCTTTTATTTTTAACAACAGATTTAACATTTTTATCTTTCCAGCCCCTTCTTAATATTTTTCACTGATTTCTTTTTTTATTTTTTTGAGACAGTCTCTCTCTCTGTTGCCAAGGCTGGAATGCAGCAGTAGCGTGATCTTGGCTCACTGTAGCCTCCACTTCCTAGGTTCAAGTGATTCTCCTGCCTCAGCCTCTCAAGTAGCTGGGATTACAGGCATGCATCACCACATCTGGCCTTGTTTTTTTGTTTTTGTTTTTGGGTTTTTTTGTATTTTTAGTAGAGGTGGAGTTTTGCCGTGTTGGCCAGGCTGGTCTCAAACTTCTGGCCTCAAGTCATCTGTCCGCCTTGGCCTCCCAAAGTGCTGGGATTACAGGGATGAACCACCATGCCTGGCCACATTGTTTATTTTATTTTTTATTTTATTTATTTTTTTGAGACGGAGTCTCACTCTGTCACCCAGACTGGAGTGCAATGGCATGATTTGGCTCACTGCAACCTCCACCTCCTGGGTTCAAGCAATTCTCGTGCCTCAGCCTCCCAAGTAACTGGGATTACAGGCATGCACCATCATGCCCGGCTAATTTTTGTATTTTTAGTAGATACAGAGTTTCACCATGTTGGCTAAGTTGGTATCAAACTCCTAACCTCAAGTGATCCACTTGCCTTGGTCTCCCAGAGTGCTGGGATTACAGGCGTGAGACACCACACCCAGCCAAAAAATTTTATTTTTTAAGGTGTACAATATAATTGTTTTGATACAGGTAGTGAAATGGTTACTACAGTCAAGCCAATTAAACGTGCCTGTCATCTCACAGTTACCCTTTTTTCTTTTTCTTTTTTTTTAATTATACTTTATGTTCTAGGGTACATGTGCACAATGTACACGTTTGTTACATATGTATACATGTGCCATGTTGGTGTGCTGCACCCACCCTTTTTTCTTAATATTAATTAATATTAATTTTACTTAGGTGTTTGGTTGTTTTTGTCCTTCTTTTCCTCCATCTTATTTCAAAAAACCTTGTTTCAATTCAAAGAATCTTAATTCAGAGGAGTAAGTAGAGCTTTTTTCTGTGGGTCACTGTCCCTTCCAGGAGAAGACTGTGGAAAACCTAGTGAAAGAAGTGGTACTCCTTAATCAAGTAGGCTCTTGCTGGGGAATAGTTTTTAAGAAGCACCCCAGGGACCTTGGACCCTCACTGTTACCAGGTACTTGAAGAATTGGTCCAGTTGATCTCCAGAGTTCTCTCTAACTTAGAGCTTTTGTGATTCAATGAACTAAGTTAAAAGGCTGCAGTAATTTATATGGGGACCTGGGAGTGTATGATTGAACACTTTGTTGATTTCAGGCCACAGTCAGCATTCAGCCCTGCTAGTCTACAGATGCTGGGAGAACCTGGAGCTGAGTTATATTAATGGGAAGGGCCCTGGAATAGGAGCCAGAAGACCTAGGTTCAAATTCTGCTTCTGTCACTTGATGGTGCCTTACTGTTTACACTTCAGTAGGCATTATTTTGACCATGCTATTTGTGTTTAAGATTTGGGAAGATACTTGAAACAATTAGTAAACAGTGTAAGATAGTGCATATATTATACATAATCAAGTACCAAATTATGTGGCATAAACTGGACAAACTGCAGTTAGGATGTGAGGTTAATTAGTATGGGCTTGGAGTAGTTCTAAGTGGAAGAGAGAGGAATTGAACTGGGCTTTGAAGGAATGTAGGAGTTGAGGGGATGAGGGGTAGAAGGATTCTCAGTACAAGGACACATCTGTAAGGAGGAACCTGGCATGTGGGGGGCATGGTAAGACCATCTTGTCTTGAACAAAGCAAGGCATGTATGGGGATTAGGGATGGCTGCAATATTCAGGCAGTCTGAAAATTAATATAACATAAGTTGCTAGAGACTCTTGCTTTTCTTATCTCCTTTTTGGATCATTTTAACCTTAAAGTAAACATGACTGGATATGTTTTGATGTTATTCAGTTAGAGGAGGGAAGATTCTTCCATCTTTCTGATGTCTTTAATGACTTTAACATATTCATTGTCTCTTTCATAGATGACCACTGAGAAGTTTATAAGAGATCATACTCAGCACTTTTTGGATGGAGGTGAGATGAAGGTAGAACAGCTGTTTCAAGAATTTGGCAACAGAAAATCCAATACTGTTCAGTCAGATGGCATCAGTGACTCTGAAAAATGCTCTCCTACTGTTTCTCAGGGTAAAAGTTCAGATTGCTTGAATACAGTAAAATCCAGCAGTTCATCCAAGGCACCCAAAGTGGTGCCTCTGACTCCAGAACAAGCCCTGAAGCAATATAAACACCACCTCACTGCCTATGAGAAGCTGGAAATAATTAATTATCCAGAAATTTACTTTGTAGGTCCAAATGCCAAAAAAAGACATGGAGTTATTGGTGGTCCCAATAATGGGGGGTATGATGATGCAGATGGGGCCTACATTCATGTACCTCGAGACCATCTAGCTTATCGATATGAGGTGCTGAAAATTATTGGCAAGGGGAGTTTTGGGCAGGTGGCCAGGGTCTATGATCACAAACTGCGGCAGTACGTGGCCCTGAAAATGGTGCGCAATGAGAAGCGCTTTCATCGTCAAGCAGCTGAGGAGATCCGGATTTTGGAGCATCTTAAAAAACAGGATAAAACTGGTAGTATGAACGTTATCCACATGCTGGAAAGTTTCACATTCCGGAACCATGTTTGCATGGCCTTTGAATTGCTGAGCATAGACCTTTATGAGCTGATTAAAAAAAACAAGTTTCAGGGTTTTAGCGTCCAGTTGGTACGCAAGTTTGCCCAGTCCATCTTGCAATCCTTGGATGCCCTCCACAAAAATAAGATTATTCACTGCGATCTGAAGCCAGAAAACATTCTCCTGAAACACCACGGGCGCAGTTCAACCAAGGTCATTGACTTTGGGTCCAGCTGTTTCGAGTACCAGAAGCTCTACACATATATCCAGTCTCGGTTCTACAGAGCTCCAGAAATCATCTTAGGAAGCCGTTACAGCACACCGATTGACATATGGAGTTTTGGCTGCATCCTTGCAGAACTTTTAACAGGACAGCCTCTCTTCCCTGGAGAGGATGAAGGAGACCAGTTGGCCTGCATGATGGAGCTTCTAGGGATGCCACCACCAAAACTTCTGGAGCAATCCAAACGTGCCAAGTACTTTATTAATTCCAAGGGCATACCCCGCTACTGCTCTGTGACTACTCAGGCAGATGGGAGGGTTGTGCTTGTGGGGGGTCGCTCACGTAGGGGTAAAAAGCGGGGTCCCCCGGGCAGCAAAGACTGGGGAACAGCACTGAAAGGGTGTGATGACTACTTGTTTATAGAGTTTTTGAAAAGGTGTCTTCACTGGGACCCCTCTGCCCGCCTGACCCCAGCTCAAGCATTAAGACACCCTTGGATTAGCAAGTCTGTCCCCAGACCTCTCACCACCATAGACAAGGTGTCAGGGAAACGGATAGTTAATCCTGCAAGTGCTTTCCAGGGATTGGGTTCTAAGCTGCCTCCAGTTGTTGGAATAGCTAATAAGCTTAAAGCTAACTTAATGTCAGAAACCAATGGTAGTATACCCCTATGCAGTGTGTTGCCAAAACTGATTAGCTAGTGGACAGAGATATGCCCAGAGATGCATATGTATGTATTTTTATGATCTTGCAAACCTGCAGATGGAAAAATTGCAAGCCCATTGGTGGATGTTTTTGTTAGACTAGACTTTTTTTAAACAAGACAAAACATTTTTATATAACTATAAAGGAATTCTTTAAGGGCTAATTACCTAACCAGCTTGTATTGGCCATCTGGAATATGCATTAAATGACTTTTTATAGGTCAATGCATCTTTGTTATTATCGTCAGAGGTATTTCAACTGATGTATTATACTATTGGCTTAAATCTCTTTCTCTCAAGATAGAAGGTGTAGCAAAAAATGTATCCCAACTACTCCTCACTTCTAGTGTCCCTCGGCGTCTGTTCTGGAAAGGGTAATTTGGGATATGGTGTTAGTTGTGGCTGAAAGCCAATGCTAGGTCCCTTACCCCAGTAGGGCATTCTCTAGGCTCATCGTAGGTAAAAGAGCTCACAGCAGACTCGGGGGTGGGGGAGCACCAGGAAGCTGTTGGTGACCTGGACAATTGGTGTCCCTGGTTTTCAGTGACTCATTCCTCTTCCCTTCAGTTCTCTGATGTTTGGTGTTATTATGTTCTTATTTTGCCTCTGATTTGTTTCCTAGTCACTCAAAGCATTTTACAGAAGCCTTACCACTTTACCAAATAACCCTGTAAGGTGCTGATTTAAAAGTTGAGTCATATGCATCCCTCCTTCTTTCCGCTCCTGTGTCCAAGGAAGATAAAACAGCTTCTCTGCCACAATTGACCCAGAATGCTAAAGATAGAGAATCAGCATGAAAACGGCAGCTCCCCAGCTTTGTGGTACTCCACGGACCAGCCTCCTTGCTGCATTTTCATAGAATCTCTTCCTTATAAAAGTAATCACTCTCGGGTAAACCTTACTACAGTTTTAAAATGCTTCCCTCTTCTCTTTACAGCTACCTGCCACCTTAGTGTGCCACATTTTTTCCTACTTTCACTTTAAGCTTAGTGCTATTCCCTAGATCTGAGTGAACTTCAGTTAGAAGAAAACTAAAAATCCAGAAACTGGTGATAATCAGTTGTTTTCCCCTTTATGTTTCTTAATTTTATTCTCTTCAACAGCTTTTCTTTTTCTCTGCTAAGATTTAAACAGTGAGGGCTGATAATAAAACTAGTTGTTAAGCCAGTGTCCTACTTAGAAGGGTGGAGAACGGACAGAAACTAACTCATTGCTACTGGGTTTTGTTTGTTTTTTCCTGTCCCTTCCTCTATTTCTGTCCTCTTCCAGAACAAAAGTATGCTCAAGTTCTATCCTAAATGTGTACTTTTGGCTGGGTATAGTGGCTCATGCCTGTAATGGGAGGCTGAGGTGGGTGGATCCCTTGAGTCTGGGAGTTCAAGACCAGCCTGGCAACCTGGTGAAACCCCACCTCTACAAAAACAAAAATTAGCCAGGCGTGGTGGCACGTGCCTATAATCCCAGCTACTTGGGAGGCTGAGGTGGGAGGATCACTTGAGCTGAGATCGTGCGGCTGCACTCCAGCCTGGGCAACAGAGTGAGACTCTGTCTAAAAAAAAAAAGTGTGTTCTTTAAAGTAGAATATTTGCTTTTTACAATATAGTTCTCAGAATGATCCAGTTCCATTTATTCTAGAATGTGGTGCAAACTCGACGAGATTGGAAGAAGCTCTTTTTGTTGGGCAGTGTAGTAACAAGAAAAGAAAAGAAAAATACCATGGGTATATTATTTAGGGAACTTTTGCTTTATCCAAAAGTAGTCATGATTGCTGTAGCACAGGCTGTGAAAAATGAGAGAGTGCAAATCTCTCTCATTTAAATGTCCAGGGTGGCTTTAGTCTCCCAAGTACAAAGGCCAGATGGCAGAGAACAGCTTAAACTGAGCCTTTACCCTCATTAATAGAAGGAAGTCTTGGTACTTTTGGTGACTAAGAAACTGGATTATTTAAAACCTTAATTATCTCCTTTACTCCTGGTTTACAGAGGGCAATGAATATACAACTCCTTTAGATCCCTCTAACTGCTGCTGAATTTTCTTTCTTTCTAAGCCTGCATCCTATCTCTTGATTGCATTGTCTGAAGAAGCTGTGTGAAATTTGTCTGGTCATTGGTTTTCTTGTCTGATAGTGGTATCTTGACCTCTTCACATGTCACACTAAATGCTGCTCATAACCCATCCTCGTCATCTTTACTCATCACTGCTTTCTTCAAGGGAGGTCTTGAAACTGCCTAACCTACCTCATGATCTGCTAGTCAAAATAGTGACTCTTTGGAAGACTGGTAGTCTCTGAATGAATTATCCAACGTCTGCTTCCCCACATTAACTGCATTGTATAGTTTTGGGAACTTTGCAGGTGCTAAATCTTCATGGCCATGAAGATGAAACACCTTGAGAAATGGGAACACCTCTTCACTGTGTACTTGGATCAGCCTTCTTCAACTACCAAGAAATGCATGATTTCTCTGCCAACTCCAGGAAGTAGTACAGCACGATTGAATTCTTCAGTGAATCTCTTCATCATAACATAGGGTGTAAAAGCTCACATCTACTCAAAAAACTCAAATCTACTTTTTCAGTAGATACGAGCTTACATTGACTTATGAATGATTTTCTTGTAGGCCCAACTGTGTCACGACCCTCCAGTTGAAACAAAGCATGAGTTATTTTTATATTGAGTCCTTGAACTGCTAGCCAGGTAGATGTTTCCTTAAAGTCCAGAGCAGGATCCAAGTCAGATGAAGGAGGTGGCACACCTGGCTTAACTGCAGATCAGGGAGCATTGAACCTCTACAATTTGCTGCATTGGATTTGTGCTTGGGTTTCTCACTGAATAGTAAATTAGAGAAAATGCTGCTTTTACTATTTTGCATTTTATATCAACATTAGCAGCCTGTTCCCACTCGGGTGCTGTCCAAGGCACATGTTTCCTTGGGATGTTTGGACAGAACGATCTGGCTTGATGTATTTCTTGGGTTCTGGTACCACATCATAGAGTTGGTTAAATGTAGCCAGCAGCAGTGTCAAGACAGCTGACACTGTCTTCCAAGAGTGAATGTGTTGGCCTTTGGAACTGCTGCTAACGCCATGTGTGGGGCAGCAAGCACATTTTTAGGTGGTGGCAAGGCTGTATCTGATTGACACAGATCTGCAATCCCTAACACCATATTGCTGTTGTCCTGAATTTTCTAACTTGGAGAAATTTAAGGATCTCCTGCATTATCTAGGCAGAGCATATGTTGAGGTTGTTTTGCCAGTTGTTATCAGTGTTGAAGAAGTGCTCCTGCAAGCAAACTGTGTTAAAAGGATTGTGACCCCATATGCATCTGATGTACACTGTGTTTTGGTGTTTGTGTTTTCAGAGTTCTAGCCAGTACTGCGCCTGAACTTGGGAGAGAAAGGAGCCTGTGGCTGAGGTTGGTGCGTGCTCTATTTCTGTGTATCAAATGGACTATAAGGTTACTGAAACTGGGCTAAGTGAAAGGGCATAGACAACTCTTTACACTGTAGATAGATTTTAGAAAGCTACGGGAAGGCAAATGGATGTTTCTGCCTCAATTTGGCAACCTAGAGAGTGATGCAGAGCAGAGTCACTGAGGTTGGCATGCCTGTCTTCTGCAGGCCAATGCAAGTTTTAGGAGAGTGGGCTGCTTAAAACATGGCGCTCGTCCACATGAATTTGATGATTTATGGGTGGGTTTCAAGCTTAGGGACAAGTTGTGGTTTTTAGAGGCAGTAACCCTATGCCACCTTTTTGGCCACTGTTAAAAGTTTCACTTGGATCCCTGCCCAGCCATAGCAATGAATGACCGAATTGGATCAGTTAGTGTAGAAATTCAGACTGTCTCTTCCTCAGTTACTGGATTGTTCTTTAGCCATTTTTCTTGTAGTCATTTCAGTCAAACTGGTCAGGTTAGGTGACTTACTGATTTCTAAATTAACAAAATTGAATTTCCAAATTGTTTCTGACATGGTGAGAGTTGGGTTAGAATTTTGGTTTCATTCCCCAAGTCATTTTTTCTTTTTCTTTATTTTTACTTTTTGAGACAGAGTCTCACTCTGTCGTCCAGGCTGGAGTGGAGTGGCACAGTATTGTCTCACTGCAGCCTCAACCTCCCAGACTCAGGTGATCCTCCCACCTCAACCTCCAAAGTAACTGGGACTACAGTCATGTGCTACCATGCCTGGCTAATTTTTTGTATATCTGTAGAGGGGGAGTTTCACCATGTTGCTTGAGCTGGTCTTGAACTCCTGGGCTCAAGTGATCTATGCGCCTTAGCCTCTCAAAGTGCTGAGATTATAGGCGTGAGCCACCGTGCCCAGCCTCATTTTTTCTTTCAATATGGAAAATTGGCTAATCCACCTAATACCGCTCATCCTCTTGTATTCTATCCTACCTTCTACCCTCAGAGTTATTGATGTACTCTTTCATCATGTGCTATCATGATTTCTGCTTAGATTAGAAAGTAAGCTTCAAATGGGCAGGCCCATGTCTTCATATTGTTCTGAATTAACAGATTTTCATGGCCGCTGATCATGTGCAGATAATGGAAGCTCATTTCCTTCCATGAACCAGGAGCATGCTCGCCTCTTCTTTTAAGTTGACCCACGCAGTCTCTGATGTCTTCTTTTTGGGAAAGGGTAATCAGATAAGGATTATGTAAGGACACTTTCTTCTGGTCTAGTGTTAGATACAGTTACCTTGATAATATTGAAAAAAATGAATATCACCAAAACCTAACTATGATATAAGAATTCTGCTTCTGCCCCCCAGGGGCTCTGAAAGAGTCTAGCCTTAATCTTCTTTCCCAGAGGAAGTTTGACTTATGACCATATTAGTATGCTTTATTCCTCAGTGTTTAAGGGAGTTGGGGCTGACAGGTTAGCTGGCTAATGTCATTACATTTTAGTTTTTGTGACATTTAATCTGTTAAGAAGGGGGCTTATTGCATAATCAAAAAGAACAATAAAAAAATAAAAATTTCTACTGTGAAACTATTTTGATCTGTAGCAGCTAGTCATGTTAAAACACTTTCTGTTTTGCTTAATTCTTAACTAGGCATAATTAAAGTTAAATGCTAAATTTTAGGTAGCAGCTGATAAATGCTTCTAAGCTTTCCTGACAGAATACTCCTACTACTTTGGTGAATCATGGAAAATTCTTTCTCCTTTATTTTTAATTATTTCTTTTGCATCTGTTATTGATGTCATCAACACGGAAGTTGGAAAGGTGACAATGATTGTTCTAGACTGCCTCTGTATGCTTTTTCTCCTCTGAAGATTAAAAATACATACTTATACCTTGAGCCAGGTGGAATTGCCAAAACATGTTTTCCTCCGTGTCTTCAGTCTAGGTGACCAGTCTGTAGAGTGCTATAACTTATTAGGCTTAGAGCAGCAGCAGGCATCCATGCTATGGAAAACCTGGAGTCAGTACAAATAAGGAGTAAGAAGAGGCCAGGGATTGGCAAATCAAAGAAGAGTTCTGCTCTGCCAGAGATTAGCCTCCCAGTTTTAAATATATTTTTAATATCCCCATTTTAACATATCCCATTTTCACCTTCAACCTATACTTCCCGAAGCCCAAACTTTTAAAGAATTTACCTCCAGACCTGGCCTTCAGCCTAATATGATTAGGGTGTTTTTCTGAGTGTCTGTCAAATTATGCTGGCTAATTTCAATGAGAAAAGATTTTAAGAGTCATAGTGAACCCATCCATAAAAGGACTAAAAGCTCTCTGGTCCCTGAGATCCACAAGCCCTGAGAGAAGCCAGAACTACAAATACCTCGTCTAGACTTTGAAGAAGCAGGATATGATTCTTAATATAGCTCACCCACCGCTAAGTCAAGCCTAGACTCTAATATTTTTCTATAACAGGAGAAGCCTCCCTGACTGGAGACTAGAAAGAGTCTCACATCTTCTGCCACCGCATGAATAGACTAAAAAGAAGGGAGAGTCCCAGATGGGGCCAAGTGGTGACCTGTAGCTATTTCAGCTCAGAATGTCAGCCTCTAAAGCATCAGGTTTGAATGACTTTGGTGTCATGGGATTCTATCCATTGTCCGTTTGAGTCTGCTGACATGCTTCCTCTGGAAAGTGCAGTTTGGCATGGATGAGTCAGTGGTTTTTTATTTTGGGGTGTTTTTTAAAAAATAAAAATGAATTACTTTGAGAATTTTTTAGCATCTGCTGATTGTTTCAAAACCAAGGCCGAGAACTGTCACAGGCAAGAACTTGTGTGCCGAACTCTGAAGGAGGTGAGTACCAGTCACTGGGTAATTAGGGCTGTGCTGCAGGTATAGCCTCTCTCACTTGATGACAATGATACAGAAAGAAAATCTTGGGAAGGGACAAGGCTTCCCTGAGAAACAGCCTTACAGAGAGTCCACCAGTATTCCTCCTTTAGTACCCAGAGCTTCTGTTCACAGCCTGCTTTGTGAGCTCCAGCCTTCCTGTGAAGGAAAATGGGAAAACATGTAGAATGCTCAGGGCTGACCATCTCCCAGGAACCCGAATCAGCAGCTCTCCCATTTACCCTCTTGGGGCCCAAGCTCAGCTTAAGGATGAAACCTGACACGCAACTTTAAGTAATACAGTTTATTTGGGAAGTTTGGATGTTTTTCTTAGGCCCAGGCCTCAGTCTGTGGGATAACTTTTAAAGCCTGAGGGAACTGAGCAAATGAAAGAGGAAAACAATATTCTTAAGGGCTGTGGGCTCTGCTCCACCCTGCTTCTGATCTGGCCCTGAGCCACGATTGCCCTGGCAACAGGAGCTAATTGGATACCTAACAGGGACTGCCTTCCGCTGCCCTTGAGTTGTCCCCTAGATTGTTGTGGCGTGAATACAGTTCACTCCAGCCTTAACCTCCCTGGCCTCAGGTGATCTCCTACTGCAACCTCCCAAGTAGCTGGAACTACAGGTATGTACCACCATGCCCAGCTAATTTTATTTATTTATTTATTTTTGTTTTGAAGATGGAGTCTCACTCTGTTGCCCAGGCTGGAGTGCAATGGCACAATCTTGGCTCACTGCAGCCTCTGCCTCCCAGGTTAAGTGATTCTTCTGCCTCAGACTCCCGAGTAGCTGGGACCACAGGAGTGCGCCATCACACCTAGCTAATTTTTTGTATTTTTGATAGAGATGGGGTTTCACCATGTTAGCCAGGCTAGTTTTGAACTCCTGACAGGTAATCTGCCTGCCTCGGCCTCCCAAAGTGTTGGGATTACAAGTGTGAGCCACCGTGCCTGGCCAGTTTTTTTGTGTGTTTGTGTTTTTTTTTTTTTTTTTTGTAGAGATGGGTTTCGCCATGTTGGCCAGGCTGGTCTCGAACTCCTGGCCTCAAGCCATCTGCCCATCTCAGCTTCCCAAAGTGCTGGGATTATAGGAATGAGCCACTGTGCCCAGCTTTCCCTGGATTCTTGAACAGGGTTTCTGCCTTATGGGAGCCCAGCCTAAAGCTAGAAATGGACCTTCCCATATTCACATGGAGCAAATCCAGGTTAGAGACATTAACTGCTGCTAGAGGAACTATAGACCAGGCAGAATTTGAAAGAACATTCAGCCTGCAATATCGCTGTTAAAATTTACCCATGATCAGGCCGGGCACGGCGGCTCAAGCCTGTAATCCCAGCACTTTGGGAGGCCAAGGCCCATGGATCACTTGAGATCAGGAGTTCAAGACCAGCATGGCCAACACAGTGAAACGCTGTCTCTACAAAAAATGCAGAAGATTAGCCGTATGTGGTGGCACATGCCTGTAATCCTAGCTACTCGGGAGACTGAGGCAGGAGAATCACTTGAACCCAGGAAGCGGAGGTTGCAGTGAGCCGAGATTGCACTCCAGCCCGGGCAACAGTGGGAGACTCTGTCTCAAAAACCAAACAAAACCCATGCTCAAAGGCACCACAAACCAGGATACTCCCATGGCTCTTTATGCCTTTTAAGACACAAACTATCAGAGCTTAGAAAAGGCAGTGAAAATGGCAATGAGGACTACTAGTGCATTACCTATTGCTTTTTACTTTCTAGGAAGGAATTTGTCAGTCCAAAGGCAGAAACGTAAAGTGACTGCATCTAGTCTGTGCAGATGCTAAGGACTGACCTTGACCTTCCGGTAGAGTGAGCCTGGACATGATTTGACCTCATTTTGCAGAGGCTGCTCAGCCCTGCCTTTGAATCTGGCTGTTGATGATCTCCTGATTGAGGAGCAGATCCAGGACACCCAATCTGAACCACTGCAGAGAATTCTTAAATCATTCCCAGGGTGGACCCCTGACCCAAGCTGCACTCACCTCTGCTGTTCTCAAGCATGTCTATATAGGCCTTTGTTGGTGCATTGATTCTTTCACCAGTGACTTGTTGAGCAACTGTTGTGTGCAAAAAAAGCACCCTAGTGGCATTTATCAAGGATAGGGAGTGTCAGCAGCATTGCTGACCATATGTTTAGAATCTAACAAAAGCTAGGCAATGGCTTCAGAGAAAACTTGCCAGCAAGTTATCTGCACTCTGTTCTGGTTTAAAATTTGTGTAACTCTGAAAGTGAATGGGATGGGGAAGGGAGAGGGTTTCAGAAAAGAATGTCATCTGAGTCTGTGCATAGTATAGAATAAGGGGCTTCTGTCCTGAGCTGAAGGTGGAGGAGAAAAGATGGTAGGAATGAAAGGCATGAAAGACATGGCTATCCAGTAGCAACTTGGCTCTCACCTCCCTGTTTCTGACCTTGAAGATGAGATGGGGTTACCCTTCAGGTTTCTCTGCTATGATTTCAGATCACGGGTTTGGCTTTTTCTTCTCCCTCATCAAACTGATTCTATCCCAGATTAGCCATCTTGAGGTCCGCGGGGGAGGAGGAACCAGCAGACCAGGCTTCCCTACTTGTCTTCCCCCATTCCCTCATTTCCCTCAACAAGTAGCCCGCTGTGTTGCTGTTTTCTCTGGTTGCTAAAACTACATTGCTTACTTCTGTCCCACCAACAATCCAGCCAGAGCCTGAGACTGAGGTGAATACAGGAGATGAATTCAGAAACCTCATCCCTGGGATCTTTCACCTGAGTTTTTAAGCCAGTGTCCCACATTGTCCTGGTGCCATTCCCCTCTCAGCAAACACTCTTCATTCATCCCTGTTCCCCTTGGAACTGAAGTCACTAGCTGTTTTAAAATGCCAGCGAGATGTCCAGGCAAAGTGGCATGAGTGAGAGGGAGGAGGCTTCAGAGCTCTTTGGGGGACCAAGAGGAGTGATGGACCACAGGTGCTTCCTCTCAATGCTGCTAAGATAACGAGGGGCAGGCGCTTCCATGGTCGGTCTTCCCGCAGGCATAACTGTTTCCCAACCGCTGTGTCACACACGCTATTGCTACCCCTTCCCAACCCAACCTGGTCTGGGGCAGCTGCATTTCAAAGAGAGGGCTTCCTCTGTTCTTCATTTAGTCCCAGCCTTAAATTCTATTTCATTCAGAAGGGGAGGCGCCGCTGTCGCTGGGAAAGCTGGGCTGGAGCCGGAGGAACACACAAGGCGGAGATTTCCCAGACCACAGAGTCGCAGTTGTAAAGTTAGGAACCTGGTAGGGAACAGCTGCGGGAGCCTCCTGGGTGGGAAGTGTCCTACCTCTCCAAACCCTGCGGCTACACTTCCACGGGGCCCCCCGAGGGGGCGCCAGGCCCCGCCTCCACCTTTCTCTGCCTTCTCTTCAGTCGCTCAGTAAATGCCCAGTGTACTTGGTGGGCCAGGCGCTGTGCTGGATCCATTCAAACATAACACACATATTTAGTGGAAGGTCAAACATGTAAAGAATTGAAATACAATGAGATGCATATGATGGTAGACATGAACTGGTGCCCTAGGAGCCAAGTGTTCCTCGAAAGACCCATTCGGATGAAGGGTCCCTCACTAGCCATGACCATTTCCTCTCCTTTGTTTCCCTTATTTCTACCCTAGCCACCACCCGCAGCACCAGTGACCACCCACTATCTCCAGTGCCTTCTGCCTCAGAGATTGGGAATGAATGGTGCCTAGGCTCTTCCCAGCTGAAGAAGTGGGAGGCAGAGTGCCCAGCTGGAGAGATCAAACACCCGTCCCTTCAGTTCACAGCAGAGCCAGGGTTTACGACCAGACCCCTCCCTGCTGCAACCAACCCCATCCCGCCCCCACTGTCGTGTTTACAGCGCCTTTTCAGCAGTCCCCATCCCACTCCCCAAAGCTGCCAAATGGGTTTATTTTTACCTACTGGGTTGGAAAAGGGGCAAAGGCTGAGGCTGGGGCAGTTCTGTGGCGCCAGCTGAGGCTTAAATACAATGAGAAAGTCCCACCCTGCCAGCTCTGCCTGAAGAGAACCCAGTAGGAAATAAATAGCGCTGTGTGCCCTGCCTGGATGCCTGGCCTGCATATGTCTGCCTGGACTCCAGCCTGTCACATGAGCCGAGGCGGGTTAAAAAGAGAGCTCGGGTGATCTCCCAGCTCAGGTATCTGTCCTGGCATGAGGAGCTGTGGGGTGAAGGTGCCAGCTTTTCTTTACAGGGCCTGGTGGACAGGGAGGCCCAGTGGGCAGGGGCAATTTGGGCCAGGGAGGGAGTGGGCCAGGAAGGGAGCCGGACAGGTGGACTTGGCCCCAGTGCCAGTCCGCCTCCAGCTATCAGCCTCCAGCTCTGGGCACTGGGAAAGGGTGATAACGTTAGTAAGGACACTGTGACTGCCTAACATTAGTAAGGGCAGATGACTGAAAGGGAGAAAAAGCTTGGCAGAAGTTCCAGGACTAAATCTTAATTTGGCCAAAGCCGTTGTTTCCGTCACACCCCACCCCGTGTGCGCACGCGCACACACACACCACTGCGTATCTTTTTCTTTCCCATAGCTTTGATCCCCTTCATGCATTCCTGCCCCCTCCTCCACCCCTTCCAGTTCAGAATGCTAGCATCTGCCGATCTCCAGCAACACAGACACTTCTCCCTCCTCCCACGCCTCTCTCCTGGGACTCAGGCCTGTGGCTGCTTCTCCTTTCTAGGCCTCAGTTTCCCTTTAGACAGCGTGTCTCAGATCCCACTCCCAGGGCCCTCTAGGCAATTTAGGCCAGAAGACAGTGGGAGGCTCCTGGGAGAAGTTTCACTTTTACTGAAGTCCCAGAACTAGGTTAAAGGATTCAGCAAGCTGAAGACCTCCCCGTTCAGATCTGAGTTCCCTGAGATGTTGGGGGACCTTGAGTCGAGAGGCTCATTTGCTCAGATCCTCTTGGTGAGGAAAGTACCACATATATTGTGGTTGGACCAGTGCAACCCCCAGGGCCTGTTCATTGCAGTGGGTTAGCTGGATGGGGGTGTCTAGGGATCCTGAAGGGACAGAAAACTTGCTCTGTGGGATGATACGGTGCTGTGGAATGGGGACGTGGAGGGAACGGGAGCTGTTGTAGGCCCCAAGATGCCTGAACTCCAGGAGTCTGAGCTAGAGCGATGGCCATAGCATGGGCAGGCAGGACATACTCAATAGCCCTCAACTAGATAATAGTTGTGTTTTTTGTTTTGTTTTGTTTTGTTTGTTTTTTTTTTTTTTTGAGATGGAGTTATGCTCTTGTCGCCCAGGCTGGAGTACAATGGCCCGATCTTGGCTCACTGTAACCTCTGCCTCCCGGGTTCAAGGATTATCCTGCCTCAGCCTCCCAACTAGCTGGGATTCAAGCATGTGCCACCATGCCTGGCTAATTTTTTTTTTTTTTTTTTTTGGTCTGAGACAGAGCCCAGGCTGGAGTGCAGTGGCACGATCCCAGCTCGCTGCAAGCTCTGCCTCCTGGGTTCACACCATTCTCCTGCCTCAGCCTCCCGAGTAGCTGGGACTACAGGGCCCTGCCACCATGCCTGGCTAATTTTTTTGTATTTTTAGTAGAGACGGGGTTTTACCGTGTTAGCCAGGATGGTCTCGATATCCTGACCTCGTGATCCACTGGCCTTGGCCTCCCAAAGTGCTGGGATTACAGGCGTGAGCCACCGCACCTGGCCAATTTTTTGTGTTTTTAGTAGAGATGGGGTTTCACCGCGTGGGCCAGGCTGGTCTCGAACTCCTGACCTCAAGTGATCTGCCCGCCTCGGCCTCCCGAAGTGCTTTTCAAGAGAGAAATTGTCCCTCCTCTGTAAAAAACCAACTGCAAGTTTGCATATCTAATTGGTCTAGAAAAACACTGGACATATAGGGAGGGAAACCAGTATCATTTGTAATTTCAAGGACTATTCTGGAACTCCAAACTCCATGGAGATTAATCCTAAACATTGGGGACAAATGCCCATTTTCTCTGGTTGGGAAATTTAAGAAACCAAGGTGGAACTGGGCCATATGCAGAAGCATCTGACTTCCTGGAATATAATCAACAAATGTGATTCTGAGCCAAGCTGGGATCAATGCATCAATGTCAAGCAGGCATCTGCGGAGCCCTGACAACATGGAGCTCGACGTGGGGGTCAGAGACATTCCTGAGGGTACTGCGTCTAATTCTCCTCAAGCTGAGATAACTGGGGAGTCGAAAGAAGACACCATTTATAAAATGTGGGCAGGGTTTCGGGAAACTACTAAGGGACAGTGAGGTACACCCAGGATAGCCACATGGTGCAGAATGAAGGGAGTGGTTGCTGGAATCTTTGCAAGCAATAGCTGTGGATAAGGCTGTAGGAGAGCGTGGCCTGCCTGACAGAAGCTGTGGCTTTTGGTAGAGGAGGGCAGGCACTGCAACCTCTGGCCGGTCGGGAGACACCAGAGGAATAAATGTGCTGGTCTCACGCTAGTGCCAGCTTATCTTACTCCTGTGCCTCCCATTGGCCTAACCTAATCGGAAGCCATGTCTGGTTGGCATAGTCAAAAAATGCCATCCTTGGCCAGGCGCAGTGGCTCACACCTGCGGTCCCAGCACTTTGGGCGGCCAAGGCGAGAGAATCACTTGAGCCCAGGAGTTCAACACCAGCCTGAGCAACATAGTGAGACCCCATCTCTAAAAAAAAAAAAAAAAAAGAATGTCATCCTCCTGGCACACAGAGCACAGTGTAGAAGGGTGGAGAGTGGATCCAGAGGAGCAAAGAGTATATACGGCAAATCTCTATGATCCTAAGCAGGTAATTTCATCAGCATTAAGAAACGTTTTGTTTTTGTTTTTGTTTTTGTTTTTTTTACGGCTGAGCGCAGTGACTCACACCTGTAATCCTAGCACTTTGGGAGGCTGAGGCGGGCGGGTCACAAGGTCAAGAGATGGAGACCATCCTGGCCAACATGGTGAAACCCTGTCTCTACTAAAAATACAAAAATTAACTGGGCGTGGTGGTGTGCACCTGTAGTCCCAGCTACTTTAGACTACAGGCACGCGCCAGCACACCCAGCTAATTTGTTTGTTTGTTTGTTTGTTTTGGTAGATATGGGGTCTCGTTATGTTGCTCATGCTGATTTTGAACTTCTAGACTCAAGCAATCCTCCCACCTTGGCCTCTCAAAGTGCTGGGATTACAGGTGTGAGCCACTGCACCCACCCGGCAGTAAACAGTTTTTTGAGCACAAACCATGCACAGGCATTTTGCTGTGTACCAAGGATAAGACACAGAAATGGATTTTCAGCAACCTGATAGTCCAGCTGGGAGTCAGAAGCAGGAGTGTTCAGGGAAGGCTTCATGGAGGGGGTGGAGGTGGGGATCGGAGGACAGGTGAGCAGAGAGCTGGGAGTGCTTTCCTTCACTATAGCAGAATGTCATTCAGCAACTCGATCCACCCCCAGGTCAAGTTTCAGATCTTCCATCCCTGAGATTTTACGTAATAGGCATGGCCAAAGATACCCATCTGACTATAGCCATATGACTCCACATATTACGTCTCACCTCACCTGGGAAGGATCAGTTTGCCTAAATGTCATTCCTGGTGGGTTCTCTGAACGACAGCTTTCTTCCAACTCCAAGAGTGATGTCCTAATTAATCAAGCAATCCATCAATAAAAATTCACCAGCCTCTTAAGTAGAAGGCGCTGGGAACTTGGGCTACACCTCTTCAGAGCACCTCTTCTTCTCAATGAACTCATATTCTAATGGAACAGAGACATGTAGAAATGATTAAAATGTGTTTGGTAGGAGGTGTAATGGAGTTATGAGCAAAGTTCTGGGAAAATGCAGTGGAGAGAGTGACTCATTCCTAGAGGTGTTAAAAAAAGGCTTCAGAGAGGTAATATTTGCACTGCAACTCCATTAATGAGTAGGACTTGCTAGGCAGAGGAGGGAATTCCTGGCAGAGGACTTGAAATGTGTGGAAACAACAAGAAGGTGAGAAAGGATGGTGAAAAATTCGGGGTGGCCAGAGCCTAGGATGGCAGTAATTGAGTCTAGTGGAAAAGCTGTGGGCTGGTTTAAAGGGTTATTATAGCTCCACTTATGGAGTTCGCCAGTTAAGCAGACAAATAAGGAACCAAAGATGGTCTAACACAAGGGAGGGGCATAATGAGCTTCTTTTTGGAAAGGCAATTTTCTAGGAGGAGATGACACTGCTCAAATACAAGCAATAGGACCTGAGACAGGGATCTGTTCCTCTGCTCCTCTCAGGGCCCCATCCCACATCGCACCTCCTCACCTCCCCATCCCCATGTTTCTCCAGAGAACAGTTGTTATTTGAAATCTGTTACCATCCTGATTTTGCAACCAAAGAACGGGGCCAAATAAATGAGCTTGTTTCCTCTTCTAGGACAATGTGGGTTGAACACCCAGGAGAACATTTCCTCTTCCTCCTGTTTTTACCCCATTCCCAAATTTGAAAACCGAGAGAATGGGATGAAACCTTAAGTGGAACAGCCAGTCTGTGGGACTCAGGACCTGCCAATCCTAGAGGAACCAGCCAACCATAGAGCTTGTCAGTCTCCCCAGGGCTCGTTCCACATTTTGTGGCAATTCCCCCAGGTCTTAGCTGAAAAACACCAAAAAATAGGCCAGCTGTTTTCCATTTAATTAACCATTCCTCCAAGGATGCCAGGTGGAATGAAGTACAAGCAGATGCATGGGGACAAGGAAAGGCGGGAGTAGATGCTAAATGGGGTTCTATGAGTCCAGGCTCACCTCTATAAGGCTGCTTCTTACAACAAGGAGCTCAAGAGGCAGACGAAAGGGCTGCAGCCTTTGGGCTTGCAAGCCAAGGGTCTCAGGCACTGGGCACGGAGGGGAGCCGGCATAGCCAGTGAGGAGGCGAGAAGGGTGGGAGCAGGTGCCTTGGGAGCAGGTGCCGGGGAAGCTGTGCAGGGTCTCTAGGGCAGGAACCGCTGCTTCCTCTGCAAGGGCGAATGCAGGGTCGCCTGGGGCTCACCCGCCCTAGTCTGGCTCCTGTTTCAGGGCTGTGGGCAGCCAACAGCCCACACCGGCAGCCTTGTGACAGCAGCCAACTGAGGTGCTGGAGTCTATTTTTGGAGCTCTTAAGAGTAGGGGGAACTGCCAGCTGCCTGGGACCAGATGATCTCTGCAATGCCTTCCTTATCTAAAACAGGGTGATGCGTGCTAAGCAAATGCAGGCAGCACTCGGGCAAGGGAGAGAGAAAAAGACCCCTTAGAGCTCTGAGGGTCTCTCACCCTTAGCAAATACCTCCTTAGCGCCGCAGAAAGACCACCGATGTGGAGCAACTACCCCCCCTGGTGGTGAATATCAGGATAAGGTTACACAGGGACAGCTTACTTGGCCCTCACTTGGCCTGGCAGTTTCTCCCCCAAGTCCCTGAAAGGTGACTGGGAGCCTGCGGTGTGAGTCCAGGGCTGATTCCTTTTCTTTCTAGCTTCCTTCTCTTTCTCCTATTTGCAGTTATGGTCCCTAGCTAGAGGCTTTCAACTTTATGGATCAACATGGCACAGCGGAGGAAGCATTGGCGCTGTGCCCTGAATCTGAGTTTGAATGTCTTTATTTAAGCCTAGCTGTTTCCATATCTGTAATTTGGAGATGATGCTAGAGGCCCTGTCTGCCTCCCAAGGAGGCTGTGAGATCCAATGTGAACCACTAATCACAGACAAGGGAAGAGGGATGCTTCCCGGTCCCGGGACTCAGTTAGTTCCATTGCTGGTCAGGGTGGTCTTCCCTGTCAGAAGCCAGCACCACTGTCACCCATGCCTGGTCCTGAGATACCCCACAAGGCTCAGCTCCTCATGGCTGCCAGGATTATTTCATTCTGGTCAGGAAGTCACCTTTCCAGCTGCCTAGGCTGATGGCCAGGGGAGGACAGGGTGACATGGTGATTATGGCACTCAGGCTGGAAAGACATAGGGAGGAGTCGTGGGCCTATTTGTTGTTGTTGCCACTTAACAGTCTTATTATTTACATTTATTTTTAGGTATCTTACCGGACATTTCTTTTATGCACTGTGACTCTTTGTCTATCAGAAGCTGGATTTTGTTGGTGGGACACAAGACAGAGAACAAATTCTTGTTCTCCCGAAGGGAGATACTTTGCCCATGCTTGTGACTCTCTTTCCGCAGGTCAGTTAGCGGAGCTTTTGCTGCAGCTTCTTTTCTTTTCTTTTTGTACGCTGGCTTAAAAACAAAAATGAACTGAGTTGTCTGAATGGTCTGAAAGGTCAATTCTTTGGGAGCAATGTTGCACTGTGTGTTTTAAAGTTATTTTCGAGAGTTTTGCTCAATGTTTTTATTGTGGCAAAACACAACATTAAAGTTATCATTTTAATTATTTTTACATGTACAATTCATTGGCATTAAGTACATTAACAATGTTGTGCAACTGTCACCATCATCTGTCTCTCGCACTTTTTCATTATCCCCAACAGAAACTCTGTACTGGGCTGCCGCTATTCAAGAACCATAAAGAAACTATTAGCTTCTTTATGACTTAAGTCACTGCTACTTATCTTTTCAACTGCACATATTCTCTCCTTCTGGTCTCCCTAGACTGGGCACAAGAGTAGTGGGCTACTGTGTTCTGGCCCCTTCTCCAGGAGAATTAATCAGATAATACAACAGAGAAGGGGGCTGGGGCTTCCTCAATTTCCTATAGTTGCTGAATTCTTTGGCAAGAAGAGTGCCTCCAGGGGTCCTGAATGTCTCTTCTCAAATCGGAACCAGAGCCAACCCATAGCTTAGCTCTGGGCCTGACATATAATGGGCACTTAATAAAGATTTGTTTGATAAATGAATCCGGACAGAGAGATTTGCCATCCCTGGGAAAGGAGACTTTATGGCTGCTCATGGTCACAATGAATTGACAAGGGCATGCACTTTGGAGTCAGAAAGATATGGGTTCATGGGCTGGCCCAATTCCTTACTAAGTATGTGGCTCATTTGTTGTTGTTGAGCCACAAAATAGGAATAACAATTCTTACCTTATGATGTGCAGTTTGAATGAGGCAATGTACATGAGGTCCTTTACCTCAGAGTAGTAGAAGCTCAATGATGTTAGTTCTGTCTCCCTTCCATCTACTAGAAGATCTCACAGATGCATCTCCAGAAATGACTTTCTCTTCTCAATGCCAGTTCCTTTTCCCATTGCCTCACTTATTGTCAGTTCCTAACAATGAGAATCCTCCCTATTTTCTGAACTCTAACCTTAGCCCTTTCAAGTTAGGATTCTAATGCTGGTAAAATGTGAAAAGGAAATGGTACTTTCTTTGTGTTTTGGAATTGAGCCTCCTCGATTTCTATTTCATTGGATGGATTTGTGTTTTCTTTTCTCTTTTCCCTTCTCTCTCTCTCTCTCTCTCTTTTTTTTTTTTGACATGGAGTCTCGCTCTGTCACCCAGGCTGGAGTACGGTGGTGCATGGTTTGATCTTGGCTCACTGCAACCTCTGCCTCCTGGGTTCAAGTGATTCTCCCACCTCAGCCTCCCGAGTAGCTGGGATTACAGGTGTGCGCCATTACACTCAGCTCATTTTTTTTGTATTTTTTGTATTTTTTGGGGGGGCAGGGACAGAGTCTCACTCTGTTGCCCAGGCTGGAGTATAGTGGCACAATCTGAGCTCGCTGCAACCTCTGCCTCCCAGGTTCAAGTGATTCTCTGCCTCAGCCTCCCAAGTAGCTAGGACTACAGGTGTGTGCCACTACACCCGGCTAACTTTCTTATGTTTAATAGAGACAAGGATTCACTATGTTGACCAGGCTGGTCTTGAACTCCTGGCCTCAACTGATCCGCCTGCCTCAGCCTCCCAAAGTGCTGGGATTACAGGTGTGAGCCACCACGCCTGGCTGTTTTTTTGTATTTTTTAGTAGAGATGGGGTTTTGCCATGTTGACCAGGCTGATCTCGAACTTCTGACCTCAGGTCATCCGCCTCGGCCTCCCAAAGTGCTGGGATTACAGGTGTGAGTCACTGCGACTGGCCAGATTTGTTTTCTTATGCATGTTATGTGTTCCCTTTCTCTCTTCTCGTGCCCTCACCCTCACCACCACCCATCCCTGCCTCTGATGCATAATCACTGACACAAGCCACTTCTCTCACCCATTAAACTGAAACTATCATGTCTTTTACTATTTCCAAATCCAAGGACTTGGCCACATTCTCCTGGGACAGAGGGCATAGTACTTGTCATAGGCACTCAAGTCTTAATAATAGCCAGGAATTATCATCATTCACAATGCCTCTTTCATTCACCCCTTCCTTCCAATTACTTGGCACATTTGTTTTCACCTCCAAATTCTAAGATAAAGGCGTGGAGTAAATTATTTGTGGAAATTAAGTGAGCTGGCTAAGGTCTATACCCTGTTGGATGTATGACTCTGTCTACCATGTGAAGTAGCTGGAAAAGTTAAAACCCAAAGGAAAGTAATGCACTTCAATTTCAAACCAGTAAATGTTCACTGGGTGCTATGAATATTCAAGGTTTGGGGGCAATATGAGCTTATGAAATCTGCAAATCTGATGGCAGAGATTTTAAAATAGTATTTTAGAATAGTCTCTTACTAATATCCCAGTCACTATGTGTCCCCTCCTCAATCTAATCTACACAGCACTTACAGTTTATATAAATAGTGCTCATGACTTAGGGGTCAAGACTGTGAAGAGTCCCATGTACTCTAGAGAGTTTGGCCCATTTCTCTAGGCTCTGCAAAGCTGTTCCAAGATTTTTAAGTCCCCTGGAATCAAATGATCACATCGGCATTTAAAAAAATTATTGGGGTGATATTGGGAGAATGGATTGGAAAGGGGAAGACCAGAAGCAATCAGGGGCCTGGTGCCATAATCCAGATGGAAGCTGGTGAATGTCTGAAGCAGGGCAGTGGCATGGGAATGGAGAGAAGGGAACAGTGGGGAGGTGACATTAGCTGGAATTGTAATTGATTATTGGGGGTGAGCGACAGTGAGGAGTCAAGGTTGAATACCAGCTTCCGCCTTTGGCAACCAGATGGAGAGTGGTACCTTCTCTGAGTGCAGGATGAAGGAGTGTGTATGTGTGTGTGTGTGGTGTAGATAGAGTCAGTTCTGTAGATACTGAATTTAAGCTGTCTGAAAATAGTAGTGAAAGTCCACTATGGGTATGAGTTTAAGAAAAGTTTTTGGGTTGAATTTGTAGATTTGGGGGTCATGAGTATAGATTAGCTGGTAGTTGAAACCTGGAAAATAGTATAAAATGATTAGTAAAGACAGTCAAGGGAGGAGCCCTGACAAACTTTGACATTTTAGAGGGAAGTAGGGGAGAAGAGCAACTAAAGGAAACTGAGAAAAAGTGGGCAAGGATTTAGAAGTAGAATTCAGAGTGTGAGGTCCTGATAATCAAAGGGTCCTGTGCTAGAAAGAGGCCCAGGACAGAGTTTTGAAGGAAGAAGGAAGGGTTGGGGCAAAGTAAAATTCAGCAGAGAGATCTAAACTGAGATGGTGAGCTAAGATAAGGAGATCAGAGGAGTGAGTGGCCGAGGCAAAAGCCGAATTTCAGAAGAGTTGAGTGCTCAGGAGTTGAAGAAGTGGAGACAGGAAGTACAGTTAAACTGCTCCTTCAGTGAGTATGCTAGGAAACGAACAAGAGGAAACCAGGCAGGCATCAGGGAGAGGCAGGACTGCGGGCAAGAAATACTTAAAGATGTTACAGATTCAGGGGAAGGTGTCACTTGAGTGGAAATGGAGCAAATGCTGTTCCCTACTCAAAGCCATCCCCCTCGCTTGTTGGGCCCGGTGATGTGTCTGTAATCTCAGCACTTCGGGAGGTCAAGGCTGAGGGATCCCTTGAGCCCAGGAGTTTGAGTCCAGCCTGGGCAACCCAGTTGAAGCTTCTTTCTCTAAAAAACAATACCGGAACGAAAAACCCATCCCCCTTTTCCTTCCTTGCGACAGAACCCACACCTGGTTCAGCAGGTCGGTAGCAGAGTGCCAGAGGAAGTTTGGTTCCTCCCCGACCTGGGGGACATTCTGGTTCTTTTGTGCAGCCATTGGTTTAGGAGCGGGCATGTGACCCACTTCTGGCCAATGGGACATTATGGGAAGCCAACTGAAGTTCTTTGGGAAATATTTTTCCCTTGATAAATGAGATAGTTATAGAAGGAAATTTTATTTATTTATTTATTTATTTATTTATTTATTTATTTATTTAGGACAGGGTCTTACTCTGTTGCCCAGGCTGGAGTGCAATGGTGTGGTCTCAGCTCAGTGCGGCCTTGATCACGTGGGTTCAAGCGATCCTCCCACCTCAGCACCCCCTGAGCAGCTGGGATGAGGCACACATTACCACTCCCAGCTAATTTATTTTTATATTTTAGAGAGACGGGGTCTCTGTATGTTGCCCAAGTTGGTCTTGGACTCCTGGCCTCAAGTGATCCTCATGCCTTAGCCTCCCAAGGGGCTGAGATTATAGGAATGAGCCACTGCACCCAGCCAAGACTTCAATTTTTTAAAAATTTTACTTTTATTTTCTATTTCACCCTTGCCTGTTTTCTTGCTCTGTTGAATCATGCCATGTGAAGATGTGATACTTAGAGCTGTTATAGCCGTCTTGCAACAATGAAATGATATGCTAAGTTGGATGGTGGAGATGTCCTGTCTGCTGAGCATGGCAAAGCAGAGGACGGTTAGA
This sequence comes from Papio anubis, assembly GCF_008728515.1. Classification (NCBI taxonomy): domain Eukaryota; kingdom Metazoa; phylum Chordata; class Mammalia; order Primates; family Cercopithecidae; genus Papio; species Papio anubis. Next base: position 155,041,271 of record NC_044976.1, on the reverse strand, counting down.
CCTGGATCCTTGATGGAGCTTGAGGACTTTGTTGAGCTGCTGAACAACCCAAGATCACCTCCCTTTAGTCTTATTAAGAAACTATTAGCATCTTTATTATTTAAGCCATTGCCAGTTGTCTTTTCAGCTGCATGCATCCTAACTGATATAGGATGGTTCTCATATTCTGGATCCAAGGTAGTTTAAGCTGGTTTTAAAATGAGATTAGGGTACCAGTAAGACTTTTTGAAATGTTGAGGTAAGCCATCTTTGATTGCAGTTTCTTCCCTAAAGTAGTACTCAAGGCCATCATTCTTTAAAACAATCCTGATTGTTTAAACAGACCAATGACTTTGCTATGGGTAGTGAAGATTATGGAAGTCAGGCCTTTCTGCCTTTTTTGGTTGAAGCCAAGTCAAACCAGCCTTCCAAGCAAGAAACACCCATTAGTCCGCTCCACAGCTTCTCATAATTACTACTATGCCTTATTGTACATTGGGAAGTAAACCCTCCTAATCATTCCAATTGGCTACATTTTTATTGTAGTGTGAGATAGGACTTCGGATGTCATGCTTTTCTCTAGAATTTAAGACAAAGGAACTCTCTAGACTGAGAGTTCAAAAGGCTGAGCTGTTGTCTAGAACGTGAGCCTGATGGAAAAGGAGAGATATTTGCAAGGGAGTCATTGCACACATACTCAGCAATCACAGACTGCTCCTCTTGGGGCTACTGAGTGGGGCACAGGTGACTGGGAATGGAGTATCTGTCCTTGAGAAATTGACAGCCTGGGAGAAAAAAAAAGTCCTCAAAAGTGACGAATAAAAGCCCAAGTATAACAAGCATCATAAAGGATGGATTGGAAAAGCAGGGGGTTGAAGGCAAGGAGTCTAGTTAGTGAGCTAGTGGAATATTCTAGGTGAGAGAAATCTAGGGCAGTGGCAGGGGAGACAGAAAAGAGGGCAGGATACAGGAGGCCTTGCTGAGATAGAGTCAGCAAGAATTGCCAGCTGATTGGATGTGGGATGTGAGGAGAGGGGTGAATAAAAGGACAAACCTCCTAAAACAACAATGGGAGAGATCTTAACAAATCATTTGTATTGTCTTCTAGGTATGGGGGAAGATAGGAAGAGAAGAAAAACATCATCTAGATCATGGTTCTCAAACTTTCATTTAGCTGAGGAATACCTTCTTCAACAAAGCCATTCACACACAGCCCACGTATTTGGGGTAGGATGTGTTTTTCTCCCTCCTCTTTCCTTGTTTAGGAGCTGGGCATGCACCAGGGTAGGAAAACAGAAGACAGCACAATTGTTCTGTGCAATGATTCTGGGAGATTCTACGCAGGGCCAGCTTCATGGGCATGCAAGCCATACAGTTGCACAGGGACCTGCACTTATAAGGACCCTGTGTGGATTTAATACTCACTTGGAATTCCTTTTTTTTTTTTGCGTTTTTAGTACAGATGGGGTTTCACCATGTTAGCCAGGATGGTCTCGATCTCCTGACCTCATGATCCACCTGCCTCGGCCTCCCAAAGTGCTGGGATTACAGATGTAAGCCACCGCGCCCTGCCTGGAATTCTTAATAATTTCTGAACAAGGTTCTCTGCATGCACTGGGTCCTGCAAAGGAGATAAATGGCCCTGAACAGAGGTAGGGAACTAAAGAACCTTATCTTTTACAGGCTCGGAGATGCCAAGACAGCCAGGGTGGAAAGGCATATGAATGATAATGTCCCAATAGTAGTAGTCTATTTCACAGGGTTATTGCAAGTGTTGAATGAGAAAATATGTGGAAAGTGCTTAGAACAGTGCCTGGCACATAGGGAATGCTGTGGAAGTGTTTGATATCATTACTGTTCCCTCCTTGCACTGGTTCGACACCTGACAGCCTGAGGTTGATCATTCGAAGGGTCACAGTGGGCTTTTCTCATTTTCGCATTTCTAACCTGTCACTTACCATGCAGCCCCAGGCTTATGATTGTCCTTTGGGGGAAAAACTCCAACAACAATAATTATCACAATAAATACATAGGTGATATCACATCCTCTCTTGATCCTTAGTGTAGCTAGCTAATGCTTCAGGGTATGTCTGTGTGCTTTGTGTCTGAGAAAGAGTTTTTTTTTTTTTTTTCATTTAATTTTAATTCAATTAATTAGAGGCTCTGTCTGGTGGTTTCATTTTTTTTTTTCTTTACCTGCCTTTTTGGTTCATATAGAGAGGACCCTGAAACCACCTGCTTCCTTCCCCCTCCCCTTCTCCTCAGATCCCCAGGGGAGGGAGGGCAGGATCTAAAGGATGACTGTGTCACCATTGTCATCAAGATAATGGCTTCCTCCCCCGCTTCCCTCCACTCCCATCTCATTCTCTTGAGCCTGTGGAGTGTTCAACCTTTGTCCTTCGAGTATAACCCTTTACCAGTGGTAAAAAATTAAAATACTGGCTCAATACCTCTACGCAAAGCTGTTGTTTTGACCAAAGTCTGAAAGCTGCCCCTCCTACCCCTATTCTAATCTTAGACATTCGCAGCACATTCTTAGTAAGAGAGAACTCTCTCTCATTGTCCTAGGGTTTTAAATCTGCAAGAACTATGCATTTTTTTTTTCCTTAGCAGAAGCAGTTGTACTTTTTCCTGACAAGTTTGCAAGTTCCCCATAAAGTTGGAAATTCCCTTCCTCGTTACGGCTCTTGATAGATGTAGAAGAAGCCTAGTCTGGTCCTGTCTTCCCTCCTGGCCTGCTGTGGGACTCTGGGAAGTTAGCTTAAATGTTTTTGGGCCTCAGATCACAAAGATTAACTTGACTGGGGACAGGCTGAAGGTTGAAAAGTGTTTGGGAATGATTTATTTTTAGAGGATCTTGGGAGAAGGGCTTTATAAATGTCTCTAAGGTAAGAATAGCCATTTGGGGAGTTACCAACCCACTTAGATTCCCGCTCTTGAAAAAATGAGTTTAATAATTTCCATTGCTAATTTCTATGTCCCCACCCTTTCCTCCAAGCCTGCCTCCACCCTCAGCTGTTGATTGATGGAGTAGATGTGCTCTACTCCCCCTCCCACTGATGCAGACACTTCTGGGAGGCCCTATATAAATAGAAGCCAGAGGCAAGGCTGCAGAATTATTATTATCATTACGATGATTATTACGTTTTCAGCATGAGAAACAGGAAGTGAAACTGACTAAAATGCCCAGTGATACGTGGCTGACCGTGTCTCCTCAGCTGGACCTAAAGGCAAAGAAGAAACCGGCCACAGAAAATTGTAGCCCCACCACAAGCTTTAACAACTTCTGGTGGTGTGTAGTGTGTGTGTGTGTGTGTGTGTTACAAGGAGTGTCTTTAAATAAACAGCTTCTAGAAATTGTGATCTTTCAACCTTATTTTTATGCCCAAGCTTCCCGCTTCATGTGATATCCTCAGGGTTCTTCCTTACTACTTCCTTCCCCATTTCCTAGAGAGAGCTTCTCACGGCTGTCAGAAGACGTTAAAGGAGAAGTCCAATGATTAATTGCTTCTCACTACACATGCCTTATCTGCCCAGGCCAGGTCTCAGCTGTGTGCCTTTCTTGATCACCGGGTCTGTCTCCAGGGCAGACACATTCCCTGGGCCCCCAGGCCTTTCTTCCTTTTCCCTTCGGGGGACCATGTTTTCTCTTCTGCCTCACTGCTTGAGGCTCCATCTGCTTGGTCGATTATTCATGTCCTTTGTCTTTTTCAGGAATCGATTATGGATAAATGGTAGTTAGAAAACAGGGCTTCAGGGCCGATGTAATTATCCCACTTTGACATTTCCATTTTCAGCACCATGGCCTCTGGAAACACTGAAACAGTGAAAATGACCTGATTTTCATACTACCTTGTTCGTTCAACTTCCCAGGGAGAAAAGAGCAGGCAGCTATGTGGGGAGTAAATGAACCAAGTTGGTGTTTCAGAAACACCTCCTCATTTGGACAATATTCTGAAAAAAAAAAAAAAAAAAAGCATAGGGAACAGAAGAGAAAAAGGCATCTGCAGGGGATAGCAAAGGAAGAGAAAGAAAGAGCATTTCAGCTGTGCAGGGCTTTGGGCTCATGTTCTGGTCCCTGGGCCCACACCTTTTTTATGGCTGTCATACCAAGATCTTGAGCTAGATTAATAGATTATTGGAATTTTGGGTTGGGAAAAACATAACCGTCTTATTCTCGCTATGATTTTTTCTGAGCCTAGACTAGGAATCCAGCGAAGCCCACCCAGGGGCTGGGATGGAGGATGAGGATCATAACAAGGTAATTGATTGAGGAAGAACAACTCTAGTATGGAGCTTTATATCCCAAATTGCAGCAGTTGTAAGTTTTACTCCCTGCTGGGGAGAACATGGTGGCTGAGAAGACAGGTGTTAGGTCCCGGCTTCCTGCATTCAGATCCCCACTCCAGGCCTTACTTTAAGTTGCTTAAATTCACTGGGCCTCAGTTTCCTCATCTGGGCCCCTGGAAGGATATTAGTAACACCTATCTTGCAGGGTTGTTATGGGGCATTGATTGAATCAACACCTGGAATCACAGGCATTGTAGGAACATAATAAGTCCTCACTAAATGAGAGCTATTACCATGACCTTTTAAATTTGTCTTTCTCTATGTGCCATTCACCATCCTCCATTTCATCCATCCAGCAAAAATACAAATACCATATTCTGTGACAGGCGCTGGTCAAGTCACTAGGGATAGGCACAAAGTTAGCAGAATATAAATCTCGTCAGAGGGTTGATCCCCTCCCCAGGTTTCTCTTATTTCTTGATCCGGTTTCTCTTATTTCTTAATTTCTTAATTCTCTTGTTTCTTAAAGAATTAAACATTAATTCTTAATGTTAAGAGCAGAACATACAATAAGTTTGAACTCAATTTTTGCTGTTCCTTGGTCCTGTTCCTCACCCATTCTCTCCATTTGCTTTTTCTGCTTCCTTGCTCTTTCTTTCCGAATTCTGTAGGAAGATAGGCCCCAGGTATCTCCGCCAAGGAAGGACCCTGGAATCCCGCCAGGCTCTTCTAGGGCTCTTCTTGGTGAGGGAGCCCTGGGAGGGGCAGAACCCCAGGGAAGCCTACCGCTCCTCCCACTCAGCAATCCCTCTTGGGCCAGGCTCCCCTTCCCAGGCCCTCAGCTCTCCCACAAGCTCTCTGGGGAAGCTGGAAGAGGGCCACTAGGCCCTGTAATAACCACACTTCTTCATGGTAAACAAGAACCAGATTCCTGGGGAGTGACGCAGGCCGGAGCTCTGTGGCTGAGGCAGCTGTGTGATTACACCAAGACATGAAGAAACACCTCTTGCTCGGCCTTGGCCTGCTTGGGGAAGGCCCACGGGAGAGGCTGCCCACATGTCCCTCTTTGCTACCCTTTTAGTCATTCTTGGCCTGAATTACAGGGGCCTTGGCACCAATTGGCTCTGCAGATACGAGTGGGCAACCATCAGCCCCCATCTCCCAACCAGACTAGGTTCCTCCATCACCTCTTCTTTTCCAGGATTTTCCCCACCCTTTTCCCTACTCATGTGTCTGACTCCCACCCTTGGCTGTCATCCTGCACTCCCTGTGCTTTCCTTCTTGAGGGAGAATCATGCATGTCCCTCATCAATGCCAGGTGAAACCTTAGGCTCCTGTGCAGAGGCCTTGATCCCGGGCACCCAGGAATGAAGCCTGCCCTGAAGGGGCACTGGCCCACAGGCGGTAAAAGCTGGTCCAGGGCCTTCATCTTCACAATATGACTTCTGAGTGTAGGATCAGGTCTCCTGGATGTTTAGGCCAAGCACAGTTCTTGCTAGTTCCTATATGGAAGGTTGAACTGTCTTAAATACTTCTAGGATACACAGAAACTGGGGTGGAGAACTGGGTGGCTGAGGGGTTAGGTGGCCAGGGAGAAATTTTACAAGATGCCCTTTAGGGCTGTTGCATTTTGTACCGTGTGAATGTATTAAAAAAAAATTTTTTTTTTTAAAAGAATTCTGTGGTCTTGTAAACCTCTTGTATGTCAGATATAGAGAATTTCTCGCCCCTGTCCTCATGGAGGAAGGGAGAGTGGGATAGCCTCATGGAAAAGGCCTCATTTGGGCCAGACTTCAGGCTTAGAAGGGGCTGACAAAGGCAGGTGGCTGCTTGGGTTTGAGATTTTCTAAGTGTCTGAATGACACAGAATCTTGCACAATGAGGGTTGTGTTGCTGAGTGTGATGGTCCTGGAGGGAGGACGATGGGCCTGAGCTTCTATCCAGGCCTAGAAGGACATTTGACCTTTTGTGTCTATGAATTTGACTACTTAGGTACCTCAGATAAGTGGAATCATATAATATTTGTCTTTTTGTGTCTGGCTTATTTTATTGGCACAATATTTCCATGGTTAGTCCATGTTATGGCATGTATCAGAATTTCCTTTTTTTTTTTTTTTGAGATGGAGTTATATCTATCTATCTATCTATCTATCTATCTATCTATCTATCTAGATAGATAGATATCTGTTTCATTCTTTTTGGTATATCCCCAGAAGTGGAACTGCTAAATCATATGGTAATTCTATGTTTAATTTTTTGAGGACCTGCCATACTATTTCCACGATGGCTGCACCATTTTGCATTCTCACCGGCAGTGCACGAGAGTTCCAATTTCTCCACATTTTAGCTAACACTTATTTTCTGGGTTTGTTTTTATTTTAGTAATAGCCATTCCAATGGGGATAGCCTTAAGAAGGTTTAAGCATGGTGCCCTGGGGCTCAGAAACGGGAGAGATATATGCAGGAAGCTCTCACTGAGAAGGTGACATTTGACCTGGACTTCTAAGGATGGGCAAGAATTCTCCAGGTGGAGGAGGAAAACCACATAGGAGAAAGACTTAACGAAAAGAGGAACGAAGAGAGACAAGAAACTGCATGGCCTGTTTTGAGGCAGCAGGTGGTTAGCACCAGCAAGAATATACGGTTTGTAGGGGAGGGTGTCAAAATGTAAGGTAAGAGGCAGATTTAAGGGATAGAAATTCTTCTCAGGCTTTGGACTTTGGTCAATAAGGAGCTACTGGCAATGTGTTGTGCAAACTTCAACACACTCTATAAATATAAGAATGTAGAATAAAAAGGAGAGAAACGTTTTTAAAGAGATGAAGTGTGACAGGGCACGGTGTCTCATGCCTGTAATCCCAGCACTTTGGGAGGCCGAGGCAGCCAGATCATTTGAGGTCAGGAATTCGAGACCAGCCTGGCCAACATGGTGAAACCCTGTCTCTACTAAAAATATGAAAATTAGCCTGATGTGGTGGCACACGCCTGTAGTCCCAGTTACTTGGGAGGCTGGGGCACAAGATAGAGAATCACTTGAACCTAGGAGGCGGAAGTTGCAGTGAGCTGAGATCATGCCACTGCACTCCAGCCTGGGCAACAGAGCAAGACTCAGTCTCAAAAAAGGAACAAAAGTACCAAGATCAATGCACAATGCCTATTGTATAATCAATGCACAATGCCTATTGTGTATTACACAATATGGAAGTAATGTCTGGCATCCATCTAGGAGAATCCTGGGTACCCATGGCACTAGCACTGCCCCATTCCCTCCCTGTCAGCTTCCAAATACAAGGCTAACCAAATAGCACAGAGGGCCTGCCCCTGTTGACCTCTCTGGGTCAGGAGGGGCTCCTGTTATCTATTAGGTGGGAGAATCATGAGGCCATCACAATTCCCTGCAGTCTCAACCTTTTAGGCTCAAGCAATCTTCCCACTTCAGTCACCTGAGTAGCTGGGACTATAGGCTCCTGCCACCATCCTCAGCTTTTTTTTTTTTTTAGAAAAAAAGTCTTGCTCTTTTGCCCAGGCTGGTCTTGAACTCCTGGTCTCAAGTGATCCTCCTGCCTTGGCTTCCCAAAGCGCCAGGATAATAGGCATGAGCCACTGCACCCAGCCTCTTGTGGTACAATAAATGTGCACCAGAAGTTCTGAGAGCCTAGTTTTTCTTTTACTTTTCTTTTTCTTTTTTTGAGATGGAGTCTCGCTCTGTCACCAGGGCTGAAGTGCAATGGTGTGATCTCCACTCACTGCAACCTCTGCCTCCTGGGTTCAAGTGTTTTCTTCTGCCTCAGCCTCCCTAGTAGCTGAGACTATAGGCGCACACCACCACGCCTGGCTAATTTTTGTATGTTTTGTAGAGACAGGTTTTTGCCATGTTGGCCAGGCTGGCCTCAAACTCCTGACCTCAAGTGATCCACCTGCCTCAGCCTCCCAAAGTGCTGGGATTACAGGTGTGAGCCACCGTACCTGGGTTGAGAGCCTAGTTTTTAAAGTCACACACCTACCTGTCTATATGATGGTGTAGAGGTGGTCTTTGGAGGAAAGGTACAGATCTATCTGTACATGTCCCTTTTGTCTCTACAATGTTGTAGTTTTCATCGCTTCATAAGAAATGTGGGAGGAAAAATTAGGTCCTACTTTGATCTGTCATGGAATGAGCAAAAACAAAACAAAATATAGTGTATATATATAGTGTGTGTATATATAGTGTGTATATATATATACACACACACTTTGTTTTGTTTTTGCTCATATACAGTGTGTATATATATAGTGTATATATATAATGTGTTTATATATGTGTATACAATACACATATACTACATAAATTATATCACATATACCTCAAATATTTAGGTACTTCCTCAAAAGTTTACAAATGCTAAGATTGCAAATCCATTAATGCTCAAATGACTCTATTCATTGCCTTTAACTGTCTATCTTAGTGGTAGGGACAGTCTCTGGAAGCTCTGAGTCAGTTGCAGTTGCAGACTGTCTTTTTCTCCTGAGCCATGCACATAGGCTGAGATGGCTTCCCCGGGTCAGCCTGGCAGGTGTCAGGGAGCTGGACCACTTTCAAGAGCATTGAGGAACATAGGCTCTGACACATGTGGAAACAGGTCTTCCCCATCTAGTTGTGTGATGACTGGCCAGTTATTTAACCTTTCTGAACCACAATGTTTTCAGTGATCAAAATGCCAGAAATACTACTCCTTAGAGCATTGTTGAGAGGATTGAATGAGATGGTTACTATGAAAGTACCTGCTGCATAGTAACTGCTCACATTTATAGAGGCCAAGTACTATGTGTCTGAAACCATTGAAAATGTTACCCTGTATTTAATCTAGGGAATATTATTTAATCCTTCATTATACAAACAGTACAATGAAGTGCAGTTAAGTATAGTAGTGAGTGATGGGGTGGGATTGGAACCCAGAATTTGATTCCACCATTCTCTGCTGCCTTAAAGTTATGTTCTCATGTGGTGCTATGGCTCATTATACCCTTAGGAAATCTCTACCCATTCCACATACACATGTGTGTATCTCTCCCCTACCTTTTCTACCTTTCCACTTCCATTTACTTATCTTAAGCAAGGGAGAAAATTCCAGGCATCACCAGGTCACTAAGTAAGAAGATAATGATCCTTTTCATTGACCCACCTTGATTGTGTTCCTAGATAGTTCCCCCTTTCCTTTCCTGCTTTCCCAATCATTATCCAGGCTGTTACTCATCTGAGTAGCAACTGATATGCCAGATATAAGCTAGGTTGGAGGGCAATGCTTTTAATACAAGGACAACAGCCTTGGAAGCCTTCTTGAATACAGCTGGATATTTGCCTCTCTTCCCTACATTTCCCATTGTAAACCGTGGATTTAGCATTAGGCATCCTGGCTGGGTGCAGTGGCTCACGCCTGTAATCCCAGCACTTTGGGAGACCAAGGCGGGTGGATCACCTGAGGTCAGGAGTTCGAGAGCAGCCTGATCGACATGGTGAAACCCTGTCTCTACTAAAAATACAAAAATTAGCCAGGCTTAGTGGCAGGTGCCTGTAATCCCAGCTACTCGGGAGGCTGAGGCAGGAGAATTGCTTGAACTCGGGAGGCAGAGGTCGCAGTGAGCCAAGATTGCGCCACTGCACTCCAGCCTGGGCAACAAAGCAATACTCCGTCTAAAAAAAAAAAAAAAAAAAAAAAAAGACTTAGGCATGCTGTAGTCCTAATTACTCTCATTTGTAGTCCCTTTGGACCATATTATGTCTGTTGATGTGCAGAGGTGAAGTTTCTGTTCCCCTTTGGGTACTTCCTTCTTTCTCTTTCTATTCGCATTCTTTGCCACTGCCCCAGCTGTTCCCTTCCATGGCATTAAACTATCAAAGGATGAAGTGCAGATGAGGGCACCGAGGGCATCGTGGGTGGGGAAGCATTTTTCCCCTCTGGGATGTCTTAAGTAGGGCATTACCAATGGCAGTTGCTTTGGGTAGAATTCCTTTCTGTGAGGCAGCCGTTAGCATCTTCAGAAAGAGCTAAGATAGAAGGGATGGTAGAGACCATCCTGACCAATATTTTGAGGTCATTTTCTGGGCCAGAAATTTTTGTGACTAATGAGTCTTATGTATATATATCTGTCACTTTTGCTTTGGGGGAATTTCTCATTTTATCACAGAAATACTAGCCTATGACATGAAGACTATTTCTTTCTGGCTCTGAGCCATTTTTCTTTCCAAGGGTGGGTTTTTAGTGGACAGAGCTTCTTCTGTAAATCATGCTCCTTCTTGCAATATTTTGTTTGTGGTAGTAGCAGTGGATACAAAGGCTGCTTTATCTGTGTCCACGCGCAGACCCGCCAGCCTGTGGATGATCCTCTCTCATCAAGAGAGTGTTAGCTGAAAATTTCCAAGAAATCCACCTCCATAAATTTCCACCCTCTGTCACTCGTTCATAATGCCACGTCATAGTAAAACAGGAAACTTATACTCCCTGATGGTGTGAAGGCTGGGCGGGGGAATCTTGAAGAAAAAGATTGTCACAATGTATCCTATCATATAACCCAGTCATGCAAATTAACATAGACCTATACGCTGTAACAATTAGGGCAAGATGGAAGGAAATTGAGGTGGAAAATTTATGTTGCTCTAAAATGGAAAGAATAGCCCATACCTCTTCAGGCAATTCCTGCCCAGAAATAGCAGATACCGTATTTCTGACATTAAGAAGGATATGTGAGTGTATGTCTGCTCAGGATCTCCAGTAAGGACCGTGAGCCTGGACTTTGGGTCAGAAAGACTTGGGTCCTGTCCTTTGCTAGTGGAATGACTCTGGGAAAGTTCTTTAATTTCTCTGGGACTCAGTTTTCTTGTTTAGACAACAGATAAGTGAGGATAACAGTACAGACCTCATAGGGCTGTATAAAAGTAGGATAAGGTTTGGCTGTGAGTGACAGAGAACCTAGACCATCAGTCACTTTAACAAGAAGGCCATTTATCACTCTTTCATATAAAAGTCTGGATAGGTGGTTCAGTGCTGATATGACGGATCTAGGCTCACCAGGATACAGACTCCTTCTGTCTTTTTGTTCTGTCTTCCTCAACCTGTAACCTCCACTTCACAATCCAAGATGGCTCCAGCTGTGAAATTTTTATTCCAGCCAGTAGGAAAGAAAAAAGAGAAGGAGAAGAAGGACCTACTTCTTTCCATAAACCACTTCCATTTACAAGTCATTGGTTATAACTTAATCTTATGAAGGTAACTGGCTGTAATGGAGGCTGGACAAGTGGGAAATGTAATTTTTATTCCAGGCAGTCTTGTGCTTAGCTAAATATGGGGGGCTCTTTACTGTCAAAGAGAGGAAAAAAGGGTATTAGCCCACCCAGCTAGCAATCTCGGCCACGGATTGTCATGAGATTTAAATGAGACAATGCAGGTAGAGGGATGAGCACAGTGTTGGGCACTCAGGAAGCACTCGACAAACATTGTCATCATCATCATCATCAGCAGCAGCAGCAGCAGCATCATAAGAAGGTGAGGAATACTTTGAAACTATGACAAGGCATTTTCTTATTTTAACCTGGTCTTGCTGCTAAAGTCACCCTTGGCCACCTCCCTTTTAAGATGATTTGAGTTTCATCTTTTATGATACATTTGAACATGCCTTCATGAAATAAAACCATATAAAAAGGAAAGCAAGGGAAAGATGAATATAGGACTCAGGATGATGGGGTCTTGGGCCAGGGAAATAGAGGAGTTGGGAGAGTGTGGGTGGAGGAATCATCTAGTTAGATGTATATAATTGTTGAAGTTCTAGTTTTTATTTTGGGTAGTGGATTCACAGGTGCTTACTGCATTATTAAAAATAATTATTAACTAACAATAAAAGTGGAGCTGCATGGATCAATGATCCAATGACGAGAGTGTGTCATGAATCAAGGATTATAATTAATCCATTTCTATGTACCTGAGGTCCTTAAATTGTCTTTGTGTGTGCTATATTGTATGGCATATGTGTTTGCATATTAATAGTAGACAAAAATAGGACTTTCTATTTGCATATACTTTCAAGTTTTGAAGTGCTTTTACACATCCATAAAAACTGTTTATTAAGTAGTTCATTACAGATAGCTGAGAGCCTGGTGTTACACAAATAGGACTTTGGACTGCTTCCTGTGGGTATTTTATTTTATCCTTGCACAAGCCCTACAAAGTAGGCAAGGCAGATGTTATTGTCACTATTTTATAGATGAGAAGGAAGGAACTGAGGGAGCAAGGGGCTCTCATGAGGTTACATAGCGAGACAGTATCAGAATGGAACTTAAGACTCAGGATCTCTTGTCCAGTGCTTCTGCATTTAGCACATCTCACTCCTCAATTATTCATCCACTAGGCGTTTATTCTATTACATGGCATGCTGTGCTTATGTGTTGTGTTCATATATGTGTGTGTTTTCTGGTGCTGTGTGCACAGTTCATATAATCTCTATCCACTATGTATGTACCCTCAGAGTCCCTGTGTGCCCCCTAGGCCTATTTGGCTCTTGCAACTTTGGGAGGACTCTCAGGTGGGAATTCAGTTGTCCTGTTATTCCTAGGTCATAGGGCTTCACCATCTCCCCAGAGCTCCAGCTTGGTAGGAAAGCGGCTTTGATATCAGGAATAGATCTGTAGGCCGTGGGCACAGAGCAGAGGAGCAAGCCAACAATGTCCAAATAATGGTGATATTTAATATTTAATGATAATTTATAGTTTATGCTTTAGGATGTGTTCTCATAATTACTATTTCATTTTATTCTCTCTCAGCCCTGAAAGTAGATTTTATTGTTTTTCTCTATTCTTTTTCAGATACTGAGAGATGTTACATGTCTTGCTCAAGGTAACCCAGCTGGAGGACAGCCTTGGCTTCAGCTCATTTGTCTCTAGATCCTGTCATCTTACCGCTGTGCCTTGTTGCCTCTGAAAAGGCAGAAAGAAGTTACTCTCTTTCTAGCTTTGTGGAGAAAAACAGGTGATACCTCAACACCAAGCCATAGGGAGCCTCCAGTGACTCTGCAAAGAGAAAAAAGACCAACTCAGATTCCAGAGCAGCCCCAGACCAGAGCCTGAGCAGTTGGAGCCTTCCACCTTCCCACCTCTGTGTTCCTCTTGTCCTTGGGCATCTCCTGTGTGTGCTTCCGGGAGATGACAGCAGTGCTATAGAAGTGTTGGAGTGAAGATGTTTTCCCATCCCCTTGGCCTTAGGTAGTGTCTTTGTCTTTGAAGAGTCAAGGGAATCCGGGGAGCTGTCTAACCATATCTATCCTGTAGACTCGGGAGGAAGCTGCTAGCTGCTACAGACAGAAGAGAATCCCTGTGCTTTGGGCTCCTAGGAAGGTGTCTGCCATCCTCTCTGTGCCACTGGTATCTGTCTTCTTCCCCACCAGATTAACACCATCCACCGCTGCAGGGCTCAGCATGGCACCTTGTACATGGCGCTAAGCAGATGCTGCTTGAGAAGAGCAAATGTTCGTGTCCGGGAAACCATGTCTCTCCTTGGTCCACAGAGCCCTGCCTGCCCCAGGAAAGGACAGCCTTGGGAGGGTAAGTCCCGCCCCTCACTCCTCCCCCTCATTCCTGCCTCCACAAGCATCTTCTGGGAAAGGCGAATGAGGGAAGAGACATTGGCACTTGTGCCTTACCTGCCTAAGTTCTATCCCCAAGGGCCCCTTCCGGAGGTGCTGTCTTCTTTCTGGAGTTTTGGGGGACCTCTCAGGGGGAATGTGTGGCCATAGGTCAAGCCTCATTCTCTAACTGGCCTCACCAAGACTTAAGCTGAGGTTTTGTGTTCACCTGTCTGGGTCGCCTGCCATTTCTCAACTGTTCTGTCAGTCAGAGGTGGGAGGAGGTCAGCAGGGATGCACCTGGTCATCTCGAACCCCATTAGAATGTGTGTGGAGGCCTCCTGGCAGCTTCTATGCAGGGTCCAGCTAGATCCCTGGGCTTTTCCTGAGATACACGGGGCTAACCCACTTCTTACGGATTAATTTTTCCACATCGGAAATCAGAAGCCATTCCCCAGGGCCTCCCCTTCAGTTTCATTATCTCCTCTGACTCTGCCCACAACCTTTGAAAAACTCTCACTGTTCTTCCCACGGAGAGAGAGGTGCAAGGCTTGCTCAGCCTCACGCAGCCAATCCGTGGCAAAGGATGGCGGGAATTCAGGCGGCCCAAATCTCAACCCATCCTCTTGCCACCCTGTATCCTTTTTAGTTTATTTACATGAAAACATGTTCAAAGGTATAATTAGTAAAGTGCTCCTGACACAATAATACGTCTTTACTGAAAAACAATAAATTAATGAGAAAAGAGATGCAAAAAACCTCAGAGGAAAATGTTGAAGTTAGGGAAATATTTAATACGCCCGCCTTTGGCTCACACCTTTTCCTGGGACGATTCCAGCTCCCCCGCGAGGTCTCATCTAGCTGGACACCTACGAGCCATCCCTCTCCTTGGAAATACACCCTTCTCCCAATTTCGCTGACGCTGAGAGGCCCAGACAATTGGAGAGGAGTGGATTTTCCATCTGAATTAAGCAGCTCCTTTGACACGCCTCCCCTCTCCCTTTGCATGGCCTTGGTTAAGAACTAGGATTTCCTCGTCCTCGCTCCCTGTCCCGCAGGCAGCAGCCCCCAGACTACTCCGCGATCCTCCCAGCTCCCGGCACCGTGCGTCCTCCCCTTTAAGGACCGCCCCTCCCCCACACCACGCCTCCCCAGGCCACGCCCCCCGCCCCTCCCCTTTAAGGACCGGCCCCGGACGCAGACGAGGCTGTGACGCGGCCGCCGGCCCGGGGCTGGGTACATTGTCGCGCGGCCGCTTCCCCCCGGCCGGGCCCCCGCCGCCCCGCGGTCCCCAGAGCGCCAGGCCCCCGGGGGGAGGGAGGGAGGGAGGGAGGGCGCCGGGCCGGTGGGCGCCAGCGGCGAGCGGCGGGACCCACGGAGCCCCGCGACCCGCCGAGCCTGGAGCCGGGCCGGGTCGGGGAAGCCGGCTCCAGCTCGGAGCGAACTTCGCAGCCGGTCGGGGGGCGGCGGGGAGGGGGCCCGGAGGCGGAGGAGGGGGCGGCCGCGGGCACCCTCGCCCGTATCCCCGAGCCCCCGGGCACCATGCTGTCCAACTCCCAGGGCCAGAGCCCGCCGGTGCCCTTCCCCGCCCCGGCCCCGCCGCCGCAGCCCCCCGCCCCTGCTCCGCCGCACCCCCCGGCGCAGCCGCCGCCGCCGCCCCCGCAGCAGTTCCCGCAGTTCCATGTCAAGTCCGGCCTGCAGATCAAGAAGAACGCCATCATCGATGACTACAAGGTCACCAGCCAGGTCCTGGGGCTGGGCATCAACGGGAAAGTTTTGCAGATCTTCAACAAGAGGACCCAGGAGAAATTCGCCCTCAAAGTAGGTCTGGGGCCCGGGGAGGGGAGGCGGGGCCGGCCCCGGGCCCTGGAGCTCCCCAGCGTCGGGTTCCCGTCCCGGCCTGGGTCGCGGCGCTGGCGGAGGGGTGGCCGCGGCGGGGCGGGGCGGCCGGGCCGGGGGTGCCGAGTGCGGGGCGGGCGGCGGGTCCCAGCGCCCTCGCCACCCTGACCGCTTCCGGCCGCTGCCGGGCGGGAGCCCTGGAACCCGCTCCGGGGACTCAGGGGACCCTGCCATTTTGGGGTTTGAGCGGAATCCAGCCGAGTCGGAACGGTTGGCTTCGGGACTTCTGCTAATTTCACTCCATCTCAAGGAAGTGATTTTGGGGGGGTGGTTCACCGTCCTCTCCTCCCTCCTTTTTCTCTCTCTGCGGGCACAAAAGGCCCATTACTCATTGAGCCGGTTGGTCGGTTGGTTTGGAGAAGTCGGATCGCAGAGGTTTATTTAGCCTCGCTCCTTATTTGGGAGCCGGAATGTGTGATTTCACTTCCCCGAGCCTCGCGAGGGCATCCGGGCCGCCTTGGGGCGCGCCAGCCAGGAGGTGTGCTGAGGCAGGGTCCTGGGCGTCCCCCGGCTGCGGGGGCGGGATTGTTTGGATCCCGGAGCTGGCCCCGTCCCACCCCCGCGCGGGGCGGCTCCGGGGAGAGGCCGGCGGTGTCCGCGGCCCGGCTGATGATTGTGAACTGAGTCTGTAACCCGCGGCCGGACCCGTGCTGATTCCGCCTCCCGGAGAGGGCCACTTGCTGTCCTGGACTCGCGCGGTGATGGGCAGTCTGAGGAAACATTATCCTTGAGCCGGGGAAGCCCATCCCTTTTCTTTCTTTAAGGGGTGTGGTGGTGGGGAGAATAAGGATTCAAGTGAGAAAATCGACTTCAGAAGTTAAACAGAATGGAGTGGGAGGTCTCTGGAGATGGGTGGGTCCCCAGTGAAGTGTGAGCCGGTCTTGCAGGGACACCAACAAGGTTTTCCTCTCACAGGGGTTTCAGGTCAAACCAATCTCTAAAGGTGACATTTCAGGTTTGTTTCCCCTGGGGTGTCTCAATGATTGGAGGAGGAGAAAAATACTTCCTGTGTTGTATTTTTCTCTTCCCCATCAGCCCCCATAGCGAGCTGTATTTCAGTTATCAAATACAAAACTCAGAAATGAGGTATGGGTGGAACTATTGGAATATACAATCAGATGTTTTGAAAAACACCAGTACTTCGAAGTTGTACAGAGCAAGCATGTTCCATTTCTAGATTTTTAGGCCTCTAGAATTATTTTCCTGCTGCTCTCATACCCAACCCTGTCAGAGTTCTGTGGTTTCTGCTGTAAGTTCTTGTTGTGGGATCTCGGTTGTTGTTTAATGTTGGCTGTTGGAGAGGGAATAAGTATCTTCAACACTTCAATATTTGTGCCTTAGACTTCTCTTTCCCTACTCATAACTGAAGGGAAAGGAGGAGGAGAAATTGTTTGGATTGACCATTCACCCAACTCCATGACCTTGGGGACTGGAGTTGGGTGAATACAGTTTGACCACAGTTAACCTGTATCATTGAGGAAGTGACAGACGGTCTTTACAGGAGCGTTTGCTGTCCCCTCTGAGACACCATCTGCCTTCACCCATTAGTAGTTTGGGAACACTGGCTGTTCATTTTCTTGGATATTTGGAATATTATGTAAAGACTTCAGAACAAAAGCTCCCAGCTTCTGCTCTGTATTCTGTGTAATAGACACATGCACAAAATCATCCTGTAAAATGCTTTTGAGTGGCAATTCAGATTTCTCTTGTAACTAATGGGATAGAGGTTTAGATATTTTTCTACTTTGAATAGTTTTGGAAGGAAAAATCCAGCAGTGTGTTAAATAACACTTATAGTTTATCCCTCTCAGGTTAGAAGTGGGTGAAGAGTGAAGTCAGTCTGTTTTGACAGGCAGCCTGCTCCCAGATCTTTTAAGTTGACTCAACTGTTAAATTGTGGATTTCCCACACACATCTTTGTGTTAAAACGTAATAATAGAGGAATAAAGGAGAGACAAGGCATTTGGAGTCTGACAGCAGTGTTAACAGCACTTCCATATCCAAATATTGGCTGAGACATAATTACAGCTGTGGGGGGAATCTGGTTCAAAGAACCCTGTTCCAGAGACACACACCAAAGAGATTTCTAGATCTTGAATTTTGATTAACCTCAGATGCTGAGTAGTGAAATGGTTTTCAAAACCAGAAGTCTCATGATTATAAAGCAGGAGAGGAAGATGGAGTGGGGCAGGAGGGATTACCCCCTTGGGAAGGTGCCTGAGAAAAGGGGAGGAGACCTCTATTCTGCAGTGTGCAGAGGCCAATGCTGGGGGCTAGGGCAGAGCTGGAGAGCAGCAGCCCAGCCTCTGCTGGGGTTCAGAAGTCTGCTATGTTGCAGCTCTGAGAGTTGATGGCAGCTGGCAGGTGCTTAGATGCTCTTCTCCTTGCCTATAGTCTGGTGACCTCTTAGCCCTGTTAAGTGAAATCAGCGTTTGAAAAACAGTCCCAGCTCACCCTGCTGCTTCTCTCCCTCCACCTCAGAGAGCTCCCATTTAAATGCTTTTGGTGGGTGCTTTGACCTTACCTCACCATCTCTCCTGGCTGCTTTTGCTAAGTTCTGAGTCATGCTTCCAGTCAGAGTTGCAAGGGACTTGAGAGGTCATTTTGTCCAGCCCCCTCCTTTTGCAGAAGAGAAAACCAAGGCCTAGAGTGAGGGAGTGACTTGCTCAACGTACCATAGCCATTCACTTGGCAGAGGCAGGATTGGAACCCAGGTTGCCTGACTCCCAATCTCAGGCTTCTTGCCACTTACTTCCTAACTGAGCCACAGGCTCAGGGACATGGCCAGCTGCTGCTCCAGGGTGCCTCCAGCCTGAGGAGCTGTTCTGTCACCTCAGGCCCTGACTGACAGGAGGGGAGGTCAGCGAAGGGGGATGGGTGGGTATTTGCCCCCCCACGCCCCCACCCTCGAGCACAGTCCCGAAAGTTGGAGGGGAACTTCAACAGTAGCTCTATGCATTTTTTTAACCACTCCCTCCCCTTTTTAAGAGAGTATTTGATAGACACCTCACTTAATTGTTTTTTGTACAAGAACATGGGAATTCTATTATTTCTTTGATAAGGACACCTAGTCTCAACCCACTTGTGTATTAATTAGTTGTATTCCCCAGGAGGGTTCCTCAGCTGCTTGCTACTTCACTGTGTCATGGTGACCCTTAGGTGTTAGCTCAACAAATTTAATTAAAGACCGTATCGTTGTTCTTCTTTGCCGTGCAACTCTGATTAGGTGAGGTATGTTGCTGCTTTATAGAATGTTGTCGTAACTTATCTCTGTGTATCTTTCCATTGCGTGGATTAGAGAAAACAAGGTCCTGTAGTTTCTTTTTCTTTCCTTTCTCCAGCAGTCCTCTTTCCCTACGTCGTCGTGGAAGTGCCACTGCGATGTGGCTTCCTTTGTTCTGGTGAAGGGGAGATGATTAGAGCCTCTCATGATTGTTCTGGATGCTGTTGGAGGGAAATGCCAGAGCTCCCACATCCTCACAGTACAGGCACCATCTCCTTTCCAGCACACCTCATACTGTGTACCTGTGGAGGGCAAGACAGGTAGTGTGGCTAGGTGAGAGGCAGTGTCCCAAACTGGAGTTTGCTGGAGGAGTCACAAGGTTAGGAAAATTTCATTGACCAAGCTGCCTCTTTTATATGCAGTATGGTTACAGATAGGTAACAGTTTGCTGCGTATCTGTCATAAGCTTAGTTGCATGGAGGACACACATGTAAAAACTGGCCTGTAAAATTTTGAGTCAAGAAACCTATTTAGAGAAGGTGAAATTAACACATGTAGGCTAGGGCTGCACTGTCCAATTTGGTAGCCACTACCCTCACATGATTAATTAAATTAAAATTAATTAACATGAATGGATTAAACTAAATTAAATTTGAAAAATCAGTTGCTAGCCACACTTCAAGTGTTCAGTAAACATGTAGCTAATGGCTATTGAATTGAACAGTGCAGAAGAACATTTTCATACTTGCAGAAAGTTCTCCTAGACTTTGCTGGTCTGGGAGCTAAATCATGTGGCTGGGATAGAGGAGCTTTGAAAGAGGGGAATCTGTGGTGACTCTGGGAGCTAAGGGAGGCTCCAGCTGGGGTCAGTGGGACATGGCTGTGCCTCTGAGGAGTAAGCAAGTCTGTGAGAGGTGTGGTGATGTTGGCCTGGCTAGAACTGAGGAGAGGAACAGGAGGTCAGAGTGGTCAGGGGTTGGTGGCTCGAAATTGAAGCTAACTCATCTTGTGTCAAAGCAGGCTTTAAAGTTTTTGAGGGGCATGAAGGTGTCAAAAAGGTTAGGGATCACTGAGGTTGGGCTTGCAGAATTGTGAGGGAAGGGTCAGGTTTCTGGTTTCAGAGATCCTGTCCTTCCTGGCCCTAGCCCTGGACCCTGGCTCCTGCAGCAGGGCTCTTGGTATCTGCTGAGGCAGGTTCGAAGCCGGGTTGGCTCATTGTCCTTTTTCACTTGTGAGTTCTGGGCTTTGACTGAGCTTGGAGACCATCTCCAGCTAAGATATGGGATCAGTGGCTGAGAGGAAGGGAGAGAAAAGCAGTCCCTGGGCCTTAGGGCCAAATATTGGTGGGTGTCTAGGAAACAAAAGAACCCCTTTGTGGGAGGAGGAAGGTGTTGGGACCTGTGACATTTCTACTACTTAGGACCTGAGGGATTGGGCCATCCACAGTTGATGATTTTTCTTATGAAGCAGGTACAAGGGATTGGGAGGAGGGCCTGGAAGAGTCCAGCCTCAGAATTGCTGGAGGCAAACTTAATCCTTGGGCTAGGGGAGGGGCCAAAGCTCCCGTTACCCAGAGCCCAGGAGTGTGCTGAGTGGGTGCCAAGAGGAATGTCAGCCAAGATGGGGAAGAGCAGGGCATAGTCGTCTGCATCTGAGCCATTGCCCAGTTCCCAAGCAGCCTTGCCGTGCTTTGAGCCGGGGTTCTTCCTGGTGGCGTGATGTCTGTGGTGCAGGATTCACTCTATTCTCCTACCTTTCCTCTACTTCAGGCCCTGCCAAAGGTCATGTGAGGTCTCTTTTCCCCCTCTTTCCCCTGCACTGTATCTTTCCAGATGGTTCTGCGTCCTGGAGGGAGGTGGATGGGCAGAGAAGAGTTGTTCTTTGCAGGGACTGCAGCTTTTCTTGGTAATGGTTTGAGGCCCAGTGGCAAAGCGACCCACACTTCATAGTAACTTAGAACCCACACTCCCTCGCCATCTTTCTTGATTCCTTGCACATCACTGAGGAAGAAGCTGGGCCAGTGCAGAAAGGTTCAGTGGCATGTCCAAGGTCTTACATGGTGTTGGCATCCGAGCCACATCTTGAGACCTGGTTCCTTGGGACCTGCTCTTGGTCTGGGCTCCTTTGGTTTTTGGTTGCTAGAAGACTGCAGACCTGGTGGAGCAAAACTGAGCTCCACTAATGGATCAGCTAGGATCTTTCCACATAGGTCACCTTGTAAAAGGGGGCACTGGTGAAGAGAAACGGCCGTGCTACTGGACAGTGTGATCATGTATGGCAGTTATAGAACCCAAATCAGATTGCTGTGTACCTTTTCTAGTTTTTAGGAAAATACTGATATTTTGTATTTTAAGATACATATAGATACAGATATGTAGAGATGAGCTTGTTACCATGGGTTATGTGCTAGATAAGAAAGCAAAAATAAGTACATACGTAAATAGAAAGGTTCTAGTGTTTGTATGCTGCTAACAAGTTACATGACCTTGAACAGGTCGGCTAAACTTGCCAGGGCTCATTGCATAGAGGGTCGGCTCGAGCAGCTTCTTGAACACTGGCAGGGTGAGGCAGTAGAAGGTGGTGCTGCAGGCCAGAGGCGGAGGGCAGGCAGGATAGCTTGCTGACTTGCTCCGGGTCTGACCATCAGCAGTATTTGGGTCAGCATAGATGCCCTTTCGTAGGCTTAATGCCGGGCTCCAGGGCAGCCTGTGTTCAGTTAATGAGTAATCGTCACTGACCAGCTGCTCCTTCTCTTGTATGAAGACTTAGAAAGTGTTCTAACTGGTGACTCGGCAGAGAGGATAGACTACATAATTTAGCAGGGTGTGCATCTTCTCTTTCCTTAAAATCAGAAGAATCATGGTGTAGTGGTGGTGCAAAGTAGAGATGAGGAACTCTATTCCCTACTTGAGATTCCTTTCTCATTTCAAGTCATGGGGCATTCGAAGGCCACTGTGATTGCTGGTGCAGGCTGTGCCCTGTGCACAGGGATCTGGTTGAGGAACTAAGGGAGGACTGAAGTCTAGCCACTGTCCCCTTTCTCGACTTTGTCTTTGTGTGTGGCTGGGTTCTTTCAAAGGAGTGCCTTTTTCTAATTCACCAAAGGTATAGTTATGGATTAGGGGTGGTTCTGAGTTTAGAGTTGGGGACTGATTCCCAGAGCTGATGAGGAAATTAGGATTTATATTCAGGTGACCCTCAGCCCCTGAGACAGGCCTGAGTAAGAAGAGATATCAGGAATCCAAGGAAGCAGGAAGAAAAGGGGTTGCCTAGTGATGTCTGTTCTCTTTCCTCCTCTTCCTGCCCATGCAAGGCTAGAGCAGCTGTTTCAGCCCTGGAGGTTCGGACTGTGGGGTCCTCTGTGCTGGGTCATCAGGTTTGGTGGGAGGAGGAAGAAAACCACAGTAGAAGGAGACATAAAGTTGGGCTGGGCCTCTGGCAGTGAAAGGTTCTTGGGGTCTTTATTCTCTGATCAGTAAACACCTCTGTGTGCCAGAATGAGCTGGGACAGGGTGCCAAGGTCAGCCCATATTTGTATCTGGTGTTCTCCTCCAAGACTAGCCAAGCGGTGTGCTCATTCTGCTGGGAACCTGAGCCCTCCAAAAGGGTCATATGAAAGGGCATCTTATTCTTGAGGGACATTTCCAAGCTTCTCTGTGGCCACTGTCCATCCTGGACTCATCTGAGAGGTGAAGGGTGGTGGCCAGAGGCGGAAGCCAGTGGCCACCCGATGGAAGCCTTTTCTGTTTCAGAGCATATGAGGGAGCTGAGGGAGCTGTACAGTTGATGCCTTCTCTCTGGCTCATCTCCATGAAGATTCTTTTGAACCAGAAGCAAAGGTGAAATCTCTCCAAGGGGAGGGGCTGAATAGGAGATCTACTGACTGTCCCCTTGCCGCCTCCTCCCCCTTCGTCCTCCTGCGGGGCTCCTTATCCTCTTGCTTGTCTACAGGGAGATGATTGAGTTGATCGTTTGCTGCCATTTTAATGATCCATATTGTTAGGGGGCTCTCAGCACACACCAGACCTTAGTAGCCTGGCCTCCTGCCCAGGGCCCAGAACTGTTACTCAGCCCCTCTGCCCAATAGCTAAAAATAAACCTGCCACTGCTGCAGTCTCCCCTCACAGCCAGGCCCTGTTAGCTGTCCCAGTGCTTCCTGCCACACTGCTGACCTGTTTCTCTCACTTGTTGCTGATGTTCTCCCTGCTTACCCCTTTCTCTTCTAGCCTGAGCTTGGTAGGTGATTTGGGGCTAACTCTTCTGAGTGCTGGGAGATGCGCTATGGTTTTTATGTCTCCAGGTACCTAGAATTTGTGTGTATGAAAGCTCTGTGAAGCTGTTCTGCTTATTTCCCAGTAGGGAAAGGGTTAGACAAAAAGGAGAGTGACCAAGCTCATCAGAGTGGATCAGACCTTCTACTGTGCTCGCCTCCAGACCTGGCTTCCTCCAGTTTTACCTCCAAGCAGGCTTCTCTGCCAGAGTTACCTAGGGATGCTAGGACAGCCCCATGTGGGCATAGTCTGCCCCAGGCCTTCACCCTGACTGCCCTGTCACTGAGCATGCTACCTACCATGTACTCCTGCCCTGTTGCTACGTTATATTCTCCACCCGCATTGTGAGGCTTGGGGCTACCACATTCAAAAGTGTGACGTCATCTTGTCAGCTTCCAAGAATAACTGGGCCCTGGCTCTCAGTACCTCCTTCCTGAGTCAGGCCATGGCACCTCTGGCCCTCCCAGCTCAGCCACGTGCAGAATATCACCAAGTGCATGGGTTTCTTCTACCTCTTGACTGCAGTATTGATGTGTGTCCATGGAGGTGTGGCCTCTTCCTCTGCTCCCCAGAGATCCTGGAGACTTGTGGAGCAAGATGAGGAAAGGAGCTCAGGTAGCTAGAATATCTGCTTAGCTGAGAGATACTGGGCAGAGTGTGACATTGGCATTCTGTTCTTCAGTGTGGCGTTACTATTCTTTATGTTTTTTTTCTAATCCCTAGACAGGTGTCGATACTAATCGTGACCTAGGAGGGCTCTATGTCTGCTTTCGGGAATTACGGTTTATTTGGGGGAAGGGGTGTATGGTGGAGAGTGATGGTAATGGCAACCAAGACATAGGACTTGAGGAACCCTCTGCCTTCAGCTAGAGTTACATCCTCTGACCATGTGTCCATGGCCTCCTTCTCCCACCTCTCCCCGGGGTCTCATTTCCTCTGCAAGGAAAGATTAATCTGCCAGGGCCCATTGGCCTGTGCCGGGGAAGAGTTGGTTATAGTTGCTAAGTGTTTATTTTTAACTCTGACAGAAGGAGCCCCTGTCCTCAGAATAGCCATATCCTCTGTCTTTCCCTATCCCAACTGCCTTCCTTGGCTTCTGTGATTCCTAGAAGAAGGTTAGTAGGATTCTAAAGGCCAGGCTTACACAGGAGCTGGAGAAGGGCAGCCTCTCTGAGTGAGGAGTCTGCAGGTTGCTCATCATGCTTGGCTTCTGCAGAGCTCAAAGGGTCCTGCGGGGAGAGTCCTGGACACTAAAGGCCATGTGTCTGGAACTTGGAGCATCCTAGGAATGCAAGTGGCTTGATGAGGAGGCTGCATGTGCCCTGCAGCTCAGAGCAGCCTGGCTGCACAGCTGAGCTGGACAGCCCAGCGAGGGGTCATCCCATGCCTTCTCCATCTTTACAGGCACCCAGATCTCTGGCAGATGGGGAGACCACAGGGAGAAAATGAGCATACGTAGTAACCTGCCTTGGAAATGCTTACGCTTGCAGACATGCCAAGTGCTGTCATTCCCTCTGACTGCCAGGCTCACGAGCATCATGTCCTCATGTCCTTTCTAGCAGAGCCCACCTGGGACTCTTAGTGACTTCATACCCTTTGTGTTCTCTTCCCCTGATGTGCTCTAGGGACCTGTGCTCACAGAGAGGAGGAGGAAGGGTGGCAGTGCCCCCTCTCCTGGGTCTCAAACTCTGCTAACTTTATGCATTTGATTTGGCTACCTGGGCTTGGATGCTTTAAAAGAAAATAAAATTAGGTTTGAGATGTAACCAGAGAGGGAAGGAATAGAGAGTAGTAGGGGGTGGGATGGGCGGTTGAAACATGTGGCTAACTCTGAGAACCCTCAGCTATGGAAGGAAGGTCTTGCCCCCATGATTCTTTGGTGTGCAGTGGGGGATTAGTTTGCTTGGAGGCCAGCACTGATCATGTAGCTTCCCAGCTTAAGCCCTTCAGTGGGTCTCTTTGCCTGCAGAATACATGAGATATCCAAATCCTTCCCAGATCTGGCCCCAATCTGTTTTTTTTTTTTTTTTTTTTTTTTTTTTGGAACACGTGCTTTTTTTTTCTCCCCGGCTTAAGTGGCTTATATATGTTGTTTCTTTAACAGAACTGTGCTTTCCACCCCCACACCTTAGCATCTATCCATCTGCGTCTTCTCTGTACCATGCCCGTTCCCCGTCCTGTCTATATCTACCTATTCCACCCTGCACAGATGCTGCTTTTCCAGAACCTTTCACACCACAAGCGGGTCTTCCTATTCTTCTCCATCAAACTTGGTGATACACTCTTACCTTTTATTTCTCTGTTTAAGTGCATTTCTCCATGTGCAAGGCATCTCTCTCTCTCTCTCTTTAACAGGAAGGCAGTTTGTTAATGGAAAGTATTTGAGGAGTCCTGTGCACAGGCAGTGACCACGGCAACCCCCTTTCCTGTGGGTGCTGTCAGAGGGGTTGGGGGTGACGTCCTCAATCTGTCCGATCTTGATAACCGGGTGGGCAAGAGCCCTGAGGGCCACCTGGGCCCCAGGTCCAGGGGTCTTGGTTCTACTTCCTCCTATGGCTTGGAGTTTGATGTGTAGGGCAGTGGTACCCAGTTCTGGGCCACATCCCGGGCAGCCAACAGAGCAGCATGTGGTGAGGATTCATCTCAGCCTGCCTTCACCTTCATCCCACCAGTCGCACGGCAGATGATTTCTTTGCCAGAAAGATCAGTGACATGGACAAAAGTGTCATTGAAGGATGCAAAGATATGGCAGACACCAAATACATTCTCTCCTTCAGCTACCTGAGCTCTGAGGCTGATGACCTTTCTTCTTTTCCTTCCCCTTTCAAGGTGCCATTTCTGCATGTTGTTTCCAGACTCCGCACAGGAACTCAAGGCACCTCTTTAGATATCGGATCGGATTGTAAATTCCTTGAAAACCCACATCTTCATTATTTTTGTATGCTTTTATTTTCATGTAGTGACTGTATGTCCTCATTGAAAAACAGGCCAGGCATGGTGGCTCACACCTGTAATCTCAGTGCTTTGGGAGGACAAGTGGGAGGATCTTTTGAACTCAGGAGTTCGATATCAGCCTGGGCAACATAGCAAGACCCCATCTCTACAAAAAATTAAAAAAATTAGCCAGCTGTGGTGGCACATACCCATAGTCTCAGCTACTTAGGAGGCTGAGGTGGGAGGATCACTTGAGCCCAGGAAGTCATGGTTACAGTGAGCTATGATCATGTCAGTGCACTCTAGCCTGGGTGACAGAGCGAGACCCTGTCTCTGAAAAAAGAATCCTAGGGTATTTTGGCACTGTGCATTATACACATTATACTTAGCTGCTGAATAAAGGTGTGATAACTGAGTAATAGTGGATGCCACAGATATTAAATGTAATGTACTAGAGGTAATCCTCAGAGTCAGGGGCGGTGGCAGCCCCAGAAGTGGGATAGTACTGGGCTGTGCTCTGTGGGACTGAGCTGGGGTAGAGTGATGATCTCTGACAATGTCTGTTTTTATTTTTCCTGCTGCTGAAAAGCTGCTCTTAGACAGTCTTCTGAGCATTTCTTCCCTCTACCCACTTGGATCTTCTGACTCAAGCAGGCACCTTCTATTTCTGCTTACAGAGTTCTCATTCTTACAAGGACCCTGACCACAGTTTCTCATTGATACCTCTCCTTCTTCTCCCTGTTCCAGGGCCCCTCCTATTCCTGTTCGGTCATGGAGATGACCCTTTTGCCCTTTGGAGAACTTTAACTGAGGGAGGGACAGATGTGGAGCTTGCCAACTTTCCTACAGCTCCTGGCATTTTCTAGTTAGCTACAGACATGGCATAGACACACAGATGCAGTCCATGGTGTTCTATCTGCTGGTCCTGCTCCTGTGTGTTGCAAGACGGACCAGTGTTAAACACTGTATTAGTCCATTTTGTGTTGCACTAAAGGAGTATCTGAGACTGGGCAATTTATAGAGAAAAGAGGTTTATTTCTCACAGTTCTGCAGGCTGTACAAGAATCATGGCACCAGCATCTGCTTCTGGTCAGGACCTCATGAAGCTTTTGCTCATGGGGGAAGTTTAAGGGGGAGCAGGCATGTCACATGTTGAGAAGAGGGAGCATGGGGGTGGGGGCGGCCCTCGACTCTTTTTAACAACCAGATCTTGTATGAACTCAGAGTGAGAACTCATTGCTACAAGGGAGGACACCAAGCCATTCATGAGGGATCTGCCCCCAAGACCCAAACATCTCCCACCAGGCCCCACCTCCAACACTGGGGATCATACTTCAACATGAGATTTGGAGGGGCCAAATATCCAAACTATATCAAGTACCCAGTTGCCGGGACTGAGGTCAGAGGTTTGAATCTCAAGGGGCTTCTTAACTCCATGCCACAACAGATTTGCACAGGAAAGAGAACCTGACACTAGACTGGAATCTGAGAGACCTGGCTACTAACTCTACCTGTGTGGCCCCAAGCAAGTCCTAGGACCTGTCTGGGCCTCACTCAGTCTCCTCATTGTAAATGAACAGGACCAGACTTGACCTTGAAGGACTCTTGCACCGAAGGCCTTTCATCACTGTTGTTGCATCTGCCCTGCTGGGAAAATAACCTAATGCTGGGAAACAAGTGGTCAGCCTGGGTCCCAGGGAGCCTTCGGGACTAAGAGCCATCATGTCTGTCCTCAGTTTCTGCAGGACAGTGTTACTTCACCTTTCTCCTGGCTACAGTGTTTTTATTCATTCAGACAATGTTTATAAATGTTTATTCTTCTCCATGCCTGCCTCCTGTCTTTCCTGCTGACTGGCCATCAGGAGGCCCAGATGGCAGGATTAGCTTGGAATGACAGAACAATCAAGGGTCATCCTCTTGGGTTTAGACCCCTTTAATACCTCTGCTATATGAGATGAGAAGAATTTAGAACATTGATTCCTTCTAGCAGCTTAGACTAGGACCCCTGCCTTTCTAAGCAGGATTTGCCTGTGGGTGCCTTCTATACCCTTGAGATCCAAAGCAACTTACTACTCAAGAAAATTAATTGGCAATGCCAAGAGTGACTTGTACAGCTTCCCTAAGGATAGCTCAAAACAGCAGATAGACTTTGATACAATATAACAATTTTCTATTATTCAGATCACTGTAGGAAACTTAGCAACTCTGTGAAGGTTTCCTAGATTAATAACAAGTCTTTATTGAGCAGATACTGTATATCAGGCATTGTGTTAGGTGTTTTACTTATATTCTTGTTAATCCTTAAAATAATCCTTTTAGTGCAAAGTGAAAGTCCCTGTTTTACAGAAGAAACATGTTCAAACATATACAGAATAATTCATTAGCAGTTATTTATTGAGCACTTACTAAGTGCTAAGCATTATCTTGGGCTCTGGATATACATCAATATATAAAACAGACAAAAAAGCTATCTGGGGGGTGGGAAGGGGGACCAGGTAGAGGAATAGCAAATGCAAAGGCAAAAGCCTGAGGCTTATTAATGAGTGTGTCTAGCGCTAAAACCTAGGCTCCCTCCAGCTCACAGTATTGCCTCTCTAATGGTCCTTTGTGACTCCATTATAACTGGGTACTTAGATGACCTAGCAATTTAAGTTTATCATCCAATATTTATGGGATACTTACTTTGTGTGCATTGCTACGATGATATGAATAAGTTGTAGGCCCTGCCTTGGGAAACATACAGTTTAGAGGAATGAACACCCGTGTGTATAAAATGAATGAAAGAAGACTTCCTCTCAAAATCCAGGTTGTACCATTTCTTGCATGTTGTCATTTGACCCTTGTAGGCGCCGGGTGGTGTGGTTCCTCATTTTGTATCTGAAGGAAGAGGTTCAGGGATTGGGTGGGGGTTAAGTGTCTGGGTACCAGGGTGGCCAATGAAGGATGCAGAGACACACAATGGGCTCTTCAAGGTGGGAGGGAGTAGAGGGTGGGATCACTGCCTGGCATGGGCAGAGGATACTTCATGGACACATACCTGTGACACACCCGGGGGAGGGTGCAGATGAAAATACGTCCAGTGGGATGGTTTCTAAGGAGAAGTGTGAGGAACTGCACTGGGGCTCCCATATTTTGGCTAAGGAGGGAGAGATGCTGCCTCTCCAGGAATCTGGTAATAGGCAATGCTTGAGATTGGTGTGAACCGAACCGTCACATAGAGCCGGGAGAAGTCACGAAGGAGGCATGAAAAAGAAATGGCTGGGCTGAAGCTGTGGCACAACCTTTTTTATCCTCCTTTGGGCCCTCATATGGCTTCTCTTCTGCTCTGAAGAATCTCATCCTTCTTGAGTTTAGCCTTCTAGGTGAAGGAGTGGGCAGACTGTATGCAGGGAGACGGGGAGGCTGTGTTTGTGCCCTGCAGCTCAGGAGCTGAGAGAACAGAGGTCAGGGCTTCGGTTAGTGCAGATGGGAAAGTGAAGCAATGGGTCGGGTCTGTTCATTCCTGAGCATGTCCTGTGACAAAGGAAGTTGCAACATGTCTGTCTTTCTCTCTCTCTCTCTTTCTTTTCTTCTTTCTTTTTTCCATTTCCCTCCCTCCCTCCCTTCCTTCCCTTTCTCCTTCCTTCCTTTCTTTCTTTTCTCTGTCTCTTTTCTTCTCTTTCTTTCTTCTTCTTCCTTTTTTTTTTTTTTTTTTTTAAATAAAGAGGCAGGTAAAACCATCTTCTAGGAAACGTCAGAAAAAGTATCTGGTCTGTGATGGGTGGTTCTTGCCCCTCCCCTTGCAGTGCTTTTCCTGTGTAGTTTTTCTTTTTTCCTTTCCCATCCACACCTTCCACTCTCCTTTCCTCTGAGAGATTGTGTCTCTGCAGCAGGCCAGCTATGTCTCCAAAGGGAAGTAGTCAGTGCTTGGACTGAGGCAACCTTGAGAAAGAATCCTCTCCATTGTCCTCCAGGTGAGAGAGCTGTTGCACCAACTCACACCTGGAAGGTTGCTGGTGGTCTCTCCCTAGACAGAGAGCTGTTTAAATGTGACAGGTGGTTCCTGATTCCCACCTGGCATTTTTTTTTTTTTTTCCTTTTTTTGCTGCTGCACAGGTCTGTGTTGTGTCTCAGAAGGCTGAGGGAATACTTACTTCTCAACTCAGATAACCACCTTGTTGGTAGATTCAGTGTGTGTCTGTGTCAAGGCGGATGCTGGGAAAAAGGGCCCAGAATGTGTGTGGGAGGTAGAAATCAAGGCTAGAAGACCACACATGTTAATCTGGAGTACTTGGTCAGGTTTGATTTTGGCCTGTGTGCTATAGCTGGGCAAGAAGCCAGTTGTGTTTGGAAATGTACAGATGATCTATTTTCCTGATGAAACCTTTTGATATCTGGAATAAACTTAGCTCGCTTTCTCTCTTTCCCTCTTTTGAGATTCAGTTTCTCTCCCTTGGACTTCTATACCCCAGTAGAGCCCAGTACAAACCAGTTTTGAGACTCCAGCATTAGTCAACTAAGGGATGTTCTAGGTCATCCCAGAGAATGAGGTCTGCTTGCTCCGGGGAAGCTAGGAAATGGCACCAGGTGTCAGGCCCTGTTGCCTAGGATGGGGTGACAGCTGCTGGTGTTAATTACGTTTCTGGGCAGAACAGGGTAAAGTCCTTGGGGGCGAGAGTTTTTGTTCAGGCACTGTGTTCCCTGTACCTGTTGCCTCTGGTACAGCTGCTGCAGAGCCACTCCTTTCCTGCTGTCTTCTTTGAATTTAATCTCCCTGTGATCAGGTGCATCTCTTCAGACTGGAGACAAGCTTAGAGGAGTGGTGGAGGAAGTGGGGCCAGAATTTACTTGTTTACTGGATCCCACTGAGAATACAGAAGCTCTCTTTCACGAGAAGCTATGCTGGCCTCTGTGGTAGCCACTGGCCATAAGTGGCTATTAAAATTAAGTATTAATAAAATTTAAAATTCAGTTCCTCAATAGTGCCAGCCACATTTCAAGTGCTCAGTAGTTAGCTGGTGGCCATGGTTTTATGCAGCACAGATAGAGAACATTTTATCATCACAGAATATTCTCTTAGACAATGTGAGATTCTGAGATAATTTTTCTAATCCTGGTAAACACTTATCTGAGCTGGAAAGGGATTTGAGGAAGGGTGCAGGGAGAGGTTTTGAAGCCCAGGTGAGAGGTCAAGTAGAAGGTATTCATTTAGAAAAGGATCTTAAAAAGTATTTAGTTTGTAGGGCCAGGCACAGTGGCTCATGCCAATAATCCCAGCACTTTGTGAGGCTGAGGCGGGCAAATTGCTTGAGCCCAGGAGTTCGAGACCGGCCTAGGTAACATGGCGAAACTCTGTCTCTACAAAAAATACAAAAGTTAGCCGGGCGTGGTGGCATGCACATATAGTTCGATCTACTCAGGAGGCTGAGGTGGGAGGATCACTTGAGCCTGGGAGGTCAAGTCTGCAGAGAGCCATTATTGCACCACTGTACTCTAGCCTGGGTGACAGAATGAGACCCTGTCTCAAAAAAAAAAAAAAAAAAAAAAAAAAAAGGAGTTCACCTTGTTGAGGACTACATCCTAACAGATGGTCACCTGGCCCAGTGGCTCCCAAACCAGGGTGATTGTTAGACTCACTTGTGGGTAGCATTTCAAGATTCAGATTCCTGGGCACCACTCTTTGTGTCTAATTGAGTCCAAGACTCTTCAGACAAGGTAACCTGGAATGTGCGTTTTTAATGTGCTCCCCAAGTGATAATTATCTGGGTTTGGCAACCACCAACCTATCATACCTATGCTTAAATTCTTCCAATGGTGAGGAGCTTATCCCTTTTCGAGAAAACCTTACCATTAAAGAAAAATTTGCTGTTGTTAAAGTTCTATGTTTTTCAAATCTTGAGATTTGGTTCTTTGAGGTCGTGAAATCCTTTGGTACTCATTGCGTCTTCAGAGCCTTGCAGAACGCATCATCTTCATCTCCGCACTCAGTCTTCAGCAGGTATTTGAGGTCAGCTGTGGTGTGGTCCCTGCCACTCCAAGTCATGGCACGCGTCAGAATGCCTGATCTGCCAAGGGCTCTAGGGAGATGCAGAGATGCAACATCATTCCAGGATCCTTCCAATTGTCAGGCCTTGCTGAGACCCAGAGGAAAGGTCTGAATCTCAGTGGAGCCCTATAGGGACAGCCCAAGGGCCATCCAGCTGGTGAGGGCCATGTGTACCTCTGCCTCTCTGCATCCTGCTCTGTAGGGAAGAGTCCCTGTTTCTTTGCACGTTGGCACTTGTTAACACCGACCTGGTTTTCTTCAGAGGCATTGAGAGATTCAGCCATCCATTCCCGGTGATGACAGATGTCATTTCTGTTTAGAGATCTTCAGTAGCCTCCCTTCATCTCCAGTGTAAAATTCAAACTTCTAAACATGGCATTCAAGCAAGCTGGTTTGTCCTGCCTTCCACCCTCTCCCTTCCAGGAGAGCACTCCTTCCTGCTCTGCCATGCATTCGTTTGCTTGGAACTTACATTTGCATCTTCTCTTGGATCTTACATTTGCTCCTCTTAAGTTTTTTCTGTAAACTGTATTTATCTTTCAAGGCTCATAATAAAATTTACCCCCTTACTCCCCTGCCCAATTCCAGGCAGAACTGCCTCCCTCCTCTGCCCTAGTGATGGTTCATTCTGCCTGCATGACTGCTATGCACTCGAATTACAGCCCCCTGCCAGGCCCTCTCTGCTAGACCGAGCTCCTTGAGGATAAGAACTATGTCTTGCTTGATATCCCCAAGTGCAAGCAAGCACCGGTGCTGGAGCCCCTCTTTCCAGCACTGGTATTCTTACCCTCAGTGGCCCAGAGCTCATCAGCTCCAATGAGAAAAGTGCTACTTAGCAGCTGATAATTAACAGACGGGACGTGAGGTTTGGCTGCCTCAGAGGCAAAACTGGTATTTAAACAGTAAGGTTTTTAAAAATCAAGCATTAAAGTGTCAGCTTCAGAAGCAGTTACTTCCAAACATAATCCTGCCCAGTTAGAGAAGATAAATGGAATAATGAGTGGAACCAAAGATTTCTCTCTAGCCTTGAGAAGAGTCCAGGGGAAAGAGGCCTGGGTGGCATATTGGCAGGAGCTTGGAAAAGGGGCCTTCATGTTTCTGTTCTCTGGGGTGGGGCTGGAGCTGCTTGGAGAGCAGGTGGGAGGTGCTTCCCTAGAAAGGGCTGTCTGTTCTCTTCCATTCCCAGTTTCTATAGATTGGACTAATTTTGCCAAGTGACCAAGAAGAAAAATTGGGAAACAGAGGGTAGGCATCAACCCTGACATTTATCCTAAGGTGATGCAGCACACACTTGTATTCAGCGATAGAGACTTTTCCGTAGTGCCTGGTAATATCTCATTGTATTTTCTTTTGATGCTCCTGGGGGCAGGAGGGGAGAGCTGACATCAGAGCCTCCTCCCTTCTAGATCACAACCAGAGCATGAGGAATTCCCCAGCCCCTTGAGGTACCCAGACACTAACCACAGTCTGCATCTGTGCTGAAGGCGTTGTAAGAAACATGCAGGCCAGGAACAGTCAGTGGCTTCAGAGCAGGGACAGCCTGCTAAAGAGGCAGAGGCTTCTTGTGAGGGCGGGGAGCTTGAGAGTGCTCTGCACCCCATCCTGGGGGAGGTGAGCATCTGCTTCGGGGTTCAGCTGCCTGCGGAAGTCGGTGGGAGACACCCTTTCAGGGTCTGCTTCATTATGAATGAAGCAAAAAACCTATCCCAGGAAATCACAGAGGCTGCTGGGTATATCCCAGGGTACACAGGCTGTATTTTTTCAACCCAAAGTTAGAGTCTGTCTGATAGTTTTTCTTGGGGTTGGGGAGGGGTCCTACTTTCAGATCCAAAAGAAAATCTGAGATATGTCATTCGAATGTGAATGCATTCGACTTTCTGGGAAATGTTGAAGATTTACTCCTGTCTGAGTGTCTCTCACTCATTGTTACCTGTCCATTCGTTACCTGGCCCACGGATGGAGGAGGTTGGATGGAGTCTCCCAGGGTCCCCTTCCTGGGCAAGCTTGGTGGGCCTTCCTGCTTTTCCTTTCAGGTTGTGGAATTGGTGGTGGTGGTGGCTCAGCTCACCCAGACTGTGTGTGATGGTTAAGGTGGTGACTTCTCACTGACTGCTGATGTGTATAGTACGTTGAAAGCAGTCACCCAACTTCCTTTATAGCCAGATGCAAAACAGTGCCTGAGGTCCAGGGTGGGGGAGGATTTGATAAGGGAATAAAACCAGCTGGCTCATCTGGGGGCTGATATCTGTCTGTGGTGACACAGGCACAGATGATCTGCAGTCAAGATTGACTTGAGGGTGTGCATGGGTTCAGTCCCATTTGTGAAGTCTAATGGTCCTTCCGGAAGCTTCATCATCATTTGAACTGAGTAAGTGAAGATGAGTGCACCACAAGTGTGTGTGTGCACTTTTAATCTGTCCATTCATCTGTTCACTGCAGGCTTATTGAGGGAGAAACATGTAAGCAAGGTATTTCTTATGTACTCCAAGTGGTAGAAGAGCTATGTTCAGGGAACTGGGTGAACTTGGAAGAAGGAGCCGCCCTTTTCTCCAAGTGCTGCGCCAGTCCCGAGACACTCTGTGATCCTAAATTGGGGAACAGTCTGCAATGCACATTACTGAATTAAAGGCTCTGAGAAGTTCTACAGTGAAAGAATCTGTTTAACTTTGTTTAACCTAGTGCTTCTGCCATCTATATGACCCCTTTTTACTTAGCACTTATTAACATCCTACGGAATACTATTTGAGAAATGGCAACAGTCCCCTGTCCTCTGGGAGAACTGTTCAGTGATTCAGAGCAAAAGTCACCTGACTCTGGGTCAGCACAAGTTGGAGAGATTTGAAAAAGGTGTATGTATGTTTGCATGTGTATGTGTGGTGGGTTGGGGGGAGGGGTGTGGCAGAGGAGGGGCCCCGGCAGGTGGCTTCTATTGAAGTCAGCCCTGTCTGCCTCCCTGTTGGCTTTGTGCTTCTGGAGCAGCTTTTGTCCTGGCATGAAAATACTGAATAGCAGCTGCATCTGTCATGCCTGGGAAGCAGCAGTGTGCAGCATGGGGGTGCCTGAGCAGACACTCCTGCTGGAGGGCCAGGCTGCCGAGAGTGCCTGGGTATTGGACAAGGGAGACCCTGGTGATTCTGAGGCAGCTGCTTGCTAATCCTGGAAGCGGAGGGGAACAAGATTTAGCTCCCTTATCTCTCTGCCTTCTCCTTTCCGATGGGGGCAGTTGTGTTGACCCTTGAGGGACAGCCAGGAAGAAGCAGGTGGGCTGGATGCTTTCTCCTCTGTCCACCAACCCAAGGGCATCTGGAGGGTGGACTAGGGTGGAAAGGCGATTAGCTCTCTGTTACCCAGGGGAGCTGAGACGAAGGCATTTTGGGTTAAATTCAAGGAGGAATTCAGAATTGTGAACTGGATTTATGGAGGTTTGTGGAGTTTGAAAATTCGAGAGCCCTGGCTGGCCTTGTGCTTGGAACGTTGGTCGGAGGTGGATATGAATGATGGGTCCTGCAGATGGCCAGCTCCCCGAGACATGCCTGGGGCCTTACTGGATTTTTCGCTTGGAACAAACCCAGGCCTAGGGAATTCCCGGAGCCTTTTGCAGGCCTCAGCACCCTTCTGGCGCAGCTTCGCTGTGAGGCAGTGGTTATTTCTCAGGAAATGGGCAACTGGGAGTAAATGGGAGTGTGGGGTGGGAATCAGCTACTCTTCCTGAAGATTATATGCTTCCAGTGTAATTAAGGCGGGGTCAGGATTTCCTATCTCTGTTTTATTTATTTATTTATTTATTTATTTATTTATTTATTTATTTGTTTGTTTGTTTGTTTGCTTAATCTTAAAAGGCTGCTTTTCCCCTCCAGGTCTTTCCACAGGGATGGGAGTTAGTCTGTTTCCAGAAGGAGCTAGGGGAGGTGTCCTTCGTCTCCCAGTCTTTCTGGCCCTCTCCCTGCCTTTCCCTGGCCACAGCCACGGAGACCCAGAGTCACTCAGAGCAAAGCCAGTCCCTCTCATCATTGCCCCTTTGTTAGTGGAGTAAGGGCAGATGCTGCTCCGCAGTTACCCCCACCACCCTGCAGGACGTCTGGATGGGCTGGGCTTTGGTTTGGGAATCGGGAGTATTAGCTGCAGCTGCCAACTGGGCTTGTACTTGCAGACTCGCAGGCTCCAGGCTCTCTGAAGGGACCAGCAGCTCTGACCCCCATGGGCTTGCTGTGGTCCCCAGGGAGCAAGCCCTTGCCAAGAACCTCTGAGCTCACCGAGGCGGGTGTGGGGTAAGGATGGAGAAGGCCTCGGGAGCAGGAGAAGTGTGCAGATGACTCCCTCCTTCCTCTCAGCTGGGGATGCATCACCGCTGCTGGGAAGACGTTCAGGCCACTTCTAGACAAATCGGTCATGATGGAAATTTTTTCTTGCCCCTGGGTGGGGCTTTACTTGTTCAGAAGAGGCTTCAGATGTGCTCTTTCTAGGTCCTGGCTTGAGTGCTGAGCATTTACCTGCAGCCCCTTGGGGCTAGAAGGCAGGGCAGTGTCTGAGCCCCTTTCCTACCCCTCGTTCATTCTCTCCCCTCACCTATCATTCCACCCATCAGCCCTGATCAGCTTGGCAGCCTTGTGGCTCCAGCTGGAGCTTAGTAGGCATGTAGTTGGAGGAAGGGATGGCACTGCAGCCTCACCCTTCTCTCTCCCACAGGTCTTATTCTTGTTGGGCCTCCACTTCCTGTCAGGGCCCTGCTTGCAGCTGTGGCACATCTGGACCTAGACGGAGTGTCCTGTTATCCTGCATAATGAGGATCCCAGATTTCCCCTAGGTGATGACTATAGTCATTCCAGGGTGGGAGCAGGACTTCTCCCACCCCCAGGCACTCCAGAGACTTCCTCTAGACCCCTACTTTTCAGTGGTGACTTCTAAGTGGTCTGTCCCCAACTCCACCTCCCCCCATGGAGAATGGTGGGAAGGAAGTTCTGCCAGAAGTTGTTTTTGGTTTGTGAGGCAATAGACTTTGCTTTGAGAAACATACATCTCTCCCTCTTCTTTAAGATGTGAAGCCAGAAGCACTAGACTCTAGTTTCCTTGGAAACCAGAGTGGCAAAGGCAGAGAAAAAAGGGGCTGGTTGTAGGCATTGAAATTGAGGAGAGTTCTCTGGGTCCCAGCGCTTTTCTGGGGAATCCACATGGTCTTCCCAGGTCCCCGGGTTGTAGCCCTCACTGTGTTAACGGGCTGTGTAACCTTGGTAAACACCTGCAACTCTCTGCACCTTAGTTTCCACCAAGATGCCTAAGGTGGGGAACATGTTGGCTTCACTCAGATTCTGTGCCCCAGAGACCTGCTGGGTTGTGTGTGTGGGGGTTTGGGGGTAGGGCAGGGGACTCTTGCTCACTGATTTAGTGTTTGCTGTGGCTAAACTACAAAATGGACAGCCCACATGCAGACACTTAAGAGCTACTTGCACCCAGGTCCTTTCTTTGAGAATACAGTGATGTAGCAGGAGGCTCCTTGCATTTTGCTTGTGTGAAACCACCTGGATTTTGCTGAAGCTGTAATTGTGTCTCTGCATTCTTTTATTCCTGTCTAAAAAAAATGGTTTCCACAAATGTTGTGAGGAATAGACTGTCAGAGCTGGAAAGCGTTTAGTAGGGATCCTTTAAACCTATCTCTACATTGTACATTGATCCCTTCAACCAAAGCCAGAGAGGGGCAGGGACTTACCTGCTCTGACCACACAGTCAGAACAAGAACTTACAACAGTAAAGCTCTGGGTAGCAGCCTCACATGTGCTAAGATTCCCTGTTGGCTAAGATTATCTGTGCCCAGGTCACCCTGGCCTTTTGCAATTCTGCCCTTTGCAGGCCCCTGTGTTGGCTGAAACTAGCCCTCTTCCTCCCCTTGCGCTTTCCTCCTGTGACCTCCCAGCCACCTCTTGTTTCCCTTGTGGTGCTTCCCACCTGTTGTTACTTCCTACTCCTCCTCACAACTTTTTATTATGAAACATTTCAGATGTGCAGCAAATTCGAAAGAATTGTACAGTGAACAGGATTACACCAAACCACCTAGATTCTACCATTAGCCTCTTATATGTTTACTTTATCACGTCTCTACATGTTTCAATCTATCCATTGACCAGTCCATCTTATTTTGGGGATGCATTTCGTAGTAAATTGCAGACATCAATGTACTTTACCCCTAAATATCTCAGCATACATAGGCACTAATTTGAGTTCAATATTTGTTCATGCATTTTTTGATGATAATATTTATATAACAGTGAAAAATGCACAACTTTTAAGGTATCACCTGATAAGCTTTGATAAATCCCTCTATCTATGCAACACAAACCTCTGTCAACTACAGAACAAAAAGTTTTACTACCTAGTTAGTTCTCTCGTGTTGTTTCCCAGTCATCCCAACACATACCCCTTTGCAGGTAATCACAGTTCTGATGTTTTCTCACTGTAGATTAGTTTTGCCTGCTCTGGAACCTCATATAAATGGGATAATCAGTGTGAACTCTCCCTTTTGTGTGAATTTCATCTGCATGGTGACATGTATCAGTAGTTTGTTATGCTGAGTAGTATTCCATTGTATAGATATAAAATTTGCTTCTTTATTCCCCTGTTGATGGACATTTGGGCTGTGTCCAGTTTTGGGCTATGATGAATAAAGCTCCTGTTAGCATTCTTGCACAAGTCTTGTTGTGGACGTAATGTTTTCATTTCTCCTGGGTAAACAACGAGGAGTGTGATTGCCGGGTTACAGGAGGCTGTTACTTATTGTTCCTATCTGACTCTCTGCCCTGCCCTCTCATTGTACTGTGCACCCAAGTGTTTTACGACTTATCACATCCAGTCCCTCATTTGCTCCTTCAGGGTTTCTCTTCTTCCGGCATATCACCCCAGTTGATTGAACTGTTGCTCATATGTTATGCTCCTTAGATCTTTTATATCCTGGTTGTCCTCCTCTGGAAATATAATACTGTTTTACAGATGTGTTGCCCAGAACTGAGTGCTCGCTGCTCGATGTGATCTACATGTGGATTCTAGGTATGGGAGAAATACAGAGTATGGGTGCATTTGGATCCCTGTCTTGAGCTAGGTACTTGATCTGTCTATGAGCTGAAGGAAAGATTAACTTTTTAGCAGCCACGTCATGGCATCAGATCAGATGAGTTAATGTTTGTAAAAATACCACAAATCTCATATTAAGATATCTATTCAGCTTGAAGTCAGTCCGAACCTCTGATACTAACGGCATTTATTGTGAACTTTCTACTTGCCATTGTGTCATTTAGTTTTTGCCTACCACTTGGTGAGAAAGGTACTGTTCAAAATAGCTTAATAAAAACTCTTTGATTTAAAACAAGAGTAGTTAGCTTTGGCACTGTTGACCTTTTGGACCAGATAAG
Organism: Papio anubis; assembly: GCF_008728515.1. Lineage (NCBI taxonomy): Eukaryota > Metazoa > Chordata > Mammalia > Primates > Cercopithecidae > Papio > Papio anubis. Next base: position 155,001,665 of record NC_044976.1, on the reverse strand, counting down.
CCTTTGTTGTGGGGGATTGTCCTGCGCTTTGTAGGAGTTAGCAGCAACCCTGGCCTCTACCCACTCAATGCCAGTTGCAACTCTCTACCCATCCCCCCAAGTTATGACAATAGAAAATGCCTTCAGACATTGCCAGATGTCCCCTGGGGGGCAAATTAACACGAGCTTGAGAACTGTTCCCAAGGTATAGAGCTTAGTCACTGATAAAAAATTTAAACAATATAGCTCTTCCTGAAAGGTAATCCCTGTCAGCTCTTTAGCATATATACCTACAGATTATGCTCTTTCTACGGACAGTCCTCAGTTTCCATGGTTCTAATCTGCATGAATTGCAGTTACTATGGTTTGGTTAAATAACATCAGTCCTCCAAGAATTTGACTCAAATTTGAGTTGCCAAGATATCTGTATTATAAGTAGGTGCATGGAGTACAAACTTTGCTGTTAGCTCTGCAGTCCACAGATCACTATGTACGTAACAGATGCTCTTCATGGTCACTGACCAATCATGTTTCTTCTTGAAGAGTCTTTTGGTGATTGGTCACTGCCTGTCTGTTCACTTCACACGCAGACAGGAAAGTGTGTAGTTGTGTTGCCTCCCTGTCTCCTAGTGAGAAACTCATGTGGCATTTTACAAAAATGGACAATTGATGAGGGAATTGGCCAGGAAAGATGAAATTTCAAATGAAATGTGGTAATGCTGGTAGTGAAATTCAAGCCAAACGTAATGGAATTATAGACTAAATAGCTGACTGTGGGACTGTCAACACTGCCACTGTTCAAGACTACATGTACAGCCTGGGAAACTCAGTGAAGGCGGCATGTCAGCATAAATGGGGAAAGTGGTTTGATGAAAAGGACGAAGAGGTTCCAGAGGACACTGCAGAAGGAAAGTTCATATTAAAGGCATCCTTGAACATATTTCACAACATTGAAAGTGTAAAGGATAAAATGTTAGAAACAGATCCAAACTTAGAAAGGAGTATGACAGTTTGCAAAGGCATACGTAAGATACTCATTTCATATTGGATGTTAAACAACAAGAAGGCAAGCGCTGTTCAAATTACTCTGGATAAGGTTTTTACAAAGCAAGAAAACACTCATTCTTAGTGAATCTAATGTTTTAAATTAGAAGATACAAAATAAATAGTTTTTAGTTTTCTCATTTCCTTATTTATAATTTGATAGCAAGAGAATTTTTAATGTTTTGACAGAAATTTTTAAATGTCATGGAAAAATCATAATTTTCCTCATTGATGATTAAGGTTAGTTTGCATGGTCATTTTTATAGTTCCCATCACTGTGCAAAGCAAGAGCTGCCTGTATTTACAAGAAGTGTGGGTGAATACACACGCATGCACACACACGTGCTTTTTCTCTTTTTAAAACATTTTACAAAATGAGATCAGCCTATATGTATCAAATTACAACTTGCTTTTTCATGGAAGTTTTTTTGTTTGTTTGTTTTTTGAGACACCATCTCTCTCTTGTTGCTCAGGCTAGAGTGCAATGGCGCTATCTCAGTCCACTGCAACCTCCATCTCTCGGAGTTCAAGTGATTCTCATGCCTCAGCCTCCCAAGTAGCTGCTGGTACCACAGGTGCATACCACCACACCCAGCTAATTTTTGTGTTTTTAATAGAGATGGGGTTTCATCATGTTGGCCAGGCTGGTCTCGAACTCCTGACCTCAAGTGACCCACCCACCTCGGCCTCCCAGAGTGCTGGGATTACAGGTGAGAGCCACTGCACCCAGCCAGAAGAATGTATTTTTGAAGAACTTTTGATTTCAGTATGTCTTAATCTACCTCATTCTTTTCTTTTCTTTTTTTTTTTTCTTTTTTGAGACAGGTCTCACTCTGTCCCCCATGCTGGTGTGCAGTGGTATGATCTCTGCTCACTGCAACCCCTGCCTCCTAGGCTCAAGTGATCCTCATGTCTCAGCGTCCCAAGTAGCTTGGACTACTGGCCTCTGTCACCACAGCCAGCTAGTTTTTTCTGTATTTTATTTGTAGAGACAGGGTTTCGACATGTTGCCTAGGTTGGTCTCAAACTCCTGGGCTCAAGTGATCCACCTACCTCGGCCTCTCAAAGTGCTGGGATTACAGGTGTGAGTCACTGTGCCTGGCCCAGTTTTCTATGAACAGGTGTTTAGTTTATTTCCTTCTGTCCCCCAATTTGAAATAATGCTAAAGTGAGTATTTTTGACTGATACTATCATAAACTCCATTTAATCGATGAGTTCAGTGGAGATTTAGAATGTGAAGTAACTGGCTAAGGTCAGGCAGCTTGGGGTGTTTGAACTTGGGGTGTTTGAATTTCGGAGCCCTTACTTTTAATCACAATGCTTTACACCTTCTCTTCCCTGTTCTTAGAAGCAGCTTTTAACAATGACAACAAATAATAACAAAAGATCTTACTGAGTCAGGCACAATTCTAAGTGCAATTACATTGTTATTATTCACTAAATAACAACCTGCCAGTTAGATACTGTTGTTATCCCTGAATTGCAGTGAAGGAAAACTGAGGTATAAGAAGGTTAGGAAAGGTGCTCAGGGTCCACAGCTGTTTAATGGAGGAGCTGGGACTGCCCCCATGTAGCCTGGCTTAGAACCTTGGCTGTCATTCATGTTATAAAGATATGACTTGAGAAAAGTCTCTTTCATCCTGTGCTGTTATAGATTTTTTTTTTTTTTGGGTTAGTTTTGGCATATATTTTCTCCTACTGTAATCTTTTAAAAATCTACTACCCAGCGGCCGGGCGTGGTGGCTCATGCCTGTAATCCCAGCACTTTGGGAGGCTGAGGCGGGTGGATCACGAAGTCAGGAGATCGAGACCATCCTGGCTAACACGGTGAAACCCCATCTCTACTAAAAATACAAAAAAATCAGCCAGGCCTGGTGGCGGGCGCCTGTAGTCCCAGCTACTCGGGAGGCTGAGGCAGGAGAATGGCGTAAACCCGGGAGGCGCAGCTTGCAGTGGGCTGAGATCGTGCCACTGCACTCCAGCCTGGGTGATAGAGCGAGACTCCATCTCAAAAAAAAAAAAAAAAGAAAAATTATACTACCTAGCACAGCCTGCCTCTCCCATTGTTTTCTTAGGGGGTGTCACTTGGAATTGTGATAAGCTTATTGCCTACAATGTCTTTAGTCAGCTTGTTGGTGGCTTACGCCTGCTGTAATCCCAACACTTTGGGAGGCCGAGGTGGGTGAATGACTTGGGATCAGGAATTTGAGACCAGCCTGGCCAACGTGGCAAAACCCCATCTGTACTTAAAATATAAAAATTAGCTGACTGTGGTGGTGAGAACCTGTAGTCCCAGCTACTCAGGAGGCTGAGGCACAAGAATCTTTTGGACCCGGGAGGTGGAGGTTACAGTGAGCCAAGATCGCGCCACTGCACTCTAGCCTGGGCGACAGAGTGAGACTCCGTCACACAAACACACGCGCGCACACACACACACACAAATAGGTTTGCCACTGAGGTTGTTCTTTGGGTTTAGTCAACAAATACTCATTGAACACCTCCTAAATGTCATATACTGAGTCTAGAATTTGCAATAAAAAGATGAACAAGACATTGTCCCAGCCTCCAAGAGGTACATGGTCTACAGTGAGAAGAGAAACCGTTTTATAAATCCCACTGGTGAGTGCTGAAGTAGGAGTTTAGCAAGACTCTGTGGGCACAGAGAGGCAGAGGGGCTGACTCTGCCTGGAAGTGGTCAGAGAGGCTTCACAGAGGAGGTGACATTGCCATGGTTCTTACAGACGTGAAGTCATGACAAGGCCTGGCTTGCCTGAGGTCAGGAAGTACATTGTAGCTTCAATATAGGGGATGTATCGGGAGGTGAGGGTAGCAACAATGTGGGTAGGAGCTACGGAAGAGTAAGTTAGGGAATTTGGATTTTATCATGTCAGCCAGTGGAGATGTTTAAGGAAGAAAATGTCCTGCTCAGCTTTGCTTTTCAGCATGTGACCCAGGATGTACTGGGATGGAGTAAGTCTCCTTTCTAGAAACCAGTTAGAAAACACACAGGAGTAGGCCATGCATGGTGGCTCACGCCTGTAATCCTTGTACTTTGGGAGGCCGAGGTGGAGGGATCGCTTGAGGTCAGGAGATTGAGACCAGCCTGGCCAACATGATGAAACCCTGTGTCTACCAAATAATAAAAAGTTAGCCAGGTGTGGTGGTTGCATGTCTGTAGTCCCAGCTACTCAGGAGCTTGAGGCGGGAGAATCGCTTGAACCCAGGAGGCGGAGTTTGCAGTGAGCTGAAGTCATGCCACTGCACTCCAACCTGGGGGACAGAATGAGACCCTGTCTCAAAAAGAGAAAGCACACAAGAGAAAAGGGGGCTGCAACCCAGTAAGCAATAGCAGGACTGGAAAAGGAAAGATGGATTTGGGAGATCTTCCCAGAGACAAAATTGGATTGGTTCTGTGGGTGAGGGAGGGAGAGAGGCTGAGGATGAGTATTCAAGATTTATTATCTTGAATTTACTGAGATCCTGAAGCGAATTCAAGGGGGCGGTGAGTTGAGTTGGGTGCATGTTCAGCAGCCTGTCCTAGATCCACCAAACAGCACTTTATTACTGGTCATCTGTAACAACTGCAAATATTATCTAAATGCTTTGTCATCGCACTGCCTCCTCCTTTGTCATCCCTAAGGTCTGGCAGGAGACTGTTCATACACATTATAGAGGTCCAGACCTCTTGCGTCTGGCATTCCTTTGGTCTATAATTCAGTAAACTCTGCTAAAAAGGAAACGAGACTAGCTTGCTGTGACCTCTTAAGCGACCCAGGCTAGCTTGTGATGGTTCAGATTATGTATTTTTCTAGAGCTTTTCCAGAGACAGATGTTAAGGAGTTTATCCTATTTATCCCCTTCCCTTTAAACAAACAAAAGTGCTGGCTGGGTGCAGTGGCTCACGCCGGTAATCCCAGCACTTTGAGAGGCTGAGGCAGGCAGATCACCTGAGGTCAGGAGTTTGAAACTAGCCTGGCCAACATGGTAAAACCCCGTCTCTACTTAAAACAAAACAAAACAAAACAAAAATTAGTCGGGCGTGGTGGTAGGCACCTGTAATCCCAGCCACTCAGGAGGCTGAGGTGGGAGAATCGCTTGAATCTGGGAGGTGGAGGTTACAGTGAGCCGAGATCGCACAGTTGCACTCCAGCCTGGGTGACAGAGTGAAACTCCGTCTCAAAAAAAAAAAAAAAAAAAAAAAAAAAGAAGTGCCAACACCACAGTTCTTTATATCCTCTTAGTCATCATAGTTTATTAACAGTTTTGTTTACATATTGCTTCTTTTTCCCTCTTGGCTAGACTGTGAACCTTGAAGCCCTGTGAGCTTGGTCTAGTGCCTGGAGCATTGTGGGTACCGGGTACCGAGAGAATGTGTGCTGCCAGAAAGCAGAACGCCACCACCTCCTCTCCCCTCAGCTCCTGAACCACTGCCAGCAGTGGTTCTGGAATCAACCTGCACTTTCCTTCTGCATCCTGGGGTGTAATTCTGGGTGATTGTAAATTGGTTTATGGTCTAGCTTAGATTTGAGGCCTCTCTTGAGAGAGAGAGAATGTGTGTAACTGTTTAGCTTGTTCTAGTCTGGAGCATTCTCCTTCATAGAAAAGATGGGAAATGCTGGAGATGAACATTCTCCCATTCTGTGTCATTTTGTTTATTAGAGTCTCTGTCCCCATCCCGGGGCCACTTCCTCCCTGGTTCTTCTTGCGGCTTTGGATATAGCTTGAAGACGTGCTCCTAGCAGCTCTTGCATTTTCACAAGCTCTGCTCGTTCTGTTTAGTGAGCCCAGACTACTCTCTTTGGGCCTGTCCTGTCTCAGGGGCAGTTGCTCGTGTCTTTGCACACATCCTTTACTATCTCAGCTCATCACTCCTCGTTGACAATTTGTGGCTGCCTTCTCCTGGTTTCTTCTTTAGGGGATTATTGTATTTTAGATGATCAGAATTCACATTTTAGAGACTTGGACCATGTCTTTCAAAATGCATTCCCTTTTGGGATCTCTGCCCATCATATTCCTTGGTCTCAATATCTAAATATTGTTTTTTTTTTCTTTTTCTTTCTTCTTCTTCTTCTTTTTTTTTTTTTTTCTTGAGACAGGGTCTCACTCTGTTGCCCAGGCTGAAATGCAGTGGTACAATCATTGGCTCACTGCAGCCTTGACCTCCTGGGCTCAGTGATCCTCCCTCAGCCTCCTGAGTAGATAGGGCCACAGTCTAGTACCACCATGCCCCGCTAACTTTTTAAATTATTCGTAGAGACAGGATCTCCCTGTGTTGCTCAGGCTGGTCTTGAATTCCTCCTTCTCCTTTTTATATCCTCTTAGTCATCAAGCCATCCTCCTGCCTCAGCCTTCCAAAGTGCTGGGATTTCAGTGTGACCCACTGCACCTGACCTAAATATTGGTTTTTTTGAAGTCTAGGCAAAACAACTGTTTTTGTCTCAGTTTTTTTTTTTTTTTTTTTAATTTCCCTCCTTTGAACTCGGAATTGACAAGGTTACTTCCTCCCAATGTGGTGTTCTTATTATTGTTTTTGCTAGCTGAAGTTTTTTTTGTTTTTTTGTTTTTGTTTTTTTTTTTTTTTAACATAATTTACTAGATTTTTCTTCCTGGTCAGAAGTAAGTACAGGGTAATAGTTCCCTTCCTTGTGTCTTCAGCTGTGTGAAAGGTGATGTAGAATGAGAATTTATCAGGTGCCCTGCTCGTAGCAGAAGACGCGACTTCTCTCTCACAGGTGACCTTGTGTTTGTGTTGGTGGCTTGAACTCACGTTTGTGTCTGGGCCGTTTCTCTCACTGTGTAGGAAAGAATGGTTCCTGTCTTCTCCCTGGCCATGTAGTCTGCTGTGTGTCACCACAACAATAATCTATCTTCTGGTTCTTTTTCCTTCTCTCCTCACCCAGTAGTCTCCAGTCTTAGGCGTGTGGAATTGTGTACCGGGTGGAGGATGTGTGTGTGAGCTGTCCTCTTGATTTGTAGGATCCTTCTCTTCCTCCACATTCTCTCTCAACTCCCCTCTGCCCGCTATGAGATCTGTTGACTCAGGTATATGTTGCCGTGAGTCTCATTCTGCTCAGCTGGGGTGATGAAGGTGAGATTGCTTTTGTCACTTCAAAGTGAAATTTTAGATTTGCTTTGGCAGCCGCGCAGGGTCATATGCATGGGGGCTGCTTAGGCCAGAGGCACCGTGTTGCTGACCTCCTTCCATCTTACTTTCTCTTGCTAGTTTGCCCATCTCTGTGGATTTTTTTTTAAGTAGATACTAGATACCTCGATACTACTAAGATCATGATCTTTTTCTTCTTGCCACTTGGATTTTAGCTTAAAGCCAACTTGGAGCATTTAGGGTTTTTCCTTCCTACCACTGTCTGCCTGGTCTCCTAGGGAAAGATGCCTTGTATCTTGTTGTTCTGGTGTACAGTCTGCCCATTTAATCAGTAAGTGTTTATTGTGGCTCTTCTCTACTGGGCTCTGGCCCCCGGCCTGATGCGAATAGGGCAGGCCTGTGAACAGAGCAAAGACGAGTCACTTAGGAGGGGACGACAGAGGCCAATGGTAAACTAATATTACCAACTCAGGGTTTATTTGTCAAAGCCTCCTTCGTTGTGAATAAAAGGTTAGATCTGAATTGGATCTGAGTCCTGGCTTTATCACCTACTAGCCATCTGGCCTTGGGCAAATTATTAATACTTCCTTGGGCCTTGGTTGCCACACCTGTACGATGGAGTCAGCGATGGATCCTGTTTTGTAGGGCTGCTAGGAAGCTTAAATATAGCAATATTTTCTATATATAAAGTGCACCTGGTACATGATTGATGCGGTTTATATGAAAATTCCTCTTTCTCTTTCAAAGTCATTTGCTGGAAGAAACAGAAATATCTCTGTCCCCATCTTTCAGTTTCCTACCCAAGACTCCTGTGTGGTTGACATCACTGCTGTGTGCAGTGTTCATGTCCATATAAGTCAGAAGTGGTTTGCAGCAGTGGTTTGGGGCTTTGGGGCCTCTGCTCGCTCCTTATCAATTCTTAGGGTTACATCCTCTGGGAAGATGCCAGGCCTGGTCAAGTGTGGCCTCTGACCTAGAGTTATGCAAGGCCTCTCTTCCTCCTGTGGCCAGTGCAGAAATTTCTCATCTCTGCTCTCCTGCCTCTAGCAGGAAGGTTGGCCTACATTTGGGGCACATTCGTGGCACTGTCTCAACCCAGGGATTCAAATGTAAGACCTGAATCATACTGCACCTCAGAATCCAAACCCTTTCACTTAATTTTTTAAAAAAAATTTCATTGAGATGGTAAAGGTTCAAACAATACAGAGAGATATAAAACAGAAAAAAAAAATACACACCTTTCTCTAGTACCTATTCCCCAGTAGTCAACACTGCTACCTTTTTTTTTTTTTTTTTTTTTTTTGCAGGGGAAGTAAATTCCTCCAGAAAAAAATTTAAACATCTACAATTTCATATATCCTCTCCCCTCTTCCATAAAAAACAAAACAATAACAACAAAACTATGCAAATGGGATTATGCTATGTGTTCTGTTCAGTACTTTACTTGTTTCTGAAAATTTAAAAAATACGCAAAAGAAGAAAATGTCATCCCTATTACTACCACTTAAATTAACCACTAATTAACTTTTTGGTGTGTTTGCTTCTTGTCTTTCTGAATATACTTTAAAAGCTACTTAAGTAAGGTGGAAGCAGTTCCATTTAAAAAATTAGGATGTTAAAGATAAAGCCAAAGTATTATATCATCTTGGTCCTTATCTGCTTTCCCACTTAATATCATCCTGCTGTCCCCGTCGCTGCGGATGGGGAGCTGCCTCTTTCTTCTACGACGCTGCACGTTATTCCGTTGTATGGATTTGCTGTCGTTTATCTGACCAGCCTATTATTGGTAGGCATTTAGGTTGTTACCAGTTTTTTTTGCCATTAAAATGCTTTATGAATATAATTTGTAGGATGGTTTCTTGCTGAGTAATTACTGGGTCCAAGGTTTGAATGTTTACAATTTTGATAGACATGGCTAAATACCTCCCCAAAAATACTAGTTTATTTCTCTACCAACTGAATGTGTAAGAGAGTGCCTTTTCTCCCTAGATCTTTGCATAAACCCGGGAGTTTTGTTTTGGTCAAACGTTAAATTTTTTTTTTTTTTTTTTTGCCAGTCTGGTGAGATTATCATTGTTTTTATAAACATTTCTCTTTGAGCTACACTGAGCATCTTCCATTCACCATCTGTGTTTCTTTTGCTTTGAACTGCCTATTCTTATCCTTTGTCCGTTTTTATACTGGGTTGGCGATCTTCAACAATTGATTTGTCTGAGTTAAGTTAGCCTTTTATCCATCATGTGTTGTAAATATTTTAAAGATTTGTCATCTACAGTGCGATTTTTAGGCCTCTTGACTTTTTGGTTGAGCCCTAGGCTTTTGTGACAGCTCTGGAGAGGGGGCCGACAGGGACGGTGGCCCGCAGTCGAGCCAGGCCCCATCTTCTGGGCAGTGCCGCGTGGTTGTTTTAAGGCTTTTGGTACTGGGATTCCCCGTTGTAAGTTTTAGCTTTGTTTTGGTTAGGGACTTTTCCCCATCATATTAATGAACATTAATAACAAATAGAGACTTGCTTTTGCCTCCCAACCAAATGTTTGGGAATGTGTGCACCCATGTGAAGGGTCTGTGTGGTATCTTTATCTCATCAACCTTCTAAGCCTTTTAAAATCTGTTGTTAGATTTATGTTTAGACCATGGTTCTAGGGGAGAACCATTGTCACTCCTCATTGAGCTTTGCAGAGGCTCTGAAAGGAGGATATAGTCTCTTCCCCCATCAATGTAGAGGAAAGTCAGTAGTTCAGCCAAGATTGCTCTGTCTGCCACCTCTTATGCTTCCAAGCTGGGCTAATTGAGAAGTGTGACGTCTCGCTCCAGCCTATAAGCAGCTGTCTGTAATTTTGAGAGAGGAGAGGGATTCTTCCTTAAAACCATTGCCACTTTTGTGGCTGCATCTTATTTCTTTCCTTTGCAGCACAAATCACAGTGTATAATTAAAACTATTTTCTTTGAGCTTGTTTTTTGTGTACCTCCTGCACTAAAATGTTGAGTTCCATGGTGGTCACGGGCCTTATTTGTCATATTCTCTATTATATCCTTGGCATCCTCTAAACCAGTGTGTGGCACATGCTGGGCACTCTGGGATTTCACTGAGTGATCCGTTCTGTGAGGATGGGATCAGGTGCTCGTGTGTCTCCTCCTGTGTCCCTCTCTGACTCCAGATCTTCTACCTGGCAGGGTTTCTGGAAGCCCCAGAGATATGCTCCATGGCCATAGGGCCTGAGGCGTGGATGGCTGCCCTCTGACTAAAATTTGGGGAGCTAAGCTTCGTCTCTTTAAAAAGTAACATATACTAATTATAAATAACCTAGAAAATAAAGACATAATAAAGGAAATTAAATCTGTGATTCTGTGTTTCAGAGATCATTACTTTTAACAAGTCATCGAGTCTTAATGCCTTTACTGTTTTTTGTTGTTGTTGTTGTTGTTGTTTTGAGACAGAGTCTCACTCTGTTGCCCAGGATGGAGTGCAGGCTCACTATAACCTCCACTTCCTGGGTTCAAGTGATTTTCCCACCTCAGCCTCCCAAGTAGCTGGGATTACATACAGGTGCGTGCCACCATGCCTGGGTAATTTTTTTGTATTTTTCGATAGAGACAGGGTTTCAGCGTGTTGGCCAGGCTGGACATGAACTTTTGACTTCAAGTAATCTGCCTGCCTTGGCCTTCCAAAGTGCTGAGATTATAGACGTGAGCCACCGTGCCTGGCACCTATGCTTTTATTGTTTTTATATACAGATCCAAATAAATATCCATATAGCACCGAGTTTATGCTGTACATAAGGGTTCGTAATTTTCATTTACCATCAGACATGTTCTGATAATGAAATTTAAAGAAAGTACACATTGGGATTTGGGTTGCAAAAGAAAAAATAGGATAGTATTCTAGACAATGACAGTGATGATACCTGAGAATCTAGTGGACACTCAGGAATCCACATTTCCCCATTTAATATTCATCTGAAACACCATTTTAGTGACTGTAGATTGTGTAGCTAAACTCGCTTTTAAATAAAACAACCTCTATTACTTATCTCTGGGCCTTAAGTTTGTGATATAGTTGGGATGTTTGTTTCTTCCAAATCTCATGTTGAAGTGTAATCCCCAGTGTGGAGGTGGGGCCTGGTGAGAGGTGTTTGGGCCCGGCGGGTAGATCCCGCATGAATGGCTAGGTGCTATTCTCAAGATAGTGAGTTCTTAGGAGATCTGGTTGTTTAAAAGTATGTGGCACCCCGCCCCTGTTGCTCCTGCTCTTGCCATGTGACACCCCTGCTCCCCCTTCATCTTCCACCATGATTGTAAGCTTCCTGAGGCCTCACCAAAAGCAGATGCTAGTGCCACGCTTGTACCAGCTGCAGAAGTATAAGCCAGTTACATCTTTTCTTTATAAATTACCCAGTCTCAGGTATTTCTTAATAGCAATACAAAGTAGACATTTAATAAGTTTGTTAGCTATTTCTGGTAAAGGTAAATAACTCTTGAGATGTATATTTTCTTAAAGATACATCTATGATTAATACCTGAGGATGAAATTCTAAAAGTAGAATTTTAACATCAAAGCGTTTGTACTTTAAGGCATTTTCAACTTCCATTTCTGGCTGTTGCTGTTGCAGGCAGTCTTGGGCAGATTTTGAACTCTTTGCCTTACTGTGGGGTGGTGGAAAGGAGGCTGTAGGAGCAGCCAGAGCAGGATTCAGATTCCAACCCTGCCAGGGACAACTGTCCAAAAGGTCATGAATTAATGACTCAGTGAGTTTTCTCATTTATAAAATAGGATGTTTCCTCCCAGGGAGGGGTGAAGTGGGAGAGATGGCCCATTTGAAGTGCAGTTCAATGTACTTCGGTGTACAAAAGGCTGGTTCTGGCACCACGTGTGTCAGAAGGACAGTTGACCCGTGAGCAATGCAAGGGTTAGGGCCACTGACCCCTCAGCAGTCAACAATTCACAGAAAACTTTTGATTCCTACTTTGGGAGGCCGAGGTGGGTGGATCACCTGAGACTGAAGTTCGAGACCAGCCTGACCAACATGGAGAAACCCCATCTCTACTAAAAATACAAAATTAGCCGAGCATGGTGGCACGTGCCTGTAATCCCGGCTACTCGGGAGGCTGAGGCAGGAGAATCACTTGAACCTGGGAGGCGGAAGTTGCGCACCATTGCACTCTAGCCTGGGTAACGAGAGTGAAACTCCGTCTCAAAAAAAAAAAAAAGAAAAAAAAAGAAAAAAAGAAAAGGCTGGGCGCAGTGGCTCATGCCTGTAATCCCAGCACTTTGGGAGGCCGAGGCGGGTAGATCATGAGGTCAGGAGATCGAGATCATCCTGGCTAACACGGTGAAACCCCGTCTCTACTAAAAATACAAAAAATTAACCGGGCTTGGTGGCGGGCACCTGTGGTCTCAGCTACTTGGGAGGCTGAGGCAGGAGAATGGTGTGAACCCAGGAGGCGGAGCGTGCAGTGAGCTGAGATTGCACCACTGCCCTCCAGCCTGGGTGACAGAGCAAGACTCCGTCTCAAAAAATCAAAACAAAACAAACAAACAAAGAAAACTTTTGATTCCCCCAGAACTACTATTAAAAAGTAGCCTACTGTTGACCCGAAGCCTTGCTGATTACATAGTTGATTAACACATATTTTGTCTGTTATGGGTATTTTATCTTTATTCTTAGAATAAAATAAGCTAAAGAAAATGCACATTGTTAAGAAAATCACATTGAGTAGGCTGAGGAAGAGAAGGAGGAAGCAGAAGGGTTGGCCTTGCTGTTGCAGGGCTGGCAGAAGAAAATCCCTGAATAAATGGATCCACACAGTTCAAACCCAGGTTGTTTAAGGGCCGACAGTACTTAGTAGCCACTTAGCACAGAGCACTGCCAGCGCCCCTCGGCCAGCAGCCTGCTCCAGCACCTTGCTAAGAGGTTGCCGAGGCTCACCTGCAGCAGCTGCCCTCCCGAGTCCTCTTTCCTTTACACCCTGCAGAGCACCCGGGCCAGCCATCCTCCATGTGGTGCAGCAGAGGCACCGGTGGTCCAGGAGGCGGAGAGGGTGGCCCTGGCCTGGAGGCACGGTGGGTTAGTGTGTGACACACGTGGCTTTCCCCTGACCCCCAGCTGCCTCCTGGGAGTGAGGAGGAGGTCTTGTTTGACAACACGCACCACATACCGCACCACACACCCACAACACACTTGGTGCCAGAATGAGCCTTTTGCATCGCTCTTGGTGCTGAATCAGTCTGTCTTGGGGAGGGATGTCTTCCTTCTCTCATTACATGTGCATCCCCGCCCCCAGCTGCCCAGCTTTGGTGGTGTAGTGAGGGAGCGCCTAGGGCTGGGATACCACAGCCTGCTTTCCTCCCCGTATCCCGGGGTCCCCCCTCTGTCCAGTGCCCAGAGCTATTAGTAACACTTTCATTGAAATGGGTGTAATGGAATCCCAGTTGCCCACCCCAGTGGAACTCCAACACATGAGGAGTGGGGAGCAGAATAATAATAGCAAACACGGATGCAGTACTTATTATGCCAATCATTATTCTTAGTTATTTACATCATGCACATCTATTAACTCATCTCATATAGCAACCCCGTGAAGTAGGGGCTGTTACTGTCCTATTAATGGATAAGGGAACCAAGGCACAAAAGGGTTGGAAACTTTCCCAAGTTCACATAGCTAGTGAGCAGTGGCGCTTGTGGAGGGGGTCCTACTGAGGGCCTGGGGCCTCCTCCTTCCCAGTCTTGTCCTCATATCCACCTTGCTGGCAAGTGAGACGTCAGGCCCTGGGTGCCGGCTGCTTTCCTGTCCTCTGGCTCAGCCAGGCTTCTAATGCCGACCACTCCTGAGTCTTTCCACGTGGCTCCACAATGGCAGACTCGCAGGAGGAGATGAGGGGAACCATGCACACCCTGAATAGGGGGAGGGGTCCTGTCCTTCTTCCCCTCAGGTTTTGGCAGAGACAGAGAGGCATAGGACTGTATTTAGGCAGCTCCCGCAGCTCCCTTACTGCCACTGTCCTAGAGCTTCCTCCCCAGGCAATGGGCTCTGTGGCTTGACCCCCTGCCCCTGCCACAGTTGGCAGGGGGCCTTGCCTGTTGCATTGCAGCTGAGCACACGCAATCATTAACCTTTTCTACGTGTAAGATCATTTCAGGCACAAACTGTGTGGGGCTGAGGTGAGTCACAATGTTGGACTGGGACTTAGTTTGGTCTTAAAATATTTCACAATTCCTCCAGGCATTCCTTGACTAACGATCTGTGGTCTTTCAGTGGGAAGACCCTTCCTTCTTCTAGTCTCCAGTCCTCAGAGCTGTGGTCCAGGGCCTGTTGGCCTCCACTGCTCATGGCCATGCCCATGCCCAAGGTGCGGGGGCCTTGGCTTCTGGGTGGGCCCCCAGCCTCACTCTGCTGGTGGCCTCTGGCAGTGCCCTAGGAGTCCTGCTTTCCTTCCCTGTCTCTTCTCTGGCTTGGCGTGCAGGCCACCTCCCCTGCTGTTCTTTACTTAGCCCTGTACTCCAGATTAGCACATTCTTGGTTTCCTCTCTCCAGGCTTTCTGCGCTCCACACTTGTCCACAAAGCCACTTTGGCACTTCAGGGCTGTGCGCCCATGACGTCAGCCAGCCTGCCTCACCCATTTGAAGGTCTTTCATTGCTTGGGCTGATTTTCCTATCCAGTCAGGGAATTCTGATAAACATGTGCCTGGATGAATGTCAATGACCAGTCCTTTTTTTTTTTTTTTTTTTTTTTTAAATTTAATTTAAGTTCTGGAATACAAATGCAGGATGTGCAATGACCAGTCTTCATGGGAAATTCTTGCTGTGTTTCTCTAAGAAATTAAAAATACTACCTTTTCCAATTCAGGACAGAAAGGACAGCTCACCCTCACTCAGTCACTGGGGGAGAGTTTAGTAGGGAGAAGAAGCAACAGAATGAGGCGGTATTGGCTCAGAAATTCCTAACCACTAGGTGAGGGAAGGAAGAGGGGAGGGAGTAAACAGAAATCAGGTTAGATCTTGCCCATTAGAAACTCAGGTTGGGCAGATAAGGCATAAATATGCAAAAGGGTAAATTTTTTAAAAGTGAAAACTACCCTGTATAGAGTTTCTGAAGCACCTTCAAGGATATTATTTCATGAAGTTGAATCTAATTTTACTGATGAGGAAACCCTTTTCAGAAAGATAGGTGGGCTTGCCTGACACAAGCTAGGAAGTGCAGAACTGGGATTCAAAATGCCCGTAATTGCAAAACCCAGGTTCACTGTGCTACACCCGCCTCCTCTAATGGGTAGAGAGTTTGTGCAAGTCTGGAAGTGCGATGTGAACCCAGCCCTTCTTGCGCAAACTCTCCTTTGCCTTGTACCATGCACTCTTAACGTGTCTAGGGCAGAAAGTGTGGAGGTTGCAGTGGGCACTTGCAATTCAGGGGGTGCCAAGGAGCATGCATTTGGATTTGGACCTTGGTGCATCCTCACTTAGCACAGCTCTGGTTGGCGGATGTCCTGGTGGTGGTCACTGCACTGAAGACAGAAACCCAGCCTACAGTCTTGCTAGTAACTTGTACTGGTTACATCTACATGCTCCAGGCTCTACTCACTGGTGACGGAGGGACCCCCCGTTCTGTGGCATTAATGGTACTGGTTAACAGTGATGAATGCCTTTCTGACAATAAAGCACTTTTAGAGGTATTATTTCATTAGATGCTCATAATGTTTCTGTGAAGGGGAGGCTAGGCAGGTATCATCACTCCTAAATGCATGTGGCACAGACTCTGAAGGCAGACCTCTCTGTGAAGCTGTGCAAGAAGAAACTGACAAATTTCAGACTGGGCCAAGTCTTCCCTGATTGTAGCTCTACAACCATGCACTGCTTCTGAGTAAATCTGACAACTTTAATTCTCTTCTGGGCTCCAGTTCTTATGTGCCTGTAGGGGGCGATCGAGGTTCTTTCTGCGTGGCTGCTCTGGAAAACTTGTTCCTCCTGAACCCTTTGAATTTAGCACTCTTACAGCATATAATCTCACTGGATTTTAAGGATTTTCTGTGTTTCCCCTCATATCTTCTTCTGCCCCCACTAGCCTAGGCTTTTCCAGATCAGGACTGTTCTATTTGGTTTTGACATTCAGTGCAATGCATGGCCCATAGTAGGAGCTCAGTAAATGCTTGTTGGATTGAATTATATACCAAAGAAACTGGCCATTGCCTTCTCTTGCTCCCCTTAGAGCATGGGAAAGTAAACTTTTTTCCTGGTACATCCAAATGAATGAAGTCGAAGGCTGGGCGTGGTGGCTCACACCTGTAATCCCAGCACTTTGGGAGGCCAAGGTAGGTTATCACTTGAGACCAGGAGTTTGAGATCAGCCTGGCCAACATGGCGAAACCCCGTCTCTACTAAAAACACCAAAAAATTAGCCAGACCTGGTGGCTCACACCTGTAATCCCAGCTACTCAGGAGGCTGAGGTGGGAGTATCATTTGAACCTGGGAGGTGGAGGTTGCAGTGAGCCAAGATTGTGTCATTGCACGCCAGCCTGGGCAACAGAGCAAGACCCGGTCCCCAAAACAAACCAACAACAAAAAATCTCGAAGGAAGTTAAAGGTGGCAGAACTCAAGACCCATGCCGTGTCCTCATATGGCCACAAGGTGGCAGTGTGACCTCATGGGACCCTTGCCTCCTGCACCTATTGGCTCCAGCCACCTGTTACTCCATGGTATCTAGCCATTGATTCCTTCTAGACACCTGCTTGGGGAATTGCCTCTGCAAAGTCAGTCAGAGAAATCTTGGCTTCCAGCCTCCTCTAAAAACTGGGTGGTGTGGTGGAAAGCCTTGGTCTTTGGAATCTACCAGGCCTGGATTCCAACCTTGGCTCTGCCTTTTCTCAGAAACTTAGCCTTGGGCATGCTACTTCCCTGAGCCTCAGCTTCCTCATCCTGTAAAATGGCAAATGTACAGTTAGGAAAAACCCAACATACCATGGGCCATAGCATGAATGTATGCCAGCTTTCTTGTTGGAAATGCTCATTTGCCCTTCCCTGCCCCCTGCAAGCTGGCTCCATCGTGGCCATCTGATCTTATTTGCAAGCTTCAGACACTTCCTAGCAGGTTCTTAGGCCTCCCTGCTGTATCACCCCAGCTCCACTCCATCTCAGTGTCAGCACCTGCTTGCCCCATTCCCCTCTGCCTGCCTGCCTTCCCTCTGCCTGTCCATTTCCTTCTCAGCCTGTCTCTTGGACACCCCAGCCCTCTGAATGTCCAAAGCAGTTGGAGTGTAGACCATATAGGGCTCTTCTTGACTTCCCATGAAGATGCTAAATCTGTGAGTGTCGTTGTCTTAATTATTTTGGCACCTGTGCTTGCACTTAGCAGACAATTGGTGATAAAAATGACAGCTATTAGTGAGCATATATGTCAGACACTCTGTGAGGTGCTTTGTGGAAATATTTCACTTAATCCTCACAACAAATATGTGAAACAGAAGCCATTATCCATCCCCACTTTACAAAGGAAGGGTAGATCAGGATGATTTTGGCTCCAGGCAATAAAAAATTTCACAAAAAGCAGCTTAAACAGTAAGAAGAGTTTATTATCTTGTCAAAAATAAGTCCTGAGGGATCCCTGGTGATGTCAGCAAGGATCCAGGTAGTTGCCATCTCTCCTGGTTGCCTTCCTTGGTGCATTGGTTTATCCTCTTAGGCCCCCCTTACTGGTAATGATGTGATTGTCATGGTCCCAGGTGCCATATACAGGAGAGAGATGTAGGTTTCTTGGGCTCCCTTTAAGAAGCCTCTTAGCAGATTTCTTACAAGGTTCTTGGCCAGTTGGGTTGTAGGCTCGTTCCCAAGCCAGTCACTAGCAAAGGGACTGGAATTAATGAGACTGGCTTAGACAAGTCAAGATTGAACCCCGGAGGCTGGTGAGAAGCCAGCCTTCTTTAATACCCCCAGCCAACTTGTCCAGGGAGAAGGGGTATCAGCGAGGTTCAGTGAGTTAAGTAACTTGCTCAGGCTTGGAAATCTAGTAATAACTGGATTCAAATCGGCATCTAGCTGACTTCCAAGGCCATCTGTTGCCTGGTTGAAGTCAGCCGCAGAGGTAGAGAGAACATTACTCTGGATTTGTTGTGCTGGGTCTGAGTAATTGAGGAGGTGCCTTTTCCTCTGGACTCTGGAGTCTCTCTTCTCTCTAGCCCCCTTTCCCATACTGTATTGGTTTTTCTCAGTCGGCCTTTCTTCCTGAAGCCCCTTCACCCCCTGCTTCCCAGTACCTGAGTGCTGTTTGCCTTCTAGAGTAGACTTCATGGCCTAAGCTGGAGACAGGCCTAAGCTGGACTGAATGGCCCGAGGGCTGATCTCAGTGTAGCTGTCAAGGCCCCAAAAGAGTCATCGTGAGATTTTATATAGAGCAGATAAGGAAATGCAGAGGCCTCAGGAAATGTGCCAGGGGGGCTGGTAGAAAGGGCCAGCAGGAGTGGGGGGTTTGTGGTGTGTCGGTGGCAATGTCAGGGCATGCAGGCCGGGGGCTTAGAGCAGGGCCATGTGATAGCACAGTCACTCAGGAAGCTGTTTGGCCTGCAGATGCTTCAGGACTGCCCCAAGGCCCGCAGGGAGGTGGAGCTGCACTGGCGGGCCTCCCAGTGCCCGCACATCGTACGGATCGTGGATGTGTACGAGAATCTGTACGCAGGGAGGAAGTGCCTGCTGATTGTCATGGAATGGTAAGCAGCCACTGTTCGGGTCCCGGCCCAGCCTGTCCCCTCTCCTCACTCAGGCACGTTGCCCTCTGAGGACAGCCCAGGGATGGGCCTGAAGCCTGGAATGTAAACACTTGATTTTTTGGGGGTCAGTAGAGAGTGGCAGTGGGCTGTTGTGTTCTCCGGATCTCACTGTGGCTTCATTTCAGTTTGGACGGTGGAGAACTCTTTAGCCGAATCCAGGACCGAGGAGACCAGGCGTTCACAGAAAGAGGTAGAAAGGGTCTGTTGTGGGAACAGGTGCAGGCAGGCAGGGCAGTGGGGGTGTGAAGGGGGCCTCTGCAGTGCCTGCTCTTGGGGAAGGGTGTTGAGGCTGCTGTCCCCTCCAGCACACTGCAAGGGCTGCCTCAGCTGACCAGGGCAGCTCCTGGTGGCTTTGTTTCTGGGGTGGGTGGTGGCTGTGGGGAGCCTCAGGCTACACAGAGGTGGGACTGGTGCACTGGGTTTTCAAGCCTAATGACATGTCCTTGTGACTTTCTTTCCCACTCTCTCTTCCCTCCCTTCTACAGAGGCATCCGAAATCATGAAGAGCATCGGTGAGGCCATCCAGTATCTGCACTCAATCAACATTGCCCATCGGGATGTCAAGGTGCCAACTGTTCACAGCCCTGAGCCCGAGTGCTGTGGGGGCAACAGGGGGGCCTGGCCACCCCAGGGATGGTTGCCAGGCCACCCGATGTCCTTGCTGCCTGGTTCCTGAGCATGCCATTCTCTGCCCTGTAGGGCCTTGCCCTCTCTGCCCATGGGCAAACTCATAAACCCAGTAGTGAAGCATTCTCTGACCCCACTCAGCCCTGTGGTTCTCCTCAGGCAGAACCCCCCAGTCACACTGTTGGTTTCTCTGTCTCTGTGGTGTTTACTGTGGGTTCTGTGTGTCACTCTCTTATCTCCAGGCACTCTGGAAACCCTGCAGAGGCAGGCACTTGCCCATAGAGAGCTGCCACTCCTTGTAGTGGGCAGTGCGTGGGCTGGGCAGACACCCGCAGAGAGCTGCCACTTGTGGTGGGCAGTGCCCGGGATAGGCAAATGGTTGCTGGATGAGCAGAGGAAGGAAGGAACCAGCACCCTTTTGTTTCTGATAGCCCCTCCCAGGTCCAGCAGGGTTGCTATTTTTCTGTCTCTCTTTCTGTAGCCTGAGAATCTCTTATACACCTCCAAAAGGCCCAACGCCATCCTGAAACTCACTGACTTTGGCTTTGCCAAGGAAACCACCAGCCACAACTCTTTGACCACTCCTTGTTATACGCCATACTATGTGGGTAAGTCCCCAGGGGGCCCAGGGACCTAGTCTTTTCCCAGAACTTTTCTCAGCCCCTCCTCTTGACTGTCGGGGGGCGCCGCAAATCCTAGGAGAGTTGTGTCTATGGCCCCTTCTGGTGCTGGTTCTGCTGGGACCTGCTGAGAAGCTGGGCTTGTCAGAGCGAAGCTACAGTGGAGGAATTGTAAGAAAGGATCTGCTGGGATCTTTCTGAGAAGAGCCATGGTTTCCATCAGATTCTCAGTGGAATCTGGACCCAGGTCTTGTTCTGGAGCCTCAGCTGATTGGCATGGAAAAAGCTTTCAAAGCATGTTCAGAGCATCTGTGAAATTA
Organism: Papio anubis; assembly: GCF_008728515.1. Lineage (NCBI taxonomy): Eukaryota > Metazoa > Chordata > Mammalia > Primates > Cercopithecidae > Papio > Papio anubis. Next base: position 154,981,215 of record NC_044976.1, on the reverse strand, counting down.
AATGGATGGCATAGGTCGGAAAGTCTCATGCAGTTCAGGATCTTTAAAATCTTAAGATCCTAGTTCCAGGGTTTCTCGTGGAGGAGGGTATTCTGTTCCAGTCCCTGGGCTGGGCTTCAGCTCTTCCTTCTGCACCCCAGCTGCTGCCACCTCATGATAGGCTGAAAGTTGGGATGGGGAGCATCTGTCACAGAGAAACTGAGTGGATCACAGGATTCTGAGGGCTGGCCCACCCATGTTGACCTTTGGTTTGCAGCTCCAGAAGTGCTGGGTCCAGAGAAGTATGACAAGTCCTGTGACATGTGGTCCCTGGGTGTCATCATGTACATCCTGTGAGTGTGCTGGGGAGAGCACTGGGTGGGGCAGGGAGTCAGGGCGGCCAGTACTTCTCCAGGACAAGAGGAAGAGGCAGACGTTAGATTCCTCTTTCTACAGGGGAGGTCCCCTGCGTGCCCCTTCTCTCAGTTCCGATAGCTAAGTGGTGGGTGTAAACCAGCTCATGGACTGGAAAGTGTGCGCCTTAGATACTTGCTATGCTGGATTCCCGGGCCCCGTCCTTGGCTTTGTATGTTGTGCCTGTGTCAATGAGCCCTGATTTCTCTGTGACCTTTACAAGGAGAAGAGCCTGTTTCTCATCCTGTTCCTGGTGCAGGGCCCCTAAGTGACAGCTGTTGTGTCTCCCACTTCCTTCCTCCCGTTGATGCAGGCTGTGTGGGTATCCCCCCTTCTACTCCAACCACGGCCTTGCCATCTCTCCGGGCATGAAGACTCGCATCCGAATGGGCCAGTATGAATTTCCCAACCCAGAATGGTCAGAAGTATCAGAGGAAGGTAAGAATCCAGGCTTTCAGGACAAGGGGAAGAGCCTCTGTGTGTGTGTGTGTGTGTGTGTGTGTGTACACACAGACACACGTATGGGCCTCCATCTCATGTGCCTGGTGTAACTGTGGGTTAACACCTGTGCCCATGCCTGCGGGGTGCGTCCTGCCTCATTTTGCCTGTGTGGAGGGCCAGTGGCAGGGCCGAGGCTGTGGGGCTGTGCAGGGCCTATCAAGTGGTAGAGCCGTCGTGGTCCTTGGGGCTAGTTGTTCAGGCAGCCTGCCTCCATGCAACCCCTCTTTGAATCTGGTTTCCCCATGAAAACTGGGGAAAGGAGCAGGCCAGCGAGAGTGGCCCCTGAGCTGTCACTGCCCCCTGCCCCATCCCACAGTGAAGATGCTCATTCGGAACCTGCTGAAAACAGAGCCCACCCAGAGAATGACCATCACCGAGTTTATGAACCACCCCTGGATCATGGTAAGCTCGGCAGACTGGGGAACCTTGGGTCCCACGGGACTATTCCACAGGACAGAGTCTTAGGACCCTGCCCACCCCAGGCTTTCACTCGGACCCCTTTTCTGTCTTCTCAGCAATCGACGAAGGTCCCTCAAACCCCACTGCACACCAGCCGGGTCCTGAAGGAGGACAAGGAGCGGTGGGAGGATGTCAAGGTGAGGGGCACCACTGGGCGAGAGGGGCTCCGGGTGGGGTGGGCGGCTTGCGGGGATTGCCCAGGTGTGAGGCATGGTGCTGGTAGGGGAGAGCTTGATTCTGCCTCTTTCATCCCAGGGGTGTCTTCATTACAAGAACAGCAACCAGGCCACTTGGCTGACTAGGTTGTGAGCAGAGAATTCTGTGTTCCTGTCCAAACTCAGGACTGTTTCTTAGAATCCCTTTACTCCCTGGGTCTCTAACGGGACCTTAAAGACCATCTGGTATAATGTTCTCATTTTGCAGAAGAGAAACTGAGGCCCCAGGGCAGGGGGACAGGCAGTCTGCTCAAGGTCACGCAGCTGGTGACTGGTTGGGGCAGACCGGACCCAGGTTTCCTGACTCCTGGCCCGGGGCTCTTCCTCCTTTCCTGCGGGGTCACTGGGGGGCTCTCAGGGAACAGCAGCAGTGCTGTAGCCAAGCTCTCTGCTGCTCAGTGCTGGGGTGAGGCTGCCGTTGTCAGCGTGGACCACTAAGCAGCCCGTCTTCTCTCTGTGCTCCCACCCCTGCCGCCCTCACCCTGCTCTTGTTGTCTCTGTCTCCCACGTGTCTCTTCTGCTCTTACATCTCTCTTCTGCTGTCTCTCCTTCCTGTCTTCTGGCTCTCTCTGTACCTTTCCTGGTGCTGCTGTGCCCCCAGGAGGAGATGACCAGTGCCTTGGCCACAATGCGCGTCGACTACGAGCAGATCAAGATAAAAAAGATTGAGGATGCGTCCAACCCTCTGCTGCTGAAGAGGCGGAAGAAAGCTCGGGCCCTGGAGGCTGCGGCCCTGGCCCACTGAGCCACCGCGCCCTCCTGCCCGCGGGAGGACAAGCAATAACTCTCTACAGGAATATATTTTTTAAACGAAGAGACACAGAACTGTCCACATCCGCCGCCTCTCCTCAGCTGCATGGAGCCTGGAACTGCGTCAGTGGCTGAATTCTGCCTTGGCTCTGACCACCCCAGAGTGGGAGAGGTTGGGAGGTTGGGAGGCTATGGAGAGAAGTGAGCAAGGTGCTCTTGAACCTGTGCTCATTTTGCAATTTTATCAGTAATTTGACTTAGAGTTTTTATGAAACCTCTTTTGTTGTCCTTGCCCCACTCCTCCTCTCCACCAGACGCCTTCCTCTCTGGATACTGCAAAGGCTTGTGGTTTGTTAGAGGGTATTTGTGGAAACTGTCATAGGGATTGTCCCTGTGTTGTCCCATCTGCCCTCCCTGTTTTCTCCACAACAGCCTGGGGTCGTCCCCGCTGGCTCAGGCGTTCTGGGAGCTCAAGGCCACCTTGGAGGAGGATGCCATGCACCTCCTCTCTCGGAGCCCTCAGACATCTCCAGTGTGCCAGACAAAAAGGAGTGAGTGTGTGTGTGTGTGTGTGTGTGCACATGTGTGTACGAGTGCGCAGATCTGTGCCTGGGATCGTGCATTTGAGGGGCCAGGGGCAGGCAGGGCTGCAGAGGGAGACGGCCCTGCTGGGGCTTAGGAACCTTCTCCCTTCTTGGGTCTGCCCTGCCCATACTGAGCCTGCCAAAGTGCCTGGGAAGCCCATCCAAATTCTGAACCAGGCCCTCTGTGGCCTGTCTCTGTTCGCTGGGTTCCGGGAGGCAGAGAGGAGTGACCGGGCACTGGCACAGCGATCAGGAAGACTGGACCCCCAGCCCCAGGGCCCCCTTCCCCCCACTTAGTGCTGGTCCTAGGTCCTCTGAGGCACTCATCTACTGAATGACCTCTCTACTTCCCCTTCTTGCCATTTATTAACCCATTTTTGTTTATTTTCCTTAAATTTTTAGCCATTTCTCCATGGGCCGCTGCCCAGCTCATGTGGGTGAGCCTGGGCAGCTTCTGTTGACAAAGCTTTTGCATTTCCTGTGTTTCTCCTGGGTTCTGGGGCATCAGCCAGCTACCCCTTGTGGGCAAAGGCAGGGCCATTTTTGAGGTCTTCCCTCAGATTTCCATTGTGTGGCCTGGTGGGTCAGGGGGAGTCTTTGCACCAAAGATGTCCCGACTTTGCCCCCTTGCCCATCAGCCATTTGCCATCACCCCAAACAACTCAGCTTCGGGGCCGGTGAAGGGAGGGGCCTCCCCCAGCACAGTCGAGGAGCAGCTGGGGTAGGCTGTCTGTGCCATGGCCCCCCACTCCCCCTTCCCTTGGAGGGAGAGGTGGCAGGAATACTTCACCTTTCCTCTCCCTCAGGGGCAGGTGGTGGAGGGGCACCCAGGGTTGTCTTTGTGCACCGGGGAAGGTGCTGGGTGCCTGCAGCGCCTCCCTTGTCTCAGATGGTGTGTCCAGCACTCGATTGTTGTAAACTGTTGTTTTGTATGAGCGAAATTGTCTTTACTAAACAGATTTAATAGTTGAGAGTTTTTCTTTCTCTTTCTTCCTGGGGCTCAGGCGCTAGCCCCCAATGCCTCTGTGTGCAGAGGGGTTTTGTTGGGTGGTGGGGGTGTGGGTTGGGGGTCCTGGGAGAGGAGCAGAGGGCCTCCTGGGCGAGCAGGAGCCAGCACCTCATTGGTGAGGACCTGGGCAGGATGTGTGTAGGGCATCCTCAAAGCAGGGCAGGGAGGCTGCAAGGCTCAAGCCCATCTTCTTTTGCCAAATGCAGAATCAGGAGCCAAGCTCTTTTTGGCATATGATTCTTTGACCTACATAACCACCACCAGGTGCTGGCACCTTTAGCCTGTGAAAGCCGACTGGTATAGGGTCCAGGGAAGACGGGGTGCTGGTGAATTTTGTTGAAATCCTGGAAAAGATACCAGGGGAGCAGGTTAGTGTAGTACCGGCACTCTCCAGGAGGCGGTGATAGGGGTCAGGCAGAAACCAAATGCTCTACCTCGGAGCTAGAAGAGAGCTCAGGATTCCTGTGGCCCATTCTCAGTGCACAGATGAGAAGACTGAAGCCCAGAGCTGGGGCCACGTGATGACTTGACCTGCAGCAGAGCCCAAAGTGGAAACTGGGCTACCTGCCCCATTGCAGTCCCTCCGGGTCAGACGGGAAAACGGCATATCCTTCGCTGTGTCACCCGCATTTTCTTACGTGGCCCTCAGAGCTGCCAGCGAGAGACAGTATAGGGTGGCTGCTGATTGCTGTTTTAGTGTGAGGAAAGTGACTGAGAAGGCGGGATAATGTGCTGCAGCTGCGTGATGGGATTGGAAATCAGACCCCGCTTCCCCCTGGAGGAGAGACCTGCTTGTCCCCTCTGCTGCCAGAGGGACCATGTCTCCACTGTCAGCTCACGGGAACATCAGGCCCTGGACCTCCTCTTCATGACAATGGTTGCTGAAGTTGGTTCTTGCCTTGAGACACTACTCATCACTCTAAAATCACAGCTCAAAACAAAGCAGCATGGGGGTTTGCTTTCAGAGAAATCCATTTATTGTGTGTGCAAATATGGAGGTGTTAGAAGCAATAACCCGAGAAGGAGGAATGAGGGGTGGTAGGAGGGAGTGAGGGAGAGAAGGAGAGGAAGTTGTCAGAGTTCTGCTATCTTTAGAAGCTGTATTAGTTTCCTGTTAACAAAACTTCTACCATATTAATTTTATGGCTTAAAACAACACAAATTTATGGTGTTCCTGTTCTGTAGGTCAGGAGCGTGATAGGGTCTTACTAGGCTGGCTGGAGTCCGGGTCTCAGCAGGGCTGGATTCCTCTTTGGAGGCTGTTTCCTTGCCTTTTCCAGTTCTGGAGGCTTCCTGCATTCCTTGGGTCATGGACCCCTTTCTCAATCTTCAACTACAACCTTGCGTTTTTCTGATCCTTCTGTGGTCACATCTCTGACCCAGCTGGTGTGATAAGATTGAGCCCAGCCAGATAATCCAGGATGATCTCCCCATTGCAGGGCTCTTAACTGTAATCCCATCTGCAGAGTCCCCTTTGCCATGTAAGGGAACATAGCCACAGTCTGGGACCAAGACGTGGGCATCACTGGGGGCCAGGATTCTGCCACAGAGGCCCATCTCACAGCCTTCTTGTGCTTGTGCCCAATGTTGGCCCTTGTGTTTTGCTTCCTTCCCTGACTCAGCCCAGTTCAGGAGGATGCTTCTGTGGTCAGCAAGGATTCAGCCTGGGGTTGGCTTTCAGGGAAAATGGCTGGGGCGAAGGGCCAGGAGGGGTCTGGCGTGGTTAGTGGGGTCTTGCCACACCTTTCCACCCCCCATGCCCATGCCCTTGACCTTCCATGCTGGCGTGGCCCTGCGAGTCCCTGTTTCTAGGGAGAACTTAACACCTCTGCTAAATGCCTGGGTAGGATGGCAGTGGAAACTTTTGTCCCTAAGGGCAGATGCTGACTTGCATGAGTTCAGGAGCAGGTGTGCTTCTTGAACACCCTTAAGTGGTGTGAGATGTAAAGAGGAGCCTACAGACACTCCTGGGCCCCTGCCAAGCACCTATGCTGGGCTCTTCCCCTCCATCTCTTCATCATCAGAACCCTCTGAGGTAGTCAGTCTCGTCTCCAGCTTACCTATAAGAAACTAGCTCAGAGGAGTAAAGGGACTTGCTCAGCATCACACAGCTAGTGAGGGATTCTGACCTGGATCTCCTGTTTCCAAGTTGAGAGCTTTTTTAACAAAGCACGTGGACGTCGTCTTGGTAAGCAAGTGCAGAGGGGGCGGGGAGGAGAGGAGATATGAGGCTAGATTCCGCTTCACTGAGGAAGGTCTAGTTTTCTTTGCTATGGAAGGAGGGTGATAATCCTAGGCCCGTGGCTGTTTTAAGGAATTCAGTGAGATGGTGGACTGATTGATTTATTTGAGATAGAGTCTTACTCTATCACCCATGCTGGAGTGCAGTTGTGTGATCTTGGCTCACTGCAACCTCCGCCTCCCAGGTTCAAGCAATTCCCCTGCCTCAGCCTCCTGAGTAGCTGGGATTACAGGTGCGTGCCACCATGCCCAGCTAATTTTTGTATTTTTAGTAGAGATGGGGTTTCACCATGTTGGCCAGGCTGGTCTCGAACTCCTGACCTCAGGTGATCTACGTGCCTCGGCCTCCCAAAGTGCTGGGCTTACAGGCATGAGCCACTGTGCCCAGCCTAGTTGGTGGATTTAAATGCCTCCTAAAATGCCAGCTGCCAGGTGGCCTTTATCACCAGGAGGGTCCCACCCCTCAGTGGCTGCTCAGCAGTGGGGGCACAGGGAGCCCCAGGCTTGGAGTCGAGTCAGTGGCCTAGGCCTGGTCCATGTTCCTGCCCTGAGCTTCAGGGAGGGTCTCTGTGCCTTGGGGTGAGCAGGTAGTTGGGTTGGTAAACAATAACAGTAAATTTGGGGGTTTCCTTTGACTGGGTTGGAGACAGGAAATGCAGGAGGCTGTGAGTGACGAGTGGGTACAGTGGGTAGCAGGTAGGTCGGGTAGGTCGGGCCTGCTCAGGGTGTGAAGGAAATTCAGTTATTCAAGGGAGGAGGGTGAGGGTGGTGAGGCTGGGGAAAGTGGCTGGCCCACTTACTGGTGAATATAAACAAACCCTCTGGGCACTGCCCAGGTGGGGCAGAGTGGGGACAGGGGAGGCTTTGAGGGGCAGCCACTGCATCCTCAGCCCTGAGAATGCAGCTCCTTTCGGCCTCTGTCTCCGGACGCCTACATTTAGGGGCTCCAGCCACCCCTGGGTCCTTTTGCTGACTTCATCTCCCTGTCGCCTCCCTGCACGCAGTCGGAATAGTGTGGCTCCCCAGCATACTCGACCGCTAGATAATCCAGGCACTTGGTGTATGCCCTGTGCTTTGGGAGAAACAAATGAAGTGTAGGGCCCAGTTCCTGCCCTTGAGAACCTAGTTGGGGAGATACAAAATGCCTGTGTGCAGAAGCAAGTGACTTTGTCTTTCCTTTCCCTGTACCCACAGGCCTGGACACATTAGGGACTGTTCCAGACTGTGAACAATGTGTCATCCAAGCCCCGGTGGCATAGGGCAGCTGCCCAGGGGTTTTGAGATGACCATGAGTGAGGTGAAAAAACCAAAACAAAAAAGCAAACCACACCCTGGATCCTCGTCCTCTGGACGAAGACCTCACATCCATGCCTTGTTGGGGAGGATTTCATGAGGATTAAATGAGGCTGTGCCAAGACTTTGAAAGGTGGGGGAAGCGCAACTCATATGTGGAAAGATAGGACTGCCCCCGAGCTCCGGGCCACCATTCAGACAGGTCAGTGCCTTGGCCTTTTCAGCCTAGGCTGCTCTTTAAAAAGAAGACCTTCAGCCACTATCCAAGAGTAAAAATGCCATTTTCAACATTCACCTCATGTTGAGCACCTCCTCTGTGTCACGCCCAGTGCTCAGGACTTTGCAGACACACAGATGACTCCAGAAGTGGGTCTAGCCTTTGTGGAGCTCAGTGTAGAGGAGTGGCGGGCGTTGTAACAGAAGGAGAACTGATGCTCTCCAAAACAAGAGCAGAGGTGTTTGGGGTACATAAGATGGAGCTGTTCTGTTAGAGACCCAGGAGAGCTTCCTAGCAGCCCTTGGAGCTGGCACCTGACTGACAGTTTTGATGGTAGAAAATGGAACAGCATGATGGAAATTTCCCCATTGCATTTCTACTCTTGCTTCTCTCTGCAAGAGCTAGATCCTTCCTTCTCCAACAGGTTCGCCCCTCCTGTCTTTTGGTCTGAACTGCTGTCTGCTCATCTTGTTAGCTTGACCTTTGACCCCTCATGGGTTCTGCTCAGAGAAATCTGATTTATGTCCCACTGTGGGGTGCCCTTGGGGTGTTTTCTGTCCATTTTCCCTTTCCAGCCCCTCCAACTTGGATTCCCTTCATAAATGATGTTTGCTCCCTGAAAACCAAAATTTGGGGATGTGGTCTGATGGGGATTTTGCCACATTTCACCCAATTCATTAATTTTTTAAGAAGTGTTACAGTGGTACACCTTAAACTTAGATCTTTTGTAGTCAGGCACTTTATGAATCATCATGGAAAATGATGACATTACATGAAATTGGGAGCCCTCCTGGAAGAGCAGGATTGTTAGGGGCTTCCTTGTCCCTCTTCCCTCTGCCTCTAAAAAGCCTTTCTCATCTCTTTGTCTTCATGGTTCTTACTCCACCCAGTTTGAAAGTGGAGCCCTTGGGAGCCTCCCTGGCACTTCACACAAGAATGTCAATATACTTGGCATCCACCCTTTCCATTTTTAACACACCACCATCTGGAACCCAGGATTACCTAGGAATTTACTTGTCTCCTCTAGAGGGAGTCATAGTTGCCTGGAAGGTAAGTTACTGCCCAGAGCCTCTGGCCAGGAAGTCTTTTGGCTGTCAAGCCTGCAGGATTTCAGGTGGGGCTGCCGAGGTGGTGGAACCTGTGTATGATAAGTCATTTTTAGGGACCAGGGCTGCCATGCAAATGCATTTGTTTGCATAACTTTCTTGCTCTCAGGGACAGTAAAGTTTCCTACCACCATCCCACACCCCTGCCAGGATTTGCAAGTGAAATACCAGGACTGATTTTCCCCTTTCCCCGCTCACGAGTCCTCCTTCCTTCCTAAGTCCTCCCCCACCCCTTGGTTTTGGTGTTGTCTCTGAGGTCCTGTGTGACCAAATACTAGTCTCAACCTCTCTGATCCTAGGATAGTAGTGTTCCCAGGACCCGGATATGCAAAGTATCTGTACAAGTTTATGCAAATGAGCATCCTGTCTGGGTGGCTCTGGTCCTAGCCCAGGGCAGTTACTAGCTCTGACTACTGCTGTCTGAGTGTGTGAAACGTGATCTTGCTCCTTCCTCTGTCCAGGCAGCTGTGGGTCTCTTGTTCCTCAAACAGCTACCGCCTCTTGGGGTAATAAGGCCTCAAGTTTCAGAATGAGCTGAGTTCTCTCAGCCCTTACCCTCTGATTTGGAGACATGTGGTTCTGAATTCACCAGTCAAAGGTTTACTTTTTAAAGAAACCACGATCTCATCTAAGTCTTAAGACCGAGACCTTGGTTAGATGGAGTCTGTGGTGCAGAGAGACCTGGTATTTGTAGTAAGACCTAGAGGGGCCTTTGGTTTTCTGGCACTCAGCTGTCTCCTTTTCTGGTCACAAACCTATTCTAAGGAAATGGTCCTCATAGTGAGACTCTAGCCCTACCCACCCACAGGAGGGTTGAGGGCAGGAGGGAAAGGATGACAGCCAGGCATTCTTTGAGCCGTGTGCAAGGAAGAGAAAGGGTAGATGAGAAATTCAGTCTGATTGGCTTATTTCAGGCTTATTTCAGCTTACTCAGGGTAGGTGCTTAGTATCTGTTGGATGGATGAATGCATCTAAAGGAAAATTAACACAAGTAATTTTAGTAACTCAAACAAGACATTATATATACATATACAGACATACAGAGTGAGGTGTGAACCTTTCTCTTTATAATCTCCACCTCTGTGATGCCAATTCCCCCTCCAGAAATAACTTCATTGAATGGCTTTATTTTTTTTGAAATTTTTATCCAAAAATTTGTTAATTTATCTAGATACAAATATACTTATAAGCACAACTGAGAAATTTCTTTGACAGTTATAACAAGTATAAATGGAATCATTAGGCATATTGTTCTGCAAGCTGCTTTTAAAAAAGTGTGATAAAATACACTTAACTGAAAATTTACCATCTTAAACATTTTAACTGTACACTTCACTAGTATGTTCACATTGTTGTGCAACTGACAGAACTTTTTCATACCCATTAAACAACATGCAACTTGCTTTCTTCACTTAGCATATCTTGTGAATTTCCATGACCAAACTCATAGAACTATCATTCTTTTTTTAAATAGTTGCAGAGTATTTTATAATATGATGTGCCACAATTTATCTGCTATGAATGGATATTTCCCCGCCTCTTTTCTTTGTCTTTTAACCTCATTTGCACTGAAGGACTACCTGCCCCCCTTTTTCTACTGTTTATATAGATCTCACAAATATCTTGTACAGTATCTTTGAGCACATGCGTAAGGATTTCTGTAGTAGAGATCCCTAGTAGTGGAATGGCGAGATCTAAGGGTATACGCATTTTAGTTTTTGATAGGGACTGTCAAAAAGACAGTATTGATTTATGAATGAATGCACTTTGCATATTGCTTTCCAAGTGAGAGCTTTATGAAAGGGTTTGCTGTCAGCAGCAAATCTGGGGGTAGAGTCAGTCAGCCGAGAGTAAAAGGGCATTTGTAGCACTTCCCAAAACTGATAGATGTAGACCTTTGGTCACATTGTGGGTGAGTGGAAAAGTCAGATGTAGAGGGGTTTAGGGGATTCCTTCAACATCTCCCCACATCAGTGGCCCTGCTCACTCAATTATGGTTATTTGCATACATTTTGGGCGTGTAGGCAGAATGGCTCAAAGACAAAAATCTGAGGTTCAGCCTTGTTCGGCCTCCTGGTGTTTGATCTTGACCAGGCTACCTACTTCTCTGACTGGCATGCAAACACCTGCGGGGGATGACAGGTGTGCACATAGCGTAAGTGACATAAGGCCGACTCTGGTGGGTGCTGTAAGACAGGCCCAGAGTGCTGTGGGAAGTTACAGAGCACATTCCTCTGGTTAGGAATAGCAGGGAGGAGAAGGCGGCTTTGACTCGGGGTCATAGGTGTTGTGGAGCACACAGGACACATGCAGGTCCCACTATATAGGAGCTCACTAGACAGGAGCTCAGCCACATTGCCTCCCAATGTGACACTGATTGTGTGCCCAGCGCTCTGCTGGGTACCGAATCTGAGGCATCAGTCTTGGGGATGGCTTGGGATACGGTGGTCAGTAGCTCAGTTGCATATGGCACAAGATAAATCTTTGGAGTTACTCTAAGCTGGGTCCCAACTATAAGCAGAATGACTAGTCCTCTCTGAGCCTCAGCTTGTCAACCCAGTAAAATGAGAATTATTATTGAGGCACCCATGAACATGTGCCCCACAGGCCTCCTATTATGGGGAGCTTAATTGTCCAAGGACCCCAGCTACTGCGCTCTGAAATTCATTGTCTCATTTGTGTGGAGGCCACACTTCCTTCTTCCTGCTCCCAGTGACAGCACAACAGGGATGCAAAGGCACAACCATTCCTGGGAGAACCAGGACTCGAAGGATGGTCAGCTTCGCCCCTGGCAACTTCATAGACACTTGTGCCTGGGGCCCTTGTGCGCATCCTCCTTTCTCTCTTTCCTTAGTCGGGTCACACACTGTCTGGTGGTTCCCCAGCCTCGCTTCACACTCCCTATTTTCTCTCATAAAGAAATTTCCCCTAACTGAACCCTTGTATGTGTAACCCTGTTTTGGCATCTGCTTGGAAAATCTAGACTACGGTATTATCACCAACCTTAGAAGGTGGTGAGGACTAAATGACAAATCAGGTAAAAAAAATCATATGAAAGACTTAGCATAGTTAAATCATTTAAACAATTATGGAAAAGCCTTAGTGTGGCACATAGTTAGCACTCATTATTATCAGTATTATGTAGTGCATACGGTAGCCACCATCGTACTGGTGTGAGCAGGTTGATTTAACTTAGGAGACTGCATTTAGGAGTCAAGAAGCCTGTTTTCCTGCCCCTTCCCTGCTCCATCATCTCCTGAGTTCTCTATCCCCTCACACGTGCCCTTTTTATAAGAGTGGCAGTTGTTACTGTTAATTCCCTAGGCTGGCCCTGGACTCCTCTTTTTGGGATAAAGGTGATTAACGCTGTGTGGCTTTCGTTGAGAAGGGAGGCTGCTACGAGGGTCTGCTGCAGGGATGTTCAGACCCAGTGGATTTGTGGCTCTCTAGCCCCGCAGAGAGGAACCCCTGCCCTGCTGAGCTGTAGGCTTGCTGGGAGGTAGCAGGAGTAGGTGGGTGGGTCACTGAGGGGTGCTGGCAGCCGGGCAGAGTTGGCGGTGGGGGCTGAGGGAGGATGATGGGAAGACAGTGAGCCTCCGAGTGAAACAGACCATGAGAGGCGAGGTGAGTCACAGGTTTCTCTCAAAACCCCCATACCCATGGTCTCTAAAATGTGCTGAAAGTGGAGCCCGCCAGCCCCAGCCTAGGCCCCAGTTCTAAGAATGCCTCCCCTTCTCTCCCTCCCACAGTCGCCCAGATTAATCAGGCCCTCAGCTTTGGGGGGAATCGTGCTCTTATAAGAATGCGGCAGAGAAAACCGCTGGGTTGTATCCCAGCAAAGGAGGCCACAGAGATTAGGGCTGATTGGGAGGAAATGTGAGAACAGCGGTGTCTAGTTTAGGTTTTAGAACCTGGCTCTTCCTGCTCACACCACCAAAGAAAATTTGGCTTGAGAGAATCAAGAGAGGTTGTGTGGTGTGTAGCCTGGAACCCCAGACTCCTACAGTTCTGGATTCATGGTCTTGCTCTAGCACTAGGCAGCCCAGAGCCCTCAGTGTTTTTATGCCTCAATTCCCCCATTAGTAAAAACAGTGATTTAAGAGCATCTTTGTCATAGTGCTGTTGTGAGAATGAGATAGCGAAATCAGTGTTAACCTTTAGCCCAGTTCCTAAATTAAAGCCCTAGGAAGAGCCTCTCAGCTTCAGTTCAGAGACCGCCAGTTCCGCCTTGTGACTCTTTCTTTTCTTTTGAATTTTTGATCTCCAGTGACTCCATAGGAAGTGAAATAATTATCCCCATTTTATAGATTTGTAAACTGAGGCTCAGCTTGATTAAGTACCTAGGAAACAATCCTTTGTAGTACAGGACCCTGGGGTTCAACGGAGGTTTATCGCCTCCTTGGGACACCTCCCAAAGGCAAACGGGAGGCAGTGAAGGCATTTGAAGCTCAGAGAGGCTCAAGGCCAAACCACAGCTTAGGGACCTGCAAAGTTCACGGAGCTGCAGAGCTGGACAGGTGCGGTAGAAGCCACTTTCCATCCTCCAGGTCCTCACAGTGGAACATTTCTCAGTTATCAGCAAAACTCATTTTGAGTGTTGTTCACATGTGACTTTTTCTTTTCTCTCTCTTTCTTTCTCTCTCTCTTTCCTTTTTCTTTTTCTTTCTTCCTTTTTCTCCTTCTTTCTTTCTTTCTCTCTCTTTCTTTCTTTTCTTTCTTTCTTTCTTTCCTTCTTTCCTTCCTTCCTTCTTTCTTTCTTTTTTCTTTCCCTTCCTTCCTTCTTTCTTTCTTTTTTGTCTTCCCTCCTTCCTTCCTTCCTTCCTTCCTTCCTTCCTTCCTTCCTTCCTTCCTTCCTTCCTTCCTTCCCTTCCTCCCTCCCTCCCTCCCTCCTTCCTTCCTTTCTCTCTCTCTCTCTCTCTCTCTTTCTCTCTTTCTTTCTTTCTTTCGAGGGAGTCTCACTCTGTCTCCCAGGCTGGAGTGCAGTGGCACGACCTTGGCTCACTGCAGCCTCCATCTCCTGGGTTCAAGTGACTTGTGCCTCAGCCTCCCATGTAGCTGGGATTACAGGCACCCGCCACCACACCCGGCTACTTTTTGTATTTTTTAGTTGAGACGGAGTTTCACCATGTTGGCCAGGCTGGTCTCGAACTCCTGACCTCAAGTTACCCACCTGCCTCAGCCTCCCAAAGTGCTGGAATTACAGACGTGAGCCACTGCCCCCTGGCCACATGTCACTTTTTCAATGACATCTACCCTTATTGTCTGATTTAGAACTGCAATTTTCCCTCCCACCTTTGACTCCTCACTCTGGGCACTCTCTATAACCCTTCATGGCTCTATTTTTAAAAATAATTTCTATTGAATTACTCTGTACATACACATAGTTATCCTACTTAATTTTCTCCCATAGATCTGATCACTTTCTAAAAATCTGTATAACTTGTTTATAATGGCGGACGTGTAACCTCTACAAGGGCAGGGATTTGTGTCTCTTTTATCCATGGACACATCCCAGTGCCTGGCACATAGCAGCTTTCAGCTACTTGTTGAAAGTTGGTGGGAACCTGCTGGCATCCAGTACTCTTTGCAGAGAAAGAAGATGAACCTCCCTGACTTGACAGTTTCGTGGAGGAAAACACAAGGCGCTGTATGAGTCAGTGCCAAGGGCTGTGGTAGAGATAGCAGCACGTGCTGGGGCCAGGAGCAGGTCCCCAGAAGTCTGTGAGATCCAGGGAAGCCCTCCTGGAGGAGGTTAGTTGGCACTCTCATTTCTTTAGCTCCCCCAGCAGCTGAGACAGCTCCCCTTGCCCTGATAGAAGGAAAGCTTCACTCTTTCAAACCCAGATCCCTCCTGCTCTTTCTGCCCATTTCCTCTTGTTCTACCCTCAGTGGGTCCTGTGGCGGTAACCACACTAACCATTCCAGCCCATCTCATTCCTCACCCCACCGTCCCAGCAGGCTAAGTATGGGCTGCTGCAGACAAATTGCCCACAGGCTTGTACAGCCTGGAAGGGGCAAGCAGCAGACAGCTTGCTCTCGGAGTAGGGTTGAACCCATGGATGCACATCCTGGCATTTGTCATGAAGCCCAACACATAGATGATGCTCAGTAAATATAGGATGAGTGGATGGACAAAGCTGAGAGTTAAAAGATGCCTGGAGGCCAGGTGCAGTGGCTCATTTCTATAATCCCAGTGCTTTAGGAAGCTGAGGCAGGAGGATTGCTTGAGACCAGGAGTTCAAGGCTGAAGTAAGCTATGATAGCACCACTGCACTCCAGCCAGGGTGGCAGTGCCCTAAAAAAAAAGAAGAAAAGAATAAAAAAAGATGCTCTGAGAAGGCATTTAAATGATTCAGCCTCTGTCTAGACACAACAGTGGCATCATTTAAACACATTTCTGTGTTTTTTTTTTTTTTTACTTAACTATGTGTTTGTATTTAGCATTTTATTTTATGCCACTTTTCCCAAATGGAAGCTTGCATGATCGTATTCTGTGTGGCACAAAATCAAGGAAATAGGAAAATAATAACGAGAATGTAGGGAGAGGAGGATACATACCAAAAGCTCTCACTCAGTGGAAACGGGTGGAGCTGAAACCCGGATAGTAAAGCCTGCTGTTGTCTAGATGTTTAGACCCCCTGCTCCTCCAATGAGCCGTTCTGAGGGCAACCCTGGGCCACAACCCTATTGTAGGTGTAGGAGTATGTCACTTGGTCCTCATGCTTATAGGAGAAGTGCAGTGTCACAATTCTTATGGGGTCCCAATTGCTCTCTGTGTTTATATTAATATCACATGTCCCTAAACAGGCATTTTGAGGAGTAGGTTGAGACATGGGCATTCTAGGGTATTTCTGAGTCATAGAATCTCAGGGCTGGAGGCCCCCGAAAGGATACTTTTGTTTATTTCTCAAACATTCTGAAATCATAGATCACCAAATCATAATATTTGCCATGCTCCACCCCTGCAAACTTTTTACTTAAAAGATGTACTGACTCCAAACCTCTGAATAGCCATATATAGAGCACAAACTGAGGGGATGGAATTGTTTTAGGTATTGTGATTGCAAAGAGAGAACATTTCATCAATCTTCACTAACAGAGCGTAGAGAACTCTATTATTTTTCCCAATTCTCATAGCACACCTGCAATTGTTTTCATAGGATCTAGACTAGAGTTCCATGAACTCTATAATTGAAGTCACCAATCCCAGAATGTACTTACTCCCAAGAAGGAGTTCTGTAGCCACATTGGAAACCACACCCCTTTCTTCTTGATTTGTCCTCATAGGACATGAAGAGTGGTTGGTGATGCCTCTTTAGATTCATTCTGTGATAACTTATAACCCGAGGCTTTCATGGGGAAACCAATGAATGCTGAACTTCAGAACCTTGACTTGTGGCCGGATGCAGTGGCTCACACCTGTAATCCCAGCAGTTTGGGAGGACAAGGCGGGTGGATCACTTGAAGTTAGGAGTTTGAGACTGGCCTGGCTCACACGATGAAACACTGTCTCTACTAAAAATACAAAAAGTAGCTGGGCATACTGGCATGTGCCTGTAATCCCAGCTACTTGGGTGGCTGAGGAAGGAGAATTGCTTGAACCTGGGAAGTGGAGGTTGCAGTGAGCTGAGCTCGTGCTGCTGCATTCCAGCCTGGACAATGGAGTGAGATGCTGTCAAAAAACAAAAAACAAAAAACAAAAAACAAAAACCAAAACAACAACAACAACAACAACAAAACAGAGCCTTGACTTGCAAGGACCCTTTGCTTATTTGGTATCTGTAATTTTTATTTTCTTCTTGAAGACAGCTTCCAAATTATTCAAGCTTTGGGCCCCACGAAACCTGGATGAACTGCTGCTTGTATTCCATTGTGGAATAAGAGGCTGACTATACACTCAACTCCTTCCCCCTTTGGTAGTTGTTGCTGGGAAGTGACTGCCCAGCCAGTTACATTTCCCAGCCCCTCTTGCATCTAGAGGACTTGGTTCTAGCCAGTGGAATGTGGGCAGAAGGAACATGACCACCATCCCCAGGCCTGACTTAGGGAGACCTTCTGTGCAATCCTCCATTATCCCTCTTTTCTTATTGTCTGGATGCATGCTGACATCTAGGGCAACCTTGGAAGCCATGCATTGACAGCAGCAAAGTGTAGTGGAGTCTGACTCTGTTTTTGGTATTTGTTGACAGCTTTCAAGCCCACCACTCCTCTAACCCCATCTGCCCCATAAGCTGAAAAGAAGTCTGAGCACTTCCTTCTTTGGCACTGGCAGGATGTTCAAACCGTGCAAATCCAAGCCTGAACCCGGAGATCCTTAACCCTATGCCTTCCCCTAACCATCGTAAAACCCAAGCCAGTTGCCCGTCTTGTCTCTCTCTCAAGGCATTTTTGGACCTACCTGGGAACCTGCCCAGCTCTCCCTAGAAAGCCCTATTATGTGAGCAAAAACCCTTTTATAACTTCTTGGTGCATGCATGGCATCATCTGTCTTGATGTTTGAAACACATTTGGGGTGTGTGGGTCCATCCTGTTTCTGAAGAGTGACTAACCCAGAGCCTCCATCAGCATGAGTGACTGTGTGGAGCAGAGCTCTTGCTTGTACCTCTCCCCACCTCCCCTCACTGCTGCCCCCTCCACATATATTCTTTCTGGGAATGAGAAATAAACTCCTGTGTGTTTACACTACTGAGATTTCAGGGCTTTTATGTTATAGCATCTAGTGTTACCTTAACTAGCATACCTGATGACAAAGCTGTCTGTAGTTCTAATCATTTTCTGTCTAATTAATGCCAATATCCCCAGTAGCTTTTGGGAAATCAGAAAAAAAGAAATCACTGGGTATTTTTCTTTCTGGCTACAGAGAAGGTGCTGACCCTGTCTTGCAAAGAGATTGTGGATAGTGAAGACTTGTGATTCAGGATACAGGAAGAAAGGTGTCACAGTTCTGGAATGATGGATCGTTTCTTTGGTTTACAGTAGTAATATGTCTTTATTCATTTATAGTATTTTCCCATGGAAAAAAGAGGGGATGGAGGAGAGGGTTAGCATATGTCATGAAACAATAGGGGAAGGAAAGGAAGAACCCATTACAGCAGAATCAACCATCAGATAAATGTACCCCAGTGAGGGAGTCACCCAGGCCCAAGGGAGCTGCAAGTCAGGGATGAAGGGAAGGGCTGAATCCAGACAGGTGCACACTTTCCCACCCTCCTTCCTTCTATACGCAACATTTACACAAAGCTTTGGTTTCTGGCAATACACATGGAGATACATTTGTACCATCTTTGGCTTAACAAGCCTCAGCTTCTGTGACACGTTTCTCACATCAACAGAATAGTTCCAATGTGCGTGCTCCTCTCCTTTCTCAGTCTCCCACTCACTCCCACTTTCTTTGTGGAAGGCTCCCTCCTGCTTCTTTCTGTCATAGGAATGGAGTAGAGTGGATTGGCAGACTGTTAAACCAATGGTGTGTGGGCAAGCAGAAGAGAAGGCAACAGTTGTTAGGATCCAGTAAGCATTCACTGTTCGGGTCCCACCTTAAGGCTGTGAATGGTACCTGTTGGCACTGTGCTTAGGAGATACTGTGTCAGGAGGAGCCTGTAGATGTGGACACAGAGTCAGATTTCAGAGGAGCTGCAAAGTCATGCCTGGTGAGACAAAAGTACCTCAAATGTGAAGGCTGAGGCAAGACCAGAACAAGTGGCATAGTTGGGGGTCAGATTATGGAGGGTAGAGAAATTGAGGTTCACTCCAAATGAACAGATACTTTTGCCTGATACCTGACTTGCGTGGAGACAGCAGACTTGAGGTCATTCTGGTCCAGACAAGTGGCTCATTTCATATGGTCACTGGACTGGTAGGTATGGATTTCCAGCAGACTTTTGATCACATAAGAAGTCATCAAGATATAGCTGTCTTCTATTACTTCTAGTTAGGAGGCGGCCTTTTGTTTTGTTTTGTTTTTTTTGTTTTGAGATGGAATTTCACTCTGTTGCCTAGGCTGGAGTGCAGTGGCATGATCTTGTCTCACTGCAACCTCTGCCTCCCTGGTTCAAGTGATTCTCCTGCCTCAGCCTCCTGAGTAGCTGGGATAACAGGTGCCTGCCACCACACCCAGCTAATTTTTGTATTTTTAGTAGAGACCAGGTTTCGCTATGTTGGCTAGGCTGGTCTCGAACTCCTGAGCTCAAGTTATCCACCCACCTCGTCCTCCCAAAGTGCTAGGCTTACAGGTGTGAGCCACCGCGCTTGGCCATCTAACTAGGAGAAGGACCTTGATATCTGATATACTATGACCTTGACCTTCCATGTTTAACGTTTTGTCAACTTGGGCAAAGGTGTAGAAAACAAGTTTAAAAGGCAGATCAATTGCCCAAAATACCTAAGAGCAAAGCAAACATGGATGAGCGTGTCATTAATTTAAAAAGCTTCAGTGTGCAACAGAATGAAAATGAGGCAAATAAATAGTTGAGATAAAAAAGGCTTGAGATTTTAGCTGACCCCAGGGTATTAGTTTCCTAGAGCTTCTGTAATAAACTACCACAAATTGGGTGGTTTAAAACAATAGAAATGACCAGGCATGGTAACTCATGCCTGTAATCCCTATACTTTGGGAGGCCGAGGTGGGCTGATCACCCGAGGTCAGGAGTTCGAGACTAGCCTGGCCAACATGGTGAAACCCGTCTCTACTGAAAATACCAAAATTAGCCAGGTGTGGTGGTGCATGCCTGTAATCCCAGCTACTTGGGAGGCCGAGGCAGGAGAATCGCTTGAACATGGGAGACAGAGGTTGCAGTGAGCCAAGATTGTGCCACTGCACTCCAGCCTGGGCAACAGAGTCAGACTGTGTCTCAAAAAAAGCAAAAACAAAAACAAAAACAAATGTGCTCTGTCATAATTCTGGATGCTAGCGGTCCAACATCAAGGTACCTGCAGGCACGTTTCTTCTGAAGGCTCTGGAGAAAATCCTCCTTACCTCTTTTAGTTTTTGGTGGTTGCTCGCAATCCTTTGTTCATGGCAGTATAATTCCAATCTCTGTCTCTGTCTTCATGTGGTTGTCTTTCTGTGTGTGTATGTCTCTGTGTCCAAATTTTAGTCTTATCAGGCCTGGTCATCGGATTAGGGCTTACTCTAATCTAGTGTGACCTCATTTTAACTTGATCACAACTGCAAAGACTCTATTTACAAACACAGTCACATTCACAGGGTCACATTCACAGGTACTCGGGGGTTAGGACTTGAACATAATTTTGGGAGATACAGTTCGACCCACAACACCCAGTATGGTCAACAACATGGTGCAGCTGCCACTGAAGGATCAGCAATAGTGGTGAGGCTGCATCACAATAGATGATCCTGGAGAAGGAGGAGGATCCTCCTAAGCTGCCTGGACCAGGCCAGCTCCAGGGCTGTCAGCAGGACTTGGCTCCTCTGGCTTCCCTTGGCTCCATGACCTCACACTCCCATCTTCCCTTTCATCTTTTTGGCTGTTCCCCCTTGGTCTCCATTGCTGAGACCTCTTCCTCAACTCAACCATTAAATGACCGTGTTCCTCAGTGGCTTAAACTTTCTCTTCTCAGTAGCTGGTATTGCAGGCGCGCACTATCATGCCTGGCTAATTTTTGTATTTTTAGTAGAGACAGGGTTTCATCATGTTGGCCAGGCTGGTCTCAAATTCCTGACCTCAAGAGATTCACCTGCCTTGGCCTCCCAAAGTGCTGGGATTATAGGCGTGAGCCACTGTGCCTGGCCTAAATTGGGCTCTTTATTGTAGTCCTTTTAAATTAAATTAAATTTAATTTAAGTTTTTAAAAGACTAGTGAAATGCAGTACTGGGAAGCAGGGAGAGAGGATAACAAGGAATTTGATCTGTACCTGACTGTGAACAATCAATTGAGATAAGGCGCTACCTTTGGGACAGCCAATTCCCACCCCCTCTGCCCTGACACTTTTTAATTTTTTTAAACCTAGGCTTCCTTCAAGATTTCCAGCCTCAGTAGGTGGCACCACCATCTGTCCATTTGCCTGTGAAGTCCTTGATTTCTTCCTTTCCTTCACTCCTCACATCCAGTCAGTCACCAAGTCTAATTGACTTTACATTTGAACTAGCTCACAAATGTGTCTACATAATGTCCTAGTTATTTTAACTATCACTACCCTGGTTTCTGGCCACCCTCTAATTTTTTTTTTTTTTTGGCTTGGATTACTGTAACAGGTTTTGAAACGGTCTCCCAGCTTCTGGTTTTATTCTCTTCAAATCCACTTTCCATACAGCAAGCTGAATGCAAATATGATCATATTATTTTCCTGCTTAAATCTCTCCAGTGGAATCCCACCCTCTTTAGGATATGAGTCAACCTCCCTAACGTGGCCTGCTAGACACTGCAAGCTCTGACCCCTACTTCTCGAGCCTCATTTCTCTTTATTCCCTCTTCTTTCTGTCACTTCCTCTGCCTCCTGCTTTCTCCCCCACATTTTTCACATGCTGTTCTTTTAGCCCAGCACACTGTTCCTCCCTTGCTTTATATAATTAACTGACACTCATAGTTCAGGTCTCAGCTTAAATGTCCTTTCTTCTAGGGAGGCCTTTCCTGACCCACAATTTGCTTGCTCCCATCAGTGCCTGTCACCAAGTTGCACAACTCCAAGGGTGAAATTTGCATTGTATTATGTGTGAATGGTGCCCCTGAAATGGGGCAATGCATGAGCCAGCACACTTTGTTCCTCATTGTCACTGTTTAATTGTCTTCCCTCCTGGACTGCAAGCTCCAAGTCAGATTCTCTGATGTAAGTTTTGTATAAAGTAAGAACTCAATCAATATTTGTTGAATTAATAAATGAGATCTTAACAGAGAAATGGCTAATTGGAATGTGTACAAGAAATATGAAACAAATTTCTGGAACCCTCCTCTCTTACAGAATAATTTAAGTAATTGAAGATATTTAGTTTGGACAAATGAAGATTTAGAACAGATATAATAGCTGCTTTCAATATTTGTAGGGCTAGTATGTGAAAATAGAATACATTTTTTTTTATCCCAGAAACATAAATAAAAGAGCTGAAGACAGGTTATAGGGAAGCAAATTGAGGCCTGATAATAAAATTGAAATAAACTTCCAATCCTGAGAGTTGTCCAGAAATGGAACAGATGGCACCCAAAGTAATGAGTTCTGCTTCACTGCAAAGATTGAAGTCTGTAGGATCGAACTCCATCTGTAGGATCATTGAAGGCAGCAGCTGGACAAGAGAACTTTTGAGGCCCTAACTCAAAATTTTATCTGTGATTGTATGGCTGTGGGGAAAGTTTACTTTTTACTTGAACTCAAGCATTTATGTGTGCTGGGGACCACTGGAAACATGCAGAGATCTGCACTCATCCCTGCGCTCAAAGATGCACAGCCAGGTTGGAGGGACAGTGTCAAGTTCACACTCTGAAGGCAGAACCTTGCAGAGTATCACCAAGTGTCTAAATGTTCAATACAGAGTGTGGTCTGGCGTTATGCTGGAAGGCATCACAGAAGGGGAGGGGCTTGAAAACGGTCACAGTGGATGGGGAAGAGGTGGAGAGGAGGGTCCACTTTAGGAGGAAGGGGCTGATGGTGGAACCTGAGAGAGAAGCAGACGTGGCCAGTACACAGCCGGCGCGCCTCATACCTTTCATTTACAGCCTTGGAGTCTGCAGTGGGCTTTGCATTGCTCTGATTTCCTTAGCTGAAACCAATGAGGAAGATGGGATGGGGCTGGCCTAAAATGCAGGAGTCATGTCCTGTGGTGAAAGGGAATGAACTCCTTGTCTATCCTGAACTCCTTTAAATATTCGGGGTTCACTGGGTGAGTCGGAGATGACTTAGCTGCTCAGAAGGAGGAAGGGAGTAGGGGAAGCCCCGGATCAAAGGTGCCCAACTGTTTATAGCCTCAGAGCTCATGTGTCTATTTTGTACATCTTTTGGCTGCAAGTAACTGAAAACCCAATTACCAATGACTTAAAGGAAAAATTATTATCTTACATATTGAAAATGCTGAAGTAGTTCTGATCTTGGATTGGTTAATTCATGGGTTTAACAAAAACATCGCTGTCCTACTTCTTTCTGTTATTTTGTTTGTTGCTTTTCACATGTTGATTTATCCTCTTTGACTGAGTCCCTTCATGGTTCCCAGAAGATTTTGGCAATTCCAGGCTTCAAATGTGGACATTTAGAGGCAGGAAAAAAGCATAGTTTCCTTGCTTTTAAGAGTAAGAAAATATTTCCCGATACTCCTTCGGTCCTGGAGAGACTCAGACCTCTCTCCATGTTTTATTGTCCAGGTTATATCACAAACCCTTTCCTAAATCAGTCACCGGACAGGTGAATTACCATGGAAGGGGTCCACTTACCCTGAAGCACATGGATGCCTGATACCTGAACAAAATCAGGGTTTGTTATCATGAGAGAGAAGGATGTCATGTTTTCTCCTGAGTTAGGATGCTAAGTTCTTCAGGGATAATGGAGACCAGGGTAGAGATGAACCGGCCAGTACTATTTGCATTACCTGAGCTGGGGGCCCCAATCGGGATATGCTGGCTGTGCTGGGGTAGCTGTGGTTGGTTCCTTGGTGGGGACTGAGATTCTCACTGGAGCAGTAGGTTGTACGTGCAATCAGATGACCTTTAAGGCAACTTACAACCCTTACCATGAGCCTAGTATTGTGCTAGGCCCACAGCACAGTGTCTATTACAATCTTCATCTCAAATCTGCAAGTGAAGAATTATTCTTCCTATCTTCAGGTAAAGGATTAAAATTTGTAACTTACCCAAGGTCAATAGTAAGTGAGAGTGGGAATATGAAATCTGGTTAGTCCACGTATAACATAAGTGTTTGTCCAGTGTATGTCTCACTATGTCTTTCTTCCAACTTAAAATCTTCTATGAGTCTGGAACAAGCCTGGGAGTGTGGCTTAGACCTGTGCTTATCAAACTCCCTTTGGCTAAGAGTCAGATTGTTAAAACATTTTAATCCATTATGGATCAACATTTTTTGTAAAATATAAAAAAAGAAATACCAGGAAAATGAAATGAAAATATAATACAAAACACAGCCCTGTTTTAAATTATTCAGTATCTCACACACACACACACACACACACACACACACACAAATAATCCATCAAATTGCTATAAGATTTTCCAAACTCTTAATTTCTGTACTTACCTTGCCACAACCTGGCAACAAACAGATCATGGACCAGCCCTGGTCTTCAGCCCACATGGAGTAGCACTGATTCAGACAGCTTTCTGCCTCCGTCCTCTTCCCTGGGCTACAACTAAAGATATTCAACGATTGGATGCCTTTGCTGAGGTGATGGTGGGAAAATTACTGGTTGTAATGTTAAGGCAAACATCAGAGGAAGAGATTAGATTTTGCCCGTTGTTTTCATAGGGACTTCTGTTTTCTTTCTTCCTTTCTTTTCTTTTCTTTTTTTTTTAGAAGAAGAAAATTTTATTATTCAGTAAGCATTAACTAGAATGGGATGTTCGTCATAGGCAATTTGCAAATAGATTGCAAAGTCAGAAAACAAAATTCACCCTTCTATACAGACAAGCCCATACAATCCTTTTTCCGTACACGTTCTCAAGATAAACATGACTAGTCCTCAACTTGACTAGTCCTCAAGGGAGAGGACTTGACTGCACTATTGGTTACACATCCTAGATTCACCTGGTAGCTGGGGTGACCATCTGTGTTTGCTAATTGGATTTATCCAAAGGAAAAATAAATTTGTCATATCTTTGTGACAAGAGGTAGTTTTGGAGAGAGGTGCCTGCCCACGTTAGGCTCCTACTCTCTAGAAGAGACGGGAAGTAGGGGCACTATCTTCCTTAATGATTGCATTTCAAAGAGATGGCTCCCAGGTACTTGAGAAAGACATTGCTGAAGGGAAGAAAGCTGGCAAGAGGCTTATTTACCTTTTAAAAAGATTTACATAATTTCAAACAGGTAGAGAAAGAACTTATAAGTTTTCTAAAGTAAATGGTCACAGGGAAAATTAAGCCTCTTTTTTGAAATTTTAAGTTCAGAGGTACAAGTGCAGGTCTGTTACATAGGTAAACGTGTGTCATGGGGTTCTGCTGCACAGATTACTTCATCACCCAGGTATTAAGCCTAGTGCCCATTAGTTATTTTTCCTGATCCTCTCCTTCCTCCCACCCCCCACCCTCCAGGACGTCTATTTTCATCAAGAGATTTATATTAGACTTGAGAAAACAATTTCCTTCTTTCTTTCTTTCTTTCTTTCTTTCTTTCCTTCTCTCTCTCTCTCTCTCTCACACTCTCTCCTTCCTTCCCTCCCTCCTTCTTTATTTCTTTTCTTTCTTCTTCCTTTTTTTTTTTTTTTTTTTCAGGGTCTTGGTGCTGTCATCCAGGTTGGAGTGCAGTGGCATGATCACGACTTACTGCAACCTCAAACTCCCAGGCTCAAGCAATCTTCCCACCTCAGCTGCTCAAGTAGCTGGGATTACAGGCGTGTGCCACCAAACCTAGCATGTACCACCAAACCTAGCTAATTTTTTATTTTTTCTTGTAGAGATGGGGTTTTGCCGCATTGCTCAGGCTGGTCTTGAACTCCTGAACTCAAGCGATCCACCTGCCTTGGCCTCCCAAAGTACTGGGACTACAGGCATGAGCCACTGTGCCTGGCCCCCTTAGGAAGCAATTTCTTGATGGTGATTTCCCATCTTTTTGCTGTGTAGGAAAGAGACTGAGCTCCATGGTAACATGTGAGACAGAAGAGACTCAAGGGACTAAGAACCTGTGCCTTAAAAGGAAGGTCTGTTTTGGAGATTTGCTGGAGGTTCCCCATTGGACGTGTCATTGAATGATGATTCATCCTGGCCAAAAATAAAAGCTTCTTGAGCTGAGTGACTCTAAGGTTGTGTGTGGTTTATACTTAGGCATGCATTACTTTTATGACATAAAAGTGACTTCAATCTGGTAAGATATATTTATAAACATAGAGGTCCTTTCATTTATTAGGAAATTCCAATTGTGCTAGGGAGTCTTTCCAAGAAACCTAGATCTATTCTCCTTTAAGTTTTAGGAAATCCAAGCGGGGCATGGTGTTGTTCCTGTAGTTCAAACACCTTGGGAGACCGAGACAGGTGGATCACTCAAGGCCAGGAGTTTGAGGCCAGCCTGGCCAACATGGTGAAACGCTGTCTCTACTAAAAATAGAAAAATTACCCAGGTGTGGTGGCATGCACCTGTAATCCCAGCTACTCAGGAGGCTGAGGTGTGGGAATTGCTTGAACCTGGGAGGCAGAGGTTGGAATGAACCACTACACTCCAGCCTGGGTGACAGAGTGAGACTCTGTCAAAGAAAAAGTTTTAAGAAATCTGGAATGATCATTTGTCCAGTATATGAAACTTTGAGAATATGACACATGTGGAAACTAGAATTTATCAGAAACTCCAGGATGCTCAAATATCTTCTCCCTCTCTTCTTCATTCACAAATGATTTGAACACTTATATTTTTCCTTCTACTGCTTTCTACTGATCTCCCTTCTACTGCCATGAGTCTGATGGGCTTCAGTACCATTATGGCTGACCAAATGTGACTTTTCAATTCTGTGACTTTTATATTTCCAATGACCTTTTCTTTGCCTCTACACAGTAATTTGCTCTAATGGTTACAGATTGGATTTTGTTATTCCTCAATAACAAACGTGGTAATAATAACACGTGAACCTTCAGTGAGTTGTAATCTTTGTGCTGGTCAAGGGTCTCACCTTGATGTTGATGGCTGCTGATTAAGGTGGTGGTTGCTAAAGGCTGAGGTGGTTGTAGCAATTTCTTAAAATAAGACAGCAGTGAAGTTTGCTGCATTGATTGACTCTTTCACAACAGATTTCTCTGTAGCATGCGATGCTGTTTGATAGCATTTTACCTACAGTGGAACGTCTTTCAAAAGCGGAGTCAGTTCTCTCAGGCCTGTCTGCTGCTTTACCAGTTACGTTTATGGAGTATTCTAAATGTTTTGTTGTCATTTCAACAATATTCACAGCACCTTCCCCAGGAGTAGATTCCCTCTTAGAAACCACTTTCCTTGCTCATTTATAAGAAGTAACTCTTCACCTGTTCAAGTTTGATCATGAGATTGCAGCAACTCAGTCACATTTTCAGTCTCCATTTCTAGTTCTCTGCTATTTCCACCACATCTGCAGTGATTTCCTCCACTGAAGTCTTGAACTCCTCAAAGTCATTCTTGAGAGTTGAAATTAACTTCTTCCAAACTTCTGCTAAAGTTGATATTTTGACCTTCTCCCATGAATCACCAGTGTTCTTAATGGCATCTAGAATGGTGAATTTTTTCCAGAACGGTTTCAGTATACCTTTCCCAAACCCATCAAAGGAATCATTATGGCAGCTATAGCCTTACACAATGCATTTCTTAAATAATAAGACTTGAAAGCCAAAATTACCACCTGATCCAGGGGCTGCAGAGTGGATGTTGTGTTAGCAGGCAGGAAAACGAGATTCACCTTTTTGTAAATCTGCATCAGAGCTCTTGGGTGACCAGGAGCATTGTCAATGACGAGTCATATTTTGAAAAACATCTTTTTTCTGAGCAGTAGATCTCAACAGTGGGCTTAAAATATTAAGTAAACCATGCCGTAAAGATATGTGTTGTCATCCTGGCTTTATTGTTCCATGGATAGAGCACAGGCAGAGTCAAATTCGTATAATTATTAAGGGTCCTAGGATTTTTAGAATGGTAAATGCCCTCGAGGTGGGCAGATCACGAGGTCAAGAGCTCAAGACCATCCTGGCCAACATGATGAAGCCCCATCTCTACTAAAAATACAAAAATTAGCTGGGCATGGTCGTGCGTACCTGTAGTCCCAGCTACTCGAGAGGCTGAGGCAGGAGAATCACTTGAACCTGGGAGGCGGAGGTTGTAGTGAGCGAAGTTCATGCCACTGCACTCCAGTCTGGTGACAGAGCGAGACTCCGTCTCAAACAAACAAAAAAGGACCTTGGCTTCAACTTAAAGTCACCAGCTGCATTAGCCCCTAACAAGACAGTAAGCCTGTCCTTAGAAACTTTGAAGTTAGGCATTGACTTCTTTCTAGCTATGAAAGCCCTAGATGACATTTTCTTCCAATATAAGAATGTTTTATCTACATTGAAAATCTATTCTCTAATGTAGCCACTTTTATCCATGATCTTAGCTAGATCTGGTTAACTTGCTGCAGCTTCTACGTTAGCACTTGCTGTTTCACCTTGTACTTTTACGTTAAGAAGATGGCTCTTTTTCTTTAAACCTCATGAACCAACTACACATAGCTTCCAACTTTTCTTCTGTAGCTTCTTCTAATCCAGAGCAAGGACCTTGAATTGAAGAGAGTGAGGGCCTTACTCTGGATTATGCTTTGACTTAAGGGAGTATTGTGGTGGGTTTGATCTATCCAGACCCCTCAAACTTTCTCTGTATCAGCAATAATGCTGTTTCACTGACTTATCATCTGTGTATTCAGTAGAGTAGCACTTTTAATTTCCTTCAGAAACTTTTCCTTCACATTTACAGCTTGGCTGTTTGGTACGAAAGCCCTAGCTTTTGGCCTGTCTCAGCTTTCAACCTGCCTTCCTCACTAAGCTTAACCATTTCTAGCTTTTAATTTAAAGTGAGAGATGTGTGAGTCTTCCTTCTCCTTGAACACTTAGGGACCATTGTAGGGTTATTAATTGGCCTAATTTCGGTGTTGTGACATCTCAAGTAATAGAGAGGTCCTAGGAGAAGGAGAGTGATGGAGGAGCAGGCAGTTGATGGAGCAGTCAGAGCACACACAACATAAATGAAATGTGAAATTACTTGTTAAACCCCATGGAGGGAAATGAACAATTCTCTTTTCCCCTAAAATAATGCTACTAAAGCAATTAGCCTTAGTCTAGACAAGACAGAAGATGTATAAGTGAAACATTAGAAGATCCTTAAGTAAAGAGTGAATTGTAGTTGTTGGTGAAAAATAAGATTAATTTTATATTTGCTACCATAAAGCTTTTGTGTATCACTTATATCAATAAAGTTATTAAAAGGTTACAAAACCAAAAATAGATTCACTTTTTAAAATTTTGTTTTAATTTTAGATAAAATTGACTATTTAAATTGAGTGAAACTGCATGCGACATATGAACAAAAGTGACAATTCAATACAACATAAGAAAATCAGAGCAAGGAAAATATTTGCCTGACTTTGAAGGCAAAAATTCATGCACAAATAATCCTCAAACTAATTTCAATGGAATCTGTTTTCTGCTCATTATAGAACAAGCCATAATCTTAACTGTAGAGAGATTTGAGCAAACTGGTAACTTTGAAATAATTTAAGATGTAGCGTATGGTTCTAGATATTGCTTTAAGAGATAAAAATTACAACATAAGTGATAGCAATTTATAGGACGAAATTAAAGCATTTTATATTTTGTGCAAGAAAAAAGAATACACACAACATTGATCAGTTAAGTTCTCAGTCTTATATGGACACAGTTTGTGGTGCCCCCAAACAACTACAATATTAGCATCAAAGATCACTGATCACAGGACACCACAACAGACTGAATAATCATGAAAACTTTGGAATATTCTTTTTTTTTTTTTTTTTTTTTTGAGACGGAGTCTCACTCTGTCGCCCGGGCTGGAGTGCAGTGGCCGGACCTCAGCTCACTGCAAGCTCCGCCTCTCGGGTTTGCGCCATTCTCCTGCCTCAGCCTCCCGAGTAGCTGGGACTACAGGCGCCTGCCACCTCACCTGGCTAGTTTTTTGTATTTTTTAGTAGAGACGGGGTTTCACCGTGTTAGCCAGGATGGTCTCGATCTCCTGACCTCGTGATCCACCCATCTCGGCCTCCCAAAGTGCTGGGATTACAGGCTTGAGCCACCGCGCCCGGCCTGGAATATTCTGAGAATTACCAAAATGTGACGCAGAGACACAAACTGAGCACGTGCTGTTGGAAAAACAGTGTCGATGCTTGTCATGGGTTGCCACAAACCTTCAATTTATGAAAAAACCCTGCATTATCTACAAAGCATAATAAAGTGAAGTGCAATAAAATGAGGTATGCTTGTACTCTCAACTCCTCCTTGTCTTTTTGTTATACTCACAGGGCAAAGCAATTCTGCCTTCTATGTGTTGCTCCCCAGGCTGCCAAAAGAATCCTGAGAAAAATCATACAGTCTGGCAGATCACTTTAATTCACGATCACCTACCTCAACTGGACTCAACATTGCCTGGGAATCTACTACATTTCTCTAGAGTCGTTTGTCTTCCGTATGTCTGCAAACATCATTTCAAATCTTTGTTTCTTTCCTCAAACCGCCCTGCGTTCTCTCCTCCTTATTCATTCTCTTAAGAGTAAATATAAGTCATCTGATGAAATTAACCTCAACTTCCTGCCAACGATTCTTCAAACCAACCTACTTCTGTACCCACCATCTCTACTTTCTTCCTGTTATTATTCAGAGGAGGTGCCCTCTTCATTTCAAAGATAGTTCTTTCCTCTGCCTGCATCCCACCCCGTCCTGCTTTCTGAGTAACCTGACTTCATCAGTTCTCCCATCTCACTCTTCTGTCTTCAACTTCTTCTTCTCCTCTCCTGGCCCAATGTCTTGAAATAGTTGTCAACGCTTGTCATCCTATTATTATTATTTGATAATTATTGCTCTCTCACCCAGGCTGGAGCGCAATGGCACGATCTTGGCTCACTGTAACCTCTGCCTCCCTGGTTCAAGCAATTCTCCTGCCTCAGCCTCCCGAGTAGCTGGGATTACAGGCGTGCATCACCACGCCTGACTAAACTTTGTATTTTTAGTAGAGATGGGGTTTCACCATGTTGACCAGGCTGGTCTTGAACTCCTGACCTCAAATGATCTGCCTGCCTTGGCCTCCCAAAGTGCTGGGATTGTAGGCATGAGCCACTGTGCTGGTATTGCAGGCGTCAGCAATTTTTTCACCTCTTATTTCATGTGCAACTGTCCATCTTCCATCCCTACCACTCTACATCCCTACAGCTGTACATCCCTACAGCTCTTCTGATAAAGTCAACAGCACCTTCATGTGCTCCATGCAGTAGGGGCTCTTTTGTCTTGATTTTACTTGACCTTTTGATAGCATTTGATCCAGCTGACCATTCTCTTTCTTGAAATGGTTTCTTTCCTTGTGCTCAGGGATGCCACTCTCTTCTGGTGTTTCTTTTTATTGCTCAGGCCACTCTTTAATGAGTTCCTTTGACAGTTTCTCCTGCTCTGGCTTATGAATATCTGGGTTCTTCGGAGCTTGATTCTGGGCTCTCTTGTCTTCCATTCTGCACTCTTTTCCCTTGGTAATCCTATCCACTCCCAAGATTTTACTCACCATCTTTGTATCAATGACCCCCACATAATGATCTCCAGACTCCATATTGATGTCCATCTGACCAAGTGTATATTTTCACTTGAAGTCTCAGAGGCACCTCCAACTCAGCAGGGCTAGTGTAGACCAGATCATCTTCCCCTTCAAACCTGCTGCTTCTCCGCCCAACTGCTCAGACCAGAGATGAGGGTTCATCTTGGCCATCACCCACTCTCACCATTCTGACCTAAATAATTGCAGACTATTTGAAACCTTGCGCTCTTCTCAATTCCTGTTTATTACCACCTTAGTCCAGACCACAATTTCTTCCTGTCTGGACTGGAAGCAGATGGCTCCTAAATGGTCTCATACAGAAGGTATATATTCTCCTCTCTGCTTAGTAGCCTTCAATGGCTTCCCTTTGCTCTTAGAGTCTAAATTTTTGACCATAGTCTACCGTCCCTGAATGATCAGACCCATGCCCGCTTCTTCAAGCTCATCTTAAATCTCTCCGTGTCACGTATAATGTAACTTACTTTCTGTGATTCATCTTTTAGTGTCTCAAACAGTTTAAGTTTCTTCTTGCCTCAGGGCTCAGAACATGAGATGGGATGGAGAAGTCAGAGGGCTGTGAAGGGAGCCCAGGGTCCAGCTGGGTTGTGAATTGGTACAAATCTACCTTTGCTCCAGAGGTAAACCCCTTCTCCCCCATTCTTTGCTGTTCCAAGAGGTCTTTAAATCTGCAAAATGCTCTGCTTCTTACCACCTCTCTCTTCACTGGGCCAGCTCCTGCTCATCCTTCATGTCCAGTTGAATGTTACCATCTCATGAAAGCATCCCATAGCCCTGAGTCTAGGTTAGTTGCTTTCTTAAATCTCACACTTCTAATTAATAGAAATAATCACGATTATAATAAAATTATATAGTTAACTTTATAGTATCTGTTTCCTCATCTAGCTTAAATTCATATAGCTGGAGCCAGGATTGGTGGGAGGTTGAGGCAGGAGGATCACTTGCACCCAGGAGTTCGAATCCAGCCTGGGCAACATAGTAAGATCCCCATCTCTATTTTAAAAATTAAAAGAAATCCATGAGGGCAAGGATTACGTCTGTCTTATTCACTGCTTTTTCTTCGACACCCAGCATAGTACCTAGAGCATAATAGGTTCAAGGGAATAAGGGTATATCTTGTAAAACCTCTGGCTTGGCTTGCCTCCAAGCCAGAGGTTTGGAGACTCCTTTCCAAAAAAAAAAAAAAAAAGAAAAGAAAAAAAGAAAAAGATGTAATAGATGACTGCCAAATAGAACTCTGACTGGCATGAGGCAACCTGTCTTTCCACACAAAGTGGATGACTCCATCTTTGCAGATTATGGAGAAGCAGTCTACTTCTGCTTTGATTGGGGTGTCATGATCATCAGATATGAATGTGGAGATTATTATGTAGGGAGATTCAATTAGTTACTTAATGCCACATACTGACCAAAGTTACTAATTTAGCCTTGGTGAAGAGTGTATAACAGGGTCGGTTTGCAGAAATAACACCCCACTTCCCTAAGTAATGCAAGAAGACTTCTTTAAAAAGGCATAAGATTCCACGTTGTATACTGGACACACAATGAGCTCTGTTATGTAATGGCTTCATGATCTTGGAAAATATTTTTTTCTTGAATAATAGTAAGGGAGAAGCAGAATAGTTGCCTGAATTATCATATTTCACATTACTAGCAGATCAGCAGCAATGATGGAGAATGAGCATATTTGAGCAAAGTCCAGTGCTATAATCAAATAAGCTTTCTACATGTTCAATCTAATCCATACTTAATAATATGTGTAGCTATTATTGTTCTAAATGGCAGTTAGGCATGTATGTTAAGCTGTTCACTGGATTTATAGAACTCTAGGGGCTATAATTCATAACATGTATTTTTTTACTTCACCAAGCCAAGCATTTCTGAGGTCACCTTCAAGAAATTGAAAGTAGGCACTCAAAAACTGTTGCTTCCTTTCTTTTCCCTTCCAAGTGCAGGGACGAACCTTTTACTCTTTCCGGCCAGAAATAGTGGGTAGGGAGGCAGAAGGCATTGTAAGGAAAATCCCAGGTCTATGATTCGTACAAGTGCAAGGCATGTCCAGCTATCTTTCATGGTGTTGGCACCTATAGTTCCATCTGGTTGGATGGAAGCATTTTCCCAAATGTCTACGATAGAGCTGCTTTTATTAAGTATTTACTCTGTGCCAGGAGATTTTTAAGTTTTCATACCCTTATTTTTTCTAACAACGACACCTTGAAAGAGTAATTATTCTCTCCATGTTACAGAGGAGAATACCAAGCTATGGAATGTCTCAAGGTCATGTAGCTGAGAAGTAAGTGGCAGCCTGGGCTTAGACTCCAGAGGCTGTGCATAGCACCCTGTGCTGTAGAGTCAGAGGTATGCTATATCACTTTCCTTAGGTCTTTTATGTCCCCCTTGTCTTCTCCAGCCAGGATGCCAAGGAGGCCTCTGGAAGCTGAAGGCTCAATGGCAGCTCAATTCTGCTGGGGGAAGGAGCTGTTGATGATACACAGACAAGTGAGAACTGCCTGGAAAATTAGGAGTGCAGATGCTGTAGACATAGGAATGAGTCCTGGAGGAGGGTCCAGTGGGAATAGGCCTGGTGGGCTGGAGGAGTCAGTGGCTGGAATGAGGAACTACAGTCTTGAACAGAATTAAGAGGTCATCTACTTTAGTGGTTTTGAAGCTTTTAATTTAAGGACTGCTGCTATTAAATTTCTCCAGAGACTATTTTAAAATGTTTTGACTGCTTAAAAACTTTTAAAGAAATAATTCCATTTTCTGGTTGCCTTAATCAAAGATGTAATAAGATGAGCTGAGCGTGGTAGCTCATACCTGTAATCCTAGCACTTTGGTAGGCTGAGGCAGGTGGATCTCTGGAGGTCAGGAGTTCAAGACCAGCCTGGCCAACATGGTGAAACCCCGTCTCTACTAAAAATACAAAAATTAGCCAAGTGTAGTGGTGGGCACCTGTAATCTCAGCTACTTGGGAGGCTGAGGCATGAGAATTATTTGAACCTGGGAGGCAGAGGTTGCAGTGAGCCGAGATCGTGCCACTGCACACTCCAGCCTGAGCGACAGAACGAGACTCCTTTGAAAAAAAAAAAAAAGATGTAATAGATAACTGCCAAATAGAACTCTGATTGGCATGGGGCAACCTGTCGTTCCACACAAAGTGGATGACTCCATCCAGACAGGGAGAAGTGCTTTTTAATAAGCTTGTGCAGACTTATGAGAGGAGGTATTGCTGAATGCACAATTTCTATGAGGCTTTTTCAAATTTTGGAAATTGCTCAGACTACCCATCCCCTGCTCTGAGTGCTGTCACTCTTGTGGCCCCAGGGGCGATTGGCTCAGGGGCGATTGGATCCACTGTAGTGGCCGCAAGGGTCAATGGTTTTCCCCAAGGGAAACCATTGATTCAGACTTATTTTCTTATTTACTATTGAGGAAACTGAGTCCCGGGCAAGTTAAGTAAAATCTTTGAAGTCACCAAGTGAGTTAGTGCTTAGAAGGGGAACTGAATAATGGAACCCATGTGTCACCTGGGACCCACTAGCCCCTCAGAGATATGCAATTGACTGGTTCATTCTGTAGACAGTTCTGTCGCATATGAAAGTTGAAAGATCTTCCCATCATTTAAAATTCTAGGTTTATGTTCTTACAATTCAGTTCCCATTTCCTTGGAGTGTTATGTCTGGTTTTCCCTAAACCGCCCCAGGACTAAAGCTGGTTCCCACATTCCACAGTTAAAACTACTCATATAAGTGTTTTGAGAGGGACACATGTCACAGAATGGGCAATATTTGCCACTGAACTAACTTGCCTTTTTCTTTTTCTTTTCTTCTCTTTTCTTTTCTTTCTTTTCTTTCCTTTCCTTTCTTCTTTCCCTCCCTCCCTTCCTTCCTTCCTTCCTTCCTTCCTTCCTTCCTTTCTTTCTTTCTTTCTTTCTCTTTCTTTCTTTCTTTCTTTCTTTCTTTCTTTCTTTCTTTCTTTCTTTCTTTCTTTCTTTCTTTCTCTCTTTCTTTCTCTCTTTCTTTCCTTCTTTCTTTCTTTCCTTCCTTCTTTCTTTCTTTCCTTCTTTCTTTCTCTCTCTCTCTTTCTCTCTCTCTCTCTCTCTCTCTTCTCTTTCTTTTTCTTTTCTTTTCTTTCTTTTATCTTTTCTTTTCTTTACTTTTTTTAAAGTTTCACTCTTGTTGCCCAGGCTGGAGTGCAATGGCACAATCTTGCCTCACTGCAATCTCCACCTCCCAGGTTCTAGTGATTCTCCTGTCTCAGCCCTCTAAGTAGCTGGGACTACAGGCTTGCGCCCGACTTTTTTTTTTTTTTTTTTTTGTATTTTTAGTAGAGATGGAGTTTCACCATGTTGGCCAGACTGGTCTTGAACTCCTGAACTCAGGTGATCCACCTGCCTCGGCCTCCCAAAGTGCTGGGATTACAGGTGTGAGCCATGGCACTTGACCTCTTCTCTCTTTTCATCTCTGATCTCTTCCCCTTCCTTCTGCCTTGTGCTTCACTCCCAGGGTGGAAGAACCTATTTGCTTCTTCTCTAATTTCTGTTAGTGGCTCCATAGGTAACCACATTGTCATCACAGATTGCAGGAACTTCTCACTGCTTCCACCTTCCTTACCTCCAAAGCCAGGATCACAGACAAACAGAGATTCTCATTCTCCACTATTTTTCAGACTCAGGTGTAAGGGCACAGCGTAGACATGGAAGAGAGGAGATAGTTGCTTTTCTTAGAGAATAAAGGCATGTTGAAAAACAAATCCCATCAAAACCTCATCTCTGCGCTCCCTGTTCAAAACACATACGTACCTTCATACCTGAGATTTCATTTGGCAGTTATAGCAAACCTGGTATATTAGTCAGCTCAGGTTGCCACAGCAAAATACCACAGACTGGGTGGCTTAAACAACAGAAACTTGTTTTCTCACTGTTCTGGAGGCTAGGGAGTCCAAAATCAAGGTGCTGGCAAGGCAAGTTTCATTCTGAGTCCTCTTCTCTTGGCTTGGACGTGGCCGTCATCTCACTGTGTGCTCACATGACCTCTTCTTTGAGCGCACTTGGGGGTAGTGGGGGGAAGACAGCAAGTTCTCTAGGGCACTAATCTCATCCTGAGGGTCCCACCCTTATGACCTCACCTAATCCTACTCACCTCCAAAAGATCCCCCCTTCAAGTACCATCACACTGGGGGAAAGGGCTTTAAAATATGAATTTTGGTGAGACACAAACATTCAGGCCATAGCACCCGGGAAGACGTTTTGCTAGTTTTCCAGATGAGAAACTAAACCTTAGAGAAATAAATCTATCAGAGTGAGCCTATGAGAGAGGACTGAGGGTGGGAGTGTGCATGATGATGGCCTATCCAGGTACACTGAGGCCCACCCAATTCCTCCCCTTTTCCCTACCAGCTCAAGAGCACAAAACTATTTCTTCTAGATTCTTAGAAGGTTGTGATTGTTTTAAAACAGGTGCACAAATTCTTGGACACTCCTCCCTTCAAAAGGCAGAATCTAATTCCTTTTCCCTTGAATGTGGGCTAGACTTACTGGTTCACTTCTAACAAATAGAATATAGCAGAAGTGATGGTGTGAGATTTCTGGAATTAGGTCATAAAATATACTGCAACTTTCTCCTTATTCTCTCTTGCATCATTGGCTCTGGGTAGGACAGCTGCCATGTTGTGAGGACACTCAAGAAGCCCTATGAAGAGGAACCAAGGCCACCTGCCAACAGCCCTATGAGTGTGCCATGTTACTCATGAATCCGCTAGCCCAGTCAGGCCACCAGGTGACTGCAGCCCTGGCTGTCCTTCTGACAAAGCCTCACTGGAATCCTGAGATGGAATTCCTAGTTGTCACTCCCAGACTCCTGACCTACAGAAGCTGAGATAACAAATGAGTGTTGTTTTAAGCTGCTAAGTTTTGAAGACAGCAATAAATAATTAATACAAAGAGAAAAGTATTTTATTCTATACACAGTTCTCCATTCTCCATGTTTCCCATGTGTCTAAGCCAGATTGACATTTCTCATGCTCCCAAGCAGCTAGTGGGTCAAAGAAGAATTTAAAAACATCTTGAGACAAACAAAAGTGGATACACAACATACTATAAAACCTGCATCTCAATGTTTCATGATACAAACAGAATTATATTAGAAAAGAAGAATGATGCAGTAATTTACCTGTGAAAATGACTTTAGGAGTGTAGGATAATCATTAAGACCATGGACTGTCATTTAACAGCTGGATGACCAAAGGTAAATTATATAGCTTCTCTGGGTCTCATTTTCACTACATGAAAACATGGAGATATTAATAGTGCCTCATAGTTTTACATGATAATTAATGAGCTAATATATATCAAATACTTAGCAAAGTAGCCAGCAAATGACTTTAGTCAATGTTCATATTGCCATTAACATAAATATCAGGTATACGGGAACAATTATACACACAAACAGACGATAAATTGGAAGTGCAGAGCCTATGTTTTCTCCCAGGTTAACCTGTGGTCAACTCATGATTTAAAGAGCTGAGTTAATATGCTTGTTCCGAAGCCTTGACTGTCAAATATGATCTACAGAATGTTAGATTATTAAATCCCATTAGAGCAAATGTAACAGAAAAAAATGACTTAGTATCAGCTTCCTCTTAGAGAAAACAGCAATAATGCCATGTAATTGCTACATAATACTACTAGATGGCTTAAAATAAGTGACTAGCTTAATAAACTGTAGTTGCCTAATAAATTGTAGCTATCATTAACATCTTATCAGCTGTACAGCTTTTTTCAGGTGAGTTTCTTTTTGTTTCAGATGCCCACTTCCCTCAAATG
Organism: Papio anubis; assembly: GCF_008728515.1. NCBI lineage: Eukaryota > Metazoa > Chordata > Mammalia > Primates > Cercopithecidae > Papio > Papio anubis. Next base: position 154,943,189 of record NC_044976.1, on the reverse strand, counting down.
AAATGCCAGCCTCAAACTAAAGTCAGTATGCATTGCCTGGAAGGCTAACTGCCTAAGCTTTCCAGGCCAGGGGACTTGTGAACCCTGAAAATTTGAGACAGGTCTCAGTTAATTTAGAAAGTTTATTTGCCAAGGTTGAGGACACGTGCCTGTGACACAGCCTCAGGAAGTTCTGATGACATGTGCCCAAGGTGGTTGGGGCACAGTTTGGTTTTATGCATTTTAGGGAGACAGGAGACATCAATCAATACATGTAAGAAGTGCATTGGTTCCGTCCAAGCCATCAATCAATATATGTAAGAAGTGCATTGGTTCCATCCAGAAAGATGGGGACAACTCAAAACAGGGAAGGGGCTTCCAGGTCACAGGTAGGTGAGAGACAAATGGTTGCATTCTTTTGAGTTTCTGATTCTTTTCCAAAGGAGGCTATCAGATATGCATCTATCTCAGTGAACAGAGGGATGGCTTTGAATAGAATGGAAGGCAGGTTTGCCCTGCGTAGTTCCCAGCTTGACTTTTCCCTTTAGCCTAGTGATTTTGAGGCCCCAAGATTTTCCTTTCACAGACTTAGGATGTCTTCTTTAGTTCAGTATGGACAGCCTCAGAGTAGACAGCTTCTGGCCCCTCTCCTTATCTTCTGCTAACCTCCATTCTTACTCCTACCCTTTCATCTCAGAATTTTCGCTTTGATGTTTCCCACTTCCTTCCTATGGTTACTTTAATCAAAGTGAGTCAGGTCTTACTGAAAAACTGACCACAGCCTGTCTGCTCCCAGCCTTCCCCAGACCAGGGCTGCCCAGGCAGAGCGTGAGGCAGACTAGTGTTTACTCAGCCCGTTTTTTTCCTCCTCTCTCCTCTAAGTCATGGGGCTTTGAGTAGGGCTTCCCCAGCCACCGTGCCCCTCCCAGCAGACCGCAGTCAGAAGCCAGTCTCACATTTGTCTGGTGGCTCAGAGAGGGGACAGAAAGAGCAGCAGCTGATGTCCTTGGCTATCCTCTCAAGTGGGCTAATTTGCTTATTTTCAACTCTGTTGGATCCAGCCCTGTTGCCTCTGATCTCAGCTCAAAGAGGATTTGGCGGGAGTTTTTGGTTGTGATGACCAATAACAACCAACTGTATGCACTGTGACCATCTGCTAGTGACAGAAGCCCTGTGAGCTCATTATCTTAATCCTCAGGATAACCCAGGCAATTCGTATTCACCCTAAAAACTTCCCCTGGCCGGGGGTGGTGGCTCACGCCTGTAATCCTGACACTTTGGGAGGCTGAGGCGGGTGGATCACTTGAGGTCAGGAGTTCATAACCAGCCTGGCCAACATGGTGAAACCCCATTTCTACTAAAAATACAAAAAATTAGCCGGGCATGGTGGCATAAGCCTGTAGATCAGCTACTCGGGAGGCTGAGGTAGGAGAATTGCTTGAACCTGGGAGGCAGAGGTTGCAGTGAGCCGAGATCATGCCATTGCATTCCAGCCTGGGAGACAGGGAGAGACTCCATCTCAAAAAGCAAAAACAAAAACAAAAACAAACCCCAAAAAACTTCCCCTGTTTTCCTTTCTAATTTTGGTACCTATAGAATCTACTCCTTAGCCTTGAAAATCAGCATGATCTTTAAGGACTTAGGAGCAAATCTTTGAAGGATTGAGTTGTGGGAAGACCATGGTGTCTTTGCTGTTGGCTTTTGCAGTGAGAATAGCTTTTTCTCTGATGGGGTTTGGAGCCTTCCCTCTCTCCTGGGAGGGGGTAGCTGGCTTCCTTTCTCTGAAATGCAGAATTCATTCACCCATTCTCTTTTGTCTTGGGATCTTCGAGAGAACAATTTTAGTCAGACAGGAGTCAACGGACACCAGAACATTATATGAATAAGATACATTTATTTATTCAAAATTAAAATCTGCCAAGAAGACAGACAAACAATGTAACATTCCCAGAGGAACTGAATCAATTCTAGTTAAAACTGAGTTCTATTAGAACCAAATTTATTTTTATTTTTATTTTTTTGAGACAGAGTCTTACTCTGTCACCCAGGCTGGAGTACAGTGGCATGGTATCAGCTCACTGCAACCTCTGCCTCCTGGGTTCAAGCAATTCTCCTGCCTCAGCCTCCCAAGTAGCTGGGATTACAGGTGTGCGCCACCACACCCGGCTAATTTTTGTATTTTTAGTAGAGATGGGGTTTCACCATGTTGGCCAGGCTGGTTAGGAACTCCTGACCTTAAGAGATCCACCCACCTCGGCCTCCCAAAGTGCTGGGATTACAGGCGTGAGCCACCGCGCCCGGCATAGAACCAAATTTAGGTTGTTATAAATAACAAGCTGGCCACAGCTTTCAAGAATGAAGTGGTTGGCGAATGAGGTTAGGGGAATCCCTCTGAGCCACTGGAAGGTGAATTAATCATCAAAGGGGCTCCCTGGTTTCTCTTCCTAAGAGTATTTGTAGCAGTTAGGAAGCCCCAAGCCCACAGACAAGAGAAATTAGAGGGAGGTCAGGGAAAACAGCTCAACAGCTCGAAAGCGTGGTCAGGCTTAGAATGGAAGCTTCTGTTGGCTTCCCAAGGAAAGTTTTTTTTTCTCCCTTATATAACTTATAATTTATCTTAAAACACTCAAACACCATAGGGTATCACCCTATGGAAACAGCTTAAAAACAGGTGAAAATAATAAATATTGAAAAAAAATTATAATATTGGGCTTCTTTCTAAGTCGTTCACAGAGAAGCTCAGTAAATAAATAGAAATGGGGGTTGAGGTATCAGAGGTAATAAATATTCTATGAGAGAGGTACAATAAGGTTTCCCAAGGGGCTAGGTCAGGTATCCCAGAACCCCAGATCTGATTTTGGAGACCTCTAATTTATGTCCTAGAGTCTATAGAGTCGCCACCCTGATGTCTCAGTTTTGTATCTTCATTGTCATGTAGGCTTCTATGTAGTTGATGAAGATGTCAAACTCACTCATGGCTTTGTAGACGCCTTTCTCTTGGAGCTGTGCAGAGAGATAAGAAATATTCAGTTAAATCCCTTCTGGGGATGAAATAGGCTCCCCTTTCCCATGCTCATGGATGGGCATGACCTTGAGTGCAGAGGCTGCTTGTTCTCCCTCACGCTGGGAAGTGAACCAGAGGATAGGCCCAGCTGCCTTGGGAAAGGCAGTGCATTGACCTTCATCTCCTCCAGGCCTGAAGTACGGCTACTGCCTAGCAAAGGGAGCATTCATTTTGCAAAGCGCTGTCTTCAAAATGATGCCTTTTCAACAATTTTAAAGGTCACGTATTCACATGATGATTATGCAGAGTGTGATGAAAAGACATTAGAGGAAGCACTTTGAAAGCAAGATGGTGAGAGAAGGAGAGGAGGGAGCCTTTTAAATGTCTGCGTTCTCCCACCAACACATTGAACAGGCCCTGCCCTGCTGCCCTGATCTACTATGAGAAATTCACACCCCCTAATGTTGGCACTCTGTGCAGTGTCTGTCCCCAGCCCACGAGGAGGACATAGGCCGCATGGTTTCTGGGAAATCAGACTGAAAAAGTTCACGCACAGTTGGAAGTGTGAAACCTTATTTGGTTTGGGAGCTGACATTCTCAGGCACCTTGGCAGGTGCAAGGGGCAGATGGAAAGTGGGCTTGAACCAACTCCAGCTAAGTGAGAATCCAGCTTCCTGCTCACTCTGAGTTCTGGGGAGTCTGGGCTGAACCCCCAGGTGTATTTGTATGTGCACATTTACGTGCCAGCTTCCTGCACGTGTGGGTTCAGCCTAGATTCCCAACAAGCTACTTTCTGTACTTTCTGTTTCCTTTGTCACTCTCCCCAGCACACAGCTCACTGTGTTCACAGGCTGGCCGGCCAGCCTAACCCGCAAGCCTGCAAAGGCAGCGAGCAGTCATTTAGAAACCCCCAAAGACACTTAACAGAAAACAAATACAATCAAGGCGGCAGCTCCTCACTGGCTGAGCAGGTCATACCATCTGTCAGGTTCCCACACTCCTTCCAATGAAGGATGGGGCCTACTGAGTCCCTGCCACCTTCCACGCTTTGGGGTTGGGGAGTGGGCATGGGCTGTGCTCTGCAGACCCTCTCTGCCACCATCCAAGCTCACCTTACTAAAGGCATTCTTCACCTGCTCCACGGCCTTGCTCTTGTTTTCACAGGGAAGAAATCGATGCTGTGGAAGAAAAGAGAAAGTGTTGGTGATCCCGGCTCCCAGCTCCATGTCCATCGCACTTAGGGGACAAGCTGGTGGCATCATGAGGGTGCTAGATTTATCCAAATGCCTCGCCTCACAGCTCCCAGAGAGAACTGAGCCCTGCTTCACCCTTACTAACTATCCAAGGGTCAGAGAAGAACCATGGCCCTGGGAGATAAAATGTATTTCTCCAGGACCCACTCCGAGATGTTCGCAAGGCTTGGATGACAACCCAGGTCTTGGGATTCCTTCCTCTCCTGGAACTCTACAGTATCTCCTGCAGTGCTTAGTGAGGCATTCTTCAGCCTGTCTTTTTCTGCCTCTCCATCCTGTCCCTCCCTGTCAGTCACAGCCACTGAGGACCATTTCTAAGCATCTGAGGAGGGAAGCTACTGGCACCAAACCCTTCACATAGCCCTGTCCTACAAATAAGCACCAACTGTTTTTCCAATATTGGTGAGAGAACAAGGGAAACCATTAGTAGTGAGGGCATCATGTCAGTTGGAGAAATAAATTACTTAGAGGAATTACTCATAGACACTAACCCGAGAATGAATAGTCCCCTTGTCCCTTCTAAAATGCCAGGGAAGTCCTGTCAGTCAATTGGGCCCTTCTTAGAGCTTTGCTTTCCAAATGTTGAGATTAAAAGAGGTGAGTGATGTTTCCTCTGCTTGGAAACCTTAGCTCCCAGCCCAGGGTCTAGTTACAAAGAGGCAGTGGAGGCCTGACTGAAGCTCTGGGCTCTTTTCATGAAGAGAGAGAGGAGAGTAGTTAATAACCCACAAATGACTCACAAATAACAGGAAAGCTGTTCGCAAATTTCACATGTAAATGCCTAGCAGCCACCCCCCACGCCTGCTCAAAGAGAAATGAGCAAGAGATCTGACTCCAGGAGTCTTTCCACATTTACAGCTAGCTCTGCCAGTCTGTGTCTTTGCTGTGTCTCTAGATGTGAGTGTCTCTGGATGCTGGTCTGTAGGAGATGGTATTTTGGGGGCAGCTGCAAGGGAAAGAACTGTTCTTCTACTTACACAGCGCCGCAGCCTCAGCCTGAGGGTCTTCAGATTCTCCCCCAGGGAGTTCACATGCTCCTTGATGTCTGGGTCGTGGTTCTCAGCTTGGGGCATCACCTCCTCCAGGTAAAACTGGATCATCTCAGACAAGGCTTGGCAGCCCAGGTAACCCTAAGGGCAGGAGCCAAAGGTGAGTGAGGGATTGCTGGAGGTGGCTGGGAGGAGGGGCTGCCGCAAATAGCTTGAGAGGACAGCTTGGTTCCAGCGATCCTCCTTCACCAGAAGCCTCCCCCCAAGGACTGAGCCTTTTGTAAACCCTCTGGCTGCTATGTGCTGAGTTAAGATCTTCCCACTTCTCGTTTTCAAAGCGAAGGAAACAGACCCAATTCCCTGCAATCAGGAAGCAGAGCCTCCCTTCCCTTAATCAGGCTGCACACTCCCCCAGCACCCCGCCCCTGCTCTCACCTTAAAGTCCTCCAGCAAGGACTCCTTTAACAATATGTTGTCCAGCTGATCCTTCATTTGCTGCATGAAGAACAAAAGGAGAATGAACTTGAGGTTTGGGGAAATAACTGAAATGCGCTCTTTTTGATGCCCTTGCGTTTCGAGTTTTTGTTTGTTTGTTTGTTTTTGTTTTTTTTAAATCAATTTGGCTCTGGCCCAAAATATCAAAAGGGGAGTTTTAAAAACAGAGGATTCAACAGTGATGGGACCATCACTTAAATCTGGTCCTCCTCCTCAGAGTCAAGTTATTTAAAAAATCTGGCCGATTTTGAAGCGAAAGCAGAAACTTGACTCAGTCCTGGTCTTCTTTCTGCAGAGCTACATTCGGCTTTAAGGAACACCTATGTCAACCCTTCGGTGCCTCGAGCCCCCTCTCATGTCCTGTTCTCTACTTTTCTTTCTCCCCACTGTAGACATCCAGTTCAGCTTGGAAAGATCCCAGGGAATAAGAAGCTCCTTCTAATGCAGGTTTCCCTCATGTAGAGTGCTTCCCCAAACCACTGGTCTTTCAGGTCTGGAAAGGCTCTAAGCAGAGGCAATTTAAGCTTCCCTGTTACAGGGCATGGGGAGCATCTTCACCTCAAATCAGACCTTTCTTTACTTCTCCTAGCCAATAAAGTATAGAGCTCTAGCAGGATCTTATAAGAAGTTTCTCAGCATGAGAAAGAATGCATTTACTTTTTAAGGCAGCTTTTCCTGCACATTTACTGTATCATCTGGCTTAGCTTAACTCACTAAACCTATGGCTTGATCTAGGATTCTCTTAAGAATTTAAGTTTGGGGAAATAGGTGTTGGGGATGGAAGTGGAGGCACAGGAGGAGGGTTCTTCTTATAGCTCCAGGAAAATGCCTAGTTCAGGCAGTCCCAGGAAGAGAGAAAGCACAGGAGGGAATCATACTCACAAAGAAAGTCTTCACTCTGCTGAAGGCATCTCGGAGGTCTCGAAGCATGTGAGGCAGGTTGCCTGGGAAGCGGGTGCAGCTGTTCTCAGACTGGGTGCCCTGGCCTGGGCTGGCCCTCACCCCAGTCAGGACGACTAGGCAACAGAGCAGTGCTGAGCTGTGCATGCCTTCTTTTGCAAGTCTGTCTTGTGGTTTGGTTTTGCAAGAGCAAGCCCCTGATGTGTAGACCTTCACCTCTCTGTCCCCCTTTTATATTGTAAGCTCAGGGAGGCCTCTTCATTCATAAAAAGCCACAATCACAGGTTTCCCGGCACAGGATTTTTTCTGCTTAGAGCTCCTCCTTCTCTAACCTCTCTAATAAACTTAGTTTTCAAATTTTGCATCGTAAGCAAAAACGATTGGTTGAACATGAACTTCTGCACAGCTATTTTTAGGATGGGCTACCTCTCTTAGAATAATTTTTTAGCTTCTCAATTAAAAAAAGTTGATTTCCTGGGGAGAACAGCTGTTCTGTGCGCAGAGGTCCGCAGTTGTGGGTTCCCATTCGCGTGTTCCTAGGTCACAGTGACGTGGACAAATTGCCCATTCCAGAATACAATGGGATTGAGAAATAATTGGGTCCCCCCAACCCAGGGTGAATACCCAAGACTTCTCCTTGCTAACTTAGACAGTCACCTTAGGTCTGTGGGCCTTAGTTTCCCCAAGTAAAATGAGGGGGTGGGCTAAATATCCTCAAAGCTCCCAAGAAGCTCTTCCATTTTACCTTCCAGAGACCGGCTTCCTACAGGACAGGCAGGGTCACAGGATGTGCTCCAGGCTCCTTTACCCTAATTTCATTTGGATTCTCAGGCACACATTTCCTCCTCTTCAGCTGTCCCAGGTGTCCCCTACCCCAACTGTGCTTGGGGGAAGTGGGTAAGAGTAGTCTGCACTTGCCGAAAGCTTGTTATATGCTAGTCAGGTAGTGCTCGCCATGACCCCTACCATCTCTATTTTATAGTGAGCAAACTGAGGCACAGAGAGATTACATCACCTGTACAAGGGTACACCAGTGCCAACTGAGAATTTGGTTCCCTCACCCTACTCTATGCCATCTCCAACACATAGAATGAAACCTTGGATTAAATTGGCCTTAGAGTTTCTTTTAGTTGTAAGCTTCTGTGGCTGGAGTCTAAAGTTTAAAAGATGGCGAGGAAGAAGTTGAAATAACAGGGAAAAGAAGTCAGGATTCCATGGAGGCTGGATAGGAGGTCCCTTACTTTCCTCTTACCTATCCCTACTTCCCCTTCCCAAAGAAGCCTTAGTAGTGTTGTCTTGGATTTGTTTGTGTGTGTGTGTGTGTGTGTGTACAAGGTAAGGGGAGCCAGTTGAGTTGCGGCGTGGAGCATTGCTCTACCTGGGGAAGGACCAGGGCAGTGACATCAGGACTTCTTCAGATATCTGCAAAGTCTCTGGGGATCCTTTGAGACTTCACCTTCCCCTTCCACAGGGACTTTGCCTGCCGTTCCAGTTTAGACTGTAACTGGGAGGAACACTGGCCTAGGTGCAGGAGGCCTGGGCTCTGCCTTGGCCCTGTCACTCTATACTCAGGGCAAGTCACTCATCCTCCCTGTGTCTGTTTTTTATCTGTCCCAACAGGGCAACAGCACTTGTCCTCCTGCCTGCCAGGCAGCACTGAGTTTAAGTAGCCATGGACCCAGATGGAGGGCGTTCCCAGTGTTCTGCTGGGTCTTCACCTTCCTGCATCAGCAATGGGACATCTCCAATGGCAGAAGGTTCTGAGCCTGCTCCACTGGAGAAGGTCACTCACTGCAAGGGGCGCAAACACCTTGGGGCCCAGCCAGCATAGAGTGAATGGGAGGGAGGGATGAGAGGGCCCAGGCCCAGCCTATGGATGTCCCTGCTGTGGTGACCTATGGATCAGGGTCAGGGGACTGTAGTGTCTCTTCCCAACTCTTCAGGGAGTGTCAATACAGAAACCTAAGAATCAGGAAGTGAGAAAGAGCCTTCTAGAAACTAGTATGGAGCTAACTCAGAACTTACTGGTCCTGCCAGCCTTACACTGGCTTAAGGGTTCTGTCTGAGTTCTGCTGCCAGGAAGCAGAGAGAAGGGGACCAGGACCTGGGTTTCCCCTGCTTGCACCTTTCTCCTTCCCCCTCGGCTCCTGGGTTTTCTGGGCTGTGTCTGTGTTAGCCTGCAGGGTTAGCCCCCTCTCTGAGCTGAGTGTTCCAGAAGTGGACTCAGCATAGACACCAGGCAGGCCAGGGGTTCTGAACTCTGGGTGAGGCTGTGAACCCCTCCTTCCTTTGTTTCCCATCATGCCCTATGCTTACCTTACTAGGAAACCTACAACCCTACCATGGTTGTCATTCATGTACACATCATGCCTTGCCCAATCAGCTTTGAGCTCCCTGAAACAGGGCATTGTTTTATTAATCTTTGCATACTTGGTACCTAGCACCGAGTCTGGCCCGTGGAAGGATCAGCTATACTTGGGATGGGCATAGAAGAGTGCCCTATGAGCCTGGAGGGTGTGAGGCTAAGGAGGTGGTCTGGGCACAGGTAAGCACTCAGAAGGAGAAAGAGAGTGACTCAGGGAGGCAGGCAGCCTCCCTTCAATTTTCTTATTATTTGAGATGTGTGTGCAAATACACACACACACACACACAAAATGTCAGGAAGAAGGGAGTGTAAAAGCCATTTTTACCTTTCTTTCATCTATAATCTATTAAATAGGGTTGAGGTTAGGATCTAACTTCTTTTTTTTTTTTTTTTTTTTTTGAGACGGAGTCTTGCTCTGTCACCCAGGCTGGAGTGCAGTGGCGTGTTCTTGGCTCACTGCAAGCTCTGCCTCCTGGGTTCAAGTCATTCTCCTGCCTCAGTCTCCCGAGTAGTTGGGACTACAGGCGCCCGCCACCACACTCAGCTAATTTTTTTTAAATATATATTTTTAGTAGAGATAGGGTTTCACCGTGTTAACCAGGATGGTCTCGATCTCCTGACCTCGTGATCCACCCACCTCGGCCTCCCAAAGTGCTGGGAATACAGGCATGAGCCATCGCGCCTGGCCGGGATCTGACTTGTTTATTTGTTCTGAAATGTGTAGCTAATTATCTCAAGCCATTTGCTGAAGAGTTGATTCTTTCCCCGTTGATTTGAAATTATTGTCCACTCTCATTTCAAAGTTTCAGAATTTAAGTGGTTGGAGAGAACCATAGGCAAATTCCCCGATGCACGTCCTCATTTAACATATGGAGACAACAGCTTCTCCATCAATATGTCTCAGAGTATTGCTGTCAAGAGATAGATGTGAACGTTTGAGTAAAGACCCTATGCCCTTATATTGACAAGGCAACAAGAACAACAAACAGGACTCCTATTTCTCAAGTTTTTGAAGATATCTGTTCATCTGAAAAGTCACTGGCGTCCACGGGGAAAAGTCCCAAACCCATAGGTCATGTTTGAGACATAAATGCCAACACTCACATGTGAGGAGATTTGGGTTTGGATTTTGGTACAAGGTGCTCATGCAAAGAGGGAAGTGAGAAGGCAGGCACCTATGGATGGATAGAGTGTCAACCTGGGCACAATTCAGTTCTGTGAATTTCAAGAGGTCACAAATGCTACTCTCACACTGTGAGCTTCTTGAGGCCAAAAGGCCGAGTCCAGTTTGCCCTCAAGCCTAGATGCATAGCAGGCATCTAATCAAGCTTATTACACCCATTTTAAATGAATTTTTCCAGTTGGGGACACACTGGGAAATCAGAAGGTTGTGGGAAGGCAAATACCTCTCTTCTTCCATCCCTACTCCAAAATATTCTCTCATTTCTGTATTTAGCTGCAAATGAAGGAAAACCTGAGTAAGCATGGCTTTAAAAAAAGGGGATTTTATTTTATTTTCTGTCTCACTCATCAAGAAGCCCAAAGCAAGCACTCAGATGTCATCCTGGACCCGTTTTTTCTGCATTCTTGTTCTCCTAACCTTTGTTGAGAGGAGATAGGAGAGATAGGAGGTGGTAAAGTCCAAAGGTTTAAAGGCATACCCACCTAGGAGACCCTGATAATCTTTTTAGGAAGCTCCACCCCGTAAGTTTCACCACTTTAGCTGCAGAGGAATCTCAGCAGGCAAGAACTGCTGGTGTGTGTGTGTGTGTGTGTGTGTGTGTGCTTATGCAAATAGATTTTGGAGGGTGCTTTCTACAGTTCACAAGATCTTATAAATAATCTGCCTCCTGTTAGAGCGGTCATTGGCCAACCTCCCCAATAGCACTTAGGTTTTCCTGTTGAGAGGGGGCACTGAGAGACAGGACTAGCTGGATTTCCTAGACCAACTGAGAATCCCTAAGCCTAGCTGGGAAGGTGACCGCATCCACCATTAAACACGGGGCTTGCAACTTAGCTCACACCCGACCAATCAGGTAGTAAAGAGAGCTCACTAAAATGCTAATTAGGCAAAAACAGGAGGTAAAGAAATAGCCAATCATATATTGCCTGAGAGCACAGCGGGAGGGACAACGGCTACCCTCTTTGAGTCCTCTCCCTTTGTACGGGAGCTCTGTTTTCACTCTATTGAATCTTGCAACTGAAAAAAAAAAAAAAAGAATCTGCCTCCCTTGCCGGGCACTGTGGCTCACACCTGTAATCCCAGCACTTTGGGAGGCCGAGGTGGGTGGATCGCGAGGTCAGGAGATCAAGACCATCCTGGCTAACATGGTGAAATCTCGTCTCTACTAAAAATACAAAAAAATTAGCCAGGCGTGGTGGCGGCAATCAGGTCCCAGCTACCTCGAAGGATGAGGCAGGAGAATGGCTGGAACCCAGGAGGCATGGAGGTTGCAGTGAGCCGAGATCGTGTCACTGCACTCTAGCCTGGGTGACAGAGCAAGACTCCATCTCAAAAAAAAAAAGGAATCTGCCTCCCAGCTACTCTCATGCCAAGCAAAATGGCAACCTTCTTGGTTACCCCATGCCTTACTGCAAGTCCGCAGCTCAAACCCAAGAGTGGGGAGCGGGCTAGGAGCCCTGTGAGGGTGGCTCTGGAACTGCAGAGGGAAGGTTCAGGGATCTGGGCTTGCTGGACTCTGGGTTTAGACAGCTTGTCGGGAACAGGGTCAGCCAGCAGAGAGCAGGCAGGTTGATGATACAGGCAGAGAAGGTGAGATTGTGGCCATCTTGGGGAGGGGATACAACTGTCCTGATGAAGAAGCCCCTCGGGGCTTGACTCTTATTTGCCATTAGTAGTTATTTTTTATGGCTGATAACAGGAGTTTCATTTCTTCTTATCCAGGACATTTAGTGTGTAAAATAGCTTCGCCAGCTTGAAATTTCTAGTATTCCCTTGAATAACCTTCCTCAGCTCCTTGGACAGAGGCTTCCTCGGAAGCTGTGCTGCAACAGACCCCATGTCCATCACACACCCAAAGTGTGGCCAGCTTGGGGTGCAAGGGGACAGGGGTCTGTGAGCACCATATTCCTCTGGGCTGTCCTGACATTGGCTTTGATAGTGTCTGGGGTACTTCAGAATAAAGGCCTGGTGGGCCAGAAGTTTAGGAGGAGCCCGGGCTGGGGATGGCCCTTAGGTGGAATGGAACAAGGGTTATGCAAACCGGATTAAGTGCCCTTCCGAGGATCATGGCTGGCAGACACTGCAAACCACAGATGAGCGGAAGGGCTGTTCTTTGGGCAGCCAATGTGGAATTCCCCTTTGTGCAACTGTGGCACCACATCAGGCAATTTGGATTTTCCTTAGGGGATGGACACTGTGCTCTGTAACTTCTCATATGAGAAATTTGGCTTATCAGGGACCAGGACACCAGGTGTTGGAACCTTGGCCACCCAGAGGACCATAGCTGTTTCTGCTCTATCTTTATGACTACCTAGGATAACTAGTGGGCTCCTAAGTGTGGGCACAAATGGATTCTTTTAGCTCCAGGACTGTCCCTCTGGTGGGTTTTAGTTTGCTCCAGTCTCCAGTGGATGACTGCCACCTCCAACCCAACATATCCAAGCAGGGCTGGGTCTGTAGGTAAGTGACTTCTGCAGTCATACAGGGTCCCATGACTAAAAGAGTCCTCCCCTTGCTCTGCTATCACCATCTTGAAATTCTCAATAACTGTTGAGCAGGAGGTTCCACATTTTTATTTCGTACTGTCCTCTCCTGCCAATTTATGTAGTTGATTCTGGATCTGAGAGTAAAATCATCTCTCTCTGGTTTCACCTTCATCCAGTGCACCCTAGCTCAGTAAATGGAACTATCAATTAACTCTAGAAATGATTTGTTGGTCCCTCCATTTTCCTTGCCCGTCTATGTTCAATCTGTCACCAGAACCTCCAGATTTTTCTTCATAAACATTCCTCTAATCTACTGATTTGTCTCCATTTCCATCATCACCAACAATGACTGTCTGGTTCAAGCTACTATCTGTTGGTAGAAGAGTTGAGACAGGACTGGCTTGTCTGTCATAATATAAAAGAGTCTTGGAAGATGTCCGGGGTCCAGGGTCTCAAACTGCTCGTGGCCTTTGGAACACCAAGCTCTGTGCCAAAGGGTGGAAAGCTGCCCTGCTGCACCACAAATCTAAGCCCAGGACATAAAACCCCTCGTGGCTAGGGCTTAGGGCATAAAATCCATCGTAGCCTCTGGAATGTGCACAGACTTGTTGGTTGCTCTCCCAGACTCGTAAACATGCTCTCCATTATCTCGAGCAGCACAGCATATTCTATATGTGTCAAAGAAAATGCTAAACCGTCACAGCTATGCTTGATGCACCACTACCTTTCTACCCCCACATCCTCTTGCCCTCAACTGTTTACCCCCAAGTCCTCACCACCTGCTTCTTTGTTCGATCACCAATAAATAATGTGGGCTCCCAGAACTTGGGGCCTTCACAGCCTCCGTACCAGTGTTGGCCCCCTGGACCCACTTTATGCACGCTTAACTTGTCTTTGCTCATTCCTTTGACTCCACCAGACTTTATAGCCCCCATGGCCTGGTGTTGGGTCTCATCACCCCAACATTATCTTATCTCTCCTGGACTCCAACATAAATGCCAAGTTGGTGTTCTAATATCCATTCTCTAGACGTTCTCCATGTTGTAGCAAGTCATTATTTCCAAGCACCAATCTGATCATGACTCTGTTGCTACTTGAACCCTTCCATGGCTTCCCACTTTCCCTCTCTTGGTCAAATAAGGACTCATATTCTTAATGTTTTCTATAACTTGCTTTATCATCTGACCCTGCCTATCTCTTCTGCTTCAACTTGTGGCACTCTCCACTTTCTACTTCCCTCTGCACTCCAGCCTCATTGACTTTCTTCTTCTTTTTTTTTCAATGATCCACATGCTCTCTCTCTCTCTCTTTTTCTTTTTTTTTAAAGAGACAGAGTCTTGCTATGTTGCCCCGGCTGTTTTTGAACTCCTAGGCTCAAGTGATCCTCTTGCCTCAGCCTCCAAGTGGCTGGGCTTACATACATCAGCCACTATACCCAGTGATTTATCCCCTCTCTCTCCTATCACAGGGCCTTTGCACATTTAGTTCTCCTTTCCTGTTTTCCTCCTGTCTTCATCCTTCAGCTGTCAGCTCAGATGTTCCTTCCTCAAATGAGTTAATCATTCCCCAGTCTAGGCCAGGCCCCTTGGGTGTATCTTCTTGGATCACCTTGCTCCTGCCCCTCCATAGTATTTATGTCAGTTTGCATTAGACATGTGGCTGTGTGATCATTTGATTGACCTTTGTCTCTCCTGTTAGACTGTGGCCACCTCGAGGGCAGGGCCTGTATCTATTTTTGATGAGTGTTGTTTGCTCAGTACTCAGCATGGTTCTGGGCACATCCAAGGTTCTCGCTAAATATTTGTTGGCTGACTGAGCAGCTGAGCATGTGCTTCCTAAACTTTTTGTAGTGCTACATGGCTGTATGTCTGTTGTTCTTCCATCTCTTATAAAGCATAAGTAGAGAACGGATTCATCTGAAGAAACCACTATCCTTACAAACTATATGCGTATACCCATTATAGCTTTTCCAGTTTTTAAAAGAATTGATCTGATTACTAATTAGTGCTCTTCCAGGCATATGTTAACTCCCCCATGGCTGCTGGAATGTAAAAATTCTATAGGATGTCAGAAGAGGAGGGGGTCTTAGACATTATCAAATTCATGTGTCTTATTTTACAAATGGGCAAACAGAGGCCTGGAGAAGACTTTCCCAGGTCCTAGGGGTAGTTAATGGCAAAGGTAGAATCTGAACGCAATTCTTTTTCAAATCAGTACCTAATTCCTTTACTCACATAAGTATCAAATCACTCTGAGTTCTCTGGGCCTGCAGCAACAATTAGGGGCAGTTGTCTAAGATGTGTGCAGTGTGTGAGGTTGTGGCGGTAAGAAGTTGAAAGTCTATGACAATAAGTTTCCATCCATTAAACAGTTATGAATCTATTTTGTACTCCTTGGGTACCTTAAGTTTAGGAATTGGGGATGATAGTGAGGTTGGCTTAGATATTTTTGTCTTAGGGGAAGACTTCGAGCCTTGGAATATTTTCAGACAGAATGGCATTTCTATTTTGTCTCTGATCCATGAGTGTCACAGTATTAAAAAGCGTAGTTTGGCCTGCCTTCCCACTGCAGTACCCCTACAGGAGCAAGACCTTCCAGAAACCTTATAAAAGAGAGGAGAGGGGCTGGGCGCAGTAGCTCGCGCCTGTAATCCCAGCACTTTGGGAGGCTGAGGCGGCTTGATCACTAGGTCAGGAGTTCAAGACCAGTTTGGCCAATATGGTGAAACCCCGTCTCTACTAAAAATACAAAAATTAGCTGGGCATGGTGGCAGGTGCCTGTAATCCCAGCTACTGGGGAGGCTGAGGCAGGAGAATCACTTGAACTTGGGAGGCTGAGGCTGCAGTAAGCAGAGATCACACCACTGTGCTCCAGCCTGGGTGACAGAGTAAGACTCTGTCTCATTAAAAAAAAAAAAGGAGAAAGTTGAGCACTTCCCATCATCTTGGCCATTCTGGTCCTTACCTCTAAAATGTGCCACTGACTCTCAATCTTCCCCATACTCTGTTTGTTTTGTGCATTTTGGATGCACAGCTTCATCGCACGTGAAGATGCAGGTGCTTCCTCCAACCTTGGATTCATGCTACTTCCACTATGACTGTCATTTACTAGTTAGCTCATAGACTAAGGAAGAAGGGAAACGGAGTGGGTGTGAGTAACTGCGTCCAGCCTTGCCCTCGGTTCCCTAAGTCAGCTGTTGGCGAACTATGTGGATCCCTTTACAGTCTTCAAAGTTATTGAGGACCCCCAAAGAACTTTCACTTATGTGGGTTATATATACATACATATATATACACACACACACATATATATACACACACACACACAAAAACATTTATCATATTAGAAAGTAAAACTGAGACATTTTAAAAATACTTCCTATGACATCATTTTAAAGTCATAAACAATAATAAACCCTTACATGTTAACATGGCATTTTTAAATGAGATGTAACTATTTTCCAAACCAAAACACATTTAGCATTGTTTTGCATTTTTTCCCAAGCTTCTTTAAATCTCTGGCTTGATAGAAGCAGGATCCTCACAACTGCTCCTACATCCGGTCTGTTGTAATATGCCGTTTTAGTCGGAGCATAAGAATTTTCCCTTGGAAAAGGGAAGACCTCTCAGGGTTTCTCAGACCACCCTTAGAGAATGAATGCTGTATGTGTTTCACAGAAATCTCTGGGTGAGGACAAGTGGGAGGAGAATGATCAAAATGTGGCCTCAGAGGCAGGTGCAGAGGATGTACCAACAGGGCACTTGGCCTGGGTAGATAAGGGAGAAGCCCACTACTGTCTTCTTTATTCAGAGTTTCCAAATAACCAGGGTGGTCTTTCAGTTTAGCAGCTCCTGTGAGCCTCTCACATGTCACGGAAGCTACAGTGCCTCACAAGCAGTGTTTGTGGTTTCAAGTCAAAACCCATGGGAGTTCTGGGGTTGATTTGCCAGTGACCTAGCATTACTGTAAACCCCTTCTCCAAGGGGCCCCAGGCCTAGGACTAGGTTCTAGGGGCTGGATGTGGTCAAGGGGCACAGAGCTGTTGGACGGACTCTGTTGCAGGCTTATTTTGGGCTCTGCTTTTTTTCTTCTGCCTTTTGTTCTCCTCTCTCCCTCCTCTTTCATTCCAAGGGGCATTAAAAACCCTGCTGAGTCTTTGGTAACCCTTGTGTTTTCTCAGTTTTTAGAACAACATTGAAAATAAAAACAGACATTTCCTAGCCCCACTGGCCAGAATTTATCCAATTAAATCAATATCATTGGCTTGCCATTCTCTTCTCATCCCATGCAGATTTGCCTGGCACACACAGTAGGTGGGCTCTAAGTGCTCTGGCGAATTTAGAAATCATTTTATAAGGAGGGCACCCTTTTAGGAACTGGGTCAGACATTGTGTGGTCAGATTAAAGCTCAATCCCTGGTTGCCCACCAGACTGTGGGAGACCATCTATAGAAGGAGGGGAAAAAATCTCTTTTTCCCCTGGCGCTGGACTAAGAGCTCCAGAGGCCCTCAGTTGTCTCAACCTTCAGATACAGTTCAAAATAGTTTAAGGAGACCCAGCAAGGTTCTGATACTCTTTTGTTGATTTTAAAAAGTATTCCTTTTAAGATTAAAATACTTGAAATACTTACTTAAAATACAATGAATACTTTCTAAACAGTATTATTCTTTCAAGTAATTAAGGATAATCTGTTTGTACCTTTTGTACTATTTGGGTTTTGGGTGATCTGAGACTGTTCCCAGCAAGAACCTTGAATTCAGGTGCCTCAAGCAGTGGGTTGGATATAAATTGGTATCAGGTAGTCAGTTGGTTTCACAAAAGTGGCTAAGGGTTGTGCACTTGAGCCTCTCTTATGTGGTAGACCTTATATACCTCTGACAGCAAAGGCTGGAAATGCCTTCCCCACTTTGCTCAATCCCCAGCCCTACCCTGGGTCCAAGTGTTCTGTTACTGGAAACCCCAAGATGTACTCTGTCTTTGGGCTTGTCTTTGCAGCAGAGCATGGTGGTTAAGTGTGCGGGCCCTAGAGTCAGACTGGATTTGCAACCCAGCTCTGCCCTTTGCCATCTGTGTGACCTTGGAGAAGTTTCTGAGCTTCCCTGTGGGACACTATCTATATACAATTGGAGATGATAATTGGCAGTGTCATAGTGTTGCAAGGGCGGAATGAGTGACTGTACACAATGCTTGGATGAATATTTGACATACAGCAAGTAGTCAGTCCATCCGAGGTGTAGTGGCTGATGATTTTCCTTGGGAATACTCAGCTGCTAAAAGCTAAGTATGTCTCTTCATGTATCTGAAGACTTGGAACAGAACAGGTTTCAACTCCAATATTCTGAGGATGTTAAAGGGAGACAGAGAAGTCAGTCTCATAGTAGAAAGACTCTCTGGCTCAGGCATTTACGAGACCCAGTTTCCAGCCCCGGACCTTCTACTGTGAGATCCCAAACAAGTTCCTTTTCATCCCTTGGCCTTGCTTTCTGCATCAGTAAGCCAAGAGCTTGCCAGAGTTGTTCTTCTAAGAAGATTTCCAAAGCTACTGCCCTTGCATTTTGTGATTCCCCTATCTCTCCTCCCAGCCTGCCCCTTCTGTTCCCCTTGGCAGGAGTCAGCGAACATGAGTGGTTCTGATACACATTTTCCTTCCTTTCCAAACCCACCAGGTCAGCACAAGACCAGGCCCTGTCAGCCTCTTCTAGCTCATAGCTTCTGCCTAGCTCTGGAAGTGCCATTCTGTAAGAGAAACAAAACCTTTTCCTCCGGCAGCTTTTGCGTGTGTTCACCTGTATTTCCTTCTCGCAATCCTGGCCCCCAGCACTTTGAGGTTGCAGTTTCGTTGTGAGTCAGGCCTGCTGAGAGCAGTGGAAATCAGAAGAGCCTCCACTTGGTAGGGGAGGACGTGATGCTGCCTTTTCCTCAAGAGCATGGCCCTGGGGGTGGCGGGGGTGTGGAAGGGAGGTGGTCACCTTCCGGAAGTGGATTTCTCACATTGACTGTTTCAGGGAGAAAAGAAGATTACTGGAAAGCCCTAGAAAGCGCTTCACATCTCTTTCAGAAAGAACTTTGCATTCTTAAGCAATTATCTGCACCACACAGTAAAATGTCTGTGTTGCTTTGATGCCTGCGCGACGCAGGCCTATGCCAAGGAGGAAGTGTTCATGGCGTAGTTGACTCCCGACATAGGATTCAGATAATAAATTCCCTTGAGAGAGGTGACCATGGGATGCTGGATTCCCATGGCAGAGCACAGTGAGGCCAGTCTGGGTGCTGGCTCAGTCCCAGGAGTTGCCAGCTGCTCTGGGCTTTGAAGTCTTAAAGTCCCCCAATGCCTCCATTGCATCCCATGGGAAAAGGCAAGCAGGTAGGGAGGAATGGCCAGTGCTGGAAACAGGATATCTGACCCCTGTGAAAACCACTGTGGATGAACACTCAGGCCATGCAGGCTCTGGATCAGCAGATTCTTGGATCCTTGAAGGAGGGTCCATGCAGATGGACTTCAGGTAGACTGAAGACCCATGGAACACAAACATATGGATAATGCCAAAGAATACATACACCACCCCTAATTTAGAAGTGCCTGTTTTCTATGGACTTGAGTGGCAACCATTGGCTCTTCCTTAACCCTGCTTGTGAGAAATCCTTTATGAAATCACCAGCAACTGCTAGAGAGTCAGGAGGTCAAATACAGCAGTGGGAAAGAAGCCATGAAAATGATGCTGAAATCCCTGGGTGGTTCTAATCCCAAAGGCGGAGCTCCTGTGGGGCTGATTTGTGAGCGGGGGCAGGTCGGGAGGAGAGTAGGTCATCTGGGAGCAGGTGGTTAAGCAGGGCAGAAGGTTAGCATTTCAATAGAGGGCCTACAGCCCCTCAGAGGGGAAAGTTCAGAGGGACCTCCAGAGAGGGCAGCTAGGGAGAGGGAGTAGAGTGTGACAGAAGTTGACCCAAGACGACCTTGACTATTTCAGATGTTGCCTGAGGCTGTTGATATGTCCAGTAGGAGAAAGAAGCTGTCCTTTGTAAATCTCATAGACCCCTAGCTCCCAAGAATCCCAAGCATTCAGGTTTGATGCTATTTATAGTGTAACCCAATTGCTTTGCAGACTGGGAATGAATCAACATTTATAAGTAGAGTTTCTACAAAGATGTTGCTCCAAGTTCCAAAAAAGTGACTTACAGACATCTGTGCAAAATTGGAAAGCTACCTGCACCAAAGTGTATAAACATATATCTGGTCAAAGGGGTTGCATGATATAAACTGTGTGTTCGGGAGAGGTGGTGACGGGGACTTGGGGTGGGGAAGGGAAAGGGGAGGGATATAGGACATCCTTAGAGGGTGTCATGAGCAAGCTGGCCTCACCAAAGCTCTGCCATTGGAATCCAGAATCCCATATACGTCTTCACCAAGGATACCCTATCATATCTGTAAAATGGAAAACATAATGATACTTACCTCCTGGCTATGAGAAAAAAATGGGATAAATGCTTGTCATAGTGCACGGCACATAGCAAGCACTTAGTGACTTTTACCTGACAAACCGTTGCTTGCTCTACAGTAACTGTAACTATACTGAGACTACTACAGCTACTACGGCCAGTACTATCAGGACAGCTATGACTGTTGATACCACCACAATTTCTCTTTCTCTTCTGGGCTTCCTGAAATGACTGAACATCCAAAGACTGGTGCAAGTGGAGGGAGAGTTAATGTCCCCACAGTGCTTTCTGTGTGAGTGAGGGTTGGCTGGGGACTAAAAGGCAAGGTCCTTGGTGGAGTGGGACACAGGAGCTTCTGGTCACTGTGACCATAGCTGGGGCCTTCTGTTTCATTTCAGGTAAAATCAGAGGGCTTTAGAGTAAACGGGAGGGGAGGAGGAGAGACTGAGTTGCAGCAGGTCACATCGAACCAGAACTTGCTTCTCTATAGTCTGCAGTGGTAGGAAAATTGGGGTTGAAGCTTCTAGGGCCACTGTAACCAGGGTGTGGTCCTGTGGAAATGGTGTGAGGGATTCTGAGCTCTTCACATTGACCCCACCCTTCTCCCCAGTACTTCCCACCCTAGCTGAGCTAAAGGTCACGTGAAGGTTCATTCAGCTGTAGTTACTGCCATCAACCTTCTGAGAACAACCAAATTAACAAGTTAAATTCTATTCTCCAGCCCCCAAGCCACGGGAGAACAGAATGCATTCTTAAAGTCTTAGTTTTTTCAAACCACCAAGACAGGTTCACTTTTCAAAGCACTCATTTTATCAGCAAAACTCCACTCTCACAAACCATCAGTGGCAGCCCAGGGCTTTCAGAACACAGCCCAACCTAGCTTGACATTTGCACTCCCAAATGCCTTCACAACTTTCCTTCCCACAGGTTCTCTGCACAAGATCTCTGACCAAAACAAGGGGGCTCTCACTATTGTCAGAATATGCCCTGTACTCTCCTGCCTCCTTACTTCCACGCATGGCTTCACTGGCCTGCAATGACCACCCTCCTTTTTTCCAACAGAATTCTTTAAATTCAGCACTACCTCTTCCATGAGCCTTCCTTTAACAACCTGACTCCACTGAGATTTCATTTAAAAAAAAAATCCTCCAGTGCTTATGACCATCCTTGGCAGTATTTTGTGTACCCTGCCTTAGAGTTGTGAAATGTCTTTGCCTGCATGGATGCATGTGTGCACATATGCAAATGTGTGGATGTATTGTGTGTATTTCATCCCTGTGGCCTGGATCCATGTTTTATATATGCCAGAGATAGAGAGGAGACACAGTCTAGCTTGTTGTGTGTATTTTTCTCATTTTGGCTAAGGCACAGGTTTACTATTCTCAAATGGTAAAGACCTAGGTCCGGGAAAAGGAGGCCTGGGTTTTGGTCTTTCTTCTGTGTGACTGTGAAGCTGTCTTCCACCTTCAATGAGTCTCGATTTCTGTCTCTGTGAAATGGAGAGACTCCTCAGTTCTTTCTCCTGCTTTACAGAGGATCAAAGAGATGTGTCAATAGGTTAAAATACTTAAAAGCCACAAAATAGCTAAATGCATGAAAGAGCCCCTCTGTGGTCTTGTCCTTGACTCAAGAAGGGAGGCTCTGGTGGCTTTTCTTAGAACCAGTGGTAGGACTAGGATCCAGGAGTTTCTCCTCCCCAGCCATGCCACAAACCACCAAGCCACACAATCTTTTCCTGAGCTGTGTTATCCTTTCCACTGCACCATGTGGTGCAGCCCGTCAGGTCTCGCTTTCCTTTCCACCAGCCACATTCATAGCCATGGGAATCCGTGTTTTTCAGCAAGCTTCCTTCTAAAATCCCCCTCTGCCCAGGGTTCCTGGGGACCCTGTGGACCTTCCTTCCTTGTGACATGGTTGGGGAAACACACTGGTCTGCAGACCTCTTATTCATCTTCACGATCCCGGAGGTGGCTTGAGCAATCTTATCTGTTATGTGAGTGTGCTCACATGTGTGTGTGCGTGTGTGACTCTTTGCAGCTGTTCTATGACTAACTGATGCCAGTTATCTGATACTGTATACTGTGTGCCCACCATATGCTATAGACTGAGACATGTGCTGACCCAAGCCCTAGACCCCAGGCGAGGCCAATGGCAAACTACTACCTATCTTAGTTGGTCTCCCCTATCGCTCTTTGATGTCTTACTATGTATAAGACACTTCATATTGTTTCATTTTAAGTTTTACAACAATCTAAAGATTTGATCCAATCATTAATTCTATTTTACAGTAGCATAAAATAAGGCTCAAGTCTCCTGATAATCAGTTCATTCTTTTACCCATATCTCCATGCAGAGACAAATAATGTGACTCCAATAATTAAATTTTTTTTTTTTTTTTTGGTCTCAACAGCTTTAGAGGTACAAGTGATTTTTGGTTACCTGGATGAACTGTACAGTGGTGAAGTCTAGGATTTTAGTGCACCTAGTCCAGGCCTCTGACACCTCATCCCCTTCCCTCATTGCCCCCCACTGCCCCAGGACCAGATTAGCTGAGGCAGAAGCAGTTAGAGGTGCTGGAAAGTTGTTAGGGTTTTTACCATCTCCAGAATCTGCTTAGCACGTGCCTCAACCTAAGGCAGTGCAGGCAGGACGGAGGCAAGAGCCTTGATTCCATAGGGGTTTCTCTTAGCCCAGATTCCACAAAGTTGAGGATGACATGATAGATGACTTTTGATATCTTTCTTCATTCCTTTTTGTTAAGTTATTCTCTGTTGTGCGGTGCCTGTGTGTGTAAGGCATTTCCAGGCAGAGGAGCTTTCCTGAGTCTGGTCAGTTTTACCATCTCATCTGCTGATCAAGATGTAAAAGATGGACCGTGAAAGTCGTATCCACGAATAATCAGATACCAATCAGAATGTCAGAGTGACCTTTTCCTTTTCCTCCTTGCAAAGAAAGAGATTGTTTCAAGGGACAACTGTAGGGTTAGATAGAGAGGACTGACTGGAAAGTGATTTGATGATCTGAAGTCCTGGCATCCCAAGAAGGTTGCTCTGGGCTTATAGTACAGTACGAGAGATCTTTGTTGAACTGAAGAAGATGCTCTGACCATTAGGGTCATTAGACACTATGAAACCTTCTCATTGAAGTTCCCTTTTTGGAAACTGCTAAACATTGTATCCAACAGGTAATTTTAAAACCCTTATCCCCTGCCCTTCTGAGGATCCAATGACCATTATACCACCCCATATGCCTTTGCAAACCCATAGCTTAGCTCCCACTTGTAAGTGAGAACATGGGTATTTGGTTTTTGATTCCTGAGTTATATCACCTAGAATAATGGCCTCCAGTTCCATCCAAGTTGCTGCAAAAGACATTATTTTATACTTTTTTATGGTTGAGTGGTATTCCATGGTGTATATGTACCATATTTTCTTTTTTTATGTTTCAGTAGTTTTTTTTGACTTTTAAGCTCAGGGTACATGCGTAGGTTTGTTATATAGGTAACCTTGTGTCATGGGGGTTTGTTGTCTTACTAATAACTAGTGAGTATTAAGCCTAGTACCCATTGGTTATTTTTCCTGATCCTTTCCCTCCTCCCACCCTCCGATAGGCCCGGTGTGTGTTGTTCTCCTCTATGTGTCCATGTGTTCTCATCATTTAGCTCTGACTTACAAGTGAGAACCTGTGGTAGTTGGTTTTCTGTTCAGTGTGTCAGTTTGCTAAGGATAATGGCCTCCAGCTCCTTCCATGTCCCTGCAAAGGATGTGATCTCATTCTTTTTTCACTAATTGGTTGGTGGGCACTTAGGTTAGTTCCATATCTTTGCAATTGTGAATTGTGCTGCAGTAAACATATATTTGCAGTTAGTTGTCTTTTTGATATATATTTAGTGACTTCTTTTCCTTTAAATAGATACCCAGTAGTGGGATTGCAGGACTGAGTGGTAAACGCACTTTAAGTTTTTTAAGAAATCTCCATACTGTTTTCCATAAAGGTTATACTAATATACATTTCACCAGTAGTGTATAAGCGTTCCCTTTTCACCACATCCACACCGGCATCTATTGTTTCTTGACTTTTTAATAATGGCTGTTCTGGCTGGGGTAAGATGGTATCTCATTGTGGTTCTTCCAGTAATTTTTAAAAGGCTAAAAAATGTCATCAGGGCATGGTCCTCTCATTGTGCCATCCTTTCAGTATCCCCCCCCAAAAAAACTGAGCCCCATGGCATGTTCTGTTTCTGTCTCTGATTGTGGCCTCCTTCCCCCTCTACTGCAGGGGAAGGAAAATACCCAGCACCTCCCAGGTAGAAAAAGAGGGAAAAAATGTAAAATGTAAAAACCCAAGCTCGGCAACTATAGAAGATAAACAACATTGAGTCTCAATATGGTTCATCGGCAGAATTTTCCCCAGAGCCAACGGCCTGTGTCAGAGCTACATTTTCCACTCCGGCTACTGTGATTTGGTTGTGGCACTCTTGGTTTCTTTCCTTTTGGTGGAGACAGACTCTGACGCAAGTTTAAGGCTCTGACAGGTGTCTGGGGGTTTACGAACTTGTCCGGGCCTCTGACACCTCATCCCCTTCCCCCATTGCCCCTGACTGCCGCAGGACCAGATTAGCTGAGGCAGAAGCAGTTAGAGGTGCTGGAAAGTTGTTAGGGTTTTCACCATCTCCAGAATCTGCTTAGCACGTGCCTCAACCTAAGGCAGTGCAGGCAGGACGGAGGCAAGAGCCTTGATTCTATAGGGGTTTCTCTTAGCTCAGATTCCAGAAAGTTGAGGATGACATGGTAGATGACCTTTGATATCTTTCCTCATTCCTTTTTGCTAAGTTATTCTCTGTTGTGCGGTGCCTGTGTGTGTAAGGCATTTCTAGGTAGAGGGGCTTTCCCGGGTCTGGTCAGTTTTACCACCTCATTTACTGATCAAGATAGGAAGATGGACCGTGTATGTCATATCCACCAATGAACAGATACCAATCAGAATGCCAGAGTGACCTTTTCCTTTTCCTTCTTGGTAAGAAAGAGATTGTTTCAAGGGACAGCTGTAGAGTTAGACAGAGAGGACTAATTGGAAAGTGATTGGTTCATTATCAGGATGGAGCTGGGCAAATTCTCTGCAGCTCTGCTGCTGGGTGTGACCAGGAGGTCCTTAGGTTTTCTTTTTTAAGATGGAATTTCAGTCTTGTTGCCCAGGCTGAAGTACAATGGCATGATCTCGGCTCACCGCAACCTCCACCTCCTGGGTTCAAGTGATTCTTCTGCCTCAGCCTCCCTAGCAGCTAGGATCCCAGGCGCCCGCCACCATGCCTGGCTAATTTCTGTATTTTGAGTAGAGACAGGGTTTCACCATGTTGGCTGGTCTCGAACTCCTGGCCTCAAGTGATCTGCCCACCTTGGCCTCCCAAAGTGTTGGGATTACAGGCGTGAGCCACCGTGACTGGTCCCTAGGTTTTGACTTTGGCTCTCTTCACACTGTGCTCAGTCCCAAAGCTTCCTGTGCCCCATGCCCAGCCCCAGTGCCCTCTCACTAGTGCTTTGGCTTTCAAAGCCTCAGTGTGGTTTCCTTCACTAAGAACTTCACCCTCACCAGAGTCTCCTTTCTCCTCCCCCTGTAAAAGCCCCATTTTCTTAAAGGTAACTGGCCAACTGAACATTTTAAAAAATAGGTTGTAACTGCACCTTTCACCCTCCCAGAAAAAGATTTGTAGTTTTCACTGATAATATCCCAGACAGGGTGTCTAAATTGGCACATCCTTGGCCCTGTGCGTGTGTGTGTGTGTGTGCATTTGAGTGAGGGTAGGGAGGTCCTGGGTCTTCCCAGGCTGGTCGGATTTATCATCTCATCTGCCTTTCCCAACATTTAAGATGAGCAGCGCCACTCACGGGCAGATGCCCATTTCTCTGGAATTGCCCCAACCTGGTAATATTTGTGGCTTCTGAGGGCTGAGTCTGAGATGCCTTCTCTTGGTTCCAAGATTCTAAGAAAGCCTGGGGAACAGAATAAAAGTCTACCCTGGAAATAGTATACAAGCAAACCAACTGCCCACCCACTTCCTGAGTGAACATTGCTGAGTGTTCCTGAGTCAGGGGCAGACCTAAATTCCTTAACCATCTTTTTCTTCCCTTTCCCAACCCGGCATGGCCTCACACCCCTCCACCACTCCACCCCTCCATTAAAGGCTATATTTATGAGCAGTGATGGATGCTCCCTGACAGGGCCACCCTAGAAAAAATTGGGTAATGACAAAAACTTGATGCTCTGATTGACCCTTTGTGGTTTAGCACATTCACAATTTCACAATCCCCCAGCCCCCTTTTTTTTTTTTTTTTTTTTTTTTGAGACGGAGTCTCGCGCTGTGTCACCCAGGCTGGAGTGCAGTGGCGCGATCTCGGCTCACTGCAAGCTCCGTCTCCCAGGTTCACGCCATTCTCCTGCCTCAGCCTCCGAGCAGCTGGGACTACAGGCGCCCGCCACCACGCCCGGCTAGTTTTTTGTATTTTTAGTAGAGACGGGGTTTCACCATGTTAGCCAGGATGGTCTCGATCTCCTGACCTCGTGATCCACCCGCCTCGGCCTCCCAAAGTGCTGGGATTACAGGCTTGAGCCACCGCGTCCGGCCCAGCCCCCTTTTTTTTGTTTGAGATGGAGTCTTGCTCTGTTGCACTTGCTGGAGTGGAATGGGGTGATCTTGGCTCACTGCAAACTCTGCTTCCTGGGTTCAAGTGATTCTCATGCCTTAGCCTCCAGAGTAGCTGGGATTAGAGGTTCATGCCGCCACGCCCAGCTAATTTTTGTATTTTTAGTAGAGACGGGTTTCACCATGTTGGCCAGGATGGACTTGATTTCCTGACCTCGGCCTCCTAAAGTGCTGGGATTACAGGTGTGAGCCAGTATGCTGGGCTAGATGTATGTATCTCTCTTAAGCCCATCTTACAGGTGAGGAAACTGAGTTCAGAGAGGTGATGTGACCAATCCAAGCCCACACAGCTGGTAAGTGTCAAAACCAGGATTTGAACCCTGGGCAGTGTGGCTGCAGAGGCCACACTCTGTTGTCCCTTAACAAAGCTATGGGGAACTAATTGGCATATTATTAGCTGAAATGAAGTACTTTGTGGTACCTGGCACAAAGGTACCACAATAAATGTTAGTTCCCTTGCCCCAGGAATGGTTTGCATTTTAATGACAGTGGAATGAAGGGTTTTCAGAATCCATTAGAGTTAGAAGGATTTACATCTGAGTGCATGAATGCGCTTGTGGGACACCCACGCAAGCCGCTGATAATCATCTGGGTTGGTCAGCCCCGTCCTCAGAGGTTTATACCTGGAGCTAAATCCCAATGGGGCCTTCTGCCAATGACTTTTATAGCTTCTGACATTTCAGTCTCTTCATCTCAGGGAGTTGGTTCTCTGAGGATTTTGGGGGTAACAGTTTTAAAAATAACGTAAGGCAGCTGGTGATGGCTGCTTTAGGGGCAGCATGTGAGCTGGGCCCCAGGAGGGGAAAGACATGAATCAGGGGTCATGTAGCAAGACAGGGCTTTCCTACAGGCCGGATTTGGTCAGCATGGGTCCCTGGTTCCCTTGAGGGATTCCCCGACTGTGTGGCCTGACAGTCGCACTCTGGTCGAATGCCTCCGATTCCCCCAGCCGGCCTGACTCACCCTGCATCGCTCAGACCTCTGTCAAGGTGCTGCTTGGAGAGTCAAAGAGGCTGCAGCAGGCAATCCCCTTGCCCACTGCAAGGCTGGTTTGGAGGCTGAACAAAATGGCACATCCTCTCAACTCCGGAAAGGTTGGGCCTTCCTTTCACCCTCCATCTCATGCCTGGAACCTCAAACAGCAGAAAAAACACAACGCAGAAAAAAATAATTATAATAATTATTAATGCTTTCTGCATCTCTAACACCACTCGATTAGTCATAGTCATAGTTCGAGTGCTTGTTATGATAACACCTCAGTGGCTTCCTTAACAGTTGGTAGTGATGAATGACATCATCTGGTCAAAGGGCTAGGGAGGAGTGTGCCTATTGACAAGAAACAGGGGCTGAGAAGCAGGGGAAGGAGAGTGGGACAGGGAATTGTGGGTGGAAGCCTGAGCTAAGGCTAGCGCTAGTGCACCTAGGTCAAGAGGGCAGATCCCTAAGTCAGAGACCACCACTTAATGTTCCAAAGACATCTAGGGACTCCTGGTTCATGGCTCTTCAGGTGGTGGATGGGCAATGTTCTCCAGTACTTTGGACACCATGGCCAGGCCAATCTCATTCCATCACCATCACCATCAAGTTATTCCCCAGTTTGGTCACTGGGAGAGACTTCTCATCGGCCACCAGAATAACTCTAAATTCGTATGAACCTTTCAGTTTCCCCACCTGTAACTTGGAAATAAAGATACTGCTGCTGTTATTGGGAGGATATAATGAAATAACAGATGGAAAGTGCCTGGCATGGTACACAGTAGGCACTCAGTAGGTGGTGGTTTATTTCACTCTATTTCTGTGTATGGTCCGTCACATCTTGTACTCCAATGTCTGTCACCCATTCCATGACTCCTGCCCTGCCTCCCACACATTCACTGATTCCCATGACCCCATGTCCCTCCTTTGTGAAGCCTCTTCCCACTGTTCCAGCTCACATCGACACCCCCTCTCTGAGCTCTTATACTACGGGTGGCCCCGGCTCCTCCTGTTGGGTCCTCCCTACTTGTAGAATGGGTGTAAGTTTCATGTTCTCACATAGATTTTAGCTTCTCAAGTTCAGGAACTGGGCTCATTGCTTCTTTTGATTCTCATGCCTGCCAAGTCACAAGGTGAGCAATAGGTTCTTTAGAAGAGACCTGGGAGGTGGGTAGGGGTGGGTGTGTGGCAATGGAAAGTTACCAAAAGTAATGGGGAAACCATCTGGGGCACTTCTGTTTGGGGATTTCCCTGGACCATGTTTCATGACCTGTACCAAGCCCGGTGCTTTGTTAAGCTGGAATCCTCCTATGCTCCCCACTTTCCATACCTATTTCTGCCCATGGCACTCATGTGAATTGGCAAAAGTGCTGTGGGATGGAAAATATTGGAATCTCAGGGAAAAGGGTCAGTGAGTACATCCTTCAGGGCAGGATGTGGAGTCCCAAAACTGCTTCATGCTTAGCAGATCACCAAACCCTTCCTCCATCTCCCCATGCCAGCTAAAGCAACCTTGGCTGTTATGCTCTGGCCCAGGTGTCTCTCAGGGCCTTTCATTCTCCACAAAAAGCTTAGGCATAGAGGCCAGTCTAGATCCAGACACAAGGGCCAGCTGGAGAATTGGGAAGTAGAGTAATGCCTGGCCATCAAGGCTGGTACAGTTCAGCCTGACAACAGTCTGCGGACAGTGGTCTGTTGTGAAAGGGGACGGACATGTCACCTTGAAGCTGCAGCACTTTTCTAGACCTAGCCCACCTTCTTGAACATTTCAGTCTTTTTGCATCCAGCTGGGTATATTCTGTCATATACACAAGTTGCCTTCGGCTCTGAGGCTGCTTTATAAGAACTAGTCCTGGATGGTGTTTGGTCAGGGATGAGGTTTGAGTTTGCTCAGCCCAAGCAGATATGTTTAAATTACTCTCAGATTGGATGCCTCAAGAGCCTGGCTTACTCCCCTTCTACTAACCACCTGTTTTCTACTTAACCCAAGCCAACTCACCGTTTGACTCCTTCCCACACTTTTAGAATTGTGAACTTTAGAATGCTGGAGTTGGAAGGAGCTGTAGAGACTAGCTAGTCTACTTTCTTCCTCATTCTATGGATGGGCAGACAGACCCAAGCCTTGGGGGTGATTTGCTATGAG
Source organism: Papio anubis (assembly GCF_008728515.1). Lineage (NCBI taxonomy): Eukaryota > Metazoa > Chordata > Mammalia > Primates > Cercopithecidae > Papio > Papio anubis. Next base: position 154,913,280 of record NC_044976.1, on the reverse strand, counting down.
CTTCTTACAACCTCTACATTCTACACATGGATAGCTGTGTACCTTCCTGCTCCTGGATCAGAGCCTGCCCTTAAGTTATCCCCCATAGCCCACTCTTGTTCCATCAGTTGTGTCTGAATCAAAGGCTCCCTTCTCTTTATTCCTTCTATTAACAGCCTTAAAACTCACATTCTCCAAGAAAAAGCCTTCTTTGATTAATTCAGTTCACTTTTGTGTGAGGATTTTCCAGAGAAACAGAACCAATAGAAATGTGTGTGTGTGAGATTTATTATAAGGTATAAGGTATGGATCATGTGATTATAGAGGCTGAGAAGCCCCATGATCACCTATCTGCAGTTGGAGACCCAGGAAAGCTGATGGTATAGTTCAAAGGCCAGTTGGAGAGTCCCATGGGCTAGATTCTAGTACAGTTCTGAAGGCCTAAGAACTAGAAGAAGTTCCCAGGCAGGAGAAGATGGATGCTTCAGTCCAAGTCCAAGCAATCAGACAGAGAGGGGGAATACTCCTTTCCCCCACTTTTTTTTGTTCTACTGGAACCCTTCGTAGATCAGACCATGCCCACTCACGCTGGGAAGGGCAATCTGCTTCACTCGGTCCACAACTTCAAATGCTAATCTCTTCCAGAAACATTCTCACAGGCACACCCAGAAATCATGCTTAACCAGACATCTGGACATCCTGTGATTCAGTCAGGTTGACCATAAATTAGCCATCACAATCCTCCATTCTTTTCTAGGCCGGTGGCTTGTGCTGTGTTAATTTTCACTTGCCATTGTTTTTCCCCCATGAGTTCCTGTAGGATTACAGGCATACACCATGTAATAGTGTTTCAGTCAATAATGGACCACATATATGATGGTGGTCCCATAAGATTATGATGCTGTATTTTACTATACCTTTTCTATGTTTAGATATGTTAGGATACACAAATAACCTACCATCATGTTACAGTTGCCTGCAGTATTCAGTACAGCATCACGCTGTACAGATTTGAAGCCTAGGAGCAATAGGCTATACTGTATGGACTATCTTGGTTTTGTGTAAATACACTCTATGATGTTTGCACAATGACAAAATCACCTAATAAGGCATCTCTTAGAACATATCCCCACTGTTGAGTGACACATGACTGAATTTTAATGTGTTCTATATCACTTTCATTAGTCTGGCAGCTTCCTCCATCATTCTAGGAGGCCCCAACGGTAATGGCTGTCTTGCAATCTTTATCTGGATTTTCACCCTTTGTCCAGCCCAGGGCTACAGACTCAGGGATGTTCATAGCCCAGTAAATGGGAAGTATTGCCCGATAACCAGATCACAAAGCCTCCTCATGCTGAGGCTGGGGTAAGACTTGGAGGAAGAAGAACCTTCCCTGACTCCTTTGCTGGGGTCAGTCTCTAAGGGTCAGGGCTCACCCCCTGCAGTGTAGAGACTTTGCTGCGGGACAGGATGTGAATATCCTTGACTTTTGCATGGTCAAGTTAAGTCACTTGTCCGGGGTCACAGTGACACAATCATTGCCAAACCTGTTCGTTTCACCAGGGCCCCATGGGATTTTGCCAAGTCAGTCCTCCTTTGTACTTTCTTGCTCAACTGGTGTAGAATTCTAGAATTCTCAGGCAGGAAGGGAATTCATGGCAGAGGGTGGGGTGAGGTGGAGGTCATGACATACATCCTCCTAAGCAGACACATGGACGTCAGAGGCACCAGAGGGTTTCCACATTGACCTGCAGTCACCCATTTACACATTCCTCACCTCCGAGAGTTCAGGTATTCTTGCAAATGTCTCCATTTTTGCTACTGTAGCTTATCCTGAGCCCTTTACTGTTTTTCCTGGAAAACAAGAAAAATGTTTGGGAATTTGTATATTGGGAATGGGCAGTTGTCCGTGTTCATTTGTCTTAAAAAATTATTTGAAACATTGCCCTTTAAATGGAAAAATCATTTTCATGATTTTTTTTTTTTTCTCAAGGATGTTTCCTGCTGCCTCCTTCAGACCTACTCTTATCACTCACAAACACTAGAGGTTCCATGGCCCAAGGAGGACAGCAGCTGGCCATTTCAGGTTATGTCCCCACATGGATCAGGACTCCCTGGGACATGAAGGGAGTCTGGAGAAGGTGTCATGGTTGTCAGGAAGTGCCACATTCAGGGATATTGACTTCTGGCTCTTTCTCCATGTAGCTATGAGATGAAGCAATTTCTGAAGAAGTTTAAGATAAAAACCTTACATGTCATCCAGCCTAATCCCTGATTTTACAGGCAGAAGAAGTGGATTTCAGAGCTAGCTAGTGGCAGAGCTGTGACTCACAGGCCACAGACCTCCTGACAGGCAGTCCCTTCTCAGAGAGTTCAGCACCTTCTGTGTTTGGTTGTGCTGAGGTGGAGTTGAAGAAGGAAGCAGGGCACACCTGCTGTAGGTCGTGGGGTCAGATGACTTTCCCTAGACCTCTTGCTGTCTACTTCCCCTTTGAATTATCTCTGAGATGGGATCTCACTATATTGCCTGGGATGGAGTGCAATGGCTCTTCATTCACAGGTGCAATGATAGTGCACTGCAGCCTCGAACTCCTGGGCTCAAGCAATCCTCCCCCCTCAGCCTCCTGAGTCACTGGGACTACAAGGTGAACCACTGTGCCCAACGACCCCTCCTCATTAACAGAGTACCAGGCAGAGTGGTGGTGTTCCACGGGACAATTCCACCACCTTCCCTGTCCAGAGAATACTACCGAGGAGCCATGAGGCCTCAGCTCCACTTGTAGACATGCCTTTACTTTTCTCTGAGCCTCTGGCCCCGCCCCTAACAGCTCTGGGCCTTATTTTGCCTGGCTGTAAAATGGGGAGAATTGCCCCAAGTTCCTTGTCTTCTGCTCCAAGGCAGTATATCTTAGAAATTATTTGAGTTCCTCAGAGAGAGGGTTGAGGAAAGAGACTTGTCCCACAAGAGGGCACGATCCTCACGAGGTTGGGAGGCCAGAGCATTAAAATCCAACAGCTGCTGGCTGGTGAATTATGACCCATAAGAGTCAACCTCGTGAGCCCTACTGTGTTAGACATTTTCCCCGAATTATTTTCACATAACCCTATGAGATAGGGCCTAACCTTATTTTAGTTTTACAGAGGGGAAACTGAAAGTCAGAGAGAATGCTGAAATAACTTGCCCAAGGTCATCCAGCGAAGTGGCAGAGCTGGGCTCCACACCCAAGAAGCCTGGTTCCAAGCTCCCATTCTTAGTTTCATTGCCTCCCAGACCTAGAGGCGGTACTACAGAATAGTGGTACATCTTCCTCCTGCCTCCACCTGCCCCACCTCCCGACCCCCACCAAAGGAAGGGATTGTGTGACTTGGGGATCCAGAGAGCGGGGATGATCTGTGAGATGTAGAAATAAAAGGATCAAGATCAAGTTTGGGAATTGCCGTGTCAGAGGAGTGGTTCATTTCTCTCTCTCCAAGCCGCCTAGTTCACATTCTTCACCTGGCCCACTGTTCCATCCGATCTTGACCTCGCTAGCCTGCAGGGGACGTGTGCAAGCCCACACTCCAGCCTAGGCATCCCCTCTGCAAGGGAAGTGGTGCTGTTGTGGAACTGCAGTCCTTGCGGACTTCAATTTGTATAGAAATGACAAGCACAGAGCAAAGGAAAGTGGGGTCTAATTTTAAACTCCCACCTTCCCACCCCCAAGTTGATTTCCTGTGACACTAATAAAAGCTTCAGGGTCTCTTACTTGCATTTCCTTTCCACAGCCAAAGTAATTATATATACATTTTTTTTCTTAAAAGACAGTTCTCCCTCCCATTATGTATGCCTCTGGGCCTCATAAAATCTGGCCACCCTCTTCCCCGATCCGATTTACCAAATGTCAGAGTCCCACAACGCCCTGAGAAACACCGCTGTCCTCCTGGAGCTCTCCCACACAGTACAAGCCTTGATTGAGGGTGTGATTCGGTTCAGAGTAGCTGGGTTGAATTTTTGTAAAGAGGTTGCCGTGTGTGCACTTTTGCCGACCTCAAAGCCACCAGAAGGAGGGAGCTGAGTGCACTTTTTTGTAATGATGACTCTCTATGATTTTCTCCATAGAGCAGTGCTTGCACACACAGGAGTCCAAGAATGTGCACTAAGGGAGCATTTCCACACAGATCTGCATCTTCCTTACCACTCACATGTGTGCACACATATATCCGTGTGTATGCCAGTGCTTTAGGGCTCTGTTCCATGGGGTGAGTAACTTCTGCTATAGGGACCATGGATGTGGAGCCATTCTTTGGGACTACAGATATCCAATTTATTTCAAGGATCTGGAAGACTGGGCTTCCAGACACCTATGAACCGACAGGACTGCCTTTGTCTGTCATAAGGTTCCTTGTTGACAGACTGCTGGCCAGGTTTAGGGGAGATAGAGGGGTCACCAGACTGGAGATGCTGAGGGTGAGTGAGGGAGTGTAGGGTGGAAAGGAAGACAAATAAACCATATCTGCATACCCCTTCCCTATCAGCTCCCATACTGATCATGGCCCATTTCTTCACACCAACAAGAGTCTTCACCAAGGTTGCTAACTGCAATGGTACAGTCCAGTGAGCTGTAGTAAAAAGGGGGAATTTACAGGAACGAGTCTGGGGTGTCTTGGAATATCCATGGGATGGAAGCTGCTGCAGGACACAAAGGGATTGGAACCAGGAGTAGAAGTCATCAGAAAGCCAGGACTCAGCTTCTCGCTCTCTGAGGCCACATGGTCACTCCTTTCTGGTTTCCTTGGCAGCTTTCTCTGCATCTCTTAGCAGTTTGCAGAGGATTGCAACTACACAGCTCTAGAGGCTACCAGTCTTTAATTCAAGGGACCAGCCAAGACTGACTAGTGCTCTAAAGTCCCAAGACCAAATTACTGGGAGACAGAGACTAACAGCTCAGCTTAGGTCAGTTGTCCACTTTCTAATCAGCTGTAGCCAGGAGACCAGGGTCACATGGCTGCCAGTGGACCGAGTTCAGGGTGGAAAACATAATCAATGGTGACCCAAGTTAAATGGCTTGTCCTCTGTGAAAACTCCTGATCAATCGTATGGAAGAAGTGCCCTCTCTCCTGAATCCCCACAGCACTTTCTCTTCTTGGCATGTATTGCTTTCTATTTTGTGTTACTATTATTTTTATAAACATCTCATCCCCTCTCCCACCTATCTATAAGCAAGTTTGTTTATCTTCACATATTTCACAGCTTGTACAAAAAAGGATATATTTAATAATTATCCAGAGTCATTGATAACTTTCAGATAAATCAATTTTCAGGAACTTAAGCAACTTGGGCAAGTGTTTCATTTCACTGAATTGTCCTGGCTTGATTAAATGCAATTAATTCAACCAATTTTTATTGAGTGCCTTCTACATACCAGACTGCTGAGGACACAACGCTGAACAAGACAAAGTCCATACCCCATTGAGCTTCCAGTGTAGTGGTGAAGACCATCAATCAGTCAACAGTGTTTCCTCTAAACTAGGCTTTCAGCTGGGTGCCAAGGATAGAGATGTGTAAGTCTCCAGCACTGCCCTGGAGGAGTTGTCTCCCTGGGGGCAGGGTAGAGGTGGTAGGATTTGGGGGACAGTCACAGATGACTGGTCAGATATATTGCTGTGCAACATGACAGTATTATTAGTTAAGGGTTGGGGAAGAAGTGCTGTAAGACCCCAAAGAGAGAGTGATTTACCACCCCGAGGAGGAGGGTGTGGTCAAGGGAGGTTTTGCTAAGAACGGTGACACGTGACTGAACTTGAAGGGTGAATAGGAGTTTGCCAGGAAGAGTGAGAGTTGCGTATGTGAGTGTATGTGTGTTTAGGGAACCGGGATGGGGAAAGGAGATAGGAATGATGGTGATCAAGCCCTTCCAGATCAAATCATTTATCTGGAAAAAGATTTTAGCTATTGTGAAAGAGCTGCTGTGTCTGGAGGAAGGTGAGACATTTAGTATATCTGGAACACAGAAAATACAGGGAAAAGAATGGGGAAATTGGCCCCAGCCCCTCCTGGCCTTGTATGCTAAGTCTGGGAGGCAGTGGGTAAGTAGACACTGCCAGTTGCCCTGGGGTCTGGAAGGCAATGATGTTGGCTGGGCATCAGGACCAGGCACAGCCTGAAGACCAGCTACCTCTGGCCAGAAACATATTCCAGAAGGCCTTAGGATGAGACATTACTCCTGCCTGAGGTCATTGACCTCTGGTTCATGGAGGGAGATGGCTGGATGGTGAGATTCTGGTGAAATTTGTCACTCCCATATTGCAACCTTCCTCAGAAAGCACTGGATCTTCTAACTTTCACTCTCTCCTTAGTGGAGTGGGATTTTCTAAATTTTGCAATTGAATTTAAGAAATCAAAGAAAGTTGTCCATTTGTAGCAAAAAAAAAAAAAAAAAAAAAAAAAAAAAAAAGCAACAGAAGTCTGCCTCTACAGACTTTGAAAAGGATACAGAATTTGTGTCCTTTGAATTACAAGCCTGTAGCCCATGGCCTTCTAGCCAATGATATGAGGGGGACTAGAGATGAAGGATTTCCATGGACTGCTCCTGCTCTGGAATGTTCCTCACAGATGACAGATCTACTCTCCACTGTCCCCATGTGCCTAGGCAGGGGTGGAATGGAGGCAACTTCCTGGACCTTTCCCTGGCCAGGCTCAAGGCCATTGGCACCTGGTCCTCTTCTCTTTACAGCTCTGTCTCTGTGCCCTCCCCATTCCTGGTCAGCCTCCAGCACTGCTGGCCCACCTGCCTATCTCAGACCTTTACTGCTCTGGGTCAGTCTTAGACAAACTACTACTCCTCCTTCTCTGCCTGTCCAACATCACTCATCCTTCCAGTCAAAAGTCTGTGTCTCTATAAAGGCTTCTCCATCCCACCTGAGTCAGACCCAAGAGCTCCCTCTTCTGTGCTGTCCCTGCACTTTTGATTCACTTCTGTTATTACCCCCACTTCCTTGGAGGACAGTTATTTGTTCTTATGTTCATATCGTTCTTATGTTCTTATGTTAAGTAGACTGAATTTCTTGGGGACTAGATCTTAATTATCTCTGTATCCCTGGTCATGAGCAACAGTGCCTGACACATCACAGACTCTTAGTACATACTCTATTTGTCAATGAAGGGTGATTATCTGGGTATCTTGACTGTTGGGGTTGAGGTAGGATGAAGGTAGCTTTGGGAAGAACTCCAATGAGCAGAAAAAGGGAAGGGACATTCCTGGTGGAAGAAACAGTTTGAACAAAGGCACTGCCGTGGAAAGGCACGGACAAACATGGGAGCCTGCAAGGAAGGAGGAGAAGGGGAGGCTGTAGCACAGGGTGCTCTGAGCACTGTCCTGGGCTCCTTGTGCGCATCAGTGAATGCACCAGGCCTTTGCAGAAACTTGATGTATTGGCACTGATCCGTAGAGAAGGGAACAGAGGCCCAGGAAGGTCACACAGCTCATGAGTTGGTGATGGAGATGGGATTAGACCATTCCATTAGACTCTAAAACCCATGGCTTATTGGGGCCCTAGAGAACACTTAGTAATTCAGGTTGCCTGGTGCCTAGAGTAAGTGAGTAGGTTGTGAGAGGAGGTTAAGTGTGGAAAGGTGTACATGACAGAATTATATTATTCATAATATCTAGGGTGGTTTTTTTTTCTGCCTTCCATGTGCCAAAACCTGGACTAAGCATTTTTATATATCACCTCATCAAAACAAACAGCACCTTTATCAAGCGATTACCCTTATTTTACAGATAAGGAAACTAAATGTCAGAGAGTTCAATAATTTTCCCAAGATCACGCAGCCAATAAGCGATGGAGCCATGACTTAAATTCAGGTAGTTTGATGACACAACGCAGACTAATTGGGAAAGAGCTTCATGGGTAAGTTGTGAGTCATAACTTAATTTCAATCCCTGGTGACATATTGGAGGTATAAATTTTCCTTTTTTTTTTTTTTTGCCATGGGCAAGTTCCAAGCCTGGGCTTCACTTCCAACACTGTCCCTCCCTTCCCTGTACAGTCCTGCCCACTTGCCCTGTCTTCTTGCTCTGTCCTCTATGCCCACATGTATAGAATTGGATCCCCAAGCAAGGCTAACTGCTAGCCTTAAAGAAAGACCAATCTTCTGGCAGATAAGAAGGCCTGTTAAGGAAGATGAGGGGACAGGAAAGCAAGGGGAATGTCAGAAAAATAAGGGGCCTGGCCAGTATCTCAAGAACAGATGCAGCAGTGGCCCTGGAAGGGCAGAGGGGACGTCATTTCCTTCTCCAGATCCCTTTTTTCCTTTGAGGTTCAGTCCCAAATGGGTAAAGTTCAAATACTAGCCTTACTCAGAATTCCCTAGTCCTGCTTGCTCAAAAGGTGGATCCTGTCCTCACTCTGATCTTCAAAATGTCTTTTTGTGGGGCTTGAGAGTTTGCCTTTTTAAAACCAGCACCGCAGAGAGTCTACACATTGAGGGTCTTGCCTTCGGTAATGCAGTTACATCCATGGGCTTTCTCTATCGCTGCTGAGAGAACTTGGAGTGCCAGGAAGTTGGGGTTGGACGCCTTCCAGTTCCTTGCCCTAATCAGAGGCATTGACCTCAGGCCCTGTGTAGGAGTCCCCATCTTTCGGAATTAGTGATGTGGTTAGAGTAGCAACGTGACTCTCTGTGGACGGAAGAAGGTAGGTCGGATGTGAGAGTCTCCCTCCATGAACATGTGTGCGTCATCTCAGTCAAAGCTTGTATCTTTACTCTCAAAAACAAGTCATTTTTGTTCCTGTCAGCATCTTGGCCAGCCCACAACAAAGAGTACAAGCTGGATGCTGTGCTGCAGTAAAGAGGCCCAGACACAGGCCTCAGGTGATCCTGTAGGGCATGGCGGGAGAGAACAGGAAAGGATTATTCCCCCAGGGGCTGATGGGGCTGCCTTCAGCAACACAAAAACATGCTTACAGAAAACTGCCAGAGGACATAGGAGTGATCTACTTGCATGAGGTTTTTCAACCACCAGGAACGGGGTGACCTAGTCCAGAGCCCTCTAATAAAGTGACTTTCAACCTGACTGCACTTCAAAATAATCGGAAGCTTTAACAAATAGAGATGCCCAGGCCTCATCCCAGATGTACCAAATTCATCTCTTAGGGATGGGGTCTGGGACTCTGTGCAAAGTCCCCGGGAATTCTGGAATAACTAATCTGGCATTGCTCCAGGAAATAGCAGTTCGAAAGCACTCCAGTAAGGTGGGAGTGAAAATTATTCCAGCTTGAACACTACAATATTAAGTCATCCTTTCTCTCTTTGCCCTGTCTCTTCCCTTCCCTTTCTTGCTCTCTATGACATGGCATGAGGCTCAGAAGAGCTTCCTCTCTCATGCTTCTTGCAGGGCAGTTCAGGGAAAGATGTAGCTGTGTAAATTCCAGGAGGGCTTCAACTATATTTAAATATGGGTTGCTTGCCACATTCACCTGCCTGTCAAGTCTGCAGATGACAGCTGCAGAATGTGGCACCCAGGCCTTGAAAGTTGTGAAGCAAAATTGGATAACATCTGTCCGAGTCATAACAAAGAGAGTTCCTGTGCTGGGAGCGGGGGCTAATGAACCTGGAGATCCTTTCCAACACGGACATTCCCTGATGCCGATGATAACCTTTTCAAATGGTTGTTTTCTTGATTTTTATCTGTTTCTGGCACCTCCTTTGATTCCCTATATGACGATAACCCCCAGATTGAGTGCAATGAAATAATTTAGGTAATGAGAAGCTGAAAGTTACTAGAGATGGAAGCAATTAGGGTGTATAAAGTGTGCATTGTGTGAGTCATAGGCTGTGTCTTTAAGCAACAAGCTTTTATTGGTGTCAGCATCTTTCTAAGCACAATGCAAACCCAATAAGGATGAGATTTGGGGTTTGAAAGTGTTTCCAACCAGAGACGCCTGAGAGAATGACCCAGGGATCAAACAGAGATGCAGGAGAGTGAGACTTCAGTGAAACTCATCTCAACCTGTTTCCTCAACTGCTTTCCACACCTTTGTTTGGGGTTGGAGGAATAGAAAATGGGCTTGGATTTTTCAATCTAAAATTCTCTGTTCGAGCCTGAAATTCTCTTACCTTATAGGAAGAGTAGCTGTATCTTTCAGGGATAGAATGAGAGCTAACTGCATGTGTGAAATTATCTGAATCCCAGAGAAATGCTCTTTAGAAGAATCTACCAGACTCCTTCCTTTCTAAATCATACCCTTCTTCGAAGTTCCCATCAGTCCTTGGATCCTCTGTGGACACTGTTCTGATCATTCAGGCACGAAATGATCTCCTGCTGTCTGCATCCCTGGCTCTGATTCTAGAGTACACACCTGTATCGGCACAATTTATTTGGCTATTAATCATGTATGTATTTCTGATAGCTCTCAGCTGCCTGGGATGGTTATTTACTTTTTTGTGCTAGTTTTACCTTCTCAATGGGACTTTGAGCAAATTAAGAGTGAAAACACATCTGTACTGATCCATTTACACGTCCAATAAATAGATTTTAGTGCCAACTTGTGCAGCCACTGCTCTAGGTCTTGATACAAATATATACCAGGTGGTAGAGGCTATAAAGACAAAGCAGGTTAAGGGGAGTTAAGTGATAGAATCAGGAAAATCATTGACCTGAAAAATGAATAATAACCTCATTCACTTTTTTCTGTTTATCAAAGAATGCCATATGCTAGATGCTAAAACAATTTACATGTGTGTGACTAGAGCAAGCCATTATAAAAAGGAAACAATCCAAATGGAAGAAATATTTTATCAGGCTGGAAAATACAGTTATTGAATTAAACTCCAAAATGCAAGCCATAGCTTACAAATGGACACTGCAGAAAACTGAAATAATGAGTAAAAGGCAAACTAAAGATAAATTTCCTAGAACACAAAAGCAAAAGATAAAGAAATGAAAATGAAAGAATAGAGTAAACATGAAATACAGATATCAAAGAGCTAACCTACATATAACAGGAGTTCCTAAAAATAATGAACAGACTCTTTTGGAGCAGAAGCCATATGTAGAAAATATAATGGCTTTAAGTAAAATCTTATTTTAAAAACTGAATGTGCTTACTGTATTCATCAGGAGTCTGGGTTGTGTCAGGGTCAGTTCAAATTGGCTTAAACAAAAAAGAAATTTTGCTGGTTCACTTAACGAAGTCCAAGGGTTCACTAGGAATCCATCCCTGCTGCTCTTGCTTTTCTCTGGGTTGCCGTCATTCTTGGGAGGGTTGTTCCTGTAGGGTGACATTCAGTATCTCCAGACTTACATTCTCCCAGTTTACCAATCCCAGTGGAAAAGAGAGTCCTAATACATGTGCCATTAACCTTGGGTTAATCCTCATTGATTTTGATTGGCTTGGCTTGGGTCATGTACTCACCCTTGAATCAATCTATGCAATTGAGAAGGGTTGTTGCCTTAATTTCACTGGCAGCACACACCCACTCCTGGGATGAGAGGATGGGTCAGCTTTGTCATACGGACTGCAAATAAGGGAGAAATCGCCAGAGGAAAATGGGGTTGCTAATTTCAGAAGAAAGGGGAATGAATGTTAGGTAGGCTAAATAACATCACATTGGGCAGATAGAAAACAGCTACTACTCTCAAATCTATCCAGGTAGAACTTTTATATCTAAAATATTACAAAAACTCTATAAATAAGTAGGCAGAGGGAAAAAAAGTCAAGCATTCTTCAGACTTACTTTCCATGACTCTAAATGTGAGAAGACAATGAAACAAAGCATTTTAATCTGTGAAGGAAAGAAGTTGTGTGACCTGAGAATTCTATGCCTAGGTAAATTGTCACTCATAACATATGCACTCGGAAAATACAATTCCCAGGACTTTCCCTGAGCAAACTAGTAAAAAATGTATCACAATAAGGATAAATTAGAGTTGGTACAAATTATCACCCAGTCCTATCATTCTACCTCTGAAATACACTACAAATTGGTCCCCTTTCCACTGTCAACCTGGTATCCTGTTAGTCCAAGTCAATATCATATTTTACCTGGACTATTGCCACAGCGTATTAACTTGCCTGTCTCTTCTACTCTTAGCCCTTCTAAGTCATTCTCTACATGTCATCCAATGGTCTAGTAAACCAGATCATGTCACTTTCTTGCTTAAAATAAATTTACAGTTTCTTATGGGTATTAGTTTGTTCTCCCACTGTTATAAAAACATACCCAAGACTGGGTAATTTATAAAGGAAAGAGGTTTAATTGACTCACTGTCCTGCAGGGCTGGGGAGGCCTCAGGAAACTTACAATCATGGCAGAAGTGGAAGCAAACACGTCCTTCTTCATATGGCAGCAGGAAGAAGTGCTGAGCAAAGAGGGAAAAGCCCTTTATAAAACCAGCAGATCTCATGAGAACTCACCCACTATTACTAGAACAGCAGCATGGGGGTAACTGCTCCCATGATTCAATTACCTCCCACCAGGTACCTCCCATGACATGTGGGGATTATGGGAACTACAATTCAAGATGAGGTTTGGGTGGAGATACAGCCAAACCATATCCTACGGCATGTAGAGTCAATTCAGCTCCTTGCTATGACTTTCAAGACCTTGCCTGATTCTACCTCTGCAGTTATTCCCAACCCAGCCACACTATCCTCCACTCACCATGCTATAGTCACATAGCCACTGATCAGTTTTTGCTGTGCATATGCTAAACTCCTTCTTCTCTCAGGGCCTTCACTCATGCTGTTCCCTAGACCTGGAACTCTCTTCCCTCAACCCTTTCTTTTCCTGGCTCCTTCTTTCTCATTACATCTCAGCTTACTTATATCACCTCTTCAGATGTTCTCTGGTCTCACAATCTGCAAATAAGCTTCCTTTAATTTTTTTTTGGCATCTTTATCTCAGACCACTAATCACAAAATGTAGCTATATATTTATGTGTTTACTTGTGTTACATTGGTCTTCTCTTAGAGTATGAACCCCACAAAAGCAGGGGCCATGTTTAATTTATTTGCCACTGAATTCCCAGGTCTTAGCACAGTGTATGACACAGAAATGGTGTGCAATTTATATTTGTAGGAGTAAGGCAAGAAGAAACATTGAAATGGGGTAGCTATATATAGAAACAAATATATAGAAATGAGTTATGGGAATTGATTTAACTATAATTTCTAAGGTGATGGTAAACATTCTTTTCTATTAAAGAGATGAACTATGGTGTTAAAAAATGGAGCAGAAAGCATATTTAAAAGAGTAAATAAACACATTCAGTATATAGTGCTTTTGGTTCCTAATTTGGTGCCTTAAAAATTGATATAGGCCGGGTGTGGTGGCTCATGCCTGTAATCCCAGCACTTTGGGAGGCTGAGGCAGGCAGATCACTTGAGGCCAGGAGTTCGAGACCAGCCTGGCCAACATGGCGAAACCCTGTCTCTACTGAAAATACAAAAATTAGCCGGGTGTGGTGACACATGCCTGTAATCCCAGCTACTCTGGTGACTGAGGCATGAAAATCACTTGAACCCTAAAGGCAGAGGTTGTGGTAAGCCAAGATTGCACTATTGCATTCCAGCCTGAGAAACAGAGCGAAACTCCATCTAAACAAAAACAAACAAACAACAGCAAAAAAAACTGTACCAAACAAAAGATACTGACTGACATGATGTGAAGCTCTGAGAGTAAAATTAACTGTGCATGTAGAGTGACTGTGGCCTTGAAGGAAGGATAGAATTCAGAAAATTAGGGAGAGGTATGAAGGGAATTTTGTGTGTGTGTGTGCACACATGTACATGTGCACACATGGTGGGGTGAGGTAGGAAAAGACTAGGTAAGCAGAGATCTGGCACTGAGACAGAGTAAATGGAGTGAGGTGGGAGGGTGAGGAGCACCTAAGACTTCCAGGTACAAGAGAACTCGCGGTAGGTTAAATTCACAGAGAGTAATGTAGAAAATGTTGCCATGAGGACAAAGCATCCACCTTGGAGGGGCTTGTTGCTATGTATGTGTGCCTACAGTTGACACAAGTCTTAGCAGGAGTCCTGAGAAAAGGCTCCCAGCCCATTTAGTCTGTGGACAATAAGGACCCCTTGTGGTGCAACAAAGAAGGTGAGAGACAGATGTAGTGAAGAGGCTGCAGGGGCTAGAGATGCTGGCCAGGAAAGGACAGCCTGGGTGGGGCATCATGAGTGAAGAGGGTGCCTGAGGATTCTGTATGACAGAGAAGGAAGGCAGAAGGTTCTGGAAACAAACTTGTACTCCTCCCCATGAACTCAGAAGCAGGTCTTGTTTTAGGGGGAGAGAACAAAGCTGCTTTCTATTCTTGGTGAACAGTCTTTGTGTATGTTGATCATGATGTCCCTCAAAGCATGGGCATTGCTGCCTGCAGACAGGAGCACCTAGGAGCAGTGAAGAGTGGTAGATAAAGCATTCCTAGGCAGCAGACCTGGGCTGGAATACCTGTCTCTGCTATTTACTATTTGTGTAAATCCAAGCTGGTTCATTATCTTAAGACTGCTCTCATCTGAAAGGAAGGGATAATAATGCATGATTTCACATCCCTATGTGAGATCTCCATATGTGACAGGCTTTGTAGTCTGTACTGTTAGTTGAACTTGGTGTGGGGTGGGTGGGCATGAGCTTCAGAAGATGCTGTATGTGGGCCTGACCTCCACTGGCTTTTCCTGCAGGTCTTCACTTTAGCTCAGCCTCAAAGGAAGACTCTGTTGGCCAGCTGGGTAGAATATTTCTCTGCCCAGCCCACAGCTCTGGTAGGGACTTTAAAAGATGATTTTATACTGCACCATTGTAGACTGTAAAAGTACCATACCAATCTCTGGGCATCTATCTAGTTTTAGGAAAATCACCAGAAAAGGTGAATTTGCCCTCTTGATTGACTGTAAGTAGCATGTAAACTATAAGGCGGGTTGTGCAATTGGCACTAGATGGCACCATAGCAGCCTCGGTGCATTATGAGACCTGCTTCAAACAAGAAGTATAGTAGCTGGGAGGTGGAGTTGGGCCCAGGATAATGATAAGGACAAATTTCCATTAAATGACTTGCAAGATACTGTCCTTCATTTATAATGAGTTTGACAGGAACTTCCCCAGATTCATCAGTGGATTGCATGTTGCAGCTGAGCAATCACCACCAGGTGTAGAATCAACCATCTCATCCATGTTTGCGAAAAACCTTATGACAACTTCGCTTGGGGCAATTTCCTGTGAGGCAATGAATTCTCCTTCCTCTCAAGACCCATCCCAACCTCTCTTTATTGCCACTAGTCTCACCATTAGGGTCGGATCTCACCTTTCTTTGGGGGTTGGAGGGCATGGACAAAGTCTGACTCAGAATAGTTTATACACTAAAAGAAGTGCAAGATTTTACTAATAAATACTGGCAGAATCTTGGGAAATATGTGTGAGAATAGATTCTAAGGGTGTTAGACCAAGGAAGATAGAATATAGCACTGGATTGGATTGAATTTATTGGGTATGTTTATGAGACATTCTGGGTTTAGTGTGCTAGCTCTTGCAACTGAAAGTGGCTCTAAAATTTCTTGGTTGGCTGACTAAACCTTGGACTCAATGGTGGCATATGTTCAATAAGGCTGGAATGCCAGAACTTCACTGACACAATGTAGAGGAAGGCATCCAAGACTTAAGGAGGAAGGAAAGATGGAATGACTTTATCACATGAAATCTCTACATCTACCCCACTCAAATCCATCCCCCAGAATGCCTAGAGGACAGTCCTTTCATAAAGACATTGAGAAACGTATTGACAAAGGTAGCACTTGCATCTCTGAAAAACTCTGTGGTGGCTGTCTTCTATAAGCCAGGAATGATGGTGAGACACCTCCATTGAGCTGGATCTGATTTTAATAGAAATGATGAGACTCCCATGCAGCAGAGGCCAAATGCTATAATTTAACCATTAGAGACAAGGGGACTGCAAATACTGACATAGTTTGGATGTCTGTCCCCTCCAAATCTCATGCTGAAATGTGATCCCCAATGCTGGAGATGGAGGTGGGGCCTAGTGGGAAGTGTTTGACTCATGGGGATGGATCTTTCATGAATGACTTGGTGCTCTCCTCAGAGTAATGAGTGAGTTCTCACTCTATTTGTTCACATAAAAGCTAGTTGTCTAAAAGAGCATGGCATCTCTCTTGTTTCTTATCTCACCATGTAACATGCCCCCTTTGCTTTCCACCAGATTGGATGCTTCCTGGAGCCCTCAGCAGAAGCAGATGCCAGTGCAATGCTTCTTGCACAGTGTGCAGAACCGCAAGCCAAAATAAACCTCTTTTCTTTATAAAGTATCCAGCCTCAGGTGTTCCTGTATAGCAATGCAAAATAGACTAAGACAAATACCATAAAAAACAGAAAGGGCATAATGATAATCAAACTGTTTTGAAACTTAGAGATTTTTAGTGAAGCGAATTGATCATGGTGCATCTAGGAATGAAAAAGATGGCCAGTTTACTAAAATGTCATCTGAGCTATATAAAAAGTTTGGTGACCCCACCTCTACTAAAAATACAAAAAAATTACCTGGGCATGGTGGCGGACGCCTGTAGTCCCAGCTACTCAGGAGGCTGAGGCAGGAGAATGGCAAGAACCTGGGAGGCAGAGCTTGCAGTGAGCCGAGGTCACACCACTGCACTCCAGCCTGGGCAACAGAGCAAGACTCCATCTCAAAAAAAAAAAAAAAAAAAGTTTGGTAACCAAAAACTAGAGCTGCCTTTCATTCTATTTCCAGACCTAGGCCAGTTTCAGACTTAGAATCTCTTGACTGAAGGTGGACAAATGATGCATCCTGTGGATTTCAGTTAGTATCTTTCTCCAGCTATTCTCGTGCTTGTTCAATGGCCCTGAGCATCAAGTGGCCATAATGTCAGGGATGGGGACTATGCATGGATTCAACAACATGGACTTACCCTAGTCAAGGCTTTTCTGAATACCAACACTGCTGAATGCCTAGCTTGCCAACTAAACTAAGCCTCTGTTATGGCACAACTCCCTAAAAGGCCCAGCCAGCCCCCAGGGGCAGTTGATTACATTGCAACCGTTCCATCATGGAGGGAAGCAAAAATGTTTCCTTACTGCAGGACATGTGAATTCTCAGTACAGATTTGCTTTCCTGTCCAAAAATCTTCTGGTAGTTGTGACTACAAAATATGGTGTACTGCATACAACATTTCTTCTGATCAAGAAAGTAATTTCAAAAGAACTGCAGCAATGGGTTTATGCTCATGGAATTAACTGGTACAACCACATATCCTAATCCCCAGAAGCAGATGGCGTAATAGAAAGATTTGATGGTCTACTGAAGATTCAGTTATGGTACCAGTTGGGAGATTACAGTCTGAAAAGATGGGGTTCTACATCAAAGGATGTAGATTATACTTGGAATCATAGACAACTATATGGTTCCATATTTCCCATAGCCAGACTACACAGGTCTGGGAATCAGGGGTGGAAGGGGGACTAGCTCTTCACACTTTCGCATCTCATAGCCTACTCACAGAATTTTTGCTTTTCATCCCTGTGCCTTTGAACTGTGTTGGTTTGGAGTCTTGGTTCCTAAGGAACAAATGTCTCTACCAGGAAATACATCAATGTCTCATTGGTTTGGAAGATGAGACTACTATTTGGCCATTTGGGGATCCTCATGATGCCAAATCAACAGGCTAAGAAGGTTACTCTATGACTAGGGCGATTGATTACCAAAGTGAAATTGGATTGTTGCCACTCCATGGGCCCAGAGAGGACTATATCTGGAACCCAGGGGGATTTTCTGGGGTGCCTTTTAGGATTTTCATGTCCAATAGTAAAAGTTAACGGAAGATGACAACTTCCTCAGCCCCTGGCTAAAGGCATAACCACTGATGATTCAGACCCTTCAGGCCAGATGGATTACCCCGCCACATAAAAAACCCCAACCATGTGAGGTGCTGGATGAAGGCAAAGGAAACATAAAATAGGCAGTGGAAGAAGGAAGTTATAAATATCAACTATGGCCCCATGACTAGTTACTTGTTTACTGTGTGTGTGTATTTGTATATATTAATTATTTTATTTTTTCTTCTTATTCATATCATTTCATACAGGTCTTGTTGGAAGTAACTTTGCAATTTGGTTTTTAGAAAACGTATTCAGATGGGACTGTGACTGAATTTGAGAATTAACATTTCTCAGAGATGGATACAATGACTTGAGACTTTATAATCCTGAATTTGGGGAGAAGGTGATGCTCGCCTGTTTTATATGCTGAATAGTTGCATTTTGTTGGGAGGAAATGAATTGTTTTGTGGTTGTATCAAAGTTCAAATTTTTGTGGAGCAGTGTAATGGATGCTAAATAGCCAAAGGGGTGAACTGTATCTGTTATTGCCTCTGAGTTCTAAACCCACCCTTCTATAGTCTGCTTTGTGATCCTAGAGCCCAGACCCTAAAAACCACATTTCTGCATTGACAGTTGGCTCTGCCACTAGGGGCACTAGATGGAGACTTCAAAGCTGGAGGCAGAACAAGGGGTTTTCTCCTTTCTATATGCTTCCTGAGGGTTTCCTGTCGCTTGTGGTTCCTGTGAGTGTTACCCCAGAGAAGCTTTTTCATCATAACATTTTTTTCCCTTATAGCAGCAGCTAAATGTAGTTTTCAGTTTTTCTAACTTGCAGAATCAGCTTCATCATGTGTCCCTTGGGGACACCAGCAATAGCCAGTCAGTGTCCCTTCTGCAGAGATTTGGGTCCTAATCCCCTGGATCCCTCCCTGTGAACTCAGACAACAAGCACTGGCCAAGCAATACCTCTTACAGATCTGAGTTTCAGTTCCTTGGGGCTTCTCTATGAAGTTTCTAATTTTTAGTAATTTCAACCTTTTCTCTTTGCCTCTTGGCTCTCAGCAGTTGCAACCTTTATGATATTTTAGAGTTCTCTTTTAACTTTTTTTAGTTACTGTGGTTGTTAGTTTTATATATCAGTTTGGCTTGGCTGTAGTACCTAGTTATTTAATTAAGCACTAATCAGGTATTGTTGCGAAGGTATCTTGCAGAGCTACACTAAATTGACTTCAAGTAAAGGAGATGGCCCTCAATAGTGTGGGTGGGCCTCATTCAATCAGTTGAAAGACCTGAAGAGCAAAAACTGAGGTTTCCTGGAGGAAGAAGAAATTCTCAAGACTGCAAATTAGCTCTTGCCTGAGAGTTTCCAGCCTGCCAACCTGCCCTACAGATTTCAGGCTTGCTAGCCCCCATGGTTGTATCAGTTAATTTCTTGAAATAAATCTGTATATAGTAAGAGATGCTGGTTCTGTTTTTCTGGAGATCCCTGACTGATATAGTTATCTAGTTAGTATATTTGTACCTATTTACATGTATTTAAAGAACTGTTGTGGTTTCCATCTCCTGACTGAACTCTAACTGAGTCAAGCAATGCACAATTGGAAGTTTTTAATAAAGACTCCTATACTAAGTGTAAGTTTGAACAGCAATTATGAGCAGAGATTGCAGCCAGTAAATATCAATAGAATATTGCTTAGGCAGAGAATATGGCAAACCCAAGTATGTAGGTTAGAAGAGCAGCAAGAGACAATGGTTAACACATAGAACAGGTAAGCAGCATTCTGCAGAGGATAATGGAGGAAATCAGAACGCTTTGGGCCTGGCGCGGTGGTTCACACCTGTAATCCCAGCACTTTGGGAGGCTAAGGTGGGCAGATCACATGAGGCCAGGCATTCGAGATCAGCCTAGCCAATATGGCAAAACCCCATCTCTACTAAAAACACACAAAAAATGAACCAGGCATAGTGACAGGCACCTGTAATCCCAGCTACTTGAGGAGCTGAGGCATGAGAATCACCTGGACCTGGGAGGCGGAGGTTGTAGTGAGCCGAGACTGTGCCACTGCACTCCAGCCTGGGCAACAGAGTGAGACTCTGTCCCCCCCACCCCCAACACACACACAATTCACTTTGAACATATGCAGAGTGGAAGCACAACTACTTTCTATGAATAGCAGTATGAGTACTACTAGGACAGGACTATGTCAATGCAGAAGAAAAAGAGAATGGAACACCTTGGGTCAAATAGAAGATTAGAAGTTAGAAGAGAGGAAACCACCCTGGATCACAGCAGAAGTTACTTACTGGAGACAGTTCTGTGTCACTAATCATCTGAGACCTTAGAGAACTAAAACAACAACAATCATTTATTTTGCTCACAAATATACAATCTGGGCAGGGTTCAGTACCGATAGATCATTTCTGTTCCATATAATGTTAGCTGAAACAGCTCAACAAGGACTGCCAGATCCATTTTCAAGATATCTCATTCATATGACTGAGGCTGGCTCTCTGGGAGCTCTGCCAGAGCAGTGGGCTATGAACCTCTTTCCCATGTGAGTCTATCTCCAGGATGTTTGGGATCATTTATGGCTGAGTTCTAAGAACAAACAGCCTGAGAGAGAAAATGAGAAACTGACAGAGTCTTAATGTCTGGACCAAAAAACTTGGTTCTGCTGCATTCTGTCAGTTAAGTGGTCACAGAACCCAGATTCGAGGGCAGGAGATATAGACGTCATGTCTTAGTGGGAAGAATGTCAAAGAATTTTGGGACCAAGTTTTAAAATGGCCACAGAGGAAATATTAGAACAGGCAGCCAAAATTTTACTCTTGAGAATTCCTAACTGGCCAAGTTAACTGCTAAATAAAGTGCATGTAGTTGTCTTTGGATTGGGTGGCTTTAGTTATCCACCATGGTTATCCACCTTGGTTTTGGAGATTAACATCAGCAAAAAAGGAGTAGCATAATCCTATATGAAACATAGTCTTGGTAAGAAAATAACACCAAGCAAGTTATAACCAGACATATCTTAAAAGCAGCTATATAAGAGAGACATCCATGGGGAAAGTAAGAAAGATGAAAATGATAGCAAATTTCTCATTGGAAGCAATGCAAATAAGAAGACAGTGAAGCAATATCTTTAAAGTACAGTAAGTCCCCACTTAACAATGTAGATAGGTTCTTGAAAATGGCAACTTTTAGCAAAATGATGTACAGCAGGTCCTCGAATAACGTTGTTTCCTTTGACATTGCTTCATTATAACGTTGATGAGAAAAAAATTCTTTTATTGTAGGTAGTTTTGTTTCAAGTTGCAGTTTCCAAGAACCTACCAATGAAGTTAAGTGAGGAATTACTGTACCAAAAGAAAAAAACCTGCTGGCCTAAAATTCTATACCCAGTGAAATTATCTCTGAAAAATAAAGAGGAAATAAAGACTTTTCAGGCATATAAAAGTTGAAAAAGTGCATCGCCAGCAGACCTGCGCTACAAGAAATGTTAATGTCCTTTAAGCAGAAAGAAAATGATATCAGATGGAATTTTGAATATACACAAATAAATAAAGGGCACTGGAAATGGTACTACATGAGTAAGTGTATAAGATTTTAAAAAAATCTTTAAAATATAATTATTTAAAAAATAATGTATTGTGGAATTTATAAAATAGGTATAGGTAAATGTATGAAAATAATAGCATAAAAGCTGGGAGTGAAGAAATGGAAGTACACTATCATAAGGCTTTTATACCTTACATGAAATATATAGTATGATTTGAAGGCAGACTGTGGTGAGTTAAAAGTATAAGGTATATACGAAACCCTAAAGCAGCCACTAACATAATAAAACAAAGTTATATATAATAAGTCAACAAAGGAGATAAAATGGAATAATGAAAATACTTAATGAAATCAAAAGAAGGCAGAAAAAGGGGGCAAATGTATTAAAAAAATAGATAGTACAAATAGAAAACAAATAGCCAGAGGATAGCCCCAAACCTCGCCATATCAATAATCACATTAAATACAAATGGCCTAAATATGACCATTAAAAAGCAGACATAATCAGATTGAATTTTTAAAAAAAATACATGGGTACAAACTATATGAGAAACGTACTTTAAAAACACAAATAGGTTAACAGTAAAAGAATGCAGAAAATGGAGAAAGATATACTGTGCTAATGAAACTGTCCCTCAATGAGTTAGAGAAACCAATGACTAAATTCTTGGGTTTATAGGATAGCAGGTAAGAAAAGAAACAGCTTGCTGAAAAGCTGAAACTGAAACTGTGCACCAAAGAGTAAGAAACCAGTAACAGAAATTCTTGAGTTGGCAGGATATCAGATAAGAAGCAACTTGCTAAAACGCTGAAACTCCCTTAGCTTGTGATATCAAGAAAAAAACTGACTAAATCAGTTGGAACTGAGATAGTCTACTAGAGTTTGCATAGAACGAGCTTGCTGACATCACAGCCTAAATTTCCACCCTATGTTTCATACTAACTCCCCCGAATTTGCACATATGACCTGTGAGTTAGCATGAAGAGATAACTGCGCATGCCTAAGGACTTTCCAGACCTCCCCTTTTCTTCCACCAATCACCTATTAATCTCAGAATCCACCCCCTGAACTTTTCCTAATAAAAATATTGCCTTGAAGCCAGCACAACGAGACAGATTTGAGCTTGACACTCTTATTTTCTTGTGAGTCAACTCACAATATAAAGCTTTTCTTTTCTCAAAAATTCAATGTCATAATATTGGCTTCTAGCACATCCAGCAGCAAGCCACTTTTGTGCAGTAACACTAATAATGGTCAAAAGAAAGCTGGCTATCATATATGTCTACCTGTTTATCTAGAGGTATAAATCTTACCTATATCTATATCACACATATATCAGAGAGGCATATTACCAGGGATAAAGAAGGTCATTTCATAATGATAAACAGGTAAATTTATCAAGAGGACATAACAGTCTTAAGTGTTTATGCACCTAATAACAGAGCTTTAAAGTAGATAAAACTTCATAGAACTACAAGGAGATATAGAAAAATTTACAATTATGGTAGAAGATTTCTTTTTTTTTTTTTGTTAATTCGAGACAAAGTCTTTCTCTGTTGCCCAGGCTGGAGTGCAGTGGTGCAATCTTGGCTCACTGCAACCTCTGCCTTCTGGGTTCAAGCAATTCTTCTGCCTCAGCCTCCTGAGTAGCTGGGATTATAGGTGTGTGCCACCACTACCAACTAATATTAGTATTTTTAGTAGAGATGGGGTTTCACCATGTTGGTCAGGTTGGTCTCAAACTCCTGACCTCAAGTGATCTGCTGCCTGCCTCAGCCTCCAAAAGTGCTGGGATTGCAGGCGTGAGCCACCACGCTAGGCCAATTATGGTAGGAGATTTCAATACCCTTTTCTCAATAATCCTTAGAATAAGTAGGCAGAATTAGCAAGGATGTAGTAGACCTAAATAACACTGTCAACCAAGTTGACCTAATTAACATATATAGAACACTCTACCTAACAATATTAGAATGTTCATCTTTTTAGTGCAAACAGAATCTTTACCAAGATAGACCATATTCTAGGCCATAAAATGAATCTCAGTAAATTTAAAAGGATTCAAGTCATACAAAGTAGGCTTTCTGAACATAATGGAATTAAATTAGAAATCAATAGCAGAATGATATTTGGAAAATTCCAAAATATTTGGAAACTAAATAACATACTTCTAAATAACCCTTGGATCAAAGAAGAAATCAAAAGATATATTAGAAAGTATTTTGAAACGGCAGGCATGGTGGCTCAAGCCTGTAATCCCAGCACTTTGGGAGGCTGAGGCGGGTGGATGACCTGAGGTTGGGAGTTCAAGACCAGTCTGACCAACATGGAGAAACCCCATCTCTACTAAAAATACAAAATTAGCCGGGTGTGGTGGCACATGCCTGTAATCCCAGCTATTTGGGAGGCTGAGGCAGGAGAATTGCTTGAACCTAGGAGGCAGAGGTTGTGGTGAGCCAAGATCATGCCATTGCACTCCAGCCTGGTCAACAAGAGCAAAACTCCATCTCAAAAAAAAAAAAGAAAAAAAAGGTATTTTGAACCAAATGATAATGAAAATATCATATGTAGAATTTGTGGAATGCTGCTAAAGCAATACTTAGGAGAATATTTATAACACCAAATGCCTATATTAGAAAAAATTCTCAATCTGATAAAGGGCATTTATGAAAAGTCTATAACTAGCATAATACTTAATGGAGAAAGACTGAAAACTTTCTCTTTCTTCCTAACATCACAAACAATACAAGGATGTTCACTCTCACCATTTCTATTTAACATTGTACTTGAGATTTTAACCACAACAATAAGGCAAGGAAACAAAAAAGGCATCCAGATTGGAAAGAAAGAAGTAAAGCTATCCTTATTCAGTCTATATAGAAAATTCTATGGAATCTTAAAAAAATTCTGAAATTGTTAAGTGAGTCAAGAGAGGTTGCAGAATGCAAAACTAATATATAAAAAATGATTGTTTTTAAATATACAAAAATCAAGTTTGAGGCCGGGGACAGTGGCTCATGCCTATAATCCCAGCACTTTGGCAGGCCGAGGCAAGTGGATCACTTGAGGTCAGGAGTTCAAGACCAGCCTGGCCAACATGGTAAAACAACATGTCTACTAAAAATACAAAAATTAGCCAGGCATGGTGGCAGACCCAGCTACTTGGGAGGCTAAGGCACGAGGATCACTTGAACCCAGTAGGTGGAGGTTGCAGTGACCCAAGATTACACCACTGTACTCCAGCCTGGGCAACAGAGCAAGACTGCATCTGAAAAAAAAAAATAATCAAGTCGTGTATACTAGCAATGGACAATCAGAAACTGAAATTAAAAACACTATTTACAATAGCATAAAAATTTGAAATACCTAATAAGTTTTACAAAAACTATAAAAGGCCTGTATTGTGAAAACTATATAAATAGGGAGATGCACCTTGTTCATGAGTCAGAAGACTCAAATAGTTAACATAGCAATTCTGTTGATCTATAGATTCAACAAATATGAGTCAAAATCCCAGTAGACTCTTTATTTTATTTTTTTCTTTGAGACAGGGTCTCACTCTGTTCCCCAGTCCAGAGTACAGTGG
Source organism: Papio anubis (assembly GCF_008728515.1). NCBI lineage: Eukaryota > Metazoa > Chordata > Mammalia > Primates > Cercopithecidae > Papio > Papio anubis. Next base: position 154,888,331 of record NC_044976.1, on the reverse strand, counting down.
TGACTACAGCCTAGACATCCTGGGCTCAAGTGATCCTCCCAAATCAGTTTCCTGAGTAGCTGGGACTACAGGCGTACCCCACCAAGCCTGGCCAATTTTTTTTTTTTTTTTTTTGTAGATGGGGCTTTACCATGTTGCCCAGGCTGGTCTCAAACTCCTGGGTTCAAGTGTTCCTCCCATCTCAGCTTCCCAAAGTGCTGGGATTACAGGGATGAGCCGTGGTGCCCAGCCTGGGCAACAGAGTGGGATCCTGCCTCAAAAAGAAGAAAAGAAAAAGTCTGCTGATGTTTTGACTGTTATTTGTTGAATCTACAGATTAAAAAACAAATCCCAAAGTTTTCTGTGTGTGGGTAGAATTTGACAAGCTCATTCTAAAATATGTAGAAATTCAAAGGACTAAGAATAGTTAAAAACCATTTTTAAAAAGAATAACAAAGTTGGCCGGGCGCGGTGGCTCAAGCCTGTAATCCCAGCACTTTGGGAGGCCGAGACGGGTGGATCACGAGGTCAGGAGATCGAGACCATTCTGGCTAACAGGGTGAAACCCCGACTCTACTAAAAAATACAAAAAACTAGCCGGGCGAAGTGGCGGGTGCCTGTAGTCCCAGCCACTTGGGAGGCTGAGGCAGGAGAATGGCGTAAACCCGGGAGGCGGAGCTTGCAGTGAGCTGAGATTAGGCCACTGCATTCCAGCCTGGGGGAAAGAGGGAGCCTCCGTCTCGAAAAAAAAAGAGTAACAAAGTTGGAGCCTAACACTTCCTAATTTCAAGATGTACTACAAAGGTGCAGTAATCAAGGCAAATAAAGACAGATAAATGGATCAATGAAACAGAATAGAGGCCAGAAATAGGCCCATACACATATGGACAACTGATTTTCAACAAAGGCAATCAATGGAGAAAGGACAGCTTCTTCTGCAAATGGGGCTGTAACAATTGGATATTATATTAAAAAGAAAACTTGGATCTTTACCTTGCACCATATACAAAAATTAGCTAAAATTGGATCATAGACTTAAATGTACAATCTAAAATTATAAAGCTTTTGGAAGAAAATATGGAAGAAAATCTTTGCGACTTTGGCTTAGGCTAAAAGTCCTTAAATATAACATCAACAGCAAAATCCATAAAAGAACCAATTGATAAATAGGACTTGGCCAAAATTTAAAACTTTTGCTTTTCAAAAGGCACTGTTAAGAGAATTAAAATACAAGCCACACACTATTCACAACAGCAAAGACTTGGAACCAACCCAAATATCCATCAATGACAGACTGGATTAAGAAAATGTAGCACATATACACTATGGATTACTATGCAGCCATAAAAAAGGATGAGTTCGTATCCTTTGTAGGGACATGGATGCAGCTGGAAACCATCATTCTCAGCAAACTATCGCAAGAACAGAAAACCAAACACTGCATGTTCTCACTCACAGGTGGGAATTGAACAATGAAATCACTTGAACACAGGAAGGGGAACATCACACATTGGGGCCTGTTGTGGGGTGGGGGGAGGGGGGAGCGATAGCATTAGGAAATGTACCTAATGTAAATGACGAGTTAACGGGTGCAGCACACCAACATGGCACATGTATACGTATGTAACAAATCTGCATGTTGTGCACATGTACCCTAGAACATAAAGTATAATAAAAAATAAAATAAAAAAAATACAAGCCACAGATTGGGAGAAAATATTTGCAAAGCATATATCTGATAAAAGACTTGTATCCAGAAAATATATTCTCTAAATTGCATAATAAGAAAATAAACAACTCAGTCTTAAAAATGGGCAAGACATTTGATTGGACACCTCATCAGAAAAGTTATACAGATGGCAAATAAACATATGAAAAGTTATTCAATGATCTGAGTCATTAGGGAAAAATGCAAATTAAAGCTACAAGATACACCGACATTGAAATGTATTAGAATGTCTAAAATTTAAGAATATTGATCACATTGAGTGTTGGTGAGGATAAGAGGAGCAGGGGCTTTTACAACATTGTCAGTGGGAAAGTAAAATGTTACAACCATGTTGGAAAAGAGTTTGGCAGTTTCTTAAAAAAATCAGACAGCAGCCACCAGGACTCCCAGATGATGTCAGTCATACCATGAAGGAGAAAGAACTTATGGATATCTCACTAGGGAAGCCACCAAGCTAGATATTGGTGCAAAATTTCACCCCTAAAGGCATTGTTGAAGTGTTTCAAAGAGGTTAGTATGTCACTGTGAAGAGACAAGCATCACTGGAGAGTTTCTATGGTGCCAGCAGCTTAGTGCCTTTCAGTGACTGCCTTTCTTACAAGGGACTCAAACATGAGTAGCCTTGCAAGTAGCACTAAGGAGGGGTCAGTGTGGAGGGGTACTCTGCACTCCTGACCATGACTTCCTTGGCCCAGCACCCTATAGTGAGCGACCCGGTCATTGCTGAATACTTTCATATCCTAATTGAGAATTAAAAAAATAATAACAATAAATCAGACAGGCTGGGTGCAGTGACTCACGCCTGTAATCCCAACACTTTGGAAGGCTGAGGTGGGTGGATCACCTGAGATCAGGAGTTCAAGACCAGCCTGACCAACATGGTGAAATCCTGTCTTTACTAAAAATACAAAAACATTAGCTGGACATGATGGCATATACCTGTAATCCCAGCTACTCGGGAGGCTGAGGCAAAAGAATCGCTTGAACCTGGGAGGCAGAGGTTGCAGTGAGCCGAGATCGTGCCATTGTATTCTAGCCTGGGCAACAAGAGAAAAACTTCATCTCAAAAAAAAAAAAAAAAAAAAAAAAAAGAGAGAGAGAGAGAAGAAAAGAAAAGTCAGACAGACATCTGTTATATGATCCAGCAATTTCGCTCCAAGGTATCTACCCAAGAGAAAGGAAAGCATATGTCTATTAAAAAAAATCTCCAGAAATGTTTGTAGCAGCTTTATTTGCAATAGCTCTAAACTGGAAATAGCTCAAATGTCCATCAGAAGGAGAATGGGCAAACAAATTGTGGCATAGCCACGTAATGGTTATTACTAATCATTAGAAAGAAATGAACTGGTCATACATGCAACACCATGGACAAATCTCAAGATAATTATGTTTAGTTGAAACCAGACAAAAAAGACTACCTACTGTATGATTCTATTTACATAATACACTAGAAAACCCAAATTAGTCTATACTTTCAGAAAGCAGATTAGTGCTGCCTGAGCAGGGTTGGAGTGGGGATGTGGGTGAGAGGGCAGGAGAGAAGGATTAAAATGGAGCAGGAGAAACTGCTGGGGCCACTGAGTATGTTCAGAGCTTAATTGAAGTGATGGTTTTATGGGTGTCTGGATATGCCAAAGCTTATCAAATTGTACACTTTCATTACAATAAAGAGCACAATTAGAAGTTTATAAAGAAAAGCGAAAATTGTTAGGTTTAGAGTTTGGTATTTCTCTCCCTCACTCCTTCTCTCTTCTCTCTTCTCTTTCCCTTCCTTCCTTCCTTCCTTCCTTCCTTCCTTCCTTCCTTCCTTCCTTCCTTCCTTCCTTTTCTTTCTTCCTTTCTTCCTTTCTTCCTTTCTTCCTTTTCTCTCTCTCTTTCTTTCTTTCTTTCTTTCTTTCTTTTCTTTCTTCTTTCTTTCTTTCTTTCTTTCTTTCTTTCTTTCTCTCTCTCTCCTTCTTCCTTCCTTCCTTCCTTCCTTCCTTCCTTCCTTCCTTCCTTCCTTCCTTCCTTCCTTCCTTCCTTCCTTCGAGATGGAGTATACTTCTGTTGCCCAGGCTGGAATGCAGTGGCATGATCTTGGCTCACTGCAGCCTCAGCCTCCCAGGTTCAAATGATTCTCCTGCCTCAGCCTCCCAAGTAGCTGGGATTACAGGCACCTGCCACTGCATCCAGTTAATTTTTGTATTTTTAGTAGAGACGGGGTTTCACTGTGTTGGCCAGGCTGGTCTCAAACTCCTGACCTCGTGATCTGCCTGCCTCGGCCTCCCAAAGTTCTGGGATTACAGGCATGAGCCACCGCGCCCAGACTTTTTTTTCTTTTAAGAGATGAGTCTTGCTGTGTTGCTTGGGCTGGCCTCAAGCTCCTGGGCTCAAGCAATCCTCCTGTCTCAGAGTTTAGCATTTCTTAACATCATCTTAACCCACACTGTTCAATATAATAACCTACTAGCCACAAGTGGCCATCCAAATTTAAATTAATTACAATTAAAATGTAAAACTGGGCTGGGTGCAGTAGCTCACACCTGTAATCCCAGCACTTTGGGAGGCTGAGGCGGGCAGATCATGAGGTCAGGAGTTCAAGACCAGCCTGGCCAATATGGTGAAACCCCATCTCTACTAAAAGTACAGAAATTAGCCGGTCATGGTGGTGTGTGCCTGTAGTCCCAGCTACTCGGCAGGCTGAGGCATGAGAATCGCTTGAACCTGGGAGGCAGAGATTGCAGTGAGCCAAGATGTGACACTAACTCTACCCTGGGCGACAAAGCAAGAATCCGTCTCAAAAAAAAAAAAAAAAAAAGTAAAACTCAGTCCTTAGTTGCAATAGGCACATTGCAAGAACTCAATAGCCTTTTGTGGCTAGTGGCCACCATATTGGAGAATTCAGATTATAGAACATTTCTGCCATTAGAGAAAGTTCTTTTGGATAGCTTTTTCCTGGGCTATGTAGAGACTCAGCACTATTACAAGCAACTTAGATCTTTCACGGGTCACTTGTTGAGCACTTACTTTTGCCAGAAACTGCCAGGTCCTTTATATGAATTATCTCTAATTCTTGCAAGGAAAGACTAAGAGAAGCTTGAATAATTTTCCAAGGGTCACAGTTGCTAACTGGTATACCTAACATGTAAACCTATGTCTATCTAACCCCAAAGCCTGAATTCTTAGGTGCGTCTCATATCTCCTGTGACGAGGCCACACCCCTTTCCTTCTATGCTTGTGGAGGATTCTTTTCATATTCAACCACGGAGTCTTACATTTATCCCTCCTAAATTTTATCTTGTTGGATTAAGCTTATTGCTCCAGATTGTCAAAATATTTTAGGATCCTCATCCTGTCATTCCATATGCTCTCTTGTCTTCCAAGATTCATGTATTTAGTGACTTTGATAAATATGGCCCCCCTAAACTTCATCTGAGTGATCGATAAAAATCATTGCTGAGACAAGGGAAAGGATGAAGACCTGTGGTCGGCTATTAGAAACCCTCTCACTTGAGGTTGATATCAGTTTACCAGTCTGTAACCTTCAAGATACCAGCATACCAACCCATTTCTGTTCTTATCTCCAGATTCTGGGGGATATGTTTTGTATTTGGAGCCTAAAGACCTACTAGCACCATCTAGAATCATATACTGGTTGTAACTGACTTCCAGATGTTAGACAAACAATGTTTGCTTCTAACCAAACGTAAGGGCCAGAAGGATCAAGATATTGGCACCAGTGTTGATGCTTGTCATTTCCACTTAGCCCTCCTTCTTACTGCCCTCACCTCTAAAGTGGTTGTTTGATTATTTGTTGCTAAAAAACAAACCATCCCACAACAGTGGCTTCAAACAATAGCAATCATTTATTCACTGATGAATTTGAAATGTGGGCATGGCTGGGTGAGAACAGTGGGCATCTGCTTTACTGTGGCATTGGCTGAGCTTAAAGAACAGCTGGGGACTGGCACAGTGAGTCTCCTCTAGCACAACTCTGAGAGTCCTGTCAGCTTTTCTCATGGCTTCATGCTGCCCCCTCCCTACCCCGCTTTCAAACTCTGCCCGTATTGACCAACATGTGTTTCCCACAATGTGCCATAATTGACCATCTCTAGGGCTCCATCCAGTGTGCTTGTCCTTTTCCATGTGTCCTCAAAGACTCAGCCAAGATGTCACCTCTACCTAGAAGCCTTCCCTGATATCCCCTGCCCCCACACAACTTGGTTTGCATTACTGTCTCTCTACTGTGTTCCATAGCACACTTTATTTCCCCCTTTCAAAGCACGTATCCCACTGTAATGGATTATCCTCTTTGTTTGCCTGTCTTTCCCACGAGATTAGCAGCTCTTCAGGGGACGAAATTGTTGTCATTTTGCATTCCCAGACCATAGCATAGTGTGTAAGATATAGTAGGTGCTCAATCTGTTGAATCAATGAGTGATATGATGATGACAGGTTCTGGAAGTTAAAACGATGTTATCGAAACACCAGATTAGCAACAGGACCTGGCACCTGTAAAGAGCTGCAGTGAAGCAGGTTCTACTGGATGTAAGATTAAATGAGTTCAAGTCCATAAAGCATTTGGAGCAGTGTCTCACACACAGTAAGCTCCATATAAGAATTCGTTGTTGCTATTATCATTGTTACGATGCCTGCGGCTTTCAGGTATAGAGCTGTCTTTGCCAAAGGTTCTTTTTGCTCTCCCATTAGGGATTTTCTTTAACAGGGACCTTGGACGACCTTGGCACTTCCTCCTCCTCTGGGAGTTCTCTGTGAGGAATCCTCTGGAAGAGAAAGTGTGTTCAAGACTGACAGAATCTGCACGTGTTTTTCTCTTGGCAAAGGCTCAGTCCCTGCTCTAGTGCCATCAGCTTTACTCCTATTGGCTTCCACTGCAACAGGTGGATGCAGGGATCACCACCTGCCAGGTGCTTCTAAGCTTCCCCAGGCACAGCAGGGTTAAGGAAAGGGAGAAGTGAGTTCAGGGACAGAGTGCTCTGGTGTGCCACCACCCTGGGATCAACAGTTACAGTCCCCCAGGATGTCCTTTGTGGGAAGGCTGGAAGGAAAGCCACCCACTGAAATGAAAGCTCCTTACACTTTGGGAGAGGGTTTGGTCTGCACCTTAATTTGGAGGAGGTGTTCAGGTTCTTCAAGTTCCCACAGGCCTTGTTCTTGCCCTGCCTTTCTGGGGTAGCCGGAAGCTGAAAAGTCCCAGAGTTCTCTCATCATGTCTGTGCACCACCCTGCCTGGAATCTGGAGGAACTTGAGCACCGCAGTTTTAGCCTGAACTGTGATTAATATTCGGTGCTGGGAAAACTGGGGGTTCTGGGCTAAGCCTGAAATTATTCTGGGCAAGGGGGAAAGGGTAATTTCCAAAATGCCCTTGAGAGAATGAGCAGGTCTGGGTCCTGGGTAAGAGGCTTGCATAAAGGGGGAAATGGAGAAGGACGATGGGGGAAACACCCCTGCATAGAAGGGCTGAGAAGCACGACAAGTGGGAATGGCAGCTGCAGGGCCCATGAAGAGCCACAGCTATGGGCGAAGTTGGTGCAAGAATCCTGGAGGAGAATGTTGGAGGCTGGTGGGTGATACAGGGGAAAGAATGGGGTTGAAATGTTCTACTTGTGCTCCTCCGCCATGTCTCAGGTTAAACCTCACTCCCTTAGAGAGACCTTTCCTGATCCTCATAACCCTCATTCTATTCTGGAGTCAGTCTCCATGGGTCTGGATCTCAGCTCCTCACTTACAGGCTCGACAACCTTGTCCAAGTGTTAAAACTCTTTTAATTTCAGTTTTATCAATCTGTGTAACGTGGCTGAAGATAGTACATTCTCACAAGGTTGTAAGGATTAAATAAATTAATATATTGAAAATACTTAGCACAGAGCCCAGGTCTTGACTGGTGAGAGCGATCGTGACAACTGTTTAGTGGCCAGTCTCTCCTGCTACTGTGAGATCTGTGGGGCCAGGACTGTGCTGTCCACTTTGGTGTCCCCCAAACCTAGTGCAGGGCCTGGCTTGTAGGGGTCCAGTTGAATGAATGTGTAAGTGACCAGGGTGGGCTCAGGTGGTTGCAGCGCTTGTGGGGGTTAGGCTCTAGGGTTATATTTCACTGCACGGATCCTTTCTTTTTCTTTCTTTTTTCTTTTTTTTTTTTTGAAATGAAGTCTCACTGTGTCACCTGGGCTGGAGTATAGTGGTGCGATCTTGGCTCACTGCAACCTCCGCCTCCCAGGTTCCAGTGATTTTCCTGTCTCAGCTACCTGAGTAGCTGGCACGACAGTCACATGCCACCACACCTGGCTAATTTTTGTATTTTTAGTAGAGACAGGGTTTCTCCATGTTGGCCAGGCTTGTCTCAAACCCCTGACCTCAAGTGATCTACTAGCCTTGGCCCCCCAAAGTGCTGGGAGGTGTGTGCCACCGCATCTGGCTTAAACATTTTCTTTTTCTGGGTGATCCAAGTTAGAAAAGACACCAAGATGGCTGGGCGTGGTGGCTCAAGGATTGAGACCATCCTGGCCAACATGGTGAAACCCCGTCTCTACTAAAAATACAAAAAAAATTTAGCTGGGCGTGGTGGCATGCGCCTGTAGTCCCAGCTACTCAGGAGGCTGAGGCAGGAGAATTGCTTGAACCCGGGAGGTGGAGGTTGCAGTGAGCTGAGATCGTGCCACTGCACTCCAGCCTGGACGACAGAGCGAGAAAAAAAAAAAAGACACCAAGATTATTCCTGGGTAGAATAAGTGTGGATGACCATTTTTCTTTCCTTCTAGTTTTTATTCCATTGTCTCTTTTATTTTTGTATTCTCTATAATTTTTCCATACCAAAGCAAGGATTACTTTTCTAATGGTTGAGAAAAAAAAAGTTATTAAACAAACATAACACTCTCCATTGTCAGGAGGGGAGGAGCCACCACCGAAAGATATGAATGGGTAAGAAATGCAGGGAATAAATGGTATGTGATGGGAAGGCTTCTCAGCCTTCCAAGGCCTGTTGGAGGTTTCACAAGCTGTTCCTGCCAAGGGAATTCTCAAAGCTCAAAGCCATGGGGGTGGAGGCCCTGTTTCCCTCCATCTCAAGAAGGATGTGACTGGGGCAAGTTTCAGTTTTAATAGGATCACCGTGTCTTCAGAGGGAAAGAATGTTCTCAACCATGAATCTTGTGCCAAGAAATGGTACTGAGTGTATCATTTGAGGGGCAAAACTGCTGCTCCTGCTGCTCACCCTCCAGCACTGTTACTTGATATCAGTGGATTATTTCTCTATAGAGGTCTGGGGCCCCCGGATGGAGGGCAACCCTAGCTGCTGCCCCAGGGGGAAGGCAGAGAGGAGGCCCAGACCGAGTTAAGATGCCCAGGTAGGCTGAGTTCTAGCTCTAGCTGGCTGCATGATCCTTCAATCACTGAGCCTTAGCCTTCCCATCTGAAGAAAGGAGGACATCTTCCCTAGTGATATGGAACATCTTCCCTGTTGACATGGAATTCTGAGTGTGAAGTAATACTATATGTGAAAATGCCCCGGAGAACATAAAGTGATGGACAGGCGCTATTTGTGAATGAGAAAAGTATTTGGTGGAATAGAGGAAAACATGGACTCTTTTCAGTGGTTAAGTTTATGTTTCTTGCATCTGCCGAGTCAAAAACATGTATGGCATTTCCTCCTTCTTCTAGGAGCTTCCTGTATGTTATACTGTCTGGTCCTCATTTGCCACATGTTATATATGAGAAAACTGGGGCTAATGAAAGGTACACTGACCTGGTTTTCCCAAGATCACAGAGCTAGTAAGAGTAGGGGAGGAATTATCACCCCTGTTTCTCCGGATGAGGAAACTGAGGCACAGAGAGATTAATTGATTTGTCTGAAGTTATAGAGCCAGCAAGTGTCAAAGTTAGACCTGAGTCCCCAAGTCTTTATTTGTTTTTGAGATGGAGTTTTGTTCTTGTTGCCTAAGCTGGAGTGCAGTGGCACGATCTCAGCTCACTGCAATCTCTGCCTCCTGGGTTCAAGTGATTATCCTGCCTCAGCTTCCTGGGATTACAGGTGCCTGTCACCACACCCCACTAGTTTTCTGTATTTTTAGTAGAGAAAGGGTTTCACCATGTTGGCCAGGCCATTCTCGAACTCCTGACCTCAGGCATTCTGTTCACCTTGGCCTCCCAAAGTGCTGGGATTATAGGCATGAGCCACTGTGCCAGGCCCCCTGAGTCCAAGTCTTTTAATGTTACTAATTTAGGGTTCATGGACTCCTGAGGGGTTCTCAGAAAGACATCAGAAGGAAGGTTTGCATATGTGTACATTTTTGGGGAGAGAGGGATTCCAAATATTGAATCAACTTCTCAAATAAATGAATCCGAAATCTTGGACCTGTAGTTGGTGCATAAGTAACTCTTTCTGTATTTAAACATTGATATACTACAAGAAAAGCTTCAGTGATAGCAAGTTACTTGGGCACTTAAAATGTACTTAATTGTTACTGCGCTTCAAGGCTGTTAGTCAAAATGATTGATTTGCCTTTGATGCAGCTGGCCAACTTTAATTTTTCTTTCTCCCGCTTAATAGCTCTTCAGCATCTGTAAGATGTCAAGATCAACACTCTTTCTTCTGATACCACATTTTGTTTAATCTTCAACCTAGGTGCATACCCTGGAAGAAAAAAAACTACAATTCAACTCTTTAACAGCCAGGATTGCCTGTCTCCACCCGCTTCTAAATCTAGTTATGTTGGATACTGGGAGAGAAGCAGGTAGACTCTTTGGGCCTGACCTTTCTGATTTTTCTCCGGAAGAGCTTCACCAAAGAGGCACAGAAGAATAATGTTTCTACAGCATGGATTCAGGGGCTCCTCCCACCAGGAACCCAGCTTAGCAGGCATGTTGTTCACATGGAACTCGCCAAAACCCCATGCAGGTGGGTGTGAGGAAACACCAAAGAACTGCACGACTGTCCCTGCCTTTGGAAGGTCTCATTCCCTGTCATTCCTTCATTCAGTCAACAAACTTGGAGCACCCAGTATGTGCTACATTTTGAGGATAAAGTGATGAACAACACAGACAAGACCCCTGCCCTTGTGGAGTCTATATTCAAACCAGAGCTTGACCTTCAAACTGAGAGACCAACTTAACAAAGGGGCCATCTGGCCACTAACTGTTATGCACCCTCCGCTTGGGAGACACAGTCTCAGCCCTCCTCCACCTTCAAGTCTGATAGGAGAGAGATTTCAGAGCGGCCCAAACAATCTAAAGTGGAAGTGAACAGAGCTCAAAATAAGTCCTCAAGTGCTGAGGGGAGACCAAGGAGAGGATAATGCAGTGAGGGCAGTGAGAGAGGGATTCCTAGAGGAATTGCACCTTGCTTTGAATTTTAGCCCTAAGCTGCAAATCCTAGCTAAATTCTAAGTAGATACTGACAGCTGGCTTCTATTTGACCTGCCATATTGAATGACTTTGGCCCCGGGACATGATGGAGATTTAGACAACTCAGGGCGGAAAATCCTCTAGGAAACGAAGTCTGAACTACACCACTAGCTTTCTGAATGGACAGGATCTGAGGGGCTGGGAAGGTAGTAGGGGAGAGGGCAGCTGGGTGGGGTTTCTTCCAGGAAACAATGTGGATGCAAGATGCAGTCCTTGTCCCTGGCCTGCCCTTACCGCTTTAGTATTTCAGATGAGTCAGCTCTCACTCTGCCACCTGCTTTCTGTAACTCTGCAGCAGGCCAGCAGCCTCCAGTCCACCCTCTCCTCCTCCCAGGGCTCTGGGATGAAGCCCTCTCCAGGAACTCCCTGGCTCCCAGTACCGATGGGAGAAGCTCTTTTCAACTGACATGATTTATTTTAACAATAAGGGACAAAAACCACATCCGATTTCCACAGAATAAGAGCTCCTCCTGACACGCCTGGGACTTGCCAGCTGGGATGGACACTCTCAAGCCATCCTCTATGCCATTTGCCGTTCTGCTGTTCCTTCGCTTGGAGGGAAGAGATGCCTATTTCTATAGGGAGGAAGTTGGAAGTGAGAAGAGGGGACAAAGATTCTGTGAATGGAAAGAGCACTGGACTGAGAGTTCAGGGATGTGGCCTCCGGTCCCAGCTCCACCACTACTCAGTTGTCTGAAGAAAGAAACAAAAATCTGTGATACCTCCCTGGGCCAATGTGGGTGACATGTTGCCTAGAAAGAAGTGCCGTTGTGGTATGTTTATGTTGGTGGGATGTGGGAAAGAAATAACTGGTTTGTACGGAGTGTTATGAAAGAATTAAATCTTAACCTTCCATTGGGGTAAGCTGATGAAACAACTGTAGCAAAGGACAGACTGATTTTTTTTGATTCTCTCTATAGAAAATAACAGTAAAAAAAAGTATTGACATAGAAGAAGAAAACAAAAAGTTGTCAGGAGTTAATGAATAGAAATGTTGTTTTTTTTTTTCTGGATTTTATGGTGTTTGTGGTATTTGTTAGCTTTTACGAATTTGTAATTTGTTGTAAGTTCTCTTTCTAAATAAATATTTACTTTTGTCTCTAATTTTGTCCTTCTATTTTTGAATTCAATTTTCAAATTCAAAATGCTTCTCTCTGGGCCTCAGCTGTTTCCTCATCTGTAAATGAGAAGGCTAGGTCAGATGCTGTTTCATGTCTGATGTAATGAAACGCTGGAGTGGGCTGCCTATGACTGCACCCAGCTCTACCACACCCCACCTGGGTGTCTTTGGGTGAGGTACTTAGTAGCTCCAAGTCTCATATTCCTCATCCAAAACGATGGACACAGAAATAGTGTTGACCTCATGGAATAGGTGTGAATATGAAAAGAGACCATCATGCATATAGATGCTTCACATAGACCCTGGGGCAGCAAATGTGCTCAGTACTTGTTAGCTATTAGTGTGAATCTACTCTTTCAGTCTATGAATCTTGTTAGAGGAACTCCTGCTTACCAGGCCTTTGGTTTAATAAAACATGACTGGAGTGACTCCATCCTGAAGTGAGTAGGCTAGGCACTCACAAGGCACCTAGAGGGTTAATGCTTTGTGGTCTGAAAATAGCCACATTCTAAGCTGACCACCACTTATAATTACAGAAGACTGATGGCCATATAGGACATCTCCCACCAAGCCTGCAGAATGTCCAGATGTCCCAAGTACAGCCCACTTTACTCAGAAATAACATCAATGAGCAGACTTAGGTTGAAGGATTAATGGTCACTAGAGCACCAACAACCCGTACCTTTAGTGAGCACATCTGCACATTCCAAGTTTAATCATAGCTCCTTACAGTTTCTTATAAGCAGAGATGTTCCTAAAGGACAGGGGTTCCTCCTCCTGCTTTCTGGGCATGCCCTACTCTCTAATGGAGTAGTTTCCAATAAATTTGCTTCTTTCTCTGTGCTCCAATTCTTTCCTGTGTGATATCTAAGAACCTACTCTTGGGGTCTAGATTGGGATTCTCTTTTCTGGCAACATCTTGAGTATATGACCATGAGAAATGTTAGAAATTGGAGTGAAAGGTACATAAACATGTGGACTCAATACCATTCTCTGGTTCTCCCAGAGACACAAGGCTACAGGAGAGTAGGACTCTGCCTTCTCCCAAAGCTGATACCTTCCTGGGCCAATGTGGGTGACACGTTGCCTAGAAAGAGGTGCCGTTGTGATACGTTTATGTTGGTGGGATGGGGGAAAGAAATAACAGGTTTGTATATGGAGTGTTATGAAAGAATTAAATCTTAACCTTCCATTGGGGTAAGCTGATGGAAACAACCATAGCAAAGGACAGACTGAACATCTTTTTATTCTCTCTATAGAAAATAACAATAAAAAAAGTATTCACATAGAAGAAGGAAACAAAAAGTTGTCAGAAGTTAATGAATAAAAATGTTTTTTTCTGGATTTTATGGTGTTTGTGGTATTTGTTAAGTTTTATGAATTTGTAATTTGTTGTAATTTCTCTTTCTAAATAAACATTTACTTTTGTCTCTACTTTTGTACTTCTATTTTTGAATTCAATTTTTTTTCCCCAGATGGGGTCTCACTCTGTTGCCCAGGCTGGAGTGCAATGGTGAAATTATAGCAGACTGCAGTCTTCAACTCCTGACCTCAAGCAATTGTCCTGCTCCGACTTCCTGACGACAGGTGTGCACGAGGACTACAGGCAGGCATGTGCCAACACACACAGCTTTTTTTTTTTTTTTTAAGAGATGTGGTCTCGCTTTGTTGCCCATACTGGTCTCAAACTCTTGGTCTCAAGGGATCCTCCCACCTCGGCTTCCCAAAGTGCAGAGATTACAGGTGTGAGCCACTGTGCCCAGCCTGAATTCAATTTCTTAAAAGGACCCTCCCCACCCAATTGTTTGAGCTGTAGCAGTTGCTAGATTTAGCAAATACAAATACAAGACCCCCAGTTAACTTGGAATTTCAGGTAGATAAACACTGAGATGTGTTCGTCTGAAATTCAAAGTTAAATGTGCATCTTGTATCTAGTGGGAATATAAAAAACGAAAGTAGTGGTCAACTCAGCCAGAGTTGAAGTGGGGAGGAGGAGGGGGATGGGGAGAGGAAAGGAAGAGGGGAGAAGTTTAACAAAGGAAGTCACACTGGAGCTAGGTCTTGACGTTATGTTGGTGTTTGCAAGGTAGAAGAGCCAGGGAGGGCTTTCTAGGTGAGATGAGCCTGTGAGGTGTAGGAGACCTGCAAGAGAGATGAGGTGGAAAATGTAGGCAAGGTCCAGGCTGCGATGGGTCTGGATGTTGTGGGGAGCAGATTTACTGCTACTGGGAGGCCCCAGGGCGTTATGCTGGGAGTTTTAGACTGGAGAGTTCCAAGACTGGGTTTGCATTTTAGAAAGTCCACCTGCCTAGGGAAGAGTGGATTGTTCAGGAGAGGAATGGGGAGGCATCAATTGGGCTCTTTCCATTACCTATCCCTCCATCCCATCTCCACTGGGGTTCTTTCACAACATTTGAGCTACAGAGCCATTGACATAAGATATGTCACCCGGGGACTGAGGCTTTGAACAGGTTTTGACTGAGAGCCCTGTGGGCAAAAAAGGAGAAGGAGAAGGAAGTCCAGGCTGAAGTGGCATAGGTGCCCAGTGTGGATTTGTGCTTCCCTCCCCAGGAGCACAGGTGTGGCCAGTTTGGATTTCCTTAGGTCATCAGCTTCCTGGGTAATGACAAGTCAGAACAGCGTGGCTTGGGAGAGTTACGTCACCTCCCCTGCTGAATGGGCTTGAGGTCCCTCACAAGTCTAGGTTCCTTTCCACTCCACCTAATCCCAGAGTGAAAGGGCAGCATGGGGTTAGAAAGGGTGCTGAGCCAGAGGTGAGGAGAGAGAAGTTTGAGAGCAGTCGTGCCACTTCCTTGCTGTGCCATGGAGGACTGGTTCACTTCTCTATTTCTTCATCCCTGTAATGCGAACATTGAACTGAGTTCTCTCTGTTATATTTTCTGACTCTCATTTCCAAATATCACAACAAAGGAGAGCCAACCCCACTAAAATGAAGAATAAAAGAGAGAGAAAAGATAAAAAAACAGAAACAAAACAAAGGAGAAACTTTTTTAGGTTTAAATTTCCCAGTTCTTTTTCTCATCTTTTTTTTGGTTTTATTTTCAAAGCTACACTCAAGTTCACACACATCATTATGATCTAGATATATTTACCAAGACATCTAAACATTTATATATTCTGTTTTAAAATCCCTATTAGTTTCCCAAATAAAACACCCATCCATCATTATCAGTAATATATATAATATATACATATATTATATATACATATATAGTGTGTGTATATATATATTTTTGAGACGGAGTCTTGCTCTGTCACCCAGGCTGGAGTGCAGTGGTGCGGTCTTGGCTCACTGCAAGCTCTGCTTCCCGGGTTCACACCATTCTCCCACCTCAGCCTCCCGAGTTGCTGGGATTACAGGCTCCTGCCACCACGCCCAGCTAATTTTTTGTATTTTTAGTAGAGATGGGGTTTTACCATGTTGGCTAGGATGGTCATGATCTCCTGACCTCGTGATCTGCCCGCGTCGGCCTCCCAAAGTGCTGGGATTACAGGCGTGAGTCACCGTGCCCAGCTTATATTTCTTTCTTTTACAAATTCGTTCTCAGTCATACTTCTTAGTGTTTTATAGTCCTCATAATGACAGGTTCTTTCTCAAATCTAACCAAAATTACTCATATAAATCTAATGCATTTCATCCAAATCCTGCAATAGGGCCACACATTGCTCAATTCCATGGAGTCTCATTCCCATAGAAGGCAATAGGCATGGTACCCTCTGGAATTATGCAATTTTTGTATGCGCTCCAGGACTAAGTACTTAGGAATGGCCAGAACCAACTCTTTTAAGGGAAGGAAATTGCCTTGGCATCACTATGAAAAATTCATGAGGTTGGAGTGCATGTTAGGTGGGGATAAGGAATTGGAAGATATGAGAGAGTTGTGTCCAGAACATATCAAACTCAGAGCATTCTCCATTCTGGCTCGCCAATCTTGCTTCACATTCTTTCTGCTTTCCTACTTAACAAGTGGAAAATTGAGCTCTGATATCTCAATGGTGGGTCCATTGGTACCAGAAGTCCCAATTCTAAGGCGAGATGCAACCATATGTCTGGAGACCAGATTCATAATTTAATTGCAATCCTGGGAAAGATGCCATTCTATCTCAATCTATATTTTATTTTTGATATTAGGGGTCAGGTAGCAAGGTTTAATATGAAGAGAACTTATTTCTTATCGTTCCTTCTTCCTGATTTAGGAACTCTAAAAGGAATTGTAAAATTGATAATAAATGTCATCATTTTCAAAGTGCTTATTATGTGCCAGGCACTGTGCTGAGGACTTACGTGTAATCACTTTATCTTCATGCTGTGCCTACATGGTGAATGTGCAGTAGACATGATGTGTACCATTTGACAGATGAGTAAACAGGCACTGAGATTAAGTGGCTTGCCTTCAGTCTGACAGCCATAGAAAGTAGAGCCAGTCAACCCAGCTACCAGGCTACCAGTACCGGCGATTATGGTACATGCATGCTGGAAGCAGAGTTATAAACACATCACTTATTCCCTTCCCCTGCAAGCTTCCTGGTATGACATATTTGCCCTGAAATGAAAGCTGGGTCAGAACATATAGTCTGAGCACAAGGGGTGAATGTAGGGTGAGACTCAGCAAGGACAGTGTTGTAAATCCTCTCACATGTGTGGCTGGGCTCTGAACTGCTCTTTTCACATGTGCAGAGGGACTCTGAGCCAGGCAGCTCAGGCCCTGCTGGGAAAACAGCACCGACCTCCCTCCATCCGACCCCTCTGGAGGAAACAAGGGTGGGGTAGGGGAGATTCCCGATGTCAAGAGTGGCTCTTTGCCCCCTCTCCAAAGGAGCAGAAAGATGTCCATTAGCTCCTAGCAAAGATGTCTTCTCCTTTTCCAGGTGCCTGGCACACAGCTTAGAACAACATAATATTTATTAAGGAATACTTACTATGATACAGGTCCATTAGCTCATTGAAATCCTCACAGTTTATTTTACCTATTTTATGGAGCTTCAGAAAGGCTTTAAGTAGCTTGTCCAGTGTCTATAGACCTAATGCATTTTATCCAGACTCTGCAATAGGGCCACATATTGCTCAACTCCATGAAGCCTCATTCCCACAGAAGGCAATAGGCATGGTACCCTCTCTGAGCCAGGCAGAGAGGGTACCTACCTGGCCATACCCTCATCTTATTTCCTTAATCATTTTCCTTCTTCTTTAAGATATAGCTGATTAATCATTATTATGAAATGCCTCTTTCTTCTGGGTCTTGACATGTAGCTTCTAGGAAAAATGATAAACTCCCCATCTCCATGCAAATGAGAATTTTTTGCAATTCTTTGTTCATACAGAAAAATCCACGTTAAGTCACTTTCTTGAGAGCTGTGGCATGCTACCAAGAAGAGAAGGGAGACAAGGGAGAAGAGAAGAGAGAGAGCCAGGGTTTAAATTCAGAACTACATTGTGAACCGCTACAGTCTACCACTTCCCTCAACACTTATCATTTTATTATGTCCAAGATGCTGGACCACAAGACATCAAGTCCCTGGGGTTTCTTTCCCTTGCACCTGTCCCATAAAAGACCCCAATCCTTCCTGTCCCTTTTCCTTCTTTGCCGGTGCCCTGTCGCCCTCTCTGTCTCCTGAATCTGGCTGCAGGGGCAGGGTTTGTACCACCCCAATGGGGTCTCACAATCACATTTCATCCCAAGGTCACTTCATTTGGTTAAAAACAAGCTCCATGTATTCTGAGAGTCTGTGTTTGGGGATGTCAAAAGACAAAATTACAACACATTTAGTTTAAAGATCTTAATTGGCTTTTATTTGCAATCCTAGAATCAGGCAACATCCCATTTTATAGAAATAGAATGAGTAGTGGCCCCATGAGCTGACAGAGGAGAGTGGTTTTATAGGCAGACAAGGGCTGGAGGAAGCAGAAACAGAGAACAAAAAGCATATTGGTCATTTAAAGCTACTTTCCTTGTAAAGGTTAGAGCAGAGGAGACTTCCTTATATGCTGGTTAAAACTGGCTCGCTTGAGGATTTGGCTATTATCTTTCTCTCTCCTGATTTCTCAGAAGGTTAGATAAACAATTTACGTTCAGCTTGGTGGTGTGGAACTTCATTCAGCATGAGTGATTCCATTTCGGTTTGGCCTATTGGCCTTGTGCAGTAACTCAGTCCAAACCAATCACCTCCTGGAAATTTTATTTAATGGGAATAAACTGTTTACACCCTGTCTTTTCATTGCCCCAAACCCTGATCCCTAGAGAACTTCATGGTAAAGAGTTTATGTAAAAAGGTAATTTAGATAGAGAGTCTTCTAGCCCAAGAATAAGGATTTCAGGTCCTGGCTCTGCCACTGGCTTCTCTTAAACCTCTCTTCTTTCCAGTCTCATTTTCTCTCTCTCTGCATTAATCAAGAATGAGAGAACTCTCCAGGGGACAAGACGAAGGTGAAAGAGATGATGTGCAAAGAAATCCTTGCTTTATGAGGGGAAAAACTGTTCCTCCTGAAGTTCAACAAAATAATGCAGGTAAAGCAGTTAGCTAGCACCTGGCACATGGCAGACACTCATAGCTGCCGGAGGCATTGGAGAGCTAGATCATGCTGGAGCCAGAGGCACCTGCAGAGCCTCACAGGTTCGCTGCTGCAGGGTGTGGCTGACTGAGAGTGCTTTCATGAGTTGGCCTGCAGGGTACAGTTGGTAACGTGCCACAGCTCTCAGGAAAGTGACCTAACTTGGATTTTTCTGATGGACACACAATTGCAAAAAATTCTCATTTGCATGGAAATGGGGAGTTTATTTTTCCTAGAAGCTGCATGTCAAGACCCAGAAGAAAGGCATTTCATAATAATGATTAATCAGCTATATCTTAAAGAAGAAAGAAAACAATTAAGGAAATACGATACTAAGAAAACAAGGGAAAAAACAATCTCCCCAAGGTGGATCCACCCAGCAAACCTTGACAGCATTTCCTCTTATCCACCTGAATAAAAATGACCAGCCCTTTCCAAATGGCAGAGAGCACTGAGAGGAGACACAAGGAGCAGCCCGCAAGCACCAAGTGAGAGGTGAGGCGCATGCTGTCCATCGTCAGGAGCTCATATGCACCGCCATGCTAGCTCTCCTCCTTCATGGCCGCAGGGAGGTGATCTGTTACCATTGCGTGTGGCTATGATGTTCCAGATGCTGGGCATTTGATAGAACGGGAAGAGATAGTCTATAGAAGAGGTGAATTTTCTAGTATCTTAGTTTCAATGAGAAGAGATAGAGGGTGGGAAAGAAGGAGGGAAGGAAGGAAAGGTAAGGAATCTAGTGTCTTTACTATTGCTTTTTTGTTCCAAGAACTGTGTTGGGCACTTTGTAATGTGTTATCATTGTTTAATCCTTTGCAACGTTAAATGTCTTTTTAAATGTAAGGAGCACCACCGGTTCATAAATGGGTTCCTGTCTGTCTGGTGTCAGGGGAGCTACTGGGATTCCAGGCTGTGATGCCAGAGGGAAACAGTGTTGTTAGTGGGGTGGAGTAGCAGTAAAGAGAGCCAGCTCAGGGACTGGCCTGCCTTCCCTCAAACCCTGGCCTGGGCAAGTTACTTCATTTTCTTGGTAAAATGGGAACAGAAACAGAGCCTACCTCACAGGGTGGTTGTGAGCATTAAATGAGAAAATTACGTAAAATTCTTGGGACAGTGCCCAATGCACATGGCACGTAGGATAAATGTTACCTACTACTAATATCTGAAATAGCCAAGATGTCTGGCATTGCCTCACCAAGCTAAGGGAGGCATCTTTCTCCTCCACAAAATGCGCAAGTCTCCTAGCATGGGATGAGCAGGCAGTATCCCACTGCTTCTGAGAGTTGTCTTGTCAGAAGAAAAACCGCACTCTCTTTCTTGGCTTTCTAGAAGCACCCCAGTAGCCTTCCGAGGGGACAGAGCTCTGGGGGACTCTCTACAAACTTCCCTGGCAATGGGGCCCATCTTTGTTTAGCCAGAAAGAAAGGTTGATAAAAGAGGAAGGGAGCTCTTTGGCCTAATGCCTGCCACGTGGTAAGGTCTCAGCATACACCTGTGTATTTCCTGGGAATGATGCCCAGTTACGGAGAGACAAGGCAAAAATGGTTTCTAAACAGGATTTCCTGTTTCCTGACTTTCCAGAGAAGGAGCTGGGAATCCTGAGGAAGGCATAGGGAGTGGGGGCAGCTGGGGTTCACACTCACATGTATGAGTTACAGCAGCTCTAACTATAGCTCTGCAGTCCCCGCAGCTGGCTCCCTGGGTCTGATGCCCTCCTCTCCTCCATGGCCACACATGATACACTTACCTTGGCACACACAGCTGTAAACGGGAGATCTCAGTGGGCATCATGCAAAGTGCATAGCAGAGGGCTGCTCTCGTCACATGTGTTGTCATAAGACGTGCGTTAAGGCTAAGCTCTATTTATAAGCTTGGGAAATGTGGGTGAAATCAGAGATAACCCCATAAGCTGTACCATTATATTTTATGCACTTTTCTCTGTGTGCATTATATGGCACAATAGAAAGTGGTTAAATGAAGAGGCAGCAAGAAAGACAGAGGCAAGAAGGGTAAGAGAATGAGAAGAGGCGGCAAACCTCTCAGGGCCTGGCCCTGGCTATGAAGCAGCTAGCTGCAAACATGCTGCTTATACCCTTTGGCTCAGCGGGTGACGGACGGGAAGTTGCCAAGCTGCCCTCTACCACTGGCATCTTCCCCTAGCTCCTCGTTGTGGCTAATTAGTTCTTGAAGGTGCCTTGTGTCTCCCTTTCCCATCCTCTCCAGAAGATGAAATCTCCATAGCTGGCTTCAAACAAATGATTTTAAGCAGATACACTCTTGAGGTTTATAATAAAAGGGTGTTACTTATTTTGGGGGTAAACATCAAAAACCAAGTGTGTTTTTATGGTTTTTCACATCTGTTGCCCAATTCCTAGGGCATTTTACCAATCCTGCTTTTCCTACTTAATTTATTAAAAACAATGCTTTCCACCCCTGTTGACAAAGTAGGCTGTGTTGAGTCATAGGAGAGTGATATGCACACAAGTATGCTTCCTGGGACTTAAGAGAGTGGTGTATCATACTTTCTGGGGTGGAGGTGGGGGCATGGGGTAAGGGTGGGGAAGAACTCATATCCAGTTGACTCAAGAAAACCAGAGGAGACACATACCCCTGAAACTCCTCAAGGCTGAAGTATTTAGTCTTGTTTTCTTGTATTCCACCTGGCCTGCCTTTGGGGCTGGAAGGGGGCGTCAATCAGGGGTCTTCTCTTTCATTGCCCTCCACTCTTGGCTGGACAGCTGACTTCCTCTCCTTTGTGCAGGCATGAAGTTACAGTGTGTTTCCCTTTGGCTCCTGGGTACAATACTGATGTTGTGCTCAGTAGACAACCATGGTCTCAGGAGATGTCTGATTTCCACAGACATGGACCATATAGAAGACAGTTTCCAAGAAATCAAAAGAGCCATCGTGAGTATGGGTTGGTGTAAAGGTGTGGGTGATGGGGTATACCTCCCCTTACATCTTAGCTTGAAAATGAGTTCTTTCTCATTGCCTTTTGCATCTCAGAAGAACATAGGATACTGATTGCTTATGTCTGTTCTTATGTTTCCCTCCATAGCAAGCTAAGGACACCTTCCCAAATGTCACTATCCTGTCCACATTGGAGACTCTGCAGATCATTAAGGTATTGGCCTATGTCTGCTTTTTCTAATATTTTTATCTTCATGTCTAAATGGCTCTGGGCTGAGAAGGAAATCCCTACATTGTCACCTTCTATTTCCTAATCTCCAATGTACTCTAAATGCATCAGGCTTCTTCTTTGTCAGATGATGTGTTAGGGCACGCTGGTGTCCCAGGGACATGCAACCCCTGGGAGGAATGAAAGAAGTGCCACTTCCTAGAGAGTGATTGGGGGTGCCCAGTGCTCAGAGGGGACAGGATTTCTCTGGCTTAGGGCTAATTTTGGAAGGTCCCATGGAGGTAGCTAAGAAAACAGTGACTTAAAACCTGAGGAGGTTATAGATCAGTGGATAAGAAGGAGGAAGGTATTTGGGCAAGATAAGATAATGGCTGTAAGATCAGTGAAGGTTGGACAGAGAGGTGACCAGGTTTGTGACCCGAAGGACATGTAAGTGAGTGGTGGGAGATGAGGCAAAAAAATACCTTGGAGTCATTTTATAAAGGTCCCTGGAGCCAGGCTGAGCCTCAGGCTTATAATACAGGCAATAGGCTGGGTGCAGTGGTTTATGCCTACAATTTCAGCATTTTGGGAGGCTGAGGCGGGTAGGATTGCTTGAGGTCAGGAGCTTGAAACCAGCCTGGGCAACATAGCAAGACCTCGTCTCCAAAACAAAAAAAAACAAAACAAAACAAAACAATTAGCAGGTCATAGTGGCATGCAACTGTAGTCCCAGCTACTTGAGGGGCTGAGATGGGAGAATTGCTTGAGCCTGGGAGGTGAAAGCTGCAGTGAGCCATGATTGTGTCACTGCACTCCAGCCTGGGCACCAGATTGAGATGCCCAAAAAGAATAAAAGAATGTGTGTTAGGGCACACTAGTGTCCCAAGGACTTGGAACCCCTGGGAGGACCCAAAGAAGTGCCACTTCCTAGAGAGTGATTGGGGGTGCCCAGTGCTCAGAGGGGATTAGGATTTCTGTGGCTTAGGGGTAATTTTGGAAGGCCCCATGGAGGTATAAAAGAATAAAAGAAAATAATAGCACCAATAAAGAGTCACTGAAATTTTTGAGCCCAAAGTTATATGATCATAAATTGTTTTAGGAAGACAATCTGGTGCTGTTCTTACAATGGACAACGTGAGGCAGGAAAGCCAGTGAGAAGATCAGTCCAACCATCTAGACAGGAGGTGACGAGAGTATGTTACAAAATAGCTGGCTTATCAGGTGATCATTCATTTTACAAAAAGGCCCATGAGAGATGCCTTTAAAAGTGAGCTTCTCTAGTCCTGGGAAGTATTCTAGACAGACCAGTTTTAGGGGGGATTTTATATGACAGAGTGTGAGGTATATTTGTATTGAGTTACTTTTTTCTCAGGTTTCTCTGCATACGTGAGAGAGACACACACACACCCCTTCATAATTCTTCTAAGCAGTGATTTATTTGTGGTGAAGAGATGTAGCCACTTACTAAATAAAATTCTAGCCAACTGTATTATAGACACATAAGATATGACAGCTGGAAGGAACCCAAAAGATCATCTATTCCAAAACCATCATTTTCAAATGAGGACAGTGAGACCTTGGGAGGGAGCATGACGAGTTAGTGGCAGAGCTAGGAATAGACTCCCAAGTGTATGCCCCCATCTTCAGATTCTTTCTCCTCTCAAGGTTGGGAAGTAGCTCATGTGGAATAAGAAAAGGAGTCAATAAGGATTCAGGTCTTTATTCTTCCCTTCCCTTCCCTTCCCTTCCCTTCCCTTCCCTTCCCTTCCCTTCCCTTCCCTTTCCTTCCCTTCCTCTCTCCCTCCCTTCCTCTCTTCCTCCCTTCCTCTCTCCCTCCCTTCCTTTCTCAGCCCCACCTTCCTTTTTTCTGCAGTGTTCCTTTTTCCAGTACCACAGTCTTTGATAGGGCAGAGGAGTGTAACATTTTGCCCTTCTGGTTAAGGGAATCAGCAAAAGTGAAGGAGGAGAAGGGTTTTTGTGTTGCCATCTAGGAAAAGCTGCCACTGGGGCCAAGGAGGCTTTGCTTCTTGAATGAAGACAGATGTGCTGTCCCACCGTTAAACACTCCCTGCTTAGACTGAACAGTGTATCTTCTGCAGAGTAACTGGCTCTCAGGGCAGACGGCAGGCAAACTTCTAGAAGGAAACTGTCTAGCCAACTTCTCTGGGCTGTGCCTGGGAATTTAGAGACTGTCTTTTTGGGACATCTGCACTCTGCAGGCTGCAGACCTACCCAAATATGCCCATTTCTGCAGCTGTCAGTCTCCCTTCTTGCGAATCTCAGCCTCATTCCAGTGCTCCTTCTGGTTGTAAAAGGACAGACTAGAGGAGAGCTAAGCAGCGTGGCCCAGAGTAAGGTGGCCAGAGTGAATGCAGTGTGATTACAGTTGGAGGAATGCGTACCTAGCAGGATGACTGGCATGCAATAGCCCCTGTGTGTTGCCAGACAGAAGATGTAACAGAGAGGCCGACTTCAGCCCCTGTAATGTTAGGAAGTCCTTTTCCAAAAAGCTGCTCAGCCATCAGTCCTTTTAAAAAGGAGGCTACTGGTTCCTGGAAAGATTTAAGTGGAAGTTAGTGATGACACGCTAGGGATACTGTAGAGAGAATTAGTCTATGATGGATTCTGGGCCCCATCCTTGGTAAATGTATTTCTCGGCCATACAAAATAACGGGGAGAACTGGACTGTCTTCTCACCATTTTTGTCATAAGTAGTTTTGCTGGGAATAAGAGAGGATGAACACTCTGAGACCATTACGAAGTTTTCCAAAATGACTTTTAGTTCTCTCATGTGTTGCTGACCCCACTCAAATGGACTGCCCTGGTCTCTAACATAATGAGAGAATAGGCCTCCAGTGTTTCTCTAATTTGTGTTTGTAGCCCTTAGATGTATGCTGCGTGACCAAGAACCTCCTGGCGTTCTATGTGGACAGGGTGTTCAAGGATCACCAGGAGCCAAACCCCAAAATCTTGAGAAAAATCAGCAGCATTGCCAACTCTTTCCTCTACATGCAGAAAACTCTGCGGCAATGTGTGAGTCACTGGGTCAGGATTCCAGCATCTGCTCCCCTTCTGCCCCGGGAGAGGCCAGGATGTGCTGGCCCCCATCGGCCTCCTGATATGGTGCTTGTAGTCAAAGGAAATTCTCTGCCCATGTCCACGTGGAGAACTGTTGAGAACCTCTCCCAGTGGCCATTGCTTCCCCAGGGCTCCCTGCCTGCTGACAACTCCTCAGACGGTCTCCTCCTAGATAACCCTCCTGGGGTGATGACCAACTTATGTCAACATATTCCTTAGTAAGAGGCATGGCAGGGACACCAGTTCTACTATAAGCATACCCCTGGTTTCTTTATTTCTGGCCCTTTGGTGTCTTTACATCAATAAACTTCTGGGTAGGTCCTTGGTATGGCCTATCCCTAAAGGTCACCTAGAAATTCATTGCAATCTATTCAAATCCAACATCAGAAACAAAACCAACACAAAGCAACAAAAACTTAGACCAGGAGAGAATCTGGGCTCTAGCCCCATTCCTGCTAATGATTTCCTGTGAGACTTTGTGTCAAGTGACTTCACCTCTCTGTGCCTCAGATTCTGAAATTGTTAGAAGGGGTGACAGTCCCTGCCCTACTTGCATTAATATGATAATAGACTCAAACGAATTCATCTAACCAGTTATTTAATTAATAATTGGTTGAATATTAATTATCTAATTAATATTTAACAAATGTTCATTGAGTGCCTACCCTGTGGGAGGCAGCACTCAGAGTGGTGATAAGACAGATATGGTGCCTGCTTTCCTAGTGCTGACAGTCCGATGGGCTCTAAATGCAGAAAAAACAAAAGGCGTGGGCAGATGCAGGTGATTCTACAAACAAGCTCTGTTCTTCCATGGCTGTTCCCACCTGAGTTTACTCATCTGCCTCTCACTGTGGGAGGGAGGAGAAATGTCACTTCTCATGCGGGCAGGTAGGAATAAGAGAGGGCCCGAGTGGAAAATGTCCTCTGATAGGAGCTTCCTCCACTTTATCACAGCAGGAACAGAGGCAGTGTCACTGCAGGCAGGAAGCTACCAATGTCACCAGAGTCATCCACGACAACTATGATCAGGTAAGATCTGGGAAGAGGATGGGGAAGATGGAAGATGAGAGGTAGATCAGGAGGGTGCCAGTCCTTCAGCCTCCTCTCCACTTAAATTCATACATTCATTCTATAAGCAGTCATTGTGGGCAGGCCTCAATTCTCTGTGTCTGTAAAGAGAGTTTTGATCTTATCTCATTTGCTAACCTCCTGGGCTCCCCATCTCCATCATTCCTCCGCCATTTTCTCATACCCTCGTATATCAAGCCTGACCTGTATGATTTGGGGAAAGCGCCCACTGCTTAAGATGGGATGACACAGAGGGAGCAAAGATCCCCCATGAAATGTGAGCTATTATGCATAAAACGTGTTACCTGCATGCTGTCACTGCGATCACTACCTGCCCCCCCCCCCCATATTGTGTGTAGTGATGAAGACACGGCACTTCTCATGTTAATGTTGGTGTAAAATGCACATCTCACGTGGATGTAGAGGGAGAAGCAGTGCTTTTCCTGAGCATCAGCAGAAGATCTTGTTAAAATGCAGATTCTGGCTCAGAAGGGCTGGGGTGAGCCTGAGTTTCTGCATTTAGATCATACTGTCAAATGATGCCAATGCTTTGAATAGCAAGGAGTTGGGGAGCCTATTATGGGCTCTGCTTCTTTGTGGAGAGGCTCTGTAAGATAATGTTATGGAAATAGTTAAGGATTACATGGTTCTTACTATAAGCCAGGTATTGTTCTAGGCACACAACAAGTATTACACGTTTGTCCTTCGGAACAATGCTATGAGGCATTATTTGCATTGGATACATTAAGAAACTGAGGCTCGAGCAGGTGCAGTAACTAAACTAAGTTCACACTGCAATTGCATGGCAGAGGGAGGATTCAATCCCACGCTGGCTGGCTCTGCAAGACATGCTAAAAGCATGAACTCAGTCTGCTGGGGAAGGAGGTGGAATAAGGCAGGAGACTTGGGTTTCAGTTCCAACTCTGTTACTAACTGGCTGTGTGACATTGGGTAGGACACTTGCTCTTAGGGGCTTTAGTGCTCTAATATGTCAAATGGGGACAACATGCTCTCCCTACCCGCTGTCCAGCACCACAGGGATGAAGACGTTCTGGGATAACAGAAACACTAAAGCAAGCTGATGTGGAGAAGAAAATCAGCAGAACTGGCCAGTAAGGCAGATTTTTTTCCTGTGAAAAACAGAGGAAAAAAAAAAAACCTGAGGGAAAAGAATGAAGAATTTTAAAGTTTTGTTTATAAGGAGCTAACATGATTTAATTGCTTGTTTGTGGGGAAAAAAACTGGTTGCCTGTGAGGAAAATAATACTGAGTCTGCATGTTATGCAAATATATTTCGCGACAAAAAACAAAACCTTGTGGGGACCAGCATGTGAAGAAAGTGACTTGAAAACCATTACACGGTCTAAAAAGGTGGGTTCTTACAATGATCTCTGATTTCAGCTGGAGGTCCGCTCTGCTGCCGTCAAATCCCTAGGAGAGCTCGACATCTTTCTAGCCTGGATTGCTAAGAATCATGAAGTAACGTCCTCGGCCTGATGACAAGGAACCTGTATAGCGATCCAGTGACGAACATCCCCTGTGTGGTTTACTGTGGGAGACGGCCCACCTTGAAGGGGAAGGAGATGGGGAAGGCCCCTTGCAGCTGACAGTCCCACTGGCTGGCCTTAGGCTGTCTGATTCCACTTGAAAATAGTCAAAAAGTCTACTGTCGTATCGATACTGAACTCTATCTGCTGAAAGGGCCTGCAGGACCTCCTGGGAGTAAACGGCTGCCTCCCCTCTAATTTATTGTGAAGTCATATAGTCCATGTCTGTGATGTGAGCCGAGTGTGATATCCTGTAGTACACATTGTACTGACTGGTTTTTCTGAATAAATTCTGTATTTTACGTATGAATGGAAGGATCTTTTCATTCAGGGAGAGTCAGTCAAGACTGAGAACAGGGTGTTTCTGACAGAGGAATGGTTGTCATGGTGACAAAGCTGAACAAGCGCAGCCACAAGTAAGTAGAGAGGCCACTGGGTAGAGGGGCCAAAAAGGGCACCAACATCCAGATGGACACCGCATAGATGATTCAGGGCACAAATGCCTGTCTTTCAGATTTCATATCACATGCTTTAATGGAAAGAACAAGACCTCTGAAGTCCAACAGATCTGGTTCCAATCCTATGTGACTTCGAACAAAGCACTTAACGTTTCTAAGACTCTGTCCTCTATTGTAAAGTGAAGATATTAACACCAGTCCTGTAGCGTTGCTGTGAGCATCGAGTGAGGAAAAGGTCTCTCATGACCTCAGCAGGGTGGGAGACAGCACGGTGCAGTATAAAGACTGCCGATTCAGGGGCCACCTTCTGGTTCTAAGGCGTCTCCTGCCATGAATTTCCCAGGGCAGGTCAGTACATTTCTTTGGTCGTTAGTTTTTGGTAGTGTGGATACTGACCCTTCTGTACTACCTGCTCCATATGATTATTTATTTATGGAGACAGGGTCTCACTCTGTCACCCAGGCTGGAGCACAGCGGCATGATCATAGCTCACTAGTCTCAAACTCCTAGATCAATCAATCCTCCCTCCTCGGCCTCCCAAAGTGCTGGCATTACAGACGTGAGCCACCACACCTGCCTCTATATAATCATTTAAAAGACGGAGTCATTATGAGGGCTTTGACAATCCTAATATCTGCACACACACCCCTCCTGGCTATTTCCCTCGACTGTGCCCCTGCTGCTTCCCCGGGTTCACTCTGACCCAACCGTAGTGTTTGGCTCTGTATTTCTCAAACACACCAGGCATGTTCTCACCATACAGCCTTTGCACTTTGTGTACATGCACAGTCATAAACTGAGGTAGGGTTAAAAAATAAAAGAAACCCTCCACATATTATGCGTTAATGGGATTCATAGGCTATTAGGGAGCAGGGTTGTTTGCTGAGCACCTAACCTTTCCAAAGTGACCTTGGATGGGCACCCACCCTGAGCAGGCTGGGTGATGGCAGGATGATGGTAGTTATAGCATTTTTGATCTTTTATCACTGCCCTGGGATGTGCTTCCCCAGACACCTGCATGGCTTGCACCTCCACATCTTTCAGACCTTCACTCCAAAGGTCTCCTGTTGGAGGATAACCCGCCATTTCCACCTTCAGCACACCTCATACCACTTTTCTGTTTATCTAGCATCCTATTTTGTTTATTAGCTCTTTCTCCATATGAATGTAAGCTTCATGAGTGTAGGGATGGTTTAGTTTGTTCACTGCCTGGCACTTAGTAGGTGTTAAATTCACAATTCACCCAGATTATTTATTCAAGAAATGTGAATAACCACAAACACATACATAGTGCTTGCTATAGGCAAGCTGACAGTCTAAGAAATATACTTCTTGTAATATAATATAAGTGTATATGAGATATATATATATATATTGTTTACTTCTCACAACGATCCTATTTTAGGGTTTTTAGAATGAAATAAAATGAAAAAGGCCACCTCGTTGATTGCTAGCAGTACAGATAATTAAACCCTAAGAAGGAAACTAGGCACAGAGAGGTTAAGTAACTTACCCTAGGCCACACGTTGCATAAGTAGAAGAGCTGAGCTTCCAATCCAGGCAGCCACATTCAAGAATGAACTATAATGTCCACAATAATGTCCATATGGTGAGTTCATCATGTGCCAGGCACCAAGGTGAGAACTTAACTTATGGCTCCTCCTTTACTCCTCATGATAGTTCTCTAAGGTAAGATTATAATTATAAGGTGAAGAAGTCTGCACTTTGGGAGGCCGAGGTGAGCAGATCACTAGGTCAGGAGTTTGAGACCAGCCTGATCAACACGGTGAAACTCCGTCTCTACTGAAAATAGAAAAACTAGCTGGGCGTGGTGGCAGGCGCCTGTAATCCCAGCTACTAGGGAGGCTGAGGCAGGAGAATCACTTGAACCCGGGAGGCAGGTGTTGCAGTGAGCTGAGATTGTTCCACTGCACTCCAGCCTGGGCGACAGAGCCAGACTCCACCTCAAAAACAAAACAAAACAAAACAAAAACGTCTGGAGATTAGTGAGTTTGACAATATACCAACTCCGGGTGTCCTACTCCAAAGCCTGAGTCCTCCATCATGATGGTTTGTTGTGGCTTGCGCATCTTGCTCATGTGGCAAGAAGCCCACAAGAGAAGGTGATTTACTGGCAATAATGACCTGCACCTGCAGGAAATATTGTTATTATCAATGGTGATAGAAGTACCAGTAGAAGAGGAGGAGGAGCAGGAGGAAGATAACTGAAGAAGAGCTCACTCATGCTCTCTGAAATGGCTGGTATCTTGCTCGAAACTCTCCTACATCTCTTGTTTGCTTGCTTTCCTTATCTACCTTTCCTTTCTCTTTTTTCAGACTTGAAGAATATGTCCCAATGCTTTTTGAGTTCACAGTAGTTCTGGCATAGTGGTGTGTGTGTGTTTCTTCACAGAGCTGGTGCTTAAGAAATACATGCTAGGAAACCAAGAGTAATATTATCTCCCAAACCACGCTGAGTCCTCTGTCAGTCCCCAGTAGGTAGCCTTGAAAAATGTGGAGTTCACTTCCACTGCTAAGGTGCAAGGGAAGGGAACCCATGTCATGCACCAGGGCCATGACAGGCACTTTACACATAGGACCTCATTCAAGCCTCAGAGGAAGCCAAGGGGGTTGGAGTTCTTATCCTCACATGGTCAGTGAAGGCATCTTAGGCTCAGGGAGGTGGGGGAGCTTGCCCAAGTCCACATAGCTTTGGGATGGCAGATCCAGAAAATGAATCCAGGCCCCATCTTCCTGGCTTTGGTGCCTTCTCCTCTTGCTGCTAGGGGAGTTCATTTCATCCTGGACAAGACTGTATAACCTACGACCCAGGTTACTATGCTGAATGCCAAGAATGCAGATAACTAAACCCAGATGCACCAAAAGGGGCTTGGACTAACTAGCCACAAACTTCTGAAGTTACCCACGAATTTATGGACCAACACAGAGCAAAGGAGCAGAGGCCAACTTCTGAGTATGTCACGCGATGTTCCCGGCCCAGCTGAGGCCTGGGCTCCTCCTGGGGATGCTCTATCCTCCTTCCATCTTCCAGAGCAAATTGTTAACAGCCACACATGTTCATACCACTGAAACTTCATACTGCTGAAAGAGGCACTGAAGAGGTAGGAAAAACAGTCTTGAATCACTGATGTCACCCTGTCCCCAATCCCCCAGCGGTGGCAGTGTGGTGCAGAGAGCAGTTTTGTGTGCTGGGGAGAGGGAGAGCACAGCAATTGTGAGGCATTGAAATCAGTACTGTCCTTGTTATAGAAGAAAGCAAAACTGGAACACATTCACCTGATGCCCACCCATGGAGGGAGATTTAAACCAGCCCTACCCAGAGGGGAGTCACTGACCCCAACAGTCAGAACTCGAGTTTCTGCAAGACTTACCACTGTGGGCTGAAGTGCTCTGGGGTTCTCAGTAAACTTGAAATTCAGTCTAGGCCACAAGGACTGCAACTCCTAGGCAAGTACTAGTGTTGAACTGGGCCCAGAGCCAGCAGACTAGGGTGTGAGGGCACACAATATACTGAGTCACCAACCAAGGCAGCTAAAGTGGTGCCAGCATTACCCCTCCTCTAACCCCACGCTGCACAACTGATGGTTCAAAATAACGAGACTCCTTCCATCCACTTGAGGAGTGGAGACAAAAGAGTAGGGAGGACTTTGACTTACATCTTGGATACCAGCTCAGCCACATCAGGATAGGGCAATGGTAAGTCATGAGGCCCCCTTTCCGGGTCCCAGCTCTCAATTGACATTTCTAGGCACCCCGTGGGTCAGAAGGGAACCGGTTGCCTTGAAGGGAAGAACCCAGTTTTGGCAGGATTCATCACTGGCTAACTGAACAGCCCTTGGGCCTGAATAACCAGCAATGATATCCAGGTACTACGTCAAGGGCCTTGGGTGAGACTGTGAGACTTGCTGGCTTCAGATGAGACTCAGCACATTCCCGACTATGGCAGCTATGGGGTGAGACTTCTTCTGCTTGAGAAAAGTGGAGGGAAACGTAAAGGGGACTTTGTTTTTCACCTTAGGTACTATCTTGGACACAATGGGGTACAGCACCAACTGGGCTCCTGGGGTCCCTGATTCTAGGACTTGGCTCTTGGATGACATTTCTAAACCTGCCCTGGGGCACAATGGAGGCCATGGCCCTGAAGGGTGAGTCCCAGGCCTAGAAGCATTCACTGTAAGTTGACTGAAGAGCCCTTGGGAACATTGGCAGTAGTGTGGCAGTACTCTCTGTGGGCTTGGGGTGGTGGTAGCCATCTGATGAGGCTCTCCTGCCTTTGGAAAGGGGAGGAAAGAGTGGGAAAGTCTACATCTTGTGATTTGAGTGCCAGCTCAGGTGCAATACAATAGAACACAGAACACACGATGGACTCCTGAGATTTTTGACTCTAGTTTCTGACTCCCAGATAGCACCTCTAGGGACCTGGGGGAACTTGTCACCCTGATAAGAATGACGGAGGCCTGGCTTGCTTTGTTACCTGCTGATTGTAGAGCCCCAGGGCCTTAAGCAAACATAGGCGGTAGCTAGGGAATGGTTACAGAAAGGGTGAGACCCAGTGCTGTGCTGGCGTCAGATCTGACCCAGCACAGCCCTTGGTGGCCACAGGGGTGCTTGTGTCACTCCACCCGGAACTCCACGTGTCTCAAAACAGAGAGAAGAGACTGTTTGGGAGAAAGTAAGGGAAGAAAACAGGAATCTTTGCCTGGTAATCCAGAGAATTCTTCTGGATCTTGTCCAAGACTGTCAAGGTGGTACCTCTACAAGTCTGCAAGAATCACACTGTTACTGGGTTTGAGGTGCCCCCTAAAGCAGATAGAGCTTAGATCACAATGCTCAAGTCCTTTTGAACATGTAGAAAGCCTTTCTAAGAAGGACAGGTACAAACAAGCCCAGACTGTGAAGATTACAATACCTAACTCTTACAATTAATAGCTAAATGCCTAGACACAGACAAACATCTACAAGTATCAAGATAATCTAGGAAAATATTACCTCACCTAGTGAACTAAACAAGGCACCAGCGACCAACCAATCCTGGAGCAACAGAGATATGTGACCTTTCAGAAAAAGAATTCAAAATAGCTGTGTTGAGAAAACCCAAAGAAATTCAAGATCACACAGAGAAGGAATTCAGAATTCTCTCAGATAAATTTAACAAAGAGATTGAAATAATGAGAAAAATAAAGCAGAAATTCTGGAGCTGAAAAATACACTTGGCACACTGAAGAATACATCAGAGTTTTTTTTTTGAGATGGAGTCTTGCTCTGTCGCCCAGGCTGGAGTGCAGTGGCATGATCTCAGCTCTCTGCGAGCTCCCGGGTTCACACCATTCTCCTGCCTCAGCCTCCAGAGTAGCTGTGACTACAGGCGCCCACGACCATGCCCAGCTAATTTTGTTTTTGTAATTTTTGTAGAGATGGGGTTTCACCGTGTTAGCCAGGATGGTCTCGATCTTCTGACCTCGTGATCTGCCTGCCTCGTCCTCCCAAAGTGCTGGGATTACAGGCGTGAGCCACTGCGCCTGGCCACGTCAGAGTTTTTTAATAGCAGAATTGATCAAGCAGAAGTGAGGCTATTTGAAAATATACAGTAAGAGGAGACAAAAGAAAAAGTAATAAAAAACAATGAAGCATGCCTACAGGATCTAGAAAATAGCTTCAAAAGGGCAAATCTAAGAGTTACTGGCCTTAAAGAGGAAGTAGAGGGGTAGGGGTAGAAAGTGTATTGAAAGGAATAATAACAGAGAACTTCTCAAGTCCAGAGAAAGATATTAATATTGAAGTGCAAGAAGTTTATAGAATACCAAGCAAATTTAACTCAAAGAAGACTACCTTAAAGCATTTAATAATCAAACTCCCAAAGGTCAAAGATAAAGAAAGGATCCTAAAAGCAAGAAGAAAAAAGAAGCAAATAACGTACACCATAGCTTCAATACATCTGGCAGCAGATGTTT
Organism: Papio anubis; assembly: GCF_008728515.1. Taxonomy (NCBI): domain Eukaryota; kingdom Metazoa; phylum Chordata; class Mammalia; order Primates; family Cercopithecidae; genus Papio; species Papio anubis. The sequence goes on along the minus strand of NC_044976.1, from coordinate 154,854,288 downwards.
CAGTGGAAACCTTGTAGGCCAAGAGAGAGTGGCATCATGACCTATTTAAAGTGCTGAAGGAAAAAAACTTTTACTCTAGAATATCATATCCAGTGAAAATAGCCTTCAAACATGAAAAAGAAAGAAAGACTTTCCAAGACGATCAAAAGCTGACCTGTCCTTCAGGTCATCACCACCAGACCTGTCCTGTAAGTAAGGTTCAAGGGAGTGCTTTAATCAGAAAGAAAAGGATATTAATGAGCAGTAAGGAATCATTTGAAAGTACAAAACTCACTGATAACAGTAAGTGCATAGAAAAATACAGAATATTATAACACTGTAACTGTGGTGTACAAACTACTTTTATCTTAAAATGAAAAATTATGAAAAATAATAACTTCCACTTGAGGAGTGGAACAAGTTTTCAAGACAGCAAGTGTTAGAGACACAGACAGTGCAATAAGATATAAAGAGTAACAACAAAAAGTTAAAAAGTTTGGGGACAAAGTTAAGGCTTAGAATCTTCATTAGTTTTTTTTTTTTTTTTTCTTGCTTGAATTTTGTTTCCTTGTTTATGCAAGCAGTGTTAAGTTGTTATCAAGTTAAATCAATGGATTATAAAATCGTATTTGCAATCCTCATGGTAACCTCAAACCAAAAAACATACAATGGATACACAAACATACACAAAAATAAAAAACAAGAAACTAAATTATATCACCAGAGAAAATCACTTTCACTAAAAGGAAGACAGGAAGGAAAGAAAGAAGAAAGGGAAGATCACAAACCAGCCAGAAAACAAATCACAAAATGGCAGAAGTAAGTCCTTACTTATCAATAATGACATTGAATGTAAATGGACTAAATGATCCCATCAAAATACATAGAGTGGCTGAATCGATTTTTAAAAAAAGACCCAATGATCTACTGCCTACAAGAAACGTACTTTGTTTATTAAGACACACAGAGTGAAAATAAAGGGATGGAAAAACATATTCCACACAAATGGAAACCTACACTTAAATCAGACAAAATAGATTTCAAGACAAAAACTATAAGAAGAGACAAAGAAGGTCACTACATAATGAAAATGGGTCAATTCAGCAACAGGATATAACAATTTTAAATACGTATGCACTTGATACTGGAGCACCCAGATATACAAAGCAAATATTAGAACAAAAGAGAGATAGACCCTGATACAATAAAAGCTGGAGACTTCAACATCCCATTTTCAGCATTGAAAAGATCTTCCAGACAGAAAATCCACAAAAAAACTTAATCTGCACTATAGACCAGAAGAATCTAATAGATATTTACAGAATATTTCATCCAACTGCTGCAGAACACACATTCTTTTCCCAGCACATGGCTCATTCTCAAGGATAGACCATATGTTAGGTCACAAAACAAGTCAAAACATTTAAAATAATTGAGATACCAAGCATCTTCTCTGACCACAATGGAATAAAACTAGAAACTAATAGCAAGAGGAATTTCGGAAATTATACAAATACATGGAAATTAAACAATATGCTCCTTAATAACCAGCGGGTAAATGAAGAAGGAAATCGAAAAATTTCTTGAAGCAAATGATCACAGAAACGCAAGATGCCAAAACCTATGGGATACAGCAAAAACAGTACTAAGAGGTAAGTTTATAACTATAAATGCCTACATGAAAAAAGAAGAGAAATGTCAACTAAATAACCGAACAATGCATTTTAAAGAACTTGAGACGTAAGAGCAAACAGAATCCAAAATTAGTAGAAGAAAAGAAATAATAAAATCAGAGCAGAAATACATGAAAGTGAAATGAAGAAAACAATACAAAAGATCAATGAAACAAAAAGTCGGTTTTTTGAAAAGTTAAACAAAATGGACAAACCTTTAGCCAGACTAACTAGGAAAAAAGATTCAAATAAATAAAATTGGAGATGAAAAAGGAGACATTACAACTGATACCACAGAAATTCAAAGGATCATTAGTGGGTTACTATGAGCAATTATATGCCAACAAATTGGAAAATCTAGAAGAAATGAAAAAATGAAAAGATTTCTAGACATATACAAACTATCAAGCTTTTGAAGAAATCTAAAACCTGAACAGACCAATAACGAGTAACATGATTAAAGCTGTAATAAAAAGTCTCCAGTGGAAAAAAAAAAGCCCAGGACCCAACGGCTTCACTGCTGAATTCTACAAGCATTTAAAGAAGAACTGGTACCAACCCTACTCAAACTATTCTGAAAGATAGAGGAGGAGGTAATATTTCCAAACTCATTCTATGAGGCCAGTATTATCCTTGGCTCATTCTCAAGGATAGACCATAATGTTAGGTCACAAAACCGGTCAAAACATGAAAGAAAAAAAAAGAAAATATCAAGCATCTTCTCTGACCACAATGGAATAAAACTAGAAACTAATAGCAAGAGGAATTTTGGAAATTATACAGACACATGGAAATTAAACAATACACTCCTGAAGCACAGAAATTCAAAGGATCATTTAGTGGCTACTATGGACCACTAAAGACAAAACCAGACAAAGACCCCTCAAAAAAGGAAAACTACAGGCCAATACCTCTGATAACTATTGTGCAAAAATCCTCAACAAAATACTGGCAAACCGAATTTCACAATACATTAAGATCATTCATCATGACCAAGTGGGGTTTATCCCTGGCAGGCAAGGATGTTTCAACATATGCAAATGAATCCATGTGATACATCATATCAACAGAATGAAGGATAAAAACCATATGATTATTTCAATTGATGCTGAAAAAGCATTTGGTAAAATTTAACATCCCTTCATAAAAATCCCCAAAAAACTGGGTATAGAAGGAAAACACTTCAGCATAATAAAAGCCATATAGGACATACTCACAGCGAGTATCATACTGAACGAGGAAAAACTGAAAGCGTTTTCCCTAAGATCTGGAACACCACGAAGATGTCCACTTTCACCACTGTTATTAAATGTAGTACTTGAAGTCCTAGCTAGAGCAATCAGGCAAGAGAAAGAAATAAAGGGTATCCAAATTGGAAAATAAAAAGTCAAATTATTCTTGTTTACAGATGACATAATCTTATACTTGTAAAAACCTAAAGACTCAACCAAAAATTATTAGAACTGATAAACACATTCAGTTAAGTGGCAGGATACAAAATCAGCATACAGAAATCAGTAGCATTTCTCTGTGCCAATAGTGAACAATCTGAAAAAGACATCAAGAAAGTAATCTCATTTACACTAGCCACAAATCAAATTAAATACCTAGGGATTAACAAAAGAGGTGAAAGTTCTCTATAATGACGACGATAAAACACTGCTAAAAGAAATTGATGAGGACACCAAAAAATGGAAAGATATTCCATGTTCATGGATTGGAAGAACCAATATTGTTAAAATGTCCTTACTACCCAAAGCAATCTACAGATCCAATGGAATCCCTATCAAAATATAAACATTCTTCATAGAAACAGAAAAACAATTCTAAAATTTATATGGAACCACAAAAGACCCTGAATAGTCAAAGCTATCCTAAGCAAAAAGAACAAAACTGGAGAAATCATATTATCTGACTTTAAATTATATTTCAGAGCTATAGTAACCAAAACAGCATGATACTGGCATAAAAACAGACATCTAGACCAATGGAACAGAATAGAGACCCCATAAACAAATCCACACACTTACAGTGAACTCATTTTTGCCAAAGGTGCCAAGAACATACACTGGGAAAAAGACAGTCTCTTCAATAAGTGGTGCTTGGAAAACTGGATATCCATATGCAGAAGAATGAAATGAGACCCCTATCTCTCACCATATACAAAGTTCAAATAAAAATGGATTAAAGACTTAAATCTAAGACCCCAAACCGTGAAACTACTACAAGGAAACATTAGGGAAACTCTGCAGGACATTGGCCTGGGCAAAAATTTCTTGAGCAATATTTCACAAGCCCAGGTAACCAAAGCAAACATGGACAAATAGGATCACATCAAGTTTTTGTGCACAGCAAAGAATACAATCAACAATATGAAAAGGCAATTCACAGAATGAGAGAAAATATTTTAAAACTACCCATATGACAAGGGATTAATAACCAGAATATATAAGGAACTCAAATAACTCTCTAGGAAAACATCTAATAACCCAATCAAAACATGGGCAAAAAATTTGAATAGACATTTCTCTAAAGAAGGCATACAAATGACAAACAAGCATATGAAAAAGTGCTGAACATCACTGATCATCAGAGAAATGCAAATCAAAACTACAATGAGATATCATGTCACCCCAGTGAAAATGCCTTATATCCAAAAGACAGGCAATAATAAATGCTGGCAACGATGTGGAGAAAAGTGAACCCTCGTACATTGTTGGTGGGAATGTAAATTAGTAACCACTATGGAGAACAGTTTGGAGGTTCCTCACAAAACTAAAAATAGAGCTGCCATACAATTCAGCAATCCCACTGCTGGGTATGTACTCAAAAGAATGGAAACATTATATTGAAGAGATATCTGCACTCCCATGTTTGCTGTAGCTCTGTTCACAATAGCCAAGATTTGGAAAATAACCTAAGTGTCTGTGAACAGATGAATGGATAAAGAAAATGTGGTACATATACACAGTGGAGTACTATTCAGCCGTAAAAAAGAATGAGGTTCAGTCATTTACAACAACCTGAATGCAACTGGAGGTTATTATGTTAAGTGAAATAAGTCAGACACAGAAAGACAAATATCACATGTTGTCACTTATTTGTGTGACTAAAAATCAAAACAATTGAACCCGTGGAGATAGAGAGTAGAAGCATGGTTACCGGAGGCTGAGAAGAGTAGTAGGGGGTTTGGGGGGAGGGGAGGATGGTTAATTGGTAAAAACAACAAAAAAAATTGAATGAATGGGACCTGGTGTTTGATGGCACAACAAGGTGACTATAGTTAATAGTAATTTGTCTGTGCATTTTAGAATAACTAGAAGAGTATAACTGGACTGTTTGTAACATGGGAGATAAGTGCTTGAGGGGATGGATGCCCCATTTTTTATGATATGGGTGTCACACATTGTATGCCTGTATCACAGCATCTCATGTGCCCCATAAATATATACACCTGCTGTGTACTCACAAAAAATAAACATTTTAATAAAAGATGATTTTCGTATTTAATGATTCCCAACTTTACGATTTTATTTCCCACATAATAATGTTGTTTTAGGAGAGTTTTACTTGTACATTTATTTACTTATTTATTTATTTGTAATTAGCAAGTATGAAGGCAAGAGACTCTGGCCCAGGGCAGCTGTACTTTCCTCGAGGTCTGCATCTCCAGATGGCTCTCTGCCGCATCCTGGCAATGGTTCTTGCAGTTTCTGTATGGCCAGCCAGGCTCCAGGTAGCCTTCCTGGTTCTCCCTGCTACTCAGGTACCCCTTCTGCAGGCTGACCCAGTGCTCTGTTCTTCCTCTGTCACAGTACTCATCAGTGTAGGACTCTTCCCTTGACTCCATACGGATCCCTGCTTTGTTCAGCACTGATTGTCATGCCTAGAATAACCCTTGGCACATAAGATGCACTCAATACCTCCCATGCAGCCATGAGCAATGCCTGACTGTGGGTAGCAGGGCAAAGCAATTATTCCTGGATGTAGGTCTACAGTAGCGGTCAGCATATCACATTTGGCCAAGGCCTTTGGGAGAGGATAAATTCTTTAAAAGTTGCTATGAGCTCAAGTTGCATGGGGTTTTTTGTTTGTTTTTGTTTCTTAAGTAGCGAGACAAGGCTTTCCAGAGATAGAGCTTTCTTTTTGTTTTTTTTTTTTGGAAATGGAGTCTCACTCTCTCTACCAGCCTGGAGTGCAGTGGTGTGATCTTGGCTCACTGCAAGCTCCACCTCCCAGGTTCAAGTGATTCTCCTGCCTTAGCCTCCCGAGTAGCTGGGATTACAGGTGTGTGCCACCATACCTGGCTAATTTTTGTATATTTTTAGTAGAGACGGCGTTTCACCATGTTGGCCAGGCTGGTCTTGAACTCCTGACCTCAGGTGATCTCCCTGCCTTGGCCCCTCAGAGTGCTGGGATTACAGGTGTGAGCCACAGCACTCGGCCCGAGATAGAGCATTCTCTAGAGCAGCAGTCTCCAATCTTTTTGGCACCAGCGACTGGTTTTGTGGAAGACAATTTTTCCACCAGGTCAAGGGTGGGGAGGGCGGATGGTTTTGGGATGAAACTGTTCCACCTCAGATCATCAGGCATTAGTTAGACTCTCATAAGGAGTGCAACCTAGATCCCTCACATGCACAGTTCACTGGGGTTCACATTCCTATCAGAATCTAATGCCATCACTGATGTGACAGGAGGCATAGCTCAGGTGGTAATGCTCACTGGCCTGCAGCTCACCTCCTACTATGGCCTCATTCCTAACAGACCACCAACCAGTACTGGTCCATGGCCTGGGAGTTGGGGACCCCTGCTCTAGAGCATTCTACAGATGTCTATATACTTCACATTCTGTTACTGAAAGATATTCAATTAGTTCAGTTTCAGAGCTCTGCCACAGAACCACCTTCAGTGAAGATTCAAGTGCTGTAAATGAGGCTGGATCCAGCACTAGGGAGTGGGAGTGGGTTCAGAATCTAGTTTTCATATCAGGAGATAAGTATGACTCAGCACACTCTGGTCTGGACGCCTCTGCTGATCACTTCCCTAGACATTCTAACAGCACTCTGTGCCTCAATTTCCTTATTTGGAAAATGAAGAGAATAAGCACATATACTTCATGGGGTTGCATGAGAATTAAAGGAACTAGTATTTCATGAAGTACATAGTGCCTGGCACACAGTAAGTGCTACAAACAAACAACAAAAGAGCCTGTGGTCACCTTCTAGTGCATCTTAACTCTACCCCCATCACAGGCTTAACTTCCCAAGAACTGCAGCCCTTCCCCCAGGGCAGAAAGCAATCTTCGTCTTGCTCCTTCCTCTCTACCTCCACTCCTAGTTGTGTTCCTTGGGACCTGGAATGGTTTTCCAGTTCTTGACAAGTCAGAGATATCTCAGTATCCATTTCCTATCTCCATATTCTGAGCTTCTGAGGGCACAGCTACTCTGTAAATGGCTGCACTCAGTATATAAATGTTCATTGAATGAATGAATGCATGCATGAAGCAAAGGCAGAGCCCACTTAAAGGAAGCCTGTGACTTTGTCGTTGGTTTTGGAACCTCTCAGCCTTCCTTTTATCCTCCACTCGCATCCTTTACCTCTGTTCCATGTCCTTTGTTTCTAGCTCCATGGCAAAGGAGTCAATTTTCTGTCTGTCCTTCTTGCCTTTCATTTCTCTTTCACCCCTGATTATTGTCCTATGGTCCTTAACTTCACATCCTGAAGCCTGAAGATTAATGTCTCCACTCAACTCCTCGGCTGGCCAGGGCTCTGCGTGTCTTGCTAACCGGGGCCCTTCTCACCTAGGAGTGGTGCAGTCCCAAGTCTGCAGGCTAGAGGGCATCATCTGCTCCAACAAGGTCAGCAGCAGCAGAAGCAGCACCTTCTCACTTGGGCCAGAGGTTCTCAGCTTTTTCAGACCAGCCACCCTATGAGTGAGGAGAAAGAACTCAAGACTTCACCTCTTCTTCCTCACCTCCTCAATGGCTCCAAAATGTCCCTCACACCTGGCTCAAGAAGAGCAAGGTGTAAGTCTAGATAAGATACCCCTTAGGCAGAGTGCAGGCAGGGTCCTTCCAGTACCACTAGGTGGCTAGAAATGGTGTCTAATATGAAAGTTGTTGGATAGTAGAGAGCTCAGTCTCTGCAGGAAACCAGTGAACGAAAAAGTACTTTGAAGGCCAGAGTTTGAGACCAGCCTGGGCAACATAGCGAGACACCATGGCTACAAAAATAAAAAATTAGCCAGGCATGGTGGTGAATGCCTGTAGTCTTAATTACTAAGGAGGTTAAGATATGAGGGTTGCTTAAACCCAGGAGTTTGAGGTTACATTGAGCTATGACTACACCACTGCACTCTAGCCTGGATGACAAAGCAAGACCCTGTCTCTATATGTCTCTCCCTCTAAAAAAAAAAAAAAAGGGGTGCTTTGAATTTGAAATTAGGGACACATATCAGTAAGCAAGTCAGTTGACCTATTGTGATGTATGATGTTGGCCTAGATTCTGAGTGGGTTACCAAAGGAAAACAGTCACTGATTCTTAGAACGTCTCAGAGTGTAGTTTCTCAAGTTCATGCTCACAGTTCATTGCAATTCCACCATTTTTTTCAACTTTCTTCAATACCTGCTCCTGAACCCCACCCAACATCCACGAGTCGCCATCCCTCAGGTACGGGAGGTAGAAGGGCTCTCTGGCCTCAGGAATTTTGTGCCATCTTTTCTTGCTGGAAGGAGTAAGGGTTCTTCTGACCCTGCCACATTCTCCATCCTCAAAGCTCACAAACCCATTAGTCTGTCAAGGCCTTGCTCAAACCAAACTTTCTCTAAGAAATCTCAGATACCCTCCTTGTCCCTCAGAAGGAATCTCAGCGCCTTTCTCCTCTCCTCACCCAAATGCCTATTATGAACATAGACTCTGAATTTTTTAGGAATGTCCTGATAACAAATTCCTTCCCATCATCCCCTTAATATCATCTCATTTTTTTCAGACTGTGTGTCACAACTGGGGAGTTGTGGTCACCATGCCCACAGGTATTACAGCAAGGCCTCTTAACCTTTTGTGTGCCACGGATTCCTTTGGCATGCCAGTGAAGCTTATGAACTCAGAATAATATTTCTAAATGCATAAAATAAAAGAAGTAGGGTTATAAAGGAAACTAGTAGTAGTAAAATATAGCTATCAAAATATGGAAATGACAAATAGGTAATATATATGTGCTTCTTTACTAATGCATTAATGCATGATCTAGCAGTAGGCCTACGAACTGCTGACATTTCTAAGTAGTAATGACTATAAGTGATATTTTGAGAACCTGAAACCACTGTAATGTGATACAAAAATATTTGTGATTTCCATCAGTGACAAAGTCATTGGTACTGTTAATACTATTGTGGTTTGTATTTGTTGCCTATGCTTATAATTGAAGAAAATGCTGAATTTCAATTAGGGGTTAGCAAAAAGAAAAGATGTAGTGTCTTCCCATCTACCTTCTCCCAAGTTAAGAACTCCTGCCTTAGAGGGTCTGTTGCCTTCATGACGCTATGAGGTCCCATGGAAGGGGATCCCAAGAGACCATGTCTTTTCCACTTTGGTAGCCCTTCGGTCAATCCAGCTTAGTGCTCACACATGGGAGACTCTCTGTGCTTGTTTGTGAAATTGAAAGGAAAAGAACTGGCCTGGCATGGTGGCTCATGCCTGTAATCCCAGGACTTTGGGAGACTGAGGCGGGTGGATTCCTTGAGCCTAGGAGTTTGAGACCAGCTTGGGCAACAGGGTCAAACCTTGTCTCTACTAAAGACACAAAAATTAGCCAGGCATAGTGGCATGCACCTGCAATCCCAGCTACTTGGGAGGCTGAGGCATGAGAATTACTTAAACCCAGGAGGCAGAGGTTGCAGTGAGCAGAGATCACACCACTGTACTCCAGCCTGGGTGACAGAGTGAGACTCATTCTCAAAAAAATAAATTAATAAAATAAAAGGAAAGTAACTGGTACATCCTTACTCTCTCAGGTGAAGAAACTGTTAAATCAAGTCCTTCTCTGGATTTTTGTTCCCAACTCCAATTCCAGAGGAGGAAATAAATGCCCAGTGTCTCTTGCTCTGCAGGCAGAGGGCGGGAGGAATTAACCAACTTTGGGGATCCGGCTATGCCAGAGGAAGTCTCAGGAGAAAGCCTGGAAACAAGTTGAACTGGTTAAACAGAGCATGATGAAAAAACGCAGGAAAGGGAAATGACGTCACTCATGCTGGCAGCTTTGAGGACAAGGAACCGAAAATGTACGCTTTTGATAGTCAGCTACGCCGCCCATCCCACCCTGCTGTCTCCCAGGAAGGTAGCTGGAATTGCAGGCGGGGCAAAGCTCCCAGCACTACCAGCCTGGGAGTGGCAAGGGCCTTCACCTGCCCACCTTGTGAACTGAGGTTTTTTTCCCTCCAGCAGAACTGAAGGCCCATGTACTTCCCTGCAAAGTGATGCAACTGGGCAGGAAGCTCAGATGTCAGCAACTGTGACGTCCTAGACAGGGAAAACCCTGCACTGCAAACTCAGGTCTTGCTTTGGAAAAAAAGGAGCGGCTGGATTTTCTCCTTGCTGTCTAGAAAATTGTTTCCTGCCCAAAAATGGCTTGGTTAGGAAGCTAAGTTTGTTTCCTAGGAAGGGATTCTTCTTCTCTTCCTTCTGCCCGGCTTACCTTTACAATGCCACTGGCACTGATTATAGCCTGACTCCCAGCTTTGGAACCTCACTTTCTCAAGTTGGCTTGAAGTGCCCATGAAATGTACCCCTGGCTTCTCTAACACAGCTGCATCCCCCATCTGTTCCATTTGAGCACTAGCAAGGTGCCAAGCACTTGCTGCCCTTGAAGACCCCATGGTTCATGCACAGCTATTCCCACATCTCTCCCCCACTGTAAGAGACTTTAGTGGCCCTATGGCCTTAAGGGGGAAAAGTCAAGAATTACAGAATTAAGAAAGCCAAGTAGAAAGGGGTTTAATAAATCATTTAATTTATTTTCCCATAATTTACAGATAAGGAAAGGAAGTGATTTTACCAAGATCACACAATGAGGTGAAGGTAAAGCTAGAGCTAGAACTTAAGTTTCTAGACTCCCAGATCAAATTCATATTCCTTGGTATGGTATTCTTGGTCGTTAATATTACAGCCATATTTCCAACTTTATTCTCCATGGCTTCTCCCCATGAAACTGAGCTCCAGCCTAACCAATCTATTTGCCAGTCCTCAAATACCTTGTGGGTCTTTCTGTCCTCTCATTTCTATTCTGAATGTCCTTTGTTCAACGTCACCCTCCTCTCTACCCCTCCCCAGCATCTCTGCTCATTTAAATTCTGTCCACCCCTCAAGGCTCATCTCAAGCTCTCTTATGTGATAGTGCCCTCCTCTGTGCCCCTTGGCACTTAACTTTCTGTGCGCTCAGCAGTATTGATCTTGGTTCTGCAAGCATACCACTTATCCTCCAAGGCTGTAGGCAGGCAGTGGCCAAAGACCTGCCTGGGGCATCTCTGCAATCCTCACAGCATTCAGCACAGTGTCTTACACATAGTAGGCATTTAATAAATATTTATTCAAAAGATGGCTTTTAAGATCTATCAGACACAAGGATGATAAAAATGATCTTTTGTGTTTATAGGTTTATATAAATATGCATATATATATATATATATATATATATAACTCCTGCCAACTGGATGAGCCAGACAGATGATGTAGGTGTTATCTCCATTTTATTAATGAAACTCTGAATTCCTGAAAGGTGTAAAAACTAGACTTGGGTCACCCAAGTTCACCCTGAAAATTGGTGAGAAAGTGAGTATTAGGACTGGGTCTTCTGGCTCTTGGTCCCATGTGATCTTCAGTGCTAATACCCTCTACCCTGTTTCCACTGAAGCCTCATTTCTTCTACCAGAATTATGAGATGGGAAAAGCTTCCTTCTCAGTCTCATTTTAAGAAAAGCTATTTACTATAGGAGTTTCTCATGCATTAAGAGTGTCATGTAGTGGAATGAACACTTGCTGAATACAACTTTGGGGTCTGCCTTTTACCAGCTGAATGACCTTGGGCAAGTTACTTCACCTCTTTGAACTATGGTTTCCCCATTTATACAATGAAGGAATTAGACTTGTTGTTCTTAAAACTCACTTCTTGCTCTAACAGTCCAGGAGGAACAGTCTATCATTAGATAAGGGAATTCTAGCCATTAAGGTAGAATTCCTTAATTGAAAAAATCTGTGGACCTTCCAGGACTTACTGGAGAAGATGTGTGTCAGGGGAGCCCCAGGGTCCCCTCATAAGTTAAATCATAGAGCTCATGCTTTAGAACAAAGCAGAAAGAAGGAAGAGTGAGAAATCAATGTATTCATTCCATAGTCATCAAATGTTCACTGAGCACCTACCAGGAGCGTTTGGGTGCTGGGACCAAGAAGATGAACAAGGAGCTCTCTATTTGTGAGAGATAGAGACACGCAACTAAAAAATTGTAATTGACTGTGATAAATACAAAAGCAATATACAAGGTAAAGTTAAGGTGAAACGGTGTGAGGAATCAGTTTTGCCTTGGGAAATGGGGGTGAAGAGAGAGATTAGGGTGAGGCAGGGGAAGTTTTGCAGAGGAGATGAGGTAAGTTGGTATCTGTACAGAATGTGATATGGAATGTGTGCAGTGAATTTTAAAAGAATGAAGTATTTTGAACTGGGTGTGGGATCACACCTGTAATCCCAACAATTTGGGAGGCTGAGGAGGGTAGATTGTTTGAGCCCAAGAGTTTGAGACCAGCCTGAGCAACATGGTGAAACCCTCATCACTACAAAATATAAAAAAAACTTAGCCAAGTATGGTGGCACACACCGTAGTCCCAGCTACTCCGGAGGATGAGACGGGGGACCACTTGAGCCCAGGAAATTGCAGTGAGCTGTGATTGTGCCACTGCGCTCCAGTCTGGGAGACAGAGAGGGACCCTGTCTTAAAAACAACTCAAGGCCGGGCGCGGTGGCTCAAGCCTGTAATCCCAGCACTTTGGGAGGCCGAGACGGGCGGATCACGAGGTCAGGAGATCGAGACCATCCTGGCTAACACGTGAAACCCCCTCTCTACTAAAAAACACAAAAACTAGCCGGGCGAGGTGGCTGGCGCCTGTAGTCCCAGCTACGCAGGAGGCTGAGGCAAGAGAATGGCGTAAACCTGGGAGGCGGAGCTTGCAGTGAGCTGAGATCCCGCCACTGCACTCCAGCCCAGGCAACAGAGCAAGACTCCGTCTCAAAAAAAAAACCAAAAAACTCAAAAAAAAAAAAAGTATTTTGAGATAGGAAAAGGGGAGACTTGATGATTAAAATAGAATTGGGAAGCCAAGACGGGCAGATCACAAGGTCAGGAGATTGAGACCATCCTGGTTAACATGGTGAAACCCCGTCTCTACTAAAAATACAAAAAAAATTAGCTGTGCGTGGTTGTGGGCGCCTGTAGTCCCAGCTACTCAGGAGGCTGAGGCAGGAGAATGACATGAACCCGGGAGGTGGAGCTTGCAGTCAGCCGAGATCGCGCCACTGCACTCTGGCCTGGGTGACAGAGTGAGACTCTGTCTCAAAAAAAAAAAAAAAAAAAGAATTGGGATTTTGTGTGAATACTAAGTTTAATTAATCATTACAGGTAATTTAAAACAATGCAATTGGGTTCTTCTCAGGTAATGAAAAGGAATTGACTGACATGACTGCTTATACAAACCTAGATTTACTGAAAATCTTGATTTCAACTATTCTCATCAGACCACATCTCCCAATTTTACTTTAATCACACTTAAGAATGATCATGAGAAATGGTTGACTTGGCACCAATGATGGAAAAAATAGGCATGAGCTTAAGTAGCTTAAGAGATATTTAGATTAGCTATTTGTACATATTTTCAACATTTATCAAGCATTACAATAAAAAGCCATGGTCTTTATTTTCAGGAAACTTTAAGAAGATATCAAAAGATGCTGAAAAGAACATTCTGATCCAAAAGGTAGAAACACAAAGAGTCACTGAATGTCAGAACAGGAAAAGACATTACATATTGTTTAGTCTGTTTCTCTCATTTTACAGATTTGTAAACTGAGATCCAGAAAGACACAATCATTTGTCAAAGTCATCCTTTAAACTGTGGAATCTTTGGACTCAAATATAAGACTTCAGAGTTTTAGATATTTAATTTTTAAAAAGTTGATAAAGAACATATGATGGTCTCTACCACTTTTATGATTTCCAAAGTGTTGTCTGTAATTCATCCCAGGTTCTTTGAATTTAATTTTGTCCGGGAGCATGGTCCTACATGATGGACTAGTCCCAACCTAAAAAAATTTTCCATTGTCACTTGGGAGAAAAGACCAAGTTCCATGAAACAGAGGACAACATTAGATGCTTTCACTGCCAAAGAAAAAATGTGCTATTGAAAGTCAGAGAAGGGAGGGATTGGTGTATCCCAGAGTTGTTCAGGAAAAAAGATTTGGGTCTCCTCTTTAATGATGACTAGAGGGAAGGGTGGCCATGTTGGAGAGCAATGGTGGGGATAGCAAGGGCTGAGGAAAAACAGCAGGAATGAGCCCAAAGTGTCTGGAGTTGCGGAGAAACTTTGTTAAGGGGAACTGGGTTTAGAGGAGAGGGCAAGAGAATCCCCCGAATTCTTTTTGGTTCAGTAACTCAGATCTTCTCTATCCTATCATTTTACCAAGCAGAAAGGTGGAGCCAGAAGGAGGCACATACTTTATCCACAGTACAACCAGTAATCCCCTCAGGCAGTGCTTCTTCCAGGAGGAAGGTGTTAGGGTAATCTGTCCTGCAATTAAGCTGCTGCAGCGCTTAAGGAAGAGTAATGCCACCAGAGAAATTCCAAGGGAGTTCCAGCCCTCACCTGCCTGAGCTCACTTCCTTCATGTGACATATATATATATAGATACAAACAATTGGAAGCCTTTCAACTTGAAACAGGCTTCTAGGAGACCAGAAGCAGCAGCCCTTCCTGAGCTCAGGTAAGAGACCTTACCCTCTACTGACACTGCTCACATTGTTCTGGGGATCACCTACTTCTCCCAATCATTTACCCAGGTTTGTTCAAGGTTACATCTAAAGGACCATTTTCCATGAGGACAAAATCTCTTTGAGGACAAATAATCATCATGTTTATCTTTGTACTTCAGTACCTAGCACAACATTCAAGACAGTGGGTGCTCATTAAATGCTCATCAAATTGTTAGTTCAAGACAACTAATATCGATCTCTACTTAAAATGAATTGATCACTTACTCTGTACTAAGTGTATAAATCATAGATTATTTTATTTAAATGTCAAAACAATTTCTGGGTTAAGTTTAATTATCACCATTTTGGGGTTAAGAAAATGAAACTCAGAGGTGAGCTGACTTGTCCAAGATCACATCTTGAGGTAGGGTGGCCAACTCATTCAGTTTACCTGTGGCTTTTCCAGTTTTAAAACTGAAATTTCTGTATCTCAGGAACCACTCCCCACCCCCCAACCTCAGTCCTGGGTAAACTGGAATGGCCCACATCAATGGGAACTAGTAAAGCAAGGATTTATTTGGACCCAGCTCTCTTGTCTCCAAACACAGAGTTCTCTCTGATTCTTTTGGGTTTGGTTTGCTTTTTTCCTTTTCCTACATTTGACAGTATCTCGAGTGGTCACAAATGTAAAAAATGTCTAGCACATTGCCTGGCACATAGGAAAAATTCAGTAAGTGATAATGATTATCAGTTCTGTGCCAAGCTATGGAGCCAGTCATATATATATGGATGTGTACATACATATATATATAATGTGTATGTGTATATATATGTCTTTATACATTTTATGTATGTTATTTCTTTCAAAAATATTAAAGTAGTTGAGAAAATTGAAAAATTAAAAAGTTGGTTTATTACAACTCATGACTTTAAGTTTAAATATTTTATTTATGCCCCAAACAAAATTTATTATAATTTTACTGTCCTGGTTTTAAGGGAAAGAAACTCATCAATAATATTTCCATTATATACTTTTGAGAAACAAAGTTAACCATTAAGAATGAAACATGAAAACATGTGAATAGCGGTACATATTTTTCCTTTTGCTTCAATATTGCTCAGCATGGCACAGTCGAATTTTGTCTTTATTTAAAATTTTGATATTTTGTTCCTCATAAACTTTTAAATTCATTTTGATATTGCATTAAAATATTTTTACCTTGATTACTGAGGTTTTTTAGTGCTGCCTTAAATTTTGCACCCAAAATGAGTGCCTCAATTGTTTTACCCTAACCCCAGCCCATTATCATTTTATCTTAAAATTCAGCAAACATCCTAACCTGCTCTCTTACTGAGGAGCCTCACACAAGAATAGAGTTCTGTCATTGCCTTTCTTCTCTGACTTTTGGGACCATTTGCTTGGTCTAGGACCTGAGCTGCAGGGCCAGGAAAGGATGTACTCTCGAATCCACCCAGAAGTGCCTGACTACAGTCCTCCTGCAGAGGACGCTGTAGAGTCCCAGACACTTGAGGGTCAGGTGGAATCGGGCTGATTGCCCATCCACGTCTTGCCTTTCCCTGGCAGTAGGCTTGTTATGAAATCATTGACTTTCTATTTGCCTCTGGGGCTTAAGCGAATCTGTTATTCTCAAATAACCTATCTGATATCAGACAAATGCCAAAGAGAGCTCAGTTTATTTGCCCTGTGGGTGGCCATAAAATCCAGACAATTTCCCCCCAGGTGTTTTCCATGGCGCAGCCACAGCTTCAGTGAGATTCCGTTTCTCCCCAGTTCCCCTGTAGGTCTGAGGGGACCAGAAGGGTGAGCTACGTTGGCATTCCGGAAGGGGAGGCTATATGCGTCAATCCCCTAAAACAAGTTTTGACATTTCCCCTGAAATGTCATCCTCTGTCTAGTCACTGCAAGTGCCTGTTGTTCCAGGCCTTACCTGCTGGGCACTAACGGCGGAGCCAGGATGGGGACAGAATAAAGGAGCCACGACCTGTGGCACCAACTTGCACTCAGACTCTGAACTCAGATCTGAAAGCTTCTCTTCACGGGAGGCTCGGCAGTTTTTCTTAGTAAGTTACGTGGATGGGCCACACTGCCTGAGGCCAGATAAGGCTGTTCTGTTCCCCGGCCCCCCACCCCCGACCCCGTGGACACTTGGAGGAGGGGAAATCAGTAAGTCATGCTCTCTTTGAATTCCTAGCTCCTGTGGTCTCCAGAATTCAAGCATAAGATGAAAGCCTCTAGTCTTGCCTTCAGCCTTCTGTCTGCTGCGTTTTATCTCCTATGGACTCCTTCCACTGGACTGAAGACACTCAATTTGGGAAGCTGTGTGATCGCCACAGACCTTCAGGAAATACGAAATGGATTTTCTGAGATACGGGGCAGTGTGGTACGTAAGTGGGTATCTACCTCTCCTGGAAGCCTCTTCCTTCCTTGTCCGTTTCTCTTTCCTGGCAGTCCTAACAGTGTAATCATGAAAAGAGGCAGGCTGGGGACTCCTTACCCGGCGAGGGGGGGGGGGGGGGGGGTGGGGGGGGGGGGGGCGGGGGTGGGGTGTATTCCCAAGAAATAACTGTAGTTCAAGTATGTAAAATGTTTTGGGAAAGGACACCTCCCACTTGTTCTTGGCAGGCAGTGGATGAGAAGTCTTGATATTGAAGACCCTGGCAGCAGTCACTGACTCATCCTTGTTCACTTTGTCTTCTTCTGTTTAGCAAGCCAAAGATGGAAACATTGACATCAGAATCTTAAGGAGGACTGAGTCTTTGCAAGACACAAAGGTATGCGCTTGGCCCAGACCAACTCTGGGAGGAGGTGTGGAGTGGGAGCATCTCCATCACCCTGGTCTTGTCTCTGCTCTCCCCTTTCCCCTCACCAGCACACCTGTGTTTTTTTTTTTTTTGCAGCCTGCGGATCGGTGCTGCCTTCTACGCCATTTGCTACGACTCTATCTGGACAGAGTATTTAAAAACTACCAGACCCCTGACCATTATACTCTCCGGAAAATCAGCAGCCTCGCCAATTCCTTTCTTACCATCAAGAAGGACCTCCGGCTCTGTGTGAGTGTGGATCTTGGGTAACAGGATGCCTCTCAGCACACAGCTTCAATGGCTTAGCAACTAAACTCTCTTTCCTGCCTCCATTTAATGGATGGAGAAACTGAGTTCAAAAGTTCTAATAATCTGTGGTGAGACATGTGACTAGGTTATAATAACTCAGTTTTATTGACTTTTGGGTATAAGCTCTGGGCAAAAAGTACTCTTTGCAAAGTCTAAAGAACTATAAGGTGCTACTTGATATTAATGATAACTCTATTATCTTTGAAATTATACTTTTCCTGTAGGTGAGGTTTTCTACAGTATATTAGTGCGTCCTCTGTCTAGGCAGTCAATTAATAGACCATTGAACTTGACCCCAGAATATAGTCTGAATAGGACCTAGGAATTAAAATTTTTTTTTTTTTTTTTTCCTTCATGGGGACTCAAAGAGCTCTGGGATAGAGCTCCTAGAGTACAGCTGGGGGTTGTGGGGAGGCCAGATGGGGTACGGGAATGGCAAATGCCTTCAGCACTGCCTGCCTGTTTCTAAAAAAGAAGCAATGAGTTCCATGTTTGAGCCTAAAAGGTAGCTTCCTCTCCTAGCTAATGATGAACTTAATGATTCCAAATGTGAGGTCTGAAAGAGCTTTTCTATAGGAATAAGCATCCTCAGGGTTGTGGGTGAGAGAGTATAATTTCTACCTGCTTCATGTCAATGGCAAGGGCAAAAAATCAGAATCTGTAATATAATCTATTATTCTTTGGGTCCTTTCCAGCATGCCCACATGACATGCCATTGTGGGGAGGAAGCAATGAAGAAATACGGCCAGATTCTGAGTCACTTTGAAGAGGTATATGCAATTTTGGCATTGATTGGGATGGGTGTGTTTTAAGAACTGAGATCATAGGTGGGTGGGATGGATATTGCAGACACCTCTTAGATATCCTGTAGCCTTCAGGTTCATAGCCCTCTGAAATCATGATGACCAGCCCTTGCTTTAACCCAGGGGACACCCATCCAGGCTCTAGAAGAGTACCCTCTCTGGGTGATGCTCTGGAAATGGAAAGGGAATGGCCATGATTCCAGAAGTCACTACAGTGACATTTGGATCTTTTAGCTGCACAAACCAGAGGCAATAGTTTTTCGATGTTCACACACTTGTACGTACCTTTGAAACCTCACAATTTCACACACACCCATGCCATTCAATTTCTCACCTTCACACCTTCTCATGTCTGCCAGGAAGGCCTGGAATTCACTCCTCACTGACTAAATCCTACTCATCCTTAAAGACTCAGCCTGGGCATCACTTTCAGGAAGGTGTTGGCTCCTTCTCTCAGAGTTAGAGGCCTCCCACATCATCTCGTGGGAACTTCATCCCTTTATTCACCACACTACATTTTAGTTGCCTGTTTTTGCCAATCTCACTCAACTGTGGATAGGGATTGTGCCATTCACCTTTTCATCCCTAACTATCAGCCAGGTGATTGGCATAATCAATATCAGTTCAACTGATGTATGCACAGTAGGTAACCCCTACACACACACACACAAACACAAAGGCACACACACACACACATTTCTTAAAGAAAATAGCTTGATTACTTTGATCTCTGTGATACAAGAGTCTTAGGTAGCAGTTTTGCTTCTGCTACCCCCTTGCACCTCAGTTTCTGTACATAAGACCAGGGTGATGAACTCAATGATCTCCCTTCCTTGTGTGAGATCTTGAGATTCTATAACTTCTTCAAGGGCTTCATCTTGAAAAGAATGCTCTGCTCACAATTGTCAGCAGACCGATACATAAAAGAGAGAATTAACTATGGAGCAAATGTTGTCTCATGAGTTGCTAACAACATGGGTGTGTATCTCTTTCAGCTGGAGCCTCAGGCAGCAGTTGTGAAGGCTTTGGGGGAACTAGACATTCTTCTGCAATGGATAGAGGAGACAGAATAGGAGGAAAGTGATGATGCTGCTAAGAGTATTTGAGGTCAAGAGCTCCAGTCCTCAATACCTACAGAGGCATGACCCCAAACCACCATCTCTTTACTGTATTAGTCTAGTACTGGTCACAGTGTATCTTATTTATGTATTGTTTCCTTTCATGATTATCTTTATGCATCCCCCATCTTAATTGAGACCATACTTGTATAAGATTTTTGTAATATCTTTCTACTATTGGATATATTTATTAGTTAATATATTTATTTATTTTTTTGCTATTTAATGGATTTATTTTTGTACTTGGGCATGAGACTTTAAAAAAATTCACAGATTATATTTATAACCTGACTAGAGCAGGTGATGTATTTTTATACAGTGAAACAAAACCTTGTAAATTCTAGAAGAGTGGCTAGGAGGGTTATTCATTTGTATTCAGTTAAGGACATATTTACTTATTGCTGATGCTGTGTGAGATATTTGAAATAGAACCAATGACTTCTCAGGATGGGTCGTGGAATAAGTTTTGATGTGGAATTGCACATCTACCTTACAATTACTGACCATCCCCAATAGACTCCCCAGTCCCATAATTGTGTATCTTCCAGCCAGGAATCCTGCATGGCCAGCATGTATTTCTACAAATAAAGTTTTCTTTGCATAACATCTGCTTGGAGTTTGCAAATGTTTCAAGAGCAGAGACCATGTTGAGGATAAGTTTGAATCTCATTTCACCCCAGGTCCTCTTGCTCCTTTGAGGAAGAAGATGTAGGAACCTTCCCTCTCCTGCAGATTTCATCCTCAGCTCTGTCTCCTAATTCACACTGCTCTGACCCCATGACTGCCCTCCTCTCAAAAGGACTGTGACAGAGTGAGGGGCTTCAGCCATCTCTGCTTTCACCTCATTGGCTTGGAGCACTGACCTCTCTATACCTCTGTTTTCTTTCTCACCCCATACTCTTGCAACATAAATTACAACGGGCATGAGGCTCTATTATAAAGGTTAAAAACACACAGGTGCAAAGTGTAGGTCTAGAGTCTTGCCCAGGGTGTATGAGCCCCCTTTTGGGGCCCTCCCATTTTGGATTCTGTCGAGCCTCAGAGTTTAGGTTGTTACCAGATCAAGTCCTTATCTTTGTGTCCAACTACTATGTCAGTGTTTTCTTTCCAGGCCCACTTCCGGTTGAGTGTCCCTGGACATTGAGAAGCCAGAGTTCTGGCCTGGCCTGGTTCCTTCCTTCTCCCCCACCTCACTCTGAAGTGCACCCCCAGTTTAGGTGCTTAGTTTTCTCAGTCTCAGAAACAACAGTCTCAGGCTGATTCCCTGGGTCCTAAAGATAACTCTCTTTACTGCTTTAATTTCTACTCCCTGTTCTTAGTCCAGGCCCTGATATAGATTCAATGACTTTAACTTTTAATAACTCTCATTATACAAGTAACAACTGCCCAACAGAAAAAAATTTTGGAAGAAAACAGAAATATAAAGAAGAAAATTAAAATCACCATAATCTCACCACCCGCAGACAACCACCTTTTAACATTTACACTTATTTTTTCCAGATCTTTTTTGATGGGTTCAAATCATGACTCAGCTCTCATTACCTGAGCAATTTGTGGGGGCAAAACTGAACTTTATTTGGACTTAGTTTCTTCCTTTGGGAAACAGAATGGTAATATCTACTTTACAGGGTGATGGAAGAGATGGTCTTTTATGTTCCTTTGATTTACTCCCTTGCTTTTGTAGGTTTTTACTCCCCACTATTGTTGCCCATTTTCCAACAGTTTTTTACCCTTTTCACTTGTTATCTATCAGATTTTTCAGTTGCATGTTTCCTGATTCTCTCTAACCAATCTGATAAACAACTTGGCTTCAACTCTGAAGAAACAGAATTGAGAGGTCAACTGCATGGAACTAGCACTAAAATTAGAACAATCACCTCCAAGGGATGCTACATGGCAAGGAGGAAGCTGCTTTCATCTGCTAAGGATGTGGTATCTCCCAGATGGCCATGTCTGAGTTTGACCACAGAACTAAAGACACAGCTACTCTATTTGCTTCGTAGGAAACCTGCTTTTGTTTGTTTGTTTGTTTTTGAGACAGGTCTTGCTCTGTTGCTCATGCTGGTCTTGAACTCCTAAGCTCAACAAATCTTCCCACCTCAGCCTCTCAAGTAGCTGGGATTAGAAGTGCATACCACCACACCCAGCCAATTTTTGTATTTTTTGTGGAGACAGTCTGTTGCTTTGGCTGGTCTTGAACTCCTGAACTCAAGCGATCCATCTGCCTCGGCCTCCTCAAAATGCTGAGATTACAGGACTGAAGCCACCATGCCCAGCCTTAGGAAGCATGTTTGACTCTCTGAAAGTCTGGAGGATAGGAAGCCTTGGTCTTTGGGGACTCCATGTCAGTATGTTGCCACTGACTTGTTACCTCTTTGCCTGTCCATTCCTCTTCCCTGCAGAACCCATCTTCTCCTCTGAGTCATTTGTCTCTTTTCTCTTTGACTTACTGTAGCACTACATAAGGGAACTCAGTAATGTTGAATAATGAGGAATTCAACAATGAAGACATCAAACTAGACTGGAGGTTAAGGGAAAACTGCACAGAGATGGGACCATTGAGGACAAACGCTAAAGAATGGTTTATGGTAGTCACTTCTGATTACAATAACCAAAATGATTATTGTCAAGTATTAAGCACTTAGCATGTGCCAGGCATTGTAATTGAAACTTCACATATAGTACATTATTTAATCCTTAAAACAACCCTAGTCTTATTAAAACAACCAATCTTATTACCAGTTTGCAAATGACAGCGTGCTCACAAGTGGTAAGTAATTTGTGCAAGGTTTTACAGCTAATAGAAGTCAGAACCAAGATATGAATGTGGGTGGTCTGATATTACAGCCCTACATACTTTTGGACTTTCTTGTCCTTTTTCCCAGCAATGGCATCTTGTATTCAGAAGCACAGCAGAAAGGAATAATGAGCTTTGGTTTCTTAGAGACATGAGTAAACATTCTGACTCTGACTCTTACTATCTGCAAGGTGGGGATATTACTTGCCAGACTGAATGGATATGAGGACTAAATGAGATTGCAATAGCTAATTTGTACCAGTACTTATAATGTAAGTATTCTAAGTGTGTTACAAATATCCACCCATCTAATTTGCACAAGAGCATGATGAGATATTTCCATTATTATTCCCATTTTACAGATGAGGAAATTGAAGATCAGAGGTAAAATATCATGTTCAGGTTCACTAACTACCAATGGTGGAGATAAAATATGAATGCAGGTGGGAAGAATGGAGAGCTATGCTTTTAATCCCTTGACTTTGCTGGATGGGTAGAATGCCCAGTACATAGAAAGTCCCTGACCAGTAGCAGCTCTGGCCATTATCAGAGGAAAATGACGAGGCTTCCTACCAAGCTATAGCACTAACAATTAACTTCCTGGTGCAACTTACCTCTGTGACATCTGTGCTGAATTTTGTTTCTCTATGGGTTCAAATCTTGTTTCTTCAACAAGCAGAGCATAAGTTCCTTTGGAGATGACAAGATAAACATGTTAAATCTCAGGTTGACCTGTCAGCTCTGATTAATATTAGCGGTTAGACTTTAGATAGGCCACTCCCCTTCTCTGGAAGGAGTACATATTCTGCTGAGAGACTGAATATACAAGCAGACAGTGGCCAGGCCGTATCAAAAAATAGAACTCTGACGCACAATCTGCAACAATCAGCCCAGGAAACCAATCCATTATCTACAGTAACCAGTCTAGGAAGCCAGCCTGCTCTCACTATGCCAGACTCACAGGAAGTAAGATCACTGTCACCAGCAATGAGCCCTGGAAGCAATAACACCTTTAACAATTGCCCCCAAATGGGCAGGACTTGATTAATAATTGACGGCTTCCCTAATTTTTGTCCCTGCTTTCAACTTAGGATCGGCCAGAGAAAGTAAAAAATATAAACCCCAATCACATAGGATGTTCACTTCTAGTCAGCATGCCTACAACTTCTCCATGCAAACAGGCTCCAGTCAGGGGATACCTGAAGCTTTTCTTCATCCAGCTCTGAAGCTTTCCTACTCCTCTGTCTGCCTTGACATCTCTACTAAAATGCAGGTGATGATAGCTGACTCCCTCGCTAGAGGAAGCTCTGAATAAACAGACTTTGCTTGTTCTCATTTGGATGGTTTTCAATTATTTCCACACTGCCTTTGTAAAATGACAGGGTTGGGACAGATGATTCTGGGTTCTAGAAACTAGATATGTTACCACTGTCTCAGGGAACCAGATGTAGCTGCTGCCACCACTGCCTTCCATTGGTGAAAAGGAACCTGCGTGGTTTCTGTATCACAGCTTTGGATTCAGAGTTCGATGAATGCATCTGATTGCATAGGCTGAGGTGAGGTCATGTGCTCTGGATGACAAGAAGGCTGGACAAGCTTCCTCTGATGGGAGACAGGCTCTTTCTCAAAAGGAGAGACATCCCAAACTTAGGAATGAGGTCCATGCCCAGATGACCAAAAAGACTTAAAAAATTCTACTGTATCCCTCATTTGCACCATAGCTTGGGGTTGCTCAGATTCCCTATTTGCAAAGATTCAGGTCTTTTCTAACATACTCCACTGTAACTTTGTCTGCCTGTCCCTCTCCATATGGATGGAGAACAATGAACCATTCCCTCCCTGGACTCTTAAGTTCCTGGTGATAGAGCTATGTTGTCTTTTTAGCTTATTAGCCTGCCACACCCTACCCCATCTCAGCACAGTATAATACTACATTATTAATAAAGACTGAATCTGAAAGCAAGATAATGGAAAGTGTTTTTAAAAAATATATCAAATGTAATTGCTTTTTATTTGTAAATGGCTGTTAGCTAATTTTTTCATGAGTTAAAGGTCTTTGGCCTTTGTTAGAAAACAGATAATCCACCCTGCTCTGCAAACTGGGCCTTGCTCACGGGAGGCAGTACAATAAATGGCAAAAGAATGACTGAATATAGCCACTCCCTTATTTCACTGGGAGATTGGGAACAAAAAAGGTGACTTTGCCAGTTCAATTCAACTGTCAGGAGCACAGTGAGTCAATCACTTAACGGGAAGAGAGTAGGACTCAGAGGCCTGGAGGCAGGAAGCCATGAATTGTAAGAGCGCTCACACCTTTCTGTGTACACTCTTAGTCTTATAGAATGTTAGAAGTGGGAGAGAACGGTCATAGAGAATATGCAGATCTACATGGAGAATACGCAGATCATTTTTGAGGGTCCAGAGAGGAAAAGTGATTTGCCAAAGGTTATACAGTGAGTTATGGCCGAGTTAGCAATAAAATTCCGTTCCTGGCTGGGCATGGTGGCGCAAGCCTGTAATCCCAGCACTTTGGGAGGATGAAGGGGGTGGATTGCTTGAGCCAGGAGTTTGAGACCAGTCTGGGCAACATAGTGAGACTTTGCCTCTACAAAAGAAAAAAATATATAAATAAATAAAATAAAATTAGGCAAGAGGATCTCTTGAGCCTGGGAGATTAAGGCTGTACTTAACCTTGATCCTGCACTATACTCCTGACTGGGTGACAGAGTAAGCCTCAGGAAAAAAAAAAAAATTCAAGTCCCTGTACTTCCAGGTCCAGTAAACCTCAGTTCAATTCAATAAGAACTAAATGTTATCCAGATTACAAATGAAGAACGTATTTATTCATAGATGACATAATTATCTAGGTAGAAATATCCAGTGGAATTTACAAAAAGCAGCAAACTATGTGCAATGGCTCATGCTTGTAATCCCAGGACTTTGAGAGGTCAAGGCAGGAGGATCACTTGAGCTCAGGAGTTCGAGGCCAGCCTGGGCAGCAGGGTAAGGCCCCGTCTCTACAAAAAATTAGCTAGGTGTGGTGTCAAGCATCTGTGGTCCCAGTTACACAGGAGGCTGAGGTGGGAGGATTGCTTGGGCCCAGGAGGCCGAGGATGCAGTGTGCCGTGTTCCCACCACTGCACTCCAGCTTTGGTGACAAAGGGAGACCCAGTCTCAACAACAACAATAAAAGCAACTAGAACAAATAAGAAAGTTTAGTGAAGTTGCAGAATACAAGATCAATATACCAAAAGAAATTGTATTTCCATACACCAACAATACACTATTGGAACTTGAAATTTTTAAAGATTACTAATTATAATAGCATAAAAAAATGAAAATACTTGGGGATAAATTAGGGACAGAAGATTTAAAAGATCTCTACTGGAAACTGCAAACCATTGCTGGGAGAAATTAAAGATGATCTAAATAATAAATATATACCATATTAATGGGTTAAAAGATTCAACATTATTAAGATGTTCTCCCCAACTTGATATATAAACTTAAGGCATTCACAATAAAAATTCCACAAGCTTTGTTTTAGGTAAAATTTATAAACCAGTTTTAAAATGAATATAAAATGAAACAGATTAAAAATGGCCAGAACAACTTTTAAAAAGAAAAAAGTTGGAGGATTAATATTACCTGATTTCAGATTTATATAAAGCTATGGCAATTCAGACAGTATAGTATTGATGTAAAGATAGAAGATAGACAAATAGATCAATGAAACAGAATAGAATGTCTTGAAAAGACCTATGTATATATGGACAATCGATTTTCAACAGAGTACAATGGCAATTTGGTTAAGATAAAATAGTCTTTTAAAGAGATGGTGCTATAGTAGTTGGGTAGCCAAACAGCAACAAAACAAAACAAAACAAAAACCAACAAACAAAAACAAAAAAAAAACCCCAAAACCAAAACCAAAACCAAACAACAACAACAACAAAAACCCTTGGATTCATATCTCGCTTCATAATTAAAACTTAACTAAAAGTGGACCCTGGATCTAAATGTACAACTATACAACTTCTCAAAGAAAACCCTTGTGACTTTGGATTAGTCAAAAATTATTTAGATATGACAGCAAAAGCATAATCTATAAAAGAACAAATTGATAAGTTGTACTTCATCAAAGTTAAAAATTTCTGTTATTCAAAAGACATCTAAGAAAATGAAAAGATAATCCATAGTCAGGGAGAAAACATTTATAAATCCTGTATATGATAAACAACTTGTGTCCAGAAAATGTAAAGAATACTCAGAACTCAATCACAAGAAAACAATGCAATTTTCTAAATGAGTAAAAAGTTTGGACATCAAAAAAGATAAACAAATGCCTGCCTCCACCTCCCCCCTCCCCCAAAAAACACATGAAAGGATGCTCAACATCATTTGTCAGTATGTAAGTGCAAAGTAAAGCCACAATAAGATAGCACACCTATTAGAATGGCTACGATTATAAAGAATGACCACACTAAGTGTTGGAGAGGTTGTGGAAGAACTAAATGTTGGGGTCCGTGTGTTTCCTAAACAAAGGAATGAACACACAAGACAACACAAGACAAGACAAACATGGCGGCCGCCTCGAATGGCATGCTCTGCTTTATTTTATACAGTCGTTTGTGGAATGTTGCCAAGTCACAAGACACATTGTTGTTTTTTCTGACCTTTCCCTGACTTTCTGGATTTTCAAGATGTTTACACATAAACAAGCCCCCAATGCCCTGCTTCGTTTGCAAGAGCAGGACTTATCGGGAATGCCTCGTTTGTGAGCACGTAGTCCTCTACAACTAAAATTGTCTTATAGTGCTGATGATAAGAATGTAAAATAACACAACCACTTTGGAAAACAGTTTGGTGGTTTCTTAAATAACTGTATGACCCAACCATTCCACTTCTACATATTCATCCAAGAGAAAAGGCAGAATATGTCCATACAAACACTTATACATGAATGTTCATGTCAGCTTTATTTTTAAAAGTCAGCAATTTGAAACAATCTTAATGTCATTAACAAGTGAATTAACTAATTGCCTTAGATATGTACATTATCTTGATGGTGGTGAAGGTTTTATAGGTGTATACATATGTTGAAACTTATCAAACTGTATACTTTAAATATGTGCAGTTTGTTGCATGCTAATTATTGCCCAGTAAAGCTATGAAAAATTCAATTCAAGATAATTTCTTTTCTAGGTATTGCAGACGTTACAAATGCATAAAGAGAGTATGTGGTAGGGCAGTCACTGTCTAGCAATACAAGGCCCAATGTGATTAAGGCAAGACGTTCATGCAGGGAGGTCAGGGAAGGCTTTCTGAAAAATGGCTCCTTAGATTGGACTTTTAAGGTCCAATTTGATGTCAGTGAGTGGCATGGGAAAACAGAGACTTTGAAGTCCTGCTAGCCCAGGGAAGTGGCTCAATCCTGAACTAATATCAATATTCCCTATCACATTTATAGCATATAGTAGTTCAAAATACTTTTATTTAAATCATTTAATTTGCTTCTTTATGTACCACCTCCTATGAAAGTGATTGAGAGAGACTTATATGAACACATGCAATACAAAAAGAGTTAAGGCAAATAGATGAAACACTTGGAATACAGACAATATAATGAAATTGTGCTAAGATCATTCCACAAAGGATATATGATAAGGTTCTGAATCATAAGTTGGTAGAAGGATTAAAATTTGGCTCTGAACTTTCTAAAGGATGGAACAAAGAGAGAAGCATGATCATTACAACAAGTACCAAGTATTCTTTCCAACAACTTGGAAAAGGAAAAGAAAAAAGGAACAACTTACCAAGCACTTTGTCTAGGTTCTCTCATTCAAACCTCCCATACTCTGAACAGTGGGCCTATCTTTACAACCGATGGCAGAGACCAGTGATTTCTGGAGCTGTTATGGAGATGGTTAATATATGGAAGTAGCTGCCTCTTTGTCTTACATAAAGGAGGGAACCGCTGCTGGTCTTTAAATGAATCTTTTCACTGAGAAGGATGCAGAAATAATCTGAAAAATTCTTTTCAGAGACAGAAAACCAGCTTTGGGGCCGGGTGCAGTGGCTTACACCTGTGATTCCAGCACTTTGGGAGGCCAAGGTGGGCAGATCACTGGAGACCAGGAGTTTGAGACCCGCATGACCAACATGGCAAAACCCCATCTCTACTAAAAATACAAAACTTAGCCAGGTGTGCTGGTGGACAACTGAAATCCCAGCTACTTGGGATGATGAGGCAGGAGAGTCTCTTGAACTGGGAGGTGGAGTTTGCCGTGAGCAAACATTGTGCCACTGCACTCCAGCCTGGGCAACAAAGCAAGACTCTATCTCAAAAGAAAAAGAAAAAGAAAAGAAAAGAAAACCAGCTTTGGATCATCTCAATCTATGATTAGATCAAGGTGATATGGAATTACTAATCCCCTAGCTTTCTTCTAGAAGCAAATGTAAATCCACCTCAGAGGAAGATACTATTACAATATGAAAAAAATCTGAAAGTATTAGAGAGGTAACAAGACAGGCATAACTAGGGCTAAGGTTTGGGAGATGAAAACCCACAGAAGTGAGCCCAGTGTTGGGGGATGCTTTTCCCCTAGGGATGTAATCTAAATTCACAAAAATTCATGTAAGTTTGGAAGACTGAGAGGCTGTGAATAAAGGTATTTTTCTCACAGCCTGCTAAAGAAGGCTCTGGTAACCTCCTTTCCAGGTTTTGAGTTGGGATCTCAAAGTGCTACAACGTAGGAGTGAAACTGCCTTTGCAAAAATTATGACAGCAAGAGAAATCTGATAGAAAAATTATGACAGTGAAATAAATCTGACATAACTAATTCCATCTTTCTTGTAATCTTCAAGCTGCCCTTGTCCATTTCTGGGCATAAGCCAAGCTAACTATGGGAGGAATTTAGTTTGCAGTTTAACTTTAAAACAAAGGTGATAATACCCTCTTCCTGAAACTAACTCACTCCTTGCTCAGGGACTGAAATTACCTGTGCAAAACTAAAATTAGCAATAAGGTTAGAATTATAGTTCAGGAGTCATGTAGCCAGAGGTCACAAAATTTGTAACCTCCCCGATTGCTCCTATAGATAACATTACGGTTGTCAAACCTAAGATTGGTATTTGAGGTATTATCCAGACCCTGCATTTTGATGGACCAGCTGATGGTCCACCCGAACCAGTAACCCATACCAAGAAACTTGCCCATTTGGCCTTGTGACCCCCACCCAGAAACTGACTCAGCATAAGAAGACGGCTTTGATCCCCTATGATTTCATCCCTGACCCAACCAATCAGCATTCTCCATTCCCTAGACCCCTGCCTGCCAAATATCCTTGAAAAGCCCTAGCCTCTGAGTTTTTGAGGAGGCTGATTTGAGCAATAATTCCTCCTATCCATTTGCTTGGCTATCTAGCCCTATGATTGTTAAACTCTTTCTCTGCTGCAACATCACTGTCTTGGTGAATTGGCTTTATCTGTGCAGTAGACAAGAAAAACCCACCTGGTGGTAACAGGAGAAATGGTAATTCATAAATAGGCTAGTTATACCAGGAACAGAAAACCAGCTTTAAATCATCTCAGTCTATGATTAGATCAAGGTAATATGGGATTACTAAACCCCTAGCTTCCTTCCAGAAGCAAATGTAAATCCATCTCAGAGGAAGATAATGTTAATCCAAGTTTAACATTATTTTCATAATTTTTAATATGCAATATCTGGAATTCAAAGACAAATAACATATAAGGAGACAAAATAATGTGATACAAAATAATGGAAAAAAAATGTTATTTTTCAAAGAAAAACACAATAGAAATAGGTATACAGGGAGTGTGGATAATAGAGTTATCAAATATAGGCTTTATAGTAGCTATGAGAAATGTATGTAAGGGAATAAAAAGCAAGACCATTTCAACAGAGAACTGGGAACGATAAAAAAACTTATTTGAAATTCTAGAACTGAAAAGATAATACAAATTTAGAATTCAATGGATGAAACTTGACAGAGATTAGATATAGATAAAGACAGAAAATATCCAGAAAAAAATAGAGAGGCAAAGAAATGGAAAATATAGAAAATTGTACAAAAAATAGGGAACACAGTGAAGAAGTCTATATACATGTAATTGAATTCCCTGAAAAAGAGGCAAAGAAAGTGGGGCAAAAACAATATTTCTAGAGATAATAACTGGAAAATTTAAAAAGCTGATAAAAGGTATAAGATCACAGATTTAAAAAATTCTACAACCCCAGCCAATCAAAATACAAAGAAAACACATCTAATCACATTATAGTAAAACTACTGAAAATTAAAGACAAAAATATAATTTCAGAAACAATCAGAAGAAAAGAAAAACTAATTTCAAATGACTAAGATTAGCAACTGTCTTCTCAACAAAAACAGGAAAAGCCATAAAATAAGGAAATGATATCTTTGAATTGCTGGGAGGAAAAACAACTAAAAAGAAAAACATGTACTGTCAACCTAAAGTTCTATAACCAGAGGAGATATGCTTCATAAATGATGGTGAATACAGATATAATATACTCTATCAAAATCTCAACTGGCATAGTTTTTTGTTGTTGTTGCAGAAATTAACAAATTAATCTGTCTTAGTCAGAGTTCTCGAGAGAAACAGAACAAATAGTATACATGGATTGTAGAAGCTGAGATGTCTTGAGATCTGCAGCTGGAAACCTGGAGACCCAGGAAAGCCAATGGCATAGTTCTAGTTTCAATATAAAGGCCTGATAACCAGGAGGGCCAATTTTATAAGTTCCAGTGTGAGTACAAGTCTGAAGGCAGGAGAAAACCGATACCTCAGCTTGAAGACAGTCAGGCAGAGAGTGAATTCTCCATTGCTCAGGGTTGTTTTGTTGTTTTTGTTTTTGTTCTGGAGACAAGGTCTCACTCCATGGTGGAATGCAGTGGCGCAATCACAGCTCACTGCAGCTTTGACCTCCTAGCAGTTCAGGTGATTCTCCCACCTCAGCCTCCTGGGTAGCTGAGACTATAGGTTCACACCACCACACCTGGCTTATTTTTTATATTTATTATAGAGATAGAGTTTCACCATGTTGCCCAGACTGGTCTTGAACTCCTGAGTGCAAGTGATCCTCCCATCTCAGCCTCCCAGAGTGCAGGGATTACAAGCATGAGTCAATGTGCCCAGCCTCAGAGCTTTTATTCTATTCAGGCTTTCAGCAAATTGGATGAGGCCCACCTACACTGGGGAGGAAAATCTGCTTTACTCATTCTACTGATTCAAATGCTAACCTCATCCAGAAACACCTTATAGACATACCCAGAATAATGTTTAACCACATTTCTGCATATCCTGTGACCCAGTCAGGTTGACACATAAAATTAACATCACGTGATCTTAAATTCATATGAAATTAAGGGAACCCAGAACAGCCAAAATTATCTTGAAAAAGATAAACAACGTTGGAAGAGTCACATTTCCCAGTTTCAAACTTATTACAAAGCTGCGGTAATTAAGACAGGGTCGTACTGGTAAAAGACTAGACATGCAGATCAATGAAATAGTGTTAAGAGCCCAGAAATAAATCCTTACATTTATGGTCACTTGATTTTTCAACAAGGGTGACATTACTATTCAATGGGGAAAATAATAGTCTTTCCAACAAATGGTGCTGGGACAATTGGATATCCACAAGTAAAAGAATGATGCTGGACCCCTATTCACAACATACACAAAAATTGACTCAAAATGGCTGGGTCTGGTGGCTCATTCTTGCAATCTCAGCACTTTGGGAAGCTGAGGCAGGCAGATTGCTTGAGCCCAGAAGTTTGAGACCAGCCTTGGCAACATGGTGAAACTCCATCTCTACAAAAAATATAAAATACTAGCCAGAGGTGCCAGCACGTGCCTGTAGTCTCAGCTACCCAGGAGGCTGAAGTGATAGGATCACCTGAGCCCGGGAGAGTAAGGTTGCAGTGAGCTGTGATCACGCCACTGCACTCCAGCCTGGGTAACAAGAGTGAGACCCTATCTCAAAAAAAAAAAAAAAAAAAAAAGTAAGAACCCAAAGTATAAAACTTATATAAGAAAGCAGTAATTCTTTATGACCTTGGATTAAGCAAAAGTTTCTTAGATATGACACTAAAAGCACAAGCAACTTGAGAAAAAAATAGATAAATTGGAGTTCATGAAAATTTTAAACTGTTGTACTTTAAAGGACACCATTGGCCGGGCATGGTGGCTCACGCCTGTGATCCCAACTCTTTGGAAAGCTGAGGCGGGCAGATCACCTGAGGTCAGGAGTTCAAGACCAGCCTGGCTAATATGGTGAAACCCCATCTCCACTTTTTAGTTGAATTTTTTGTTCAAAATTAGCCAGGCATGGTGGCCTGTGCCTGTAATCCCAGCTACTTTAGAGGCTGAGGCAGGAGAATTGCTTGAACTCGGGAGGCGGAGGTTGCAATGAGCTGAAATCATGTCACTGTGCTCCAGCCTGGGTGACAGAGTGAGACTCCATCTCACACACATAAATAAAGGACAACAACAAGAAAGTAAAAGACATTAACAGAATGAAAGAACGTATTTGCAAATTATATTAGATGAGGAACTGACGTAGTTTGGATATTTGTCTCCTCCCAAATCTCGCGTTGAATTGTAATGCCCAATGCTGGAAGTATGGCCTGGTGGGAGGTGTTTGGATTATGGGAGCATTCCCTCATGGCTTGGTGCTGTCTTCATGACTGTGAGTGACTTCTTGCGAGATCTGGTTGTTTATAAGTGTGTGACACCTCCCCATCAACTCTATCTCTTGCTCCTGCTTTTGCCAAGTGAAGTGCCTGCTCCTGCTTCACCTGCTCTGGATAAAAGCTTCCTGAGGCCTCCCCAGAAGCCAAGCAGATGTCAGCATGATACTTGTACAGCCTGCAGAACTGTGAACCAATTAAACCTCTTTTCTTTATAAATTACCCAGTTTCTGGTATTTCTTAATAGCAGCACAAGAATAGCCTGATACAGGAACTTAGCCTACAGAAAATATAAGGAACATTTAAAACTCAATGATAAAAAGACAATTCAGATTGAATAGACATCTCACCAAAAAAAAAAAAAAAATATATATATATATATGAATGGCCAATAAGCACATGAAAAGATGCTCAACATCATTAGTCATTAAGGAGAGTCAAATCAAACCTACAATGCAGTAACACTACACACCCACTAGGATGGCTCAAATATAAAAACATAGACAACAATTAGTGTTAATAAGGATGTAGGGAAGTTGGAACCCTCATACATTGCTTTACAATCCCCTTGCTTGTGGGATTGTAAAATGGTGCAGAAACTTTAGAAAACAGTCTGGCAGTTTCTCAAAGTGTGAAACATGGAGTTACCATATGACTTAGCAATTCCACTCCCAGGTATTGAAAGGGAATTGAAGAGATGCCCACACAAAAACATGGACACAACTGTTCATAGCAGTATTATTCATGATGGTCAAAAAGTGGAAACAATGCAAAATCCTTTAATTGATGAATGTATAATGAAACGTGATACATACATACAATAGAATATTATTCAGCAATAAAAAGAAATGAAGAACTGATACATGCTACGACATGGATACACTTGGAAAATATTAAGCTAAGTGAAGGAAACCAGTCACAAAAGCTACATAGTGTATGATTCCATTTATATGAAATGTTTGTAATATGATTCCATTTATATGAAATATGTATTGTAGGATTCCATTTACATGAAACATTCAGAACAGGCAAAACATTCAGAACAGGACAAAAGGTGAACCAGACTTCCAGCGACTAAGGAATGGGAAGAGTCGGGAATGATAGCTAATGGGTATGAGGCTTCTTTCTGGAGTGATGAAAATGTTCTGAAATTAGTGATGCTGATTGCACAACTCCGTGAAACTACTAAAAACTGCTCCATTGTATACTTTGAAAGGATGAATTTTATGGTATGTGAATTATGGCCCAATAAAGCTATTATTAAAAAATGAAGATGAAATAAAAACACCTTCAGATCATCAAACATTAGGGGAAAGTAGAAATAGTTATTTAATTTGCAATGATTTTAGAACAAAATGATTTGGCTTGTTAGAAAATGATTGCATTCACATCTACTTTCGTACTATTGTTAATCAAAAAAGAGCTTGCTCAATGAATTTGGTCCTGAAGTTTTCATGTCATATTCTCTTATGACTTGTTTTGGTATTAGACTCCTGTTACCATTTTAAAGCAACTTTACAGTCTGCTGAAACAGACTGGTAAGAACTGGGATTAACCACAGTATATTTTGTTGTTTCTATCTGGGTTACTATTATGAACACTTTATCGGGTAGTTATCTTTTAAAAATCATACAGTTACAGGGTGAAAAGTTGCTTGTTATTGTCTAGCCTCTCTGATCTAGGCTCTTTTTGTTAGGGAAAGGCATTGAATGTGGCACAGGAATACATAAAAATAAAATTAGCAATTGTTAATAATAGCTAATTTTAATTTTTTTCTTAAGTATTAAAAAAATAGAGACAGGGTCTCTCTATGTTGCCCAGGCTAGTGTCAAACTCTTAGACTCAAAGGGATCTGCTAACCTTGGTCTGCCCAAAGTGCAGGTATGAGCCACCGCTCCCAGACAATAATAGCTTACTCTTTCTAGTGCTTACTAATGTGTCCAGCTCTCTTCTCTGTGCTTTGCCTGTATTTTCTCATTTAACTCTTATAAATACTTATGAAGTGGATGATACTGTTATTCCCACTTCACAGATGAGGAAACCGAATCAAAGAAGAATCAAGTAATTTATTCAATTATTTGAATAATTGTTCAAAGTCACATAGCTAGTAAGTTGCAGAGCCAGGAATACAAACACACAGAGTGACTCCGTAGTCTGCATGTTTTCCAGAACACTGTACTGCCTCCCAAGTATTTAAACTTGGAGTCAGAGACCTGGAATGAATTCTAGGTAGTTCCATTTTCTAGTTCTATGGGCTTAGGCAAACCACCAAATTTCCCTTTGCGTTGGTTTTATAATCATAAAACAGAGATAATGATATCTGCTAAATCTTATAGGGTTTTTATGGGTATCAAATTGTAGAAGTACTTTGTAAAGCTCACTGGACTAGAGCTGAAACTCCCCTGCTCCCTGCCTCAAAGAAACCCAGCCAGTAGAGCTAGCTCCCCTTCCCCTACAAGTATTCATTTGCCTCCACTGAATTACAGAGGGGCTGAAGAACTTTCTGGGGAAAAGGCTTGAACTCTATTCATACTTGGGATTCAACACTCACAGACATGGCTGATAGATCAGAGAATACAGAATCCAGATTATAGGGGGTTAATGGCAACCCCTACCCCTTAAATAGGATACACCTTGAGAAACAAAGGAGTGTGACGTGGTGAACTGTGCTCAGTAACAGGAACCAATGTCACTGATATTGATGAATTCCGGTTCCATGTTACCACAAACTACTCCAAACCAACCACTATGGAGGTATGTGAGCATCCTGAGGCCAAGAACGGCTCAGAGTGTACATTGAGAAAGCTGCTTCACTGAACTCTGCAACACTTTGAACTCAATCTCCTTATTGGGGTGAATGTGACCTCACAAAATTTTTTGGCAGGAGCAAATTAGCACTGAGAAGCTGCTGAAGAGAATCCACTTCTCACCACCAGTGGGGTCACACATGGAGCCTGCAATAGCTCGCTCAGCCAGCCCTGAAAGCACAGACTGACTGCATCATGGGCTTGGAAGAAACATCCCTTTGAGAATTCTCGAAACACTCTAGGGAGAGACTCTGCAAGAACCTGCTATGTTTATATGAGCAGATGGAACCACAGAATTTCAAGATTTTTCATTTCTAATTTTTAATCACAAGCTGTGGAAATATGAACATTCAGGCTATGCTATTCCAAATTATTTTTATTATTTTATTGTGGGAAAACAGAATTCAGTCAACCGGGATTAAGCAACAAAATCCACTTCCTTGTGGGATCATCTCTCTGGGCTGGGAAGAGGGATGAAGGCATTTCAAGGCAGAGATTACTCCATGGAGGAAAACACCCTCTCTTCATTTTCATGAGTAATACGTTTTCCAAGAGGATATTTTTTGGAAGTTGAAGGCAGAGTTTAAATGGAAAGCCCCACCCACTGCTGCTGGAAGCAACTTCTCTTCATCCTTTCTTCGACTTTTGATGCTTCCCTGGATCTGATTATTTAGCGGCGGGCAAAGGCTGGAGATGAGAAGCCAAAAGATGAGATTTCAGTGTAAGAACCCAAGTCATTTTGCATTTCAAGTACCATATGTAAGCTTTTTCAGGACACAAACTCTAGTTGCTCTTATTCTGGGGCAAGCTCGGACCTGCCAGGCCTTAGCCTGCCTTTCTTTGCCAGTTTTAAAATCCATGTAGTAAGTGAGTGTGTGCTGTGAGTCTTCGTGTGTATGAGTGTGTGTGTTTGTGGCTGCTGGCTCATCCTAAAGCTTTTACTGGCATCTTAAGCTTCTGCAAGTAGAAGGCCCTCTACATTAGGGGGTCCTCAACTCCTGGGCCACAGACCAGCATCCATCTGTGGCCTCTTAGAAACCAGGCTGCACAAGAGGTGAGTGGTGGCTGAGTGAGTGGAGCTTTATCTGCATTTACAGCCACTGCCCACCCCTTGCATTCCCACCTGAGCTCTGCCTCTTACCATATCAGTGGCAGCATTAGATTCTCATAGGAGCACAAACGCTATTGTGAACTGTGCATGTGAGGGATCTAGGTTGTGCGCTCCTTATAAGAACCTAATGCCTGGTGATCTGTCACTGCCTCCCATCACCCCCAGATGAGGCTCGTTGCAGAAAAACAAGCTCAGGGTTCCTAGTGATTCTACATTATGGTGAGTTGTATAATTATTTCACTGTATGTGACAATGTAATAATAATAATAGAAATAAAGTGCACAATAAATGTTATGCTTGAATTATCCTGAAACCTAATCCCCCAACTCCTGTTTGTGGAAAAAAATTGTCTTCCATGAAACTGGTCCTCGGAGCCAAAAAGGTTGCAGACTGCTGCTCTCCATCACTCCTACCAGGAGCGAAAGACCCTTTTCCGCAGGTCAGCTTTCAGTCTTCCATCCATCATCCCTTCCAGAGCTTTCTTCTCATTATGTGACCCCTAAGTGAACTGAGCAGCCCATTACTAAGTCCTAAAGTGGTCAGCATCATGCTATAACCTAACCTCACCCAGCTGAATGCATCACTAACTCTGTGTTCAAGGAGAAAGCAATGCTTTCCATTAAAGAAGGAATTTGAGAAGGAATTAAAGAAGGAATCTGTGACTTATAATGAGCTGACTAAATAACATATAGAATCAAAGTTTTACCTATAGCAGTCTAAATTCATTGAGCTTTCTAGAACTTTATCCAGAGCAGTCTAAATTCATTTGCTCATAGCAAAGTCTAAATTCATTCTAAACACGTAAAGTATTTAGAATCCTTCTCCCTTCTAACATCCCTTCTGCATTAGTCAGGTTAGGCTAAGTTATGCTGTAGTAGCAAACAACTCCTTAAGGTCTCTCAGCAGCATATTACAACAAAAATTATTTCTCACTTATTTTATATATGGAATAGATGTTAGCATGGGGACTCTCCTCATCATGGGTACTCAGGGACAGGCTGCAGGAAATGCTACCATCCTGTAATAATGCTGCCATCTCAACATGGCAGGGGATGAGAGAGTGTGGACAATTGTGTGCTGGCTCTTAAATGCTTCCTCCAGGCATGACACATGTTTCTTTCACTTATATTTCATTGGTCTAAACAGCCACATGGCCATGTCTAACTTCAACGGAACAGTGTAGTGCAATGTTCCTGTGTTCCCGGAAGTGGAAGACTATAAATGTGAGGGAACAACTGCAATGTCTATCATACCTTTAAGTGGATATCCAGTCTTGAATACCTTCAGGTTTAAAAGTCTTTATTCCTGTGGTGATATTAACCTGCCAAATGCAGATTTCAAGTCATCCCGAACACTTCTCACATCGAGCATCTTACTCATGATTTGTTTATTTAACAAGCTGCTACACAGTGCTGAGCAGTGTGGGCAAAAGAGAAGAACATCAGATCTGTTCCTTTGCCCTCCCATGATCTTAGCCCAGGAGAGAAAGAGAGAGAGAAGACTAAGTGCCACAGAAAAGAAGTTCAAATTCTACATTGTTTAGAGGTGACAGAAATTCCTTGCAGCTTTTGGGAATGGCTTCAAGGAATCAGCCTTGAAGTATTGCTAAAAAAAATTTTAATGTAAGTCTCAACCTCTCTAAACTGGTGTTTGTAGAATTCTTTTATTCTTTTTTTTTTGCAAATACAAAACAGCTTAAAGATGAAAATAAAAGCCCGCCAAGCCTGCAATCTTATGCCTTCAAAATAAGCATCCTTAAAAAGGTGTGTGTGTGTGAGTGTGCATTACACATATGTACACACATATATGCTTATATATTAATATATACACAAATACATACATATACATATAATCTGTCTTTGACAGTCAGCAACATATGCCATGTTTCTATGTTGAAATAATAAAGGGGTGGCTAGTGTTTGGCTGGTGGCAAGATCATTACAGATCCAGTTGAACAAAGGCATAGAAGCACGAGGTGAAGATGAACTGCTCAGTTTGGCTGACATCATGGTGTGTGGAGTGGAAGAGAGAAAGCTGGGAAGGTGAATGGATTGGGTCTCAGAGAATGTGCAGCGCCAGGTAGCGGAATTTCAACAATTTTCAGTGGGCAATAGTGAAACTAAAGGTTTATTTAAATTTACAATAACTTTTCTAAAAGCCTCGCATTTTGTATAACTTGGAAACTGCAGTTAAGCTATAGAGAAGGAAAACTCCCATGATCTCACCACTCAAAGATAATCTTGTTAACATCTCAGCATTTTTATTTCTAGATCACTTTCAACACTTGTGCCCATTTTATCTTTTACAAAAGTGGGATCCTACTGCATATGCCATCTGTAACCTGATTTTTTTAAACCTAAAATTTTATAAAAGTTTTTTTAAGAATATAAATATAAATTATTTTGAGTGGTGGAATAGCATCCTGTTACATGGACTTTTGCCCATAGAAATAACTGATTAAGGATCACACAAAAGGAAAAGCAATTGAATTATCCTCTTCCTTAAATACACTTCATTTACCTGGTTTTGAAATTAAAAATTGATTCATGAACATTTAATGAACATGAATTTCATGAACATATACATTCTATAAACCCCTCCCACCCACCCAGTGTGCTGTGTGTGGGGAGGGTTTGCAAAAGTAGGACAAAAGAGCAATGGGTGGTGGAGAGAGGAGGAAGAAACTTTCCTTATCAGAAACCAAAAATGATTTAGGGGTTGAGGAATAATATGATCAGACTTGCGCATTTAGAAGAATCTCCTAAATGAGGGAGAGGGATTTTAAAGGGGAATGAAACTGGAAGAGAGTCTATAAGATAGATGGGATAGGGATCATTTTCCTTCTTGGACAGAATGAGGCAGGTGGCACAGAGAAAGTAAGTGACTTGTTCAAGGTAGCAGGATATGGCTGCTCTAGGGATAAGACTATGATATCGTCATCCACAGAGCCAGAACTCTGTCCTGTGCTGGCCTACTCGCAGATTCTGTTTCCCTGGCTTTTTATGTCCAGATGGGTGGTCATGGCATCACTTTTGGATTTTCACTCTTACATTGGAAGCACGTGCAAAGTGGATCAGTGTTTAATATGTATGTATGCCATTGGATGCAGGCCACATCTCAGCCTGTAGCCATTGCCTGAGCAAATATGAGAAATATTTGGCAAAGATGTCTGGGCAAACAGCCTGGGAGATAATTTGACCTTGTACATAATTAGATTTGTGAACCGGTCTAATTTCATAGTAGTAATTATACTACTAGACTCACACCAATACTTTCCACCACCAAATGTGTGAGCTTTTTTCTCACACTAACCAATTCTCCAGTTCTCGGTGGACACCAAATGGATGGCTACAACTCAATTAAAGTCTGACACTGTTTACTCGGAGATAGCATCAGATCCCACGGGTTAAGGGTTCAGTCTCACAAGACTGCTCCCATTTCAGACACCAACCACAATTCCCAGTTATCACCTGTGCTTCTGACCAAACAGCTATAAATCGGAGGTTCCCATGACACTGTCTTCTGGTTTGATCATATGCTAAAATGGCTCACAGAAATCAGGAAAATAATTTACATATCAGATTATCAGTTTATTATAAAAGGATACAACTTAAGAACAGCTAGATGGAAGAGATACATTGGGTAAGGTATGGGGAAAGGGGCACTGAGTCCCCGTGCACTCTCTGGGGCACCCCCCTCCCAGTAGCTGCACATGTTCACCAACCCAGAAGCTCTCCAAACCTCTTCCTTTATGGTTTTTGTGGAGGTTTCACTACAGAGACATGACTGATTAAATCACGGGCCATTGATCACTGACTCAGCCTTCAGTCTCTCTCCTCTTCCTGGAGGTGGGGTGGGGTGGGGTGGGATGGAGTGAGTAGGGCAGAAAGCTACAACCCTCTCATCTCATGGTTGATTCTCTGGCAAACAGCCCCCATCCCTAGGCTATCCAGGAACCCCCAGCC
Source organism: Papio anubis (assembly GCF_008728515.1). Lineage (NCBI taxonomy): Eukaryota > Metazoa > Chordata > Mammalia > Primates > Cercopithecidae > Papio > Papio anubis. Next base: position 154,813,154 of record NC_044976.1, on the reverse strand, counting down.
GTCAGTCACGAATTAGCATAAAAAAGACACTATCATTGGTAAGATTCCAAGGGTTTTAAAAGCTGCCAAGAAAAGGAGAGGGTTATGTCACACCAGCCAAATAAAATTAACTATTTCAACAGATGCTTACTAAGCTCCTGTCCTGTGCCAGGTTCTGAGGGGAATTCTGAGATGGACAAAACTCAGTTCTGGTGCCCAGGGAGTTCACAGCTTGGCAAAGGAGACACAACCAGGGTGCAGGGAAGGATCGCCTGGGTGCCATCAAAGGAGAACCTAGGAGCACAGGAGAGGGGAGATTAACACTGTCCAGGAATCTGAAAATCTCTTTGTAGGTGTGGAGAATGGACTTGGATAGGAGGAAAGAGAGGGTGCGATTTTAAGAGTACAGTAGTCCCCCCTTTATCTGTGGTTTTACTTCCTGTGATTTCTGTTACTGACGTCAACAGTGGTTTGAAAATATTTATTACATGGAAAATTCCGGAAATAAACAATTCATAAGTTTAAATCGCGTGCTGCTCTAAGTAGCGTGATAAAGTCTCGGGCCATCCCGCTCCGTCCTGCCTGGAACGTGAGTCCTCCCGTTGTCCAGCGCATCCGACTGTCACAGTACGGCAGTGCTTGTGTTCAAGTCACTCTTATTTTACTTAGTAACGACCCCACAGCACAAGAGTGGTGATGCTGGCATATTGTTATAATTGTTCTATTTTACTATTTGTTATTCTTGTTAATCTCTTTCTGTGTTTAAACTTCATCATAGATATGTATGTATAGGAAAAGATATCAGATACGTGGGGTTTGGTACTATTTGCAGTTTCAGGCATCTACTGGGCATGATCCGCTGATCCATGGTCTTGGAACGTGTCTCTCATGGTTAAGGGAGGTCTACTGTATTGATTCTGATTAATGCCTGAGAATGGGATGTTATTTCATTCACATCAAAGCCTTTTTCCTTTCTTCCATTCTTTCTTCCTTTTTAAAAAATTCTCCTTCAGGAAAAAAAAGCAACCCTGGATATGAGACAGGGGGACAGGGTGACGCAGGGGAAATGAACCACAATCCTTTACCTGGATCTACTCAGAAGACTCTGTAGCTACCATTTCCCCAACATGTACCATGCCATGTATTTATTTGAATACTCATGTCCTTGTGACTCAAAGTTGATGTTCTACAGGTCGTGGAAGGTACAGGATCCTGACTCTTGGGAGGCAGCTGCAGTTCAGAACTTGCCTTCTCTTGTGGTTCTTTTTTCCGGCAATTGTACAGGAGGCTTGGCTTAGAAAGTTGATACCCTGGCTCTTCTTCTCCCCTCCCCATTCCTGTCTGCAGCCCTGTGGGGTCAGTAGCACCCTAGGTCTCCTTGGGACCCCTGAAGTTGTATTTACATAGCTTGTTGCCATTGATTTCCACAAATTATAACACGAAAGAACAATCAGTGGTCCTCTCTCTTCTAGCAGCTTCCAGAACCGCCTTCTCTTTGGTCCTGTCCAGTAACTACGTGGATGCTGAATGTGAAAGCTGCCGGGGTCTCCAGCAAGCACCTCTCCTGGCTTTATTTTTGCTGGTGAACACCTAGTCAGGCTTCAGACTTCAGATTGAATGTCAGTTCTATTGGAAAGCCTTCCCACACCTTCCAGCACTGTGCCAGCACTGAGGGAGATTCTGCCTCACCTTGCTGTTGCTACAGGCTCCATCCTTCTGTTAATGGCACCTGTCTTAGTTTGCTTCTGGTTGCTTATAACAGAATACCTGAAATTCGATAATTTATAAAGAAAAGGAATTCATTTCTTATAGTTATGGAGGCTGGGAAGTGCAAGGTCAAGGAGCCACATCTGGTGAGGGCTTTCTTGTTGGTGGAGACTCTGCAGAGTCCCAAGGTGGCACAGGGCATCATATGGAAAGGGGGCTGAATGTGATAGCTCAGTTTTTCTTCTTCTTATAAAGCCACCGGTTCCATTCCCATGATAACCCATTAATCCGTGAATAGAGAAGTCAGTTTGTAAGAGTAGAACCCTCATGACCCAACTGCCTTTCAAAGACCCCACCTCTCAATACTGCCACACTGAGGATTAAGTTTGAACATGAGTTTTGGAGGGAATGTTCAAACCATAGGGGTACCCATGACACAGCATTGCCATTTATCTGTTTGCAAGTGTATCTCCACTCTACTGAGTCATTAAAGCACAAGGACTGTGTCTTAATTTATTTTAAAATAGCTTTTTAAAGATACAGTTTACATACCATAGGTTATCTGTTTAAAGTGTACAGTTCATTTTTTTTAAATATAGACACAGAGTGGTGCAACCATCACCATATCTCATTTTAAAACATTCTGTTACTCTCCAAAGAAGCATTGTATTCCTTAGTAGTGACTCCTTTTCCTCCCACCTACCCTATCCTTAACTCTCAGCCCTGGGCAACCATTCATCTATATTCTGTCTCTATAAATTTGCCTTTTCTGGATATTTTACATACATGTTTTCATAGTAATTTATTTTTTATACACTCTATTCTGCCATTCAGTGGGTGCTTAAGAAATGTTTGTTCAATGAATGAATGAATGTACTAAAGATTGAGAGACTGCTAGGAAGCGTGGCAAGGGGGAAAGAATACTGGACCCAAAGCCAGAAGACCTGCACTCCAGGCCTGGTTATGTGACCTAGCAAAAATCACTCGACCTTTCTGACTCTCAGCTTTCTAGTCTGTAAAGGAGGGATAATAATATCTACCCTCCTTATTTCAAAAGTTCACAGTAAGTGTCAAGTGAAAAAAATCACTTGGAAATATTTTATATAGCTCTAAGCAGGCTGTATAGATGTAAGAATAATTTATGTTTGTGTTTACTCTCATCCCTTGAAATGCCTATAAAAATAAATCACTTATTACACGAATGACACAGGGAGAAGGAAGAACGACAGAATGCCAGTCTGAGGGAATCAACCGGTGGGATATCGGCTCCTGGAATGACTGCAGTTAAATCAGGGAAAAGAGCTAACAAATGCCCTGGTTATCCCATATCCATTACCACAAACATTTCCCAGCTGAATGGGGAGATAAAAATCTGTTTTCAAGTGAAAATTAAACTCAATTCACTGGAAGAAAAATGATGATATAATTTCCTCTTATCTTTTTGCTCTCAGGAAATTCTAATTAATATGCTAATTACTTCTGTTTTGCAGGGCCTTTGCATCCATCAGAAAGGGGAGATTCAGGTTTAAGAGTGAGCTCTTTATTGCCTCACACAGAAGTGGTAGTGGAGGAGGAACTCTATGGTGGCTCAGTCCCTTTCTCTCCCTTTAGGTTTAGAAGACTTTGTAGTCTTCTAAATGTGAGTATATTTATTTAGAATATACTCTAATTCTAAATAATTATATTTATTTCTCAAATGTGAAATTCAGGCTCTACAGAGAGATATACAGGACAGAGATGGGATGAGATTATTAGAATAAAACCTCTGAATCTAATAAGGAATATTTTGGAGGAAAAAAAAACAGTCTTGCATGTGAAGATTTATCTTTAGATAAACTTTTCTTCCACCCAATATTTTTGTAAAACTCCCCAAGTTCCATCCTTTCGTAGAGGTTAGTAGAGCCCCAGACCTTGGTCTGGTACAGGAGAGAGTTTGGATAAAAATATATGAATCTGGACAAAAGGGCTAGCCCCACTTCCTTCAACCTCTTAAAGTCTGAGACTTGGGGCTTCCCTAGAGGTGGACCAGTGAGCCAGGCCTCCCCACCGTTTCCACCTGGTGGCCTTTGGGCACTACCTTCCAACTTGCCACCTTGTTTTTCCCACTCCCCTGATCATCTGATCAGCCTACTGCCTTCCTTCCCAATAAAGGTCATGTTCTTCTCTTCCTCTGTCCCTATTCCTGCAATTTCCCCCATAGCCACTGCTTCCTTCTTATCCAGAGTTTCTTACCGTCAGCACTATTGACCTTAGGTCATATAGTTCTTTGTGGTAAGGGGCTGTCCTGTGCCCCATAGGATGTTTAGCAGCATTCCCAGGCCATTTCACTAGATACCAATAGCACCTCCAAGTTATGACAACCAAAAATGTCTCCAGACGTTGCCCAGTGTCCCCTGAGTATGAAGTCACCTCATTGAGATCCCCTAAACCAGTCCTTTCTCCCTTCATCTGGGGCTCTTGTTTATTAAGCATTCCACAGAGAAGACACTGAATTAAATCTTTCATGTGTTTTATGCTGATGGTTCTCAAAATGTAATGAACATAAGCATCACCTTGGAAGGTTCTTAAACTGCATATTCTAATTCAGTCATTTTTTTTTTTTTGGAAGGGCTTGAGATTCTACTTTACTTTTATTTCTTTTTTTTGAGACAGGGTCTTGCGCTGTCACCCAGGCTATAATGCAGTGGCAAGATCATGGCTCACTGCAGCCTTGACCTCCCGGGCTCAAATGATCCTCCTGCTTCAGCCTCCCAAGTAGCTGGGACCACAGGCATGTGACATCACAACCAACTAATTTTTATTTATTTTTGTAGACAGGGTCTTGCCATGTTGCCTAGGCTGACCTCAAACTCCTGGGCTCAAGCAATCCTCCCACCTTGGCCTCCCAAAGTGCTGGGATTACAGACGTGAGCCACTATACCCAGCCCAAGATTCTACATGTCCAACAAGGCCCCAGATAATGCTATTACTGCTGGCTTACAGGCCACACTCAGTGAGCAAAGCTGCAGGTCATCACATCCTCATGGTCATATGAGGACTCTATTTCACAGATGAGGAAGCTGAGGCTCAGAGGGCTCATATGTGGCTCGATCACATTTTGAACCCAGGTCTGCCTGCCTCCAAAGCTGGTGCTCATAACTAGATTCTCAGTTGATGTTGGGCCAAGGTGCCTAGGTTCTCTCCTTGACCTTCCTTCTCAAGTAATGATGCTATGATAAGTTCATCGGAGGCTAAGGCCCAGGCACGTGTTTACCTGAACTATCTATGTTATATGATTCCTTCCTCAGACAGAGTGAGCTACTCACGATCCCAGGTGTATCCTGAGGCCAGCCAAGGTGTATCCATGACCTCATGCCTCTGTTCCAGCCTGCCCTTTGACAGCTCATCCCACCTGCCTGCCCTCCCTGCCTATCTGCAGATGGTAGTCTAGGATTGCAGCTGCCCCAGGGGCTCATTTTCCCTCTCAGCTTCCTGCCTTAGCCGTCTCCTGCCTCCCACTCACCTATTATTCCAGCACTCTCACCTGGTCTTTTCTGTCTCATCACTGCCTCTTGACATCTTTATCTCATAGTAGTTAGTTAGGGGTTCTTGGTAATGCCCTAAATCCTTATGGCAGGCGGAGGGGAGTGGGGAAAGAGAGTGTGCTGTGCGGCTGTGCCTACTTCTGGAGGGTAAGACTCGGGCCCTCCAGGAACAAAGGATTCCGGGTGGTGGCAGCTATAGCCGAACAGGATGCTGGCCAGGGATTACACAGGAGTATTTTGTTTGCTTAAGAAAATAAACAACACTGAGTATGAGATGGAGGGAGGGGGTGTTGGTGCCAGAGAGATTGGGAAGAATCTGCCAAGAGAGTGTTTTACTCACTCTCCTCTTTTCTTTAATCTCCACTGAGCTGGAGGCAGTTATCCTGTCCCCCACATCACATTCCTACTCCTGTTTCCCATGCCTGGACCCAGGTTGGGCAAACTCTTCCTGTAAAGAACCAGATAGGAACTATTTTAGGCTCTGTGTGCCATATGGTCTCAGTCACAACTACTCATCTCTGCCTCTGTAGCACGAAAGCAATTAGCGACAATATGTCAACAAACATATGTGACCCATGAAAACTTTATTTATGGATACAGAAACCTGCAAATAATGTCTTTCTTTTGATTTTTTCCCCAATCATTAAAAAATGTAAAAAGTACTCTTAGGTCGCAAGGTTAAGCCATTCTCAGCTTAGCAGTGGCAGGCTGGATTTGGCTTGTGACCTACAGTTGGCCAATCCCTGATTCCCAAAATGTATTCCTCAGGGATGTGGGCAAATACTTATGGGAAATGCTGGATTAAACAGAGTTAAGAAGCATCAGACATTTCCAGGACGGGCTAGCACATGCCAGGGCTCTCTAACTGACTTCATTAGGATTCATCTGTTTCATGGAGGATCTTGCAAGACCAGAATTCCTCAAGCCTAGAGTCTGAGGACTGTGCTTTGGGAAACAGTGCTCTGCTTGATGCTCTCACTGGGCACATGGTAGAATCTAGAGCTGAGTGCCTTGCTAGCTGGAGATAGGGTCAGAGCTCTTGACTGCACTGGCACTCTTGACACATCACACTCTCGGTGTCCCCTGAGTGGTTCAGAGCCACACAGGCCAAGACTAGCCCACCAGAACACCAGGCCTTCCAGCTTTCTGGGCTTGTCCATGCATACACCTCCTTATTCTTCCAGGTTTCCAGAACCTAAGGAAAGGCACATTTTGATTGAGTGATTATAACCCTAAGGACCAAGGGTAGCTGCATGTCAGGAAACACTCCTCAACTTCCTGGCCCTGATGGATTAAAGGAGAGGTACTTACAGGTGATTCCTTCTCTGTGGACTACTGTCCCAGCATGAATAAGGCATCATTATTGAATTATTTTGACAGGAAGGAGACTGGTGCATGCTGCACAGTAATAATGTATTAACATGTGTACAGTTTACCTAGGACCTCTGTGTTGTTTTTGCATTTGTTTATTACACTTGCCCTTGGGGGGAGGTGGGACAGATTTTTAAAAAATTTATACATGCAGAGACTGCAGCTCAGAGAAGCTAAGAGACTTGTCCCTGCCCACACAGCCTGTGGTAGAGCCTGAACTCAGATCCAGGTCTCATCTCACCTCAGGGGCTGCTTTCCCCATCACCCTATTGTCTTAAAGTGATGGGTGACTAGGCAATGAAGTAATTCGCTAGGAAAGCATGACCAATTTCCCTTTCTCCACCTCCCTCTTTTTCCTCCACCCCTCCCCCCTCAGCCCCCATATATATGCCCAAATCTCCACAAAGCCTTGCTTGCCTGCAAACATTTACTTCCGAAACGACTTCCACGGCTGGGACGGGAACCTTCCACCCACAGCTACGCCTCTGATTGGTGAATGGTGAGGGTGCCTGTCCAACTTTTCTTTTCTGCAAAGAGAACCAGCCCCCTCCAGGCAGCCAGCCCTCAAGCATCACTTACAGGACCAGAGGTGAGCATGGGGATTCTTGCGTACTTTTCTTTGAAGGACTAGACCTCTGCTTTATTTGTGAAAGGGGGTCAAGGTGGGGACAGCAGAAGTCAATTTTTTGAGTGTTGATGTAGGGACAAGACATGACTGTGATGAGGAGCTGCTTTTGCCAATTTAACACCAAGAAGAATTGAGGCTGCTTGGGAGGAAGGCCGGGAGGAACACGAGACTGAGAGATGAATTTTCAACAGAGGCTGCAAAGCCTGTGGAGTTTAGCCAGGTGCGGTGGCTCATGCCTGTAATCCCAACACTTTGGGAGGCTGAGGTGGGCAGATAATTTAAGGTCAAGAGCTCGAGACCATCCTGGACAGCATGGTGAAACTCTGTCTCTACTAAAAATAAAAAAAAAAATTAGCTGGGCATGTGTTTTCGATATTTTCAGATACAAAAATCCCAGCTACTTGGGAGACTGAGGCATGAGCATCACTTGAACCTGGTAGGCAGAGGTTGCAGTGAGTCGAGATCATGCCACTTGACTCCAGCCTGGGTGACAGAGTGAAATCCTGTTAAAAAGAGAGAGAGAAAAAAAAAGCCTGTGGACTTTGAAAGAACAGAATGAAAAGACATTGTGAGAGATGCTGAAGCATAGCCCCTGTGCCCCGTGACCCATAACCCAGGGGTCGCTGCCTCCCTAGCCCAGGTACCAGCAGAACCGGGTCTTTTCTGGTCTTCCTCCCGGTGTAGGGGTGGGAGGCAGTTTCTTTAGGTGTCAGACCAGTGCCTGGAGTAAGAAAGGTTCTTAAATGATTGTGTAAAGAAGCACAAAAGAAAGGGAGAAAGTGAGAAAGGGAGGGAGCCAGAAAGCAAGGAAGGAAGGAAGAAAGAAAGGTAAGCAGGGAGGGAGAGAGGGAGGGAAAGAGCAAAGGGCAAAGAAGGCAGGTGGAAAGACATTCTCTGCATCGGTTATAATAAATACATAATGGCGTTAGGTACCCCAGCTTGGAGGTTCTGCACACAGTCCTTCCCAACCGGCACTTCAGAGGAAGGCTTTAGAGATGATTCATTGGGAAATCTGATGCTTCTCTCTTATTTGGTTAAAAAAAAAAAAAAGTGAATTCTTAGACTCAAGAATGAGTGGTTAGTGGAGGTGGCAGAGTCTGTGTATGACCCTGACCTGCCCTCTGTGTCCCTCCCTGGGACCAGGATTAACCCCTTGCTCCCTTGTGATGAGGAGTGAGGGACAGCCGTCTCCTGGGGAGGAGAAAAAGACCTGCTGCCTATGTGTGCCTAGTGACTTCAGGGCAGAACTTGGACAAGCACATGTCTAGTTCAACTCTTTGTTTTCCTAGGTTTGGGCTCCCTAGACGAGGCACATTAGAACCTCCCATTTCTCCACTCTTCTGGGTCAAATTCTGACTTGTAGGTTGGAGGCTAGAGAGAACTGCGATGGAGAAGGAGGAGGTGCAGGGCGTGCGGGTGTGGATGGGCAAGGTGGGGAAGAGCAGGTGGACTAATGGTAAGACCAGCAGCTTTAAGTCTGAGGGGCAGGAAGACCCCTGCTTCACCCTCAGTGCACCCTAGCAAGGCTGCCGGTTTGCAATAGTCTCAACTTTCCCATTGGAGAGCCCCCAGGATTGGCCTGGGGACACTCTCAAAGCATTTTCCCAGGGTATGTCACTCTGGGTCACAGGGCCGGCCTCACAGGCTGCCTCCCTTTCTTTCAGCAGACCCTTCTGCCCTCCTTTGCTGGCGACGGTCTCCCAAATGCAGATGGCTGTGCTCCCTTGCCTGGGTCTTATCCTGCTTCTCTGGAGCCAGGTGCCAGGGGTCCAGGGCCAAGAATTCCAATTTGGGCCCTGCCAAGTGAAGGGGGTTGTTCCCCAGAAACTGTGGGAAGCCTTCTGGGCTGTGAAAGACACTGTGGTGAGTAAAGAGCTGTTCTGGACTCAGCTGTGGGGGTTCCTAGGGGCAGTGGGCCGGTGGGGTGAGGGGGGAAGCTATTTTATGATTCTTGAGTCCTTCGCAGCTTCCTAATCAGTTTCCAGTTTCCCATGTGATAACTCTGTGAGGTCAGAAGGCACCACAAGCCCCATTTACACATGAGGAAACTGGGGCTCAGAAAAAATGTGAGCAGAAAAAATTGGGGCTCTGTGAAATAAACAGAGCCCAAGGGAAACCATGAAGAGAGCTAGATTCATCCAGGCTTCATCCCGAATGGAGTCTTCGGCTCTAAATCTGAGAACTGGAATGAGTGGCTGGGCTGTGGAGGAAGCTCCAAGGGCAAGAGAGGCAGTTCTGGCATACAGGCTGTCCTCCCCCACATCCTGCTTCCTTGCCATGTGCAATATGGAGCCCAAATCCTCCCGTAGTGGTTCTCAAAGCAGATAGGCTTATTTCCTCCCATGTCAAATGACCAGAGGCATCAAACCGCTTCCTTATCAAATCTGTGTTCAGGCTCTAAGAATAAGAAGAACTCCTGGGACTCCATTTGCTCCTGGGGGGCCAAGCTTAGTTATTTTCATGGCTGCAACCTTGTCTCCCCTCCCCATGGGCCAGTTCAGCCCAGCCCTTCCTGGGTCCTCCTTTGGTCCCTCTGGCCTTGGAGATCTCACAGACTGGATAGATTTAGGGGTCTAGGGAAGCAGCACATATTTGCAGAGTTGGTTTCTATGCTGATCCCTAACATGGAGACGTCTTTTCTTTCTGTTTGCAAAGCAATCTCAGGATAACATCAGGAGTGTCCGGCTGCTGCAGCAAGAGGTTCTGCAGAATGTCTCGGTAATCAGACCTCGGGGACACCACCCTCTGTGCGTCTGGTCTACTGTGTGTGGGTGGGAGTGCAAGGTTTTCTTAGGGGAGGTTGATGAAAGCCCTTCACTTCTTCCCTGGACTGACCTTACACAGGACAGGGCTAGGCTGTGAGCCAGGGAAGTCAGTGTCTGGGGTTACTGCTATGTGGTATGTGTGTGCAGTGGTACTGGGAGATGGAGAGGGTGGAGGCTTGTAAACATCTTTCTCCATTTAGCCAGAGAATTATATATTTCTCTTTTACTTCTGTAGGCCCAATGGGCATCTACTCAGGTTCATATCACCTCTTCCATTTTCATGCTTTTCTTTGTGTCCATTTTCCTGGGTCCTCCTTTGGTCCATCTGGCTTTTGGTATCTCACAGACTGGATAGATTTAGGGGTCTAGGGAAGCAGCACATATTTGCAGAGATGGTTTCTATGCTGACCTCTAACCCAGAGATAACTTTTCTTTCTCTTTGCGAAGTGAGCTCATGACTTAAAATAATACCTAACAAAAGGATTCATTCTTTCTTTCATCACGATCAGGTAGAGTATGTTATCAAGGATGGGTCACCATCTTCTCATCACCCATCTAGTGAGCACAAACCTGCTGAGCCCTGAGCCCTGAGCCCTGAGCCCTGAGCCCTGAAAGATGTGGCACTTCAGGAGCTTGAGGGGGTTAGAGTGCAATTGCTGTGTCCAAAGATATTAGTTTCTCCTCATTTCTTCTGTTCTCAGTCATTTTCCAGCCAACTCTCTATCACCAAGTCCAAGTTCAAGCCCTTTTCAGGGCCCATCACATCCCCATAGCTGTTAAAGAGACCATGTGGCATAGAAGAAAGAGAATATTAACCAGATGGGCAGTCAGGAATCCTGAGAGCTAGGCTGTGTCTGCCACTGACTGACTGTGCGACCTGGGGCAGGTCATTTATCTCCCTGGGTCTTGGTTCCTCCTGTCAAACAAAGATGCTGCTCTCCATGGCCCCTGAAGGCTCCTACAGATCTTAGGTTCATCATCACCTCCTAGAAGATCCTTATCTCTGCTGTGCTTATCTTGCCTTGGGTGGCATGTGGGTTGTTCCTTTAGGGGGTCAGGGTGGCCAGAGGCCTTGGCTCAGCAGTGACCCCGACCTTCCCCAGGATGCTGAGAGCTGTTACCTTGTCCACACCCTGCTGGAGTTCTACTTGAAAACTGTTTTCAAAAACTACCACAATAGAACAGTTGAAGTCAGGACTCTGAAGTCATTCTCTACTCTGGCCAACAACTTTGTTCTCATCGCGTCACAACTGCAACCCAGTGTGAGTAGCACAGGCTCTGGATACTGGCAACTCTGGGTTCAAGTCTAGGTCTGCTTCCAGTCTGCTGGGTGGCCCTCTGCAAAGTCCTCCACTTTCCTGGGCTTCAGTTTGTTATCTGTAAAATGGGGATGACCACTCCTGCCTGGCAGGATTGCTGCGTGAATTAAAGGAGGCAGCCCCTTTCACAAGGTGGGAGTTTGGAATTGGCTACCTTGGAGGTGCAGGATTCAGCCTTGGGCTCTCAGGCTTTTGGGAAAAGTGAGAGGGAAAAGTGAAAGGGAGCTTGCATCTGCTCCTACCTAAAACTTGGCACAACTTCTTTTCCCATGTTATGCAGCAGGAAAATGAGATGTTTTCCATCAGAGACAGTGCACACAGGCGGTTTCTGCTATTCCGGAGAGCATTCAAACAGGTAAGGCCAAGAGCTGAGAGCTTGCCCATCCAGTAGAATAGACTATTCTGAACCATCACATGAGGGCGCCTCAGAGACCCAATGCAGAATGTAATGCAGGGGACGCATCAGCTTTGCCCCAAAGCCCCCTGACTTAGCACAAGCACAGGTATATTTGCAGAAGCATCATAAACTAAGTGGTCTTTTTTCTTCCAGTTTTCAAGTTAAAGTGCTTTTATATTTTCCTACAAGATGATTTTGCTAGAGGAAATTTCTCTGTGTTTTGTGGGTACTTGAGCTGGGCAACTGAAGTCAGAAGAGAGGGAGACACCCCACCCCTACCCCATATTTTCCATGTATTTTCCATGATGCTTAACTGGTCTAGTTGTGAAAAACAATTACGGGAAATTATATTTGCTTTTCCAAAATTATGACAACAAAGAAAAATATTTGCTTTTCCAAAATTATGACAACAAAGAAAACCCAAATATCATTCCCAGCTCCCCTCAGAACATAAATGATTTTGATCACTTTTTATTTGAGGAAGAGATGCATCAGCCTATAAATAAATGGTGAAGAGCAATAACATCTGATGGAGACTGGCCACCTAGGCTCATTTCACCTGTGCAGTGGATTCAGGTGGTGGGACACATCCACCTTATACTGGAGTTTGTGGTTCCTGTTGTTAGGCGTGCCATGTGCCTTTTCCTTGTTCCTTGCCCACTGATACTCACTAGCCTGTTTGTCCTCACCCCTGAAGCAGACAAACACATGTAGATGGAGGAAAAGTGACAAGCAGGTGAGCTCATCAGAGGCCATCCCAAAGGTGACCCATCCCATGGATTGGAGTCAGGTCTATTTTAGCCATGGCGGGTTAGAAGAAAGACTATTCTCATAGCTAACATGGTTGACCTTCAACCCTCTTTTCCCTTTAGTTGGACATAGAAGCAGCTCTGACCAAAGCCCTTGGGGAAGTGGACATTCTTCTGACCTGGATGCAGCAATTCTACAAGCTCTGAATGTCTAGATCAGGACCCCCCTTCCCCCACTGGTTCATTCCCTGTGTCATTTCAAACAGTCTCCCTTCCTATGCTGTTCACTGGACACTTCATACCCTTGGCCATGGGTCCCATTTTTGGCCCAGGATTATTGTCAAAGAAGTCATTCTTTAAGCAGCCCCAGTGACAGTCAGGAAAGGTGCCTCTGGATGCTGTGAAGAGTCTACAAAGAAGATTCCTGTATTTATTACAACTCTATTTAATTAATGTCAGTATTTCAACTGAAGTTCTATTTATTTGTGAGACTGTAAGTTACATGAAGGCAGCAGAATATTGTGTCCCATGCTTCTTTACCCCTCACAATCCTTGCCACAATGTGGGGCAGTGGATGGGTGCTCAGTAAGTACTTAATAAACTGTGGTGGTTTTTTTGGTCTGTCTTTGGATTGTTAAAAAACAGAGAGGGATGATGGCATGTAAAACTGAACTTTAGAGTGTGAAAATCACACTGTCTTCTGATATCTGCAGGGACAGAGCATTGGGGTGGGGGTAAGGTGCATCGGTTTGAAAAGCAAATGATAAAATGTGGATTAAAGTGCCCAGCACAAAGCAGATCCTCACTAAACATTTCATTTCCCACCCACACTCACCAACCCACCCCATCATCCCTTTCCCTTGGTGCCCTCCTTTTTTTTTTGTCCTAGTCATTCTTCCCTAATGTGTCACTTGAGTGTCAAGCTGACCTTGCTGATGGTGACATTGCACTTGGATGTACCATCCAATCTGTGATGACATTCTCTGCTAATAAAAGACAACACAACTCAAGTCTGGCAGCCTTTCTTCTCTATTTCTGGATGAATGCCCAGTGAGACTGTGCAGTATAGCCAGAAGAGGCCTTCTTCCCAGCAGCAAAGCTCGGCATCTAGCCTCAAGCTCTGGCTGAACTTTGTGGTCGACATCAATCTAAAGATATAATGTCTGACTATGACCTTGTTCCAAAAACTTAGACAAATAGTATATGTAGGAGGTGGGATATCTATTCTTCCATGACATAAGTGCTACCCAGGAATTTCTTATTGCTTTCCTTCCCCACATTGTCTGGAACTGCCTAAGAAATGGGCAACATTTGTGAAAGCCAAGAAATGTAATAGCTTTGGATAACTAAAATAGATAAAAGTTAAGGTAAGTGCACAAACATCAGTGTCAGGCTATGGAAGGAAGATAAAGAGATGACAAATACCTTTTTTTTTGAGGAGAGATGCTGAGGTCAGGGCACTTACGTGCATCAAGTGATGGAGACAAAGTAAAGAGAGTTTATGGATATATATGCATATCTCGCTAACAAGCTTGGTTCTGAAATTTAGAATACCTCATCACATCAAGATAAATTGCCTTTAGCATAGAACTTGAGATAAGTAGAGGTTCACTAGAAGTGCTAACTTTTGGATCAGGGCAAAGGTGTTTCTGGGAGTGTTTTTATACTAGACCCCTGCCTAGTCCATGGGGCTGAGGCATGTCCACATAACTCAGAGCAACAGCCTTCTACTTGTGTAAGACCCAAGCATGGGAAGGATGCCCAAGACAATAGCTATGCCTCTGCCCCAGCCTGATGCCATGTGGTCTAGAGTCTGGGCAGCAACAACCCTGTGGTCAAAGACATGGAAGAAATGCTCTGCAAATCCCACAGCCTGTTAGATTGGAAAAGAAGCAAGTGGCATTGGGACAATTGCTCTGCATGCCTACAGCTTACCTGTCAACTACAGGAGGCTGCCAAGGTGTGCAAGAGGACCTGAGGGCAGAGCCATGCTCAGGGCACAGATAGACGGGGATGGGAGTCAAGATGGGGCATGGGAAGTGATGAGGGCTCTAAGAACACACAAAGCAGGTATTGGATATCAGCAGACAGATGAGACTCCTTGGCACCACAGTCTGAGCCTGGGGTCAGGGGACAGCTGGGGAGTTGTCAGGCAGGAACATTGATGTAGTCATCTGAATTACTGTCCTCCATCTTGGCGGCAGGCTGGTGGTAGAGACTCACATATTCACAGCTGCTCTTCAGAGATGAGGCATGGAACCAGGGAGATTCAGACACCTGGGGACAATGAAAGAAGCATCACTGGATCTGGGTAGGGTGATTTTAATATCTCCCCAGGTGGATTTTCATAGCGGGCAATGGAGCACGGGCATGGCTGCTGAGTTCCAGAAGGCAAAGACACAGAGATGGCTCAGCTCCATCAAGTGGAGCAGCCCTGGGGATTTTCAGGGTAGTGCCTCACCCGAGATAACTGGAAAACACTGAGACCTAACGTGGGCAGGAAATGCCTTAAATAAGGCTCAGAGTAAAATCATGTGGCTAAGCATGGGCCTGAAAGAGATCCAGCTGCCAGAGAAGTATCCCCTCGGGGATAAGATGCTGTGACTTATGGAATAAATATGCATCTTCTTAGGTAGTTATTCAGAAATAGAGTGAGTCACCCTCAGCACCTCTGTAAGGGCTCAGAGATGCTGTGATGTGGGGTCGTGACAGTGCATTCAGGAAGGGGATGGGTGGTGAAGGGGATAAGATGGCAGCCCACAGGGCACACTGGTGCTCCCTTTCCCCAGAGGGAAACTTCAGGATCATCCACCTTGAGGATGGTCAGTTCTTAGAGGACAGGACTGTGCCAATGACCCCCACATGGCATAGTTACTATTGCATCCACTGAAGAAGGCCACAAGGGGGACGGTAATGTATTTAAACACAAGCTCTGAGAATTAGACTTCCAGCAGCCTGAATATAGTAGGCATTCAGGAAGCACTCATTGAAAGAAACTTTTATATATTTTGTACTTTACTAAAGAAGGAAGCAGCAGCAGCAGCTTGCTTTGAAAATACGTCTTCCATCAGTCAAGGAAGTAGGAAGTCACAAAACAGAAAAGAAGAAAAAAGAGAAGGTTGAAAAGAAAAGTAACAGTGAGAGCAAAGAAAAATAAGAAACAAAATTAGATGGTTCTGGTGTAAATGTCAGTGAGGATGAAACTCAGTCAAGTAATCAATGAAAGAGCTAAAAAGCACACGTGGGTAGCACTCCTAAAACTTAGATGATGTAAGACCGGTCAAGAAAGGCCTGGATCCCAGAACAGCTCAAGATGTCAACCTGAAGCAAATTAACCAGCACATAACAATAGGAGAAATGATACATGAAGTTGGAGGTGACACAGAGAAAAAAGAGAGATGATGAAGATGAAGTTTCCAGGGTGAGAAGGAAGGCAGTAATATCTGAGCTTCCTTTAGAGGCCAAAGAAGAGGCTGAGGATGGGGAAGAAGACGAGGCTGAGGATGGGGAAGAGGATGAGGCAGAGGGAATCCTCGATGTATGACATGGTTTTTTGTTTTTGTTAAATTAAATGAACTTTGAAAAAAGTGAGCAAACCCTTTGTTAGTTTCTCACACTATCTCTTCTATTATGTTTTAACTAACTTTCTTTGTCTGATAATAGAGATGGTTTTAGATTTGCTTAAAAAAACCCCAAAAATTTATCTTTCACTGCCTGTTATAGTTCATAATTTGAGATTAACTTATTTGGCTTAAGAAATGGAAACGCTCCCCATTATTAAAGGCTATAATAATGAGTCACTAAGCATAGGCACCTTGTTGTAAATTTGTTCCATCAAGTTTTTTGCCCCTAATAGTGGGAATGAGAGTTTCAAGTAAAAAGGCAGGGTCAGCTTGGAACAAAGTGCAGGCTCAGGTGAGGGTCTGTGTGGTCATAGGGCAGTTTTAGAGAAAAGAGCTGCTGGAAAGATGGAGTAGACAGACAGTGTCGCGCCTGTCTGTCCCTCGGACTGGTTGCTGCACCATCCTCTGGAGTCTTGCCTGCTCAACGGTCAGTACATAGGTACTAGGACCGTGTGCACATATTTCTGAAGCAAGCTGCTGCTGCTTCCCTCTTTAGTAAAGTACAAAATATACCGAAGTTCCTTTCAATGAGTACTTACTGAATGCCTACTACGTTCAGGCTGCTGAACACTGCCATGCAGGTGTGAACCTTCTCTAGTGGGAGTGGGGAAGGGCAAGTTGGAGAAGCCGGAGGGGACTGCACAGAACTGCCTCTTGTTGCTGGGTACTACTGTTCCCTTTGTAGCCAGGCCCACGATTGACCAGCTGGGGATTAAATTTCTCAGCCTGCCTGAAGGGAGGGTCACTACATGGTTAAATTTCAGCCTGTAGGATGCAAGTGGAAATGGTGGGAAACGTCAGGGTCATGGGCTTAAGAAGCAGCATTTTCTTCCTCTCTCCTGTAAGCTGGGACGTGCACACGGTCCTGGTGCCTCAGTACTGACCATGGAGCTGGTAAGACTCCAGAGGATGGTGCAGCAACCAGACGGAGGGAATTTCAGTCCCGAGACGACCTCTTGGCTCACCGGCTCAGGCCACCTCTTCCTGTCCCTTTGTCTCTGAGCCTTTACTTGGAGAGGGGGAAGTAGGCTTCCACCGTGTGGGCCCTATCTTTTGGAGTCTGTGCTGCATTAGCTTAGTCTACGTTCGAATTAAAACAGGGATTTTCTTTTCCCAGGCGGCTGCCGAAGATGGCGGAAGTGCAGGTCCTGGTGCCTGATGGTCGAGGCCATCACCTGGAACCCCTGGCGGCCATCATGGCTAACTAGGTACTGCTGGGCCGGAAAGTGGTGGTCGTACGCTGCGAGGGCATCAACATTTCTGGCAATTTCTACAGAAACAAGTTGAAGTACTTGGCTTTCCCCTGCAAGTGGATGAACACCAACCCTTCCCGAGGCCCTTTCCACTTTCCGGCCCCCAGTCGCATCTTCTGGCAGACCGTGCAAGGCTTGCTGCCCCAGGAGACCAAGTGAGGCCAGGCCGCTCCGGACCGCCTCAAGGTGTTTGACGGCGTCCCACCACCCCACGACAAGAAAAAGCGGATGGTGGTTCCTGCTGCCCTCAAGGTCGTGCGTCTGAAGCTCACAAGAAAGTTTGCCTATCTGGGGCGCCTGGCTCACGAGGTTGGCTGGAAGTACCAGGCAATGACAGCCACGCTGGAGGAGAAGAGGAAGGAGAAGGTCAAGATTCACTACCGGAAGAAGAAACAGCTCATGAAGCTGCGGAAACAGGCCGAGAACGTGGAGAAGAAAACTGACACACAGTGGTCAAGACCCACGGACTCCTGGTCTGAGCCCAATAAAGACAGTTAATTCTTCATGCTTGGCCTGGCCTGCCCTTCCTCCATCGTGGCCCTGGAATGTGCGGGACCCAGGGGCAGCAGCAGTCCAGGTGCCACAGGCAGCCTGGGACATAGGAAGCTGGAAGCAAGGAAAGGGGGCTTAGTCACTGCTTTCTGAGGTTACTTGAAAGCACGCGGAGAATTGTGCAGGTGTCATCTATCTATGACCAATAGGAAGAGCAACCAGTTACTATTAGCAAAAGGGAGCCGGAAGACTAATTGGAGGGGCCCTACCTTGTGAGTGGAGCATCTGTTTAACTTTCCACCTGGTCATATAACTCTGCAGCTGTTAGAATGTGCAAGCGCTTGGGGACAACACGAGCTTGCTGTTGTACGATGGGTATTTACAGCAGCATAGACTGGGAAGATGTGCGACCAAGGGGTTACAGGCATTGCCCGTGCTCCTCACCTGTATTTTGTAATCAGAATCAAATAAATTATTTTTAAAGAAAAAAAAAACAGGGATTTTACCACACCCTTTTAAAAAAAACTTTATTCTGGGTTCTGCGTGTTTTGGACACTGTAGGCTGCTTTAGAGAATAAAAAGCTTTCTCATCTCAATTCTTAAACAAAGATGAATGGACAAAGGCTTTCCACCCAACCATCAGTGGCCATGAATGGAAATGCGAGTTTCCGTCCAGTCTAGATTTAAAGATGAATCCTCCTCACTCAATGTGTTGAACCTTGTCTACATCTCTCCCAAGTCTCCTCTAGACCAGGCCTAACCGCCTCCAGTGAAGGGTAAATTACTTCCTCTCACCTTCGAAAGTTTACTAGAAAGTTCTCGCGCACAGGAAGGTGAAACTGTCTAGGTAGCTTCCACCTCCCTAGGACCTCCTAGAAATCTAATCTCCTCCACTAGAAAGCCTTTCACAGAACTGTGGAGCTGCCACCTATCATTCTCTGCTAAGCCAGCGGCATCCAGCACGCACGTATCCCATGACAACTGCTTGGCTAGAAGCCACGGAACCAGGTCTTCCACAGTTCCCGGTATTCAACCTCCTGACACCAAAGACGAAACTAAAACAACTTGTTGGGCTCAGGGCCCAGGAGCTGCTGGGAAACCCGCTCTCCGGATCGCGGGGGCGGCGCGGGAAGCTGCACTCGGGTGCCACCCCAGGGCTGGGGCCGCCCAGTCGGGCCGCGGCTGCCAATCCCAGAAGGAGCAGAGCTTACCTGCAGCGGGGCGGGGGGCAACGGCGCTCCGGGGCCTGGAACGGGGGTCTCTCCCTTGCCTAGGGAACAGCGAGGGCGGGGTGAGGCGGTGGCCGAGGCTCCCGCCCCACTCTCGTGCTACCGCCCCCAGCTCCACCCTGCGGGAAGCCCTGACACTAGGAGCGCGCCCCGAGGCGCCCGGCCTTCCCGGTGCCAGCGCACTCTTTCCGCTTCTCCCCGTGGCCCGCCCGGCCGCTCACCTGCAGCGTCCGCCCCACGAGCGCGCCGCGGGCAAGCGCTGTAGATGTTGTTTTGGGAGCGCGGTCGCGGCGACCCGCGGGTCCTCTGGGAGCTCTCCAGTACGCGCATCATCACGGCCAGTCGGCGGGCCCGCCTGGAGAGGGCTTCCCCGCAAAGTCACAGGAAGAGGGAGGAAAATGGCATCAGAGGCCCGTGCCACCTTCCCCAAACGAAAGGCTGCCTCCTCCCTCGGGCTTGGCAGTGTCTGACCTGGAGATGCTCCAAGCGTGGGGAATGTACGAGGCACCGCCTCGCCCTGCCCTGAAGACCAAAGGGCCCAGGGCGCTGTCCTCCTCAGACCAGTGGCCTCCACTTCCCTACACCCCAGGCTGCTCATCAAAAGCTCTCTGAGTATCCCATGGAAGTTTAAAAGAGGGTTCCGAATGCTCTGGGCTCTTTGGGCAGCTCAGCTCTCCCTCCCCAAGCCCCCAGCCCAGCCACTCACCTTTCCTCCTTTCAACAGCGCTTTTCACCACCAGCCCCAGAAGTGCCAGCAGGAAAAGGCCCAGGATGGTCGAGATCAGAATGTGAAATCCTTGGCCTTCCCTCCCAGACCGTGAGCCATAGTCCAATGTTCTGGGGAGGGAAGGAAAGGTAGAGAGGGAGGAAGAGATTATTAAAGGAGGTAGGTTCAGGGCGTGCTTCTGTGTGGCCAACGTTTTTGGAGATGACTTACAGATTTGTCCTTTTGTTAACAGAATTCACTCCACTCCCCGCTCAAAAAGACTTGCCTATGGAGTCACGAAACTTGAATTCAAATTCATATTATGCCTTTTACTGGTTGTGTGATCTTGAATGAGTCTCCTAATCTCTCTGAGCCTTATCTCTTCGTAAATAGGTATAGTAAAATCTATTTCGCAGAACTGTTATGAGGATGAAATAAGAGTGGATATAAGGAATTTAACGCACCTTCCAATGTTCAGCACGTCAGTTTCTTCACGAGATTATTGCAGATATTGACTGGGCTAGTTCCTTATAATGGTGGGGAAAAGGATGTTTTTCTCATAGTGCTCCTTCTGCCTAGAAGTTCTCCCCTCAATTTTCTCTACATATTGAAATCTTACTTTTCTTAAAAGACGTTGTGTAAGTCCTCTTTTCTTCCTAATTGTGGTAAGCCAGACTGTGTGTGTGTGTGTGTGTGTGTGTGTGTGTGTGTGTGCGCGCGCGCGCGCGCGCGCTTTGGGTTTCCAATTCTGTGGTCATGGCTGTTTCAGGCTTTATCACAGTCAGACTTATGTTAGTAAGATCTGGATATTGCATACTGTCATCTTCTTGTATCTTCAGGACATAGCACAATGCCCGCCACATAGTAGAGAGTAAGAAAATGCTGGTTGGACTTGATGTTTTCCCTACTAATAGGTTAGGAATCAGGAGTCCTGGTTCTATTTGAAACCACTTGGTTCTCATGACCCCAGTTTCTCATACCTATAGAACCCAAATGATTTTGGAGGTCCTGTTTCTCACTAACACCTTTGTCTTTGCTTATGCAAAACCAGTTTTGATTATTGTAGGGGTTGTTTTTTTCTTTGAGTCTACTATAATGCTTCCCCCTAGTGGTATATTGCAGTACTTCCCTGGACTGCACCCCAGCCTTTAGACCAGTGCTGTCCAGGAGACATGTGAGTCACATATGTAATTTTAAATTTCCTAGTAGCCACATTAAAACAGTAAAAGGAAATGACTGAAAGTAATTTTATATTACTAGCTTAATAGTTAAGTTTATTTTTATTCTCATTTAGTTCTTCCCCATCAAAATAGATTTGAATGAATCTGAGTGACAGGAAGAGCTGGGTCTCACTAGTTGCTACAGGATCAATGCTGGGGCATTGACAAGTGTGTTTTTGTTAAAAGAGCTAATGAGTTAATGAGCTATATTCATAGGTGGTATATTTCACAGTGGCCTAGAGACAAAGCCAAGGAGGGTGTCTAATAATGGGCATTGCAGTGGGTTTCAGTGGATCTCCTAATTCCAGCCTACATCTAGATCCTGGACAGTGTTCTCTTACCTCTGCCTGTGCAGCCTGGTGTGGTGGTTGTAGCTGGCTGTCTGAGGCTTGAGCAGCTTCTCCAGAGCTGAGATCTTTGAGGCTGTAGTGGATGGCAGGAAGGTTGGGGGCTCGTCACCTACTACTGAAGATGCTCTGGACACTCGAGGGTGGTGGGTGATTTGGGTGGTGGGGGAGGAGTGGTGGACTGGAGGAACCTTGGTCCTTGGAGCTGGTGTGGTAACTGCAGGAGGTAGCAGGAAAAAAATGATGTTTCTTTTATATACTCTATTCTCCAACAGGATTAGGTCACCACTTCTTTCCACAACATACCCTTCCCTTTTATGCAGACTACTTTTGTTCTTGCAGTCCTCGTGGCCTAAAATCCTTCTTAACATGCTATCCAGGCCTAGTCAATTCCAAGTATATTTGCTTCAAATACCATTTCTTCCAGGAAGCCTTCCCTGACTTCCGAGGTAGAAGAGCTTGCCCCCCTCTGAGCAGAGGGAGAAGCGTTTTTGTAGTTCTATTCCCACTCTGCCTTGTGCTGTATTTGTGTGCTAATCTGTTCTCCCCCATCTCACACCTATCAGTCACAACCTTGGCTACACGATCTGTTCAATTACACTATCCCTCTTGGCTCTCAGTGGGGTTACCTAGTGTAATGTTGTTCAATTAATGTATCCACTTCATCGGCATATGGGATAATATGATGGAAATATTGCATGTCAAAATGCATTTAAAACTGGACAATGATATCAAAATGTAAAGGTATCATTAGTAGGAACATCCTTAATCTTTTAGCTGCAAAATAGAGTTAAAAATCATTAGATGCCAGCAGGTAGAAGACAGCCCTACGGGGAGCACGAGACATGATGATCTCCAGCTGGGAAATGTCTGCCCAGTCTTGGTTTCCGCAGTCATTCATAAAAGAGCTGGATTTTGTGAGTGGAGCACAAACGTCATTGCTTGTGGTGCCACCTGGTGATAGTACGTAAGTTCTGCAGCTAGAACCAGGTGACCTGACTGTCGGACAGGCTTGAAGGATATGGACAGCAGATCTCAGGGAGGTATGTACCCTCTCTAAAGGCAGGGAATACACACCTAAGACTCAGCTCAGCTCTGCCAGCCACTCTATGAACTGAGCATAGACCCCCTCCTCCATTTTCACACTGCCACAGCATCTCACCCACCTCTCCTACCTTCGCTATGATGAACTGACCTCTGGTTACGACTTTGGAAGAACTGGCATATGGAGGCATCTGGAACAAATAGGGCAGATGAAACCATTTTGGAGTCTCAGGCATTGGCTGCTCTTCCCATGATGGCTCGTATTCTATTGGAGGGAAGCAGAATGTGTTGGTGATCTCTAGGAGGAGACTGAGGCTTGGGGAAGGGTCTGTTGGTGTAAACTGAAACTAATTCAGCCAAAGTGGATGACAGTGAGGGGATGAGGGCAGGGTCCACTGAAAGAAGCAGAACAGGAGCTGGGTTGGGGGCTTCCCTGGAGGAAATACTGGTTCCCCTAGTCCAGTCAACATTCCCTGCAAAATCAGCAGAGGTCATTGGGATTCTAGGCTGTTAAATTACTGTTGCATATGTGTGGGGAACTCGGTGGAGGAAAGGAGAAAGGCAGGATTCCAGAGAAATAAAGGATCAGGTCATAGAGTAATAAGATTGGCCTATAAGTGTGGCTGGGTAAATTAGTGTCTTTCCTTTATTTCTCATGGGACAATTACATAGGATAGTTATGTCGCTTTGCTTCCAATTTCCTCCATCTCAGAGCGTCTCCTCAATCTCAAGCCCCCACTCCCCTCATGCCCTGGGTAGGATGGACAATACAAAGAGAGTGCCTATCTTGTTCCTTACGTCCATGTTGGGTAGAAAATTCTGTGGACCATGAAGTTAATTGACTACGAGGTTTCATATGGATCTCAATCATTATGTGGCTTATATGGCAACAGTGTCAGAGTCTAGGGGACTGTTACAGTTAGATGACTGTCCCAGTCTTCCCATTTTCTGGGTAGTCTGAGCCTCCAATCAGCAGAGGAACCTACCACTGTGGACATTCAGGGTGACTTTCTGGGTCTTCCCCCTGTCTGTGTTCCTGCCCGCTCCACAGGCATAGACTCCGCTGTCACTTTCGGTCAGCTGTGTTACCTCCACTAGGAACAGATTCTTGCGTGGGTATTGCTTCAGAGTGACTCGGCCCTTGTATTCCACCTTGATGAAGTTGGTGGTAGATACCACAGTACCACATGTTCCAGATCCAACCATCTCCCGGCACAGATACATCCTCACATGCATTTCAGGAAGTGGGCACTTGATGGTAACTGATCCGCCCAGCTCTCCCTCTACCTTTACTTCTGGGAGGATCCTCAGGGCCCCTGATACTGCAGGGAGAAGAGATTAATGCAGAGGGAGCCTCATCTCTAGCTATATCCCAGCCCCATCCATTTCCCAGCTCCAGCTCTCTCGCCAACCATAGCCCAAGACCCAGCCCAATCTCACATTCATCCCCAGATCTAGCCCTGTCCCCATTATTAGCCTTGCCTCAGCCTATCCTTAGCCACAGCCTTATCCTCATTTCTTTTTTCTTTTTCTTTTCTTTTCTTCTTTCCTTCTTTCTCTCTTTCTTTCTTTCTTTTCCTTCCTTCCTTCCTTCCTTCCTTCCTTCCTTCCTTCCTTCCTTCCTTCCTTCCTTCCTTCCTCTCTCTTTCTTTTCTTTTCCCCTCCTTTCCTCCCTCCTTCCCTCTCTCTCTCTCTCTTTCTTCTCTCTCTCTCTCTCTCTCCCTCCCTCCCTCTTATAGGATCTCACTCTGTCACCCAGGCTGGAGAGCAGTGGTGTGATCATGACTCACTACAGCCTCAACCTCCTGGGCTCAAGCAATCCTCCCAACTCAGCCTCCCAAGTAGCAGGGACTACAGGTGCATGCTGCCATGCCTGGCTAATTTTTGTCTTTTTTGTAGAGATGGGGTTTTCATTATGTTGCCCAAGCTGGTCTCGAACTCATGGCCTCAAGTGATCTGCCTGCCTCGGCCTCCCAAAATGCTGGGATTGAGCCACTGTGCCCGACCCTTATTCTCATTTCTACCCTTAGTCTCAACTTCAGCCTCGTCCCATCCCCAACCCTACCCACAACCTCAGGCCAGCTCTATGTTCACCCCCAATCCTATACCCTAGTGTTACCTTAATTTAACCCTCAACTTTGGCCTCACCACCGAACCCAAACCCATAAGGAGCCAGACACGAAACCCTTGAGATGATAATCAAAAGTATATCTCCCACTCCAAGGAGACATAATATGCCTCAGGTGACCCCAAACAGCATACAGCCCCCATGTGACCTCAGCGTGGTGCTGGCAGCATGGTGCGGTTGTGTTGCAACAGGTTTTCCTTTCCAGTTTGGTTTCGCTCAGCCGCATCCATCCAGCCATTCGTCTGCAGTTCTATTTATTAAATCATTCAACAAGCGTTTATTGAATGTCTTTCCTGTGACAGTAAACCAGCCGGCATCCCTCCCTCAGGAACAAATCATTTAGTGAGTGATACCAATCAATGGCCAGTGAGCAGTGTAATACATCCCATGAGAGAGATCGCACGGGGTTCCCTGGAAGGAGCGAACCAGGGCACCTGATGTAGGCTGTTGCAGGGGGTGGCGTGGTTGGAGGAAGACTTTCTGGAATAAGCGATGTCTGAGTTGTGACCTGAAGGAATGGGTATGGAGGGCAACTGAGAGTGACGATGCTCATCACAGAGGCGGGGGACATAGAAGGGGAATTGAGGGTGTGTGTGCATGTGTGCATAGGTGTGCACACACTGTATGTGTGATGGGGAGGGATAAAAGATGTGGTTCATGAGTCCCTGACATCATAAAGCTTATGCTTTGAGTGAGAGAGGTCAGGTCTAATGCACTTGAGTCAGCTGCAGAAGAGGGTAAGGCCATGCCTGAGTAATTGCCAACTAAGTGGATCCCGTAAGTGTCTGCATATTTCTGGGAAGAAAGTTCATAGGGTAAAGCGTGTGCGTGTGTGGTGAGGTGGGGCTGGAAGGCTGAAGTGGAAGAGAAGAGAGTCTTCCAAACAGCCAGAACAGTCCCCTAAAAGACCAGGATATGAGAGAGAACATAGCATGTCCATGGGCGGAGAGAAGTTTGCAAACGTACTGAGATTTATCCACAGGGCATGCATTAAGAAGAGCACTAGGGAGTTTAGTCAAATGAGAGTCAGGTGAAGCTTAGGAAACAGGTGGGGATTGAGACTTTGGGATAAAGACATGCTGGGCAAAGGGAAGAATTCTGACAATGGTAAAGAGGTAAAAACAATTGTGGGAGCAGAAAAGGGGGTTGGGGAGGGTGGGGAGGGTTAGAGAGGGAGGATGTATGGGAGCATGTTGAGATCTAAAAGTGTAGCTGACATAAACGTGGTAAAGACTACAGAAGAGGGTAAGGCCATGTCTGATTAATAGCCAACTAAGGCAGATGGACCAGCCAAAAACATGAACTCTGACATGGAAACCCTCACATGAAAAACCCAGCACAGCTTTAAACCCACTGGAAATCGAGTCATGAGGTAGCCTCACAACTAGACATTGCAATGGAAAGGTGACCTGTCACAAAGTGTCAATCAACAGACAAAGATACAATCAAAGGGAGGTCTGGAGGAATCACCTTTTGCATCCAGACAGCCCCCACCTATGTGGGAAGCTGAACGCCGAGGGTGGAAGCACATGGAAGTGTTTGAATGAGACTAACCCAGCCAGGAAGGAGGTGTGAATGCCACTTTCCCAAGAGCAAGATGGTACAAAATGGGCAGGGGGAGGATAGCAGAAATGGGGTCATCACTTATGTAGCAACCTCCAGCAGCCTCAGGCTACCCAGGGTTGAGCTTTCGGTAAATCCCTGGCTTGCCTGTTCAGCTCCTTGTGCAGACCCTGGATGGATGAAGTGCAAGAAAAGCTACTGGCTAGGCTGAGCTCTGGTCCACAAGGAAGCAGTAGCTGGTGATGTGAAAATGACCAGACCCCAAGAAAAAGAAACTAGTTCTCCTCAAGTTCATGGTAGCTTCTAACCTATTCCCAAGACTTAGTAAAGCAGATTTTGAAAACAGAGAAAAGACAGATATAAGCTACTGGTTTAGGCATCTAAAGTAGCACAGTGTGCATGAGACTCATCTGAGGAGAATGGCTACAATGCAGACGACCTGATCCTGTGCTTAGGAATGGTGATTACATATATCTGTGGCATGGTCTAGAAATATGTGTCTTTCAACAAGTGTCCCAGGTGCCCTTGCATTTCTGCAATCCTGGGCTATGTAACATTTACAAATGATTCCGGGGAAGAAAAGGAGGAACTGGAGAAGGCTTCAAAAGGAACCAACCTGTTCAATAGTAATATTTTTGAGAGGCTGCTAAGTGACATTAATCTCTAAATTGGTGACTTGATTTTCAGTGGTTATGATAGGGAAGAGGGAGAAATGTGGCTTAAGAATCACTCTCAATATATAAGTGGATGTAAATACATGATTGGAAAATGGGAAAACATTCTCACCATACAAAATAAGGTCAAGGTTCATAGGTCCTTGGTGGCTGGGGAGCTCTGGAGAGGGACTCTGGCACCCACTTAGGGGTGATTTTCCAATGGAAGTGCAAATGAGGACCTAGTCAACTCAAATCAGAGCAGATCTCAGGAAGAGGAGAGTTGGCCTGTGATTTTTATGTTTATCTAAAGGGGCATGGATTTTTTTTAAAAGGATGAGAAACATCCCACTCAGCTTCTTATTTCCAAATACAGTGGCCTGGGTGTGTCCAGGCCTGCAGCCTGTCACAACGAATGAAGTGTCCATCTCCTTTCAAAGGCCAGCCCCTCCACCTGTATCCTGAGTCCATCATTCGCATCTGTTTTAGTTCTTCTTGTCTGCAATGATCCTGTTTCTTTCTCTGGCTATTGGAGAAAAATGGCCTTCTCATCTAGCATTGCCATAGCTTACACACATGTCCTGCTATTGCCCATCTTTTCTTCTTCTTCTTTTTTTAAGACAGGGTCTTTCTCTGTCGCCCAGGCTGGAGTGCAGTGGTGCAATCTTGGCTCACTGCAGTCTCCACTTCCTGGGCTCAATTGAGGCTCCCACTTCAGCCTCCTGAGTAGATGGATGGGATTACAGCACCTGCCACCACACGTGGCTAAATTTTTGGTAGAGATGGGCTTTCACCATGTTGCCCAGGCTGGTCTTGAATCCCAGCTCAAATGATCCATCCACCTTGGCCTCCCAAAGTGTTGGGATTGCAGGCATGAGCCTCCGTGCCTGGCTTTGCCCATCTTTAAAAACTCCCCAGTTGACCTTTGCCTCCCCTTCACCTGCCAACACACTTCTTTATTCTCTTTATCAAACCAGTCATCAAATTTGCTAAATCAGATTCACTTCCATACCTCCCAATTTCTCTTCAATCCACTCCTATCAGAATTTCGTGTCCAGTGTTCCACTGAAACTGCTCTTGTCAAGTCACTGAAATTCTCCTGTCGCCTCTTTGTCTTCATTTCCCCTCATCCTGTCAGCAGCGGTTGACAGAATGGAGCCGGCCCATCTTGAAACACACCCTTGGTGTGGCTTCCCCAGTGCACACCCTCAGTGGTGGCTCCCTGTCAGCCTGCGTTCTTCCTTTCCTTCTCTCCCACCTCTCCGTGCTGGGCTAGCTCAGGGCCTGTGCCTTGCACCTGTTCTTTTCTCTGTCCTCCCTCCCTCTCTGCCCTCACTCGCTCATTGACTCCCATGGCTTTTATGGCTAATGCTATAGATTCCATCAAAACATGATCTCCAGTTTCACCTCTGAGCTCCAGACTTGCCTCTGACGTCTCCACTCGGACCCTACTTGAATGTGTAAGATATATGCCAAACTTAGGACAGCCAAGAAAGAACTGATTTCTCTTCCAAAACCCTCACATACTCTTCCAATGATCCCATCATCCACCCAACTGCTGAAGCCTAGAACTCATCTTCATGTCAAAGAATAAAGAATAAATTTTAAGTGTGTGTGTGTGTGTGCTGGGTCCCAGCATCAAATGTATATATGTATATATGTTTGTATGTATGTATGTGTGTATGTATGTATTATTGGTCAAGGTAAAAAGGTTTGAAAGCTCACACTGCATGACACTGCCTTGCTTTATTAAAGAGCTCTAGAGAGGGCTCCAGGCAAAGTGGCCTACAGTTTGTGCCTCATGTACTAGGCCCTAGGGAGGCCCACCCCAGCATTTGCAGGACCTGGGGTAGGAGTACAAATTAAGGCCCAAATACCGTATATCTGAATATTTTTAAGTTATAAATCAAGTTAATGAACTGTTAAATAAAATTCGCTTTACTTACCTAACTTGACAAATGCACCCTCTTTGGATGTTCACTCTACTCCGTGGCCATGCAGGGAAAACAACTCCAAGCTTCCTGCCCCCAGCCTCTGCCCACCTTCCTTCTCATCCCTTCCTCCTGCCCACAGCACAGGGGTCCTGGTATATACATAGTAGATACCTCAGCTTGCAAGTACAGTCTTTGTCCACCCCCCACCTTCTTCCCAAATAGCCACCTGTGGCCACATTTTATAGGCCAGGGGTCAATCTCAAGAGGAAGACCCAGGATAGAAGCTTGTACCATCATTGAAAGGGGGCCCACAGTCATGTGGACAGGGAATTCTAGTTCTAAAAGAGAGAGTTTGGGTAGGGCATGCTGGCTGTGGCCTGTAATCCCAGCACTTTGGGAGGCTGAGGCAGGCTGATCACTTGAGTCCAGGAGTTTGAGACCAACCTGGGCAACAAGGTGAGACCCTATCTCTATTAAAAATACAAAAATTAGCCAAGAGTGGTGGCATGTGCCTGTAGTCCCAGCTACTCAGGAGGCTGAGGTGGGAGGATCACTTGAGTCTGGGAAGTTGAGGTTACAGTGAGCCGTGATTGCACCACTGCATTCCAGCCTGGGTGACAGGAGTGAGATCCTGTCTCAAAAAAGTGGGGTTGGGTGTGGGCTTGGGGCGTATGCATCTCCCTGGCCTGTGAACTCCTCACCCTGTGGGCATGGGCATGACTGGAGGAGGGTGGGGCCCATAGTGAGATCCCTTTTGGCCCACCTAGAATGGGGGTACTTCTCAGGACAGACTGAAGTCGTGCAATTTGAGGATCCTTCATGCCTTTAGGTCTTCCACTCCCCACCAAATCCCCTCTTCCTCCTCAGGCCTAAGTTTAGTTAACCATCCACCATACCCTCCTATGTCCTACGGCCTCTCACAGTGTTTGATGTTTCATGTAAACTCCATTCCACTGGACTTTTAGAGATTTTCAATCTTCAGCTCAACAAATACCTGCGTTTCTTTCATACTCAAGACATCGCAAAGAAAGCAAACATCAATAGGAAGCCATTTCAACCCACAAGGAACTTGTCACTGAAGAAACCAAATTAAGATGGACACACATTAAACATAATACAAGGCAGCTATTGGGCTCAGAAGAGGGACCTCAGGAATGTCTACAAGAAGGAGGTGAAGTTTGAGATGAACTTTGAAGAACCCATAAAAAGTGAAGGTGGCCAGGTGTGGTGGCTCAAGCCTGTAATCCCAGCACACTGGGAGGTCAAGATGGGTGGATCATCTGAGGTCAGGAGTTCAAGACCAGCCTGGCCAACATGGTGAAACCCCGTCTCTACTAAAAATACAAAATTTAGCCAGGCACGATGGCGCACACCTGTAATCCAGCTACTTGGGAAGCTGAGGCAGGAGAATCGCTTGAACCCAGGAGGCGGAGGTTGCAGTGTGACAAGATCATGCCACTGCACTCCAGCTGGGGCGACAGAGAGAGACTCTGTCTCAAAAAAAAAAAAAAAAAAAGAATGGTGAAGGTGAGAGGAAGGGTGTTCCTGGTCCTGGCAGAAGGCACAGCATGGGCAAGGGCATGGTGGCAGGAGTGTATGGCTTGTGTTCAAGGAGAAGTCCTATTGGCCGGAGGTTAAGAAAGTGTTGGGGAGTGTGGTAGGCTCAGAGTATGAAAGGGGGGTACAGGGAGGAGTGTACATTGACTTCAGTAGGCAGTAGAAGTCATTAGAGGTTCTTGGGAGAGGTAATCCTGTGATTAGAAGTCAAGTTTAGGAAAATTAATCTGGTGCTGCAGGCATCCTGAGTTAGAAGAAGTGGGAAAGATAGTTAAGAGGGGATTGTGTGTTCTTTTCCTGTTCATTTCCTCTGTTACCTTCCTAATGTCAATTGCTGCTGCTTCTTATCCCGGTAGATACGGATCTAGAAACTGCACGATTTGGCCATTGATTGGATCAAGGTCTGAATGAGGATAAATCGGAAGAGGTGGTAATTAGCCATTCTGGCATTTTGTGGCTGATGATCAGAGATACTTCAGACAGGTGAAATAGCTGGTTTGGATGGTGATCAATGAGGAGTTTGAGGTAAGGTTAGGTGGGCTACATTTCAAATCTCAGTGGAATATTGAAGTAGGGGTTGCCCAGGAGACAGCTGTAAATTGAGATATGGAATTCAGGAAATAGATTAGAGCTACTGAATGGATTACAGAGTTTTCATTTAGGGTTGAAAGCTGGAAATTCAGGACTGAAAAAGATCTATAGAAAGAGCATAGAGGTAAGAAGAAAGAAGTATGGAGACACTTGCTTCAAGATCCCATAATAATACGCAATACGTTTAGGAGAGATGACATCTTCAACTCTTAAGAGTTAACACCTGGCTGGGCACAGTGGCTCACACCTGTAATCCCAGAGCTTTGTGAAGCTGAGCCAGGAGGATCACTTAAGGCCAGAAGTTCAAGACCATCCTGGACAACATAGCAAGACCCCCAACTCTACAAAAAAATTAAAAATTAGCTGGGCATGGTGGCATGCACTTGTAGTCCTAGCTACTAGAGAGTCTGGGGTGACAGGATCACTCGAGCCCAGGAGTATGAGACTGCAGTGAGCTGTGATCACACCACTGCACTCCAGCCTGGGTGACAGAGTTAACACCTGACTGAAACAGGAGAGTGTCTGGAGTGGAGAAAGGAGCATTAGCAGAGCCCTGGGAATGAGTGAGGAGGGCATCCAACACCTCACGTGGCCTCCATTCTTGTCCTACCCTAGGTGTTGGTTTGCAACTGAATCCATCCAGAAACATCAGAGCTAGAGCTACCAGGCAACTCTTCTACTTGTGGCCAATTCAAATCTCATTCAGAGGTCTGAAGTGTTTCCCCATAGTACTTACCTGGCAGGAAGTAAAGTGACCAAAGCCAGAGGTCCATTGTTCCTTCTAGAGTGCAAGATCCACCTAAGAGCCCCTAGAGAGGGGGATGGAGACACGCTGCTTACTCAGGAAGCCTTCACAATCTGGAGCTAGAAAGAGATTTCTAGCCCCCACGAGGAACAAAGCTTCACGATGAGGAAATGACAACCTCCCTTGTTTGCTAACTAGTCTTAGGCTAAAAAGAGAGTGCTGACAAACCGCAGAGGAAGTCAGGAGCTGAGAAAACATGTTATGTGGAGTAAGAAAGGGTCACCCCGCTCAAAAGGCATCTAGGAAGTTCCTCCAGACTATTAGCAGCGACCAGGCCTGATATTCCTTTGTCTTGGTGCTTTTTCTTAGCAGGGCCTCCCGTGCTTTCCTTATACTCATTGGTTTCTGAGCTGGGGTCATTTGCTTTCATTTGGCCTTCAGGATAAAAGAGCCTTATCACCAATTTTCCCCACCTGAGAAAGGCTGTATGGGCAGATGCTTGGGCCTGAAGTCAGAAGATGCTGACTGTAGTCCTTACCAGTCACCAGTTAACTCATCTTTACAAACGTTTTTGAGCACCTACTATGTGGGGATACTAACTATGGACTTTGAGCAATCCATTACTTTTCTCTGAGCCTCAATTTCTTCAATCTAGGAAATAAATGAAGCTGGGACTAGATGGTCCCTGGCATTCCCTCCTGCAGAACATAGTTCCTGGGGACTTTACCATAGCTCCACAGCACCTCAGCCATCCCTCACCCTTCATCTCCCCCAACTGTCCCCACAAGGTGCTGCCCTGTAGCAAGGGCTCAGGCCTCTGTCCAGTGACCACCAGGGCAATACAAGAACTGGGCTGTGACAGGTCATCCAGCCACTTTGCCTGAAGTCACGGCAGCCTGGTAGAGCCCTCCTTCAGGACCCCAAGGGCCCAAGGGTAAGGCCCATGACTGATGGAGAGAGATGCTGAGGCCACAGGGCATCTTGGGAAGAGTTTTGGATGCAAGTCAGAAGACCTCAGGTCTTGTCCTGCCTTGGCACTTTCTAGCTTTGGGCAAATTTCCCTGGGCCTCGGTTTTTTCCTTGATAAAGTAGGGATTGCCCCTGCCCTGCCCACCTCACATGGCTTTTCTGAGGCCCAGCAGAACCCACAGGCATGGAAGTGGTTTAAGCAGCCTTCACTGTGAGCTGCGCAGGGGTGTTACTTATAAGGGCATTCCCAGGGCTCTGTTTCTGGAAGTTTCATCCCTGGAGGTCAGTTCCCAGGGCCCAACCTCAGGTGCAAGGACCTCTTGTGCCCCTGGAGGATCCAGGTTATTCTCATACTGTTTCTGGGGAGGGTGTGACTGACAGAGCCGATTCCACAGTGGTCATGTAAGCCACTCCCTGCTCGCCCCCACACAGCAGACTTGTCACATGTTCTCCAAAACAACAACATCCGCGGTGGAAGTTGAATGTGAGGCTCAGAGCAGGTGCAGAGGAAGTGTGTGTGGGGGTGGGCAGCATGCCCTGCCCCATCCCTATCTGAGTCTCCCCTGGCCCAGAGCAGCTGTGGTTGTGATGTCCTCCAGCCCCGAAATGGGCCAAGATGGCAGAGGGCAGCCTCGGGCCTCTGCTTAGTGAGTGCCAGAGCTCCGAGCTGGGATCAGCCCCACTCTGCCCTACTTAGTGGGCTCTTCCCAATGCCCCAGAGCTGTCACACAGCTGGGCTTCACCCTGCACTGGGCTCGAGGCCTGGGGCTGTCTTGGAGAGACAGAGAAGGAGAATATGAGTGAATGGACGTGATGTGTGTGGGGGCAAGAGTGTGTGAGTATGAATATATGTGTGAATGTGTGAGTGTGTGGTGTGTGTTGTATGACTGATGTTTGAGCGTGTGAAGTATGGGTGGTGTGTGACTGAGGTGTGGTGTGTGAGGGTGCAATGTGTGTTGTGTGGTGTGTGTGTGGTGTGTCTATAGTGTGTGTGTAGTGAGAGTGTGAACATGTAGTGGGTGGCTAAGAGTGTGTGCAGTGTATTATGTGTAGCGTGTGTGAATGTTTGATGTGTGGCAGTAAGTGTGATGTGTGTAGTGTGTGAGTGTGCAAATGTATGATGTGTGGCTATGAGTGTGTATGTGCTGTGTAGTGTGTGTGAATGTAGGATGTGTGGCTGTGAGTGTGTGATGTGTGTAGTGTGTGTGTGTGTGAAGATGTGGTGTGTGGCTCTATGTGAGTGTGTCCTGTGGAGTGTGTGAGTGTACAGTATGTGAGTCTGTGAATGTGTGGTATGTGGCTGTGAGTGTGTGATGTGTGTAGTGTGTGTGAATGTGTGGTGTGTGGCTATGAGTGTGTGAATGTGTTATGTGTAGTGTGTCTGTGTGAATGTATGATGTGTGGCGGTGAGTGTGTGATGTGTGGTGTGTGAGTGTGTGAATGTATGATGTGTGGCTTAGTGTGTATGTGTTGTGTAATGTGTGTGAATGTAGGATGTGTGGCTGTGAGTGTGTGATGTGTGTAGTGTGTGTGTGAATGTGTGGTGTGTGGCTGTGAGTGTGTGAGTGTGCCCTGTGCATAGTATGTGCGTGTGTGAGTGTGTGGTATGTGGCTATGAGTGTGCACTGTTTGTAGTGTGTGTGAATGTGTGACGTGTAGCTATGAGTGTGCTGTGTGGAGTGTGTGAGTGTGAATGTGTGGTGTGTGGCTATGAGTGTGTGTGTGTGGTGTGTGGCTAAGTATATGAGTGTGAGTGTGTGGTGTGTGGCTATGAGTATGTGAGTGTTAGTGCTGTGTGCTGTGTGTGAGTGTGAATGTGGTGTGTGGCTGAGTGTGTGAGTGTGTGCCATGTGGAGTGTGTGTGTGAATGTGATACATCAGCAAAAACTTACTAATGTCCCCGTATTTAGGACAAAGATTTTTGGCTCTAGTGTGGCTATGGTAATTATTATGTCATGTATATAGAAGTTTGAATGTGTGGTGTGTGGCTATGAGTGTGTGTGAATGTGTGGTATGTGGCTGTGTGTGTGCTCTGTGGAGTGTGTGTGGTGTGTGACTATGAGTGTGTATGAATGTGTGGTGTGTGGCTATAAGTGTGTGTGTGTTCTGTGGAGTGAGTGTGTGGTGTGTGGTTATGAATGTGTGTAAATGTGTGGTATGTGGCTATGAGTGTGTGTGTGTTCTGTGGAGTGTGTGTGTGTATGTGCTCTGTGGAGCATGTGAGTGTGTGGTGTGTGGTTATGTGTATGTAAATGTGTGGTGTGTGGCTGTGTGTGTGTGCTCTGTGTTGTGTGTGTGGTATGTGGTTATGAGTGTGTGTCAGTGTGTGGTGTGTGGCTATGAGTGTGTGTGTGCACTGTCTAGTGTGTGAGTGTGTGGTGTGTGGTTATGTGTGTGTGTGTGGTGTCTGGTTGAATGTGGTGTGTGGCTATGAGTGTGTGTGTGCTCTGTCTAGTGTGTGTGTGGTGTGTGGTTGTGTGTGTGTGTGTGTGTGGTGTCTGGTTGAATGTATGGTGTGTGGCTATGAGTGTGTGTGTGTCTCTGTCTAGTGTGTGTGTGTGGTGTGTGGTTATGTGTGTGTGTGTGGTGTCTGGTTGAATGTATGTGGTGTGTGGCTATGAGTGTGTGTGTGCTCTGTCTAGTGTGTGAGTGTGTGGTGCGTGGTTATGTGTGTGTGTGTGTGGTGTCTGGTTGTGGTGTGCGGCTATGAGTGTGTGTGTGCTCTGTCTAGTGTGTGTGTGGTGTGTGGCTATGAGTATGTGTGTGCTGTTTAGTGTGTGTGTGGTGTGTGGTTATGCGTGTGTGTGGTGTGTGTCCATAAGTGTGTGTGTGCTCTGTGTAGTGTGTGTGTGGTGTCTGGTTGAGTGTCTGTGTGGTGTGTGAGTATGAGTGTGTGTGTCCTCTGTGGAGTGTGTGTGGTGTG
The DNA here is from genome assembly GCF_008728515.1 of Papio anubis. NCBI lineage: Eukaryota > Metazoa > Chordata > Mammalia > Primates > Cercopithecidae > Papio > Papio anubis. The sequence continues at coordinate 154,777,738 of NC_044976.1, read as the reverse complement.
TGGCTATGAGTGTGTGTGTGTGCACTGCCTAGAGTGTGAGTGTGTGGTGTGTGGTTATGTGTGTCTGTGTGCACTATGTGTCCATGAGTGTGTGTGTGCTCTGTGGAGTGTGTGTGGTGTCTGGTTGAGTGTGTGTGGTGTGTGGCTATGGTGTGTGCTCTGTGGAGCGTGTGTGTGGTATGTGGCTATGAGTGTGTGTGTGCACTGTCTAGTGTGTGGTGTCTGGTTATGTGTGTGTGGTGTGTGTCCATGAGTGTGCTCTGTGGAGTGTGTGTGTGTGGTGTGTGATTATGAGTGTGTGAGTGTGTGGTGTGTGGCTATGAGTGTGTGTGCACTGTCTAGTGTGTGGTGTCTGGTTATGTGTGTGTGGTGTGTGTCCGTGAGTGTGCTCTGTGGAGTGTGTGAGTGTGTGGTGTGTGATTATGAGTGTGTGAGTGTGTGGTGTGTGGCTGTGCTGAGGCTGGGGCCTGCCAGACACGGCGGAAGGTGTGTGGGATGGGAGTGGGGAGGAGCTTTTGCATCATGTGTGGCGGAAGTGAAACCTTGAAAACATCCCGTTAGGTTGTTAAGACTAAGAGTTAGGGTCTGAGGACTGCTGGGCAGGAGCTGAATGTTTGGAGTTTGAGGGGATCAAAACCCCCAGAACCGGGCCTGTTCCATCTACCTACCGCTGTTGCCCTTGGGTCATGGGGGTTGGGGCCCAAGGGAAGACTGACTGCTGGTGAAATTGTGAAGTTTACATTTCTTACATCCTTATTTTCTCCTCTTTTTTTCTTGTCTAAACTCAATTTCTCCTTTCTGACTCACAGGGCTGCCATGGTGCCCTGGCACTCCTACTCCCAGGGGAGCGTCTGCCAGGCTGGAGCACACCATGGGGCAAGGGAGTCAATGGCCCAACACCCTCTAGAGGCCAGAAGGGGTGAACCTGATGGAAAACATTCACAGCCCCCCAACAGCGGGTGGAGGGAATAAATAATGCCTCATTGGAAAGTGTAAGTCCTTGAGGTGTGTTCATTCACTCTCTATGATGACCTTTTAGCTTGGGCTCTGCCATCCTCCCTGTGTTACAGATGGGCTAAGAAGAACATTTCTCGTAAGGCCGTTGTGAGGATCACATGAGGTAAGTGTTACAACGGACTCAACACACAGCCTGCAATGTGGTCAGAGTGCAGTGGAGATCAGCCGCCGCCACTGCGGGGAGGTTGTTGTCATGGGTTCTACTTGGTTATTGCATTTCTCTGCTTTCATCTCCACATGGCTGGGTTAGAAGGGCCATTTCCAGGGCCTTCCCAAACTGAGGGTCTCCATCCTCAGGTGGTCCTCTCCCTGACCCAATGCTGTTCTCTGCAATGACAGATCACAAAAATCTCGTTGTCTGGTGGACTCACCAAGAACAAGCCCCCGCCCCAGGTAGAGGTACCTGACTCAGGCACCCTGTAGTCCTGTCCTTCCGAGCACCAAAGGATCCCAGGCTTGCCTGTCCCAGAGTGAGCCACTCCACAGCAGTAGGGCCTTGGAGGATTTACCTTTACAACAATAAGCCCATTTGTGACTTTTTTTTTTTTTTTTTGGACAGAGTCTCATTTTGTCCCCAGGCTGGAGTGCAGTGGCGCGATCTAGGCTCACTGCAATCTCTGCCTCCCAGGTTCAGGTGATTCTCGTGCCCCAGACTCCCAAGTAGCTCGGATTACAGGCGCCCACCACCACGCCCAGCTAATTTTTGTATTTTTAGTACAGACGGGGTTTCACCATGTTGGCCAGGATGGTCTTGATCTCCCGACCTTGTGATCTGCCTGCCTCGGCCTCCTAAAGTGCTAGTGCTGGGATTGCAGGTGTGAGCCACCGCACCCAGCCATGTGACTTTTTGAAGATAATAAATGGTAGGATTTCGGTGACTAAGATTTCTTTCCTGACTAGGGCCATATTCCTATTGGAGTTCTGAGGTTAAAACCCCAAACATGCTGGACTTTTGGTTCAACTTCAATGTGACATAACAGCAACCACCTGGATTTTAGAATATTCATGTTCCTGTATCTAGGCCAAAGATTTTTGGCTCTAGGGAGAGTGGCTTGGCTGCCCTTTTGAGAATCAGCCTTGGAAGAGAAACTCCAGAGCTGCTTGGCTCCTATACCGATGATCCTCTCTCCGTGCCTGCCTTGCTCCACAGCCTGCTGGGACCTTTGGTCTCAGTCTCACAGCCTGCCTCTCAGCGTGTCCACTGTCCACTTAGACAGGTAGCCTTTTTGAGATGATCTCTTATTTTTTGTTGTGCAGACTCCTTAGGAGAGATAATTATTTTAGGAAAGCTGGGAGGGATGGGGTGGGAAACTACTTGTTTCTCTGCCTGGGGGGCCAGTTTCATAGACCATAGCACAGTCAGTTCCTCTCGCTGCTGTTTAATGTTCTTAGGAGAGATGTTCTGTCTTGAGTTTTGGGAAAGTCTAAATCAGAGATCTATTTTTTAGCTTTACAAACAAAATCAGTTGCTAGAAACGAATTCCTGGCTGGGTGCACTGGCTCACGCCTGTAGTTCCCGTGCTTTGGGAGGCAGAGGCAGAAGGATTGCTTGAGGCCAGGAGTTCCAGACCAGCCTGGGCAACAAACAAGACCCTGTCTCTACAAAAACAAAGCAAAACAAACAAAAAAAAACACAATTCCTAACCACTCTTGGGCCTTAATAATGCCCAGCAGTGGTTGAGCATTAATAATAGTTGGGCCTTAATAATAGTCCTATCTTTACATATTGGACTTTAAAAAATAATAAACATAAAGATAATTCAAGAACTTGGGGAAGATTTCCTTGTCATCAAATGTTTAAATAGTTCCTTGAATGCTCGGGGCCACTGACCATTGCTAATTGGTTTATCATCATCAATCTTGCAGTTTATTGTCACTCCCCTGTACTAAGATGAATCATATCTTCTCCAAACTCATGTCCACCAGAACCTATGAACCAGCTTCCTTATTTAAAAGGGTTTCTCATGCTACACGAGGAGCAGATGGACTTTGGGCTGTATTGACAATATCACTTAGGAATAATATAAGATCGCCTTTGGCTATAGTGACATTTCTTGACCTTTGCTTCAAAGGACTGGGATAGGCTACACGAGCTCAGGACTGGGATAGGCTACACGAGCTCAGGACTGGCTCGCTGGTTATTGGCATTCATACAGAAGTTGCACCTTAATCCTCTACCATAAACATGGCCCTTTGGTGAGTCAGAGAACAGCTTCCTGAAAGGGTAAGACAGTGGTAGGTTCTGACACATCTTGTCATTTTGATCCTCCTGGAACGATTTGCTGTCATTCCAGAAGCTATGCATCCCCATCACAGAAGAGAGAAATAAACATTTCTGATGCCCCCTCTTCTGGCTGGATAGAAGCCCAAGGCTCTGACCCAGGTCAGGGCCTGGGAACTGAGACTGAGTACTGCAGTTAGTGGGGCTGGAGGGGAGACCAAAAGAGGACTGAAGTCTGAGTCCAGGAAAGTGTAGACTTGGGAAGCTCATAGCATCCACAGCATTATGTTTAAGGCCTGGGTAGAGGCAAAGGTTCACATCAGGCAGGATGGCAGACTGGGGAGAACTTTCTTGCAGAGAGAACTCTCCACACACAGAAGCCCTGTGGAAGAGTCTAGGGATGAGATGGGGGAGCTAGCTGCCAACAGACAGCTTGGGCAGTCCTTATAGGATATGACATGGTTTAGCACCAGAACTTAGGAATGATCTTGACAGACAAGGGGGTCCCGGGGTGCCTAAAAGCGGGACCAAAGCAAAAGGCAGCCAGATGCAGTGGCTCATGTATGTGATCCCAGAACTTTGGGAGGCAGAGGTGGGAGGATCAATTGAGCCCATGAATTCAAGACCTGCATTGGCAACATAGCGAAATTCTGTCTCTACAAAAAAAATACAAAAAGTTAGCCAGTGTGGTGGTGGATGCCTGCAGTCCCAGCTACTCTGGAGGCTGAGGTGGGAGGATCACTTGAAACCAGGAGGTAGAGGCTGCAGTGAGCCGTGATTGCACCACTGCACTCCAGCCTGGGCAACAGAGTGCCCTGTCTTAAAAAAGAAAAAGAAAAAGAAAAAGAAAAGAAAGCCATGAAAGGGCTGTCTGGGAGACAGAAGGTATTGGGGACAAATACAGTCTGAGCCTCATTGGTGGCAATCACAGTCTTTAATTATTAATTGTCATATTTCTGATTTGTTAGCAGGTGCCAGCTTGTAGGCTGGTTGAAGTACAGAACTCAGAGGGAAAAAGAAATTAATGTTAGTTTTCTGGAGAGCAGCCCCTCTCTGACACCATCAAACACTTCTTTGTTTCCCTTCAACTTGGAACTCTTCAAACACCAGGGGTTGTGAGGGTTTGGCCATTCTTTTATCTTAGGTCCATGTGAGTGACAGAAATGGTGGGGCCTGGGAAAGATATCCCTCCTTTACATTTTCTCTTCTCCCTCCTCCTCCTTACAGAGGGGCAGGGGCTCTTGTAGAGAGATCCCTGGCCCAGGAGAGAAGACGCCAAATCTAGTTTATCTCACTGGCGGCCTTTGAGAAAAATGCTTCAGGGCCGGGCGCAGTGGTTCATGCCTGTAATCACAGCCCTTTGAGAGGCTAAAGTGGGCGGATCACTTGAGGCCAGGAGTTCGAGACCAGTCTGGTCAACATGGTGAAACCCTGTCTCTTAAAAAAAAAAAAAAAAAAAAAAAAGCCAGGCGTGGTGGCCCACATCTGTAGTCCCAGCTACTTGGGAGACTGAGGCACGAGAATCGCTTGAACCTGGAAGGCAGAGGTTTCAGTGAGCCGAGATTGTGTCACTGCATTCCAGTCTGGGTGACACAGTGAGGCTATGTCTTAAAAAAAAAGAAAAGAAAAAAAGAGGCCAGGCATGGTGGCTAACGGCTGTAATCCCAGCACTCTGGGAGACCGAGGCGGGCAGATCACGAGGTCAGGAGATCGAGACCATCCTGGCTAACACAGTGAAACGCTGTCTCTACTAAAAATATAAAAAATTAGCCAGGCGTGGTGGTGGGTGCCTGTAGTCCCAACTACTTGGAAGGCTGAGGCAGGAGAATGGTGTCAACCCGAGAGGCGGAGGTTGCAGTGAGCTGAGACCGTGCCACTGCACTCTAGCCTGGGCGACAGAGCGAAACTACATCTCAAAAAAAAAAAAAAAAGAAAGAAAGAAAGAAAAATGCTTCACTCTTCCAAACCCTAATTTTCTCATGTGTGAAATGGTAAGAATGTGGGTTTATAATTACCTGTATGTGCGCTCATCATACATGACCCCTGAGGCTTTAGGACTCGAGAAATTTTATGACCTCTCCCAACAGGGGCAGAGGTGAGCACACCTGGTGAAAAGTTAAGACTCAGTGAGTATAAATACGCCAAGAGGAGCTGTGGCTTCTTTCACTGGTGTCCTCAGAAAGGCTGTGAGCGGTGTTGGTGGCATACCTGTCACAGCATCTAGCAGAGCACCTGAATTCTAGTATGTATTCAAATACGTCTTTTGATGGAAGGAAAGAAGAAGAGAGAGAGGACGGGAGGGAGGGATGGAGTGGAGGGAAACTTCCGTTGACATCCCATGATAAGGGTGCAGAGGGGCATTACACGTCTGTCCTTTCTGCAATCAGCTCTCCCACCCCTGTCCCTCTTCCTTCAAGGGACCCGTGAGGACTTCTATTCTACTCCATACCTGAGGTTCTCTCAACAGAAAGAAGTTGCAAGTGGGACCTCCTCATGCCACCCTCATCCCCAATAGGAACAATTAGGCCAGGCTTCGATGTCACTGAGTAGGGGACCAGCACACCTCTGAGGACAGTAAGAAAAACCTAGGCAGGTGTTAGAGCAGGCAATGGGGTCCCCAGGAGCTGAGGGCCCCAGGATCGACATGATTCTGAAGGTGATTGTCATGGGTGCAGGAGGCAGGTGGCGACACCATCTAGGCTTCCTGGGGGCCTTCCTGAGCCTCGGTGGCCATAGTGCTGGACTGGAGCAGGAAGTCTTTGTAGGCCATCTCGGCTTCCTCCTTGGATGACTAAGGCACAAGAGGAGAAGTGTCAGTGTGGGGGGCACTGGCTCAGTGGGTGGAGTCGGGGGAGGGGAAGTACTCAATGTCCTGAATTCATGATCTTGGTCCAAGCAACACAAGCCTGTGGGGCCCACTGTTCTCATCCCAGCCCCCATGTTCACCAAACAGGACGCATTTTGAGAAATGGAAAGTTGCAGCCTCTAAAAATATCTCCTTCTGTCTCACTACCTCCTTCTGACACGTGGAGTGGAACCACCTCTGTTGCCCGGGCCTGTCCCCGGAAGCTGCCCACACAGTCCACGGGCAAGGTGGCCTAGGCTGGGGTCAACCACGGTGGTGTATGTTTTTCTTTCTCTACCAGCCCAGAGAGGTAGCTTTTTGGCACCACAGAGTTAAAGGGGAAGGCTGTCTCCAGGAATAACTTGTTCTAACTTTGCTAAATGCCAGAGATGTTTCAAGAAAAAGTAGATATGATAAAAACAACCACAACAACAAAAACTATCACCTCGGGATTAGAGGCACGAGATGTTATTTTTCAGGGTCCCCTGAGTCCTAGGGAAGATTGCGGGGATGGTATATGGCACCCAAAGGCAGGAGTTGCCTCTACTGGGGCTTCAAGAGAAGTGAGCAGGGGCTTCTAGCCTCAAACTGCCCACAGCGAGCAAATGTCTCCTAGGACCAGGCAAAAAGCTGGTCCTGAGCAAACCCTTAAGGGAGGATGGGTGGCCTAAGGTCTTTGGATCCCCCAACCCAGGAAGAGCATCCATTTAATCACCAGGATTTGGCATTGGAGCTTCCCATCTTTTATGTACCTGCTTTTCTCATCTCCCGGCCTGCCTCCCTCTTGCCATTTTACAGCCTAATCATATAGCTCACCTCCTTCCTGGGTCTTATCCACATCAGCATTCCACCACCAGTAAGATACAGTTCTTCCTCAAAAAGTCCTGAGGACTCCTAAGGACTATTTATACCATCCTCCCTATTTTGGGATCAGCCCCCATATTAAGGTAGTTCTTCCTGAAGTCTAACTGCAGCCCCTCGTGCTGCATTTCCTTGGCACATAGTGGGGCTTCCTTCTTCCTCCTCACCCTTTTTGCCTTCTTGGGTTCTTTGGTCTCCGTGGTGCTCTCAGGGGTGGCAACAAACTCTGTGTGAAGAAAGAGGGTAGGTGAGCCCTTACTAGCCTCCTTTTCCCAACCCAGATGTGGGGCCAATTCTTGCTCTCCCTAGGGGCTGTGCATTCCCTTGAGTGAGGGTCATACCATCTTTTCCTCCGAGGGATGTCTCCTGAGTGATCGAAGAGGCTCCCATGTTGTCATTGGCTCCAAATTCCCTGGAGTTCTCGAAGTCTGACATGCTAATGTCTGTCCTGTAGCTTCTGATTGAAACTCGATCTGTCCAGGAGGAAGAGGAGTTGGTGTAGGGACAGGGGCTGGGACCTAGAAGGCCAGTCTGGGCTGCTTGTCTCTAGGCAGATCCACTGTAGCCCTGCAGGACAGCTGAGGTGGTGCACCTCTGACTATGACCCAGGGGGATGGAAATGATCCAAGTCTCCTCCCCAGTCCCTTTTCCTGGGTAATCAGGATTTGGTAATCCCTGATCTTTGTTTGTCACTCTGGGATCTTTCAATGAACAATATCTCCTTTGGTCCTCACATCAGTTCTGTGAGGTAGTGATTATCATCCTTGTCTTGAGCCATGAGGAAACTGAGGCATAGCATAAGGATGGCCCAATGTCACACAGCTCATTAGTTATCCAATTAGTCCAAGCCCAGGGTCTCCTGAAACCCAGTCTTCTCTTCCTGGCAGCCCTGCCTCTGAACCTAGACCCTGGGTAATTGCAGATGATTTTCCAGAGTTAGTATTTGGACAGCAGCTCCGAATTTAAGTTTCGAGTATGTGTGGGTTTATCCTTCCCCATCCTGCTTTCTCAGGATCCTTTGTTTTAGCCCGTGAAAAAGGAGAGACAATGGCAGCTTCCTCTATGGGTAGATGATTCAGGACTGAGGGCTCGGGTTGGAGGTGGAGGCAGGGAGTATCCCAGGGACTCACCGACGTTCTTCCTGTGCCGGGCTCTGGCCACCCCCACAACCACGGCTCCCAGTGCCAGCACCAGGCCCAGGGGCACCAGAGTGGAGACCAGCGCTTTGGAGCTCCCACCTTGTTCCTCAGAGCTGGAAGAAGGCTTAAGTTAGTTCATCCCTGGAAAGGAGATCTGGGGGCCCGAGGATGTGCTGCCAGGGTTGACTCGGCTACTTTGTCCTCCCAGGTTAGCCACCCCATCCTGCTGATGCAGCTCCCTAGCTCTGTTCTTCTAAGAAGCCTTCCCAGACTGGCAAAGGCAAGCACTGGGCCTTGTTGCATCCCAGGCCCGGAAGACTGAACTGACTTGTAAACACCTCCCCAGCCGTGGAAGAAGGGCAGAGGGTACCATGGGACCCTCCCACTTATTGTATAAGCAAGGTAGTAAGGGCTGCCCCAGTGCTCAAGAGACAGACAGGCTTTCCTCCTTGGACCTGGTGGCCCAGCCTCAGGTGCCCAGCTCTGGGGTGTTCTCCGAGTGGGGAGCCTTGAATCCTTTTCCTCACCTGCTGGAATCCACAGATGCTCTGCTCCCACCAGCTTGATCTCCCGTATCTGCCACGACCTTTTCCTCTGCAAAAAGCCTAGGATTCTGAATGGCTTTGTTCTCAATCTCCCGGACACCAGAGTCTAGCACCTTCTCATCAGGAGCAGCGTCTGCCTTCGCTGGGCTGACATCGCGGGACCCTGCCGCAGGGAAGAGTGGGGCCTGGGTTGTAGTTTTTTCTCTATGCTCTTACTCCTCGAGGTGAAGGAGTCTGGGGAGACTTCATGAGGAATCACAGGGTCAGGGTTCAAGCTCAAGGCTGTTGGGGTAGGACCCAGGATGGCATTAGAAACAGAGCTGTGATGGCCTTCTTCAGCTGTCACAGATGATCTCTGCCCCATTACTACCAAACGTATGGTGGGGACCTTCAAGCCTTCGTGTCATAGATCAGCTGTGCATAAAGGCTGACCTATCATTAAGGCTGACCCATCACTTAGGCTGGGGAGATTTTCAAGGCTCTGAGACGCTGGCCCCAGGCTTCCCGACTGCCCAACTGGGTGCGATAGTGCTGCCCCCTGGAGGTAGCCTGGCAAAGGGCCCCTCAGTGAGTCCCAACGGCAGGGTCCAGACACAATAGGATTTCTTGAGGGACTACGAAATACCCTTATTAGGGCTGAAACATTTCATGTGAAATTTTAAAAGAGGACTTGCAATGCAAATTTACTAGATGTTTCCTAATTTTCTTGATCAGACCTTGTAAACGAAGGTACCCGGCCCTCTTTTGAGGGCAAGCTTTGGCAGGGGGAAGGGAGATGAACATATTGTATATGACAGTGATGTATGCATATTATTCTTCTATACAGAGAAGAATATTTCCAGATAGAGAAGAGACTTCAATCTTGGTTGAGGTGGCAACTATGGGACTTGTCTTTTTTTTTTTTTTTGAAATGGAATCTAGCTCTGTTGTCCAGGCTAGAGTGCGGTGGCACCATCTCATTCACTGCAACCCCTACTTCCTGGGTTCAAGCAATTCTCATGCCTCAGCTACCCAGATAGCTGGGATTACACCACCATGCTCAGCTAATTTTTGTATTTTTAGTTGAGACGAGTTTTCTCCATGTTGGCCAGGCTGGTGTTGAACTCCTGGCCTCAAGTGATCTGCCTACCTTGGCCTCCCAAAGTGCTGGGATTACAGGTGTGAGCCACCACATTCAGCTGGGAGTTGTCTTAATGCCGAGGTTAAATTGCAAACCCACTATTTTTATTTAGTTGGTATGTTTATTTGAGATGTCCCTTTTGAAAGGCTTAATGAGGCTATACAGGACCTAAATGTCCCCTCCCTTCCCCCCCTCCACTTTCAGCCTTTTACAGCCAAACATACGGGCCAGCACTGATTGAGAAGCTCTTAGGCAGGGGCCTTCAGGAAGTCCTGCCTCTGGGTCTGAGGGGTGCAGGCCCTGCCCTTGGAGACTCACCTGCTACCTTCTTCTCTTCAACTGCCACATAGACAGCTGCAGTCTCTCCATAGAAGTGGCCCTGCTTCACTCCACACCAGTACCAGCCCTCGTCTGCCCTGGTCACTGGGTTCAGGGTCAGGGAGACAAGCCGGCTGTTCTCGTCACAGTTCACGAAGGCCTCGCTGGGGCCTTCGTCTTGGCTGGGCAGGGTCTGGCAGCCTGTGTTACTCCACTTGCACCAGTATTTCTCATACGAGGAGAATTTGCATGGGAAGTGGCAGGGGATGTTGAGAGTCTCTCCCAGCACAGCCGTGACATTCCCTGGTACCTTGAGGTTTGGTTCTCCTGGAGGAGGGAGGGAGGTAGAAATAAGCACAGAAGTTGGTACTTGGAGATGCTGCAGGAAAGTGACTCTGGTGTCACTGCCCACATGTCATATATATGTATGTATGTATGTATCTCAACCTTTTTCCTTTTTTTTTTTTTTGAGACAGGGTCTCTTTCTGTCACCCAGGCTGGAGGGTAGTGGTGCAATCATAGCTCACTGCAGCCTCCGTCTCCTGGGCTCAAGCGATCTTCCTGTCTTGGCCTTCCAAGGTGCTGGGATTACAGGCATGCACCACCATGCTCAGTCTACATTTCCTCTTCGTATAGCATTAGAAATAAGTATGTTATTCTGACTACGTAAGAAATGTAATTGTGTGCCTAGGTAATAATTATTATTGATGAGCACCATGATCAATCCAGAGTCTACCATAACCCATAGATCTTTGCACATGGACTTCAGTTTGCTTTCCTCACTCTTCCTTCTCTTCTAGACTCCATACAAAGAGGTATCTGCAATCCTCAACTTCAGCTGATGCCTGCACACTGCGAAAGAGGCCCATGTTCTTGATAGTAGGAGGTACCATGTATGGTAATTCAGAGTGTAGGGTGGGTGTTACAGATATGAAAATGTGACCTCTGAATAGGTGGGCTCCCTCCTGAGGTCTGGCCCATCAGGGTGGAGGTGGGTGAAAAAGGAGGAAGAGTGGCTGGGGATGCTGCTGCTGGCTGGAGAGGTCTTAGAGCTTTCTCCCTTCCTGTTCAACTCTTACCTTCGATAATCTTGAGCTCCACGGTGGTCCTCCAGCGAGTATCGCCGTTGGTCAGACACCAGTAGAAGCCGGCGTCCTGGGTGGTGAGCTGGTTGAGGATGACAGTGAAGGTGCCATTGCCTGGCTCCTGGAGCAGGGAGAGGCGGCCCTCATACTGCTCCTGAACCAGCCCCTGGCTCTCCACCAGCAGGGGGCAGCGGCCATTCTGGGCCCCTTCCCAGAGACACCAGTACTTGAGGCTTTTGCTTTCCTTAGGGTTGTAGGGGCAGAGCACCGCCACAGAGCCTCCTGCCACCCCCTTCACCACAGTAGGGCTGCGGGGAATCGTGGACTCTGAAAGCACAGACAGAGATGGGATGGGAGGATGGCCACGCAGGAAGAATCTTGTGTGGCCTGAGAAGCCTTCTTCCTGGGATCTCAGCCAGGATAGGGAGTGAAGTTTACATGCATCACCTTACCCTCCTCAGAAAATGAAAAGGAACTTTCCTAATGTCACAGAGCCTGCAGCTGGAGCCACCAGGGCCAGACTCCGGGGACATGGAGTCTCCCCGTCAACCTGGGCATGTTGTTCTTTTCCTCCACATTATTCTGAGCAGAGAATGGAAGGAGTTGAAGGAGAGATTATCAGCTCTTCTTCTTTGGCTTCTTACAAACTCTCCCTCTGTATAAGGTTTTGTCTGTTTTATACACTAACAAGGGTATTCCACAAAAGTGGCCAAATGGGATTATGTCCAAATCAAGAAAATATATTTAGAAAGGTATTATGTAAAATATAAAGTATGTAGCAAAGGTGAGCTTAATTGTTGGGGCCCCAAGGAGCATCTCAAAGACGATAGCCATTGTCCAGGCAGCTAAAGCCGAGGTCCAGAGAGAACCAGGTGACCAAAGATGCAGGGGGTCCTGGTGAGGACCCTAAGCTGGACATGAACATGGCGTGCAGGGAACATAAGCCCCTTTAAAAAAAAAAAAGTCACAAGCACAGATACTTGGAACTGCAAGTATGGGTTTGCTGCTTCTCGCGAGGGCAACTCTATGCAGGGTGCTCTGGGGTGAGATGGAGCTGGGATTTAATTCTTTCACTATGCTGATGGCTCACTAGAGTAGGGCTGAGTGGGCCAGATGGTGCTGAAATTCACAAATAACCCTACAAAATGTGGGAGTGAAACATTTAGAAGCTGGGGCACTCCTGGGAACGCATTGATACCAAGATTAGCCAATCCTTTTTCCATCTGAATGTGAGGGATGAGGCACCCCTCTTGTTCAGGGGTCAGGGGAGGGGACAGAGGACCCCTGCAGAGCCTGCCACAGCCCTGAAACACAGTCTGTAAGTCCTGCCTCAATCAAGAGCTTTACTCACCTCTTACTTGTTAAGCAGGGACAGCCATCAAAAGGACTTTAATAACAGAAGAGTAATTAGGAGCTGCCACCAGGCAGAGGCTGCTTTTTCTGGCTGTCCTGTGCAGCAGCCCACACAGCCTCCACTTTGGGGCTGGTCAGTGAGTGGATGCTATTGGCTGATTGATGACTATTGATAAATAGACTCAGAGGGAGCTGAGCTTGGCTCTCACCTGCAAGACTGCCCCACCTCCTCCCTCTCCTTGTCTAGGGTCTTACCCTCATTGACGAAGAGTTGCCAGGCCTGGATGGGCCAGCCTTCCTGTAGCTGACCATCCGAGTGAGCTCCACACAGGTAGCGCCCTTCATCCTCCTTCCTCAGGCCCGTGATCACCACACTGAATGAGCCATCCTTGTCCTGGGGGTTGAGCAGGATCCTGCCCTCAAAGGCTGAGTCCCTCTTGCCCAGTGTGTTGATGACCACGTCACAGGTTTCCCTACTGTTCACTCGGCACAGAAATTTGGCCACATTTGCCACCTCAAGGCCCAGGGCACAGTGGAAGGTCACTGAGCCCCTCAGGTCTTCATAAACCAGTTCGGGCTCGGGCTCTAGCACTTGGAGGTCAGCATTCTTCTCATCATGATTGGAACCATCCCCGGCCTGGCAGAGATACAGTCCATGATCGCTGAGCCTGAGTCGGTTGATGACAACGGTGAAAATTAACTGGCCAGTACCTGGAATACGAAGGCGTATTCTGTCCTTATAGTTGGGATTCACATAATTTCTGGAGTCAATGACCAGCACAGAGGTCTGGCCTATCTTCTTGTACAAGGCCTTCGTCTTCGGAGCATTCTCAGTCTTGAAAGGGCATTTGATGGTCACCGTTCTGCCCACGTCCACTGTGTAGACTTCAGTGTCATTTGGGAGCTCAGGACCTGCAGGATGAGGGGTGCAGGGTAGGGGGTGGGCAAACTGTGATTCTACTTTCTTGCAACATAGGACTATTTGCTATTCCTAATTAGGGTGTGGGTGGACTTATAACCTGGAATGCCCTCCTTCCCAGAGGAACTCTGTCAGAATATGTCTTCCAAGGCCCAGCTTGACAGCCGTCTCCTCCATGAAACCTTCCCCAAGCTGACACTAATCTCTCCCTGCCCTATGCTTTCTTGATACATCTGCATCGCTTATTACATCCAATCTGGTGTATGGTTAATTATGTTCTCCATGGACTGGAAGTACCTTGAAGGCAGGAGCATGTTTTTCTCATGTTTGACCCCTCTGCTGTGACAAGCACAATGCCTCTGCATAGTAGGTAGCCAAATTAATGTGTGTTGAAATGAACAGAACGAATGTAAACGCAGGGTGATGGATTTCAATGCATACAATAGAAGTTTCTAAAAACTACAACAGTGTAAATGTGAAATGGGCTGTCTTGAGGAGCAGTGAGTTTCTGCTAAAGTGCTTAATCAGAGGCTGCATACCCACCATCGGCAAGTTCTTCTAAGCATCTGGACAGGGTAAACTCTAAGCCCTCTTCACCTCTTAAGATTCTGTGGTTTTGAATCTCCATCCCCACCTGAATGACCTCCTCATTTAGTCCACAGACAATAGTATGCATATTCCAAAGGAGCAGAACATGTCTTTGGGAGTCCCCCTGAATTTCTTTCCTCTGTAAGACCTCTCTTTTGAGTTGTCCTTGACTATCTAAAATGGCCTCATTGTTAAACCCTTGTCAGAAAGAGCTTTTCTTTTTTTCTCTTTCTCCAACTAGAATAGGCTTGTTAGCAACCCATCCTTTCAGGATCTTGGTCTTTGGTCAAGAACTAATAATCTAGTTTATCCTGATAATACTGAAAGACTAAGGGTTCCTGGGTTAAAAAATATATATATACATTTTACAAGAAGCCTTTTGGCAGCCCAAACCATGATGGAAAGGTGCATTAATGATAGGAATTTAAGGATCCCTGTAAATCTCTCCCTGCCTTTTCTATCTCCTTAGCCTGATGTCAGATTTCCCTTTCTACCTGTAGCAAACACGAGAAAACTTGTCCTCCTGATACCCTTCTAAGCTGGGGTCTCCAGAAAGTCCAAAATGTTATAGGCCACCAAGTCCTAGAAGGGTTCACTTATCACCCCCAAGTAGGCCCTATCTGTCTCCTCCTCCTGTTCTAAGAAGTCTTTGCCTGGGGAGAGGGGAGCCTTCTGACCCCCGGCCGGGCTACGCATCCTTGTCAGGAAGTTCCTCCTCCAGCCCTCCATGCACCTTAGAGAATTCCCTCTAACATTCCCCCAGAAACCCAAGGAGCCTGGATCCTTACCCTGGCTGACCTCCAGGCTGACATCAAACGACAGGCCTCGGCTGTTGATGCCCAGGCCACACTTGTAGTGCCCGGAGTCATCCCGGCTCAGCTGGGCAATGTTCACCACAAATGTGCCGTTCTCCGGGAAGTTGGTCAGGTTAGCCCTGCCTGCATAGTTGCTGGAGACGTAGCCCTCTGAGGAGACGAGGGTTATGCAGCGGCCACTGGCTCCCTTCCGGCACCAGTACTTCCGGGTGTGCCGGTTGACAGAGGTGGGTGGGTAGTAGCACTTGATGGACACTGAGTTACCTTCCACACTACTCACCTCCTGGGGACCAAATATGGGACTCTTCGTGGAGATGGCTGTGAGTACAGAAGAGAGAGGTTTTCTGAGGCCCTTGGGAGGTACAGCCTGTTCCAGATAATCCACTATGAGGAGATGTGGTTTTCTACCTGACACATAGGTCCTCTGTTGATAATTTATCGTATATTACAGCTGGAAAATTGCTGAGATTAAATAAAGTGACTGTTTTAATCATGATTAAATTCTAATTGTAATTCATTAATGATAACCATTTCAAGGACAAGAGAATGACAAATTTATGATATTCCTTGTTTTTTATTTTATATATATATATTTTTTGAGACAAAGTCTCACTCTGTTGCCCAAGCTGGTATGCAGTGGCACGATCTTGGCTCAGTGCAACCTCCACTTCCCAGGTTCAAGTGATTCTCATGCCTCAGCCTCCTGAGTAGCTGGGACTACAGGGACATGCTGGCAAATTTTGATTTCTATTTAGTAGAGACAAGGTTTCTCCATGTTGGCCAGGCTGGTCTTGAACTACTGACCTCAAGCAGTCCACCCGCTTCAGCCTGCCAAAGTGCTGGCATTACAGCGGTGAGCCAGCATCCAGCCATCCTTTGTTTTTTCAAACAATAACACCACTTTCGTAAGGTGTTACAAGTTTGCACTTGCCATGTGTTATTTCCTTATATTTCTAAAAACACTTTGTAGATGATTTTCTTGTCTTTTTTTTCCCCAGATAAAAATATTGAGAGCCAGGAAGGATAAGTGATTTCCCTCAGATTTCACAGCGGGTTATAGAGATGCTTGGTTGAAGTTAAGGTCTTTGTTATTCTCAAATAAGATCTTTCACAGACCCCTGGCCTTGAGATTAGGAAGTGCCATTCCTGTCCCTGATTTCCAACGCTCACAGACAGGGTCTCTGTATGACTCTTCCTCAAGGGAGTGCCAACTTTGAGAGGGACATCCCTGGGGATGAGTCTGATTTTAGTGTCCCCAGGGAGGTGAACCCTGGAGTCGGGCAGGCTGGAGGGGTAGGGACCTGGCAGACATACCTGGGAAGACCGCCAGCAGGCAGGTGAGCACGAAGAGCAGCATTGCTGGTGTGTCCTGAGCACCGCACCACTCAGGCCGACTTCTCGTGTGCAATGCTGAAAACAATAATCACAAGGAGATGAAGCTCCCCTTGTCTTCCAAGACTGTTGACCTTAGAGTTTCTGTGACATCTGTTTGACTTTGTATCTCCAGCAATTGACATAAATCCTGTTGAATGAATCAGTGCCTCCACCTTTTCTATAACAACTCGAAGTCTTATCATCCTTCAACACTTACATTTCCTTAATAGCTATAAGTAGCTTTTGTCGTCTCAACTAAGCTGCAAGCTCCTTTGGGATAGAGATATTGTGTCATTTGTTCTGTTTCCCTGCCCATGAGACACAGTCCCAGGCACGCTGTAAGATCTCAGGAACAGCTTGCTGGGTGATTGGTTCCTACCAATACGTGGCCCCATCTTTCTGTTTCAGCTGCCCTCCCTACATTCCTGACATTCCTGGGAGGTGAAGCAGGCTGACATATTTCACGGTGTGTTCAGATGAGGAAACTGAGACCCACAGAGGAGCTGTCATGGTTATTAAGGCTGTAAATGTAATTATGATGGTCCTAACCCCACTGATTGCTCCCTCATTCTGTCTCAGGCACTGTGTTGAATAATTTATGTGTATTATCTCATATGGACTTAATATCAACCCTATAAGGTTAGTATTCTTATTCACATTCACATGGGAGGAAATGAAGGCTTAAAGGTTAAGTAGCTTGCTCAAGGGCACACAGAGGTTAAGTGTGTGGGGGTACACAGAATGGGGGTGGGGAATATTTAGGTCCATCTTTGTCTGACTGCAAAGTCCATGTGCTTAACCTCTCCACTGCTGTATGGCACCCCAAATACAAGAGCATGCTTTTACCTTATGCTTATCTGTGTTATTTGTAGAGACCCTGTTGCTTATGAAAGCACTATCATTTACATTATTTCATTTGAGCTTTGTATGTTCCCTTGAAATAAGACAGAGAGGTATAATCACAACCATTTTATGGATAAAACATTGAGATCTTGCGATGTTGAATGATAGGCTTACGTTTTCCCAGCAACTTGGTTATGGAATTGGGGTTTAAAAACTTAGGTGGTAGGGTCTTTGTAATCCTGCCTGGTAAGACCTGGCAGACAAAGATGAAGAATCAAAGATAAGACCACTCAGATGGAGCAGCCCATGTGGACTTTGTCACCACTGTGGACAAAGCCCAGGGCTGAGGAGAGCTGAGGAGAGCTGAGGGTCCCAGGGGCCTGCCTGACAGCAGCTGTCATCAAGGCCCCAACTACAGCGTAGAGGAGGAGAGAGGAGTTCCCACTTTCCCAGAGTTTGACAGACTTTAAACTTTGGAGTTATCTTGACAAAGAGAGTGTTAAATGATCGTAAGTTTGGGCAGTAATGAGTGCCATAAAGATAAGGATGCTGGAAGCAGGAGGAAGCTGGGCATTATCTCCCAGACCTCCCTCACCACCCTGGCCCCTGCTCCTGCTCCCAGACTCCCTTCAGCTTGAGCCAAAGGCAATAGAGTTGTTTATCTTGGTTATTTCTTTGTTGCAGGGGAATTTCCCAGCAAGGAACCTTTTATTTCCTTGTGAATATAAAGGTATTTTGTTTCTACAGTTCTTTGGAAGAGTAAGGGGAGGGAGTGGGAACAGATATGGGTGTCAGATGGCAACGTCGAGGCTCTCTTGAGTCCGGTTAATTGCCCCAGACCTTTCTTACTAGGTCAATGATTAATCCCTGGAGTGGGGCCTTAGCCAAATACCAGTCAGCTCCAACGTGAAAGCAATCAGGGGACGTTGGCTGGGGTGTCATCACCTGCGTAAGCACTGCAAGCTGCCATGGGAGATGCTCCCAGGTGGGAGAAGCTTTCAGGAGGCCAGGAAGTCTCGGCAACAGTTGGGATGGGCTGGCTGCAAAGACCTGAGAGATCTACCATTTGCTACTTGTGCTGGCACAGGGTGGGTGCTGGCATAGGTGGAAGGACAAAATGCTGCCTGCTTTTAAGAACCCACACCAGCAGCAGTTGTCCTTGCTTCTTGTTCCTGTCCTCACCTCTAGATAAGCAACTGCCTAATATTTGTGGGAGACAGGAGCGGTCTTCCTATAAGCTGAGCAGCCCTCTTCTGGACTTGGCCTGGGTTGCAGAGAGTCAGATGCCAGCTTCTCCAAGGTGAAGACCCTGACCGCTGTCCCAGACTTCTCATTTTGTGACATGTTTGGGTGACTGTGCATGTTCGTGTGGAGAGGGGACATGTGCGTGCACCCATTACCCTCTGCATGGTCTCAAGCCAGGGATGAGAGCATCAGGCATGCACAGGCAGGTCAGGCAGATGGCAACATCGGCGGGATGCACACAGTCCAGTCCTAGACGGGATGATTGGCAGGAGAGGATACCCCTGCTCGGAACAGGAGCTCTTCTTTGCCCAAAGCTAAAACTTGAAGCACAATTTCTCTAGTAACAGTTGGAAGGATCCCAAGCTTTCAGAATCATTAGAGACCCCTTCCTCTCAAAACCAGAGACTTTCTTCCAAACCTGGGGGATTCAAATCTCAGGGAGACCCACCCCACTGGGTGGCTGGGGCTGGATTTAAAGGATTTGCTTAAGGAAGGAAGAAAAAGAACATAATGTTGGGCACTCGCTATGTGCCAAATGCTTTGCTAGGTTCTTTTCTTGTATGACTTCATCCATCAGCACAACAACCCAAGAAGCAGATGTTGTTATCCTCATGACACAGGTCAGAAATCTAAGGGTTGTAGGGATTCTTGACCCCAAGACTCACAGCAGAATCCGAATTTGAGGTCACTACCCCCATTATCACGCTTTAAATGAGCAGAGGGGCCTTCTTTATTGAGTTTTATGTATATGACATTATATCATGCATGAGGGCACGTTTTCTGGTCCTTAAACTAGCAGTTGTTTTTTCACTGCTGAGGCTAGGATGTGCTAGATCATTTTCAGTTTACTAAGTTAGTGTCCCAACATATTTGTAATATATGGCCCCACAATTGTGGATTGGGGCAGGAGTGTAAGCTGTGCTGAAGAATAGTTTTTCTTTTTATAAAATGTATTTAACAAGCTCCTATTCGGTTAAAGTGACTGCACGTCAGCTCTCATTGTGTGGAGTCCAAACCTTTGTCCATCTAATCTCAGGTTTCCCTCTTTTTCAGAGGAAGAAAGGTCTCCTGGACTTGATATGAGGGTAGAAGTCTGCTTGCTGGGCATCGTTTGAAGATAGAGAGTGAGCTACTTAGGTTGGACCCATGTGGATAAGAGAGGAGACAAGCACTATGGGCTAGGCTAGAAGAACGTACACTGAGTCCTTTCCAGGTGCTTTACATGTGTTAATGTGTTTCATTTTTACAGCCACCCTAGGCGATAGGACAAAATGGGCAACCCCATTTCATGAGTGAGATAATTGAGGCACAGAGAGGTGAGATATTTGCCCAAGGTTGCACAGTTGGTAAGTGACTTAGATGGGATTCTGGATCAAGAGCATAGGCCCTTAGCCACTCTGCTCTACCTCTGAGGGTCTTGCTGTTGAGAGGAAGCAGTGGGAGAGGAAGGAGCAGGATATCCAATCTTAGAGAAGAGAATTTGTTCAGTTCTTTCCTCTCTGCCTTTCACAGAAAAGGCAGTGCTTATAAAGAGATACCTGGGGCCGGGCGTGGTGGCTCACGCCTGTAATCCCAGCACTTTGGGAGGCCGAGGTAGGGGGATCACGAGGTCAGGAGTTCAAGACCAGCCTGGCCAACATGGTAAAACCCTGTCTCTACTAAAAGTGTAAAAATTAGCTGGGTGTGGTGGCACGGGTCTGTAATCCCAGCTACTCAGGAGGCTGAGGCAGGAGAATCGCTTGAACCCAGGAGGTGGAGGCTGCAGTGAGCTGAGATCATGCCGCTGCATTCCAGCCTGGGTGACAGAGCAAGACTCCAAAAAATTAAAAAATGAAGAGACACCTGGACCCAGGGGTAGGTGCCAACAGAGAAATTTCTTCCTGGAAAATATTAGCTGCTATTTATTTAGCACCTGCCACATGTAGGATATGTTACATAACCATGTATATAACCAGGCATGTTGACGCCAAAGCCTCTTTCCACTCCACCATACCGTGTCGATGCCTGTGGCATTGGGACCCCAGCCCCAGCCCCTCCAGAGAAAGGGAAGACATAGACGAAGGTCTCTGCTGAGCACAGTGCATAGGTATTTTTTTTTTAAGTTGGATAGTTTGCTTTGTAGGTGACATCAAAATGTCCTCATGACCATATCAAAATGGCTGTACCAAAACCTCACTGTTCAAACTTGCTGGTGACTTTACACCACTCGCATAGACTCATGCTGTCTTGTTTTCCTCAACTAGGGAATGGTATCACAAAACCAGCCCTGCCTACCTCCTCGTTTGTATCAGGGGAGAATGAGATGAAGCTGTGAAAGCCCAGGGCAAGTGGGTTTACTAAATGGAAGCCTGTGTGACCCCACTTTTTATCAACTAAAGCCACAGAGGTCTAGAGGCGCTAGGAGATAGGCAGAGAGAGTTGCTTTCCTGACTCCTGGCTCAGTCAGTGTTCTTTCTGTTACATTAGCACATCCAGGGGCAGAGAGAAGGATGGAGAGAGAATTCCAGATCTGGCTCTGGGAAGACCTACATCCAGCCACCAGACCCCTAAACCCCTGAAAGTGGCATCTCCTCTCCAGATGTTAAGGGATCTATAATTCTCCTAGTGAAGGGGGAAAGTGATGGCACAAAATAGGAGCAGCTTCAATGGCCCCAGGCACCGTGGCAGTTGCACAAAGGGAACTGGGGGTCAGGGACAGAGCTTAACCAGCTGCTGCCCTTGTGCCGGACGGTCTCACTGCTGGCTTGGGATGCTGTCAGGATGGGCAAAGGGAGGGGAGCCCATGTCTGAGATCTGCTGGCTGCAGAGCCAGGAGGAGCAGCAGGAGTTGAGTATGCTGCCTGTGGGGCTCAGCCCTACCTCACTCAGTGACCCCGTGAGGACCTCATTTTTTCTACCTCTAGGAAGGGCAGGATGATGCGATGACACACACTTATGTCTCCCATGGCAGGAATCTGCTAGAGCAAAGCGAGGTGGAATTGGAAAGGATTTCAGGGGTTCTTGGAAGCCCAGTAAAAGGAGCTGAACATGCCTTTGCCAGAAAGCCACAAGCGGGAAACCTCAAAGACTGGAAGAGGACTTGCTAGGTGCCATACTTTATGCGCATTATCTAATCCTAGGTCTGTCTGGTGTTCAATACATCCTTGATTAATTAAACTAATCTGAAAAATATGAAACAATTCCTATTTCATTCTAGAGGTGACAAAGCTGTTTCACACGTATTTTCTCATTTGAACCCACATTGACCCTGAATGATAGGTGTTATTTCTGTCTTTGTTTTATAGATTAAGAAATTGAGGATCAGAGAGGTTCGGTGGCTTGCCTAAGGCCACACAGTTAATCAACTGTGAGGAGTTAGGAAATCCAGGTGCAGACCAAGCTGAAAGAGTGCAGCTACATATGCTGACCACAGCGGTCCCTTCCCACTTGCTGATATTTATCAGAAAAGAATGGGGGGCTTCCACACACTTGTATCCCTACTCATCCCACTGGGATATGCATGCTTACTTCCCAACCACACATAGTCACAGTCTGCCTCCTTGTCCTCACCCCACTATCTGGGAGACTGGGAGTTGGGAATGGAGGGGGTTGCCTGAGCCATCGTCCCGAGCCCTTTCCAGATAGCATCCCATCTGGGGATCCCAGAGGAGTAACACTTACTTTTAGCCACTTCCTTCTCTCCCGTTGATCTGATTTCAGGGACACAGCCTGCTGGCCAGTTGGTAACCCCTGCCTCTCTAGGAGCTACTGGCAGGGCACTGGACGCTGCTGCCAAAACTGAAACTCTGCTCAGTGTTTGACCCACACCTGGGCTCTTAAAGGGCCACTCTCCCACAGGCACCGTGGCCAGCCAGGGTCACGTGACTTTCACAGATCCCTTGCTTTCCTTTCATTTTAGCTTCCCTGGCTGGCTCCATTTGGTTTCCTTTGACCTTGGGGAGACTCTATTACTTGGGAATCCTCCATCATTGCAGCTTCAGGATGAGGGACAGAATGTCAAGTGTGAAGATGCTGTTCTGTCACTTTCTAGCTGCAAGACCTTAGGCAAGTCACCTTCCTATTTCTTTTCATCTGGAAAAGAGGGATAGTAATACCAAATCTACAGGTAGAGGGTATAGCCAGATATTAGCTGCAAAAAACTCGGCCCAATACTTGATTTGAAGTTGACATCATCTGACGGGGCACAGGTGGCAGGAGTGGCTGTCGTAATCCTTGGTCTCATATCCCCAGTTGCTCGGGAACCCCCTCCGACTCCCTAGGTTACTTAGCCTGGACTAAAAATGCCCTTTACACACCTCCTGCCGAGCCCCTTTTACCAGTCCCAGAGCTCCAGGAACTGGCAGGACTGTCGCCCTTCCTGTTTCTCTCCCCGGAGTCATGAAAGACTCTCGCTGCTTCTGGGCTCCCCTGAACATGGCTGACCTCAGAGTCTTGTTAGGACCCGGGCTTGGCTCCATAGCAAGGAGGGTGCCGACCTGCTGAGTTGAAGTAGCACCTCCTTCCCTATCTCAGTCAGTCCATGGGGGTTGCCAAGACATGACCTGGTTGGGACTCCCAGGTGTTCCCCAAATGATCGTGGCAGTCCTGTGACAAAAGTGAAGCCCACTCCCCAACACACACACGTATGCCCCCCAACCCCTCACTGTAAACCCCCACTGAAATGCTGCCCCATCCTACCTGTGCAGGGCTGACCTAGGCTTTCACTACAGAGTCCTACAGGCCAAACACCAGAAGGGGAAGGAAAAATAGAGAAATAGAGCGCTGGAGAAACACAAGGCAGCCAGAGCCCTGGGTCTTATTTTAGCTAACCACTGGCTCACTTGTGGGTATTAACACACAATCACAGATTTCAATGGCAAGCAAAACAACCCATAATTTCTTTATGTAGCTTAATTTCTTTCTTTTTTTGTAGTTTGCACATTTGGATTTTCTTTTTTTATTTTAGGTTCCGGGATACGTGTGCAGAACATGCAGGTTTGTTACACAGGTAAACGTGTGCCGTGGTGGTTTGCTGCACCCATCAACCCATCGCCTAGGTATTAAGCCCCACATGCATTAGCTATTAGTCTCGATATTCTCCCTCCCCCCACCCCTACCACAAGCCCCGGTGTGTGATGTTTCCCTCCCTGTATCCCTGTGTTCTCATTGTTCAGCTCCCACTTATGAGTGAGAACATGTGGTGTTTGGTTTTCTGTTCTGTGTTAGTTTGCTGAGGATGATGGCTTCCAGATGTGGCTTAATTTCAAACCCTAAACCCATAATCCGATAAAAGAAAACAAGTTACCTAGTCACTTCTAGGCAAGCTCAGCCCAATTCAATGATCTCTCAGTCACTTCACTCCAGATTTAAAATTTAGCCTCATTATGGAGTTCCCTTCCTTTTTGTCTCCCTTCTCTCCTCTGGGGTCCAGTCTGGGGAGAATGGTCTTGGGCGAGGGGGTGGTCAATGTTACTGCTGAGGCAGTGAAAGGGGGTGGCCCATTATTTTGGTCTTGCCTTGTCACGATGCTTTGCTGGCCTTGGGCTCCAGAAGGAAATAGTTTCGTCTACTGAGATGTGACTTGCCCTGCTTGGTCAGTGGGCTTTGTCCCTGCTCATCCTGAGGGCTCTGTGGTCCACACTGTGCCCTCCTAGTGCATGCTCTGAGCTCTCTGGGGTGGGTCTTCCAGGCCCTCAGCCTCTCCTTGCTCTCCTTGTGGGTGCAGGGTGAGCTTGGCGGATCGCAGGCTCCTGAGGCCTTTGGAAGATCCTGTGCAGCAGAGGTGCATTTTCCTCAACACTCTTGTGGCCTCCCATGTGCCAGTGTTCCCGTACAATTGGGGGTGCAATGGATATTAGCAAGATTGTGGACCACCAAAGTTCTACACAGGATGGGCAAAGGTGAAGGCCCCTCAATCTGGAATTTCCAAGGCCACCTGGATAACTCTATCATTGTTAATCCCCTCTCCCCTACTGTAGCCTGGACTCTGCCCCATGGTGGTGTCTGGGAGGGCACCAAGGCACATCAGTAACTAAGCTCTCCTTCTTACTCGTCAGCAGTCTTTCTCCTCCCCAGTTCTGGGGTTAATGTCTAGGGGGAGGATGTGAGGGGAGACAAGATGTACAGGTCCAGCGATGAGACAAGCCTAGTTCTGTCAGATTATAACTCCCTTCAAAGGGTTCCCGGTTTATACCTCTCTCCATTTGAACTCAGTAGTCAAAATATTTGTAGGGTTTGTTTCTTCCTTCCCAAAGCAAGAAATAAGTT
Organism: Papio anubis; assembly: GCF_008728515.1. Lineage (NCBI taxonomy): Eukaryota > Metazoa > Chordata > Mammalia > Primates > Cercopithecidae > Papio > Papio anubis. The sequence continues at coordinate 154,753,204 of NC_044976.1, read as the reverse complement.
GCATCCAGTTGTCCTGGCTGGAGTAAAAGTCAAGGCAGGTTCACAGAACACTAGTGTAGAAATTTGACGAGTGAAGGCTTGCAGGGAGGAAGGGGAGAACACTCATTAAATCATTGCTTCTCATGCTGCCTTGGTGGGCGTGGAGGGCAGGCTGCAGATTTCCTTCCCTGCTTTGCTATTTCATGATGGTGGGTAATTTACTAGATCGTGTACTGCTACATGTTTTCATTAGTCTCCAAAACTGTCTTAGCTGACCCATGTCAGACACCCACGTACACACACACACACACATACACACACACACACACACCCCATACCTGGAGCCCACTGATCCTACTGATCCAGTTTACAGAAAGGGGAAAATGAGAAGTAGAGCCCCGAGAAAAGGCAGGGAGTCAAAATCCTATGTCCTATTTTGGGCTCAGCCACACGCCGGTGGTGTGATTGGACTCACTCGCTTCCCCTCTCACACTGTGGTTTCCCCATCTGGAACCCAGTGGCCCTAAAATAGTGCTATTTCCCAGCTCTGTGGGAGAAGGAACAGGCCAAGAGAGTCTATTGCCCAAATCAATAATAATGATGATAACAGCAGTGATTATGCTTTCCAAACTTACAACACTTCATCTGCTCAACCCTCCCCATTTCTTTTAAAGTAATCATACAAGAAAATACACCAGCAGAAGGATAGCTTCTCATTGGACTTTCCTGACTCTGAGACTCAGCATAAGTCACTGTGGAACACCTTTGTTTTGTTCCCGATTCTGCCTGTAATTGCTGAGTGACCTTTGCCAGATCACTTCATCCTGTAGGTCTGCAGGATTGTTTGTTTCATCAGAGGACAGTGCCAAATGCTTCCCCAGGCTCTTTCAGTTCTAGGATTCTGTGTCTTGGTTGAGCACTGTATTAGTTTCCAACAGCTGCTATAACAAATTAACACAACTGTAGTGGCTTAAGACAACAGAAATGTGTGCTCTTTCTGTTCTGGAGACCAGAAGCCTGAAATCAAGGTGCCAGTAGGGCCACCCTCCAGGCTCCAGAGGATAATCCGTTGCTTGGCTCTTCTAGCTTCTGGTTGCGGCTGACATCCTTAGTGTTCTTTGGCACGTAGCTGCATCACTCCAACCTCTGCCTTCATAGTCACATTGGCTTCTGTGTACATCTCAAATATCTCTCTGTTTCTCTGTTATATGGATAGTATTTAGGGTCCACCCAGCTAATCCAGGGTGATGTCCTCATCTCAAAATCCTAAACTTAATCACATCTTCAAAGACTCTTTCCCAAATGTTACATTTCTAGGCTCCACAGATTGAGACATAGACAAACCTTGGGGAGTGGGGGGTGGGGGTTATTTCTCAGCCTATTGACCATGACCAGCTCAAGGTCCAGGGAGATTTGAGACATGCAGGAGCGTGCACCCCTGTTCCCCAAGGGCAAGTAGTACAATTGAGGAGTCACCACTCACATGCAACACTGTCAAGGAACAACACAAGCCAGGAGGTAGCAAGCATGGAGAACCTGTGCAGCCTTGGGGAAACAGCAGGGGCTCTGGAACTCAACTGCCCTGGGTTTACATCCAAGTCTTACCACCTGCCAGCCAAGGGACCTTGAACAAATTATTTCATGTCTCTGGGGAAAATTATACATACTGTATAAGTATGTAATAAAGATTAAGTATAGGCCAGGCTCAGTGGTTCACACCTCTAGTCCCAGCACTTTGGGAGGCCAAGGTGGGAGGATCACTTGAGGTCAAGAGTTAGAGACTAGCCTGGGTCAGATAGCAAGACCTTATCTCTACAAAAACAAAAAAATTAGCCAGGTGTGGTGGCACTCCCCTGTGGTCCCAGCTACTTGGGAGGCTGAGGTGGAAGGATTGCTTGAACCCAGGAGTTGCAGTCTGAAATGAGCTATGATTGCACCATTGCACTCCAGCCTGGGTGACAGAGCAAGACCCTATCTCCCCAAAATACAAATCTAAAAAAAGATTAGCTATAATATGTTCAGTGACTAGCATCTAATAGGTGCTTATGATTCAGCATCAAATAAATGGGACAGCAAAAGGCAAGTGTGTGTGTGTGTGTGTACATGCACACATGTCTGACACTGTCTGCTAAGACAGTTTTGGAGACTACTGGGAGCATGTACCAGTACATGGTGGAGTAACTAGAGTGATTATCCACTGAATGATGAAGGACCAAGAACAGAAAAGTGAAAATGACTTGCCCCAGTTTGCACAGGAGGTCATTGCATAGATGGGTCTAGAACCAAGGTTTTCCAGAAAGCATTTTCCTCCACTTCCCAGAACTTTTGCTGTCAGGATGATATTTCTACAGACAGCAAGGGATGTCCATTTATACCCTTGGTTTAGCCAGAGAATATTGGAGATGATCAAGCCCACAGGCTCACACAAATCCAACTCTTCAGACTGTCATTAGCTTCATGCTCCATGACCATGGGTTGACACAATCACCAACAGAGAAAGGGAGGCTAGATAGCCCTTCTTCACTCTCCACTGATCAGCGGGCATCCCTCTGCATGGATGGTTCCTCTGAGTGTGGCTTTTGCCATAAAAATGAGATAAGAGGAACAGAGGAAATGCTGTTTACTGCCAACTCTCTGCTCCTGTGTACAGATCTTCAGCTGAGTCAATGTTTAACCCCTGTCTGGAGTCAATGTTTAATCCCAGGCCAGCCAGCCCTGCAATCCAGCATTCCTCATCAAGCCTAAAATATCGAGTTATTTTAGAATCAACCACTGAAGAATAAAATTGTGACTGAATCTGCCAAAGCTAAACAGACTCTCCCCACTTTTAAAGGATACTGGCTGTTTGGAATTATTCATGCCATCTGTTCCCATTAGCAGATAGTGATATGGAGTTTGCTGACCCTAGCTGTCATTCAGTGGCATGAGCACAGCGTTTATTCTTCCTGTTTCAGTTCTTCCTTTTGGGCTGGGGGAGAAGAGCACTGGGTGGGGACCACTGCCCTTGTTACCCAGTTGGCAATGCTGCTGGCTGGTAACATGCTTCCTTGTGAGGCTGCTACTTGGAATCCCACTAGGGGAGCTGGAACTTGAATGTTCTGGTTGGCTGCATTTAGGCATGTTTTCTGGGAGTTTCTGAGCCCAGATTTAGGTCTAAAGGCCTAAACCTTTCCCCAGGTGAGTCTCCCTGTTAAGGAGCAGGTGGGAGAGGGAAGAGTTCATTAGAAAGACCCTGACTATTGGTGATTCTCTAGGGGCTTCCTAGGGTCCTTCCTAAGGAGCTCAGGGCACATGGCATCTACAAATGGGCAGCATTATGTCAATTCTAAGAACAACCTTAGTCAGGGAAGTCAAAGGATGGCAAGCTGGGTGGTGGGGTGCAGGGACGTGAAGAGGGAAGGAAGGCTGCTGTCAGATTAGCAGCTCTAGTCTTCAGTTGGTGTTGGAGAGGTGACTCACTGGCCAAACGTATGCATGCAATGCTCAAATCTTTTCACTTTCCTCTGTGAACACACTGAAGTGCCTCCTTCTCCTTGACCACCTGCCTCCCTGTGTCACTGCCCTGATGTCCCATCCTTCACCTGTTTTCCTAGCTCAGGTGCCTCCCAGTCAGAGAGTGAAAACAACATTTCTTCTGGGGCTCCCGGCGTGGGGAGGTTGTTGGTGCCCTTTCTTGTTCTGGCTGGTGAAGGAGTGAAGGTGGAAACTGTGGTAAGAGCCCCCTGAGATTGCCTGTGTCCAGCCCTGAGGAGCCTGCCCTGGGGAGTGGGGAGTGAAGTGGAACATAAAAGGCCCTGGAGGCTGGGCGTGGTGGCCCGCACCTGTAATCCCAGCACTTCAGAAGGCCAAGGGAGGCGGATCACTTGAGGCAGGGAGTTAGAGACCAGCCTGGCCAACATGGTGAAAAATACTCTACTAAAAATACAAAAGTTAGCCAGCCACACTGGCGTGCACCTGTAATCCCAGCTACTCGGGTGGCTGAGGTAGGAGGACTGCTTGAACCCTGGAGGTGGAGGTTGCAGTGAGCCAAGATTGTGCCACTGCACTCCAGCCTGGGTGAGGGAGCGAGAGTCTGTCTCAAAATTAAATAAATAAATAAAAATAATTAAAAAAAAAAAAAAAAAGAAAAAGGCCCTGGAAATGGAAAGTCAGCCATGGTCCAAAAGCTCTCTCAATTCTTCTTTGGGCCTAGTCCCTACACTCCAAAGAGCTTTGATTCTCTGTTTCTGAGAGGCAGGGACGTATGAGCAAACATTTTTTGAGGTGACCGAACCATTGTCCTGTGCGCTCTTACCTCCACACCCTGGCTAGGGAGGAGCGGAAGGAGGAAGATTTTTGGAGTAGGCATCCAAAGTCAATAGGTGGAGTGTCAGGTGACAGGGCCCAGCCCCTCTCATAAGCCACTGGTGTCCTCCTGAAGACTTGGCTGTTTCCTTGTTCCTGGTCTGAGCCTGGCTCTCAGCCCAAGGCTTGCCTGGCAGGCAGCGATTGGAAAAATAGCCCCTGTAATCCCCTGCAGCCTGTGTTCATCTGAGCCTCAATGTCCCCATCTGTAGAATGGGAGTCTGCTTCTTTTTGGTGACGTATATTGTAATTAATTTGTAGTTGTCTGTACTCCACTGGCAGAGGTAGGGAAGGGAAGTGCTGGCCCCATAAAATGTTTAGATCAGTTGCATTTACTGATCAGTTTCATTTACTAATCAGTCTGATCTTTCCATGCCAGGCCCTAAAGAAGCCACATTCTGAATTTTTTTTCTTGAACTCTTGTCTGAAATGAAATGCAGTATCTTCAGACAAATTAGAGCATTCTGAAAACACCTTTGGATACAATAGTCCTAGCTTTCTTCCTCTTCTCTAAAGTACTCAAGGTTGGGAAGCCAGAAGTTTGCCACTCAGGGAAAGAAGTGGCCTTTGTTTGACCCTCTATGCTCACAGCAGAACTGGTAGATCTGGATAGAGGTAGCAAATAAGTGAGGAGTGGGAATAAGGCCAGAGGTTGGCAGAGGCAGAACATAGAAGAGTTCAGATCCTATTCAGCAAATGTGTGTCTTTTTGTTGTTGCTGTTTGTAGAGATGAGGTCTCACTATGTTGTCCAGGCTGGTTTCTAACTCCTGGCATCAAGTGATCCTCCTGCCTCGGGGTCCCACACTGCTGGGATTACAGGCATGAGCCACGGTGCCTGGCTTCAATCAATGTCTTTGATGCAATGCATCCAGGAGGCAAACAGTCCTTGATGCAATGCATCCAGGAGGCCTGCAGGCTGGGGGCATTGGCACCGGTGATCTCCACATGCCTCTAGAGGTGCAGCATGGGGTTCTCTCCCGAGGCTGCCGCTTCTCTGCTGCCCACATGACTTTCATCTGGCCCATCAGAGAGTAGGCAGTAGGATGACAGCTCATCCTCCTGCTGACAGTGGAGGAAGCAGGCAGGCTCGGAAAGGCCAGCACCTGTAAACCAAGCTGTGTCACCGTATGAAAAATGAAGAGCTTGGTGGCACTGGACCCTATGCAGAGTTCGTTTCTTTCTGAGTAGAATCTCCATTCTCCATTCCTCATTAGTCATGCTTTCAGCTCTGGGGTATCTGTACCAGGGGAGCACAATCAAATAACCTGTGTCTACTTGGCTGAAGTGTGCTGTGGGTCTCTCTGTGGAGGTATCTTCCTCTAGGGTCTGACTGAGGCTGTTACTAAACTGACTTTTTTTGTGTCAGACCACAGTGGGCTACTGGAGGAGAGGAAGAAATCTCCAACATGTTAGCAGAGAGCTCTGAGAAGTTGGCTGAGAGTCAGGCATCTGCCCCAAATAACCTGAGACAGATGGACATCCCCGCAAATAAAGATCTGAGCTCCTTTTATACATATGCCAACAAGGACCTCAGGGCTGGTGCCTGAATTTTTAGCTCTAGTTCCGGCTCTCTGAACTTTTTTTAGTGCCTCATTAGGCCGGGATTGTAATAAACTAGTTAGGTGACTAAAGAGAACCAATTCCTGGAAATGATTATGAAACCTTCCATGCACGAGCTTAAAAAAGAGAGAGAGAGGGAGAGAGAAAGAAATAAGCAAGCCTTTAGAGCTTTACACAAGAAAGGACCTGACCAGATACTCAGACTATACATCCAAGCAAGGGGGAAGGCAGGGGACACCGCAGAGATCGAGAATGAAGCGCTGGAGATGGGCTGCTTTGCATGAAGTCCCAGTGTGCCCTTTCCCGAGTAGTGTAACTTAATTTATCTGGTCCTCAGTTTTCCCATCTGGGAAATGGGAATGATCACACCTCCCTTACAGAAACGTTGCCATAACTGTGATACACAATGTGAAAACACCTAAGATAGTGCCTGCTGTGCAGAAACACATTAACAAGCAGTAGCAGCGTTAGTAAGTAACAGGTTAAGGAGAACTGCAGAATTGCTCCCTAACCTGAGAATCTGCTTGATCTTGTGAATATCAATGGCCTCCCTGCATCCTCGATTGGGGGTCTAGGTTAGAAATCCCCAGGGAGACTTCCCTGATTCTTGATGTTTGCCTGCCCCTCATCTCAGCGGTATAGGCGTCATGCTAGCCGGAGGTATAAGATAAAAAACAAAAGCCCTGATAATACTCTCCTCTACCAGTTGGGCCTCTGGCCCTTTAAATCAACACTCCTGCCTACTCCATGGATCAGTTAGCCCATAAAGGAGAGCTGTAAACACTTGGGGCTTCCCCGCTTCTTTCCCTGAAAGTTCTTACTCAGATCTTATCTCTGCCCCCTACAAACTCTTGGCCCTGGGAATCTAATCTGGCTCTGCTCTGGCCTTTTGAACTCCTACCAGCTCCACCACTGGTGGGGCTTGACTTTCCCTGTAACGGCCTCCCTGCTAGAAACGCTCCTGGCTCTAGCCATGTGGCCGACACTCTTGCTGGGCTGATGGTCTCCTTTTTCCCCTTCTTCCCCCAAGATGGGGTAGTCAGACAGAACATTCTAGCTGCTGAATTCCACAGTGGAAGTATTAGAGCCATTCGGAGGAAGGAGAGGTCCTAGAGAAAGGTGGTCAGGGAAGCCCTTGAGGAAGAATAGGATCTGATCTCCAGATCCCAGCAGGAACAAGAGAGTCCTGTGCAATTTCATGGCTTAGTGCAGGGATTGGCAGATTCTGGCTCAAGGGCCAAATCCAGCCTCCCTCCTGTTTTGGGAAATATAGTTTTGTTGGAACACAGCTGCGGTCATTTGTTTCTGGATTGCCTGGTTGCTTTTGTGCTGCAGTGGCAGAACCGAGTAGTTGCCACAGAGACTGTACGGCCTGCAAAGCCTAAAATATTTACCATGTGGCCCTTTACTGAAGAGATGGCCAACCCCTGGTTTAGGGCATCAGGCTTCCCCAAACAGTGATGTGAGGAACTCCAGCCCCATGAGACTGCTTCAATGAACCACAATAATCCAACACATCTGGGAAACACACATAATGTCCCCACCCCGAGGTGTGAAAACTCAAGGTGTTTCACAATACACCTTCATGTAGCAAAGGGTCCAAAAGATCCTGCATAGAAGAATGTTTGTGATTTCCCAGCATTTCCAAAACTTCATTAATCTACCAAACCTCCTTTTCCTCAGAACACCTTTTCACATCCTGAGAATCTAGCATTAGAAACAGTCTGGGTGCTGGGCCCATCCCTGCCACAAATGAGAACCAATTCCTGGAAATGATCATGAAACCTTCCATGCACAAGCCTAAGAGAGAGAGAGAGAAAGAAGCAAGCCTTTTGACCTTTATACAGGAAAGGACCTGGCCAGATGCCTAGACCATAAATCCAAGCAAGGGGCACAGTGATCCAGAACATAGCTGTGAAGGTGGGCTGCTCTGAGTGGTCTTGGCTGAAGTACACACCTTGCAGAGCCTGCTCCCTCATTGATTGAATGGGATCCATGATGTCTGTACTATCTCTGTTACAGGATTTTTTGGGGCAGGTCATCGAGAAAGTGAACAGGAAAATAGTCTCGAGAGATGACTGTGGTATCCTTGATTTTTGACAATGAATTTTGCTTTGGTACAATGCTCAGCAATGGTGAACTGAAAAAGGCCCTGAACCACGGTCACGAGTTCTCTTTGCTAGTCCTCACAGTGCTATAACTAACTGGGTTAACTGGGTGACTTTAAACAAGCATCCCCCACCTGTACTTAACCCTGCTGGGCCTCATGTCCCTCTTTTCTAGAATGAGGGCTTTAGACTAGTTAATCTCTAAAGATCTGTTAGCTTTGAAATTCTGTGATTCCATGTGGTTAGATGTGTGCAACTTCCCTACTTATCCAAAACAACAGGTTTCTCTTACAAGCCATGAAACCTGCATCTCCTTGATTTTCTTGGTACAATGTCCGTGTTCAGAACCAGATATGAAGAGGTATTACTGAAGGATTTCTGTGCTGCTGACAGCTTAGAAGGGAGGGCTAAGCCTTCTGGAAATGTCTACCTGGCAATTCTCAGCTTGATATTGGAGCCTATCTTTCCTTTCTGCCTCCACTGCTCAGGCTATTCCATCCAACAATGGAGCCCAGACAGTTTGCCAGCGGATCTGGCAAAAGAAAAGAGTGGATGTGATTCCTGGAAAGGCAGTGGGGCCAAGGGTGGAGCGAAAGTTCCCTGACAGGCATGAGGTGATGTAGTTACAGGGCAGAATCCACATAAAATTCCTCTCTTTTGTCTCCCACCTCACCCCCAAAAACCATCTTCCAGCTTCACCAACAGTCCTCCATATCGAGGATTTATAAGCAACTGAACAAGAGGGGCTTTATGAAGAAGGCAAGAATCTACTGAAAATACCCTGCTCCTCCATGAATGTAGGAAAATCCCAGAAAATCTTGGCCAGGTCAAAAGGTCTACGTCACAATGAGCCTGGGTCCAAATGGGGGGGGATGATGTGAAGAATGGGTGTTTGCCCTTTTGGTCTCAGTGTAGAAACCAGCTGCCTGTGGGGTCATCTAAGGGACCCCGAAAAGGAGGGACAGAAGCCCAGAGGGACCCAGAGCTCTTGCAGAGGCAGGGTGCCCAGAGGCCACTGAGCCCCCAAGTCAGTCAATCGGCCACAGGTATTTATTGGGGTCCTACTGAGTTGGAAGTTCTCTGGGGCACATCACAAGACAGATAAAACGCAATTACTGCCCTAAAGGAGCTTAGAATCTGCTTGAGAAGGCAAGGCTGGTACACTTAAATACAATTAAATGTGAGTGGGAGCCTGAGTGCTAACAATAGTCAGAAAAGGGGCCCCCAGCAAGGGCTGGGAGTGATGATAGAGGATTTGTCACTTTCCACACTTATTGGAAGCCTCTTCTATTTTCAAACATTCAGGAATGGAAATTTCACGCTTTTCCTAGGTGACCTCTTCCAATGTTTTATACAACTTTCTTGAAGTCTCCTTTGAGTCATCTTGTAACCTTCGGACGTGGATAATGCTTGACTTTCTTGGGCCCAAGGACAGCCAGCCTTTCTTCCGTGGGTGGAGCCCCGGCTTCATCAGCTTCTCTTCCCACAGGTGAAGGAAGGATGATGGAAAGAGGCTGGGGTCCTGGAGGCCTTTGATCTTGGTCCTCCTCCCATGGTAACTGAGCAGTTCATCTTTCTGTCCCTCAGGGTCCTGGATTCCTCTCTGGGGCAGTCAGGCTGGCCTCAGCAGGAAGAGAGTCATCCTGGAGCATCTTTCTTTCCACATGGGGCAGCTGGTCTGGTTGGAGGTTCACTTCCAGAAAATGTGTCATCTGAATTAGGGTGACCCTTTCTGCTTCTTGAGCTGCAGAGACACAGAGCAGACTGTGAGGGCTCTGGGTAAGGACAGCACTGACTCTGATTTCCTAAGAACCACTCCCACCCACTGCAAGTTTTCAAGAACTTTCTGACACAGAAGCAATGGAGCCCTAGTTGGTTAGGTTAAGCCAGCCTAGCCCCTGATAGGACTTGGACTTCGGGACCTGGGTCTGAGAACCTTAGCCTCCTCCACTTGCTGACAGAAACTCTCACCCTTTCTTCACTAGGTCTACATATCACAGAGCCGTCACTTTAATAAGAGTACTTAAACCTGGGCACATTGCTCTCAGAGAATCTTAGCAGGGCCTTGCAGAAAGGGGAAAATACAAGGTTTGATCCCAGGTCTGGACCCTGCACTCCTGCTCTCTGCTGTGAGGGTTGCTTATGAGGCTTATGATTAACATAGGCATCACAGCCTTTGTAATCCTCCAGGAACTTCTCCTTATGCTCTGGGATGCCATTGATACATAAGTACAGAGAAAATTTCTGATTTTATTGATTAAAAACCAAGGCAGTTTGGGCAGGGTGGCTCATGCCTATAATCCCAGCAATTTGGGAGGCCTAGGATCACTTGATGTCAGGAGTTCAACACCATTCTGGCCAATACGGTGACACCCCATCTCTACTAAAAATACAAAAATTGGCCAGGCATGATGGTACACACCTGTAGTCCTAGCTACTTGGGAAGCTGAGGCAGGAGAATTGCTTGAATCTGGGAGACAGAGGATGTAGTGAGCCAAGACTGCACCATTACGCTCCAGCCTGGATGACAGAACAAGACTCTGTCAAAAAAAAAAAGAAAAGAAAAGAAAGGAAGGAAGGAAGGAAGGAAGGAAGGAAGGAAGGAAGGAAAGAAAGAAAGAAAGAAGAAAGGAAGAAAGGAAGGAAGAAAAAGAAAGAAGAAAGAAAGAAAGAGAAAAAAAAAAAGAAAAAAAGAAGAAAGAAAGAAAAGAAACGAAGGCCAAGAGTGGTTAAATGTTTCAGGCTAGAATTTAGCTTTTCTACACTGAAAAGTCCTGGCAGGACTCTACGCCTGCCCAGCCCTGAGGGTGTCAGGTGGGAACCAGAACTCTTCTGTTTAGCCTTGGGACTACTGAACTCACAGGTCCTCCTTCTCCGGAGCTTCCTTTGCAATAGAACCAGAGCCATAAGCATAAACAGGGCCAGCATGGTAGAGACAGGAGCCAGGGTCCGAGAGCTGCTTTCATCTTCTGGAAAAGCACTAGAGCGGGGATGGAAAGAGCACAGGAGAGAGGAGGTTGGAGCCGGGCAGAAGATTAAAGACCATTTGCCCACGTCCTCATTTTACAGGTGGGGGAGCTGAGGGCAACCAGGTCGCAAGTGGGCGACCCTGGTTCCCATGGCAGGTTAGTGGCAGAGCTGGGACTAGAATCTCTGTCTTCAGGCTTCCAAGCCCAAATCCTTTTCCCTCTTCCATCCATCCGTGTGTGGGCCCTGCAATGCCTCCCAGTGAGAAAGAGGCGGTAGTCAGTGACTCCAGCCTCAGCAGTGGGCTCTGCCACAACCTTTCCTTGTGGCTTCAGTGCATCACCCACTCTCTCTGGAGTTTCTATTCTTCATCTTTAAAAACAGAAAATCCTAATGAAGGTTCCAGCCTAAATATTGTCTTTCTGTCATTTAGATATCACTTGAAAACCACATGGAAATACTCAGGGAGCGTTCTCACAGCAAGGCCCCTTGAGTGAGGGAGGGCATCTGATGTGTATGTCACTGTCTTGTGGGTACAAAGGGAGAGAAGTGAGCAGAGGGAGAGGGGCCTCCCTTGCATGCCGGGGATGAGACAGATGTGGGGCCCCCTGACTGGGAGAAGGTGCCTGGGGGTTACCTCTTCACAGAGGACTCCTTGCCAGGGGGCCTCCAGGGTCCTACTGCCGGGGCCTGGCTCAGCGTTGCTTGGGGACGTCTGTCTCCAGTGGCAGCATCTAGGTCCCCTGCAGCACTTCCTTCCCCAGATGCTGCCTCTATGCTGGTCCACACACCTGCAGCTGGAGTTCCCAAGGTCCACAAGCCTACAGCTGGAGTTGTTTCTCCAACATAGCCCAGAGATTGTTGCTTAGAAACTGGCGTTGCTTGTGGGAGGATTTCCCAGGCCAGAGTTTCTGAGACCAGAGCTGGTGGCCTAATGGTTCCTAGGACATTTTTGGCCGCATCAAGAGTGATCCTGACCCCCTCTGTGTCCTCCTTTGGCCTATCAGCCTTGGTAGTTGTCATCTCCCTCCTGTCCTTGCTGGCTCTCGCCCCGTTTGTCACTGAGCTTCTGGTGCCCCCCAAAACACCTTCTGTTGTATTGGACATGCTTCTGCTTTTTGCAGCTGGACTCTCTGGAATAGGAGCTGGTACTTTGACGGAACCCTCCGCCCAGCTGCCTGTCCCTGGAGCTGCTAGCCTGGTTGCTCCTGGGGTTTGGCTTCCCTCAGCTGAAGCTGTGGTCATGCTGGTTCCTGGAGTTGAAGCAACTGTGTCCCATGCTGTCCCCTGTCCTGAGGTCTGGGTGGTTCCTGGGGTCCATCTATTGGCCACCGGAAATGCTGTTCCATAGGATCGCATGGTGAGCTCCCCAACAGCTGGAGTGGCTGTGGGGAGGGTGCTGGAGGGACCTGTGTGGACAGCAGAGGGAAGCCACATGGGAAGGCTGGCAGGCGGCCTACTGGTTTTGGCAAAGGACACCAGGTTTCACATGTCTGCTAAGTGGAATGCAACCTCACTAAGAGATGCAGTCTTTGACCAATAAGATGGATAAAATAAAAAATAGGAAAATTTTTCATTATCCATTATCTGTGGCAGGCATTCTCTAGTCTGTGGCAGACACTGACATGTTATATTCCTATTTCCTTTTCCCATGCCCACATATTTTCTATCCAGCTGTCTTGAACCCCCAAGCTGCTTTCTCCAGAGGCCCACCTTCCAGCAGGTATTGGTCTTCAAAGAAGACAAAAGAAACACTGCAGTTCTAGCAGAGCAGCCAGTTGCAGCAGGCGGCTGGAGAGCAGCATCTAATAGAATTAACCTGCTCTCAGGCTGCCTTCTGTCATGCTGTCTCCTCTGCCAAGTGGCCTTTCACAGCCTGGATGCCCTTCCTATGCTCTGGGTGCCTGACTTGGGATCAACAACCAGAACCTGCCACAGAGGGCCTAGGCCTGGGATCTGTCAGATGCCTGCTGAGGGGCTCAGCAAGAGTCTGTGTGAGGGACAGCCCAGTTGCAATTCTTCTGTCCTGCCTGTCACACCTCCTCTGCAGTCCTGCCGCTTCTCTGCATGTCTGAACATGTAGCTCTCAGGATCCTAAGAAGCCGCATTATCCCATTCTTGGAGCCATCTCCAAATATATATTTCATGACATTTGGGGGACTCGGGTGGAAGAGTGTACATGCATTCCCTGGGGGAAGTTTTTCCTAAAATCTCCCTTTCTTTTGAAGGTAGCCTTCTTCTGAAATGAAAGCCTACTTCTTAAAGTCTTTGCCTTGCCCCAGCTTTTCATTGTCACTTCCCTAATGTTTCAAGCCCTTCTAGGTCTCTGAGCCTTCTCTCGCACTTCCTCCTTCCTAGAACGTGCTTCACCAAGCTTGACCCATCAGGCATCAGCTCGTACCTGCAGAGATGGTCAGATTCATGCTTAAGAACAGCATGGCATTTTCACTTCCAATGCCGCAGAGGTAGCATCCGATGTCATCCGGGGACAGTTGGGACAGCCTCACCACAAACAGGCCTCTCTGTGGAAAGTCTGTGAGGGCCACACGGTCACGATAGCGATGGTGAGTGTAGTGGCTGGTGGACACAATGGTCTGGCAGATCCATCTTGGGGGCCCCAGACGGCACCAGTACTTCCTTTGGTGCCTGTTGACAGATGAGGGGGCATAATGGCAGTGGATGGTGACAGCTCCTCCAGGCTCCCCAGACACCAGCCTTGAGCCCTTCAATGCATTTGGAGCTGTAGAAAGAGAAGGAAGTCAAAGGAGAGGGAGTGGTGAGCATAGTCACTGTTTGGGGAGTCACGAGCTCTGAACTCTGCCAGAATTAGAGGTCAGGCCAGAAAATGCCACTGTGAACATGGCGCAGAATCAATATAGAAATGGCAGAACTCAGCCATTGGGAAAGCCGATGTTGCCCTGAGGTATGGAAGATGAAAATGTCATCATAATCTTACCCACTATTTAGCTAACACTTATCCTGTGCTATCCTGGTCCATCCAGAGCATGGTTCCCCTGTGCTCCAATGCAGATGTTTAAAATGATGCTATCTAAGCACATGAATGAGGGCTGAGGCAACATCTGACACTCACTCACTCAGTCACTCCTCACTGTAGGTTTAGACAACACCGTCCAAACGATGCCACCGACGATAACATTAAATGATAATTTATCATTAAAATACAAAAATATTCACAATTATAAACAAGGACCCTTTCAGGACACCAGTGATGATTCCCTGATAGAAGGACTCTGGTTTGCATGGAATGTAAAAGAGAGATGCTAAACAGTAAGAATATATCAGTGTATCTTTCATGTGCAAAAGACGAGGAGCCCTGAAACACGAGAATCCCGTTCTGCTTGCTGGGTACCTGTCTGGACCAGTGGTTGCAAAATTCTTCACACTAGTCACTTTTCCATAGAAACAGAAACAACCAAATGCCACCATATAAGCACAGATGAGCAGTACTGTGAATATGTCTGCTTGGCAACAGGCATAAGGACAATTTGTAGTTGAACCACATATATGGCCAGCTTCCTGAATGACTTAAATGTGATGGGGTGCAAGCAGAAACAAAGTTTATTCTTTCTCTCACTGCCTCTTCATATCTTCTCCATGGACATCTCTGATCCTTGATGAAATCTCAGGCACAATCTCATGTGTAGTAGCTTTCATAATCTCTCCTGGATAACAAAAAGCCCCGCTTAGTCTAAACTTACACATCCAGTCCAGTCCAATGAAAGATTACAACTCCAATCTCTTGCCCAGTCAAAACCTTTTCCTTTCTCCCAGCTGGGCTTGGAGTCTGTCATGGAGGAGGGGGGCATGGTTGGGGTCTCTTGCTTTGCTCTACCCCTTCCCCTATTCAAAGCTTCTGTTTGGGGGTCCCTGCAGGGTTGGGTAGAGTGGGGAGAGGAGAGGTGAATGAGACAGTTGTGATCTGCCCTTGGTGCTTTCTGGGCATGGCAGATGACCAAGATTGCCTCTTTTTTGCCTACCAGATATATTTTTAACATATATGGCTGTCGTTCTCTCCTTATGAGAACTGCATGTTTTTCTGCTGGCCTTTGGTGGCCACCACCCACAAGCCTATGACTTCTGGCTATCTGCCCTGCTCTGTGGTCATAGTCCCCTCTGGGTGGCCCTCTAGGTGGAGGCCCTGCATTTAACACAGGAAGCACACCTGTGTCCTGTGGTCAGAAGAAATCTGGGACAAAGGGCAAGCTTGTTGAGTGACTTTCTGGAAGTTCCTTCTCTTACTTGGCTTAAAGTGAGGAAAAAGTGATGTCTCCTGTCCCCTGGGACAAGTGGAGGGGACCACAACACAGGGACATCTCTCTGACACAGTGAGCTCTGCAGCCGCTGATGATTCTCTCCCTCCCTCATTTGGCCTGGACAGATTCCCTCGGGGCTGTTGCTGGGACTAGCTCTATGGTGTCTTTCTGCAGCCCTGGACATGTGGTTCAGCATCTTGCGGTAGGATGTGGATGCCTGGCACCTATCAGTTTGTTCTGTCTTTAGGACCTCTAAACCCCAGAAAGTGCAGTTTAATATCCTTGATTTGGTTTGGATGTTTGTCCCCTCCAAATCTCATGCTGAAATGTGTTTCCCAATGTTGAAGGTGGGCCTGGTGGGAGGTGATTGAGTCGTGGGGGCATCCATCATGAATGGTTTAGCACCATCCCCTTGATGCTAAATGAGTTATTTCTCAGTTCACATGAGATCTGGGGCCTCCCCTCACCCCTTCTCTTGCTCCCTCTCTCGCTATGTGCTGTGCTGCTCCTGTTTTGCCTCCCCCATGAGCAAACGCTCCCTAAAGCCTCACCAGAAGCCAAGCAGATACCGGCACCATGCTTCCTGTACAGCCTGCAGAACCATGAGCAAAAGTATGCTTCTTTTCTGTATAAATTACCCAGTGTCAGGTATTTCTTTATAGCACTGTAAAAATGGCCTAATATAATCCTATTACCAGGAACGGTTAAGCAGTTTGTGGGTGCCAGAGCAAAATGAAAATGCAGGACTTCTTGTTCAAAAGTTATTAGGAATTTCAACATGGCAACAGCAGAGCATTAAGCCAAGTACCTTCTGAGTATGGGGTCCTGTGTGGATGCACAAGCCCGGGAAACCTACCCTGCCTATTATGTGTGTACTCAGGTCTAATTACTGGAAGAGTAGAGGTCATAAATGTTATGGCTGTACTGATACTCACTGTAAGTTTAATTAAACAACACAACCCAAACCATGCCACTAATGGGAAAGTTAAATTACCATTCAAATTTACCGAGTTGTGAATATTTGCAATATTCACAATGACAAACAAGGACCATTTCAGGACAACAGTGATGATGCCCTGATAAAGTGTGCATACCCCGGATTTCAGGGATTTTCCTGATCTGCATGTGGCACATTTGAGAGGAGCATGGTTCCATTAATCAGCAGGACGGGGTGGTCTGACTTTACAGTAGAAAGCTGATTAAGAACCCTTAATCGACCCTTGCAATGCACATAATTTTTTATTAATACCAAAGTTAAGAACCAATACCTTAAGGATTTATTTGATAGATCACTGATCAGTAGCTCTTTGTTATAAATAATAATTAAGGTTTGGGAAATTTTATATTAACTACCGTAAGAATTCAAGACCAGGCCAGCATTTTAGGGTCAATGTGTACCCACCTGGGGGCCCTGATGCCAATTCTCTGCTCATCCGTGGAGGTGGGTGCCCTGGCTCTCATCTCATCATTGTTACTCAGCAATTGTCTATTGCTATGGCTTCCATTAGGAGAGGCTAGGGCTGCCTATAGCTGTAGGGAGCCTGACTTGGTCTGAGAGAGCCTGAGAGGTCTGAGGTCCATGGCTGAACAAAGGGAGGGTAGAGGTTGTACCTGCAAAGGAGCTCTCCTCCCTCCAGCAGAGTGGCGACGAAGGCCTGAGTGTTCCCATGGTCCGGAGATGGGTCCTGGAGGGGAGAGAGCCCTCCCACAGCCATCTCGGATGGGGTCTTTCTTGTGGAAGGGCGAAAGAAGAACCTGCAGCAAAGGAAGGAGGTGGGTCATCAGGGAGCCATCCATGTGTCCAGAAAGGCACCCACAGAGGAAGAAGCAAACAGCCAGCTCCAAACCCCTGCCAGGCCACATAGCTCCAGGCCATCCATCAAGTAAGAGCTGCCTGCCCTCCTGCAGCTTCTTCCTCCCACTGCTACCACCTTGCTGGGGTCTCAGGCAGCAACTGCCTAGGGGGGTGCTGCTAGGCAGCTGCGAAGGGGGTAGGGAAGTGGGAAGGCAGCAACCACACCCCCTTCCTGGACTGCAGGCCTTGTGGGGATGAGGGAGTATACCTTTAAATGAAGATTAAAGTGCTGACCAAAGCATTTAACTGGAAACTTTAAATGATCAAATTTAGAACATTTGAGACTTAAATCAATTAATTTAGGACTGTTACTTAGCAGAAAAATCATGGGCCTGCCTGAGTTGTCATTTGGGGGCAGGGGAAGCCTGCTGTTACTGAAAATTTTAAAAGGGACAGCAGGAGGTTAAAAAGGTGGCGTGATTTTATCACACAGAGTGCTTACTCAAATATTGGGTGCTTTTTTTTGTTTTTATTTTTCTTTTGAGATGGAGTCTCGCTCTGTTGCCCAGGCTGGAGTACTGTGGCACAATCTCAGCTTACTGCAACCTCTGCCTCCCGGATTCAAGCGATTCTTCTGCCTCAGCCTCCCAAGTAGCTGGGACTACAGGTGCGTGCCACCACGCCCAGCTAATTTTTGTATTTTTAGTAGAGACAGGATTTCACCATGTTGGTCAGGCTGGTCTCGAACCCCTGACCTTGTGATCTGCCTGCCTTGGCCTGCCAAAGTGCTGGGAGTATAGGTGTGAGCCACTGCGCCCAGACTTACTGGCTACCTTTGATTCATTAAAATTCTGATTTGTTTTTAAGCCAGTTGTTAATCCTTTTTTTTTTGTATTATCATAGAATTTTCATTCATTCATTAATTTATTCAGTCATTACTTATTAAGCATCTATTTGGAACTAGATTCTAGGTACTGGGTACTCTTGGCGCATACTCATTATATTCCTCAATGGTTCCTTATTACCATCAGAATAAAATCTACTACAGCGTGGAGATGGGGCCATTTGTCATCTAAGCATGGTTTATACCTGGACAGTTTTACCATACCAGCCTGTGAGGAACTTTAGGGCAGCCTGGAAGACTCAGGTCTGGTTTTGTAAGCCCTGAACCTGGGCTGGGTTTGGGACTCACCTTGTAGCAGGCACAAAATGAGGAAGAAAGGCATTTTCCATCCTGCCTTCCTGTTGGCAACCTGCAAAAAACACTGTAAATGAAAAGAGGCCTGAGAGAAGCTGGGTGAGGGCAGTGGGGACTTGAGAGAACAAACATCTTCTCGCTTTGGGATCTTGGTTTGCTCGGCGCAGGGGCTGGGTTGCAAATATCTGAGAGTAAGACAAGCACTTCCCTCCCTGAGAAAGCATGACTTTATCCTTAGCCTCCTAAGCATGCACATTTTGGTCACGTCCACGAGGCTAAAATGTCCCTTACCCTTAAGGGTTCTGGGTTCAGAAGAGATGAAACTCCCTCTGTAGGATTCTAGCCTGGGCACCCACTTGCCAGCCTGGAGCTCTGAGTTTGTGAGAGCACCGTGTAATGGAAAGGCCACATTTGAAGTCTAAACTCTAGTTGGAATTGTGGGATCTTGGAAAGTTAGTCTCAGGGATTCGATTCCTTTTCAGGGGAATGAAGGAATCTGCATGGGGTTGTTGTTTCACAGCTTAAGTGAGATTGTGGTAAAGTGCCAGCAATGAGCCTGGAGTAGTCCACTTCTGTTCCTCTCCTCGCCACTTCCTGTTCACAGAAGGGGAATTGGTTTTTTCAAGGGAAGATTTCTGTTTCACTGTTAGTGTGCCTCTGGTCAGTAACAAGGAGTTAAAAATTAAATCTCAGACCAAGCAGCTCTCTGCACTGGGGTGCTATTCTGTTTCTTCTCCACAACTTCTAGAAAGCCCTCTCTGTCCCCCAATCCACACTGACCTTCACCCCTCTCTGGTCTCTCCCACTGGCCTGGGGAGCTTCCAGAGGGGACGGCTTTGTGTTTCATCCCTCTCCCATCATGCTCTGAAAGGGGATCTAGCACGTTGTAGATGTGAAATGCACAGCTATTGTGAACAGTAACCCTCCTCTTTTAATGGACACCCTACTGATCACTACTCAAAGGTCTTTCACCACTTGCTGATGAAAAAGACAGATTGTGGCACCACTTGCTGATGAAAAAGACAGATTGTGGCTGGGTGCGGTGGCTCATGCCTGAAATCCCAGCGCTTTGGGAGGCCGAGGTGGGTGGCTCATGAGGTTAGGAGTTCAAGACCAGCCTGACCAACATGGTGAAACCTCGTCTGTACTAAAAATACAAAAGTTAGCCCGACATGGTGGCACACGCCTGTAATCCCAGCTACTCAGGAGACTAAGGCAGTAGAATTACTTGAACCCAGAAGGTGGAGGTTGCAGTGAGCCCATGCCACTGCACTCCCACTTGGGTGACAGAGCAAGACTCTGTCTCAAAAAAAAAAAAAAAAGACAGACATTGTACGTTATACTTCTTTTGTATTCCCTAGAGGGTATTCATGGATGCTTTTTGATTGATTAAAAATCAACTCTTTGAATCTATCTACTGCTTCTGTTTCTGGGACCTATAGATTTTTTAAAAAGCAAACTAAAGTTAGCCAGTGAGTTTTCTTCCTATTCTGTTATGTTCCTCACTACTGTTAAGGACAGGCGCTAACAGTCCATGGTTTGGCCCATGGGCAGAAACCCCCTCACTCCCCAAACAGTTTAAGCCATGCAAAGCCACTGGCCAGTTTGGGACACAGGCTGTGCAGGAGGGAATCACAAAGAGGAAAACAGGGAATAGGGGAAAAAAGGAGGCAAAGGAAGTAGGAGAAAGGGGAGAGAAAAGGAGAGGTAGGAGGTGAAAGAAGGGAAAAGGGAAGAGAGGGGACAGAAGAGAAAAGTAGAGAGTCCATGGGGTGGCCCTGAGCTTGTTTTCCTGCAATGAGACTTGGCAAGTTGTCACCTCAGCTTGGCTCTGCCCAGCCCTCTCCACTGAGGCCTTTCCCTGTTCTATCCAGTTTGAGTCCCAAGGGAGGCCAGATCTTTAAAAGTCGATAGGCTCTTTATGCATGTTTCTGTGCCTTCCCTCTAGCAAGTCCCCTAGCTTGGGCACTGCGATGGCAGTCTCAGACCCTTCCCTGCCTTACAGAGCTTCCTGTCCCCACCCGGAGACTCTCCCAGGGTGTTCTTGCACCTAATTCATAATTTGATTAATATTCGCCAAGTCCTGGCTGATTCTGGGGCTGGCACCTAGACACCCGCTGGGCAAATTTTTCTAAAGCACTAAGTGCTGATGCAGCATGTGTTGGGGCCAAAGTCTCTGCATCACACCATCCAGTTCCTCTGAAGCCACCGGTGCAGCAATCTCTGGGCTTCAGGAAGAAAAGCCGGTTCCATGGGGCAATGAGGAAGCAGGAGTATAAGATAAAATGTTTCCAGGGAATTATCAGCTTTGATTGGAAGCTGGAAGGATAATATTCAACGGAATGTCTCCAAGTCACCCTCTCTGCCAATGACCTTCAGAAATCCTTTCTCCAGGAGACAGGGGGCCATAATTCAGTAGCCTGGGGCCACAGGCTTCTGTTACTGCACACTGCATTTTAGGGGATGAGACCACATGAGGGTACTCTCTTGTCTTGCTGGGAAGGGCATGCACCTCACCTCAGCTTCAGCACAGGCTGCTGTGTGACTTCCCAGATGCCTACTGGCCCTCTGAGCCCCAGTTCATTCCTATCCCCTCTCCACATCCCCCGGGCAGCAGATAAGAAGGGAAGGAGTCAGGGTGGTATAGAGGAGAGAGCACAGAACCAGGACTCAGGAGGGGCTGCAGCAGCCTGAGGCAGCTGCAATAACTTGGCCAATGTTCTGTTCCTCTCCTCTATGAAAGAAGAGCTTTGCCCACATGTTCTCCATGTTTCTTCTCTTTGTAACGTTTTTTTGGTTCTAAATTATCCAGGACTTCTAAGGAACCATGCACTCTGGTGGGTGTGAGCAGAATAATAGGGAACTGAGAGGGAGCCCTTATGTTCTGGACCCTAGAACCCTTAACTGGCCTCCTGGGAAGAAGCCCACCTGCTCTGGGAAGGGCACTGAGGAGCATGTGTGACAGCTATGACTGCAGTTCACCCCCCACATTCAGAGGCAAGATCCCAACCTCCAGGAGAAAGCCTCATTTCACCTTTTGTTCTCTGAGCTTCAGTGTGGCCTCTCCATCCATCTCAGTCCAGAAACAAGATCCACGTGGACTTTTCTTCTCATGAGATGCAGGTGTTTGGACGTCTTCTAGTTGCTCTTCTTTAAACCTGGAGACTGAGAAGTCAAGGTGGTATGTTGGAAAGCAGCTGGAGCTAGCAACAGAAGGTTGGGGTGTAAGGCATAGCTCTGTCACTCACCTCAAGTCACTTCTTTTTGGATTTTATTATTTATAAGAGGAAGCCAGTCCTAATCCCTTGTCGTTCTTACTGTCACTTATTCCTGAAGAACTTTTCCAAGGGTGGTAACAGGAGCTTCAAGAAAGAAAACAGTGATCCATGTCCTTCCTCCTCCTGTGTCCCCTCCAGTCCAGGGTCTCAGACTATTTAGGGTGCCCCAGCTTACCAGCCCATTCAGGCATCTCCCAGACAAGTGATGCAACAACTTGGGCAGGAGGGCAGGGAAAATTCAAAATTCAAGAGAGGAATTCCCCTGCCATTTGGCTGGCAGCTGGTGCCCTTCAGCTGACCTGGCCCCTCCAACTCTCATAGAGAAGCACTTTGGGCAGCTTGGATCACTGACTTCAGAGCTGCATGAGCTGGTGGTTACTAATTCATGTTCTGGACAAAGCATAATACAGTAAATGAGACGATCTTCATGGAAAGAAGACACTGAGAAGTGTGGCTTACCCAAATAGATGACATACTTGAAAAATACCCCAATATTTCCATTTGGAAAATAGTTTATGGGTTTTTTTTCCTTGTAAAAGATGTGATCTTCCAATCTCTGTTGGTCTGAAACTGACATTAAAATGGCTTGTACAGCTGAAGCACTCAACAATGAATGGGCACAAGGGGATGGGGGTGCTGCAAGCTGTAATTTGGGACCTTCACTAGGACCCCTGATAGATAAGATAATACAGCACCTCTGAGCCATTTAGAAAGGGCAACTCTTTCTTAAGAATAAATTCAGTTGGTATATTGTTGTGCAATTTGCCATAGCCATAGATGGCAGCATGTATTCTCCGTGCGATTCCCCTTCCAAATTTGAAGGCAGATTGGGGGTAGAAACTGAGTCACTGAAAGCAACTTCCTGAAAGAGGAAGAGAAACAACTCTATGGGTGCTTGGAGTTTGGCCGTGACAGGACAATTGTGCACTTGTGTGTGCTGGTAACTGCGTGCACAGCAGTCTATGCTGCTCTCCCAGGACTTGGTCAGCAGCTTCCAGTGCTACAGCTCCAGATCTTCACCTCCATCTATAGCCTCTCATATTAGTTAAAATACATCTACAATGTGAGTGGTCTCTCCTTAGTAATGGCGCTGTCGAGCAGCTCACGACCCGAAGAACTGTATACAGTGGACTTGCCTCCCGAGACTCGTTTCCAGAAATGAATGACCTTCTTGTAGGTGGTAGAGAGGTAGCTATGCCTCTCTGGCTAGGTTCTCCCCTTCCACTCCTCATGGAGCAGTATAGTGTCATGTTTGATCACATAGACTCTGGAGTCAGACTCCCCCCTCCTCTCAGTTAAGATCTCAGTTCTACTTTTTACTGGGAAAATGACATGGGAGGAGAAAATAGCACCTATCTCATAAAGTTATTATGTGGATCAAATGTGATAATCCATATAATTCAAAGTTCTTAGTATGCAGTTAATTTTCATTAAACATTAGCTGAGAATATTATTAGCTTGGCTTGTAGCAAAGCGAGCAGGTGTCTTATCATGATCGAACTCTCAAAAGAAAAAAAATTCCTTTGATGGTTTTCATCTATTCAAGGGTCCTCTCCCTCCCTCCTTCCCTTCCTTCCTTTATTCCTTTTCCTTTCCATTATTTTCGCATTTGAAAGATTAAAAATTCATCAATTTGTCTAAGGACACTTCTGAATTAAATTTATATCCTTAAGTAAACGTTTGTCAAATTTTCACCATTTTGTAAATGTTGCTGCCATTTGCATCCTTAAGGGCATATTTTTCTGTTTTATCTACTTTCGAACACTTTGAAGACTTTTTGATTACAGAAACCAAAAATTATAGTAAAGTACAATTAATTGTAATGCACTGGTCCAGTTTCCAGAGCACTTTCTCAGAGCCATGATGTCCCTTCTCTGAAGCTTTATGGAGGAGAAAACTCCATACTGGCTGCTTCTCTTGGGGATACAATTGAATTTTCTTATGCAGTACAAAGCCCCAGGGGTTCCTTTACATAGATATATGACACTATAACCTTCTGATTTTAGGCCCTAGACTCTGGAATCAGGCTTGACCAGATGTCAG
The DNA here is from genome assembly GCF_008728515.1 of Papio anubis. Taxonomy (NCBI): domain Eukaryota; kingdom Metazoa; phylum Chordata; class Mammalia; order Primates; family Cercopithecidae; genus Papio; species Papio anubis. The sequence goes on along the minus strand of NC_044976.1, from coordinate 154,729,657 downwards.
ATCTGGGAAGAGCTTTGTCCATTCCCTGTCCTCCAGTTCCCACCTCCAATCCCCCAGTTAGCAAATGACTTCGTTAAACATACACACATGAGAGTAAAAACCAGCAAACAGAAAACTAACCCAAGAAAGGAAAGCTACTTGTGCTGTAAAACAATCCATATGGATCTCTTCCCTCTCCAAAATGTGCTTTCTAGTGTGTAATGAGGAGCAGTGGACAGAGGTGCTTTAGGTTCCCACGTGGCTCACCCAATCCTGTCCCTTTCCTTGGTAGTCAATGCTTATCCTCCTCCTTATGTGTTATGGCAGCTTTCTGCCCACTGTACCCACTTTGTAAGCTTTTTCTACCCTTGTTGTCTGCTGGAAAGACACATGGTCCCTCCTGGCTCAGGTAGAATACTAAGTATTGAAGAAAACGTCATTTAAAAACACCTGCATTCATACAAGTCCTTGGTTACTTACTTAGAAATTCACAAAGGAAGGTGAACTATGAGACTTGTCACTCCTCCAAATGACAACGGAAGAAAGTATTTGTATAGCACAAATAATCATTTTATAATGGCATTTAGCAAGCTTTTATAACCTCAACCACCACTTACCTGATAGCAAAGCTGGCAGTTCAACAATATTCAATGCCTAAACACAGGAGGCATTCCAAAGGCAGTTAGTTGAGTGCTGAGACAGTTTAAGTTCATGTACAGGCTGTTGGCAAAAGCACAGAGTAAAGAATCCCAGGAGATTATTTCATATATGGGAGCATTTTAGCCTAAGACTTGAGCTGTAGCTCATTCTAGAATGTTGGTATGAATTGCTGTTGGAGAACATGATCAGCACCTCTTAGCATAATCTTTCTGGAGTGACTTGAGTCTGAGAATGGAAATGAATATGTTTCTTACTGATTAAGATTATTCAGTTAGGATGCTATTTTGAATACACATTCTCCTGTGATAATGAATCACTGGTCCTCGTAGGATGGAAAGGGCCCCCAAAAAGTTAACTTGCCACTAAGGAGGCTATTGGTCTCCGTCTTCTCAAAGAATGGTGCTATTTGTGGGGGCTTGGTGTTCATCTCTGTTGCTGGCAGGTTGAATGTTTGATAGCAATAGTAACTAACTCAGTGTTGATTAGTGGGAGCCTATACTGTTTGCTGGGCCCATGCATAGCCTTCATTCTTCTGATAGTGCACCTTCCTTAATGTGTACACTGTGTTAGCACCAGGGTGGGCAATGGCTGAAGCTGGCTGATGTCAGAAGACCAAGCCATCCTGTCTACTTGGCAGTTAGTGGTTCTTCCATGGTGGATTCTCTCTGGTGAGCATTAGCATGTGATACAAAGATCTTCACACATCCTGCCCACTCCCTTGTCCCTCCATATTCCATTACCCCCACCTTTCACTCTGTATGTATTCTAACATCAGGTCATTTCTCCTTTCACACAAAATAGATGACCAGGTGCACTGTCCAAGCTCTGTCCCTTGGATGGACTTTCTCCTGACTCTGTCTTTTAAGACCATTCCTTGCAGTACACCTACTATCCACTTTCGACCTGAACCAAACCAACTCATCTATAAACAAAGCTTGGGTTTTTCCCCTGTCTGCCATTAGCTATCAAGTATGCTCTTCTGTGGCCCCTTATGAGCCCTGGGTGGGGCACTTGTGTAACAGTGGTAGTTATTATGAGGGTCTGGGCTGCCTGCTTATGCAGCTTGCTGTGCTTTCAGGTCCTTGTGCTTGATCCCAGCTAAAGTGCTTATAAGTCATGATGAATTGCTGCTGGGTCTGCCTGACCTTATGACTTGGTGGGTGTAATAACTCTTAGCTCATGATGGGTAGTTCCAGATGTATACTCATTTGGTGTCCTGTGTTCACTACTGTGTCTCAGCTAGGACTTGGTGTCATACTAGGAGTTGTTTTTCAAAAGGCACGTGATGCTCCCCTGAAGATGCCATGGCCTTGCAAAAGAATCTTAGGGTACACGTGACTAGGGAGTGATTCTTCCACTAGGGCTTGCCATAAGCTCCACACAGCATCTTTTCGCACCACCTAGACCTCCCACACTAGTGAGTGCAGGGCTGCTTACAGCTAAGCCTGGACCCGCTGCAGAGGCTTTTCCTGCTCTGGGCCCCACTCAAAGGTAGAAGCCTTTCATGTCACTAGGTGTATGGGCCACAGCAGTATTTCCAGCTGTGGAGTATGCTGCCTCCAGAACCAAAGAGGCCTGTCAGATGTGCTGCTTCCTTCACTGTGGTAGGAGGCGCAAGGTGTAAGACAAGGTGTACCTTGTCTTTACTTCAGATGAGGTTTCTTGGCAGGCTCTTTATCACTGGACTCCTAAAAATATTACCATGTGACAGGTCCCTGAATCTTCATAGGTTCGCCTCCATCCTCTGATCCACATGTCTTACGAAGGCCTCCAAAATATAGCCACCTCTTGTTCATGTGGCCTGACTAGCATGAGAGCATCAAATAATGGGTCAATGTGACATTTTTAAGGATATCTAGATGATGTTGATTCCTTTGGACTATATTATGGCAGAGGACAGGGGAGTTAACATAGCCCTGGGGCAAAAATATAAATATGTATTGTTACTCACCTGTGTAGATGCAGTTGGTTTCTCACTCTCTTCTCTGAAGGGAATAGCAAAGAATGCATTCACCAAATCAAGGCTACATACCATGTACATGAGGCTTTGCCAATCTGCTTGTAGCAGGTAAACAGACACAGTGGCTGAAAATGGGGTTACTCTTTTGTTAAGTGTGTGGTCATTTACTGTCATCCTGCAGGGTCCACTTGGTTTCTGCAGAGGACAACTATTGAATTAAATTGAGATATCATGGGAACTGCCATTCTTGTATCCTTTCGATTTTTTTTTTTTTTGAGACGGAGTCTCACTCTGTCGACCAGGCTGGAGTGCAGTGGCCAGATCTCAGCTCACTGCAAGCTCCGCCTCCCGGGCTCATGCCATTCTCCTGCCTCAGCCTCCCGAGTAGCTGGGACGACAGGCGCCTGCCACCTCGCCCGGCTAGTTTTTTGTATTTTTTAGTAGAGACGGGGTTTCACCGTGTTAGCCAGGATGCTCTCGATCTCCTGACCTCGTGATCTGCCCGTCTCGGCCTCCCAAAGTGCTGGGATTACAGGCTTGAGCCACCGCGCCCGGCCGTATCCTTTCGATTTTTATGGGTGATGTTAATATCCAGAATTACTCCCAACACATGATATTGTTTTTATATCTTGGCTGGGGATGGGGCAGTTTCAGAGGCCTCACTTGGTCCTACTGTGATAGTTCTGAGCCCACAGTCCTAGGATCCAATGATCCAAGTAGCAAGTATATGAATCCCAATTTTACATTCAGAGACTGCAGAAATTACCACTGGTTGTAAGTTGGACCTTGACCAGGACTTTACTTATTATCTGGCTCCCACATGTCCCACTAGTTAGAACAGTAGCCACGAGGATGCTTTGATTCTCTGGGCAACATGCCAGTTTGGTACAGTTACCCAGGTAAATGACCCTGGGTCCCTTTGGGAAGGGCTTATGGAATCGTTACTCTGTATGTTTACTGGGGTGTTGCACGATTCTTTCTTCCAGAGACCTGACTGAGTCCAACTCTGAAAACTGGTTCAGATTCAGAAAAGGCCAAAGGATCATGACATTGTATTGGGGCTACTGCTTTCAGACTCCTTATTATCCATCCTTGACTTCTTCTAGTGGTCTAAACTAAGAAACATTCTTGTTGGTCGAGTATCTATTTTGCCTCTATGGGCGCTGTGTTCCTTTAATCATCTCTGTAATTCTGTGGGTCAGATCTTCTTGGCTGCCAATCCAACCCCACTGCACATTGTAATAACTTCATCCACCTGGTTTCTGCAGTTAAGTGCCACCACCTGGTTTCTTTAGCGCTGGGCCTATCGTCACCATTGGTATCACTGAGTCAAATTCTCTACCTGGTCGGTCGCAGTGGCTCATGCCTGTAATCCCAGAACTTTGGGAGGTCAAGAGGGGTGGATTGCCTGAGGTCAGGAATTCAAGAACAGTCTGGCCAACTGGCGAAACCCCATCTCTACTAAAATACAAAAAAAATTAGCCAGGCATGGTGGTATGAGCCTGTAATCTCAGATACTCGGGAGGCTGAGGCAGGGGAATTGCTTGAACCAGGGAGGTGGAGGTTGCATTGAGCTGAGATTTCACCACTGCTCTCCAGCCTGGGCAACAGAGTGAGACTCTGTCTCAAAAAAAAAAAAAAAAAAAAAAAAATTCTCTACCTACTTTTCCAACCATCAATCCTGGCTTATCGAGGAGATTTCCAACTGATCTTTTCAGTCATGCTATTTTCCTTCTCACTAGATCATTTCTTTTGGGTTTTGTAAATGGTATAGTCTCTGGCCCTTCTTATAGAACAGAATCATCTGCTAGGCCTTCCAGCCTCATGGTGTATCCACTCTAGCATGCTGACTTCCCTGAGCTTTTTTATTTCTACCTCTACTGTCTGCTGGGGTAGTGCTGGCATTTCAATCACATCAAGCTTGGGCCATCACTTTCTCCCTGCTTTCAGGAGCCATTTGAGCAACCAGGTCACATCACCTCCTGGGGTCCTTGCTAGGGTGTCAAATCCTGTATCTCTGGAGAGTGATCCCAAATCAGTACACTCTTCCTTGTCCTACCTGATGCTCCCAGCCCCTTGATCCGGCATCTTCAGGATCCAGTCCTGCATGAACTCCTCTGACTTTTGCTGGTGTAGGCTGGCTAGGACTAGCAGCTCATTTGAGGTCTTTTCTTCCATTATCAGACCCAGCACATACCCAGTTGGGTTATGCTATGACATACCCCTAGTTATAAGCCTAGTTACAAGGAGCAGAGATGGTGGGGAGAGGCCTGTGTATTGTCTTCGAGTAAGGTGGGGGAGGGAGAATTGGGAAGGGAGAGAGTAGTTAGCTCTTAATAGGGACAGGTGGGCAAATCCTGCAGGATCAGAAGATTTAAAACAATGTGGGAGTACAACATTTGGGGTTCATCTACTCGAATGTTCCCACCCAAGTTCCAGAGTCCAAATGCCCTCCAAATGTCTCCATTGCCTTTAGACTTAAGCCTGTAAGTGTCCATGAAATAGAAAGGGCAGAGCAACCTTCCTTTGTAGAGAGATTGTTGTGTGCCTTGCCCAACTTGCCTCAAATCACACAGAAGCCGGTAACAAGGGGGTGCCCAAGGATCATTTTCCTACCAAATACTGAAAAAATCAAATCTCCAGATTTGCTGCAATGGGACAGGCTCCATAATGATGAAGAATTTCATCTTGATTTAAGTTTGCTAAGTTATAAATAAATGCTGTTTAAGCACTACATTGACAAAATTGCTTAATTTAAGAAGGCAAAATATCTTACTATCTTCAGAGATCACTACCCTTGATCTTTTATTCACTTTTTAAAATGGATCCTACATAAGAATGCCCTAGGAAATGATGAAGTTCCACTCTGACACGTAGGATCCCCAGTGTTCCTGGAGTCATCTCCTTCCTAACTGTTCAATTCATGAAGCTGAGCTTCATTTTGAAAGACAGAAGAGAAAGGGATCTTGCAGTTCTACCTACTTTGGCATGGGAGTTTTCCTGTCTAAAAGGAAGCCCTTCCTTTCTCTTTAACAAATCTTTATCAGGCACCCACAGATCACAGTGCTAGGAATATTAGGGAGTATAGTAAGACATATATACACGGTTACTGTCCTCAAAAAATTTAGTACCTAATTGGGAAGGAATAGGAAGACTCAAATATCGAAGCAGGTCTCACATATTCAAAAAAATAAAACCTCCAAAGAGTGAGAGAAATTAATGGCCCAAAGACATTAGGAAAGCATTCTCATGTAATCCTACATCGTCATAGAATCATAAAGTAGGAGACCTTAGAAGTGACCTAATTCAAGTCTCTACTCAATAAACAGTATTTTCAGAGACTTCTTTTAAAAGTAGGCATTCAGTCTTAGTTTGGTTATCTCAGGGACAGGGAACTCAAGTCAAGTCCATTTTCAAATATTTCTAATTTTTAGGAAATTCTAATTGAGAAAAATCTAATTTCTTTTAATTCCTACCTATTGGCACTACTTACATCTTCTGAAAGGAGAAATATAGGATTAAATCTACTCCCGCTTCTCTCAGTAGCCTTTGAAATAGTTCTCCAGAGTCTTCTGTTTGTTCACCTTGTTAAATCAAGTTTAGCCTAAAGCTGCCTCTTTACATATTTTAAATTGGGCCTAAGGGTTTCTCTATACATTGTGAACTCTAACAAGTGGAAGTGTAAACAGACCGTAGCCTACACTTGTGCCAATTACTGACTTTTGACCAATTAAATGTGGTCAACTGTTTGAACCGTGTTCAAATAAGGCAAACGCTCAGCGGTAACCAATCCAGTTGTTTCTGTAACTCACTTCCGTTTCCTTGTATGTCATTTTCCTTTTTCTGTCCATAAATCTTCCACCACGTGGCTGTGCTGGAATCTCTGAGCCTATTCCGGCTCAGGAGGCTGCTTGATTCACAAATCGTTCATTGCTCAATGAAACTCCTTCAGATTTAATTCAGCTGAAGTTTTTATTTTATCAACCTAAACATTTCTCATTCCTTTGAACTAAAATCATAGAATATTATTGATGCAAATGGCCATCCTTTATTACAATGTCTATTTTCTGCCAGTGCCCATGCCTGCCACTATCGCATTTAAGTATTGCAATGACCCCATAAGTCAGATGGTATTACTACCCCTATCATATGGATAAGAATTCTGGAGCCTCAGGGAAGTTCAGCCTCTTCTCACCATCTGAGTTGTTCCTTCTAGATGAATTTGTTTGTCAATGTGTCTTGAAAGCCTCTGGGAATTGAGCCTGTAGGTAATGGTTTTTTTGAGCAGGGTAGTGGCGGTAGACAAAATGTACTAGAAGGAAAACATTCGAAAAAATGAAAACCTTTTAAGAAACTGTGACAACAGCCAAAGGTGATAAGGTTGGGATGGCAGTGATAAGTAGCACAAGGTCAGGTTGATTACTCTGGTGTTGAGGAGTGAGGGGATGGTGGGGTAGAGAATGGGAAAAGATAGGGGGATTAATTTAATGAGACTTCAAGTATTTATCAAGAAGGTACTATGCACCAGGCACTTTGCTGGGTTCTGGAAAGGGATAGTGAACAAAACAGACACATTCCTTGATTGATAGTCTGCTGGGGGAGAGGAACATTAACCCAATTAGCATAGCAAGAAGTATATACAATATAAGTGATTTAGAAGTATTGGTACGTATTAGGAAGGGAAAGAATAGGGCTCTAAGGAAGCAATCGGGGATCATTCTGGAATAGGAGAATGTGCTATGTGACCTTAAGGTTGGTTGGTCATTCTTGGTCATTCTGATGGTGAGAAGCCCATCTCCCAGTTCTAAGTGATACGCTCCAAGTTTGGCCAACTGCCCAACACCCACCAGCTGCTGACTGGACTCAGAGGGAGAATCTGTTTTTAGATGGTGCCTGACTTGAAGCACCCTCTAGTGTTAAGGAAAGGAAGGTAAACAGCCTGAAAGAGGGAATTGGGGAAAGACAAAAGAAATAAATTGAGACTTGTTTTGGGAACAGGTGGGCTGAGGAGAAGCCCCAGAGGCCTGGGCTAACAGCGCTGAAGATGGGCTTTACAGAGTGTGTCCTACACCCCAGCTGAGAAAGCAGTAACGAGCCAGGAACAATTCCACTGATCTACATGGTTTTACTCATTTACTCTTATGAGAAGTTACTAGTAGAAGTCTATACTACAAGTCTGGAAACCGTGACACAGAGGCTAAATAATTTCTCTAAGGTCACATAGCTTTAAGGGGGTAAAGAACAGAGTCAAGAGCTAGTGTCACTATGAAAAATGGCCCTGGCAGATCTCTCTATCCCAGTGCAGGTTTGAGATGATTTAGATGTGCTTGGCTGAGCTTTTCTTTGCAACAGCTTGCCTGGGGGCTGATAAAGAAATTCAAACAGATGTGATAAGCTGTGCTACCTGTTGCTGGGCTGATGCTGTAGAAAAATCCTAACGTCTCAATGGCTTAGCACCACAGACTTTGTTTCTCACTCAAATGAAGTTCTGTGGGGCATGGCAAGGGATCTCCAAACCACCTCTCAGGGGCCAAGCTCCCTCTGTCTTGTGGCACTGCCCTCTTAACACTTGACCTCCAAATATACTGAGTCAGGGAAGGAAGGGAAGGAGGAGGTACACTAGCTTCATCCCAAAATTGTTACACCAAACTTCCACTGTTTATTAGCCTGAATTAGTCACATGGACCCAACTTACCTGCAAAGGACAGTGGGGAAATGAAGAGACATGGATTATTAGGAGAGCACTATGAGTTCCCTAAAATGGGACTGATGCCGGAGCCCAGCAGCAGACCAGCAGAGGCAAAGAAAAAGTGGATGAGCATAAGCAGTGGTTCATTTCCTTCCCCACCCTGCAAAGCAAGATAACGCTCATTGGATTGTGGGAGAACACAGCCTGTCCTTGCCTTGGGTCAGCCTGTTTTTGCTTTTCCACTCTGCTCCTGTCCCAGGGAAAGAGCAGGAAAGTTGGGAAAAGGGTCACTCCACAGAGCAGTGAGAAGTTACACTTAGTTTGTGAAAGGGGAAGAAAAAATAATCTCTCATCTCTTGGATGTGTGGGGAGACAGTGACAGGAGAGAGCACAGAGACTTGAGCCCCTGGAAGTTCAGTGTGAAAACCTAATCCCTGAGGAATTTGCTGTCCTTCCTCCTTGTGGGGTGTGGCTCCTGTGGTCCCCACTTCCTGGTGTTTATGCCCCTGTGTAGTCCCTTTCTTGGGTGTTGGTGAGACCTGTGACTTACATTTAACAGTAGAATACAGCAAACGTGACGAGAAGTCACTTCTGTGGTTAAATACAGAATGAGAAGATTGTAATGCAGGAAGACTCTGTCCCTTGCTGGCTTTGTTGAAGTTGGCTGTCATGTTGTGAGCTGCTCAGTGGAGAGAGTCATATGGTAAGGAATGGAGGGCAGCCTTTGGCACATAGACAGCAAGAAACTGAGGCTTTCAGTCTGGTCACCCACCGGGACCTGAATCCTACCAATCATCACGTGAACTTGGAATTGGATTTTTCCCAAGTTGAGCTCTTAGATGCAAACCCAGACCTGGCTGACACCTTGACTGAAGGCTTGCAGAGGACCCAAAGCTATGCCAGGACTGTGGACCAAAAGAAAGCAGGAGAGAAATGTGTGTTGTCCTAGGCTGCTGACTCTATGGTAGTCTTGGTATGCAGCAATGGATAAGTAATGCATGGGGGTCAGAAAGTGTGAGATGGGAGCGCATTGGTTTCCTAGGGCTGTCATAACTAAGCACTATAAACTGGGTGACTTAAAACAGCACAAATCTATTCTCACAGCTCTGGAGCTAGAAGTCTGAAATCAAGGTGCGGGCAAGGCCATGGTCCCTCTGAAGCATCTAGGGGACGATCCATCCTTGCTTCTTCCAGGATTTGGTATCTCCAGGCATTCCTTGGCATATGACAACATCACTCCAGTCTGCCGCTGGCTTCACATGGCCATCTTCCCCATGTATCTGTCTTCTCCTTTTCTTATAAGGATATCATACAGGATTAAGGGCCTTCCCTACTCCGTATCACCTTATCTTAATTACATCTTCAATGATCCTATTTCCAAATAAGGTCATTCTGAGGGACAAGGGGTTAGGACTTCACCATATTTTATTTTTGGCACATTTCAACCCATAACAAGAAAAAAAAAAAAAAAAAGAGAGAGAGAAGAGCTGACAATTGAAGTATCATCAGGAAAACAAGCACCTTCTTGGTGGGCCAGGTGAACATATCCAAGCAGTCTGCACATTCAGAGCAAGGATGAATGGCTTTGTAGGTGAGGATCTCAGAAACTGCAGGGAGTGGACCCTTCCCTTCTCTCCAGGAGCTGCTTGAAATTTGTTTACGAAAGCCTAACTTCACCAGCTGAGAGAATCCCCATCCAGAGAATGGCTTTTTGCACAGCTGCCAAAAGGGTTGTGTGACCTGCCTCATGGCAGGGGGTGGCCAGATTATCCTGTATTCGAACTCCTTGTATTCTAAGGTAACCTCATTCCATTAGTTTGGTGGTGTATTTGTAAGCCTGTCCTGGGTTAATGAATGGACCCTTTTCTCTGTCTCAGATACTGGAAGGGCCCACAAGCTACAGTACGTTTTCAACTATGGGCAGCTGCTGCCACCTTGTGCCAGAAAGACTCCATGGCTAGAGTGACCAGGGACCTCAGATCAGGACACTGTGAAGGGGCATGTCTAATAATTGTTCTGGGGCAGCAGGTGTAAATCGAGATTGTCCCAGGCAAATATATGGTCACGCCTGGGGAATGTAAGGGAACAACAGGATGTGCAAGGATTTTCCCAAGAATAAATCTGAGTTTTCCAAGATGTTCTACTTTTCTACATTTACTCTCAGCATGAAGCTTCCTGTGCCACCTATGGTGGCCATCACACCTCACGCAAGGTTAACAATACATGAAAGAGTTCTGAATTCCTCTGGCACAAAGAAGAATGAATTTCCAACTATGCCTACTAAAAGAAAAAAGTGTCTTTCTACATTGCCTTTGAACACAACATACACCAAAAACATGTAAAGCTTTGTTCTGACTTTAAGGGTGCATTTTAAATCAATAAAGGAACAAAAAGCCCAGAAAGGGCCTAACTCTCTCTCTCTCTCTCTCTCTCTCTCTCTCTTTGTGTGTGTGTGTGTGTGTGCGTGCGCGCTTGGTGCTTTCAAAATTGACATATTACTCAGATACAGAAAAATAAAAGTAAAATTTTTGTCTTATAATTGTTTAGTGTGGATGCTAATTTCTGTTGGTAGCAGGGATGAGGTGAATTGGCAAGATATTTATATGTACCAATTAATGGAAAGTTAATCTCCATTGCTCAGATCTGTTTTAGGTAAAGCAGCCAATTCAAAGTTTAGACTTTAGACAGCTCGAAGGAATCTCCCCTACCCCTTCTCAGGATGGTGTCTGGGTGCAGTGGTATTGCTCAGATGTCCTTGGTCCTCCCTACCCTGTGCTGAAATGCCCCTCATTCTGCTTGATGATGAAGATGCCACAAGTTTGATCTGGTTCGCGGGCATCATAGTGGCATCTGCCCCCCACCATGCACACACACGGGTCCTTGCCATTGCCTCTGGTGACAAGAGCTCCATATACTCTGAGCTTCCTTAGGAACTTGGGTCTTTTCCGCTCTCTCAGCTATCATGCATCTCAGTGGGGTGCCGGAAAACTCTAGATTGCTTTCTCTCCAACATGCTGTTGTGTGTGGTCCCTTGAAGACTGCCCTCAGCACGTGCCTGCGATTGCTAGTTCCCCTTTCTTGGATCATGTTGGAAGCAGCATCCCCCACAGTGGAGGGTTTCTCTACAAGGTCTATGGTTTTCCCAAGCTCTGCCCAGTCTGTGAAGGACAGCAGCTCCTGAAGTTCTTAGACTCTCCCAAATTTATCTTGGGGGTGGTTTTATCCAAGATGCACCCTCCTGCCCTGTAACACCTCTTGTTAATGTTTCATCCTGGGGTGAGGAAGGGAGCCAGAACATTTCAGGTCACCCTTTGCCCCTCTTTTCTCCCTCACTCACCCAGATCCTAATCCCAGGATTAGAAGGAACTTCTTCCTTCCTCAATGGTGAGGGCTTCACTAACATCATATTTCATATTCTTCTCTGATCAATGGTCAATAATCTGTTCTGATGAGTTCTCTGGCTAGCTGAAAATCCTCTCACTTTTTTTTTCAATGTTCTCAAGATAGCCTAGAAAATGAAATAGGAGCTCCCCTATTTTTGATGGTTCCCTCCCCATGAAGCTCTGGATGCCATCAATTCAACGTTTGGGGGTCACAGGCTAATCAGAGTCTAGGATTTACCAGGTTAATATCTGAAAACATATTATTATTTTACAGTGAGAATTGTGAATTTGAAAAAGTCATCAAATAATATTAAAGGAAAAATAGTCTTAGCTAGCAATTTAGAAAATAAATTGCTCTGATTAATTGCTAAAAAAAATTCCAGATGGATTAAACAATTAAAGAAAAACCATATTTTTTTTAAAACTAGTAGAAAATGGAAGTAAATGTGTATCATATCTCTAAAGGAGTAATTTTCTAAGCTTTAAAATCATATAAGAAAGAACATAGGAAAAGAGAAATTAAAATACTTTTTAACAATTTGCCCCTCAACAATATATAAAAAGGAAAACGAAAGACTTAGAAAATATTTCCAGCACATACGAGTCAAGGAATGTTACATGGTTATATAACAGAAACTGCTATTCATTGCAGATTAAATTGATGCCTTAAGAAAGCAATTTGTTGACCGAGCACGGTGGCTCATGCCTGTAATCCCAGCACTTTGGAAGACCCAAGCGGGCAGATCATGAGGTCAGGAGTTCTAGACCAGCCTGACCAACACGGTGAAACCCCATCTCTACTAAAAATACAAAAATTAGCCAGGCGTGGTGGCGCACACCTGTAATCCCAGTTACTCAGGAGGCTGAGGCAGGAGAATCACTTGAACCTGGGAGGTAGAGGTTGCAGTGAGCTAAGATCACGCCACTGCACTCCAGCCTGGGGGACAGAGTGAGATTTCATCTCAAATAAAATAAAACAAAATAAAATAAAAAAGAAAAGAAAAGAAAAGAAAGCAATTTGTCAATATAATCCAAGAATCTCACTATTTGGAATTTATCCTAAGGAAATAATTTTAAAATATGCACAAGATAGCTATGCTTTTTATAATCACATTCATGTTACATTGTGATGATCATTAGACACATTTGACTCTCCCACCAGACAACGGGACATTGTGTTTTTTTCACCTCTGAATCAGCATTCTTAGTCTGGAGTCTGGCATAATTGAAGGTGGCAAATAAATGTTGCAGAATAACTATTTTGTTGTAGTATTTATATTATACTTAAAGACTGAAACAATCTTAATTTTCAACAATAGGAGAATGACTAAATAAAATACAGTGCTGTCACTTAATGGAGAGATTGTCTACTAAAATAACAATGTGTTGTCAGACATGGAAAACATTTTATGTAATTATAGCAAGTATAATCTTAAAGTACATACTCAGTTGTAGCCAAAACATAACTTTCTTCAATTTTCTATAGTAAGATTTACGTTCCTTTTCAAGCCCCATTTTGACTAGTAGTACACACCTGGTGTGGGTCCTGTTATGCTGATTCTGGGTAACCTCAGGCAATTCAAAGTCCTGTTGCCATGCCCTGTTCCTAACTGCTTGCATTTTCCCTGAGATAGTACCTAGCAGTTTGTCATTACCTGCTCCTACGGGCATCCACCAGGATGGGATGTCTATTGACTTCTTTCTCTTTGACCATTGATCCATGCAGGACCTGGATTGTCCTCTGTTCCCTAATACAGAGGTTTTTTAGGCCAGCCTCTGACTTAGCCACATTCCATCTGCATCATCACATCACCCGGGTGCTGCGGGGAGTTCTGAGAGGTTGCCTTGGGTCCTCAGGTCCTAGCTGGGTCACGTGTAGCCTTTGCTGCTCTCATATGGTGTTAAGTAGAAGGACCTCTGTGACGCTTGTCATTTCCCTAGCTAGATTCTTTTCAGGATGGGAGTTTAGGCCATATCCATGGGGTTCTGGGGGTTCACGCCAGGTGGGGAATGGACCCCAGGATATGCACTTATTCTTTCTGATTCTCTGCAGCTCTACCCTAGTTGGCAACTTTATCAAGCCTTTAGGGGTAAGGAAAGCTGGCTCTGACTGTTCATTTACTTCCAGATGCCTTTGTTTTTGGCCTGGATTTCAACTGTGAAATGCGTAACCCATATTTGATTGCTTTATTATTTGGTTCTGTTGTAACAACCCTCCAGAGACAGAGTCTAGGCAGAGCTAAGATGTGAAATACAACAGGAGAAGCCAAAATAAAAATGGAAACCTTGATTAATGTATCAAAATATTAGTGTACTATAAAATGCAAAAATAAACAGAACCTCAGAACTTCATTATAACTGTGTGAACATTAGGTACACATATGGGCAAATACATGGAACCAGGAAAATCTTAAGCTAATTGTTGTGTTAATCAGGAGAGAATGTGGATTTATTTTTCTTTAGCAAATTTCCTTCATATTAGTTATGTGTAAATACCAACCATGCTGTTTGTGAAAAAGCTTAATCTATTTTACCTCCAATAACATAGAGCCTTCTTAGCCCCCGTATTTCCCATCTAATCTCCCATCAATCCCTGATGTGGCTTTTTCCTTCTAGTAAGGCCACTTCCCTTACCCACAACCTGCTCACACCAGCTTCCAAGACTTTGTTTAACCCAGTGGTTCTCAAACTTTAGTTACATCAGAATCCCCTGGAGCATTTGTTGAACTACAAATGGCTGGACGCTGCCGCCAGTTTTTCTGATTCAGTAGGTCTGGGGTGGAGCCCAAGAATTTGCATTTCTAACAAGTTCCCAGGTTATGGCAATGTTGCCAGTTCAGGGACCACACTTTGAAAACCACTGGCTTAGCCACCCCTTTTACCTGAAATGTTCCTTCTATTTGCCTTCTTCTTTCCTCTCTCCCTTGCGTTTATAAACGTGTCATGATAACCTAACATGCATAACAGGCTTCAAGCACCCCTTAAGGAGCTTTGGATAGTATTGACCTATTTATTCATGTATTTCATCCTACCTTTTTCTCAACAAAATCTCAGAATTCTGATTATTTACTCTGCACCACCCCTGCTACATATATAATACAGTCAGTGCTGTATTATTTTGGATTTATTAATGCATACCTTTGTAATTATTTCATGCAATTTTTCTCTCCCTAATCAGCCCTCTGAGGCTCAAACAGGCTATTGTTCTTTTCCTCCGTAGTGGGCAAAGAACCGATGTTTGCTGACGGGGCTCACTGAAGGACAGGCATATCATTTATTAATAGAGCACTGGCTGCAAAACCTGTCCCATCCAGCTGCTCTGCTCCACCCTTACTGGTCTTGTGGAATTTCTCCTCACTCTGTCCTTGTCCAGCAGTTTTCCTGCTCTTCTTTTGCAATGAATGAGTACCTCTCCCAATACATCAAAACCAATTCCCAGAGACAGCTGTGTGGAGATAGGAGCAAACTACCATTTAAAAATGGATTTCATTATAAAAGTAATAATACCATTTCACAGTTGTATATTTAAAAATACACAAAAACCAAAGAAGTAAATTTAAATGTACTCATAACCCCACCACATCAAGACACGCAGTTTTAATATCTCAAGGTTTATGTCTCACACATATTTTCCCACTAAATTAGGCCAATCTATAAGTACTGTTTTTCAACCCACGTTTTTTCATTTTCCAAAATATCAAGGCTTATTTACTGATGTCATTAACCTTTATATCACTTCAAATGGTTACAAAGCATTACATCATATACAGAGACTCTAAGTCATTTAACAAACTCCTTAGTGGCTAATAACCAATCACTTGTTAATATAAATAATGATTCAGTAAATATTTTTATTCATTCATCTTTGTATACCTTACTATCTCTCAAAATACCACGTTTCCTCCATCTCTCCTTCCCCTATGAAGAAAGGTTATATAAATATCTGTACCTCAGTGGGTTATTGGGTAATCATTCTCCTGCCATTCCCCCATGCTATGCAGCTTAAAATAAAGTTGTGTATACATTTTCTCCTGTTAATCTACCATTTGTCAGTTGATTTTCAGTGAACCTTCAGAAGACGAAGGAGAAACTCCCCTTCACCCCTACACCAGCAATCATTGTTAGCTGTGGGGTTTGCTCTTGGGATCCAAGAGCATGAGCTTTCCTAGACATTAGAGGAGGTAGGGTCTCAGGTTATCAGCTTCTGCAGAAATGGTTCTTAGCTGCCACACTTTATAGTTGTAGCTTGTTCTATAATTTAGTAAATAAAATAAGTCACTTCCGGTAATTTATTTAATCTCAGTAGGATTAGCCTTTGTTTTGTGAGTCTTTGAGAAGATTTAGTAATATACTTAGGGCACTTAAAAACAAGACTAGGGAATTATTGTCCAATAAGTCACTTGCATTCAAAAACACACTGATGAGCAGTTAAATTTTATTTCCTAATCCAAACATTCAGTTTAACCTCATTTACAAGTAAGTTAATAACTGCTATATTAATTTGCTAAGGTTACCATAACAAAGCACCACCAACTGGATAACTTAAACAATGGAAATGTATTGTCGCACAGTTCTGGAGGCTGGAAATCCAAAATCAAGGTGTCGGCAGGGCTCTGTTTCTTCTGAAGATGCCAGAGAAGGATCTGTTCCAGCCCCTTCTCCTAGCTCTGGTAGTTCCTGGGCTAGTGGCAGCTAACTCCAACCTTCACACGAGATTCTCCTGGTATGCACAGCTACCTGTTCAATGGGTGTTCTTTTTTTTTTTTTTTTTTTTTTTTGAGACAGAGTCTCTGTCAGCTTCATAGGCTGGTGCAGTGGCCGGATCTCAGCTCACTGCAATCCTTTTTTTTTTTTTTTTTGAGATGGAATCTCGCTCTGTCACGCGAGCCTGGAAGTGCAGGTGCAACCCAGCTCGTTCACGTGCTGGCTCTCCCAGGTTCACGCCATTCTGCCCAGCCTCCCAAGTAGCTACAGTGACTACAGGCGCCGCCATGATGCCTCCGCTTATTTTGTATTTTTAGTGAGATGGGTTGGGTTTCAATCAAGCCAGGATGGTCTCAATCTCCTGAACTTGATCCGCTTCTGCCTTGGCCTCCCAGTGCTAGAATTACAGGCATGAGCCACTGGGCCCTGATTTTTTAATAAGAGCACTGCCATATTGATAGGTGTCCAGTCTCTTCCAATATGATCTCACCTTAACTAATTACATCTCCAGTTACCCTGTTTCCAAGTAAGGTCACATTCTGAGGTACTGGGTGTTAGGACTTCAGCATATGAATTTCAGGCGTGCACAATTCAATGTATAACAAGTAGAAATGTTGAAATTTTTAAAAAGAACATCTGGCTAATAGAAAATAGCATGCACCCTAGAGACCAACTGGATTGGAATTCTGGATATGTCATTTATTATGTGTGTTTAAGCAAGTTGTCTAACTTCTCTGTGCCTTGGTTTTCTCACCTATTCAGTAAGAAAAACAGTATTCCTCTTAAAAGGCTGTTTTGAGGATTAACTGAAATAATCAATTAAAAGCATCTCCAGAGCTCCTGACACACAATCACAGTGCAGTAATTGTTGCTGTCATTATTTTTCTACCTAACTGTGGGAAAGTATCTAAGTGTTTCTCCCCTATATAGCTATTGTTTACTAAGGGTCTCCAAGTATTTATAATTACGCACCTCATGACCTAAAAATTTCGGAATATGCATGTGCTCTGCGTATGTACACAGAGATATACACACATACACACATATACACGTTCTACTTTCCTAATGTATTATATACATTAGAATATATATACAAAGCAAATAAAAAGAATGAGATAAACAGAATTTTGAACATTTTCTCCCATCACTCCAATGGCTCTTTCTATGAACCCCAGTGGGTTGACCACTCTTGACAAGGATAGAGAGGCCAGCACCTAACTGTGTGATCTCTGCTGTAGTTAGAGACCAAGTGACTACTGGTCAGTTTCCCCACAGTTCATGCAATCTCAACCCAGTTCACTCTATGGAGGTGAACCCAGCAGCCTGGGCCATGAGCTCCGGATGTTCTGATAAACTCAAAGCCCCCAGTTCTTTTTTTTTTCCTTCTTCTTATATAATAATTTTTTAAAAATTTTCTTCTCCCCTCACCTTTTTTTTTTTTTTTTTGAGATGGAGTCTCTCGCTCTTATTGCCCAGGCTGGAGTGCAGTGGCATGATCTCGGCTCATTGCAACCTGTGCCTCCCAGGTTCAAGTGATACTCCTGCCTCAGCATCCTGAGTAGCTGGGACTTGACAGGTGTGTGCCACTATGCCCAGCTAATTTTTTGTATTTTTAGTAGAGATGGACTTTCACCATGTTGGCCAGGCTAGTCTTGAACTCCTGAGCTCAGGTGATCCACCCACCTTGGCCTCCCAAAGTGCTGAGTTTACAGGCATGAGCCACCGTGCCCGGTCTTTCTTCTCCTTTTAAATTTTGTTTTTTTTCTTCAACTTTTATTTTAAGTTCTGGGGTACATGTGTAGGATGTGCAGCTTTGTTACATAGGTAAACATGTACCATGGTGGTTTGCTGCACAGATAAACCCATCACCCAGCTATTAAGCCCAGCCTCCATTAGCTATTCTTTTTGATAGGCCTCGACAGGCCCCAGTAAGTATTGTTCCCCTTCATGTGTCCATGGTGTTCTCATCATTTAGCTCCCACTTATAAATGAGAACATACAGTGTTTGGTTTTCTGTTCCTGCATTAGTTTGCTGAGGATAACTCAAGCCCCCAACTCTAACAGACTGTGGCTTTGGCAAAACAGTGGATAGGACTTTGTCTTGGGTCACATTTTCCCATAGTCTTAAGGATAATATTAGACCGCTTGAATCCTGCGTTTTGCTGCACGCCTTCCTCCTGGAGCCTGAAATGTCTTGTTCCAGTAGACATCATTTGCTCATAAGACCTGTTGCATAGCTGTCACCTGGGGCATCACTATTTTCCTGAGTGAGAGCCACTGTTTCCTGGGTCCCATGTTTTCCTTGCCTTGCCTCTCTCCCATATTTGCTGTAGCACCTTGTTAATGATTTACTAACCAAAGAAGTTTTGATAAATACATTTCTCCAGTCTTTGCATTTCTAAAAATATCTTTATGACTAAAACAAGGTTGACCTAATGGACATATATTAAATATTTTACTTCACTAAAAAAAACCACCACACACTCTTTTAAAGAAAAATTCTGAATTTTTAAGAATTGACCACCATCATATGTCATAAATCAACTTTCAACAAATTTCAAAGAATCGGTATCAAACACATCTCATTATCTTTTGCAAAACAATTATGTCAAAACTCAATAACAAAAACCTATTTTTAAAAAGTGACATACTTGGGAGTAGTAAAAAAGACCTCTAACTCTATCAAGGATTAAAATATAAATAATAATATAAATTAGACAAATATTTAAATTAAAAAAATGCTGCTTCAAAACTGAAGTAGAAATTTGAGGGAAATTTTTAATTTTATATTGCTTGTATTAGAAGAGGAGAAAGGCTGAACATTAAATAATTAAGCTGGATTAAGTATCCAAATAAAGATGTTAGAAAAAGAATCACAGAGGAAACCCAAGGGAAGGAGAAGAATGAAAATATGCTACAAAAAGATGTCTTAGAAAAAAATATAAGACGAGAACAACACTTATGGGATAGAAAAGAAATGTAAAATGAGAGACCCAGTAACGCCAAAGTAATTAATGAAATATTGACAAAATCATTCAAATAAGGAAAGCAAAGGTACCCACAAAAAGTGTCAGCAATGAAAAAAGGGGCTAATGAGATAAAAGATAACAGGGGAATGTTATAAATAACTTTATGCCAGTAAACTTGTATTCTTAGATGAAATTGACAAACTTCTAGGAAGAAACCTGGCAACAATTGCTTCTATGTGAAAGAGAAAACTGGAATGGTTTTACAGCTACTAAAGACATTGAATCATAAGGAAAACCCTGTGCCCAAGCAATTATACAAGTGAGTTCTACCAGGTGTTCAAGAGACAGAGGTAGAAACTCCAAATCTACTCAAATTCTTACAGAAGATAGTGGGAGGGGCAATATCCTCAAATTTATTTTATGAGGCTAAGGGAACATGGATCCCCAAACTGTACAAAGACAGTCTGAAAAGAAAAATTACAGATCAGTCACATTCATGAATATAGAAGAAAATAAAAGGACCTAAAACATTCTGGATTTAATCCAGGTATGTTTTAAAAAATTAATATATGGGCTGGGCAGGGTGGCTCACACTTGTAATCCTAGCACGTTGGGAGGCTGAGGTGGGAGGATTGCTTAAGCTCAGGAGTTCAAGACCGATCTGGGAAACATGGTGAAACCCCATCTCTTAAAAAAATCCACAATTAGGCCGAGTGTGGTGGTGCACACCTGTAGTCCCAGCTACTCAGGAGGCTGAGGTGGGAGGATCATATCAGCCTGGGAGGTTGAGGCTGTTGTGAAGTATATTTGCACCACTGCACTCCAGCTTGGGTGACAAAGTGAGACCCTATCTCAAAAAAAAAATTAATATATAGGTCTATTATTGAAAGTTATGTTGAAAACTATATTAGAGTAATTTATCCCATTAAGAGATTTAAAGAGATAATCATCTCAGTAGGTTTATAAAGAGCATTAGGTGACATTTAACATTTATTTATTGTTAATAAAAAGCAACTTTTTAATAAACTAGACATAGAAAGTAATTTCCTTGACCTCAGCAAGGAAATCTGCTTTTAAAAATCTACAGTGAAACATCAAAAGTATTCTCATTAAAGTCAGGAACAAAATAAAAATTGCAGTGGAGGCTTTAGTCAGCTCAACAAAGCAAGAAAAATAAGAGAAACGGTATAAGAATTAAAAAGGATAAAATAAAACTCCCATTATTTGCCAATGATGTGAATATCCACATGAGAGACCACAAATAATCTATAGACTTATTATTAGAATTACTAAGATAGTTTAGCAAAGCCCACAGATATAAAATCAATATACAAATGTTAATTTCAATGAGCAGAAAAATATCATTTTAAAGTTTTTTAATTATAAAGAAAATGGTATCTAGGAATGACTCTACCAAGGGATATGCAGGTCTTTCACATGAAAAACAATACAAATTTTGGAGATTTATTAGCGAATCTTTCTAAATAAATAGAAAGACATAATATATTTGTGGGAAAGGAAGATCAAGTTGGTGAATACGTCCATTTTCTCTGTCTTAATTCTATAACATTACAAAAATTCCATTCAAAAGTTTAACATGGTTTTCTATAGAATGAGACGAGCTTACTGTGAAGTCTGCTTAGAGGAGCAAAGGGCCAAGAATATCCAAAACCATCGTGAGGAAGAATGAGATTGGTGGTGATGGTGGGACAGAATGTTCTCTCTGATATCAAGATTATTGTGAAATTGGCCTGGCGCAGTGGCCAACGCCTATAATCCCAACACTTTGGGAGGCCAAGGCGGGTGGATCACCTGAGGCCAGGGGTTCGAGACCAGGCTGGCTGACATGGTAAGACCCTGTCTCTACTAAAAATGCAAAAATTAGCTGGGCACGGTGGTGCACACCTGTAGTCCCAGCTACTCGGGAAGCTGAGGAAGGAGAATCACCTGAATCCAGGAGGTGGAGCTTGCAGTGAGCCAAGATTGTGCCACTGTATTCCAGCTTCGGTGACACAGCGAGACTTCGTCTCAAAAAAAAAAAAAAAAAAAAAAAAAAAAAAGATTATTGTAAAACTACAGTATTTAAGACAATGTCATATTAGAAGAGGGTGGACACATGAACAATGGAAAGGATAAGAGAGCCCAGAAACGGCCCACATATGGATGGAAACTGTATATGAGAGGGTTGACATTGATGATTTTTTTGCCCACGAGGAAAAAAAAAAATTAAGTCCCTAAATTCACTCCAAATACAAACACAGAATTCAGGCCCCTTCCATCATGTGAAGACATAGTGAGACGGGACCATCTATGAACAAGGAAATGGGCCCTCACCCCACACTAAATCTGCTGACATCTTGATCTTGTACTTCGCAGAGCTGTAAGAAGTACATTTTACTGTTTATGAGCTAAAAACAATTCCACGTGAATTAAGAACTTGAATATAAAAGACAATAAAATTAAACATTTAGAAGAAAATATGGAAGAAGTTTATGGCTTCAAGGCAAAGAAGGGTTTCTTTAAAAGGATAAGACACAAATCACAGACTAAAGGAAAAGATGGATACTTTTTAATACATTAATACATTGTATACTTTTGAATACACTGAATAGTTTTATACTGATTCTGAAAGTATACCATGAAAAGAAGAGGAAGAAAAGTCACAAATTGGGAGAATATATTTGTAACGCATACAACTGACAAAGGATTTAGATCCAGAGTATAAGAAAAATACCCACAGATCAATGAGAAAAATAAAAATAAACCAGGAGGAAGATTGGTAAAAGACATCTCACATTTCACTGAAGAAGAAACCTAAATTTCCCAGGATCATGAGAAAAGATGGTCAGTGAAAAGAGTGATCAGGAGAACACAGTTTAAAAACCGCAGTGAAATTAATGCAGGCACAGAAAACCAAACACTGTATGTTCTCACTGACAAATGGGAGCTGAACATTGAGTACACGTGGACACAAAGATGCGAACAATACACATCCGGGTCTGCTTGAGGGTGCAGCATGGGAGGGAGGCCAGGATCCAAAATTACCTATCAGGTACTATGCTTATTATCTGGGTGATGAAGTAATCTGTATACCAAACTCCCTTGACACGCAATTTACTCACATGACAAACTTGCACGTATACCCCCTGAACCTAAAATAAAAGTTGGAAAGAAAAGAAAAAAAGCAGATTCTAAAAAATTAAATCAAAATTTAAAAGCCCCAATTCTTTAAAATGCTACTTAATTCCTTAAAATAAACAATTATTTAGAAAAGCATAGCAGAAGATAACATGGAGCTTGGTGTATATTTTGGAAGGGTTAATGAAAAGAATACATTCAAATTTCCATTTAACCCTGTATTGATCACGTATAAATCTACTGTTGTATAGGGATTCAAATCATGAAAAGGATCCTATTGAGGCTATATCTAACTAGGTGGAAGAACAGAGTGTTGGCCATAAAAGTTAAAAACTTGCTAATGTATTTCCTTATCTCCTTTAATAAAGTGTATAAAATATTCAAGAATGTATCCAAACCTTGCATAGACTTGCTTATGTTTCTGGTTTTATCACTTATTAGAGTGTAATTTGGTTAATAGGCAATATAAGGAAAGGACCACAATAGGTAAATCAGAAGATTTGAATTCTGGTCTGAGATCTGCATATTGTTTGTCTAATCTTTGATAGTAACACCACACTGTGTGCCTCAATTGCAAAGTTGTAAAGAAGTAGCTATCTTGTTTAATTCATGAGGTTTTCTGAAGCTCTAATAAGATAATACAGGTAAAAATAAATAAATAAACAAATACCACAATGAGAGAATATTGCATACTCATTACATTAGCCAAGATTTTAAGAAATCTGATAATGTCTCCAGCTGGAGATTTAGAGAAACAAAAACTCTTCAACACTAAGGTTAGAAGTGACTAAGAATGAGACTTTGAGAAACAATTTCACATTCGCTAAGAAAGTTTAAAATGTGCTTATTTTATGACCTAGCAATCCCACCTCTGAAGAAGCTCTTTTTTTTTCTCTCTTGTTTGAAATGGGGTCTGACTCTTCACCCAGGCTGGAGTGCAGTGGCACTGTCTTGGCTCACTGCAACCTTCACTTCCCAGGCTCAAGCGATCCTCCACCTCAACCCCTCCGAATAGCTGGGACTACACAAACATACCACCATGCCTGGCTAATTTTTTTTTGTATACTTTGGTAAAGACAGGGTTTTGACATGTTGCCTGGGCTGGTCATGAACCCCTGAGCTCAGGCGTTCCACGTGCCTGGGTCTCCAAAAGTGCTGGGATTACAGGCATGGGCCACTGTGCTCAGCCTAAAGAAGTGCTTGATCCTCTATACCGGATGACCTGTAGAAGAATATTCGCAGAAGCATTGTGCATAACAGCCCCAAACTGGAAATAACCCAATATCCATCAACTGTGGAATGCATTTTTAAAATGTGGTATATACATAAAATGGGTAAACAAGAGTCACAGGCATCCACGTGAATGGCTCTCAAAACATCATTTGAACCCTCTTATGTTGCTGGTGGGAATGTAAAGTGGTGTAGCCGCTTTGGAAAACAGTCTGGCACGTCCTCAAAAAGTTATATGTAGAGTTACCAGTTGGCCCAGTAATTCTGTTTCTAGATATTCTCCAAGAGAATAAAAATATATATTCATGCAAGAGACTGTAATGTTCATAGCAGCATTATTGATAATAGTTCAAGAGAGAAAACAATTCAAATGTCCATTAGCTGAAGAATGGATAAACAAAAATGTAGTATATGCATATAATGGAGTATTATTTGGCTATAAAAGTGAAGTACTGACTCATGCTCAGTATGACTGAACCTTGAAAACATGCCAAGTGAAAGAAGCCAGACACAAGAAGCTGCACATTGCATGGTTCCATTTACAGTCATATGTTGCTTAAGCATGGGTATACGTTCTAAGAATTGAATTCGTAGGCAATGTCATCATTATGTGAACATCATAGAGTGCACTTACACAAACCTAAATGGTATAGCTTAGTACACACCTAGGTTGCATGGTATAGCCTATTACTCTGAGGCTACAAACCTGTACAGCGTGTTACTGTACTGAGTACTGTAGGCAAGCGTAACACAGTGGTAAATATTTGTATATCTAAACATAGAAAAGGTGTAGTAAAAATACAGCATTAAAATCTTATGGGACCAATGTTGTGTATGTGGTCCATTGTTGACCAAAATGTTGTTATATGGGTACATAACCGCATGCAAAATGTCCAGAATAAGCAAGTCCATAGACCCAGAAAGTAGATCAGTGGTTGTCAGGAGTTAGGCTGAGTGGGAATTCGGGAGTGACGGTTAATAAGTTTCTATTTGGGGGTAATGAAAGTATTCTGGAATTAAATGGTGGTGATGGTTGCACAATTTTGTGAATATACCAAAAACCATTGAGTTGTACTCTTTAAAACAGTGAATTTGGGGCTGGTGGTGGCTCACGCCTGTAATCCCAGCACTTCGGGAGGCCAAGGTGGGTGGATCACAAGGTCAAGAAATCAAGACCATCCTGGCCAACATGGTGAAACCCTGTCTCTACTAAAAATACAAAAATTATCTGGGTATGGTGGCGTGCACCTTTAGTCCCACCTATTCGAGAGGCTGAGGCAGGAGAATTGCTTGAACCCAGGAGGCAAAGGTTGCAGTGAGCCGAGATTGCGCCACTGCCCTCCAGCCTGGTGACAGACCAAGACTCTGTCTCAAAAGGCAAACAAACAAAAAATCAAAAAGATGAATTTGATGTTATGTAAATTACATCTTAATAAAACTGTTATGTATAAACAATGTTGAGTGAAAAAACATGATGCAAAATAGTACACGAAGTGTGGTTTCATTTATATAAAGATCAAAAATAGAGAAAATCTAAACAATGCATTGTTCAGGGCTAGCTATATATGTGAATGCGTATGAAGAAAATCGAGGGAATAAATAATACAAAATTTGGGATAGTGGTTACCTTAGGAGGAGGGAGAGATGTGGTCAGGAAGGGCCACAGGAGAGTCACAAAGATGGCACAGGGTCTGATAATATTCTATCTTACGCTTGGTGGTGGATGGATCAACCAGTGTTCATGGCATTATTCTAACAGTACATATTATTCTTTAAAGTGAACTCTCTCTCCCTACACACACACACACACACACACAATGTATATATGCAGTGAGTCTATCATCTTATCTATTTGGATATACACAAACTTATTTATGTGTATATTTATTAATTTCTAAAAATCAAATCTCCTTTTCCATTTGTGTTTCTGTTCTCTGTTTCATCCGTTGTCACTCCTCCATCAGTTTCATTTCTTTCAAGCATTTCTTGACATCTCCCATCTGCTGATAATCTCTGTACTGGTCTCTTCATTACTTGGAGTTGATATATTTTAATACTGTTTATTATTTGGAGGGAATCTTTGAAGGGAAAGGAGAAAATGTGTATAGCAAATCCATCATTTTAAACCAGAAATTAGGTTATCTTTCACATAAAATTAATAAGAAAAAGAACTAAGGCTTCTTGAATACTAACGAAGGGCTAGGAACTGTTCTAAGAACTTTGCATGTCTTATTCTGTTAATCTTTACAATAACCCTATGAGGCAAGAGCTTTTATTTTTTCCTGTTTTACAGATGAGGAAACTAAGAGATCTAATAATTTGCCCAAGTAAATAATTTGCCCAAGATATCAGAGATAAATATATCTGATATCTTGGGTAAGTAATTTGCCCAAGATATCAGAGATAAGCAGGTGGTGGAACCGGAGTGTGAATACAGTCAATCTGAATCTAGGAAATATGCTCTTAACCATCAGGTGACATTTGTGTGTGGAGAGAGTCATTCAACCCAAAGGTCCTACAAGCAATGGTGGTAGGTGAAAGAGTATGAAACCTGTACCCAACTGAAGAGTGAAAAATCAGCTCACAATGAAGACATAAAAAGCAGCCCTGCTGGTAATCAAGCTGGGAGGACAGACACAGATAAAGCCAGCTGCAACATTAACAGAAAACATTGTTTCTCCTAAAGTCATGCAGCAGCTGCAAAATGTCATGAAGGCTCCCTTTTTGAGTGATGACTACCGCTGTCTTAGCAATGATGCTTGTAGGCCCACTTTGCTCAAATGGGTCCTATTATTGGGGATATCCAATTGCTAAACTGCCCTAGCTTCATGGCAGCATCCAAACCCTAGTAATTTCCATATATACGAATCCTGTGTCAGAAACGGCAACCAATTCAGAACAGATCCCCACTTCCTTGAGACTCTCCTCTAAATCCTACAGCAGGACAGCAAACCTTACATGAGATGTGTCCCTGCCTTACTCCTGCTGAGCATCATTCTACCGTTCCTTTGGAATGCCCTCCCTCGCTGCATTGAGGTAATAGATCCGATTTTGTTGGATTTCAGCTGTGTACCTGGTGGTCTTATCTCAGGAGCGCTGGGCTGGTGGAAGAGACGGTGATTGTTATCAGATGGCAGGATGGTGACAGTGAGGGGCAGGCAGTCCTAGGGCTTGAGGAGGACAGAGGACAGGTGGGCACTTCCTCACCCAGGACAAGCCACACGTGCTCCCTGAGCTGTTGCCTGTGCCGGGTGTTTGCCATCAGCCATTTCTCCCTCTGACTTCATCACTTCCAATGTAGGTTTGTGCATTAATGTAGGTATATGTATTCTTAGAGATTCATTCCTCTGGCTTACACTAATGACGTTTCTTAAACAAAAGACCTCAATGAATCTTGGGAGAGAAGGCAGTCCTCGGGGAGAAGAAAGATTGAGACTGGCAAGGCACATGTAGCTACTTCGTATTTTACCCTCTGGTTAGCCTTAGTACCCTCTTTTTGCTTGGTCTCTGGGACTGAATCCTTCTAGGAATCTTCTCAGTTTTAGGCACTGGTTTTAATCCTACCTGAGGCAGTTGCAGCCACCGTTTCTGAGGTAACAATCTCCACGCCCTTACCTAGCAAGCACCTGTAACTTTAGTCAGATGGAACTTCCGGGTGTCTCAGCTGGGAGAGAGGGCTGCATAGCCCTTAGGAGAAGTTCAGTGTTGTTAACCTAGTGCAGCAGAATTGTGAGCAGGGCTGAGCCTCTGCCCCAGCCTTGATTCCACTGGGGGCTGGGGACAGGAGGGAAAATTGGGGGTAGGGAACATCAGCCTTGCTTGTTGGAGCACTATTTTCAAGCTCTAGTTAAAGAGTTCCCAGGGCTTTGAGGGCCACCGATGAGTCACTGTGGATATAAGGTTTATTATTATTATTGATATTATTATTAATGCTCTTTTAAATTGGTATTGTGTTTTTAACTTTTCCGAGAACCTTCATCTTTATTTTCTTTGTTTCCTGTGAGGTCTACACAACAGGAGTGATAAGTTCCCCATCTCATAGTCAAGGAAACCAAAGCCTGGGGAAGTTATGGGATTTGCCCACATTGGTGACAGAGTGAAAGTCCAAACCAAAGTGTCTTGACCCTAGCAACGAGTAACTCCAATTTCTCACACCAGAAGGGGCGAGTGTTGAATAGCGAGTGTTGGGAATCCATCTGATCCTAGGATGTTTGAACTGTGAATAGGGCCAAAGTTTAGACCATTGGGTCTTAGTGGGTGGAACTAGAGGAACTGGAAATTCGTTCTTGTTTCTCCATCTATCACACAGAACCTACCTATTAATCCCATCCCCAGAAGCCACCCAGCCCCGCAGACGCAAATGGAGCAATGCCTGGGCTCGGGTTATGTAAGCAGAGGCTGGGCTGCTACCAGCCCTTTGGGCAGGAAGGGGTGGAGGAGGGCCTTGCCTCCGCCCTTCAAAGGGTGAGTGTGAGACAAGAATGTGGAGAGGCCACTCTCAGCCAGGCCAGGTGGGTCTTGGCCTTGGAGCCAGCTCTGAACTGACAGGTTCAAACCAATCTGTGGTTTAGCCTGCACTTCAGAATGGGGTGGTGGTTGAAGGTTTGTTTATTTGTTTTTGCCTCATCCCCACACCAAACCTGAATGTCCCATGGAGAAGGCAGAGAGTGGATAAAACAGGATGCAGTGGGTCAGGGCCAGTGTGCATCAGGAAGTCAGGAAGAGAGGGTGCTCAGGACTGGAGGCTGCTTCTGCCCCCTGGAGCACAGGCCCCTCAAGTCACTTTCAGGCCCACACTCTGGAGTCTTTATTGGGAGTGTTTCAGGCATCAGTTTTCTTTAACTCCATTCTGTTCTCCTGCATCAGCCTTGCTCTTTCATTTTTCTTCGCACAGCAGCCAGAGTGAGCCTCCAAAAACAGACCTGATCATGTCACTCCCAGGCCTAAGATCCCTAAGGGCACCCCGCTGTGTGTCAAATCTGGATTCCTCAGCAAGGCCAGCAAGGCTTGAAGCAACCCGCCTTCAGCCCCACCTTGCTCCCTCTCCTGGCTGCTTGTTAAGTTCCAGTTTCGAGACAGGGCCCTCTGTTCTCTCACCCAGGACTTTTGCACCCTGCTGTTTCCACTGCCTGCAATTCCCATTGTTCCCTTCCTTAAGCTCTTTCCCCTGTCTATTCCCACTTAGGTTATTCAGATCCCCAGATCTGAGCTCAGGATCTTCTGCAGAGGAATCTACTCTGACACTGTAGCCTGAATTATGTTCCCTTATGGGCTCTCAGAGTACACCATGCTTTCCCTATATTGCATGTGTTACAAGAGTAATTTACAATTACTGTTGTTACTGTCTCATTTGCTGGACTGAATGCTCTATGAGGACAGAATCTATGAGGACAGAAGCATTTTGTAGTGTTTTTGGGTTTTTTTGTTTTTTTTTGTTTTTTTTTTTTTTTTGAGACAGAGTCTCGCTCTGTCTCGCTCTGTCGCCAGGCTGGAGTGCAGTGGCACGATCTCGGCTCACTGCAACCTCTGCCTCCTGGGTTTAAGCGATTCTCCTGCCTCAGCCTCCTGAGTAGCTGGGGCTACAGGTGTGTGCCACAACGCCAGGCTAATTTTTTGTGTTTTTAGTAGAGACGAGGTTTCACCATGTTGGCCAGGATGGTCTCTATCTCTTGACCTCATGATCTGCCCACCTTGGCCTCCAAAATTGCTGGGATTACAGGCATGAGCCGCTGCACCCGGCCTGTAGTTTTATTCACCATAATATCTTCAGTACTGTGGATGAGTGAGTCAATTTGATTCAATTTAATAACTATGAGGACCTAACACTCAGATTCAGCAAAGACTTGCTGGGCACCTACTATGTGTCCGGCATGGTGCACCTTCCTATGAACTCTTAATTAATTTCCACAAACTTTATGCTCGTGCTTGGAGTCCCAGGGCTAAAGTTATCACATTAG
Organism: Papio anubis; assembly: GCF_008728515.1. Lineage (NCBI taxonomy): Eukaryota > Metazoa > Chordata > Mammalia > Primates > Cercopithecidae > Papio > Papio anubis. The sequence goes on along the minus strand of NC_044976.1, from coordinate 154,699,988 downwards.
GTTATGAGGATTAGATGAGCTCATATATGTTAAAAAGCATAGGCCTGGCACAAGTAGGTAATTAACAAATATTTATTCAATGGACAAATATGTTAACAAAGAACCTTCTGATAAATAAGTTTAATATTTTCTTTTCTTTCTTTCCTTTTCTTTTTCTTTTTTTTTGGGATAGAGTCTTGCTCTGTCACCCAGGCGGGAGTGCAGTGGCGTGATCTCAGCTCACTGCAATCTCTGCCTCCTGGGTTCAAGTGATTCTCATTCCTCAGCCTCCTGAGTAACTAGGATTACAGGTGTGCACCACTATGCCCAGCTAATTTTTATATTTCTAGTAGAGACCGGGTTTCACCATGTTGGCCAGGCTGGTCTCAAATTCCTAGCCTCAAGTGATCCACCCACCTCGGCCTCCCAAAGTGCTGGCATCACAGATGTGAGCCACCATGCCTGGCCAAATAATTTCTTTTAAAGCTGAGAAACATAGGATTTCCCAAATTACATAGGTTATAAGTGCTAGACCTGGGATTTGAACCCAGGCCTAGAGCTGTGAGTCCAGATCTCATCCCCTGTTACCACTGAGCCCTCCTAGCCTGATGGGGAACTCAGAGAGGTAAAGGACCTTGGTTTGTTTTCAAGGAACAGGCCATACAGTTGAAGAAGATAGGCACATAGGAAACAACCTGAAGACATGGTTTCCTCTGATTTCATGCCAAGGAAATTGATATGGACAGTGAGTGAAATTGGAAATCAGAGAAGAGAGAGATCCAGGGAGTAGTGAGTGAAGCCTCCAGGGAAAGAGAGGTGGGAAAGGACATTCCTGGAGGATGAGATGACAGAAGCAAGAACAGAGAGGAGCAAGTCAGTATGGATGGGCACCCCACCAACTGGACGATGCACGTCCTAAGTTAGTAGGAGAGGAAGCCTGGGGAGGAGAGGTGGTGCCAGGAACCATGGGACCTGCATGGCAGACAGAGATGCCATTGGGCTTGGCAATGGGAAGTCATTCCAGATTTCTGACCAAGGGAGCAGTCTTGTGTGAGTAAAGTTCAGGGAAGATCAGCCTGAGAGTGTTGTGTGGGATAAAAGTAAGAAAGAGGAAAGAAAAGGAAGGCGGGGGAAGAGAAGAGGTAGGAAGAATAGAACAATGGAGGGAAAGAATGGTAGTATTTGTTGTCCACCTTGCAGGTCCTTTCCAAAGGATAGCTTGTTTAATCTTCTCAACTACACTGCATGGTATGTATTATTATCCTAGTTTTGCCAATAAAGAAGCTAGAGTTAAAAGAATTTATTAACTCCCCCAGGGTTACTTATCTAGATAGAAACCAGAACTAATGCTTGAGTGTTTTGCCTCCTAATCCAGCAACCTTTCCTCTATATTTCAAGGTACGGCTGGCAGGGAGCCTAGTTAGGAAGTGACTATAGCAGCAGGGAAGTCACAGGGTGGTGGATTTGGGTACAGAGACTTTCCTGAGCTAAACTAAGTGTGCCCACCTCCAGGGCCCAGCTCTAAAAGCCTGATGATGGGCACGTTGAGGTGGGCTCTGTTCTAACAAGTCCAGCAATGAAGTCAGGAGCAGTGAAGGGCCCATCCTAGGAGAAGTGTCCAGTGTGGAGCCACATGGAGAGTAGAATCCAAAGCAAAGTCTCAGGAGATGCAGTTAGAGCCGGGGAAGCAGCCTGGGCGGGAAGTCAGGGCAGCTAGGTTTTAGCCCTGGAATTACCACTCTGGGACTTTGGGTCGGTCACTTAGCCTGCAGGAACCTCAGTCCTCCTCATCTGTAAAAGAACATTTAAATCTAATCTTCCTTATCTTTTGTTTTGAGACCCAATGAGATTGTGACTATGGAGGTGTTTTTTTTTTTTTTTTTTTTTTTAATCTCAGGAGCGCTGGGCTGGTGGAAGAGATGGTGGTTGTTATCAGATGGCAGGATGGTGACAGTGAGGGGCAGGCAGACCCAGGGCTGGAGGAGGGCAGAGGACAGGTGGGCATTTCCTCACCCAGGACAGGCCACACGTGCTCCCTGAGCTGTTGCCTGTGCTGGGTGTTTGCCATCAGCCATTTCTCCCTCTGACTTTATCACTTCCAATTAATCCATTGCTCACTTATTAAGTTCCCACTCTACTTAAGTCACCGAGATGAGCAATTCTTATTCCAATCCTCTGAGCACCCTTCCTTTTATCTTTCTTCTTCACTGAATATCAAAAGAGCTAGTGAGATAAATCCACTGTGCCTTTGGCAAAAAGTGAGTTACCTATATCCAAATATTAACACATATTAAAATTCTTTCACATTTCCCCCAGCCTATTTCTCTTCTCCACCGAATTCATCATCTGTGACACATTTGTGTCATCAATTGTAGGTGTAACTCATCCAATTCAGTTGTAGAAAGAAGAAAAAGGCACAGAAATGTTTATGCTGCTGGTTAAATTAATGTGAAGCATTTTACATGTTGTCGGGGAGGGAGTACATGCTATGCATTGGCCAGCATAATGGCTCATCAATTTACTTATTGCAGAAAATGCATTAGTGGGTATAGCTATTTTCATTTACTTGTACCAAAGCCTCGAAAGAAAAATAAAGGGGCCAGTGTATTGCTCAAGTGCATGTGCCACTCTTACAAAACACAATGACCCCAAGGTGTCTGGATGTACCAGATCCATCCTAGGCATAAGTGCCACGTAAGACAATAGTGCTCACAGTTGTCTTTGGGACATGGGTCCCTACAGATGAGCTGGCAATGTTCACCTTTCAGCTCACTGTCTGTTGCCTGTGCACGCTTGCTCAGCCCTGAACGCTTAGGAAATACTATGAGTTTCTCTGGAGATCAGGGCCAGAGAGGCTAGTGTGGAGTGAATCCTAGACACAAGATCAGGCCCATGATATGGGGGAAGATAGAGGGGAGGCAGAGAGGTTGAAATGCCAAGGGCTGACAGAGAGCTGGGAGAGCAGGAGCCCACCTGGAAAGACAGTCCCAGGGGAAGGTCAAAAGGGACATTGCCCTGGGCCCAGCGAGGAGGGTTTTACTTCATTGAAAATGAAACACACTCCAGGAGAGCATTCTAGATACCCTTGACTCTTTCCCAATACTGTAGCCGAGTTGTGTATTGTCAGTTTGTTTGGGATATTCTCTACTCCTTGAAGGTGGGGACTCCTGGAGATGACAGAAAAGCTGAGTTCTCTCAGGGCAGCCAGGCATTTGGACAATGACTTATGACTAAAGCCACTCCTTACTCTTGTATGCTAGGAATTCACTCCTGGATTAATCCCACACGACTTTACTGAATTTCTGAGCAGAGAACAATGAACCCAGTCATTTGTGACGAAGCCACAGAAAGGATCACTAGGACTCCTGCCAGCCAAGTCTATCTGGGGCTGGACTTGAATGATGAATAGGGACTCGGAAGACTTCTATTTCATGGATTCTGCATTTGTTTTGTTTGTTTAGGGGTGTATTAGTCTGTTTTCATGCTGCTGATAAAGACATACCCAAGATTGGGAGATTTTCAAAAGAAGGAGATTTATTGGACTCAGTTCCATGTGGCTGGGGAGGTCTCTCAATCATGGTGGAAGGTGAAAGGCACATCTCACTTGGTGGCAGACAAGAGAAGAGAATGAGGAAGAAGTGAAAGCAGAAACCCTTTAAAAAACCATCAGATTTCATGATACTTATTTACTACCATGTGAACAGTATGGGGGAAACTGCCCCCACGATGCAATTATCTCCCACTGGATCCCTCCCACAACATGTGGGAATTATGGGAGTACAATTCAAGATGAGATTTGAGTGGGGACAGAGAGTCAAACCATATCAAGGGGTTTTGCCTTTTTAAATAGTTTTCTATACAATTCTCTGGAAATAATTCTCTGGAAATTCTAGCCTTGGCTCAGCTAAAGCAGTGAGGAAATAGGTATAGTCTACACTTGGTCTGGGGCCCCTAGAGGGCAGGATGGGCAGAGGCCAGCCATGAAAGTGATGGTAGCCATCCCAGAGTACCAGGACAGAGGTCAGGTGAGGAGCTGGGACCATTAGCCCTGGCTGGTCTGGAGTCTTTCTTTTGCTGCACCTCCTGGGTTTGTACCTCCATGCTTTGGATATTTATGCCTCCATGCTTTGTACATCTGGATGCTTTGTCCAATGGCTGGCAACAGCCCAGAGAGTTGGAACTGGACATAACAGAATGCTGAGTGGTCGTCAAGGACCCCCAGACTCTCTCTGCCTTCAGTGAGACCATCCCTCTCCCAGGCAACACAAGGCTCCCCTATCTCCCATCTCGGATTGGCCACCTTGTCTACATCCAGGCACATGTGCTGACACCAAAGGGACAGAGAAAGGAGCACATTCATTCATTCCTATACAACTGTTAATAGTGTAAGAGACACAGAAGGACTGAGAATTTTCCCCTGTGGCCCTCCTATATCCTTGGCCCCTGCAGTGGCAGTTCTTTCCTAACTCCTCTTGACTATACTTGACTTTAGCCCCTAACACCCCTGCACCCCTGTTGATAAAATCCAAATTGCCCAAACAATGGCTGATAATCTGCAATACAGTTTCTCCCTCTTCCCAGAGTCATTCTTGACCAATTACTCCTGAAACTAGCTGAACTTGGCTGACCCCCTCTCCTGCTAAAGCCTGATAGGAAATTTTGCTCTCCTGCCCCAAGTGAGATGGGAATAAAGGCTCTGCCAACAGTGCTCTGGAAGATTTTCTTCTGCCATGGACTCTGCTGACATGGTGGGTGCAGTATTGCTGTGAGGGTCCAGGACTGGCCCTGCTGGCTTCCTTGGGATAACATGGCCCAATCCTGGAGAGGGTGTTCTATCTATCCCAAGAAAAATATCCAGAGGGAGAGGGTGGGTGGACAACATGAAGACAGAGAAGGGGGGGATCCTCCTGCACCTCTTAGAGGGATCTGAAAGGATGTCAGGGAGGGCAATTCTAGAATCGTGGTAGATGGGCCTGCAGTACCACCTCCAGGAGCTGCCTGGGATCTGCTCGCAGCTTCCCACCACTGTGCCCTCACCAGCCCTCTTCAGCCACCCATACGGAGGTGGCTTCATCTTCAGCATATTGTGCCCGCGTCTCAAGCCAGTGGACCTCACTCAGTGCCACCATTTTTCTGTAGAGCTACCCAACATCTGTGTCATTTTCTCTCCTACCTTTTACCTTGGTAAGGCATCTGAAAAACCAAGGGGTTCCCTGCTAACCACTGCTTCCTATTCTTGCTTTCCGTGAATGGAATCCAAGCTTATCTGCACAGAGGAAGCATGTGCCAAGGCCAAGGTCCTATCAAAGGGACTTCTATTCCCTGAGTTAAACATTGGTCCTTTGTTACCTGCCTGCCTGGATGCCTCCAGAGGTGGGAGGCCTCCTAGAGCCCCCCGTTTCGGTTTGAGACCTCTGAGTGCAACAGTTCAGGAAAAAGGAAAGGCTCAATTAATGGGCAAGAAAAAACCCAGGGACAGGTTGATGTGATGCATTTGCTCAGGACTTCCTGCCTGGAGATGAAGGATTTTACATTTTCCTTCCTCCCTTGTACACCGAAGCCTATTGAAGAATGCTTTCCCCCGCTTCCCAGAATAAGCACACCATCCTTCAAAATGGAGTTCAACATCCTTTGCTTTCCATCAGCTTCCTTTGACCAGCTCCTTCAGCACTCTATTCCTCACCCTCTCAGCAGTTATGCAGCCATCTGCAGTGCGTTCATTTGCCCTCGTCTTTCCATGGCATTTCATCTGTGTGCTCAGCTCTGGCTCTGGAATGCTTTCCAAGGGCGCAATTCCTGTCTTCTCCATTTGACTGAGAGCTCCCTTCTTTTCTACTCAAAGCCTGAATAAAGCACACCCTGTTCTTTAAATGTTTGTTAAACACTGATTCTAGCCAAGCCTTTCCCAAGGATAGTGTTTGAAAGGTCTCTGTGCAGGAGATATTAACTCAGCAAAAGGAAGAGAAGTTAGAAAGTTAGAGAGGCAACTCCCACTTTCTCTCTCTCTCTTTCTTTTGCTCTCTCACTGTCAGGATTGGAATAAGTAGCATGCTATTTCACATATATATTTCACCTATAGTTCTGCCTTGACTATAATATATGATAGAAAATGAGTTTGGCTGGATTCCTCCAAGCCCTGAAGGCTATTGCCTGTTACAGTAAGGAGGAAGGGTTTTTGAACCTAATTAACCACCTCCTCTCCCTCTGACACCACAACTCCTGTTACCGAGAAGTGAACACCTGGGAGTAAGAGTTTACCCTTGGCCGGTGTACTGCTGTCCAAGCCCCAGACTAGTTTAACACTGACTCCACCGAGGGAGGGCAACCTGTGCCCAAATGCAGGCCCCTCTACATTCCTTTGGGTCCTTTCTCCATTTCCTATGTTTTCTACTACGTACAAAACTCCCATGCATCCTCAGCATTTCACAGAGTGTGCCTTCTACCTCCTGTCCTGATTGAAACACACCTCCCCAGTCCTTCTACCCCACCTATGTCAAGGGGCTGGGCTGACACTGGAAAGCAGTGTCAGCTCTCGCTACCCCAGGCCATTCCAGAACATGCCTTTTCTGCCCCTGTAAGTGTAGCACTGCTCCTCAGTGCTTTGAGAGAGTATCCTAGAGTTCCTTTTGAGCATCTTTCAGGTACTGTACTGCCAGCTCTCTCAAGTACTGTGTGGATACTGGAGTGGTTCTCACAGGTTCGAGGAATTAGCAAGGATGCGGCAAGAGCTGTAGGTTTAGCTTAAGCAGACAAAAACTGGGGCAATTGTTCAGAACAATTACTTTCTGTTGGGGATGTTTTCATATGGTAGCTGTAGAATGGTGGATGAGGTGGCCCTGGTTGAGGGACCAGGGACTGAGATAACTTTGCACTCCTCTGAACCTGAATCAACCCAACCTTCCTTTTTCTGAACCTACACTTTCCTGCGGAACACATAGGTGACTCTGACCTCACTGGGGCTCTCAGTGTCACCACACATTTTTTCTGTCATTGTTTAACTTTATTTCTCATCCCTTCCCACAATGGCTCTTCTGTACCTTCTCTCTTATTAAACTCCTCACCCTACCCTACTCTCCTTGCTTTCACATTGCCTCCAAATTAAAAGGGAAGATGCAATCTATTAGGAGGGAACTCCCTCCATTTCCCACCCTCTTCCCACAAAGGTTTGATTTTTTGCTTTTTTTTTTTTTTTTTTAAACATCTCTCCATCCTTTCCTTTCTTTGGTTTTTTTTTTATTATTATTATTATTTTCTTTTTTCTTTTTCTTTTCTTTTTTCTTTTCTTTTTTTTTTTTTTTTTTTGAGATGGAGTCTCACTCTTTCACCCAGGCTGGAATGTAGTTGTATGATCTCAGCTCACTGAAACCTCTGTTCCCTGGGTTCAAGCAATTCTCCTGCCTCAGCTTCCCCAGTAGCTGGGATTACAGGTGTGCGCTACCATGACCAGCTAATTTTTGTGTTTTTAGTTTTTAGTTTAAAGACGGGGTTTCGCCATGTTGGCCAGACTGGTCTCAAACTCCTGACCTCAGGTGATCTGCCCGCCTCAGCCTCCCAAAGTGCTGGGATTACAGGCGTGAGTCACTGCGCCTGGCCCATCCTTCCCTTCTTCTTCCCTGACCTGGAGAAGTTGCTGACCCTCTTTCCCCAGCAGAATTTATTCTCGTTCATTAGATCTCGTCTCCTTTACTTTTCCTCAAGAGCCTTCCTCTATATGATCACTTTTCCTATATATTTAACTTTTTCTCTACAGAGTCTTTCCTTCTAACATATAGTCATGCTCGAATCTATTCCATCTTAAAGCAAACAATAAAAAAAAACCCCTTCTGTACCCTTGATCACATTTTTTTTTCCAATTTTCCTAGCTTTCTTCCCTAGCTAAGCTATAAAGGGAGGGAAGTAGATTTAACTATACTCACTGTCTTCACTTCCATTGACTCTACAACTAGCTAAAGTTGGTTTTCACACTCATCTCTGAAACTGCTTTTGCTGAAATTATTGGTGACCTCTTAATTTCAAAATCCAATAGAAATGTTTTAGTTTCATCATATTTGATGTGTCTGGGGTATTTGGTATTGTTGACCATGTGCTTTTCTAGAAACTCTTTTTTCCCCTTAGCTTTCAAAATCTCTCTCTCTCTCTCTCTGAACAGTGGTGAGTACTATGCAGAGAATTCAAGAGTGGTACTATGAAAGCAAAGATCAAGTGTCATCTTTAGCTTGAGCATTCAGCAAAGGCCTCTCAGAAAATCTGAAATTTAATCTAAAATGTAAAGGATGAGAAGGAACTAGTTATATAAAGACAAAGAGAAAAGAACTCTAGGAGAAGGAACAGCCAAGGTAGAGTCCCAGAGCTGGGACAAGCTTGATGCATTTAAAGGAGAACATGAAGACAGATCTGAGAAGGGGGCACAGGAGAGAGCCTTGAAACCCAAGAGGATGAGCAGGGAAAGGATTCTGAGGAGGAGCACACTACACAGGAGCCAGTGTTTCAAAATGAAGGGAGTTGTCAATTGTGTCGAATGTGCAGAGAAATAATGTAAACGGGAGCAAAGCAGACTACTGGTTCTGCCAACATGGATGTCATTGGTAACTTTGACAACAGAGTCTTGGGGGCGTGGAGGGGAAAGATGCTTGTTTGAAGTGGGAGGAGGAGTGAGGTTCAGGTGAGAAAGGAGAGGTTGTGATTATTTCAAGGAACATTTCCAGAGGGGAGCAGAGAGATGGCCAGGGTGCTAGAGCAGTGTTGTCCAACACCATAACCGCTTGTCTAATTAAAAAATGTAAGTTTATGTTAATTAAAATGCAATAAAATCAAAAATTTAGTTCTTTGTCACACTAGCCAAATATCAAGTGCTTGAGGGCCACATGTGAGGAGTAGCTGCTCAACTAGGCAGAGCAGATAGAGCATAGTTTTATCATCGCTGAAATTTCTGATGGACAACTCTGCTCCAGAAGATGTAGGGTTAAGGAAGGTTTTCATTTTTTTGTTGTTGTTAATTTTTTAATTTGAGAGATACTAGACAGAACAGTGATCAAGTAGAAATTGGAGGTGCTGCTTTCTCATTGGACTTCTCTTTCTTTACCTCCCTTTAGATGTCAGTGGGCCCCAGAGATCCATCCATGAGCTCTGTTCTTCTTATCTACCCATCCTCCCTGGACAGCCTTATCCATGCTCATGATCAACTGTCACCTACATTTAGTGGCTCTGTTATTGCCTCTCCCCCATGAACTGCAGAGCCACAGTCTACCTGCCAGGGGCCAAGTCAACTTAGAAGTCCCACAGCAACCTCAAACTCAGTATGCCCCAAACCGAACCTCCCTTCTTCCTGGTCCTACCCCTATAGCACCTTCATGAATTCTGTCTACTTGTTCAGACCAGCAAAGTGGGCATCATTTTGAGCTCCTCTTTCTCCTTTAATCTTTATATCCAGTTAGTCACTAAGCTGCTGGTTGGCTTGTGGGCACATTTAGAATTGTACACCACCTCCATCTTCGCTGATTTATTTAAAGTCTCACTTGGACTGTTGGGAGCATTGTGGATTAGCTAGCAGAAGACTCACATCCACCCTCTTCTCCCAGGCTGGCCTCTATTAGAGGGGACAAGACAGGCTTTCTTACAGCTAGAGATGGCTTGTGATGTAATTCTGGTCAATGAGACAGAAAAGAAAGTCTGTTCAGAAGTTTCTGGGAAAGACTTTGCTTTCTTATTTAAAAAGACAGATACAGATGCTCCCAGTTTTTTCCCCTTCTTCATCCTTTGAATGCCAGATTTGTGACTGGAGCCACCATCTTGCAACTGCGGAAGGAAGGCAAAGAGAATTCCTGTGCCTTTGCCCTGAACAATGCCCATAGCCACCTACCCTCATATTTCTCACTATGGGAGAAAAAAGTAAACCCCCTTTTATTTAAGCCACAGGGGATTCTGTTACTTGCAGCCAAAAGCATCTTTGACTGATAAAGTCTTCTAGCTAGTTTCTTTGTTGTAGTATCATTGCGGTATGTTTCATTCTCCACAGCCTTGGCCAGAGCCTTTATAAAATGCAAATTTGACCTTGCTACTTCCCTGCTTTAAATTTTCCTTTGACTCTCCACTGCTCACAGGATAAAGATCAGACTGCTTTGCATGACACATAAGCCCTCCACAGTCTCCTGCTGCCTGCTCCTCTGGCCTCATCCCTGGGCACTGTGCATGACGGACAGTTCTCCAGATACACCACACTTCTTTGTGCTTTTTTGGCACGTGCTGTTTTCCTCTGTCTGGAACACCTTCTTCTTTCCAGGTCTTTCCCCTCCTCTCTTAGAGCTCTACCCTCTATGGTTCTATATCCTTATATCTTGAATATAATTATAGCTTATTGTCTCTTCCTCTTGCTAGACTATGAGCTCCTTCATTTTCTGATATGTCTTATTTATCTTTGTTTTCCTAATATTGGATAGAGGGTTTGAACTCAGGAAACTGAGAAATAATGAAAGAACAAATGAATAAGTGTGCTGAACCAGGGGCCTTGATTCTGTCTCTAGTTCTACTTCTTACAATGTCATGAGCTCTCTGAAACTCATGTTCCTCATAGTAAAACAGAGCAATTCTATCTTTGCTGTTTGAGGTGTCAATGAAATTATTTTTATATGGCAGCTTTGTAATAGCAAAACAGCACTGGCCTTGGTGAGAGGTCAACCCAAGTTCAAATCCATGACTCCAATAATTATTAACTTACGAACTTGGGCAAATTGAGTAAACTGTCTGAGCCTTAGTTCCCTAATTGACAGGAAGTTAGATAGAAATGTGCGGGGCTGTTATGAAGATTACTTGAGATACTGAATATGAGAATTATTGGTTCATAAGAGGGATTCAATAAATGTTTCATTGAAGTGGACATGCAAAGAGGTGGTCTTCAGTCTTGATAGGATCCCGCTTGGGATGCCCAGTTCCTGGACAAGAGCTGTGATTCCCATGCTGCTGGGCAGCCAAAGCCCAAACCTGTGCCTGCCTCCTTTCACTGTGCAGACAGTAGGCACCATGCCAGCAGCTCCATGCAGAGTTGCTCCGGGTCTCTGTCCCTAGGTTGGAGGAATAAGAAGAGTCACGACCATCTACACAGCACTGAAAAGATTCTCCAATGCGTCCATAAATATATATCTCATGTAATTCTCTTGAGCATTCAGCAAAGGCTTCTCAGAAAATCTGAAATTTAATCTGAGACTTAAAGGATGAGAAAGAACTAGCTATGTAAAGATGAGGAGAAGAGAACTCCAGGAGAAGGAACAGCCAAGATAGAGTCCCAGAGCTGGGACAAGCTTGATGCGTTTAATAGAGAACACGAAGACAGATCCTTCAGGAGCCCCTGCCTAAAGGATGGGGGCAGGAGAGTCCCTCAAAGAGGAGATGACAAACATTTCCCCAGATCCAAGCAACTGAACAGAACCAGGAACTAATCCAAACGACGCCTTTGCAGAGTCCTGCCTACCCCCGAAAACAGAGTGTGGCAGGGTTGATGTGAGTTGGAGGAGGTGTTGATGTTGCAAGTCAACTTGTGCTGTAGCCTCAGTCCCACTTTCAGGCATGAAGTCTCAGGAGGTAGAGAGTGCTGTACTCTCAACATGTCCAAACACAGACCCATGCAGGGGACCCCCAGATCTGAGCCTCTCGCCGTGGTCTATGTCTCAGTGAGTGGTATTAGTACCCATCCAATCGCTAAGGAATGAAACCAAAACATGACTCATGACCTCGCACTCTGCCTCGCCCTCAGTAATACGTCCACCAAATCATGTCAGTGATGAACATCTTCAAACCTTCTTTCTTTTCTTCTTTCTGCCACCACCACAGCTGCACAGTGCCCCACTGCCTCCCTCCCAGACTACAGTAGTAGCTTTCTAACTGTTCCCTTCACACCCATCCCAGCCTGTCTTGGTCCCCTCCCCACCCAGCCACCAGAACAATCTTTCCATCTGTAGAGATGTACAGAGTTCGGTGCAGCAACTCTCTTCATGTAAGAGGAATTTTTTGAAAAGTCTCTGGGAGTTGATGCTCAGATCCTAAGAGCTCTCAAGTGTCAGGTGGAGGTGAGAAGGATTTGCTGGTTGTGCTACAAGTTGGGAAAGAAAAAGAAAGGGTGGAAGGGGAGATGATGTGAGGCCATGTGGTTGTGATAGGCCCCTTGGCATCCCCCACACTGACCTTCAGTAAAAAACTCAGAAAACAACAAAATGCTTAACGTAACCTGATTTCCCATGGGAATCTGTGAAAGGCCTGGGCTTTGGGTCTAGACCAACAGTGAGCAGAGACAGAGAGTGTGGCGTGGGGAGGGCAGAGTGTGGATTGGGAAGGAGGCAGGTGTGGGGAGACTCCAAAGCAGCACACACAGATGCAGATAGGACAGAACTGTAGGAGGCTCTTAAAACTGGAGAAAGGCTTTGACTCTTTCAGTTCTGAGGAATCTAGGTGCAGGCTAAGATGAACCAGTCCTCATGCGGGTCCCAGTTGACATCTGAATTACACATCTACGTGACAATAATATGAATAGACATCATTTATTCAGCAGTGTGCTGTGGTTTTGTTTATATGTAGTATCTCATTTGATTCTATTTTCATAACAACTGCAAGGGATAAGTATTATTATTGCCTTACTTTACAGGGTTCCATCCTGTTATAATCTAAGTTCGTTTTTCCTCCATTTTTAAGATAAACAATAACTGTAGGGCAGTATAAAGTTCCCTGAACCACACAACAAAGAAAGTTAAAAGATGAAAAAGGTAATTGCTGAAAAGGAAACTGAAGTGCAGAGACCCCGGCAGTCTGGCTCCTGAACCTATGCTCTTGGCCACTGTACATTCTCAATCTCTCTTCCCTCCCCTCCTCTTCCCTCCTTTTCTGTCTTCTTCCATCTATCCACTCATCCATCCATCCATTAAGCCTCCATCCATCTATCCATCCATATCTCTGACCATATATCTCTCTATATTTAGATAGTTGGAGATAGATATAGGTATAGATATAGATATAGATATAGATATAGATATAGATATAGATATAGATAGATGTCTAAGTTGACATGCCAGGGGCCATGTCAACTTAGAAGTTCCACAGCAACCTCAAACTCAGTATGCCCCAAACTGAACCTCCCTTCTTTCTGGTCCTACATATATATATGTGTGTGTGTGTATTTCTGATCATAAATATAAATAGATAGACAGAGAGATAGATGATAGAGAGAAATATATGTATCTCCAACTATAGAGATAATTCCTCTTTAGGTGGGAGGTTGAATTACAGAACCTAAAAGTTTCCTTGAAGTTCTCAAGTTCTTTGAAGTTTAGTTTATTTTAGATTATATTTTGATTATTTTTGGCAGGTGTTGATCTTCCTAACTAACTTGTTTGGGTTTACCGAAACATACATTTCAGGGCTAGCATGGATCTAGGAGAAAGACCAAGTCCCTCATGTTGAGAGTGAGATGAAGTGACCCACTAAAGCTCACCTGGTCCAGGCCCCTGCCTGTTTCACGTGATTTTGAACTCTGGATACGTGGCAAGTGGTGATAAGGACAACAATCCAACTAGGTAATGAGTAAGAGAGAATGACAGCCTGGAATTAGAGTGTAATCTGTTTTTACCACATGTGTATGCTAACAGTCAGTGATGATTATGACAGTGGTCATGATTCCAGCAATTCACAGGTCCCCATACCTAAAGAGATTTAGAGACCTCATCCAATGCACTTCTTGCTTCCTGATAACTAATGCCTGATTCATTCCAGAGATGAACGAATTTAAAAGAATGTGCTATTTAAAAGAAAAAAAAGAGTTTTAAAATCTTTTCTAGCTTTTATTTCTTTCTGAGGAGTTTCTTCCTGTTAAATGCTTATTTTTTTACCTTCATTTTAAAAATAAATAACTGTAGAACAGCATATAATTCTCTGAGCCACACAGCAAAAGAAAGTAAGAGGAAGCAAAAAGAAGTAAGCTCTATGGTCGTGGGCAGTAAGAGACTCACGATAAAGAAGTTGGGTTTGAGGATATGAAAGCTGGAAACAGTTGGTTCAGGCTGCACCAGAACACACACATTACATCCATGCCAATTGCTGTCTTTTCAAACTCCAGGAAGCCTGGCGTGGGTGAAGCTGAGTCACCTGGAGGCTGTGCCGAAGCCTGGTTGTGCTATAAGTTTTATGTGCAGCAGACTCTATCTTTCTCTCAGAAGTGGGTTGGGACAGCCCTTGGCATCCAACCCTCCCTACATTCACCTCCTTTGAGAAGAAAAAAATAAGACCCAGAAGGTAATATTATCATTTATTGAGTAGCTACACTGTGTCCAGAACTGAGCTTTACATATTTTATATCACTTATTTATCTCAGCAATCTTGAAAGGATGGTATTGTTTTCCCCATCTTATAGGTGAAGAATGAAGTTCAGAAAGTTAAAGTGATATTGCCAGGGTTCCTGATTGGTAAGTGATGGAGGCTGAATTTGAGCCACATCTATATGCTCCATCATCACTCTCCTGGGGAAAACGGCCTAGATGTATTCTATCTGCATTCCTGCTTAGATTCTGCACGACTTCTCCTGTCCATTCCTTCGGCCCCCTCTCATCTAGTCCATGAGATTACAGCTTTGCACACTGACAAGAGGGTCCTTCTTGGCCTACACATACAACCAGGCATCAAAGGATGGAAGGGTTCATCTCACACACTCACAGACCATGTAGACTCTTCAATCTACACCTCCAGCTAGAACTCAGAACATTGAAGGGGACCTGCTCTCCAATCTTTCACCTCCCCTTTCTCCATGAAATAAACGTCAACATTCACTCACCAGCCCACCCCCAGCCTACAAGGTGGCCCCTGCCAGATCATGCTTCCCACTGTGGAAGAAGGCACATATGAGTGAGTGGGCTCATCCTTTGACCTCTGTGTGAGATGGCCTATCCCACGGAGTCAGAGTGCAGAGTTCCCAGGGTAGCACAGGTGTGGTAATTCAGAAGAGCAGCTGTCAATGCATCTGACGGCACAGACCCCCCTCCCATGCCAGGCTGGGAGAGGCCACTCCTGTATGTGGCAGGTGGCTTGTGCCCAGTGGCATCAAGGCTATGGCAGGGTATAGCAGAGATCTAAGGCCAAGTGGAAGTGGAGCTGTTGCTTTGGTTTTGAAAACCAAATGAATGGCTTTTACAAACCTCCACCCACAATTCTGTGAAAAGAGATAAGAATAACTCTGACCCTACTCTTACCTCCCTCTTCATCAATTCATACTGAATGAAGAGCAACCCTATATGAATACAAGAGGATAGATACAATGACCTCAGCTGGGTCTAGCACCACTTTCAGGGAGGCGGATGTCCTCATTGGGCCCTCTTGCATCTCTTCAAAATGAGAATGACCAAGTTTGGATTTATCATTCTGTTCTTGAATCCCAAAGACTATCCTTAGAGCAAAATATACTCTTTGAAGGATGAGGATGTGGAGAAGCACGGTATATTTAAATAAAGGGAAGGGAAATTCAGATTAGGAAAACTAGAGAAATGCCCATGTTACTAGGATGAGGATGCCAAGTGGCAGGTACAGGTTGTCTGTGACTTTGTCATGTGTGGGAGAGAAATGACCTTTCTCAGGGTGTGGGAATATAATAGGTTGTACTCCTGATGACCTTGACCATCTTAATCACTCTTGTGTGATGCCAGGGCCCAGGTTCCACCCAAGTTTTACTTTATAGCTATTCCCAAGTTTCCCTATTAATCAAGGAAATTAATGAATACCGAATAAGGTGATCATTCTTCAGCTTTTGAGTTGAAATAGACGCATAAATCAACTCAGCTGAATACAGCATGCGGAATCAGTCCTCCAGAAGGCAATTTTCTCTCTTTCTGAGGGTGTATAATAAGACATAACTTGACCAGTTGTGGGAGCCCCCATCAGCCATGACAGACTAAGTCCTCACCCATGGCCAGGAATGAGGCACAGGCTTTTGGATGTGTGTGTATAAGAAAATGTACATAGAAACTGCCACACCCACACCCCACATACCATGACAGGGTGGAGTATTTGTTGTCCTTACCTTAACTTTGTCACCATTTTCAGAAATTCTGGACTTTGATGGTGCTGTGTCCATCAGGACACAGCCTAGAAATTCTCAGAAGCCTTAAAAGGTGCCTTTCCAACAGCATTCCCTTTATCTACCCCTCACATGTGGGCATCCTGGACTCCACGCAGTTCACAGCCTATAAGTAAGATTTACTTCCTAAGGGGAAGCAGGAGTCATGTCTGGCCATGTCTCACCTCCAAGCTTGTATTTGCAAGCCCACACCACCCACCCATAATACTCTCTTTCGGCATCTGCTCAAGCTGCACCACTTGGTCAGGGAATTTGAGGGGAGAGGTGTTCTGGTTAATGATGAGTTACCATATAGCTATCTTCCAAATATAAAATTAAAAGCCACAGCAATAACTATTAGTTTGAACAATATTTAATCTCTGATGCTTCAGAAGACACTTTGAGATCTTGAAGGGCTTTAGGGTTGAGTCTTTGGTGGTGACTATGGGTCCTGAGGGTGCTGTGTGGATGTACAAGAGCACTGACTAAGGAGAGGTGGCAGCATGCAACGAGGGTAAGAACCTCAGCTCTTTTCCCAGATGGCAGGCTGACCCAGGGTGAGTCACTTCCCTTCCCCAGCAGCACTGGGTGAGAACTTCTCTGAGGCCCCTCTTACCTCTGATATTCTATTAAGACTGGCAGAGGTTGTATTGTGTGGGTTTTCTATCACTGGAACTGAGAAAAATTTAAAACTACCTGCATCAGCACAGAGAAGATCTGAAACGGTTCTTGGGTGTTTATAAAGTCCATGGGCTGGGCTCCCACCTTCATGTCAGCCCAGCCCTGGGGTCAGTGCAGACTGAGATAGGGAGCAGGAAAGCAGGAAGAACAGGAGTAGCAGAGTCAGGGACCACAGCACAGTTAGTGATTGAATTTATCAAGCCTGTGGAGAAGGACTCTCCCTGGTGGAGGTAGTGGCATAAATACGTGGTCACTTATCCTGCCTTCTCAGACCAAAACGAGCTGTTCTGCTATCAGTCAACCAAGAGGTTGGGTTACAGGGATGTAGCCTGTCTTTGAGACTGGTGATACTGAGAGGGCAGTGGGTGAAGAGATAACGAATCAGCTCTGCTTAGCCCAGGCCTTGTCCAGAACTGAGAGAGGGATCTGGCAAGGTATGAGCCAGTCTCCATCCACTGTAGGGATTCCAGGAGGCCCATATTTCACATGACCCTGCATTTGCTGGATGTAACTTTTTTCAAGTCATGGACATGTCCATTGTCTCATTTGACTTTTCTTCTCAGGCATGGCCAGCCCCTTCACTCAGCTCTGGCTAGGCTGGACTCTACCCAATGTAAGAAAACCTCTAACAAGAGCAAAATTCTGAACAGTGACTCATTGTGTTATATAAATAGTTTCAGTGATGTATCCGGCACCCCCCCTACACACCAAACACACATGCACACACCCCCTCTTGTGGAGATCACCTTCGAAATGATCCATGTGGGCACTCAACGGCACAACACTCTGAATATAAATGTATGCTTGGACTCAAATCTCTCCCTCCCGTTCATCTTGAGCCCTCAGTTGTGCGGTGGCAAAGGCTCCCAAGTGGAGCATGTGTCTCTTCTTGTTCAGCCAGGACAAAGTCCGCACTGGTGGCAGAGTCTACTCCTTCAACAGTCCCAGCTTCTTCAGGGCCTCCCTTCTGTGTTCATTGGGGACACCTTTTGGGGAGATCTTGACACTGACACACGGGGGCCGAGGAAGTTTGTCACGGCTCTGTCCTTGGTAGGACAGGCGCTTGGAGCTCTGCTCCTGCTCCAGGTCAGCCAGCTTGCCTACCTGGATACCTGCAAAGTCTTTCCCCGTGCCCAAGGAGGCCGGGCGGGGCCGAGAATTACGCAAGACGCTGGGCGAGATCTTGTCCAAGAAGGAGTCCTTTCCCAGAGAAGTGCTGGTTTTGGGGCTGGCGTCTTTCTCAGCTGAAAGGTAGTTGCTTAGTCCCACGCCTGAGCGCTCCAGAGTGTTGGACTTGAAGTTCATCTGTCTCAGGCCAGGGGTGTTGCTCTCCTGGAGAGTCAGCCCTGACTCTGGCCTTGGCGGAGTCAGCCCTGAGTCTGACTTTGGTGGAGTCAGGGGACTGTTTGCCCTTGGGGCTTTAGGGATAGGAATTGGCATAGTTTTGGTAGCTGCGACATTGCCTGGAGCTGGAGACTTCATTGTCAAAGCTCCCTGAGCTTGACCTGGAGCTGGAGCCGGAGCTTGAGCCAGAGCCTTCCCAGCAGCAGGAATAGCTGCTGAGGCCTGGGCTGGAGCTGCAGGCTGAGCCAGATCTGGAGCTGGGGACGGACGCTGGGCACGTGTCTCCTTGGGTCTGATGGAGCTGGTGGGCTTACTGAAGTGGAGTCCAGGCTCATCTTGATCCTGGGGTAGCCCCAGCTTCTCTAGAGCTTCTCTACGTGCTTTTCTCTGCTCCTGCAGTGAAGAGGAGACCAGGCCAGAATCTCCAGGGGCAGCCTCGGTGTGGCGGGACAGCCAGTGCTGGGGATCACTGTGGAAACTGCTTCGGCTGCTCTTCAGAACAATATTAGGTGGCAGCTTCCGGGGCTTAGGGGTTGTGAGAGGAGCTAGTCGGCTGTTTGGGTCCTCCCCTGATGGGAGGCGAACATCTTCAGCTCTTGCTTTCTGAGGCAACACTGCAGGAGGAGGCCGGGATTGTTGTGTGTACCCAGTTGAACCTGTTTCCTTGGCTTTTTGGGACATGGCCTCTGAAGCAGTCTGCTCTCTTTCGTGGGAGCTGGATGGTGTGTGGAGCTGGGGTGTGTGGCCCTGCTGTCCTGGTCCCTCGGGCAGGCTGGCTTCCCTACACTGCTCTGGCTGGGTGTCCCGAAAAGCTTCTGGTGGAGGGATGAGCACCACGTCCAAGTCAAGGGCAGCCTCCTGGGGGCTGGCAGGTGCCTGACTGGGTTGGTTGCTCTGGCTGACCTGTTCTTTCTCAGGCTCTGGCACAAGCCTACCTGCTTCTCCAGGGGTGTGACTGTTAGCCTGGGTGGTGCTTTTCCTGAAGTTCTGGCTTCTGGCAATGTGGATATTCCTGGGGAGGCTGTAGGAGCCAGACCTGAGGCCTAGGCCCTGGGGCTCAGGAGGATGGGATGAGCTGGACTCAGTCACTGTCCGTGGCGCTCTTCCTTGCTGAGTGATGGTCTCCTCTGGACCTCCTGTGAGGGTCAGAAAGAACATAAAAGAGTGAACAGAGGTGAGGGCCCTGCTGCAGAGCTCTAGCTCCAGGGAGGGGCTAACTAATTGTTAATAAATATTTGCTAAATGAAACAACACAAAACTGCAGCCCCAATACTAGAGGGACTGTCCTCAGGAGTAAAATGCTCCTCACACCCTGGGACATGCGGCCCCACACTCATGACCACACTTGTGTGTTGTTTTGTTTCCCTTCTGCTGAGCCTGAGCACCACTGGCTCTCCACACTCTCTAACGAGGGCCTCGAGGTGCTTCCCACTGCAGCTGGGGAGCCCTTCCCTCTCCTTATCTCTCTTACCCTTGTCCTCTGTGTCACCCAGATTAGCTCCCTAGACTGACTCAGTCTCTCCAGAGCCAACCACCCAGCCCTCCCTGACTCCCTCCTCTGCTGGAGTTCTACCCCAGAGGGTCTGCCTTACCCCGGGGAGTGGGCTGGGTTATGGGCAGTACTCGGAAACCTCTGGGAGTTGTGGCTGGCTCAGACTCGTCAGTGGACAGTCCGCTGTCAGCCTCTGTGTCCAACGAGCCAATGGTCTCCTCCAGGAAGAGCAGACACTCCTTCTCTTCAGCGGACAGGAAGTCGTAGCTGCTATCACTCTGTTGGGGGCAGGGGGACGGGGAAGGGCGAGAACAGGAGAGGGAGAGAGAGCTGTGAGAAAGCGCTCCCTCGGCAGAAACTGGCGGGGCCTGAGAACCACCCTGCGAAGGGGAAGGAATGTTGAAGAGCTGGAAACCTTTCCCTCCTGCTACTCTGCAAAGCTGCTGGAGTTGCCTCCTGAAACTGTAGGCACCAGGGAGCGCAGAGTGTGTCCGGAGGTTGGCCCGCTAGCACCCAGCTCTGGAGCTGGGCAGGCACATGGCAGGGGCCTTTCTTTTGCTTAGTCCTGGCTGGAATGCTTAGGGGCACAGATTAGAAGCAGTCCTAAGTTCCAATGTTTGACAGCCTTTGTCAAACATTTCACTTTGGGCACCTCTGATTTAGCTCCAAATAAGAAGGGCAACATAACCATTTGACCTGAAACTTCAGTGGTATTGCTTTTAACTTTTAAAAGTACTTCTGCATACTTGATCTGGTATGTCAAGGACAGTATGAGGAAAAGCAGGAAATGCAGCCAGCTATAAGCTGCCAGGCCAGTAGGAACTGTGGCATGACTGGCCACAGATAAATGTACTAAATGATTTGTAGTTGACTTTGAAATGCATTCCATACGGGACTTTTTCCCCTTGTACATTTACTTTCATGATGGCATTTGGCTCTGGCTAATATTAAAATAAGTGTGCATTTCTAAAGCAAATATTAACTTAAAGGGGGAGGTTGGTGGAAAAACTAGATGGTATAGGAGGAGGGAAAAGCAGCTTAGTATTAAATGTTAAGTAGATCTGAAAGTAGATCATATCCGTTATGAGGGGGTACATAGAGGTTTTTGGAAGAAAATGATAACGGTCATCTCAGACAGTTACTGTCTATGTTGTACGGGGCTAGAAGGTTGCTGGAACAGTTGCTCTTCCACAGAGGAAGTTGAAGGGAAAACAAAACGGCAAATTAGAATATAAGAAATTTGGGCTGAGTCTTTTCTTGGCACCTCCACCCCTTTTCCTAATATTTGGGACACTTCAGAGTTGTACATTCTTCAGGCCCACTCAGATGGCCAGGAAAGATTCTGAGACAGCTCTAAAAATATCCTGGAAGGAGGGGAGAGGGCTGCGGAATAACTCTTCCAGTTGCCTCTGCCCCTTAAAGAGCCACCTGTCTGTTGACTGATGTGGGCCTACATGTGAAAGGAAGCCCCAAATATAACCCCTGGAAGCTCTGAAGCTGACTCCAAGAGTTTCTTGAAGAAAAATATCTTTATGGTCCTTTTACTTCTAAAATAGCCTTGCCAAGGATAAGCTGACTCTTAGTTTCTCCTTCATGAATGATTCACTCTGAAAACCTTTAATCCCTGTCACATTCTGTGTCCAATGGTATGTGACTATTCACATTGGCCTCAGTCTAACAGACACAGAAAGACTTCTCCACAGACCCATTATCTAGGGTCAAAATGAAGTTTGTCTGATTGTCTGCACTTTGGATTTGTGCATGTGTGTTTCTTTCTCTACTCCATTTTTACATATCAAAATCCATTGGTTGTCTTAAACAGCCTTGATATTCAGTAGACACCCTTAAAATCCTTAAATTTTCAAATACTTCTATAGGATACAATGCAAAAAAGCATAAATTCTCCAGGATTCTTATGTATGTGACAAGCATGAACAACAAATGTTTGTGTCTGGATGCAGCACAGATTTACTCTTTCACACCAACCTGACAACAACTGAGATTCAAATTCATGCCCAGAAAAATTACAGTTTATTAAATGCCACTCACAAGTAGCTAAACACAGTGACTTTGGAAGATTCTCAGTCTCTGCTCCTAGAAAGGCTGATTCTTTTCTACATGGAGGCATATGATAGGTGCTTTACTTGTATCTCATTTACTCCCCACAAATTGAATTAGATATGAGCACTATCGCATTTGAAAACAGAGGAGGTTAAAGCTTAGAGAAATTAAGTAATTTGCCCAAGGTCATACAGCTTATAAGTAGAGAACTTAGATCTGTTTGGTTCCAGAACCTAGACTCCTAATTACCTATTTTCTTTGATCTTTGTAAGAGACTAAAGTAATGCTGCTCATTGCAGAGAACTTCAATAATCCACGTGCTACGAGAATCTATGTTTTGGTTTCCACCATGACCTCAGATTACAGGCCTACTCTTTCTGCTCAATCCAACCCCCAACCTAATGAAAACTGGGGGAAAAAGTCTCATTTGCCCAATTGATCTCTAAGGTCGTCCCATCCTATTCTCTATAGAGCCAGGGCTGACTCAGGCAGAAAGCACCCACTGGTGTTGTGATTCACTCCCCAACAATGAAAGAGAAGGTGTAGTGAGCCAGGATGGGTGGCAGGAAAGAACAGGGCAGGGCAGGGCAGGGCAGGGCAGGTGTGCAGAGAGCAGACCAGGTTGCGGGAGGGAGAGTATTACGTACAGATCCAGAGCGGGTGGAGGTGCTGCTCATCATGCTGTCACAGCTGCCGACACGGGTCACGGGTTCTGAGCCAGGCCCCGCTGGCCACAGCTCCCTCTCGGGCATCGCCCAAAACAAGTTGCAGGGGTGGCAAAGGGGGCTCCCAGAGGGGAAGCGAGGGGAAGTGAACAATGTCCCAAGCTGGGCCTGAAAAGAGAAGAATCAAAGCCACATGTGAGCCAAGACTTTGGCAAGGCTCTGCCCAGGCCCTGGGTGGCATGGCGGGAAGGACACCAAGCAAGCAGAGAGCTGGAAGAGGGGCGTGAAACCCCCAGCCTGCATGGAAGGACCCTGGAGCTGGCTCAAATACATGCAGAAGGACAGACTTAGGTGGTGGAGAGGGAGTCTAGCCAGAAAGAAGCTTCTACTACTTCTCTTACATTTTTCTCTGAACCAAGGAGCTTAACCTACATTTTCATTACTATAAGCAATAAATATTACAGGGGTCAGTAGCTTGAGTTCTGGAGTTAGTTGGGTCTGGACTCAAATCCCAGTTTAGCCGTTTACAGTTATGTGACTTGAGGCAAATTACTCTGAGTCTGTTTTTCCTCATTAAATAATGTTAGTATGAGGATTAAATGAGAGGACAGTTAGCACAGTTTAGTTGGTAGTAAATACCCTAAGACCTCATGGGTCAATAATTAACTATTATTGTTCTTGTAACAAGAAAAAGACAAGATCTATCTAGGATCAAACTAAATTGAAACAAGAGAAAGAGGAGCTCAGAAAAGAAGGGTTTTGGTTTAACGGGAGACTGTAGACTTGAGAGAAGAAACAGGTCCCTTAATAATACCTACCTCATGGGGTTATTGTGAGACCATGTAAAACACTTTGCACGGTGCAAATTGTCACCTGCTATCATAGTCAATATCATCAACATCATCACAACAACCACTACGATGTCCATCTTTAACTCCCTAGCCTAGAGGCATAAACAGGGCACCTGCAGTGGTTGACACAAACCTATTTTCTTTCTAGTGAATTTCTTTCTTTCTAGTGCCTCTGTTGTTGCACATATTCCCAATGAGATTCCCGAGCCCGTGTCAAATGAACAAGAGAAATGTCCCATGTAGCTTCCTCCCAACTCCAATTCCTTAGGGGAAAAAAGTTTCAATATCATTGTAACAAAAGTAGTAGCAAAGGAAGGCAGTGCCATCTTCCCTCTGAAAGTCCCAAGAATTTTGATGTGGCTGTTTGTGGGAAATACTCCATTGGAGATGGCAGGCCAGAAGTGAGTCTGCTGTTAAAATGAAATTCTAAAAGAATTAGGATGAAAAGACCGTTCCAAGATCAAACAGAGAGTTGGAGGAGAGCCAGAATTAGAATAAAGTTTGTCTGATTCAAATCCATGTTTTCCCTTTAATGCCACCCTGTATTTTCTTTCATCTTTCCAACCCTCCCAACACTAGGTAAAATGTCCTAGAAGAAAACGTGATCTATTTGAGATCTGGAGGCTTGGGCTTTGGATGCCAGGGCAGATGTCCTCTTGGCCTCCGGTAATAATCACTTCCAGTGCCAAAGTCAGGTTTGGACTGGGTTGGGTGAGTCAGCCTTCCAGCCCTATAGAGCTGGCAAGTATGGAGCCCCATGGAGAGAGCTCCTCTTCTGCTTGGGAGGAGTCTCTCAAAAGGGGCAGGTAGGGAGGGGCACGACAGTGGGGGAAAAAGAGGAGAGATCCCTAGTGAGCCAGACATCTGGTTCATAGGGGTCCAGATCCTCCTAGGAGATAAGGAGGGAACTGGAGGGACAGAGACACCAAAGAAGCCCAATGATAAATAAACGTGGGGTGAGGAAGCTCTTAGGGTTTCTTCATGAGGTTAAGCTCCCCAGTACCCAGAAACTCAAAGAAACAGGAACATGAGAAACCATGTGGGTGAAGTTCAGTCATCTCAGCTACCCACTCCATGAATGATGCTCAAGTTCAGGGAGGACTAACCCATTCCTAACATTCTGTAGGGCTGAGGCCACTGTAGCAAAGGAGATCCATCTCTGTAAGTCTAGGTACACAGAAAACACTCAAAAAATGCTGAATGAATGAACTTGCCATCTGTTCTAGGGTCTATTGGGTTGAGCTTTTGGAAGGCTTCCTCTTGGTTTCTAACCTATTACTGTGAGCTTTTTCTTAAATATTTAATTTCCTGGATAATATATGGCTCAGTGAAATTTGGGCAATGTTTTCAGTTAAACTAACATTTGTGAGCACCTAATAATAGGCGCTAGTGGTACAAAACCGTATAAGACGAAGGCATTGTTGTCGAAAAGTCAGTGTAGATCTAAGGGTCTAGTTTTGGGCTCCAATTTTCTTCTCTATAAAATCAGGGCAGTAAATATTTAAAGTGACTCACTGTAATTAGCATAATATTCTCTATGAATGGGTGAGCAGATGATGCCTCTTACTTTCAGAGAAAATTACTACCCTTGTGCTTCTAAGTATGCTTTAGACTTTACAGAGATTTTCTAGTCTCTCTTTCCTACCAGCGAAGCCTATCACACTTTTGTTTCAGAACCTAGGATACCTTCAAGTAGCTGGAAGAGATAAAAGTGGTAGGAAAAGCACTGCTTCACAAGAACACAGCATGCCATAGCTTGCAAAGTGCTCTCAGATATGCTAATTAGATCTTCAGCATAAACTAGAAACATAGGCAGGATCTGACATTTTCTTCATTTTACAGATGAGAAAATTATGGCTCTTACCACTAGCCCTTCCTAAGGGACACAGGAAATGACCTATACTTGCATATACAGGACAGCCCTCCACGGGGCATCTCAGGGACTATCTGGATGCAAGAGGGGCATGCCCCTGAGAATGGTTACTAGTTACCCCTGACTAAAATACTAAAAGCCTTAAGACCCCCTTCTCCTTCTACTTCATACCTTAAACCCTGCAAATGATCTGCTTCAGCTTTATATTTCCAGGCCGGTGTATTGCCCCAACAGCAGCTATTTCCACAGTAAAGAAATGACACCAACTGCCAAGGAAAATCATGTCTTTAGGGATTACATGCTCCCTGCAGAGAGGAGTCTGAACCTGAAACCAAAGCTGAGTGAGGTGCTGTCACCTCATCTCCATACCTAGTTTTCTGACCTAAAAAATCTGAAAGGTGAAAGCTGCATTTCCTTTCACCGACTTCACAACCTTGAACCATGGGGCTGTCTCAGGGCAGCCATCGAAACCCTGATAAGAAGACTGAGAAACAAACAAAACACTCAAGGTGAGAGTTTGGTATCTTTTAACCCTTGACCTCTTTGGGAACTTAATGGGAGGAGGGAATGGGTTAAGAAACATGTAGCACTTAAATAGTCAGGGCCATCCATCCTGAATTAAATATTAACTACTCCACTGACTAAAATACTAAATACTGCCAAGTCTTGGAGGAGAGGGAATAAAGACCAGGTGAAGTTCTGGCATCTGGAGAGGGTGGGGTGGAGAGAGGGCTCCAGCTCCATTCCAGGTTGGCTTGTCTGCACCTTCTAATCAGACCCAGGTCTCTCTCATCCTCCTCCTCCAACGAACTCACCCACATGTCCTCCAAGAGCTCTGCCTCTCTGCCTACTAGTCAAAGAGGTTTCCTATCTTTCAATCCAGGTGTCTCTGCTTCTTGTTGACTACCCAGAGATGTGCCTTGGGCTGGAAACTATCCTAAGAAAAATATCAGAAAGACTAAAACTTGCACAATGTGCATATCCATCTCCATGAGCACATGGGCAAGTTTCTGTATGTGTTTAGGCAACATTATCTTCTTCCTTTTCACCAGTGGATTTGAGGCAAGGAGCAGGTAGAAATACTCTCTGCATAGGAGAGCTTTGTTAGACACTGCTGGTGGTCTTTACTCCTAAGTTCACCATCTAGGGCAGCCCTCAGTCAGTGGATGTGGGGTGCTGGCTCTGTGGTGTGAGGTAAGCTCAAGCCTGAATCTCCAGTTGCCAGGACTGGAAAACCCATATATTCACTCAGGACTGTGTGTGCCAGGCCCTTGGGCCTGGCACTGAGGTCTTCCCACTTCCCTCTTCTCTGCAGCAGGAGGGAAAGAGTCAAAGTTAGGGACCAAAGGGTTAAACCCCCCAAGATGGATAATGGAGAGGCGACTTGCTACTCTGACTTGACTCCTACATCTGCCTTCCTTCTGCAGGTAAATCTGCCACACAAACTGCCAACTTGGACACCTGCAGGAAAACAAAACAAAGCCACCACCCTGGTCTGCTTCTCTGTCTGTGGACTCTGCCACACTACCTTGGCCTGAGCCCCACTTGGAACTCTAACTAGACTTGACATGCAGCTGCGAAATATTCATGTAGGTGAGGCCCAGCACAGCCAAGTAGCTTTCTGTTTGCCAGTCTCTGCATCTATTAACAGGCAGAGTCAGAAAGTTAATTGAGTAGAACCCAAATAAACTTGACTTTGCAGCTAGATTATCCATGGGTTTTCCAAAGATGAGCTGGTAGCTGGAGTTGAAGTTTTCCCCACATGCCCAAACCTTATATCCCTTTACAAACAACCTAGTGCAGCTCATGCCTAACACACCTGTCCACAGAGAGCTCCATTATCAAACGAGCATGATCAAACACACACACACACACACACTGCACCCATTATTTAAACAAAGATCGACACCGAGTTGGTAAAGCCACGGGAGAATTTCCGGTTATAATCGCAATGGAAAACCAAGATACTCTCCCCCGTTTTGACTCCCTCTATTTCAACTGTTATTTTCCAAAATCACAACTCAATTTCAATTGTTCAGAGATGGAAATTTCCAAAACAAATCTATTTTCTTTTTCGTGTTGTTTGCACAATATGCCTATCCAACCTAAGGAGGTAAATGAAAAAGAAGGTCCTCCCAGCCCCGGTCTCCACAAAAATACTACAATCTCAAGTCACTACCAACCTGATCTGATCCCAGAATGAACTCAGAGAATTGGGGAACAGATAGGAAAGCTCCCTAGCTCGGGTATAGAGGGACACCTTCCTTCCTCTGTAGTTCTGATTTCCCATGAAACCCCTTCCTCTTGCTGCAGGATAAGCAGTAGTTGGTTAGTGATTAACTCACCTCCACTGGGTTGGGGGCTGAAGACAGGAAAGAAATACCCTTTTATTTCAAAGGGCAGAGACGGAGACAGAGGCTGCTTCCCCTGCCTCCTACTGTTTTCTTCTCCTTTTGACCTCCTCCTGACTTACCTAGACAGGTAAATGCTTCATCTGTGCTGCCTGGCCCCCACCCTGCCACTGACTCAGCCAATCCTAGGCTCCCCTCCCTACCTCTCATTCCAGCTGTTTCCTCAGGGAGGGAATGGGAGGGGAATGAGCAGGGTGGTGCTGCTCCCTCTTAGCCAATCATCTCCTGCCCTCCCCTTCCCTGTTTAGAGCTAATAAAGAGCTCTTTAAAAAAGGAGGGCTGGAAGGAGGAGGAGCTGGTTTGGGCTGAGACTGGAAGGACAGGTGGCAGGGAGGGAGCAGGCAGAGATAGTATATATATTTAATGTTGATATAAAGGAACGCAGACAGTCCTCTGGGCAGTGTGCTTTTCCATAGGTCTACGTGAAATAGGTTTTTCATCTAGAACTACCTTCTTCCACTAGGAGATTAGTTTTCCCCTGAATTATCTAAGCTAAACTCATTTGTGGTCAGTTTTGCTGCTAGCTTTTCTAGCTGTTGAAAGTCACTTTCTTCCCCAAGCCTACTCCTAGCTCATAAGTCTGGCAATTCCATTCATGTCCACTTAGGAGGGTGTCCCAAGGCTAGGGTTGCTGTAGTTGGGCCAGTCTCGCCCCAGTGCTTGACAACAATCTCCTTGGCCTAATTTATTTCTGGGGAAATAAAACCATTCATCCCCTGAGAGGTCCCTATCCTGATGGAAGAGTGACTGGACAGCTTGAAAGGGGAGAGCATGCACTCTGTCATTTGGTCCTCTGCTCTCTTTTAGTTGTTCATGGAAGGTGGCAATACATATTATGAAATAAAAACAAAACAAACTTCTAACCAGTTTAGCAACTCCTACCTCCTTTCGTGGACTGACATTTGGCACTTGTAGGGAGAAGAGAGTAGGTAGAAGAGTCTACTGCTTTTGGGAAGAAATCTCCCTCCAAGTACAGAGACCACTCTTATCAGATATGATTTTTGACTGGAAGCTGGTTTTTCCTAGAGGTTGGTTATCCTTGACACCTATCAGGATTTGAGGTATTCCACTTACTAGCATTAAAAGGGCAGGGAGAAAATTTAAAATCAATGTACACAATAATTGCCAAAATTTATTAGGTTCTTGCTATTTGCTAGGTATTGTGCTGAGCATTTTCATGTATCTTATTCTTTAGTCTTTAACTTAAAAAAGTAGACATTTATTAATATCTAAATTTTACAGGGAAGTTAAAAAACTTTTTCAAGGCCATGTAGCTAGGAAGAGGCAGGGTGGGGATTTTAATTCAGGCAATATAACATCAAGATTGCCATGAATCAGCATAATGCCAATCTGCCTCTGTTTTGGAGAGAATCTCAAGTGGAAATCATGAAATACACAGATAATTTGCAAGTGTAATTCTAGCAATTAGATTCGTCCTTTTCCATTTCATTTCCTACTTAAAGCTATTAATATGTTTTATAACAAGACGACACATGGCTTTCATCTTTTCTCTTTCTGTGATCACGGTTGGATAGGAAATAAAAAGCACAGTGATCTGGGGCCAAGGTAAAGATGAGGTGGAGCAGGACTAATGGGTAGGAAGGAGGTTGGAGGAAGCTTGGAATAACCCAGTCCCCTGTCAGCAGCCTATGGATATCACAGCTGAATGAGCACTTCAGGCTATGACCTCTCTCCCGGGTGTGTCATTCAAACATGTATGATGTCATAATACTAACAAAACAGGAAGGGCATCTCCAAATCAGCAGTTCCATGCAACCAGAGTCACACCCATGGATGAAGTCAATGAAGTTGATCCAGCTCCATAGGTGTGTGATTTGAACATTTGCTAAAAAAATGAATTGACTTATGAGAATTAACTTCCAAGAGGACAGTAGGCAGTCTTATTTGTGAACAGACAGTTTTTCAGTTATAATAAAATTAGGATAACTAGGAGGAACCCCTATCTTTTACCAGGTAGAAGCAGGGACATAGACAAATCATCTTTCTTTTCCTCTCTTTCCTCTCAAAAACGTTTTCTTTTTGTAAATTATGAAATATTTCAGATACCCTGGCATAATAAACACAACTGTACCTAACACCCAGTTCAGGAAATAAAACATAAACATCATAGTCGAAGTTACTTACAAGCCTTGAGCCTCCCTTCCCCGCAAACACACATATGTTCTAGCTGAAATAAATCACTATCTCAAATTTTCTGTTTCCCATTCTCCATGTACTTAAATGTTTTCCCTGGAATTCATATTGTTTTTGCTTTGTTTTATTTTTGCTTAGAAACGTACCAAGTCTCTAACATTCCAAGATAATTGGAAAGGAGGCCTGGACTACAGAAAAGGAAGGATTTCCTAAGTCAGTCAAAAGCCTGAAACAATAAGGCTTCCTGGTTGATATCGGTCATCATTTGAGGGGGTATGTGTGTCATTGCTCTTAGTATGTAAATGCCTGTTTGATGACCAGACTCTGTGGAAACTAATTACAGCCCAGCTCACCTGATTCATCTGTTCCCTCCTTCTCCATTCTTGCATATGCTGTTGTGGTCAGGTCATCTCTTTGACTGTCAGAGGCTAGTTTATGATTTCCTTTCTGAGTACAACCTCCCCACTGAGGCACCTCCCTTCCCCCTAAGTGCACATGTAAGTGTGCACACACGCACATGTGCACACACACACATGTCATTTCAAAACTGAAATATACCACAAACCGTCATTGGCCAAACTTTCCTCTTAGGCCCCTTATAAAGTTAGACTCTGCAAAATAGTTGTGGACTTCCATTCTAACCATTCATGATACTTATTTATTCACATTGCAGTTACACCCTAGCAGTGTCTTCCTTTCCCTTTCCTCTCCAAAGGAAAAATTAAGTTACTTTGAACATATGCTGTCCCCGTCCTTAGGAAACACTTGGCACTCTGCGTTCATGTTTGGGCATGATACTATATGCTGGGGCTCTGAGTGTGACCTCTAAAATACTGGGGGAAGAGAAGGTTTTATTCCTCAAATAGGGGTTGGGGGAACAAGAGCTTTCTTTAAAGAGAGCACAGCTAGGGAAGAATTCAGATGAGGGTAACTATAATTTGGCTGTAAGATGTGGGACTGGATAGCACAGATTAGGACATCAAATAGATCACCAAGTTCTCACTGAAGTGATATTAGTGTTAAGACTGTAATAATTTGATGAGAACTAAAGCATGTAATTAAGTAAATTTGGATGAAGGAGTTCTGAAATCACTTAATCGTTAAGTAGTTTTAGGGAGTATTTTTTTTCTCCTTTCTTTGTTGAGAGCAGTGTTTCTTCAGCCCATCTATCATGGAAATTTAGAGGACTCAGCTGCCCCTTTCTCCCTAGAACTAAAGAAAGTTCAAGGGCTAAGGTCACCAATTAGCATCAGAGAATTCTGCAAGAAACACCAAATCTTAATGTGTTCAAAATTGGAGTTACATTGTCCATGTCCATACCCCTCAAATGTCCTCTCTCCTCTCTCCCCATCCCAGCTAATTGCATCACCACACTTCTTCTCACCCAGGCTCGAGAATACTTCACAGTTATTCTCAAATACCTCCTGTGAGATAGCTTTCATACCTCTTTCCAATTCTTTATCCTCCCTAGTCTGGTTCAGATTTTCACTGTCAGTGAGATCATGGACCACTAGAGATGGAGGAGGCTACAGAAATTACTTGTTACCCCTCTTCCATTTTACAGACACACATCTGAGTAGTCATTCCTCCTCTTAAAATACTTCGATGGGTCTTCATGGCATTCAGGATGAACTTCAGAGTCCCTGTTATGACATAAAAAGACCTTCATGAGCTGGCCCTACATGCTTCTCCTAGCCTATCTTCATTTATATTCTGGACTACAGCCACATCCACTGTTTCTGAAACTGCTGTGCTTCTGGGCCTTTGCCCATGCAGTACACTCCTCTTGGATCTCTTCCCACCCTTGACATCCTGGCTTAGTCTTATGCTTCCTTCAGGGTTCAGCTTAAGCATGACCTTCTTTTGGAATAGAATATTAGGTGCAGCTTCACTGTAGTCTCTTAACACAATGTACACATCTGTATGTTCAACCCACTAGGATATAACTGTCCTCTTTCTCTCCCTGTAAATTTCGGATTCATGAAAGGCACTAATTTTTTTTCTATGTATTACTTTTCTTTTCTATTGTAATAGTTATATATTAATGTCAAAATTGCTGATAAACTCTTTGGCAACTGAACTCCTTAAGAAACTTGCCCTAAAAAGTTTATTCTTCATGATCAAGCTGAAAGATAATCCTTCTACTACTACAATTTTACTTGTATTGTTTTTTCCCGATTCTTGTCCTTTGACATGCTATTAAACTCTGCGTTGTTCTTAGAAGTAATGAGCATTGGCTCATTAGGATTGTTTTCAGAGGCTTTTGACCTTTTGATGTCATGAATATGTCTATCAATCTAAGATGCCTATGAAGGCCCTGAGTTGATGATGCTTCACACTGCAGTGATTGAACACATATCTAGTGATGGGATGACTGATTTCCTTTATCTTTCTTATAACAAAATGCTCCTACCATTCTTCATGTTCTTTACTAACTATTATGGATATCTAAAAATTAATAAGAAATATCAGGATTAATAGAATTTATAAAGAATTGTAGCTTATAGCAAATATTCAAATAGTGGAAATGTCAGGTAACTTTATTAGATTCTGTTTGGATCTCCTAGGAAGCTCCCAACAGCTCTACACAGAATCACTTGTTGAAATTCCCAATCTAATTTTTTATTTTTTGCTTTCCAAATTTGTTATTTCTTGGAACATTCTTCATTGAATTTGCATGAAATGCATACTTAGTATACATTTATTAATATTTATTTTATTTGCTATAATGACTCATTATTAACAGTAGACAGGGCCATGGAATACACACTTAACCACATGGTATGTTAGTCAATTTGCATTGCTATAAAGGAATACCTGAGACCTAGTAATTTATAAATAAAAGAGGTTCGGCTGGGCATGGTGGCTCATGCCTAAAATTCCAGCACTTTGGATGGCCAAGGCAGGGGGATTGCCTGAGCTCAGGAGTTCGAGACCAGCCTGGGCAACATGACAAAACCCTGTCTCTACTAAAAGTACAAAAATTAGCCAGGCATGATGGTGCGTGCCTGTAGTCCCAGCTACTCATGGGGTTGAGGTGAAAGGATGGCTTGAGACTGGGAGATCAAGGCTGCAGTGAGCCATGATTGTGCCACTGCGCTCCAGCCTTGGTGACAGAGCAAGACCCTGTCTTAAAAAAAAAAACAAAAAAAGAAAAGAGATTTTTTTGCTCATGGTTCTGCAGACTGTACAAGCATGGTGCCAGCATCTGCTAAGCTTCTGGTGAGAGTCTCAGGGAGCTTACATAACAGAAGGCAAAGGGAGAGCCGGCAGTGTCACACGGTGAAAGAGGGAGCAAGAAAGAGGAAGGAGGTGTTAACATGCATACGCTGTATACATTTATTAATTTTATTTGCTATAATGACTCACTATTAACAGTAGACAGGGCCATGGAACATACACTTACCACATAGTGTGTTAGTCCATTTGCATTGCTGTAAAGGAATACCTGAGACCTAGTAATTTATACAGAAAAGAGGTATGGCTGGGCATGATCTCATGTGAGAACTTAGAACTTACCCATTACAAAAGGACAGCACCAAGACATTCATGAGGGATCTGTTCCCATGACCCAAACACCTCCCACTAGGTCCACCTCCAACTTTGGAGGTCACATTTCAACATGAGATTTGGAGGGGACAGAACATTCACACTATATCACATGCCAACAGCTCTAAGCAAGGCAGACTGAATAGACTGTAACCACTTGTCTCCTACCTGCTGGTTTCTTGGTTCCCAGAAATGTCACCTTTAATGGTCAACTCCACATATCAGCATTTCCTGCTGTTGCTTTTGATTTGGTGTTACTGGATTCCTTGGAGTCACTAACATCTTTATGTTGATCACATAACAGGCAGATTGGTACCGCTATAAATTCATGAGTAACAACCTCAAATGGGTACTCTATACTGCAGGCAATTACTACTTTTCTCTAGGAAGCTGGATTTCCCATTTTCTGAGACCACTCTTTTTCTCTCTCCATAACTGTCCACATCTCTTTCACTCCATTTTGATATAACAACTTTGTCACCAATTTTGAAAGCTTCAGTAAGACAACAGTAGTCAAGAGGCAGGAATGCCACATTCGCATCCCCAAATTTACAAACCTGCCTTCCTTTGCACCATTTTCTTCTTTTTCTCTGTTGGTACAACAACAGCAAAATGTTTTTCCTATAAAACCCCATCATCCACGTGTGCTCTGAATCTCATCTCACCAGCTCTATCCCTGCAACCTTCTCTCCTGCATCGTCATTTTGACCTGTCTCCTAAAATAATTCCCACATGTGTGGGAGTCATCACATCCCACACATAAGTGCAAAACCCCCATCATCACACTTATGAACTACAAAAGGATTTTTTTTTTTTTTTTTTTTTTGAGGATGGAGTCTCGCTCTGTCGCCCAGGCTGGAGTGCAGTGGCCGGATCTCAGCTCACTGCAAGCTCCGTCTCCCGGGTTCACGCCATTCTCCTGCCTCAGCCTCCCTAGTAGCTGGGACTATAGGCGCCTGCCACCTTGCCCAGCTAATTTTTTGTATCTTTTAGTAGAGATGGGGTTTCACCGTGTTAGCCAGCATGGTCTCGATCTCCTGACCTCGAGATCCACCCGTCTCGGCCTCCCAAAGTGCTGGGATTACAGGCTTGAGCCACCGCTCCCGGCCAAAAGGATCTTATAGCACTTGCATTTTTATTTCTTTGTAGTGTTGTTTTTTTTTTCGCCTCCAAATTATACCCACCACCTAGAGAAGTTCCTGGCATGACATTAGCATTCAAAAATGTTTATTCAATGAATTAATATTATCTCAATCTTGAGGTATTTGACACCATATTTTGCAATAAGTAAAAGCTCAATAAGGATTTGTTAAACCATTTAACACTTTTCAGAGATAAATTATTACCTTAGCTTTTTCTAGCCAAATTCAAGATCATTTTCTTGGTCTTCATTGTAAGAGTAAGAAAAATAAGGCTAGATCTTTGGATGTTAAAGGATGAACCTAATGAGAGGGTGACTTTGGCAGTATGTCAACATAATGCAAAATCTGCTCCTTAGTTTTGTAGGTTTAAAAACTCAAATTGATCAATTTACTCCATAATATTAATGCTCTGGGAGAAGTAACTCAATCCAATAAAATTCGTTAGAGAAAGAGTTATCAACCCCAATACAAAACAGTTAAGTCATAGTGGAAGAAAGTTTGGAATTCCAGCAACTGTAAAATTTTGTCCATAATTAGGAAGAGTAATTTTATGAAATGTCCTACATAATAGACTCTAAAAATAGATTATTATTCCATAAAAAGGACATTTCTATTTAATTCAATATAAATATCCAACAGAATGGAAATGAATTGTGTTAGAAAAATATTCACGGTTACTTGATAAAGTGCCTTTTCCTATTGGACAGTTCTAAATAAACCCTGACAAATTCTTACTAAACCCTTCTTTCCTCCATTGTTGACAGAAAAATTATTACCTCATTTGTTTCGTACCTGATATTTCCAAGATTACATCTTTTTAAAAAAAAAAAAACCCATAATTTTATGGTAGTTGTTTATTGATTATCATAGGAAAGGTGCTGCTGATGACTTCGACTTCCAGGAATGCTGGACTGGGTAATTCAGACAAACTCTCCTGCCGTTTGCAGTGGAGAGCCAAAAAGATAGTGAAGAATTTGGCCAGCACTAAGGACACAGGCCTGGATCAAGGTGAGGACAGAGATCTGGTGTGTTGTGTCCAACATTTGAGGCCAGTCACTTTTCCTCTGGAGACATTTGTCTATTCCAAAATGAGTGGCTGAGATGCTGAGAGGCTGAGTGGTACTTCTGACAGCTTAAGACAACAAGGAGAACAGGCATTGGAGTTCAGGGTCCACCAATGAATGTGCTCTAGTGAGCCATGCTCACTGCAGGTTGGGACCTCAGAGAGTTGCACCACAGGAGTGAGAATGAACTCTTCCAACACTGGCGTGGGGACTAGCTGTGCTGGACTTACGTAAGTTATGGTGATGTCTATGCACTCTGTGAGATAGGTAAGGGTTATTGAGAATAATTTTGTCTACATTTTGTACTTAACTTCGGTATTGATTTCAAACCTGACTCCTGAGTCAGCAACAACTGCAAACAACTCCAGATTAATAGCTTTTTGGCTTAATGTATGATTTAACAGGGCCATCTTTAGGGTTTTAGAACACGGCCAAGTCATTATGACATTTACTCCAATACCTCAGGATTCACTAATGAAGTCCTCCAATTGAATACAGAGAAATGCCATAGGAATAAGATGAGAAAACTTCACTTCGTGTAAGGAAGGAATTCTAGGAGGTCAGAAGGGCAGAGAAGTTAAAAGAGTGGCAGCTGCTAAAGCAAAGAGAGAGAAGGCTATTCATTCTCTGAGAGCTATTAATAGTTTCTTAGGAATTCTTGAATTCATTTTATGAGGAAATCATAAAAGTTTCAGTGAGCTTAGGGGAATATGTTTGTGCCTTGTTTTCATCTGGTAAACATCCTCAAAATTTATAAACAAAATAGAGACAAAGATAATCCAAGTCAAAACAAAATAGAAAATATATTTGAAATGCCTGCTTTTCTGTTCTTGAATGTCTCATTCAGGCTTAGAGATGTAAGATAAGCATAGATACTTACCCATCCAGTAATTATACACTTTGCCAAATACGTAAGTCCTACTTTGTAGCCTTCGCCACATAACTAAGAGCACAAGTCACTCTTTTTCTAAGCTCTAATGGAATGGTAAAGAGGACAGAAAAAAAGTTTTTCTTTTTGTAGTTATAACTAGCATTTAAAATGCTTTTTTTTTTTTTTTTTTTCTGAGATGGAATCTCGCTCTGTTGCCCAGGCTGGAGTGCAGTGGGGCGATCTCGGCTCATTGCAAACTCCGCCTCCTGGGTGCACGCCATTCTCCTGCCTCAGTCTCCCGAGTAGCTGGGACTACAGGCACCCGCCACCACACCCGGCTAATTTTTTGTATTTTTAGTAGAGATGGGGTTTCACCGTATTAGCCAGGATGGTCTCAATCTCCTGACCTTGTGATCCACCTGCCTTGGCCTCCCAAAGAGCTGGGATTACAGGCGTGAGACACTGCGCCTGGCCAGATATATTTTTTTAAATTATACTTTAAGTTCTGGGATACATGTGCAGAATGTGCAATTTTGTTACATAGGTATACATGTGCCATGGTGGTTTGCTGCACCTATCAACCCGTCATCTACATTAGTTATTTCTCCTAATGCTATCCCTCCCCTTACACCCCACCCCCTGACGGGCCCCGGTGTGTGATGTTCCCCTTCCTGTGCCCATATGTTCTCATTGTTCAACTCCCAATTATGAGTGAGAACACATGGTGTTTGGTTTTCTGTTCTTGTGTTAGTTTGCTGAGAATGATGGTTTCCAGCTTCATCCATGTCCCTGCAAAGGACATGAACTCATTCTTTTTTATGGCTGCATAGTATTCCATGGTGTACATGTGCCACATTTCTTTATCCAATCTATCATTGATGGGCATTTGGGTTGGTTCCAAGTCTTTGCTATTGTGAATAGTGCTGCAATAAACATGTGTGCATGTGTCTTTATAGTAGAATGATTTAAATCCTTTTGGTATATACCCAGTAATGGGATTGTTGGTCAAATGGTATTTCTAGTTCTAGATCCTTGAAGAATCGCCACACTGTATTCCACAATCGTTGAACTAGTTTACACTCCCACCAACAGTGTAAAACATCCCTATTTCCCCACATTCTCCCCAACAACTGTAAAACAGATTTTTTTTTTTTAAGATGATAGGGACCTAATGACTTCTGGCACTATTTCTCATTATGCAAAAGACTACCTCCATTACTATGTTTTTTATATTATAGCTTCCCTTTTCATTCTTGTTAGGTTTTCAACGTAAGTTTATTTTGCAACAATATCCATCCTTTTTTAGTCTGAGTTCTTTCCTCTAGGACCTCAGAGAATAAATCTAATTCATCTTTTATACATTTCCCAAAATTTGAAGTTAGCTATCATGTCAATCTCTTTTTCTTCCCCCCTCATTTCGTCAGCCTCCACGATGGCCATCAAACCTGTTTTTCACCACATTTTACAGGTAAAACCCACATCCAAACCTCCAATGCAACATGACCAACATTAAGACTATTGCGGTTGGGCACGGTGGCTCACACCTGTAATTCCAGCACTTTGGGAGGCCGAGGCGGGTGGTTCACGAGGTCAGGAGATCAAGACCATCCTGGCTAACATGGTGAAACCCCGTCTCTACTAAAAATACAAAAAATTAGCTGGGTGTGGTGGCGGGCGCCTGTAGTCCCGGCGACTTGGGAGGCTGAGGCTGGAAAATGGTGTGAACCCACGTGGTGGAGCTTGCAGTGAGCCGAGATCGCCCCACAGCACTCCAGTCTGGGCGACACAGCAACACTCTGTCTCAAAAAAAAAAAAAAAAAAAAAAAAAAAGACTATTGCTTCCTTTTCCTGCTCTTTCAAGTACTAAGATGTAGCTATTTTTGCAACCTAAGCCATAGCACTCTATTGGGATCAGAATTAGAATTAAGTACCATTGCTACATCTTTTGTCAAAACAACTATAAAGCCAGGTTTTCCCTCATGCTGAATTCACATAATGGATTGTTTAGAACTCAAGGGCAGGACTTCACATTTAGGAATATTCAATGTTAGGCGTTTTTGGCTTCTTGAGATTTTTGAATTGTCATTCATTGTTCTATAAGTCTTCTCTGGCTTTACATTATCTGTAAATTTAATGACTATAAGTGGTTAGTGAAAATGAATTGCATGAGGCTAAGGACATAAAACTGGTATAAGCCATAAGAGATCTCTTGCAAGTTGATTAATGGTTCATTTAAACAACCATAGTGATAGGCACGATTCCAAAACTTTTTTTTTTTTTTTTTTTAAATCATGCATTAGTATCGCCTGGGGGCTTATTAAAATTGATTGTTGGGTCTCACCAATTTCTGATTTCCTTCTGAGCATTTGCATTTCTAACAAGTTCCCAGGTAATGTGATGACCAACTTTGAGAAGTATTGCTTTATGGGCACAATTAATTATTCAATAAGCTTCCATCACACAACCCAAGCAATTCTTTATGAACCTTGTAATGTGAGGTTTGGCTTGACTTATTCTTATGTTGGATGTATGCTGACCCCCAGAGATATATTTTATGCTGCTGTACAATTTGATTAGATATTATTAGTTTCACTTCCTTAATTTTTAAGCTTTCAATGTGAAAGAATGGGTAAGTAGTTTAGTTTAGGTAGGGAACCTGAACTCTGGCCAATTCTAATAGCCACAGTGTTGCTTCAAATACATGTTTAAATGTTGACACTACCAAAGATGAAATAAACCCTACCATAGTAATGTTGCTATTTTCAAACAGATTAAGTTCACAAAGATTGCAGTCTATTATGAAAGAAATATTAAGCCTTTCCACATTGACAATTTGTCAGCAACAAATATTGAATTACAACTTGCAGGATTTGATTTAGAAAAAAATTTAGTCAATGAATGGGAATTTCAAATGCCTTTCGGCGTTAAGGAGAAATACCTTAGTTTCTCCTATCTCATTCACTGAGTCTGCCTAAATGGTGATATTAGGCAGATTTTGGTAAAGATGCGGTAAGCTTTTGATAACATGTATATTGAGTAAAATAGCTGTTCACTGGCCCTCTGCCCTGATCCCAAAATAAACTCAAAACAATAATGTTTTCACTTCATTTATTCCTTTGAAACAAGTCACTTAATACAGCATTTAGATATTCAAAGTCATACACCTCATAAATAAAATCAATGCATCTTAATGACAATGGCAAAATCACGTAAGAGTTGTAGAAAATGAAGTTAGACATCTTCCAGGTAGCAGCAGTGCATTACTTCCAAAAATGCTGGCAAATAGGCAAAACATTTTTAAAACAAGAAAACACTGTCCATCTTAAGAAAAAATATTTTCTTATGCTGTTTTGCCCATCCCTATTTTTTCAAGTCATATTCTAAAGCTCTAATTTGACAGTCTTGTGGTTTTATTTTTGCATCAGGAACTTGTCTCTACTGAATTAATACAGAAATTATAGGAATATTGTTGTTCTCTAACCCTTTTCACAAGCTATTCATATTCATTCTGTAATTAGGCTGAATTTAAATTTTTTTCAAGGAAAAATACTACTCTGCTAAGTACATATTTCCTGTAAACAGCTGGAGTCCTGAATGGCACCAATGTGACTGGAAAACTGACAAAAATTAGGTCCCCTGGTCCTTTAAGTAACTTACGGGCTAATTACATAGCCTATACCAGTTTATAAAGTAGACTCGTAATCACAGTAGAAATTCTGAGCCTAAGATTATCCTTTCTGTTTACCTACAACTTAATCAAATTATATCTTCACTATTCCTAAACTCCTGTATGTTGGTTAGTACTTTTAAAAACATAAGTATAAAAGGGCATCATGGCAAAATGCTTATAATTCATGGTTTCATACTTTAATGACAAGCTTTTTCACCTATGGCCATGCTATATTCTATGATAAGAAATGGGGAAGAAGGGTTGAGTTGACACAAAGGCATTGCTTTAAAAATGTTTGGAAAAGCATAATTCATGACTAGGAATGCATCTATTTGACAATCTCTTCTTTTTCAGTGGTACTTTGTCCTCTTGGCCCTTTTCTCCGTTCACTCTACCATGAGGGGGTTACCAACCTCCTTTAAATGTATGTGAATCAAGACCTAAATCAGCACCCTACAATTCAACATCAATAATAATTTTAAGTCAAATATTCAAAGCACTGTAAGCAAAATGCTAGCTAATTTTGAGAAAAATAAACACTCTCCCACACCAGGGACATTTAATATTCTTTTTATGTTGAATGACATGTGCTGAAATACTGTAACACTTCATAACAAAACAGCTTTAGTTAATAAACTAGCTTATTCAAATCGAGTGTTTCACTTTGGACTTAAAATGATGTCACTTGTATATGACACTTTTAAGGCCTCTGACTCAAAAATCAGTTTCCTTAAAATAAGTCTGCTTGGAAACAAACAAGTTTTAAGGATCAAATCTTTTAGAAATTATCAGTCATCTTTGCACTACAAGGACAATTTTGAATACTGCATTGTACAATGAATACAAGATATTCACATTATAATAACATTTTTAATGCTAGAGCACAGACCATGCTCCTAATAGTTACTGAAATTGAGTTCTACTGTTATCAAAACACCAGAATGCTGTGCCATTAGATACACTCTATACTGATGGCAATCTTTGA
Organism: Papio anubis; assembly: GCF_008728515.1. Taxonomy (NCBI): domain Eukaryota; kingdom Metazoa; phylum Chordata; class Mammalia; order Primates; family Cercopithecidae; genus Papio; species Papio anubis. The sequence goes on along the minus strand of NC_044976.1, from coordinate 154,659,115 downwards.
TTAAGAAGAGCTGATGGATAGTAGCTCAAGAATTGTACTTTAATGTCCTTAATTAGATCCCTAGAGGGCCAACATGTAAACTTTTAGTCCATATTTTTGTTAAAGTGCTGCAAACAAATTAAATGTGTCTCAACACATGAAAGAACGTAATTCTTAGTATGTTTAGGAAGGTCACCTGATTCGTCAAAAAAAAAAAAAAAAAAAAATCGCTGTTGCTTAATCTTGCATACTTCCCATTCCATTTTTTTCAAAAAGATGTAAGAAAACTATGTTTAGCTTAGGGCAACTTGCAACACCCACGTTTTAATCCCTACACAGAAGGAATAAACTGGAGAAGCAAGTTAGGCATGGGCATTTGGGGCCACAGACAAATTAGATAGATAACATAATGTTAGTTAATTCCTGATTATTATTTTGCTGGGACTTCATGGAATAATCAAGTGGCATGACTACATTAGTTGTTAAAAACAGGGTCAAACTGACCAGCAGTCAAGCTTCAAGGGTACTACCTGACTATGCTAATTTCATGGGAAACAATGAAGAAATCAACCACAAACCATTAGCAAAAGATGTAACACACTAATATCTTCGCTTGGCTAACACATCACAAAATTTCCAGGTATATTCAATTTTCGCTTCTGAAATCACTTTATTCAGGAGTGAATCTTCATAGCACTACACCTGACCTTTAATCCAAAGAAGAGTAAAAGAAAGGAAGAAGGGTGGGGTGGGAAAGTGAGGTCTTTATTCACTTTGCCACTGATATAAACTGTCCTCATTTTAATTTAAAAAAAAAAAAAAAAACCTCCCCTATGGCAGGCAAAAACTGAATGAATAGGAAGAAGGATTTCACTCTGCTCTAGTACAAAACTTAAAGACATTTAATCCTCCTGAAAGTTATAAGTCCACAGATTTTCAAAATTCCCAAGATGAGAATTTACTCCCTTTAATAACTAATTTCAAGAGTTTAATAAGCACAGTAAAAAATGAAAAAACAAACAACAACAACAAAAAAAAAAAACCCCTGTAAATTCTGTGAGGTTTTAAAGCTTGAGTTTAGAATGAGGAAAGGTTTAGGTTTTTAATGCTCAATAACTAAATCAGATGGTCCGCAAATAAAGCTTCATCTTGAATTTTCCATGATCAGAACACTAAAGTACTAGTGCTAAATTTCAGCAGATTAAAGTCATTTTTGAAAGGACTTTGACAGAGTATCTGTGTCCAACTGGTAAATGGACAACCTACATGACAGATAAAATAGAATGAAATAAGATCCCCTGAATAAATACTTGACACTTAATATGTAAACAAAGCACTTACAATGAAGGGGTTTAATTTTCCTTTCCATTTGTTAAATTTACCCACTGTAGAAAATATATACTGAATTTTAAAGTGACAGAAACTTATGTTGGAACATATCAAAACATACAACAGAAACATATCAAAACATGCCTGGCACAGTATAAATTACTCAATAAATATTTGTTGCATGAATAAACTTCTACATCTAAAGCTGCAGTAAGCAGATGTCAACTTTGTCTCCTGAAGTAGCAAAGAAAGGAAGGTAAGCATTCTAACGATGCATAAAGCTCAATTTGATAATTGTTATCTAGTGGTATATTCTTAATTTACAGTTTTAAATTTAATATTTTCTGGGAGAAATAAAAAAGATACAAAACCAAAACCATCTAGACCAGATTAGAGTCAGGTGTGGAGAGATTTTCAATCCTATTAATTTGAACATATTATGATTGCCAAACATTAAGTATCATAAGTTTATCAGTGCTATTTTTAAGGCTCAGTAAAATAGAAAACTAAACACTTTTAAGTTATACTGATCATAACAGCTTATATTGTCTAAAATAACTATGCACACAAAAGGTACTCAAGAAATGTCATCTGACAATTTCAAACATACTTTGTGAATTGTCCCTTAAAAGTACTTTTCTCCTATATTGTTCAAATGTTCCTTAATTTTATATGGCCACCTTCACCAAGTGAAAGTGCTAAAAGTAAATGCTAATTTTAAAACATTTGCTAGGAAGATATGCTGAAAAAGATCCAAGTGCTTTAAAGTATACCACTGATTTTCTAAGTGAGATACTTAATAAAAAATGAGACCAAAATAACAAAACTTCACAACATTAAGCCTCTTCACATTATATGAGATAATACATAACAAATTATAATTTAGCATCCCTGATCAGAATAATTAAGAGGTAGTAAACTTTATCTGGAAGATCTTGTAGTGAAGCTAAGTTTTAGAGGGTGTGCCTTGCGGATTAGTCCACGAAGCAAATGGCTACACATCTAGTATTAGGAAGAAGCAGAATTCTGAGAAAGCTGCATAAGGCAAGGATTTACAATTTTTCCTATTTTGGAAGTGAAACAAATTCATTCAACAGTATTACTCCAATTACTTTAAAACTTCAAAAATCAAAGTAAAAGATTGCAGACAAGCAAAGTGCTAATTTGCAGAAATGTGAAATTATTTAAAATAACCTTAGTGGAGGGATAAGGCTAGCACAAAAGCAAACACTGTTTAGGTGTGCAAAAAATCTTACAAAAACCAACCCAAAGCAGAGCATTATTACTTGAAAAAAATTTTTTGGAGGAAGTGCTCTTAACAAAAAGCTGAGAAAATTAAATCCCCCCAGACAAATCTTTATGCAAATGAAGAAAAAACTGAGGACTCAAATTTCAAGGAATTTCCAATTTAAAAAAATACCCTGCTTAACTTTAAAATGTTATCCAATGTGACAAAGAGCAGTACATGAATTGCATTAAAACACGAGGCCAACGGTCTTTTAAAGCTTCAGGAAGCTGCTCAGGCACCTTTTCCCTCATACATTCTACTTTTTATACACTAGAGATCTTAAACAGGGCACAATCAGTTCCTGCTTTGTGGTAACATTCTCAAGGATGAGACTCATCCCTGTAAAAATTGCTTGTGATGTACTTATCAGTGGTTAAGCACACATTTACAAAGTGTACCAAATTGCAATATAAAATCAGTTTGGACAATTCTGAGTATCTTCATTTGATGAATCAATTCATAATTTAGAAACTTAACTCATTCAGAGTTTTTAAAAAGACTTGGTTACTGGAGACACTGTGGTAAATGTCCAGTGGACTCACAGGAGGCCTTCCACATTACCCAAAATGTGATGCTTTCTTCTACAAGTTAAAGCTGCTGGGTGCTAGTTTATAATACTCAATCTCAATCTTCAGGTCAGTGTCAGTAGGTGGCAAGGATCACCTATTCTGTCACTCCAGCAGAAAGAGGCATGTATGTACAGTTTACCACTGTAGACACACATCTGTAAACTTGCACACTAATTTTAATCTTAACAAGGAATTTCAGTGTCTTAGTGGTTTTAAGTCAAAAGGATGGTTCAAGCATTGTGTCCTTTGTTCTTTAGGGTTACGACAGCTTATTGGAAAACCCAGAGCCTTCTGGATCGTGAGGTAGTAGACTTCAACCCTCATTCATGCATAGATCACACTTCTCCAAAGTTGGTATGGCCTGTCTCCTTGGCATGTTCCCTTGCTTCTGCTTGTCCAGTTAATCCTTTCTGACATACCATGCATCTCAGGGTGAAGCGGTTGACATCAGTAAACTGTCTCCTTCTTCTAGCTTCATCTGCTAATTCCAGTGCTTGTACAAGAACAATATCATCATTAGAGGAGAAAATGGTCAGAGGAGGTGTATCTGGATCAGGGAAGTTACGTTGAAGTGGATCATAGTGGATGCCATCATAAATAAGCAGAACCCTTTTGGTATATCCTGCATCTTCCCCAAAACGATCAATTCTTACTGTCTGTGTATCCACTACACATATTTCACATTGGTAAAACTTGGACAAAATCGATATCTCTATTGCTCCTCCCCAAGTGTCATCCCTTTTGATCCAGTCACAGTACTCTTGATTTGTTTTTCCCAGTATTGCCTCACTATAGAAGTCCGGATCGCTTGCTACAATTTGTGCTATGAGGCGTCTCATCTCAGGGGCACAAGCTGGATTCAAGACTCCTCCTTCGACGACATAGTACACACTGGTAAAGAGGCAAGAATTGTCTGCTGGGACCACGGTTCTGGTAAGCACAGGCAAAGTTTCCCTGACGTAACTAGAAGCACCACGTTTAGTAAATGCAGGTGAACTTTTGGGCCTGGTTTGGTCTTCTTCAACGATCAGCATGTCACCTGTTAAAAATAAAACAAATCCCGATCTGCAGAGAAATTATAGAAGAAACCGAGTGTTCACTAGCCAAGTCTGTAAATTACAAACTGAAGGAGTTAAAGCATAAACTGGGGTTACTAAAGAGAAGACAGCTTTGCAAATAAGTTACCAGTAACAATCTTTGTTCACTGAATTTTCATAAAGATGAAAAAAGAACAAAGAACAAAGACACTTCAGGTTGCATCCCAATTTAGTGAAGGGGTCTGGAGTAAACAACTTTAAGCTTACCTAAAAAGATACATTTCAAAAACAAAATTTCCTTTCCTTATACAGTATTTTACAGAAGGTGCTCACTACAGAGTAGGCCGCTAGGGGGGTCTCCTTCTCTGGGAACTTATCTACTCTGAGTGTTTACAGCGTCCTTGATACAGCAACTGAAAGCTTTTAATTATAAACACTGATGTTCAAGTTTTGATATGGCACAAAAATAACTGCTACTGGTTAGAAATTGAAAGGGCTTTCAGTGGGTGTTTAAAAGCTGACTCGAAAATGAGTATGCCTGTCAAACGAAGTATCTATGAAGGGGATTGCAAAAATGAACCAAGAAAAAAAAAATCCTGCATCCTTGAGATCTCATCGATGATACAGGGGAAAAGAGACATAAGGACAGAGAAAATAGGCCCTACTTCTTCATATTTTTGTGGACGCCGACGGAAAACAAAATGGGATAGTTTCAAAGCCGCCCAGAAAGCGGATTGGGGAACGGGGACTTCAAGGCTTTGGGTTCCCTTTCAACCCTGTGTCAAGACAAGGAGTTGCTAGACACTTGCCCCGGCCCCCGTCAGAGTTCTCTGTTCTTTGATCTATTCTCGCCCCTGGCCTCAAAGTCCCCCGCCGACCCACAGCCACCTTGCCTTGACTAGTGTTCTGTTCTCTCTCACGCCCCTCTCCGTCCTCCGGGGACTTTCCCTGGCCCCAGCCCTGATTCCTTACCAGATTGGATGGGCAAGTCTTCCAGAATGGTATCCCCATTGCTGAGATCCAGGCACTCGGGAGGGTATCCGACGAGGATTCGCTGACCGCCGGGGGCGATCCCGGTGATGGCGGCAATTTGGCTCTGGAGTTCCCGCACCCGGGTCCGGCTGGACAGCCCCTGCAAAACATGGGTGCCGTCCTTGGCCTTGCAGCGGAGCCGCCACATCGTGTCGGTCCGGCTGCCCACAGGCCAGACACCCGCCGGACCAGCTTTGGTCCCGGCAGCCGGTTGAGCGATGCCGCCGGGGCAACCAGGCGCCGGGTGGACTCCAAAATGGCAACCTTTAGCGGGGCCAAACATCGCGAGAAGTTGCGGGTTGTTACAGTTCTCGCGACGCTTCGGCGCGGCTTCTACCTTAAGCGCGAACTCTTTTAAAGTGACAACTGATTTTTCCCCCACCCTCAGAACGAAGATGTAAACCTCCGTATTCCTAAAGGACAACGGGTCTTGCTACTTGTAGAGCGAGTGAGGTGCCCTCCGCGTCGGTAGCATATATGCTTAAGAAAAGAGGGCGGGGGAAGGAGTTCCTTAATGAAGCTCTGGAGCTTGGAATGTGACCTTGCACTTAGTGAGGTCGGAAATTATTAAATTGGGGCTTCCACGCTACACCCAGACTACATTAGGAGAAACAGAATCATAGTTCACAACGCAAACGAATGCCAGGAATGGTCACTGAGTCAAAGGACCAGTCAAAAACAATTATACTTGTGACTAGACTCGTGGCTGCATTAAACATTGACTCATTGAGGTTCCAGGGGCCAAAGGACTGGCCTTTCTGCCTCCCTGGGACTGCTTGAAAACGTCTATTTGCCACATCAGAAAGCACAGTATGAGGTCAGCATCTGGGCCCAGGGCAGCTGCCTCATTCAGGTGGTGGCAGTGTAAGGAGGAGTCATGTAGTGCGTGTCATCAGATTCCAGTTCAGTTCCTGGGCATGCAAATATGAAGACTTCATTCCTGCCTTCATTGTAACAAGTATTGATTGCAGTTGGGAGACAGGGTGGGGTGTGAGACACACAGCCACTGAATTTCAAAGCAACGTGATAATGCTAGATTATGTGTACCTTTTCAACCGTGTGTGCCTAGAACCCAGGACTGTGAATCGCAAATAAAAAATGTTCAACAAATACTTGCTGAAAGAATAAAGACAGAGTTGTATAGACATAGAGAGGGCAACTAGAGCACTCTGGGAGTTGTAAAAAGTCTCAAAGAGGAGATAACTGTTTGAACTTTTGGAAGAATGAGTTTAATTCCCAGGCGAAGGAGGAATAAAGACATCCCTGAATTTATATGTCTCTTTTCCAAGAAATCTATACTCATTGTTCTTTATCCAGCCGGTATCCAGACAGCAAGTCCCACTTGTCTAGAGTGGGTTTATCAAGCATCAAACGGGCCCGCTGGGGCAACTATGAAAAGTGTAGTTCACTTGGTCCAAACTCACCTCCACTGTAAAAGACTTTGCTTCTGAATAAATGATATGTAATGTTTCTATCTTTTCACATCTTTCATGACTCAATTTTTTTCTGCTGGTGCAATTTTCCTCCTTGGTTCTTCAAGACACTACAACAGATGATACAGCCTGAGTTGGGGGGTAGGTAGGAGGGAAGGTAGGAGCGGTTAGAAGTCCACTGGGGTGGCCGGGCGCGGTGGCTCACACCTGTAATCCCAGCACTTTGGGAGGCCGAGGCGGGTGAATCACCCGAGGTCAGAAGTTCGAGACCAGCCTCATCAATATGGAGAAATCCTGTCTCTACTAAAAATACAAAATTAGGGGGGCGTAGTGGCGCGTGCCTCTAATCCTAGATACTTGGAGGCTGGAGAATCGCTTGAACCCGGGAGGCAAAGGTTGCGGTGAGCCAAGATCGTGCCATTTCTCTCCAGCCTGGGCAACAAGAGCAAAACTCCATCTCAAAAAAAGAAAAAAAAAATTCCACTGGGGTGTATGGGTGGGTCCAGGGAAGCTTCTGGTTCAACGATGAGAGTGGTTGAGTTTCTTAGGTTACAGCGTCTGACCTGTGGAACGGGGTATGTATACACCCTAAGGCATAATTAGCTCAAGTGTTGTGGTAGTTTATTCTAGCAAAAACATCTTTAAAGCTTACGTTCCCATTTATGGATCTAATGAGGTTCTGTTGGGATTCAGTAATGAGAGCGTTAATCTTTGCAGCATTTTCTCGTCACTCAAAGGGCACACCCCCTCTCAAGGCGCCTACTGAATAGTCCACTCTCGCGAGAGTCAGAAAAAAGCCAGGCTTTTTATTAACCCCGCCCCCAGCCCTATTAGTTACCAAGCAACAATGCCACCAGGCTCCGCGGCACTGGGAAACTCGGGTGCTTGTGATCTCTCTGGTTCCCACTTACACCAGCCTTCCCGAGCCCGCGTAGGCGATTGCGACCGGGCCCCGCCCCCTAGGCCCTGCAGGCGCCCGATTGGTGGATGATTCTCTCCAGGTGAGGACCTACGCGCGAGGGGGCGGGGCCAGACGGGCTCACATGATTTGCCGGCTACTGTAGCGCCGGCCCCGGCCACAAGCTGTCGGCTCGGTTCGGTAGTGTTACAGGGGAGGCGCCGGGGCCAAGGCAGGGAGGGATCTTAGGAGAGATCGTAGGGTGAGCCACAGTTGCGCAGCGCCGGGTGGGGTCTAGCGGGGCGGGATGCCGGGGCTGCGTGCCCCCGGGTGAAGTGCGGGGCGAGGTACTGGTCGCCCGGCATGGCAGGGAGCGCGGACGTTCTGGGACCGGGAGCCAGAGCCGGTGTTTGGATTGGAGGATTTGTGTGGTCAGTGAAGGAATCGTGTAAGGCTCTTGAAGGCGCAGGACCTTCCGTCCTCACCAGCCCCCTGTTGTCTGAATTGGGGGCATGAGCTCAGGACTTTCCCACTCCAGTTCGAATCAGGGCTTACCTCTCTTCCCGAGGTGACCTTGGGGAAGTCATTTACCACTTCAGCTCTCCGGTGTTCTTTAGACTGAGTCCCGGAGGTAACTAGGGAGAGGGTGCGGAGCAGGACTTGAGAATGCACCAGAGGAGAAATGAGTGACGTGCTAGCTAGGGCTGTCTTGAGGTCCAGTTACTGTTTTTCCTTCAGGGAATATGTTCGAGATTTTCCCACGTCCCTCACTTTTTTCTTTTCTTTCTTTTTCATTTTTCCTTTTTTTTTTTTTTTTTTGACGGAGTCTGGCTCTGTCGCTAGGCTGGAGTGCAGTGGCGCGACCTTGGCTAACTGCAACTTCCGCCTCCTGGGTTCAAGCGATTCTTCTGCCTCAGCCTCCTGAGTAGCTGGGACTACAGGCGCGCACCACCACGCCCAGCTAATTTTTGTATTTTTAGTAGAAATGGGGTTTTACCATGTTGGCCAGGATGGTCTCTATCTCTTGACCTCGTGATCCGCCCGCCTCAGCCTCCGAAAGTATTGGGATTACAGGAGTGAGCCACCGTGCCCGGCCCCACATTTTTCGAAACAGCCCTACCATTAGATTGGAGTTACTTTCTTGGTAATGAACTTGGTCTATTCATAACCCACCCCACCCCAACTGCTGCCACTACTCTGCCCAGATTCTTAAAACTAGAATCTGAGGTCATGAAACCTTGAGCAGGCCACTTAATCCGATGAATCTCAAATTTTCAATCTGTAAAAGGAGGAGAAGAAATAATGGTAGCAAAATCTGTCTAATTACAAGATTATTGGAAGGACTGAAGAAGATAACGTTTGTAAATGTAGACTCGTAAGTCAGCAGATAAATGTAAGGTTCTAGCGCTACTCTTTTTATAGGTGAGGAAACAGGGCTAGAGAAGTAGCTGCTAATTGGGAGAAACAAGACTGAACTTGACTCTTGGCCCAGGGTGCTTTTACTTATACCACACGGATCCAATGCACTGAGTTTTCTTTTATGTCTTCCTTCTTCCCCTTCCCGTTTTTACATTCTACTTCTCTCTTTCAGACATCTGAAGAGCTGCCATGTCTGGGGCATCTGTCTCAGAACAGAACAACAACTGCTATGAAACTAAAACCCCAAATCTTCGAATGTCAGAGAAGAAATGTTGTGAGTTCTGGCAGAGAGGAGGGACTGCTCTCTCTCAGCATTTTATCTTGGGAATATAGTTATAATCCTAGACTCTACTGCTTGGTGGGAGCGATAAATAATTCTTTGACATGGAAATTTAATACAAAGTCTCCAGGGTGGAATGTCCTGTCTAAAACAAGTAGACTTAGCGAAATGTCTGTTCTTGGGGCTAGACTACTGGTGTAGTCCAGCAGTTTCTTACTGCTTTCTTTAACTGAATCTCTGTCTCCTGGGACATTTGCACACTGGCTTGCTGATGGAAGTTAGAACAAACATTATTGTACACACGATGAGTAAGACACAGTTGCAGGTGCAGGAATTACTTAGAGCTGGTAATGTTACCAGCTTTATCTGTTGGGCTAAATTTTGGGAGAGTGCTGCTCATTGTAGAAATTACAGATGGGAGCCAGTGCTGTTTGGCTTCATTCTTTCAGGCCTCAGGGGAATGAGCCCTGACACTTGGCTTCTCACAGTGTCTTGGGCATCTTACTTTCTCACAGGTTTAGGCTTTGTACTTTGTAAACTATTTTCCCTGTAGGTTCATTTTTTTTGAGGACAGCTTTCACCTGAGCATTCCCATGCTTGTCTTTTAGATAGAGACAGCAGGAGGGTTTGCGAGGAGATGAAGCATCATTTCCTGTCCTCATGCATCTGTATTTCTAAGCGTCATTATAGGCTGCATAGCTCCCCAAAAGGTCTGGGACTCTCTTCCCCATATATTTTGGGGAACTTCAAGGAATGCTAACTCTTGCCTCTGCTTCTGGATGGCACCTTTCCTGTGGAATCCTGTCAGTTCTTCTCACATCAGTGGAGATACATATATATATATATGTATATATAACCAATTAGTCAAGTCAGTTATATATATGTCAGCAGGTGGAAACAGTCGACCAGCATGAGACCAGGAATCATCTCATGTTCAAAGCTTTTCCCAGAGCCTCGACCTTGATGTCATGCCCTTGTCACTTTTATGATTGACAATGATAATCTCTCTTCACCTAGCACCCATGGAGCCTGCTGGACAGAAACAGCTGGCTGGACATGATACTGGGGTTGGCAAAGTTAGGGTCTACAATTAGGGTCTCTTTTCTCTGCCAGGTCAAGAAGCCAGGTGCTAAGGGCAGAATACCCCATGAGAAATAACTAGTATAGCATGATGTTTGAGTGTAGCCTCTGGAGTCAGACTGCCTGAGTTTGAATCCTGGGTTTATGACTTCTTAGCTCTTAAACAAGTTGCTTATCCTCTCCATGCCTCAGTTTACTCCTTTTAAAAGTGGAGATACTGACAGTATCTCCCCCAAAAGTGATGTGAGGATTAAATGACTAAATGTAGGAAGGCACTCAGAAGAGTGTTGAGCATATAGCCAATGTGTGCTATTTTTCACAGGTGACTCAATCTGCCTGTTGTATTTATTCCTGAAATGTTTATATTGAATCATACTCAAATGCTGTATTGGAAGCTCACTATTTAAAAGAGACCAGTGAAGAATTGGTTTTTCAGTAAAAAATGTTTTCTTCTTTTGTTTGACAATATTGTAACCCAGATTTGGGGATCTGGGATGCACCCCTTACAGGGAGGTACACTCGTGTTACTAGGGTGCTTGATCCAAAAGAAAGCTGGGGGCTGGGGGTCAGAGTCGATAATTGTGTCAGTCCTTCTAATTTGCTTTTTTCTCCATGGTAGGAATCTGTTCTACCTGCTTTCCTAACTCTAGTAGTTCATCTGCCTTGAGGGCTTTCAATTAGTCAAGGAAGCAGTAATGCCTGGTTTCTTTCCTGTCTTCTAGACTCTAATTCCTGCTCTGGGCTCTGATCTCTTTTTGCAAGCTCTAGTTTCTCTAAATGCCTTTTTCTTCTCTAAGAAGAAGAAGGTTTCCTAAAGCCACTGTGATTTATTTACCTCATTCTCTCCTCACGTCACAGTTGGGCTGTGAGACTGTTGCAGACATAGTCAAAGGAGAAAATAAAGTTATGAGTATATGTGTTAACTTACTTCCTTTTCCTCTGCTATGGAGCTGTACTTTGGAGCTGGTTCCCCTGGCTGCTTAGTGTTCACATCAGTAGCTGCTTTATTAATAGCTTAACCGTTGTCCCCTTGCTGCTCATTACACCTGTGTTGGCTAATTTTGACTCCGGGAAGTGACTGGGCTTGAGGATTTCAGGGCTGAAGAATGACTTTAGGGAGCCAAAACCTCCGAAGGAGCATTGCTGGGACTTCAACTGCTCTTGGGATGGGGTGAAGAGGGGCTACTGGCCGAGGTGCCTTTAAGGTGCTCAGAGGACTGGTTTCAGGGCTTATGAAAGCAGAAATGGAAGGCCTGGCACGGTGACTCACACCTGTAATCCCAGCATTTTGAGAGGCTGAGGCGGGCGGATCATGAGGTCAGGAGATCAAGACCATCCTGGCTAACATGGTGAAACCCCATCTCTACTAAAAAAAAAAAAAATATATATATATATATATATATTAGCCGGGCGAGGTGGTGGGCGCCTGTAGTCCCAGCTACTCAGGAGGCTGAGGTGAGAATGGCGAACTGGAGAAAACTTGCAGTGAACCGAGATCACACCACCGCATTCCAGCCTGGCAACAGATGACTGATCTGACCTGAGCATTAATTTTTTTTTTTGAGAAACGGAACAGACAAGTTCTTCCATGTACCTTTTCCTAAATACAAAAGCAACGTATGTTCATAAATTCAAATAACAGAAAGGATTTAGAAAGTGAAAAGTAAAAAACTCCTGTCTCTTCCAAGTTTGTTTCTTTTAGACATCTTATTCTGTATATCCTATTAATAAAGGTAGTTTCATATTGTTCATTTTTTTTTAAACAAGTTACTGTCTTGTGGACATCCTTTTAACGTTGATAAATCCAGATTTACCTCATTCTGCATTGTATGGATATGCCAGCTTTCCACGGATAGGCATTTAAATTGTTTCCAGTTTTTCATCATCACAAAGAGTGCTGCAGTGACCATTCTTATATGTACACCTTTGCACATTTGTGCCAGCAACTTTTCCTACAGAAATGATAGGAAAGATAGACACATTGGAAGTGTTCATCAGTATTACTAATTTGCTTTCCTGAAAAGTTCTATATTGTAAGCTGTTTTCAGTATTTCACGATATTTGATGGAAATTGGGCAGCATCAACTATAGCCATAGTGGTTAACTGAAACATCAGCTTTCTTAGTGTTTGACCATAGTTATATGAACTTGGTTATTTCATGCCTGTCAACCGGCAGGAGATAATCAGCAGTTCTGACTTCTGATGAATAAAGATAAAATATCACTAATGAAACATGCTTTATGGGCAGCATATTTCTAAATATTAGGCTCTCTTTAGAGCCAATAAAAGAAGACAACCTGGGTACTGAAAAGGCTGGGAACCATTGCTCTCCCAGACCATCCTTCAGGATTAGAATGGAGAGCAAGTTGTGTTTACCATGAAGGTACCTTTGTCAAGTGCTGACATGAGGCACAGGAGCTGGCAGCTGGGACTGAATGGGCAGTCATGAGATCAGGAGACTGGTCAGAGCCCTGACCTTGACTGTCTATTGTGGGACCATGGGCAAAGCTCTTAATTTCTCCAGGCTTGAGTTTTTCCATTTACATGAGGGAAGTTATCAAGTCCTCATTTCTTTTTTTTTTTGTCCATCTTTTTTAAAAAAATTAATTTATTTTGAGACTGGGTTATAGACTGGCTAATTTTTGTATTTTTAGTAGAGACAGGGTTTCACCATGTTGCCAAGGCTGGTCTCAGACTCCTGGGTTCAGGCGATCCACCCACCTTGACCTCCCAAAGTATTCATTACAGGCGTGAGCCACTGCGCCCGCTGACCCTCAAGTCTTCATTTTATCTAAGCAAGTTTATATGTGGGGAAAAGAGAGATCAGACTGTTATGTGTCTCTTTCTTTTCTCAGTCTCTCCTCCTATCTGTGGAGAAATGCCCACCTGATGAGAAATGCCCATAGGTGTGGAGGGGCAGGCCACCCCTTCATTATGAAAGGAAAATGAATTTAAGTTTGAGAAAAGGAGTTAAACCTGGCTTAAAGAAGGTAGAAGAGAATTTCAGGATGAAACAGTTTTCCAATGTATATCAAGAGATGGGTTACATTGTCTCTGAAATTAATCAGGTGGTAGTGGGAGGTGGTTTTGTGTTTTTAACAGGCAGGACAGAATGTTCCTACTATTGCCAGTGTGGTAATTTGAGATAGGAAGTGTGGTTTAGTTTTGTACTCCAGAAAATGAGAAGCCCTGGTTGTAGCAGGTGTGTATAAATGTGTTCTGGACAGAGGCGAGAGGTGCGTTGCTGGAGGGCTCTTGGGAGGTCCCAGGTGGATACGGTTTTTTTTTTTTTTGTTCTTAGCATTCTTTGTCCACATGGGTAAACAGAGAGCAGCTGGTTCCCTGGTTGCCTTCAGAGCAGCTCCCAAGTATCAGTTCATTTTAAGCTTTGGGAGGGTAATAGGACCTTTGGGGGATGTGCCTAATGGGCTGGAAGGTATGGACAAAGCAGGCCTAGAAGTGCAGGTAATGAGCCAAATCATGGGAGAGTGAGAGCAGGCGTTGAGCTGAGCTGGTGAAAGTGAAGACTCAGGGGATTTTACTACTTAAACCTGAGACAGCTGATCCCATGCAGAGGCTATCTGCCTGTTAGGGGCCAGTGATTAGGGATTAATGCCAGCTGAGGCTTCAGGGTACAGTTTGCCTGCCTTTGAGCTCCCTATTTGAACAGAGATGAAAATCACTTACGTTGCTCCTTTACCTCCCTTGGAGGGGCTCCTGCTGAGACTCAGGAATTTTCCGTGTGTACAGTGGGTAAAGGACTAAAAGCCAAGCCCTCTGACCCCAGGTCTGGGCCTCCACTTCTCCCTCCTCACCACTAGGGTCACTCTGAGTACTTCTTGCCAAACACCCTTAGGAAACTTTTCCTTCCGAGGTTGGTTCTCTACCGGGGCCCCTCGTCCCACTTCTCCACTGAGATCTTTCTACATTTATTTCTCAAAAAATGAAAGTTGTGTTTCCCATCCAGTACCTCCATTTTACAGAACTGTTTCTTAATCTTACAAGGTCCCTTAGTACCAGGCAGAGGGGCAGCCGCAACTTGCAGGGCACCTTCTGGGAAGCAGTGGTGGGAAGTGGGAGGTGAAGGTGTTTCTTCCTTTTCCCCCCATCCTGTGCAAAGCCTTCCCTCATTGGAGCCGGCAGAGCCTGAGCTGTCCCAGATGACCTCAGTGTGGTTTTTGGCCCTGGGACAGTGGCCGGCAGCAGTGCAGGTCCTTCTCCCACCTCTCCTCTGCAGCAAGATGGGCCAGGAGGAGCCAGCCCCTGTGAGCAGAGTGATGAGGAACCTCTTTTTATGGAGAAAAGCTGCAAGGAAGCACAAGATCTGTGTTCTAGTGCCAGCTATACCCTTGCTTCATTATGTGTCCCTAGACAAGTCACCTGTCCCCTGAACATCCAGTTTGCCCTGCCTGTCCAGTGAGACTTATCGCTGCAAATGAGCATTCCTGAAGTAAGTTAATTTACTAAGGAAGGGTAGACTGAGGACTGTTAATGCTTCTCAATTGTCTTGCTTTTACATGGGCCATGGTGGCAGATTGGCCCTGATGCCCTATGTGGGCTTGGCTCTACCCTGAAGCTTCCTGAGGTCTATTCAGAATGTGTATCAAGTAGGCTTTGCCAACTCAATCTCACTATGGTTTAGAAATTCTGGCTTAAAGAGGAGCTCATGGCCTGAGTGAAAAGGCCAAAACAGCTTGAGGCAAGGCTTTTTGCAGTGGGCAAGCTAATTCTTACCCATGGTTCTGAAGGGATGAGTGGGATCCTGGAGACAGAAACTCTGTTGGACCTATTATAGGAGCCAGCTCAGTTCTGCACTGGTAGAATCTGTAAGCATTAGACCTTCCTTCACAGCTATATCATTTTTATATTTCTAGGCATTCTTACGTTAAGGATGATGTCATTATTACTTTTCTTTCTTTCTTTTGTTGAGACGAAGTCTTGCTCTGTTGCCCAGGCTGGAGTGCAGTGACGTGATCATGGCTCACTGCAACCTTGAACTCCTGAGCTCAAGCAATCCTCCTGAGTAGCTGGAACTATAGGTGTACACTCCCACATGTGGCTAAGTGATATATATATATTTATATATATACAAAAATATATATTTATATATAAATATATTTATATACAAATATTAATATATTGATATATAAATATATAACATATTAATATATTTTAATATAAATATATAATATATTTATATATAAATATATTAATATATATTTTACAATATATAATTATATATATTTATTTATATATTTATATTTGAAGAGACAAGGGTGTCTCTATGTTGCCCAGGCTTATCTTGAACTCGTGGCCTCAAGTGATCCTCCCACCTCAGCCTCCCAAATAGATGGCATTACAGGCATGAGCTGTCAGGTCTGGCTCCAGCATGGTTATTTTCTTTCTTATCCTTGCCACTTTTTTTCCTCTTTCCACCTTGGGTACTTCAGTGAAGACCTCAGACATGTGGGAAAGATGTGTGTTGGTTTGGGCATTTTCTGGAAGCCTGCATAACCTTTTAACTCTATTTCAGGTGGCCTGCCTGATATCGCCTTATTTGTCTTCTCAGACTTGCTGAACCTTTGCTCCACAGGTTTATGGAGATAAAATGAGATTATGACTATGAAGTTCGTAGCTCAGTGTATAAACCTTACTAGGCCCCAGCGGGGCGCGGTGGCTCATGCCTGTAATCCCGGCACTTTGGGAGGCTAAGGTGGGTGGATCACGAGGTCAAGAAATTGAGACCATCCTGGCCAACATGATGAAACCCCGTCTCTACTGAAAATACAGAAATTAGCTGGGCATGGTGGCGGGTGCCCGTAGTCCAAGGTATTCAGGAGGCTGAGGGGGGAGAATCTCTTGACCTGGGAGGCAGAGGTTGCAGTGAGCTGAGATCACGCCGCTGTACTCCAGCCTGGCGACAGAGCAAGACTCCGTCTCAAAAAAACAAACACCAGAAAACCTTACTAGGACCCTAGTCATTTCATTTTATGTTGTTTCATTTCCTTCTAGCATGGGCCTCCTACATGACCAACTCCCCGACTCTCATCGTTATGATTGGTTTGCCAGCCCGGGGTAAAACCTACGTGTCTAAGAAACTAACACGCTACCTCAACTGGATTGGTGTGCCCACCAAAGGTAAGTGTGGCTCATTCCCTAGGAAAGGAAATTATTAGTTCCTGGGCCTCACAGGTCTCCAGGGGACTTCTTCTTCCTGGCATCAATGCTATAGGGTGCTTCTGGCAGAAATAGCAGTTGCTTTCTGGTTTACTGGAGTTATTCTCTATTCCCAGACTTGTCTCCTCCTGGCGTGGGTGGATTGGCCTAGTTTTGAGGGAATGCCTTTGATAGGACTGTTAAGATTTAGATGAGCTTAGGGCTGTACATTTTCAGAGGTCTTATGTGGACATCATCTTATATAACCCTAGCAGTGTCTCTGTGAGATAGACAGAGTGGCTGAGGAAATTGAAACCTCAGACAGCTTGAGACTTGTCCAAGGTCTAGAAAGTCAGGACTTGAACCCAACTCTTTGACTCTTAATCTGATATTGTTCCCAACCTACCATACTGCTGCTTTTTTCATCCGCTTGGCCACTCTGACATTAGATCAAGAAACAGGTCCCGTTTGGTGGGGCCATCATATTGTTTTGCTGCTGAAGGATTTGGGTGTCTTCTGCAGTGTTTAATCTTGGGGTGTATCGGCGTGAAGCAGTCAAGTCCTATAAGTCCTACGACTTCTTTCGGCATGACAATGAGGAGGCCATGAAGATCCGCAAGTGAGTCTTGTTTAAGGCCTGATCTCCAGGTCAGCTCTTTCTTGGCTGTCGTGAGACTTGGTGTGACAGGGTTTGGTTTCATCTCGGTAAATATCTTACGGGGAAGTGAAATGGAAGTTACCTGATGGGCAAGTGACCTTGGGCTTGGGTGGTCAGAAGAACAGGGCTCACAGCGATACCTGTGTGCTTGTAGGAGAAGTCTAAAGAGGGCTAAGATCTGTGCACTGGGGCAGGGGCAGGAAGGGGTTGTAGGATGGTGTGAAAACCCTCAGTGAGAAAGTGGAAAGATCTAGTTAGAGAAAGGTTTTGAACAGTGGGAAACTAAGTGGGCAGGATGTGACTCCTGTAGCCACCGGAATGTTTGTGTCTGACTATGTTTGAGCTTAGCTCTCCTTGCTGGTTTCATTTGCTCTCATGGCAGACAGTGTGCTCTGGTGGCGCTGGAAGATGTTAAGGCATATCTCACTGAGGAGAATGGTCAGATTGCGGTAAGCTTTATCTACTTCTTCTTTCTGGTCCCCACCCTTGCAGCAGCCTGGCTACCCAGCCCTACCTTGAGTCTGCCCTGGTGGGGTTCCATTTCTCTGTTCCTGCTCATTTACCTTGCGTGCTTTCTTCACAGGTGTTTGATGCCACCAATACAACCCGGGAGAGGAGGGACATGATTTTGAACTTTGCTGAACAGAATTCCTTCAAGGTAGGATCTGACTCCATGCTGGAGGAAAAGGGATAAGTAGAGGTGGGGAGTCAGGCTATGGGCATGGATCTCTGACTGTAGTGGGTGAGGACAGGATGGGATATCTGAATCTCTTCCCTCAGAGCATTTCCCCATCCTGGAGTGTTTTCATTCAGGTCCTTTCTCAGACCTTTAGCCTGTGTGTTTGAGGCCCAGGGGATGTGGTGAGAGCTATGAGGAGGACTTGAAGGCCACTTTCATGAAGAAAATCCTGGGAGATGTAGTGGCTGGGTGGGGTAGATGAGCATGTGCTCTTAATTCACAGCCTGGCATTTTTGACGTGTTCATCACTGCCTTCTCTCCATGGCCAGGTATTCTTTGTGGAATCTGTCTGTGATGATCCTGATGTCATTGCTGCCAATATTCTGGTTGGTGACACCCCTACATATCATCTCCTCTTCACCTTTTGTGCTGTGTGTATGTGTGTGTGTGTTTTGTTGGGGAGGGGTGTTTTGGGTAATGAAAGAGAGAAATAGACATGTTTAACATCACAAAAAGATCTTTTCTATCTGCCAGAGCACCATCTGGCACTTCTACACTCTTCTCTTGGGAGAGGAAACTGAGGCTTTAAGGAACCAAGTAAGAATTCGCTGTTGAATTGAAACCAGGGTTTAGGTTGTAGGAGTCTTGGCCCTGTGTTCTGGGTATTATCTGGATGCTGAGACCTAGATGTTGGAATAGATCAGCTGGGCACGGTGGCTCGTGCCTGTAGTCTCAGCACTTTGGGAGGCCGAGGCAGGTGGATTGCTTGAGCCTAGGAGGATCACCTTAGCCTGGGAGGTTGAGGCCACAGTGAGCCGTGATTTTACAACTGCAGTCCAGTCTTGGGTGACAGAGTGAGAACCTGTCCTGAGAGGTTGAGGCTGCAGTGAGCCATGATTGTGCCACTGCAGTCTAGTCTTGGTAACAGAGTGAGAACCTGTCTCAAAAAAAAAAAAAAAAAAAAAGAATAGATCAGACTCTTCATTTCAGGACTTACCTACAGGAAGGTTATCTCCCCAGCAATTGTCCAATATTCTAGTCAGTGTTCTATACATCAGGCTTCTTATGCCCTGTGGGGTCACAGTGTACGACCGTCGCCATTGGATGGGTTGTGCTCTGCTGGGCTGAGCAGATATCTGTACATGGTCTTATGCAGGTGCTCTCCCAGCCGTAGGAACTTGGGATCATCTGAGGAAGAGGCATCTGGTCCCAAGTCAGGCACTGGGGTCAAGCACTCTATTCTGAGTGGTAATGGAGAAACATTGGAGCCTGTTCTGTTTTCTCAGGGAAGTACATAAAGGGATTGGGGCCCAGGAGCAGCTTTGGCTGCGTGACTGCCTCTGTCCTTCAGCCAAGTGCAGGCACATGACTCCCCAGTTGTCTTAACTTTTTTGGTTGCCAGGGTCACAGGACGGGGTGGGGTGGGGCGGGGGAGGGGGTACTCAATGAGTGGAGTGCCAGTGTTCCAGAGAAAGGCGACTTTTATGGACTTCTTTTTCTTTTTTTCAGTAGTGGCTATTTGTAGGAGGGCTGTTAAGGGCAGACCTCTGATGAGGCCTTTACTGTTTTTATGATTTCAGGAGGTTAAGGTGTCGAGCCCTGACTACCCTGAAAGGAACAGAGAGAACGTGATGGAGGACTTCCTGAAGAGAATTGAGTGCTACAAAGTTACCTACCGACCCCTTGACCCAGACAACTATGACAAGTAAGGTTTAAGGCCATGGTTTGAAGGGCCCAAGGCAAAGGTCTCATCTGGGAAAATAACCTTTCTCCCTCAGTTCTCTAATTTCCTTCTGATAACCTACATCTATAGATCTAGATGTGTTAACATCATCCCAGAGAAATAAGGTATGGATTTGTGGCTTGCATCTTGTACATGAAAAACTGAAGCATTTTGTTTTGTTTTGAGACAGGGTCTCGCTCTGTTACCCAGGCTGGAGTGCAGTGGCAAAATCAGGGCCCACTGCAGCTGCTGCCCCCGGGCTCAGGTGATCTTCCCACCTCAGCCTCCCGAGTAGCTGGGACCCCAGGCCTGTGCCACCATGCCCGGCTTTTTTTTATTTTTTATTTTTAGTAAAGATAGAGTTTCCCCATGTTGGCCAGGCTAGTCTTGAACTCCTGAGCTCAAGTGATCCACCTGCCTCGGCCTCCCAAAGTGCCGGGATTACAGGTATGTGTCACTGCGCCTGGCCGGAAGTGGTTTTTATCATCAATTTTTTTCTCTCTGGTCTCTAGAGCATGATTTCCTCAATCTCAGTACTATTGGCACTTTGAACTGGGTAATTCTTTATTGTAGGAGCTGTCCTGTGTATTGTAGGATGTTTAGGATGTTTAGCGGCTTCCCTGGCCTTTGCCAGTTAACACCTCCAAGCTGTGACAACCAAAATGTCTCCAGACATAGCAGATGTTCCCCGGGGGTCACAATCATCTGTGGTTGAGAACCACTGCTCCCTATCTGAACAGGAGTGTTGTAGGATACCCTTCGGAGATGTGTCATCAGTTTTTAAAAAGTTTACTGTATATATATTATATAATATTTTACATATATTAATGCTTGTGTGTATATCATGCATATTATAGCATAACATATTATATATATTACATATTGCATATTTTTTATCTCTGTGTGTGTGTGTGTGTGTGTGTGTGTGTATATATATAAAAACATGCAAAGCCCTCAGGAACATGCCTGACTCAGAGAAATGTCTGATCAATGCCAGCTGTCATTACTATGAAAGCATTTGTTGGCAGAATGGCATAGACTATAGATTAACTTGTCATGTATGACGTATATGAGCCATAGCAAAACCAAGTTCATGTTAAAGAAAGATGGTGCACACATGGACATCTGCAAGAATGTGGCATTGTGAAAGAGCATGGATGCATTCAGGGCAGTTAACAGCTCTATTCAGACAATATAGACCTGCAGCCAAGCAAATGGCACATTTAATGTGCATGGCACACTGAATACAGTGGTCTGTTTAATGTTTTGAGCCTTTCAGTTCCTTCAAGTGGGTTTCCCAGAATCCCCTTAATATGGAGGCTGAAAACCACCTCCTAGATATGGCATAAAAGTATTCTTCATTTGGAACAAAGTCCCACCTAGAAAAACATACAGAAGATCTACATATACGTGTGTGTTTGTATATGTTATCTCTGGTAGTAGGGTGATGCGTGATTTGCATGCTTCCATCATTTTTTCTGATTTTTTGATTTAAAATAAGCACTTACGACTTTTTTTTTTTTTTTGAGATGGAGTCTCTCACTCTTGTTGCCCAGGCTGGAGTGCAGTAGCATGATCTCAGCTGGGATTACAGGCACCCGCCACCATGCCTGACTAATTTTTGTATTTTTAGTAGAGAAGGGGTTTCACCATGTTGGCCAGGCTGGTCTCAAACTCCTGATCTCCTGATCCACCTGCCTTGGCCTCCCAAAGTGCTGGGATTACAGGTATGAGCCACCGTGCCCAGCCACACGTACGACTTTTATAAAGAGAACAATCTCATGTTGATCTCAAAGCAAGCAATGTCTGAAACTGTCTTTGAGAGAAGCATGATTAGGTAGATGCAGGGAGTGTATAAACATTGCTGTCTGTGCTTCTGCTGCCTCTTCCCTTCCCCTCATTGCTCGTCATGCCATATTCTGGCCAGGTCTTGACTGCCTCAAATGGGGCCTATTTTTCTCACCAAATTTCGGGCTTAGCAGCAAAATCTTCAGGTCACCTAGTCTAGCCCCTGATGGGAAGCCTGAATTCTGTTTATCATATTTATCTACATCGCGTGTCACAGTACAGGCACTGAGGAAATGGTATGAACTGACTAGAAGTTCAGGAAATTGTACTTCATCTTGGTTATAAGGAGTAATTAATCTCCTACCATTTGGTTCCATAAACGTGGGTGTGACAGAGGAGGGGAGGAAGAGCAGCTGTGAGCCTGCAAGTCCCTATAGAAATCCTTTTCCCTCTGATTCTTATTCTCAGATTTTCATACCCAGGGAATTTTTTTTTTCTTTCCTGTCCCAGGGATCTTTCTTTCATCAAGGTGATAAATGTGGGCCAGCGATTTTTAGTCAACAGAGTCCAGGACTACATCCAGAGCAAGATAGTCTACTACCTCATGAATATCCACGTCCAGCCTCGCACCATTTACCTTTGCCGGCATGGAGAAAGCGAGTTCAATCTCTTGGGGAAGATTGGGGGTGACTCTGGCCTCTCCGTGAGGGGTAAGCAGGTGAGTAATTAGTCAGCACACTGGATTTTCTAGGCTTAGAGTTAGAAGGGCATGGCTGAGGTCATCTCTTTTATCTCCTTACTTAAATCCCATTTGAACGGAGGCTGTGATTCCATAGTCAGGCAAGTGCTCAAGGGGTGTTCTTGCTCACTGCGTCTAGCTCTGTATTGAAGTGTAGATAACTTGGAGCCATTTCTGCTGTGATCGTTCAGCCATCAGATATTCACTGGGCACAACTTGTGTACTTAGCAATGTACAGGGTGCTCCAGTTAAAGTTCATTTCCTTTTGGGTTTATATTAACTATGTAGCACCTTATGGATTTTGACCATGGCTATGCACATTGTCCATTACAGGCCACGTTAGCAGGCTTTGTGTAT
The DNA here is from genome assembly GCF_008728515.1 of Papio anubis. Classification (NCBI taxonomy): domain Eukaryota; kingdom Metazoa; phylum Chordata; class Mammalia; order Primates; family Cercopithecidae; genus Papio; species Papio anubis. The sequence goes on along the minus strand of NC_044976.1, from coordinate 154,636,670 downwards.
GTGTGTGTTGAGTGTGTGTGTGTGTGTGTGTTTTCTTTTTACCCTTAATTTTCATTTTTAAACCCCAGTTTGCCCAAGCTCTAAGGAAGTTTCTGGCGGAACAGGAGATAACAGACCTCAAAGTGTGGACAAGCCAGTTGAAGAGGACCATACAGACTGCTGAGTCTCTCGGGGTGCCCTATGAGCAGTGGAAGATTCTGAATGAGATTGATGCTGTGAGTAGGAAGCTCTGAAGGCCCAGAAAAGCCAACAAGAGTCTCATATTCAGGCAGGAACTCTCAGAAGTCACTATTTGGACATTTTTATCTAGGAAACTAGAACCACCAAGTAAAAACTCTGAGGAAGCTGACTCTATGGCCGGTTCGGGGGCTCAGGGAGGACAATTGCACCCCCAGTCGGGGGTTTCCTGCCTGCTTCAATACCTGTGCCAATCATGGGACCCAAACCAATTTTTGAGCCAGCCTTTCTGGCACCTGGGGAAAGTGGGGCTAACAAGGACTCATTTTGTTCCTTTGTATATTTGCCTCCTGGGAAAAAGAAATAGCTAACAACCTACTTCTTTACTTTCTGCTTAGATAATTTGGTCAGCTATTCAGAAAAGTTTTTCCCAAAATTTCTCTTGGCTTTCTCTCTTCTTGAGCACAAAAGTGGACATTTCTTTTTCTTTTTACTTTATTTATTTATTTTGTGAGACGGAATCTTGCTCTGTGGCCCAGGCTGGAGTGCCCTGGTGCAATCTTGGCTCACTGCAACCTCTGCCTCCCAGGTTCAAGCAATTCTCTGCCTCAGCCTCCCTAGTAGCTGGGATTATAGACACCCACCACCACGCCTCGCTAATTTTTATATTTTTAGTACAAATGGAGTTTCACTATCTTGGTCAGGCTGGTCTTGAGCTCTTGACCTTGTGATCCACCCGCCTCGGCCTCCCAAAGGGTTGGGATTATAGGCGTGTGCCACCGCGCCTGGCCGACATTTCTTTTTCTTTCCTTGCTTCTACCCTTTTATTTTTCCTGCAAAGTCTCCAGTCCCTTCAGTTTCCCTCCTTCTCTGCTTCTTGTTCCTTTTAGCCTCTTGACTTTCTTGACCTGTAAGTTCCCCCCCTAGTAGTAGGAGAACATGGTAGCTTGAGCTGGAGAAGTTGCCTCCTCCCTGCAGTGTTCCTCACCCGGTGAGTCACAGACACTCTGTGACACTCTGCGACACTCTGTGACACTCTGGTCACAGGTGGCCACAATACATGAAAGGATCCAGCACAGTGCCTGGCGCGCACTAAGAAACTAGCATTCTTTGGTGTCATCTTCCTTATTTGGGATGGGGCTGGTGTGGGACAGTCTATCTCCTCAAGCCAGCTTCAAGTGGCTTTTTGCAGGGCGTGTGTGAAGAGATGACCTATGCCGAGATTGAGAAGCGGTACCCAGAAGAGTTTGCACTTCGAGATCAAGAGAAGTATCTGTATCGATATCCTGGTGGGGAGGTAAGACACCTTTATCATGTAAAGTGACTGCCTAGCCCCTTGCTGAAGGTTTAGCTTTAATTTGGAGGAAGGATTGAATGTGATTTGGAGGTTCTAGGCATCATTTATCTTCCTTCCCTTGGGTCATTTTGGTTTCATTTAGCTTAGACAATCAAATGCCTCATTAATTGTTAAGATTCCCAGAGATAAGGGTGACAAGGCGTCCTCTGTGTTCAATATGTTTTAGAATCAACACAATCATTTTTATTTCTTTTTTTCCTTGTACTCTCAATCCCACCCCCACATAAGTGGAGTCTCCAAGTAAATATATGGGATAGGAATTATTTCTCTCTTGTCTTGAGTGTTTTAGGCTATTTCCTTGTCTAAGTGGCTTCCATACTCTAGGGATGTGTGAGGCAAAAGTAAATAAAACTGAGTGGTGGAGGTACAGGAAACCCCTAGGAATCTTTTGTTGTCTCAGTGCCTGAATGAATCTGTGGGAAGAAAAAGCACATACACACAGGTTGAACTCACACTTCCTTTTCTTAACCTGTAGTTTTCTTGGTCTAAATATTGCTCTTGAAAGATCTGAGTTTTCTCAAGAGACACCAGGGCTGGGGGCAGGTGATAGGAACTCACTGAGCTTCCAGGAGGAAAGCCAGCTGAGGAAGAAGAAGTGGCCTTTAGTCTCCAAGGTCCAGCCACTGACTTGGCTGCCAACTTGCACCTGGGCTTCTGCCAGCCTGCCCCATTTCCCTCCACAGTCATACCAGGACCTGGTACAGCGGCTGGAGCCTGTCATCATGGAGCTGGAACGTCAGGGCAATGTCCTCGTCATCTCCCACCAGGCTGTCATGCGCTGCCTCCTGGCCTACTTCTTGGATAAGGGCGCAGGTGCCTTTGAGGGAGGGGTTAGGAGACACATCCAGGGGGAGAGGACTGGACTTGCAGTGGCACCAGGATTCCTAGGAAACAGACCTCCCTGTCTCCACTCAAATTAGAGTACTTTCTCCAGACAGCAGTGTGGGGCTCCCAGCAGCCACTAGGTCAATGACTTGCTGAGTTCGCCCTGCTGCTACAAGAGCTTCCAATGGAGAGTGGCTGCTACTGGTGCTCCTTGATCCTGCCTGGCTCAAAGGCCAGTGTCACGCTGACACTCCTGGCAGCATCAGGACAGTGGTTGAATATCCCCAGCCTGCCACGCTGCTTACTAGGAGGGTGGTATCTTAGAAGCAGCAGTTGTTTCTGGGTAAGGGAAGTAAGAAGGTGCCGCTCCCTTCTTCCATACTTCCCTTCCCAATCTTCCAGAGCTCTTGGGAAGCCTGCATTGTGGAGGCTGAGCTCAGCATCCTGAGCTGCTGGGAAGCTGTTGTGGCCAGGTATTACGGGCCTTTGCTGTACGCAGGTGAACCCCTTCCATTGGGCTCTCTGGCTACAGTACTTCTTCCTGTTTTGCCTGCATGGAAGGATCTAAGATGGCCTTATTTCCTTCCTTAGCCACTCAGAAGGTTGGGTGGCTTTGTGATCTGGAGTTTAAGGGAGGAGTTGTACAACTCTAAGAGGTGGTCAGAGTAAGGGAAACTCATGAGCTCTGTAGATTGTCTCTTCCACTAACTTGACCTTACTCCATAAAACTAAGAGACTTCCCTCACCTGGTCTTTCTGTTTTCAGATGAGCTACCATACTTGAGATGCCCTCTCCATACCATCTTCAAACTTACTCCTGTGGCCTACGGTAACTATGCGCAAAGGGGCTGGCGGGAGCTGGGAATTGAGGAAGGTCAGAATTTTCTCTAAGGTTTGTCTAGAGTTCAGCTTCATTATCCCTATACACCAGGGAAGCTCCATCAGTGCCTTCTGTTTTGAAAGGGATGTATGCATGACTATGTGTATTGCAAAATGCATACATTCCTTTGTGGTATACTTTCCCATAATGAAACTAAGGAATTTTCCATTGAACCTTTTTCCTTAAGTCCTCTCTTTCCTCTGTTTTCTCAGGGTGCAAAGTGGAAACAATTAAACTTAACGTGGAGGCTGTGAACACGCACCGTGACAAGCCAACTGTAAGTATTTTCCCACGATGACCATGCCAGTTTCCCTGCCACCTTGAGTCTTTGAAGCTTTGGCATCAAGAGTCTGGGGTTTCTTTTATGTACAAAAGGGAAACAGATTCAGAACTTACTTCCAACGTAGTTCGCTACGTCTGAAAGTGATGTTGGAATTATTATTTTTTAAAATTAGTACCCCTTTCATGAGTCTTAACCTTGAATGCTGGCTCCTGGAAATTCAATTAAATATGGAAAGTGTTTGGCTGAAGTGAAATGCAAATTACCACCCCGCTCCAACCCCAAGTGTCCCTTTGGAAAGCAGAGTCCAGAGGAGCCTATAAGGTGAGGGTCAGGAGGTGTAGGTTCGTTCCTAAGTCGGTCCCTGGTAATCTGTGTGGTCTTCAATAAGCCCCTTCCTTTCTTTGGGTCTTTTTCCTGCTTTAGAATGTTATGCTCAAGAAGCTTCTCCCTTTTAGCTCCCTGATGCTAGGAGGCCAGACCATGGCCCATGCCTATGAGGGAGCCTGTGTGCAGAGGAGCAGGAGTGAGGGAAGCTGTTGTGGTTACAAGCGCATTATTAACTGTATGAGTGAGCTTTTGGCTTGGCTTTCATTTGTGTGGTGTCCCTCCATTTCTAATCAGAACAACTTTCCCAAGAACCAAACCCCTGTAAGGATGAGAAGGAACAGCTTTACGCCTCTGTCCAGTTCGAATACAATAAGGCGTCCAAGAAATTACAGTGTTGGGAGCCGGCCCCTCAAGCCCCTCAGCCCTCTCCGTGCCCAGGACTTGCAAGAAGGGGCCGACTAGCCGAAGACCCAAGTCAGCATTCCGGTGGTGTAACCGTGTGTTTCCCTCCAGCCCTGGCCTCCTGCCTTTGCCACTAATCACCAAGGAGTCATTTAACTTCCTCCCTCCACCCCCACCCCTGACACTTCACCATGAATCTTAACACAGAACATGAGGTTACATGTTTATAGGACAACTTTAGCAGTTCTCCAGTTTGAAACATCTTTCCACCCAGGGGCAAGTTAGCAAATCGAGTCTTTTAGGACAGATTATCAGATGGGATGGTCTGGAGGAGGAGGAAAAAGGCCCCCTTGGGGCTGAGCATGCCCCACACTCTTGGTTCTTCTCTCTGTTCTCTGGTGTCTTACTTCACTAATGTCCTCGTGTTGGTGAAGTGTTGGGGGATGGAGGGCGGGTGAGCAGTGCGGGGACAAAAGTCTATTTTTCCTTCACTTTCGTCTCTTCATTGTGTGTTTTCCTCACAGTCCTTACTTGACTGCTTTCTTTCCCCACTTTCATGTCCCCTCTGGATTGTCCAGTGTAATGCATGACATTGTGGTGTCTGTCTAGGAAGGAAGGGGTGATTGGCAAGAGACAAGTCTGGCCCAGTTGATGCTTTCTGCAGTGGGTCTAAATGGATCTGGACTGGAGGAGTCTTTCCTTTCCTTTCTCTCTTTCTCTCCAGCTAGGTCCTGCAAGGGCCAGCCTAGGCTACAGAACATCCACAGAATATTCTCGAGCTTGCAAGTGGACATAGGGTGAGAGTTCTTGCCTCCTTTCATGAGAAACAGTCCTAAGTCTTGGTTGCCCTGGGGGAATCTGGCTCTGAGCATGTGGGAAATGTCTTGGTTTTTATTTTTAACTTAGTCAGGCCTGGGTCTTTTGAGGTCCGCAGAGTGGGGTTTAGGAGAGTAGGGTGGGCTCTAGCTCTTACAGGACTCTTGGTGAGTAGTCATATCTTTTCTCCCATGGCTCCCAGGTTCTTTGCCAATCACAGCAACTTTTCCTGCCAATCCAGTATCCTCTGGGGCTGTTTAGAAGGGCAGTTAGATTCAGGAGTCACCACTGATGTTTGAATTGCTCAAGGCAAGAGGCAGAGAAGAGTTCACTAAAACTGCTTATTTTTGAATACTTTCAGCACACTCTCCTTTAGAAGAAATAAACATCAAAACACAATAGTTTTTACATGAGCATTTTTTTCCCCCAAATGTGGAAAAGCTTGATGATGAATTTAATCTCTCTCATTGGAGTATTCTTTTGTTCATAAGGAGAAACTATCTCATCTTGATGTCCAAAGAAGTCCTTGGAACCCTGTGGGATGTGGCTCTTAACTGTTTGTATTTCTCTATTCATTTCTGTCATTTCATTTTCTTTGTAGGGTTAAACATAAAATCTTCAGGGAAGAAATTCTTAGCCCCTTGATGACCTTGATGGCTTATCCTCTTTCCCAATTTTGCCTGCAAAATGTACAAATATATGTATGTTTTTTTGAGAGGCAAGTTTAGGGTTCTTATGGGATTTTAAAAAGAGATAGTTGACTCCCCACCTTAAAGTTATCAGCTTGTCTTTTAGAGGTAGCCAGTGGGAAGAAGTTAGCTGTTTTCCAAGGGTGTTTTCATTTGGTAATGGAAGACTTTTTGCTGTCGTTCTCATCCAGGAGTTTTCCTTAGAATCTCCTTTAGAATTGTTGAATCATAAACATGTCTGTGTCTACCTTATGCTTAATACTGACTCAGAATCTCTGGGGTCTGGGTCTGGACTTGCATGTATTTTAGTAGCTTCCCGGATGATTCTGATTCATAGCCCGGGTTAAGAACTCCACCTTAGAAAGTTAGGTGGAAAAATACTGGGATAATAGTTCCTCAGACAAAAGTGTCAGCCTAGGAATTCTGAATTCCTCATCATCCTGAAAGGACAGTTCTTTGGGTTTGATGTTTGAGCAGATCATAATGTTAAATGATATAACCCCCTGGAAGGCAGGCTGCTGTGTTTGAGGGTTATTCTAGGTTCTAGTCCCATCTTTAACCCTCTACATTGCTGAGTGATGTGGAACAAATCACTGAATTAAATAATTGCCTCTGGATTTTAAGCACCCTGGGGAGAGGTACAGACCCTGCAGGATGATAAAGGTTGTCTTCACTGGCAACTGACTCCTGACCCCGAGTCCTTTACTCATGTGTCCCAAGTAGGATACCACAGCCAGCTTCTAAAGGCTGCTTACGTAGATTCTTCTCAAAATTGTGTCCAATATGTTAAGTAACCTGCTATTCTTGTTTAGTGGTTATATAACGTGTACTTAGTGTCTTTGTGGAGCTTTGGGCCCGTGCGGGCAGGGATAGGGGAAAGATACATAGAAGTAGAAGAAAAGGTCCTTGCCCAGAGGAAGGTTATTTTAAGAGACAGGACATGTAATTTATAACAAGTGGACATTTACATTACAGCAACACTCTGAGTCTAGAAGTGTTCACCATCACATCGCTTCTCCTGACTTTCCTGTTGTCCTATGGCTATGAGACTACAAGGATTAGGGGATGGGGATGCCCCCACCACCACCAACGTGAGAATGAGATATGGTTGGGGAGGCATGTTTGGCACTTTTACAAGATTGCATTGTCTACATTCGCTTGGATGGTGGCATCTGTAGCCCAAATGGGCATTCAGCCTTTCTTCTGCTGTGAGGTGAGAGTAATTCAGAGCTAGTGAATGAGAGGAGGGAGCACTTTTCCACAGACTTTGGATTAACACTGTACCTACTCCTAGCAAGAGGGGACTTCTCTAACAAGCTAGCATTGTGTTAATCTGTCATTAACCCCAGCGTTAGAGACAGGTCATGGGATGTTCACTGTGGCTCTCAGCCTGCCGCTATTTCCCCACTCTCCCCCGTGCTAGTTTGCTTTCTCCAGAAGAGGAGCTGAGGTGGTCTTATCCTCAGAGAGGACATGAGAAATTGGAATTTGAAAAGCAAGGGCTTCAGCATCCTTTAGTTTCTAAAGCAAGATCCCTTCAGAAAAGTCCAGCAGGAAGAAGCCAGGAGAATGTAGAATGGAAAAGAGCTCTTACTCCAAATTTTAGAGAAGTTTCATCTCTACTTCTCATCTTTTCTCTCCTGGTTTTCTTACTTGAATGCATATTGGTAGTCTGTATACATTACTATGGTTATGTCTGTCACAAGTCCTACAAAATAAAAATGGACTTAAAGTACTCTCTGCTGAAGCTGTAAGTTTTGTTTTGTGAGAAATAGGTAAAGACATTAGCATTTAATCTACTGGAAGAAGCCAGTTGCTGTGGCTTATACCTGTAATCCCAGATACTTGGGAGGCTGAGGCCAGAGGATCACTTGAGACCAGCCTGGGCAAAATAGTGAGACCTCACCTCTAAAAAAATTTTTTTTTAAATTTACTTGTCTAAAGTGGGGAAAGGGAAATTATTCTGTTTTCTTATTCTTGCTTCAAGTCTATGACAGATTTGAAAGAGAATTCTAAAGCAGATTTAGAGAGCCTGCTTCTTTTCTTATCTCCTAATCCCTAAATTGGAATTTAGCTCTTATCTGTATTGTTGTTGTGTTTTGGTAAAGGGATGACTTTACATTGAGTTGTAAAGTAGAATAAGACAAGCTTCTAGAAACTTGCATGGTACTAGGGATCTGCCCTATATCTTTGCCTCTGGTGTTCTATTGTTGTTGTTATTGTTTGTTTGTTTCCGAAGAAGTTGGAGTTAAGGACACAATATATTTGTACCCCTAGACTGAATGGGTGAGTATTCCATATGAGGATCTGGGTAATCCTCTTTGCAACCCACATTTGGTCTTCAGAGACACTGGCATGTTGAAGAAACATATGATATAGCTGTTTGGAAATAAATTCATCTATGTTACTTTTTTTTTTTTCTTTTTTTTGTGAGCAGGAGATCTTAATTGACAGAAACTCATTGGTGGTTGGAGTGGCCAATGGGCAAGGGAAAAAGTATCCAGTAATCAGAAGAATTGTATCTGGGTTATGTAATCTTATGCACATTCCATTGTCTTTGCCAAGCCTGTAAGCCACGTTGTGTTCATTGTCAAGAAATTTGACAGATTTACCCAGCTTTTCTAGTATGTATTGTGACTTATTGAAAATATATAACAACTGAGTCAGGTTGCAACACTGGTGGGGTAGAATTGACTTTCCCTGAAGGTAACACAGATATCAGAAGTGTGTCCAGGGATTTAATTTAGACCCATACTGTCCAGGAGACTGTCTCTAGTTGGATCTCTGTGCTGACTGACTTCAGTGTCTGTGTGCTGACTGACAGACTCTGGTAGTGTCTATATGTTGACCAACTGATAGACTAGTAGGATCTGTGTACTGACTGACTCTAGTAGGATCTGTTTGTCACTGCAGACTCTATTGGTGTCTATGTGTTGACTGACTGACAGACTCTAGTAATGTCTATGTGTTGACTGACTGACAGACTCTAGTAGTGTCCGTGAGCTGACTGATAGACTAGTAAAATCTGGGTGTTGCCTGACTAACGTTATAGGGTCTGTAAGCTCACAGTCTGCCTGCTTTCTGATTGTACCCACTGAAGTGTATGTACATTATGGTAATTCTCTATTAAATGTGTCTAACAAAGAAAGGAATTAAGCACTCCACATGTTTTCTTTATAGGGGAGTTCTGTACACTATGATTTTAAATAGACATTTCTTATACAGTAGTGGCCAAATTCTCATCATTTTGTAAAAGATAAAGGTTATACATCACTTTTATGGTATTTTGTGAACTCAGCTAAGGGAATGCCTGTTTAGAGCCTGGACTTGTTACCTTTACTTGAAGTCATCTCATCCAGTCCCCTGCTTTAGGGCAGAACTTCAGTTCCGCTGTTCGTTTCTGAAGCTTCTGTGTCGCCAGCTTACCCTGTTCTGGAATGTTGTATTCCATTGGATAGGGCTGCTATTTTTAGTCAGCCATGCATTTGGCTTTAACACTTAATCTAGTAAGTAAAAATGAGCAGAAAATTTGGCATTTAAAAATTGATTTTAAGGGTTGGCAAAAGTATTATTTCCAGTAAGCCTTTCACTGGATATCTGTGACCAATGTTTACCTATGCAATGTTTTTGTATCTGAATTGCTTATGTACATTTTATATTATGTTGACGTAACAAGAAGATCAACTTACGCTGGTATGGTGATGCTTTTGCTATGTGGGGCTGAGCATCTCTGGGTTGAATGGGAATGGGTCAGATTGGGAAGCCTAGGAATAGAGTTCTACTGCAGATTTCCTAGGCACTGCTCTATTGAAAGTAGGAACATAAGTCTTTAGCAACGTTCTGATTTAATTGGGTGACACTGATAACAAAGTATGCCACTCAGATCCATTTAAAGTGTGCATAACTGTATTTGAAATGTGTTTTTGTGTGTGTGTGTGTGTAGAATGGGTAAATAAAATTGTTGAGTAACTTGAACCTATCAGAAGGCTTCTGGGTTTTTTGTTTAGTATTTTCAGTTGTGTTTCCCGTCCCTTCCCCACCCCTAAAACTTTGCCTCATGCTGCACAAGGATTCAGATTCAAGACAAGCCACGAGTTCTCACTGTAGTTGAAGATCATGGTGTATCCATGGCTCTCTTCTGCCACCTTCTGGGGAAGACAGGAAGAACATTATGGAAAGCACATGAACTTCAATAGTTATGTGTACCTGTTGGCACTTATGCAAGAATTAAGAAACAATTACGTTTCACTGCACTATGCAGTAATTCCCATTAGCAATATGTAACTCATGTTATTTATTATAAAGAAAACTTTTGGAGATTTTTTAGCACTTAGTAGACTGTTCCTCCTAAAATGTGATTTGCCCATTTCTAAAGAGATTATGGTCACGGGTATAAAACAGCACTTAATTTCTTTTGAGACAGGAAATACAGATGGGATTGTTTTACCCTTCTCATGCCTTATTCCTTGTTACCTTAAAGACCAGAAGCTCATTAGAAATGCAGAATCCCAGGCTGCATCCCAGACCTCCTGAGTCAGAATCCTCGTTTTACCAGGACCACCAGGTGATTCATATGCACATTTAACATTTGAGAAGCACCATGCTAGGGGAAAAATTTCCCACAAGGTAAAATGTTAGATGCCAGTTACCGGGAAGAAGTTGATCTGCTCTAATGACTGATTTCAGAATGGACTCGTATAACTACAACAGTAGGGACCCTCCTCAGAAGCCAAGTAGCCCCTGATTACAGTGTCACTTTATTGGCATGGTGTTTTGGCTGACATAGCCTACACGATCTCCTTCTACCAGAGGGATCCTGACTGCTTCTGCTTCATATCTTGGATATGTAGCTTATGGTCCAGGTCTGAAAGGAGTGCCTGGTCCAATATGGTCACGAGGTCAGCTCCTCAGGGAAAGAAGCCCATGACTACGCCATTCGAGTTTGCCTGACTCCCCAGAGTCAAGGTGTGTGTGTAGGCACGCCAGTGTATTCATGCATGTGTATGGATGTGGGAATGAGGAGGTTGAGGGAGGAGGGAAGGTAGGGGAAAGATTCTGCTCTACTTTTATGTTCGCTGCTTGGCGGTGGTGTAATAGCTTTGTGTCTCTTCCTCTCTGGCTTGTAGGCAGCAGAGACCACGCTGGCTGTGCGCAGACGCCCCTCCGCAGCATCCCCCATGTTTCCTTGCTAATGATGTGGATGTTCAGGCCACACCTCTCCAAAGGACTGGGATCTACTGAAAAGCTTGGGATGTCAGCTCCACAGAGGCTAGAACAGGAAGTTAAGTGGGAACTGGACTTTGGGGGCCACCAAAACGAGGCCTGGAGAAAGGCCACCACATTTCCTCCCCTCCTGCCTAACGGGAATATCAGTTACACTGAAAAATTTAACTTTCCTGTGCCTCAAAACATTTAGCAACCTGAACCAATGACTTTTTGTCATCTCTTTGCTCGGTTTGGTCCAAGTCGGTCAATCTCATTCTGTATAGGCATTTAACATCCTAGCTGTGACTGTCTGCATCCTTTGCTGGCTCTTTTTTGCCCAAAGTGCAAATGCACTTCTTCAGATGTACTTTTCAAGTGAGACGGTAAGAGCTGGTCTCTGCATCTGTTCCAGGCGAGCAGGCTAGAGTCTAATATACATATACTAGCAGGTACCATTTGCCACATTGGAAGCAAGAGACAAATCAGGTGAATGGAGAGTCTTCTGAGAAATTCAGTCCCTAAAACATCTTCTGCAGTGATAGAAGAACAGTGTCAGTAGCAACTTTTTCATTTAGAGAACTTTTTCTTGTTCCAGGCCCTTCAGGACAGGATCTGACTGCACGACTCCCCGAAATGGGTACCCATCTTCTAAGTTTCCTTTTGTAGCTACTGTATTTTCAACTTGATGCATGTGCCTCTCATGCATCAAGATGGGGCTGATGTGGTTCTCCCAGGTGGTTGGGAACGTGGGCTAGAGAGAAAAGTAGAGTGCCATGTATATCACATGAGTAAGTCAAGAAAGCTCCTTGAAAATCAGCCCGATCAGGAAGTGTTTTGGCTTCAGAACAGGTGGAAGGATACCTGCCCCTCTGTGGGCTCTGTCACCCTGATGCAGTCCTTGAGAGAGCTGTGGCTGTGACTTGGAGGGCAGTAGTCTCCTGATACCTGCCTCTTGGCCACTTGTCACTATTGTGGTCACTGGTCTTTCATGTAAAAGTGAGGGTGACGGGGTCATGGACCAGCACCTCAGTGCATTAGTCATCTGCTTTCCTTTACAGACAAATTAGATAACTCTTCCCTAGTGATTGTCAAATGTATGAATGTATCTCTGTAAATGTGATTTTGACATGTCACTGTTCCTGAAGAGCATATGGAATCCCCACAGGATATTATATCTTGCAAGGAAAGTCTATTTTTTTAAAGAATAGTATGTTTTTAGCTTTACTTTTCTTTCTTCCTCTTTTTTTTTTCCTTTTCACTCAAATGCTCACTTGCTGGGCAAAAGGGTGAGTAGCAAGAAAAGTAACGAAATGTAGCTTTTCTCAAATGGTTCTTTTATACTGTGGATGATACAGGACTCTGTTACCTAAGATGTGATGAGCTGGGCTGCAGGCGGTTCAGCATCCAGCAACTAGGAGCTTCTTTTCTATGCACAAAGCTGCCTTCAGGAAGGCTTCTTACCCTGTAGCAGATGATTTTCATCTGGCTGCCTACCACATGCTGTACTGTAATGATTTTGTTGTGATATGGATTTCTCTCTGCATCAAAAACTGTCTTTTGACGATCAAACAATGTTTATATTTAGTTATTTATTCTATCCATGTAAGGCATTTTTGAGTTTTCATGTCACTGTTTGCATGTATTTAATCAGAATGTAATATAGTTTGTGTTGTCAGGTTTTTTTTTTTTTTTGTAGAAATTTAGATAGGTAGACCTTTTAAGTCTAATGTCATATTAGCTTAAGTTAATTTTAATTTTCCAGAATGTAGATATCTGTCTTCTGTAAAAGGAAAATAATGATGTTAAGGGACAGTGGATTTTTTGGAATACTTTGTTTCTCATTGATTTTTATTATAAGTGTAAACCAAGAGATGCATTTCTCTGGAGAAATGTTTATCTCCTGGATTAATAAAATCATGCTAAAAATGCAACTAATATGTATTGCTTTTGTAATTAGAAAATACAATAAAACTATTTTTAATTAAAAATGCAATTTTTAAGATAACACACAAAAAGATAACATTTGTTACATTATATGTATGCAAAATACTAACATTGTCCAAAATGTGTTTGAAACTAGCTTAAAATGATTTTCAAATTGTTAGATTGTATGTATATTTCCAACTAGTAATTTTAACCAGTTCAAGTTCCACCAGCATTTCAAAATGATATCAGTAAGATTGTGACTGCCATGCATTATTGACATCCTAGAGTTTCATTTATTTATTTAACAAATATTTAGCGACTACCTGTTAATTGCCAGGCAGTGACTAAAACAAAGTCCCTGACCTTTGTCTAGAGTTTATTATTGGAAAGGAAAGGTTAACAGCAGGTTTGTAACATAACCCATCTCTTTCTACTGGGGATGCTTTTGCCCTCATGAATGACCTTGACCAAATAATGTTGGATAATGGTTACATAAATGTATATGATAAAGTAACTTGGAACACTCTTTTGGGGTCAATAGCAATAGAGGTAAAATGAAATGCTCATAATAACAACAGAGGATTTCCAGATTCTTTAAGTTCAAGGGTCCTTTTGATAGAATGAAAATGCCTTATGAATTCTCTAATTTGAAAACAGGTGAGAGACTGGTTTTATGTACATTGAGCTTTAATAGTCTCGCTGGTGGACTGACAGTAATGAGGATGTGGTGCCAAGGTTTAATTTTCTTGGAAATATCTCCAGGCACTTCTGCAAGTGTTCTCTAATTCAGCCATCAAACCATCATTTGTAAAAGGCTGGGGTGTCTGGAATCATTCTCTGGGTTTTAGAAAGAGGTAAATGAGCACCATTACTGAGTGACACACCTCAACACTGTTGAGATTTTTATAAAGCCAATCATATCTCAGAACAAGGTAAATGTTAAGACCCAATAGACACATGCCACACTATTTTAAAATGTTGCTGGTAACCTAGCAAAGATAACAGTATTAGAAAATGATTACTTAGAGAGTACTTCAGTGTTGGGTGATGGTCATTATTTGCCTTTCTCCTGTAGGTTTCATTATTACACCATTTCTTAGACCTCTCCAGGGTCTTCACTTAGGACTCACTGTGAGGAGCATCAACCTTCAGGTTCACTAGCTTGCCTTGGCTATTTATTTTTTATTTTTGTAGAGATAGGGTCTCACTATGTTGCCCAAGCTGGTTTTGAACTTGGCAGGAGGTGATGAGCCCATGGGTACTTCCTGTGGCAGTCTGACAGTGGCCCATCACCAAGGTTTATGGTCTCTAGAAGTATTTTGCACCATCTAACCTTCATTCATTCTCTTGAACTCATTTGAGAATTTGACATGCTAAGGACTCTCTACCCAGAAAAAGGTTGACACATAGGTTTTGCATACAGTTTATGGAGGTTATGACCTGAAACCCATTCTTGGACCTCAGGGTAGGAAACCAGGAGCTAGGTAATACTGTCCATACTCTCTTCTCCATTTCTCTCTTTTAACATGTAAAAGAAAAAATAATCCAGTGACATGCATTTGATACTATTTAAGTGGAAGAGGGGAATATATGATGTACTGGAATATTTTTTACTGCACACTGGGATATTTAAGAATGTGGTTTTCAATGAGATAGCATCACTGTAATCATGGAGAGTACTATTTTCCTTCTCTTAAAAACATCAAAGCATGGTCTTTCTTCTTTTATTTTCATCAAGCCAATGTCAGCTGCATTCCTTCAGCCCTTTACAGGCAGAGCAACTACTCTTCTGAATTCCCAAAGGCATATAAATGCCTTTTTGGTTGTATGCAACACTCTACCTGTGAAAATCAGATTAGATTCTATAGGAAAGTTTCTCTGAAATTAAGCAAAAATAATTTCAGAAGCATAGGAACCCCTGGGAAGCAGCGTTGCAGCTCTAATGGGGTCTATTCTCAACAAGTTTAATGCCCTCCACTGAACATCCAGCCTACTTTCAGAGAATAACTTGTTTATCCATTTGGGTTTCCTTCATTACTGATATGTTTGCCTTATCATTGACATTTAGTTTTCACTTCCTGGGTTCTCTCCTCTTTCATCCATTGTATTTGTAGAATTTATGGATGGGAAGGGAAGCTGTGTCAGAGTATGCTTTAATAAAGTCTGTTAAACATTCTTTTCTGAATTTAAATTCCTGAGTCGTTTCACTCAAACTGTGTTTCAGATTAGAGTTGGCTTCAGCAGTGGATTTCAGTAAATCTAAAATAACATCTCCATAGGCACATTGGTTCAGGCTGGTAATCTCAGCTCTTTGGGAGGCTGAAGCAGGAGGATTGCCTGAGGCTAGGAGTTCAAAACCAGCTTGGGCAATATAGTGAGACCGCCTCTCTACAAAAATAAAAAATAAATCAGCCAGGAATGGTGGTGCACACCTGTAGTCCTACCTACTCGGGAGGCTGAGGCGGGAGAATTGATTGAGCCTGGGAGTTTGAGGCTTCAGCGAGCTATGACATGCTACTGCACTCCAGCCTGGATGACAGAGTGAGACTCTCTCTCTCTCTCTCTCTCTCTATCTGTTGCTCAAAAAGAACAATGTGTTGGATTCTACTTCATAGAGGAAGGTGGCTACTCCAGTTGCAGAAAACATGTTTACACTCTGGCCAGCAGGAAGGAAGAAGGCAACAGGACATACCAACTTCTTTTAAGGATATTTCCCTTCTCATGTAACCCATAAATATATACACCTACTGTAAAGTTAAAAATTAAAAAAGAATATTTTCTAGATTTTGCAAACACACTTATGCTTATATCTCATTGGCCAAAACAAAGTCAAGTGGCTACATACAGCTTTCATGGAGGCTGGACTGTTTTTATTCCAAGTGACTTTGTGCCAGCTATAATTAGGGTTTAGTTCCCAAAGAAGGGTTCAATAGCTATTGAAGTAGCAATCTGCCTTAGTAGGTAATTGGAACATTGCAGCAGGTCTGAAGGGCTATAACAAGGTGAGCAGTAGCCTTTGAGGAATTAGGCTGCCATTACTTTTTAAGAGAGGAAATAATTATTTTTCCTTCTACCCTCCTAAGTTCTCTGCCTGGGACCTTGTAGATCAGACTGACAAAAAAGATTGACAAGAAAAGCGCAAACAATTTATTAATGTGTGCAGCACACCCCACCTGGGTGTGTTCCACCTGGGAGGAACCTCATGACGAGTAACTCAAAGGGGAGTTAGAGCTTAGATTTATATAGCATCTTAACAAATGGGCAATAACTTTGTAGAGAAGTGACAAGACAAAGGAAAAGACTGTTGAGTTTCTAGGGCTGCAAATTTTGAGAAGGCAAATACCTGAAAGAAACTAATGGAGAAGGTTTGTGTAGATCTGTCTTGACCACTGGCTTCTTTATGGACATAAAGCTCCCTAGGGAGAAGGGACTTACAGCAGTCCTCTTTCCTCAGAAGTTTCTGCTTATGGTCATCTAAGAGATACTCCAGGAAGGCTTCTTTCTGCTTCCATGGCATCTCATTTGCCTGCAGTTCAAAATAATCTTTATGCCAAAGGGGCATATTTTGAGGTGACTTATTCTGGTCCCCTAAAACTTAGAGTAACAATGCATCACCTCTGATCTTGCCACAGTGCAGGTCCATCTAAACTCATAATTAAAGCTTATTCTACAGTGTTTCATGAACAATTTGATTTTTAAAAATTCTTTAAAATTTATGTTCTCATGGAATCTGCCTTCAGGCTACTTTTTGCAAAGCTTATAGCTTGCAGTGAATGCCAAGAATGAGTTCTTAGAAAATTCCAGCTGAGCGGGGCAGGGGGCAGCTCTTGCGAGAGAGTCCGCCACAGCATCTGAACACCATTATTTATTGAAAGGGCCTTGTTAAACCACAAACATCCACTAGATGGCTTTTTGAGGTCGGATCGTGAGACACCTGTGGCCTTGTAAAAGCACTCAAACCGAATTCTCAGGGGGCTGTTTTCAGTGTTCCTTACCGCACACTCCACTCCTTGTCCTGTTTTCAGGGTCAAGGAATTACATTCTCATGCACAAATAACACACACACTGTGCCTCAGTATTTTTCCATGCCCCAACCTCAAATGCCTTGTTCATAAGTTTGACTATGTGTCTGTGCACCCCCAACACTTTTCTGGCCCGGGTTGTTTTGTTGAGGCATTCAAGAAACATCAACCCAACGTGTAAAAAACAATTAGAAGAGCAATTTAAATCTTTTCTGAATTCTCTTGACAAAGACCAAAGGGAATCCATTCATGACACCCTGTAGAACTTCTTAAAATAGTGTTTCCTGAATTCTCCTAAAATCTTACACACACTGCAATGTGTGTGCCCCTTTATAACTTCCCATAACTCTTCCCCCAGATTGGGCATTGCTGACTTTTATATTTCTACTCCTCCTTCCTCGCCTCCTGATCTCTTCCTTTAACTACCATCTGCCCATTTCTTTGTGTTTTGTTGTTGTTGTTTGTTTGTTTTGAAACAGGTTCTAGCTTTGTTGCCTATACTGGAGTGCAGTGGTGCAATTACAGCTCACTGAAGCCTTGATCTCCTGGACTCAGGTGATCCTCCTGTCTCAGCCTCCCAAGTAGCTAGGACTACAGGCACATGCCACCGTGCCTGTCTAATATATATACACATATGTATATTCTAATATATACATTCATATATAAATATTTTCAAATATATGAATATATTCAAATACATATGAATATATTCATATATATGATATATATTATCACATATATTCACATATATTTCACATATATTCATATATATTCCTATATATGAATATATGATATATAGTATATATCATATATTTGAATATATTTGAGTACATTCACATATATTTGAATATACTCAAATATATTTGAATATAGTCACATATATGTGAATGTATTCGTATATATTTGAATATATATATATATATATATATTTTTTTTTGAGACGGAGTCTCGCTCTGTCGCCCAGGCTGGAGTGCAGTGGCCGGATCTCAGCTCACTGCAAGCTCTGCCTCCCGGGTTCACGCCATTCTCCTGCCTCAGCCTCCCGAGTAGCTGGGACTACAGGCGTCCGCCACCTCGCCTGGCTAAGTTTTTGTATTTTTAGTAGAGACGAGGTTTCACCGTGTTAGCCAGGATGGTCTCGATCTCCTGACCTCGTGATCCGCCCGTCTCGGCCTCCCAAAGTGCTGGGATTACAGGCTTGAGCCACCGCGCCCGGCCTATATATTTTTTTTTTTGTAGAGATGAGGTCTTGCTATGCTGGTCTCGAACTCCTGGGCTCAAGCCATCCACCTGCCTCAGCCTCCCAAAATGTTGGGATTACAGGCATGAGCCACTATGCCCAGCTTGCCCGTTCCATTGTAAAGCAATGAAACGGGTCTGAGAAAAACAGTTTCACCTGACCTATTACCCCAGTTCTTCAGGAAACAATCTGGCATAGATCCAATTGTCTTTTAATGTTCAAAGGAATAAAAGAGCCTGCAAATGCTCATTTGTTAATTTACCTGATTTTGGATACTCATAGTAAAATATATAAGGCTCTAATCTTTAACCACTCTTGTGGTGTAAATATTCACCCATCAGGAGCTCCAGGAGGACCCTGTCCTGGAGCCGAGGGAAAGCCCTGAAGAACATGCAGGCTTGGAAAGGGAGCAAAGGGAGGCAGGAAGGTGGTGAAGGGGGAGGTGTTGGGGAGAGGAGAGAGGCAGAGGGAAGAGGAGAAATTCCTCTGTCTCTGTCTTTATTTCTGTCTCTCTCTGATTCACTCTGTCAGTGTCTCCTCTGTCTGTCCTTTGTCTCCATCTCTGTCTCTGATGCTCTTGCTCGTCCTGCAGAGAGAGAGGACTGAGGAAGAAGAGCGGGGTTGGGGCGGGGGGACAATGGCAGTGCCAGGTGGAGACTTGTCCTTCAGAGTCCCCAGACACCCCTTCCTAAGCGTCTCTATCTCTCTGCATCTATGTCTGATTCTGCCTCTCTCCCAAGACCCATCATATTATTCTCTCTCTCTCTTTTGATCACTCTGTTTCTCTCTTTAATCTGTAATTCTAAAATCCAAAATCCTTTGAGGCAGAGTTTTCTTCTAACTCATTTGACAGAAAAAAACTTGACCCAAACTTCGTGATGCTATTTATTGTCTCTATATAGCCCACTTTGTGTGAATATTTTTGTATTTTTATATTTTATGGAGAAATATTAGTAAGACAATAGTATAAGCAATATGGTTTCTAGAGTCCTAATAGTTCTGAATCTGAAGTAAGTCATTAAGATGAAGAATTACTTGCAAGTATTTGCTGTAGTACATGTTCTATTTTACGTCCATATTTATGTAGGGCTAAACTAGACATTTTTTCCTTTCTAAAATAATTTATTGTACAAACATTCTGTATATAAATCTATAAAAGACACTGAAGAACATTCATTCCTCAAGAAGTAGAACATGGGGTATGTAAAGAAAAATTATTGAAAGCTTAGGTTTGGCAAAAAGAGATCACTGGAGTAAATGTTCAACGGATTCCTGGGCATTTTCTAGCAGGCCCTCTGGAGATGATCAATTCACAAGAGTATGTGACTCTGATTGACTTTATATTAATTAGGCTCTTTTAGAAGTCTTGAAGCATAGAGGTTAATTTGCAGTAAATTGATAGGAATGCAAATGATTCTTATCTGAGAACAATGCAAATGATTCCTGATTATAGTAGAGCAAATATATTTTGTCCATTTTGTTTTAATTACTTTCCACCAGGTAGAAAAGCCAATTGCAAATATTACAGTTTGTTACTCTGTAGGATATTAACCAGTTTTGTATCTATTGGAAAGGTCACTTCAGAATGCTTTTGACTGACAGACTATATGCATTGCTATTCCTCAAATTCTTCGAATCAGTTGTAGCATCTGAATGGTTCCTCATTAATGAGTTGAATTAAATCTTTGATACATTTCGTCTTATATTTACTTAAGTGTCATATTTTTAACTTTTTGAAAATCATATCTTAGAGGGTGCTTACACTATAGGAATTTACATATTAGTTGAGAAAAAATAAGACATAAAAAATCATAAGGCAGCATGCGATAAATGGCAAGTGATCATATGGATTTTGAGGGCTGTGGTAGAGTTTCTGGATGACTGTGTTTTTTTCATTTATTTCTGCTTTACTTGCATGCATTTAACAGACAACTGCTTTGCAATAGGAAGCACCGTGGAAGGGAATACAATACAAATCAGACACAAACCCTGTCCTGGAATTAGCAGTTTCCTGTGGGAATAAAGGGGAGGAAAAAATAACACCTTTCCTCTACCATATTATATTCAGTGACTGGGACCTGCAAATTAGACTAAGACAGATTAACAGGAGAGAAAATTCTGTTTATACATGTAACATGAGTATATGTGGGAAAACTCAGTGATGAGTAATTCAAAAAGTTGTTTAGAATTGGGGCTTATACATCATCTTAATAGATGAAGGTGGGGAGAAGAAAGGCACTTATAAGAAAAGAGATTACTGGCCAGGTGCGGTGGCTCATGCCTATAATCCCAGCACTTTGGGAGGCCAAGGCGGGTGGATCATTTGAGGTCAGGAATTTGAGACCAGTTTGGCCAACATGGTGAAACCCCGTCTCTGCTAAAAATGCAAAAATTAGCCAGACATGGTAGTGCATGCCTGTAATTTCAGCTACTTGGGAGACTGAGGCACAAGAATCGCCTGA
Source organism: Papio anubis (assembly GCF_008728515.1). Taxonomy (NCBI): domain Eukaryota; kingdom Metazoa; phylum Chordata; class Mammalia; order Primates; family Cercopithecidae; genus Papio; species Papio anubis. The sequence goes on along the minus strand of NC_044976.1, from coordinate 154,616,060 downwards.
ACCCGGGAGGCGGAGGTTGCAGTGAGCCGAGATCATGCCAAGACACCATTTCAAACAAAAAAGAAAACAGATTATTTTTTGGAAAGGTAAGTGGATTTTCAGGGGAAAAGTAGGAAACTTGAAAGTTTTGTAATAATGTTTGTGTATATAAGTACGAGTGTTCTTTCTGTCTCCTTCAAGGCCATGAAATTTCCCTGGAGAAGGAATTTGAAATATGTTTCACTCATGCTCTCCCTTCCAGGATAGATCTGTCCTGAAAAGGAATTGATGGCAACCTTATCTCCAAGGTTGCTGCCTTTAGTCAGATAAGGAAAGCCCCAAAAAGCTCTGTTCCTTTCCATATCACTGAATCTCAAATATCTTCAGCTTAAACGAATCTTTATGCCAAATATTTGGGGGTGGCATATGCTGATTCCTTTCAGGAGAAAGACATAGATTAATCATTACAAATAGTAATAATGGGTGGGGAAGAGAAGAACATTTGCAACCTTACTGTGTCCTTAATGCTTTATTTTCTATTAAAACCTGAAATTTTGTAGGAATTTTACCCCAATTTCATAATTGGAACACAGAAAACCAACTAAGTGTTCTAGTAGTCATAAGCAAGATGATATGGGAGCCCTCAAAACAATTTTACATGCCTTAATTCCTGAGACCAAAGCATTCCCCTCACCTCTCTCTTTGCTCATTTGGTTAACTCTGGACTCAGGCCAAATCCTGTCCCTGGAAGAGCCACCAAGTAGGAAGCCTGGGTACGGGCCTGGCAAGCGAGGACAATGGGTCACTGCAGGACTTTGGAGCACTCAGGTTTGGAGTCAGTTAAGACCAGCTCCTTCCTGGGAAGCCATAGCTCTGGAGGGACAGACAGGTAAGGTTAGTTTACTTCCTTGAGCTTTCTGTCTTCGGTGCCGCTTACAGCCTTAGGATATCTGGTATTCAGGAAAGGAGGATGAGGTAGCATTCAAAATTGGGTCCTACCTGGGCAAGAACCAGGGATTGACAGCCTGTTCTCTTTCCCCAGTGCTGGTCAGAGTTACCAAAGGTGGACTGTAAACATTGGCAAATATTGACAGAAGTCAAGGTCATGGCAAGACCATTTGGCCCACGTTTGTTGGGGAAGGATAAGCCTGTAGTTCGAAAAGACTGGTCAAATGGATTTACATTCCCAGAAACCAGGAAATTTCTGAAACTGAGTTTTAAACCTGGCAGCTCTTTTGTCATCCCTTTGTATTTTTGCAGTTCCTCTCTATGCCAGCTTCCTTACAACTGTTCTGATTTCCTGTCGTAAGATTTTTTCTTTTCATTTTCTTCAGGGAGGGGAAATCAATATAACCTCTTCTCTAGAAAGGAGGTGGTTGGGCTGATCTTAAGCAGTGTTAGAAGATCTATTTTGTTTTTCAAACCAGGTATCTGGGCTGGGTAAATTCCAGCCTGGGGCGAGGACTTTGATCACCAGATGTTTTTTTGGTGTGCGTGCTGTCTTATGGTTGCACGGTGGGTTTCTGCTTCAGATGGTACGTATGCTTTCCTTCAACTCAGCTTACCAGGCATTTGGTGTCAGTTTGCGGGGTTTTGAGGAACTCTGTGTAGAGCTTTAAGGAAGTTTACATTTCTAATATTTATTCTTCTATTGAAAAAGTCTCAAATTGGCCTAATGTTCTGCACGCAGTAGGAGCTTACTATACATTTAATGATGACCCTGATCTCTGAAGTGGGTGGTTACTGTTTACTTTCCCTTTCTGTTCTGGGAGCAAAAAGAGTACCAATTTCAAAATCCTGGGAGGTCTTACTTGTTATAAACTCCAGGACCGCTATTTGGGTAGGGGACTATTTGTTTAGAAGTGGATAACTTGTGGTTGAAATTTGAGTAAGATTCCTGTTATACTTTTGGAAATAAAACTTTGGAAATCTGGCCAGGTGCAGTGGCTCATGCCTGTAATCCCAGCACTTTGTGAGGCCGAGGTGGGCAGATCATGAGGTCAGGAGATTGAGACCATCCTGGCTAACATGGTGAAACTCCGTCTCTGCTAAAAATACAAAAAAATTAGCCGGTCATGGTGCTGGGCCCCTGTAGTCCCAGCTGCTCGGGAGGCTGAGGCAGGAGAATGGGTGTGAACCCAGGAGGCAGAGTTTGCAGTGAGCCGAGATCGTGCCACTGTACTCCAGCCTGGGTGACAGAGTGAGACTTCGTCTCAAAAAACAAAATAAAACAAAACAAAAACAAAAAAAGAAACCTTTGGAAATCTGTTGGAAGGGAAGGACATGGATGTACATGGACATGGAAGAGTACAGGAATCAGGATCAATAATCCAGCAAAAAGACACGAGGATGGGGAAATCTAATAAGGGCTCCCTGACAGCACATGATATGCCAAGTGGATCTGTTTTCTTCTTCCTTCCAGCAGAGCACTGTCCAGAACTTCCTCCAGTGAATAATAGCATATTTATCGCAAAGGAGGTGGAAGGACAGATTCTGGGGACTTATGTTTGTATCAAAGGCTACCACCTGGTAGGAAAGAAGACCGTTTTTTGCAATGCCTCTAAGGAGTGGGATAACACCACTACTGAGTGCCGCTGTAAGTTAGATCTTTCTGTATCTTTGCCCATATTGATATCCTGTTTTACTCCTTCACATCCTACTTCCTATAGGCCATGGTAAAACTTTATAAGAAAACAAAAATTCTCAATTACTAGAAAACCTCTTTTAAAGCACTCTAGTGGAAGAGCTTCTCTTGGAAGCTCCATGATCAGATCTTGATCAGTATTAATTTAGTTGAATTAATAGAATCAATTCCCACTATGGGAAAGAAATAATTTCTTCCAGATATTAGAACTTTTTTTTTTTTTGCTGTAATTTGTTTAACTTTATATTTCTTTAAAAATGTTTATGTTATGGAAAATTTAAAATGTATACAAAAGACAGAAGAGTCAAATTCACTCATAGAGATTCATCACATAATTTCATCAATTATCCACACAAGACTAATCTTGTTTCATGTATATCCTCACTTTATTATTTTGAAGGAAGTACATCATATCATTTTATTTCACCTATCATGTAACTTTTGAACTGGGAATAGTTTGTATTCTCAGTTTACCAATGTGATAATTGAGATCCAACTGATTTGCTCAAGGTCACAAAACCCATTTCTGATATCCTCTGTGGAGATGGGGAATAATTAATCCATATTCTATTTGTTACTACTAGTTTTTAAAAGAATAGTTGCATTAGTTCTCTTGTATACCTAGAGTAGAGCACACCGATATTATGATCCTTCATTCATGTAACCAAACTCATATCCCTGTACATTCTCTCCTGTCTTTTTCCATGCCATGGGAAAAAGCACAACATAATAAAAAATGCTAAGTAAGTATATATTTGGCTGGATGAAAGGGAAGGAAATACTTGCCTCAAACATAGGCTCATGAATTTTGAGCCATGCTTAATATAACAGTACAATAAACATACTATTGGTAACTTTCAGTTATGTAATAAATTACTTTCAGTTGCCAATTCATGTTGTTCTTGTGCATGACAAAGCTCTTTTTTTAAAGTACTTAGGTCGATCTCCTCTTTTTTTTCATTCTGCATTGATATGGCAGTACCAGGTACTTCACCGAATTAAAAATGTGCAGTATTAGCTCTAATTTGCTGTTTTTTCACTGAAGACTGAGGAGGTCTTGCCTTTGCTGTGTTGGCCTTCAGCCTTGCCCTTTCAGATTATTGCTTATTTTCTTCTTCAGTGGGCCACTGTCCTGATCCTGTGCTGGTGAATGGCGAGTTCAGTACTTCGGGGCCTGTAAATGTAAGTGACAAAATCACATTTAAGTGCAATGACCACTACATCCTCAAGGGCAGCAATTGGAGCCAGTGTCTAGAGGACCACACCTGGGCACCTCCCTTTCCCATCTGCAAAAGTAGTAAGTACAAGAGAAGCCATCAAGAATCCCCAAAATACTGATTAGTAGTGTAAACTTAGACATTTGCAACATCCCTGGGATGCTTTTCTCTTTTTTTGTATCAGGGATGGGCTTAAGATCTAGCAGACAGCCATGAAATGAGTGGAGCTCACAGAACCAAATCTCACCTCAGGAGAATACATTCCATTGCAGTGAACAGCATCCAAAGCACACTTTTTTCCTTCTCAAATAGGGGTCCTGTCCTACTAGGTCTAATGCAGGGTAGTTTGGAGCATTGACTATTTTATTTTTCAATTTCAAGACAGTGATTTAAGGTCTTTGTTTGAAAAGTAAACACAAAACAGGGGGAAAAGATCATAACTCATCTATTGCAAAATTATCTACAAGAGGCTAAAGACCCTCTTTCTATCACTACAATTCATATCTTTCAGAATTAGTAAGTTAGTTGTGTTTATTTCATGACTTTTTCTTATGTTTATACAGACATTTAAAACAAACACACACAAATGAAATATTTAAATTAAAGAAGCATTAAATGCCATTTTGTGTGTATGTAATTATATGAATATACCTATAGAAATGGGACTTACTATACATATTTTTAAATTGCTTTTCTTCATGTAACTATGTACATGGCCATGACCAGTCCATATAGCTCTATTGCCTACTATTTAATAACTGCATATGTGTATGTCATAATTTATTATATGGCTGTCATATTATTTTAACATTTTTCCTGTTAGGAACAATGCTGAAATGAGTATTTTATACACACACATATTCTTACATCTACGTTGTTCTTTCTTTCTTTCTTTTTTTTTTTTTTTTTTTTTGAGATGGAGTCTTGCTCTATTGCCCAGGCCACAGTGCAGTGGTGCGATCTTGGCTCACTGTAACCTCTACCGCCCACGTTCTAGTGATTCTCCTGCCTCAGCCTCCCGAGTAGCTGGGTTACAGGTGTCTGCTACCACGCCTGGCTAATTTTTGTATTTTTAGTAGAGACAGGGTTTCACCATCTTGGCCAGACTGGTTTCGAACTCCTAATCTTGTGATCCACCCTCCTCGGCCTCCCAAAGTGCTGGGATTACAGGCGTGAGCCACCGTGCCCGGCTACTATGTTATTTCTGTAGGATAGATTCCTGAAATGATTGCTGGATCACAGGATGCCATTATTTGCAGAATATACTTCAAATATCCAAGAAATTCTACTAAAATATTTAATACATACTTAGATACAAAATAAATATTGAAAAAAATCAATGTTTTTATTTTCTATTAATAATTATTAGTTGAATTTGAAATGTAAAAATAATTCTATTCACAAAATCTATATGAAAATTTACTGGAAGATAAAAAACAAGACTTGAATGAAAGAAAAGACATGCGTGATCCTGGATGGGCAGACTTAGTATTATAATGCAATGCCTACCAGAATTTTAAATTCAAAAATATGAAAAAAAAACATTAATTAAAGAGTCTCCTCTGGTAAGGTAGACATCTAACATTATAAATATTTTTGGGAAAATGATGAATGATGTATATATTTGACTGGATCAAAGGGAAAGGAATACTTGCCGTATTAGATAGTAAAATGTACTACAAAGTTACTATGAGCACAATAGCATTAAAATGGCAAACTGTATGTACTACAAATTATATGTCATTAAAATAGCAAAGTATGGGTACAGATAAGTAGAACAGATTAAGTCAGGAGGAGAAGTCTATTTAATGGTAATGGAATAATTATCTATTTGGAAGAAGACAAAGTTAGGGCTCTAGTTCACACCATATTCATAATACATTCCAAATGTATTTTAAATATATAACTATAAAAAGCAAAATTATTAAATCATTAAAAGAAAACATGAGATAATATATTTATTGCACTGGGATGGGGAAAGCCTTCCTAAGCAGTTTCATAAAACTCAGAAGTCATAAAGGAAGAAAATGGGCAGATTTAGTGAAATTTTTAAAAGAAAAACTTCTACATACTAAGAAACATCATAAAAGTGAAAAGATAACAGACTTGAATAAAGTATTTGCAACATATTTGATGGTTAAAGAGTTAATGTTTTTAATAAACAAATATACCCTAGAGATCAGTAAGGAATAAACAACCCAATAGAAAATAAGCAAAGTTAGGTAAGGACAGCAATTCCAAAAGAATGGCCCTAAACAGCACTTCTATTTCCCGATTATATGAACGGATATTGAACATTACAAATGATTATAGAACTGGAAATTAAAATTAGATCTACATCTTTTATTGAGCAGATTAGCAAAAAATGAAAAGATGGATTTAATTTAATATCATTCATGATCTGAGGAAATAACCATTTATGTCAGTAACAGTGTAAAGTGCTATCACTATTTGGATGTATTTTGGCAGTAGCTACTAAAATAATAAAAGCCAGGCATGGTAGTGCACACTTGCAGTCCCAGCTAGTCTCAGCTACTTGGGAAGCTAAGGCAGGAGGATAGCTTCAGTCCGGAAATTTGAGGCCAGCCTAGACAACATAGTGAGGCCTGTCTCTAAATAAATAAATAAATAAATAAATAAATAAATAAATAAATAAATAATAAAGACAGACAGTTTAAGAGCACAAACTATATATGCTCTTACATGAGGGAATTTGGGGTTACTTAAAACATGCATACACATACTATTATATATACAGTTAAATTACACGCATATAGTATCATTTTATGTCATTAGCTTGACACAAGTTTCAAGTATTTTCTTATTTCTTCCAAATATTTTCTGTTTTACTCTATTTTAATTCAGTAGTTTCTATTCTAGCTCTTAACCACAGAATCCCTGTCTTTTTATGTCACTTCATTATCTAAATCTAGGATGAGCTCCCTAGGTTTCTGAATAAACCAGATTCTTTCTGTTTATTCTTTCTGTTTACCACATCGTTTCCTTTCATTCAAAATTGTACTCATAAAAGTTACCAGAACTCTGGTGGACTGGAATCCCCCAAACAACTCCTGGAAATTCTTCTTGCTTTCCTCTATTCAGCCTTTGAGCTCAGTCTTTGAGCTTTAAAAAAATTACAGTGTATTAACTGCAAAAGTAATATTAATACACCTTTGTTGTAGAAAAATATAGAAAATAAAAGATGAGACCAATTACCTACAAGCCTACCATCTAAGGATAAGGGCATTAAGTATTTTGGCATATAACTTTACATACTTTTTTTCTGTGCTTATGTGTGTGTAACCATGATTTACAAAAATAATATTATATATGCTCTTTCATGATCTGCTGTTTTTATTCAACGATTTGTTTAGAAGACTTTTATTTTTCAGTAAATATACACCTACATAATCATTGTTAGCCACTATTTTTGATCGACATGTTTAGTGTCCTGTGGTCTCAGAGCTGACTGGGACCTTAGAGATGACATTATTTAACCTGCTTATCTGTAATATTAGGAAGGAAGCCAAGAGGTGCAAAATGGCTTTAGTGCTACATAGCTAGTGGAAGAGTCAGTATCAAGACTCACAACTCCTAATATATCATCCTGCTTTCTTTCCACAGTTCCACAGACTCGTTCTCTTCCCTTCCAGCCATGTTCTTCCCTATGTCTTTTTCTTTTGAGACAGAGTCTTGCTCTGTTGCCCAGGCTGGAGTACAGTGGCACGATCTTGGCTCACTGCAACCTCCACCTCCCAGGTTCAAGCGATTCTCGTGCCTCAGCCTCCCAAGTAGCTGGGATTACAGGCGCTCACCCACGCTGGGCTAATTTTTGTATTTTTAGTAGAGACTGGGTTTCACCGTGTTGGGCAGGCTGGTCTCAAACTCCTGACCTGAGATAATCCACCCACTTCGGCCTCCCAACGTGCTGGGATTACAGGTGTGAGCCCCTCCTCCCACCTTCTCCCCTTTTTCTGATACTCTCCTTGATATAGTTTGGATGTGTGTTCCTGCTCAAATCTCATATTGAATTGTAATCTCCAGTGTTGGAGGTGGGGCTTGGTGGGAAGTGACTGGATCATGCAGGTGGATTTCTCATGAATGGTCTAGCACCATCTCCCTAGGTACTGTCCTCGTGACAGCGAGTGAGTTCTCATGAGATCTGGTTGTTTAAAAGTGTGTAGCACCTCCTCCCTCTCTCTCTTGTTCCTGCTCCAGTTATGTGAGATGCCTCGCTCCCCCTTTGCCTTCTGCCATGATTGTAAGTTTCCTGAGGCCTCCCCAGAAGCTGAGCAGATGCCAGCACCATGCTTCTTGCAGAAACATGAGCCAGTTAAACCTCTTTTCTTTATAAATTACCCAGTCTCAGGTATTTCTTTATCACAATGTGAGATGGACTGATACACTCATGCTTCACAACTCTTATCCAGGGGATGTCAGCTTCCATTTGAGCTCACACACTTCATCTCCTCTCTCATGGAGTTATTTCTTCAGCCTTCACCTGTGGCCCAATTTTTATTTTCTTGTATGTTAATGATTAGCTTCTCTATAACTTAAAATTTCTTTCCCTGAGCTCCTGCTAGTCAGATAATACTCCCAAATCCCTACTAACTTAGAAGATAAGCTGGGGGAAAGCTCTTTCCCATGGACAAATATGATTTAGAAGAGAAGGAAATGAATGAAGAACATGTTTCAAGATCTCACAGGTGTTGCTCTGAGGACATCAGGTGCTGGCATAAACAGCTGCAATTAGGGGTGCTGTTCATTGAGCATGCCTGGCCCTCACAGCTGTCACTTCTATACTCCTTTCTGTCAGGGGACTGTGACCCTCCTGGGAATCCAGCTCACGGCTATTTTAAAGGAGATAATTTCACCTTAGGATCCACCATTAGTTATTACTGTAAAGACAGGTAAGTGAACACAGCTTGTCAAGTGCCAGATCTTGCCCCTTGGCAGCATTGTTTTTGGGAATAACCCAGCCTGTGTCCACCTGGTCATCTGATTTCCTACTGCTGCAGGATTCTGAGCTCATTCTGATTTTGAGAGCTGCTTTGGCCCTCTGCTAGCTCTCCTCAATCCCTAGAAGACGGACTGATCCTACTAAAGTATCCTACTTACCCCAGTGCAAGTATCTCTTTTTTCCCTCTACCAAGACAAGGTAAATTATTTAAAATGTATGGGTTTGGCTGGGCGTGGTGGCTGACACCTGTAATCCCAGCACTTTGAGATGCCAAGGTGGGTGGATTGCTTGAGGTCAGGAGATCAAGACCAGCCCTGGCCAACAGGGCAAAACCCTCGTCTCTACTAAAAATAAAAAAATTAGCTGGGCATGGTGGTGCGTTCCTGTAATCCCAGCTACTCAGGAGGCTGAGGCATGAGAATTGCTTGAACCCAGGAGGTGGAGGTTGCCGTGAGCCTAGATGGTGCCACTGCACTTCAACCTGGGTGGAGAAGTGATATTCTGTTTTAAAACTAAATAAATAAATTAATTAAATGTATGGTTTTTTTTTTTTTTTTTTTTTCGGTTGTTGTTTTTGAGACAGTGTCTCCCTCTGTCACCCAGGCTGGAGTGCAGTGGTGTACTCATAGCTCACTGCAACCTCTGCCTCCTAGGCTCACGTGATCCTCCCACCTCAGCTTCTCTAATAGCTGGGACTACAGGCATGGACCACCATGCTTGGCTAATTTTTTAAGGATTTTGTAGAGATGGGGTCTCCCTATGTTGCCCAGGCTGGTCTTGAACTCCTGAGCTCAAGTGATCCTCCCACCTTGGTTTCCCAAAGTGCTGGAATTACAAACACGAATCACCATGCCTGGCCTAAAATGTACGTTTTTCTAAAAAAAAAAAAAAAAAAAAAAAAAAAAAAAAAATTCAGAGAATATAAAGGCTAAAAAACAAATACAGAAGTGCAAAAATATAAAGACTTAGTGTATAGACCCTTAAAGCCCCCTAATTAACTCAGAGTCATGTGGCCTCACTGGCATTTCAATCTCATTATATACCTTCAATGCACTTTGCAGGCAACTCTCATGATTTTCTGATTAAAAGAAATCAGATTTTCTGATTGCTCCTTTTTAGCCCCTTCGCTGAGATTTATTTGCAGGCTGTTTCTCACTTTCTACTCCTGTCTAGAGCTTAGATGCCAGATGCCTTTTTAGGTTATTGAATGATAAAGTGCTTCTATCACTCTCCCCACCCAAAACCTGTGTGTGTAAACACCTCATTCAGAATCTCTCACTTCTCTATGTTTTATGGGTTGACTCTTCACTTGGGTCCTCCCCACCTCCAGGAGAATGGTTTTACTTTGAACTGCTTTGAAATACCAAGATAAGCATGCATTGAGGCTCAAGGGCGGGGAGGTGGATTCCATCACAGCATGAAATACTGAAAAACAACTACACAAAACCAGTCTCCATTACCCAATTCAGAAAGTGGAAAAGCTAAGCCTTGTTCTAATTTCGGTTCAGGTACTACTTAGTGGGCATGCAGGAGCAGCAGTGCATTGATGGGGAGTGGAGCAGTGCACTTCCAGTCTGCAAATTGATCCAGGAAGCTCCCAAACCGGAGTGTGAGAAAGCACTTGTAAGTAGGTGGCTTGTGTCTATCTTGTTCACAGCTGGATCTCCAGGACCTGGCATCACTCCTGGCATATGCTCCGTATATATCTGTTTAATGTGGGATATTTTGTTTTTGAATGGGTTGGCCTTGGCCTGGCTATAGAAGGGGCTCACAAACTATTAGCTCACATTTTTGTAAATGGAAGTTGGAAGTTCCCATTCGCCACCATCATCACAAATACCTCATGAGACCCTGTTGGTAGAAGTTGTTGTCTCATGTGCCTTATATACCAGTGATCCCCAACCTTTTTGACACCAGGGATGGGTATCATGGAAGACGACTTTTCCACGGATGGGGGTGGGGAGAGTGGGGATGGTTTGGGGATGATTCAGGTGCATTACATTTATTATGTACTTTATTTCTATTATTATTACATTATAATGCATAATAAAATGATTATACAACTCACCATAATGTAGAATCAGTGGGAGCCCTGAACTTGTTTCCTGCAACTAGAGGGTCTCATCTAGTTAGGAGTGGTGGGAGACAGTGACAGATTATCAGGCATTAGATGCTTATCTGGGAGTGATGGGAGACAGTGACAGATCATCAGGCATTAGATTCTCATCTGGGAGTGATGGGAGACAGTGACAGATCATCAGGCATTAGATTCTCATAGAGGGGTCAACCTAGATCCCTCGCATGAGCAGTTCACAATAGGGTTCACGCTCTTAGGAGGATCTAATGCCACCGCTGACCTGACAGGAGGTGGAGTTCAGGCAGCAATGTGAGCGAGGGAGAGTGGCTATAAATACAGCTGAAGTTTTGCTTGCCTGCCCACTGCTCACTTTCTGCTGTGTGACCCAGTTCCTAATAGATCATGGACTGGTACTGGTCTGTGGCCCTGGGGTTGGGCATCCCTGTTATAGGGCAAGGCACATAAGCACAATGCATGAGAATTGGAAAAGTCTCTAAAATCCTTCTAGGCTCCAACACTAAACAAACAACACTGAACAGATCCATTTACATTGAGATTCTTCTTTTAGTTCATCTTTATTATTGGGATAGTATTAATAAGCATATTTAAGCCAGAAGATATAAATGATTCATCATGATGAAAACCCAAATCTTTACTTAAGCTAGCCTGGTTCTGAGCCCCCATTCAGAGAGCTAACTGCTGCTCACTGGCTTCAGAGTATATAGCCGGGTCTCAGTCCTTACGTTGTAACTTGTAAAATATTTTCTTTCTTCAGCTTGCCTTTCAGGAGCGTAAGGACCTCTGCGAAGCCATAGAGAACTTTATGCAACAATTAAAGGAAAGTGGCATGACAATGGAGGAGCTAAAATATTCTCTGGAGCTAAAGAAAGCTGAGTTGAAGGCAAAATTGTTGTAACACTGCAGCTGAGCAGATGTAATAGAAATAAACCTATGAATAAAATTTCTTCTTGGTTCTGAAATTGGTTTCAGATGTACCTCTTATTGGGCTGAAATTGCCAACTGCAGTTGTATAATGCACCGTGTGTGTGTGTGTGTGTGTGTGTGTGTGTGTTTCTCAGAATGTGAAAAGGCCAAATGTAGCGGTTGTCTAAGGCCAGAATTAGCAACATATTATTGGAGCATAGAGGGCTTAATTTCCAGTCTGTAAGGAGAATGGGGAAACTCTGATCTCAACCAAGAGGGTACCCCGTCTTTTAACACGAGACCATGAATTAGGAAACCAAAACTAACTGCAACTTATGAGGCAAAAATTAACCTTCCATTTTGGAAAAGATGCTTGGAATAGTTACATCCTTAAAAATGACCCATTGGGACAGAAGGGGAGCTAAGACCCAAACTCTCCTCCCAGTCTTGCCCACATCTGGCTTATGGAAACAGGTTTCCAAATCTTCTGCAGGAAAATCGCTTACTGCCTCTTGAATGAAACTTCGTCCTGCATGGTAGATTAGAGATGGTGCAACACAAGTGAATATATTTCTTCTCTTTTTTAGAAACAAAAATTTTAAACAGTTTTTTACTTAAATTGTCCTTTTTTAGAGGGTAGAAGGAATAAGAATCCTAAGGCTTTCAATCAAGATGTCATACTGAGCTGGTGTGACAAGCTTCTCCCACCTCTCATTCTGACTGCTACCTGGAATACATATGATATCTGGATAAAATGCAACCAAAATATATAAGCCAGCTTGAAATAATGGAAAATTGCTAGGTAGAGTTATGAATGGGAATAAAAGATGGACTCTTGAGTACTCTGGAGTCTACTAGTAGACACAAGACATGTACACACATAGCATTATTTTAGAGTGGTTAGAATGAACTAAACATTTTTCAGACTACAGTGGGCTATGAGAGCTCAGATGAGAGGAGGTTCACTTCTGTCTGGGAGGAGGAGGCAAGAATATCGTCAAGGAAGAAGTCACAGTTATTTGGGCCTTCAAAAGTGAGTGAGAACTGGAGACAAAGATTAAGGAGTTCATTCCTGATGGAAAGAATATTTGAGAAATGGAGTAAGACAATAATAAGATTTTTTTTTTTTTTCTTTTGAGATAGAGTTTCGCTCTTGTTGCCCAGGCTAGAGTGCAATGGCGCCATCTCAGCTCACCACAACTTTCACCTCCTGGGTTCAAGCAATTCTCCTGCCTTAGCCTCCTGAGTAGCTGAGATTACAGGCACGCACCACCATGCCTGGCTAATTTTGTATTTTTAGTAGAGACAGGGTTTCTCTATGTTGGCCAGGCTGGTCTCAAACTCCTGACCTTAGGTGATCTGCCAGCCTCAGCCTCCCAAAGTGCAGGGATTACAAGTGTAAGCCACCACGCCTGGCCAATAATAAGACTTTTAACCAAGTAAATTCATTCCTAGGATTAATCTAACTGGAGCAAAATGATTTGAAATTGAAGCTACTTCTTATTTATATATATTGTCTATCTAGGAGGACCTTACAAGCATTTGAAATGTCTACTCTTAGGAAAATTTTGAATAAATTTGGTACTTCAAATGTAATGCAGACTTATACGGTGATAAATATGAGGAAGTAGAAAATCTTAAAAATATAATCTTAAGTAAAAATAGAATATTTAATAAGGGCTTACGATTGCATTTATGTAAAACCTTTATTCTTGTGGGAAAGGACTAGACAATAATATGCACAGATAAAAACAATTGTCTTAGAATGTAAAATTATACGTGTTTATTCTCTTAAAGCTTTTTAACGTTGTAAAATGAATTTCTAATAATAATTTTAGAAGGCACTGCACAGAGGCAGAAAAAATGGGATATGTTTAGGAACTTGCACATAGCCTGGACTGGCCTAGATGAAGCATGGAAATTGGTGAGAGAAGGTGGCTGGAAAGATAAGTCAAAGTCAGTTTATGGAAGGTTTTAAATGACATGCCAGAGAATATACACTTGCTTTTGGTAGGCAGAGAATATACACTTGTTTTTTGGCAGTCAGACCATGGAGACATGGAAACCTTTCAAACAAGGAAGTAATAAGGACAGAACATAAAGAAAGATTTCTCTCACAATGTTGTGTTATTGGTTGATGAGGGAAAAGAACTAAGAGAAACCAATGAAAGGACTCCTACAATAGTCCATACCGGAGGCACTATCAACCCGAACTGGTTTGATGGCAGCGGAAATGAAAAAGAAGCAGCAGACACGAGAGGTATTGCAAAACTCGTATCAAAACAACCTGCCAACTAATCAAACATTGAAGGGTGAGGGAGAGGAGGAGTTCAAAAGTGAATCTGAAATTTTATTCCTGAGAACCAGAGGTCAGAAAAAGTTGGGGTCAGAAAGTGAAGCTTGTTTGCAGGAAATGAGAAATTCCTCTTCGGATGTGCTGAGGGTAAAGTGCTTGTAAGATGTCCAGTGGGCAATAAATAGACCCAAGAAAGTAAGTCTTGAGTTTGGGAGAGTAATCAGAAATAATGTAGTGCTGGCTAGTCTTCTTACTGGTAATAGTCAAAGCTGTGACAGAAAGCAAGATCACTAAAATTGCGAAGATAATTTTTTTTTTAAAAGAAGAGCCTGAGATATATCTATATTTAGGAATGAGAAGGAGGAAGAGGAGGTAACAATAACTAAGAAAGAGAAATCAGTTAAGTTAAAGGAATCAGGAAAATTTAGTGTCATGGAAGCCAAAGGAAGAGTTTCAGAAAGGAAATGATCAGCAGTGACAAAGGCTGCAGACAGATAATAAGAAATGAATTAAAGGTATTTTGGACTTGGACCTAAGGGCATGCCTCAGAGACACATGTCAGTAGAAGAGTGGGTAGAAGCCAGATGGGAAAGCAACAGGTGGAGTGATGAATGAGGAAGAACAGGCAGGTAGAATAAACCATACCTTTGAGAAGTTCAGCATCACACCAAAGAAGAAAGGTGGAATTTACAGTATTGGCAAAATTGAAGGGACATTTCAGGATGAGAGATGCATTGAAAATGAGGCAGGAAGAGAAGAAACAACTCTCCTCTGAATGAGGAGTGAATAGGAGGGAAAATTTGACACGGATAAAGCTAAGGTAGAATGAGTTTTAGTAAAGTAGGAGGTAAGAGCATCTACTGAGAGGGAATGTGACAATTTGGTGATCTGGAGAGAAAAATCTGCAAGAGTCACTGTGGAAAGTAAACGAAAGGACTTCAACACGTTGGGAAACGGTACTTTAAAGAAATAGCAGCTTTAAATGTGGTATTTCTTCCAATTTAGTGCTCAAGACTGTGCAATCTGGAATCCTCCTCTATGTTCATTCTTGTCAAATCATCGTCTCACCTTGGTGACGTACTGCATGGTTTCTTTACGTCTAATATCCTTACCACTTTTATCTAATAATTTCTACCTTTTACTCAAATGTCACATCTTCTGTAAAAACTTCCTTGATTAACTCAACCTGTTGTAGTTTAGCTCCTTTTCGGAAACTCTTCTGGGTCTTTTATATTTATTACAGAAAAAGTGAAGTTCTCAGAAAGAATAGCCTTTTAATAGCAGTCTTCTGAGCACACAAATCTTAACCTTGAGGATTAGTAGCTTAATTGGACAATGTCAGTGCTTGTGGTCTTTTTAGATCTATGTGAGAAGAAACATGGCTGGTCCTTCATTGTGTTCTTCTGAGCACACTGGATAGATCAATTTCTGGAGACCCTCTGGTGCCTGACATGTAGTAGTAGTTAACATTTGCTGAACTCTGAATATGTTCTAGATAACTCAGCACATAGTGGAAACCCAATACATGTTTGATAAATTCCCCACCTTTTGTAATTCCTTGGGGTGGGACAGAGACAAGCTCTGGGCAAGAATATCAGTTCTCAAACTCCAGGAAAACCTACTGGACCTAGTGTCATGGAAAGTGGATCATTTTTGCGGAGCCTGTCTGAACCTCGCAGTATCTAAGGTTTCCAGGCTCGCTGGACTGTGACTTGCACAACCCTTGTGTGTTTATGAAAAGAAAAAAGAATTCTGGCTTCAATTACCTTTCCACTTAGGGGAAATGGTTGGCAGAGGAGAAAATAAACGATTGCAACATGTTATGAAGAATGAGGACTAGCAAAGAGGAAGGAGCTTAGGTAAACAGTGCTGCTTTATTTCTGCTGTTAATCATTCATTGGGCCTATCAAAAGTTTCTGCCCATCTATTTCCATCCAGCCATCCCTGACCAGCCAACTGTATGGTTGACTTTCAGGGACTTTTTGGTGGAGCAATTACCAATCAACTTCAGGGTATTATGATAAACTCTGATCTGGGCAGGAACCAGGACTACATAGATCAAATCAGTTTTCTTCTTTGAGAAACTATCCGAGATATCATCACAGAGTCTTCTGCTCTTCCTCAACTACCAAAGGTCGGTGGACTACTAAACCCTTGGGGTAGCTTGGAGGAAAGGCTGGTGGTTTGCCCCTTTAAGGAGTGCAGGATTAGAAGGATAAAACAGAGACAAAAGCTTGGAGGTGTTTTCAGCAGAAATCTTTTCAGGATCACTATATTAGCGGGATGTATGACTTGAAAGTACTTTAACCCCATCTGAGCCTCAAGTTTTAAAAATTATAAATGGAGGAATAATATTGCATTCTAATAAAATAAGCTAAAGAAGAAGAGATGTAAGGTGTTGCTCTTGTTACTGTATCTAAAAAAACAGGTGTAGTGGTTGGTTGGTTTATCTTTCACCATCTTGCCACATCAGAGAGTTGAGGCAAGGGGTAAACCAGACTTTTCAAAGGGTTCACAGGAAGCCTGCTTCTCGTAGTCTACATTCTGAAAACTGGGGCCATTTCTTTTTTTTTTTTGAGATTTGATTAACCATTCCAAATCTCCTCCACCATTGACAGCAAAGATGTTTAGATTTGGTAATAAGGAGGACACTGGCCAGCCTCCAGTTGGTCTCTGAAGCTAGCAGACTTAGTCGTCCTCACCTTCTTTACTTTCTTAATTTGATGATGCTGATAACCCTTCCTTCTTGAAATTCTCTTCTTCCTTGGTTGACTAGGATACAGTACCATTCTGGTCCTCATTTTAATTCTTCAACCACTTGTCTCTTTGCTGATTCCTATTCTATCTCTAAATATGGTAACACCAAGAGAATAAAAAGTAGACTACAGAAGAGGCAGAAGCATCAAGGAAGGTTGGCATTAAGCTTAGAGATATGTTTGGATGTAGTATGAGCACAGAATAAAGGAGCTGATAGAAAAATAAAGAGATTTGGCCGGGCACGGTGGCTCATGCCTGTAATCCCAGCACTTCGGGAGGCTGGTGGATTGCCTGAGGTTGGGAGTTCGAGACCAGCCTGACCAACATGGAGAAACCCTGTCTCTACCAAAAATACAAAATTAGCCAGGCATGGTGGCATATGTCTGTAATCCCAGTTACTTGGGAGGCTGAGGCAGGAGGATAGTTTGAACCCGGGAGGTGGAGGTTGGGGTGAGCCAAAATCATGCCATTGCACTCCAGCTTGGGCAACAAGAGTGAAACTCCATCTCAAAAACAAAACAAAACAAAAAACGAAAAACAACCCCCTCCCACCCCCCAAAAACAAAACAAAACAAAAAGAGATTCTAAGAAGGGTGGGAAAGTGTGGAAGCAAGTTTTTTCTGAAGTTTATAAATGATATAATTGAGAGCCTAGGTGTAAGGAGGAAGACACTCAGCCCGAGACTGGAGAAAAATATTATCCTTTCACAAGGTATCTGCATTTTAAAAGGGGGAAGTTAGACGAAATAAATATCTTAACTTAAAAAGTAACTTCTCATGGAGGGAGAAATTTGAGGACTAAAGGCTGTTTCAGTGTCTCTCAAATTGTACTGCATTGCTAAGTGCTAATAGTATTTTTCACAAGGGACCCAGCATACTGACTGAAGTTCTTGAGTTGGTTCCATTTCGGCAGGAATTTAAAAGATGATGTCCTTGAAATATGAAAGCGTTTGCTAGAGTAGCCTCAGTTTTTCGGTGAGCAGTTACAGAATTGCAGAATTTGTTCATCTAGGTTTAATGTCATCATTTCAGAGATGGAGGAAACTGATATTCAAGAAGCTGATATAGCTTCTTCAAGATCACAGACTTAGTATGTGGTATTGCTGGAACTCCAACTTGGGTCTTCTCAGCTCGCAAGTTCTAGCCTCCATTCCCATACTCTGTGGCCAGCTGGTTTCTGCTGAGGGACCATCAGGAGTAGTTATGGTGAACTGCAAACGCTGTAGTTGGAGAAGAGTTAGGATGCAACCTGATGGTTTGTTAGGGAAGTCTAGTCACTGTATCATCTCTCTTCAAAACTGACAAAGCATTTCACACACATTATTTCATTTGGTTCTCAGTGAGACAGTCATTCTCATTCTAAAGATAAATTAAATTGAATTTCATTCCTTTTAGATTTATTGTTATGTATTCTGTCTTATTCCTTCCTCCGTATAAATTTTAAGCTAGTTAAATTCTGGTGCTCAAATTAGGTCTTTCTAAAGGCAGTGAAAGAAATCTCTGCAAAATAAGGAGGAACTCTTTTCTCTTCCTCTGCAGCTGCAAAAAAGCCAATGGTAATCTGTGTGACAACTCTGACCTTGCATATGTTTGTTCTAACAAAGGAGTCACGGGATTGTATAGATCAATTACAATACCACGTTAGAGATGGAAAGTTGAATAAGCACCTTCCTTGTCTTCAAGGAGTTCACAGTGTATTTCAGGAGGCAAAAGCAAATAGACAGTTATGATACAAAGCAATGTTTCAATTAAGGTATTAGCCAAGTACTGGAAGAACAGAAAACATTGGCATCTCATGATGAAGTCAGGCAATGCTTCACCAAGGAAGTGACATTTGATCTGAATAGTGAATAAAAGAATAGTGAATAAAGGAGAAGTTGGAGGTAAGAGCATTAATGCATGTGAGCCATTAACTGCAAATGCTTGCAGATGTTTTTCAAAAAAATCCTGGCTGTGTGTGGTGGCTCATGCCTATAATTCCAGCACTTTGGGAGGCCGAGGTGGGAGGTTCACTTGAGGCCGGGAGTTCAAGACCAGCTTGGGCAACATAGTGAGACCCCTGTCCTTAGAAAAAATTAAAAAATTAGCTGAGTGTGGTGGCACGCTCCTGTGGTCCCAGCTACTGGGGAGACTGAGGTGGGAGCATCATTCGAGCCCAGGAGGTTGAGGCTGCAGTGAGCTGTGATTGCACCACTTCACTCCAGGCTGGGTGACACAGAGCGAGACCCAGTCTCAACAACAACAACAAAACACACACACATACAAAAAAACAAAAAAACCCAGAATGTCTTTGGGGAAGGGTAAGTGTCTCCTTGAGACTGAAGCATGGTGTTCTAAGTGAGAAATGATGGGAAAATTGGGGCAGATATGGGAACCTATGCAAACTGGGAACCATGAAAGTTTTTAAGCAGAGTGACAACATGTAAATTGCTTTTTAGGGACATAATGGCATCAACATGGAAGCTGGCTTATAAATGTTTGAAGGCTTTTGCAGTGATCTAGAGTGAGGGGAAGGGAATTATAGGAACCTAAACCTGGACTATGGAAGTGGAGTGTAGGAGAGAGTGGCCGATTCTGGTGCTGCTGCTATGACCAACTTGACAGGACTTGACGACTCTGAATAGTGCAAGAAGGTGAGACAGCGTAGGCAATGAGTTGGATTTCTAGTCTGGGAGGCTGGGTGGAGATTGTCACCTTCACTGAGACAGAAAGCACAGATATTAAGTAGTGTTGGAGGAACATAGTGAATTTAGTTTGAAATATGTTAAATTCAAGGTGCCTGGGAGATACAAATGAAGTGATTGGAAATACTGATTTGAACCTTGGGAATTTTAACTTAATTTTTTTTTTTTTTTTTTTTTTTTTTTTGCTTAAATGAGAAATCTAACAGAGTCAAAAGTTTTAGTTTACTTTCAAGGTTGCAGGTAAAGAGGAAAGCGTAATAATTATTTCTGGATTTGGCAAGGAAAACTCACAAGCACTTATAACTTCCAGTAAACAGAAATGTTCATCTAAATATTATTCCAGAAAAAAAATTCACTAAGATAACCAGTCAGAATTATACTTTTTGAGACGGAGTCTGCTCTGTCGCCCCAGGCTGGAGGTGCAGTGGCCGATCTCAGCTCACTGCAAGCTCAGC
Organism: Papio anubis; assembly: GCF_008728515.1. NCBI lineage: Eukaryota > Metazoa > Chordata > Mammalia > Primates > Cercopithecidae > Papio > Papio anubis. The sequence continues at coordinate 154,596,068 of NC_044976.1, read as the reverse complement.
CCCGGCTTACGCCCATTCTTTCTGCCTCAGCCTCCCGAGTAGCTGGGACTACAGGCTCCGCCACTGCCCGCTAGTTTTTTGTATTTTTAGTAGAGATGGGGTTTCACCGTGTTAGCCAGGATGCTCTCGATCTCCTGACCTCGTGATCCGCCCGTCTCGGCCTCCCAAAGTGCTGGGATTACAGGCTTGAGCCACCGCGCCCGGCCAGAATTACACTTTTCTAAGGTTAAAAGTTACCGTCATGTGGCAGAGCAACCATCTCTAAAATCCAGGAATGACTCCTTTGTTAGAAAAAACATTTGCAAGGTCAGTTTTGTCATGTAGATTATCATCTGCTTTTTCGCAGCTGCAGAGGAAAAGAGTTCCCCTCATTTTATAGAGATTTATTTCATTGCCTTTAGAAAGACCTAATTTGAGCACCAGAATTGAACTAGTTAGCAACTAGAGTAAAGAAGACAAGCCTGAATAGCTTAAAACTTACACTGAGGAAGGAATAAGACAGAATAAAATAATTATTAACAATTGAATTTATGGAGCATGGAAGTTTTTGCATGAACCAGAGACAATTAGGCCCAGAGATCTGTGGGTGATCAATTTATTTATTTATTTATTTATTTATTTATTTATTTATTTTTGAGATGGAGTCTCTCTGTCACCCAGGCTGGAGTGCAGTGGTGTGATTTCAGCTCACTGTAACCTCCGCCTCCTGGGTTCAAGCGATTAACCTGCCTCAGCCTCCTGAGTAGCTGGGATTACAGGCGTGCACCACCACACCCGGCTAATTTTTGTATTTTTAGTAGGGACGGAGTTTTACCGTGTTGGTCAGGCTGGTCTCGAAGTCCTGACCTCGTGATCTGCCTGCCTCAGCCTCCCAAAGTGCTGGGATTACAGGCGTGAGCCACTGTGCCTGGCCTGTGGGTGATTCATGTATGGTGATTAAAGTCATGGATGTGGATGACTTCCTTCCAGGAAGACAGCTGAGGGCAAGGGAAGACAAAGCCCCAGGACAGCCCCGGGGTGCCAGCATCCCTCTGCTCTGCATGACACATTGGATCTCATTGTACCAAAGGCCACAGTGGAGACCAGACCCAGGGCTTCTAGCCAGAAGTTCAGTGGATGTTTCTCTGCACTGGGGGTATAATTAAAGTCCCTGGTGATGCAACCATTTAGTGCAATTTTAAATCATTATGATGATAGTATTTTAATGTCTAGGAGTTTGGCTTATGACAGAGTGACATTCCAATGCCAATTCTATGAAACTCTTCCCTATCATTTCTTTTGAATGTTTACTATGTGCTGTCCACACACCATGCCAAGCCCCTCTCAGAAATTCCAAGATGCAATGACAGTTATCCTTTTTATTTTGTAATAAAGGAAACTGAGGCTTAGAGGAGCTGAGTGTTTTACCCATGGGACTCAGTTCCCATGTGGTAGAACCAGGAGGCCAACTCATATGTTCTGGGTGTGACTCCAGAGCCCATGCCCAAGGTCTTGGCCACACTGTCCTCCTCGGTCCCCAGCTCTGTGGCCGTGGCCTAGGTGTGAGACTGAAGCAAAGGGAGTGAAACAACTTCCTCATCACAGTGTAGCGTCTGCATTTTTCTGTGTCTCCTGTCGTAACCTGTGGAAGGAGGAGAACTGGTTTTTGCTTACTCCTTCCCTCCTTCACTGTCCTCCCTTGACTAGCTGATGATATGATGACTTCGGTTGAAGAATGGAAGAGCCTAGAGTAAAATTTCTTGGGCCAGTTCTCATTGTTCACATTAAAATACAGGTGTTTGCCTTGCTTTAAAATCAGGTAAAATCAGTCCTTAACAAAGCATACACCGTAAGGGGAGACGCGGATGTGGCACAGTACTACTTTTCTTTGGAACATATTTTATCACTAGAGCCTTTGGATTTAAATTCAATGCACATTTTTTGATCTCTTTAACTTCATGAGGCACAGGCTAGGTGCTACTGTGGGGCAGAAATAAATGGGAGCATACTCTGTAATTTCAAGGATCTTGTGGTTTAGTGGTGAAGGCAGACTTCAGATGTGAGTTACAGACCAAGTCCGAATCAGGGTTATAAATACAAAATTGTACTTGGTATGTGGAGGCTTGCTTGGGTAGGAGGGAATGCTGGAGAAGGGACTGGCAGAATGAGTGGGAATTAAAGAGGAAAAAGAGAGAGGGTAGATGATGTGGACAGGAATGGGAGGTAGGAAAGTGCTGGGAATGATAAGGAATTCTGGTTGTCCAGGACAACTGGAGCCTAGGGGGTCAGGCCACAATACTGAAAAGTTAGTCATCAAAGCCAATTGAGTGAATGCCAGTTCCTGAAGGCTCAGTTCATAGAGATAAATTTGTTGAATTTATCAAAGTATCAATTTACCTAACATTGTTTTAAGAAATACTCATTTTGGAGGCCAGGCATGGTGGCTTATGCCTGTAATCCCAGCACTTTGGGAGGCTGAGGCAGGAGAATTGCTTGAAGCCAGGAGTTTGAGACAAGCCTGGGCAACATAGTAAGATCACACCTCCATTATAATTTTAGAAATGAAAAAGAAAAAATATTCATTTTGAATATTCAATGAGTATAAATATATTCTTTTTGACTGTAGCTAATGAATATATATTTTAGCAGCATTTAAGATATTTTTGTTCAACTTCTTGAAGCTAATGATTTAATCTTATGGTTGTATTTTTATATAGTCATAAATATTTTTCTGAACATATTCAACACATGTATTTTTCCTGTGAATGTAGTAACAACTGCAACAATTCCTATGGGAAATTTCCACTTTATACTCTTATCCTTTTGATTTTTCATAGTCAGATTCTGTTTTGCCAACCCACTGATATTTTTAATCTCTTTCTTCAATTTCACTGAAATTCAATAAACACAACAAATCTACTCATTGTCAAAAATTGAAGAAACTTTTTCCCATAGTTTTCATAGTTCATAACACATCTTATTGGGTGGGAGAAATTTGTCACATTTTACACATTTCACAGATGATGAGTGAGGTGGTTTTCATGATATGCAGCCTGCCTGGCTCTCAGCTGTCTCCAGCTTCACAAGATTGTGAGGGCAGAGAGGAGCGTAGAGTTAGGAAGGAGGAAAATGGGAAAAGAGAAGGGGAAACTGGGTAGAAGGGGAAGCATGAAGGCCCAGAATGTTGGTCCTGGCTCCTCCCAACCTCTTTAGATCACCTGGATTCATTCAGTACAAAGTCTGTGAAAACATTTCCAGTAAGTGATTACAGCTGGTAAATTGCTCGTTAGGTGAATTTACGTACTGGCAGAGTTACCCTGGTGGGGATGTATAGAGCTCATGGGACAGGACATGTGTGAATGGGGTCCCACAGCTGACAACGGGTAGAGGGATGGCTTCATTAGAACTGAGTTTTAGAAAGATAAGAGGCTTATGTAAGTCTTTACTCAAGGAAGAAATTAGATCCCACAAAGTATGAAGGGCACTATCAACTTCCCTTCTCCCACACAGTTTCTCTCCAAGATGTTCCAGTCCTACATTATGTAAGACTGTCCCATATTACTGAGACCAGCTTTATGTTGAGGGACTGAACATTACCTTAGATGTACATTACATAACATGACAGTCCTACATTATGTGGGACTGAAACATCTTGGGGAGAAATACTGAAGGGACTCCCTTTACCTAAATGTATATGGGCTTTGTATGAATTATGGATGCATGAGAGTGGCCAGCCATCTGGATCTAACAGAGCTGTCAAAGTAAAAGATGAAATTCACTATTTGATAGGAGTGAATTTGGTTAACTTCATATATTCCTTTGAAGATAAGCACTATTCCTTTTTTTAATTTCTTTTTATTTTTATAGATTTATGGTATAGAGATTTCTCAAGAAACTAAAAATAGAACTCCCCTTTGATCCAGCATTCCCACTATTGAGTATCTACTCAAAGGAAAGGGACTTTTTCTAATGCAAACTTAGGATATATTGTGTTCTCCAAAGGGAAAGGGAAGTGGTGGTGAAGAATAAACAAAAAAGTCCTTACTAATTTTGCTTTAAACACATCTTTATATAGTCTGATTTAAAAATAAAAGTGCATTTACCACGTATATTTTTCATATATATGTATGTGTGTGTGTGTGTGTGTGTGTGTGTGTGTGTATGATCATTTTTCAAAACTGCGAATTGCTTGATGGTTTATTGCCTTTGTCAATAGTTCTCACAAGGAACTCCCAATACTTCTATATGGTGACTCAACTCTTTCTATCCCATCATTTTCCTGCCTGTTTGTTTTGTTTTGTTTTGTTTTGTTTTGTTTTATGTTTGTACCTTTCCTCTAACTGCTCTGCCATTTCTTTATTCAGATCATCTGGCCAATTGCAAGTCTTCTCACTCAACCTCCCTGTTTCTTTCCTCTAATCCCTTCAATCTGTCTTGTGCACATCTGCCATAATGATCTTAAAGCATAATAATCGTGTCATTCCTCAGCTTAAAAACAAACACTCACATAAAAAACAAGCACTTTTATTCCCCAAGGAGTAAAGTCTATGCATTTCCTAAACTTGACCTTTACATCCCATTCAGACACATCTGTAAACTGTCCCTTCCCCATCTCAGACTCTTAGACAAATTGGAGTATTATCTATTGTTCCCTCAACATGCCCTGCATCCATTCTCCAATGTCTTCAGTATACCTAATGCAGACGCAGTCTCCTCTGCAAAGCCCGCTCCCTCCCTCCACTTGGAATCAATCTCTCTTCTGAACACAGAGCTTCTGCAGAGGCCAATCCTTACTGTCTTGTGCTGCAACATTTGTGCTCAGGGGTTTGTGTTGTTTTGTTTCCACTCCAGGCTGTCATTTCCTTGCAGACATGGATCCCATAACATTTATTCTAGTGCTTTATGACAAGTGAGAATTCAATGACTATTTATTAAATTGAGTTCTTTCAGCAGAAAAAATCAGCGAAGCAGAAGGCCATGCGCCCCTCAAGAACTCCATCTGGGGCTCTTCATAGAAAAGGGAAAATGGCAGCCTGGCCCTTCTCCAGGCTGTGGAAAGTCTCTGATCCAATTCTCTTCCAAATGACCTTGGTCGCTGCTCTGTTGCCTGCTATTCTTGGTGAGTAGTGGGAAACAAGCCCAGATCGGCAACAAACAATCAAGATCATCTGTGCATTCACTTTTAAGGCTAAAAAAAAAGATGACTGAGCTTCTAGTAGAGACCCAGCTTCATCAACAAGTGGTTTATTTGACAGGCTAGAACTTAGGGAAATTTGCTTTACACATAAAGGAAATAGTGTTCTAGACATTTTCCCCTAAATTTTTATTTCTCCAGGAAAGAATTTCTCTCCCAACCATAACCTGAACAGATCTATATTATCTATCACTATGACTAAACAATTTTCACTGCCTGTGGGTTTATTCAGGAGGTGCTTAAAAAGTAAATCAGCCTGGTATTTAATTCTTGCAAAGAAAGCAAAGTTAAGATTTTTATGCTTCAAGGGCTCCTTGCTTCTTCCTCCATATCATTCAAAATCAAACAGGTGTAAAAAAACATAAATTAAAAATGTTATTTTTACCCATTTCCCAGCCACCCTGTTTCTCTTCCCTGAGGCAACCAATATTATGTAAAGTTATTTTTAATACAATAATATGTTTCTGTTGAGGCAACTTCCAGGGACTTCTGACTTTGCAGAGATGCATTTGAGTCAGCAGATATGGGGAATCTAATAGGTTGGTGAAGTTCATGTCTTTCTTCTTTTTCAGATAAATTATCCCAGGTGTAGTAGAGAAGGGATAAAAATTCTGCCTTTTATCATTATTGTTTATTGTTATCATTGTCATTATCTTTTGTGAATAAATATATATTACTGATCACTCACTAGGTGTATTGAACAGAGAGTATAATGGAGTTACGATTTTTCTTGACTAGAGGTGAAAAGAATGATCCCTGCTCTAAACATCATACCACAGAAACAATAAGACACTGTGTCCCAAGGTATAATTTTTGGTGCTCCTTGTCATTTTGGTGTCCAGGCAATTGTGATCCTCCACCCACTTTATCGTTTGCTGCCCCAGTGAATATTACTACGTTGACTGAGACACACTTCGAAACTGGAACTACTCTGAAATACACATGCCGCCCTGGCTATGCCAGATCCCATTCCGATCAGATGCTTACCTGTAATTCTGATGGCCAATGGACGTATACTACCTTCTGTACCCGTGAGTATCAACATTTATTTTTTTCATTTGTGCTTTTCTTATCTTTGGAAACTAAATTTTCTGAATCTTTTGTCACCAAGAAGACAGTTTGTCAATTACTGATTTCAATGTACATACTTGTGGCATTTTTTGAAAAACAAAGCAAAACAGAAAAATTGGGGGTAGTTAGTTTCATTGAAAAATAACTCTATTCTTTTTTTTTTGAGATGGAGTCTAGTTCTGTCTCCCAGGCTGGAGTGCAGTGGTGGAATCTTGGCTCCCTGCAACCTCTGCCTCCTGGTTTCAAGTGACTCTCCTGCCTCAGCCTCCTGAGTAGCTGGGATTACAGGCATGCGCCACCACACCTGGTTAATTTTTGTGTTTTTAGTAGATACAGGGTTTCACCATATTGGCTAGGCTGGTCTCAAACTCCTGACCTCAAGTCCTCTGCCTACCTCGGCCTCCCAAAGTGCTGGGATTACAGGTGTGAGCCACTGGGCCTGGTCAGAAGTCTATTCTTTATAAAGTAATCCACCAAACACTTCTTTTGAGAAATGAACCACAAATTTCATTATGATACATTGAAAATCAAATTCACTTTTTAAAAAATTATAAAAAGGTAGGTGGCTAGAAAGTGGCAATGCAGTTTTCAAAAGAACCTTACTCAAAATATTTGCTGTGTTTTGAAGAAAAGTTATCATTCACTGTCAGTTGGGAATGCATTCTGTAGTGTTTTCCAATAGTAGGGGTATACAATCGATGCTTTCTCTTTTTTGTTCCTTTTGTGACATACATTTTGGAGTGGCCTAGGTTCTAAGTACATGCCATAGACATAGAATGAAGCAAAGCTCTCCCATCCCTGGTCAGCTTATTAAGTCCTGGACCACGTGTTCTACTGCTGCAATGATTTAACTGGGCATTTTTCTCTATTGGTAAAAGGTACCAGAAAAAAACGAGATCAAATTTTGTATTAATTTTGAGGTGAGTCAGGGTTAGAAATAAGTTTGAATTTAAATCTCTCCGTGTTTCTGGAAGCAGAAGTGAACCTTGGTTAATTTCTTTTCTTTTCTTATGCTGTATCTGTGAGTACTTGGAAGTACTAATCATCATTTAAATTTTTCTCCCAGACAGACGATGCAGCAACCCAGGAGATTTACCTAATGGGCATGTGGAGATTAAGACAGATTTACTTTTTGGATCAGAAATAGAATTTAGCTGTTCAGAAGGGTGAGTGTGAGGTAATCTATGAACAATTCTTTTACCTTTATTTAAAAAGTAGCTGAAGTGTTCATATATTTCAAAATTTAAAATGATGTAAAAAGATAGATGTTGAGAATCCTCACTTCCATCCTATCTTCATACGCCCCATTCCTTCCTGTCCTCAAGCAAAGATCTATTTTTATTGGTTCCTATGTATCTTTCTAGTGTTTCCTTATACAAATACAAACTAAGAAGTTAGCATATATTCTTATTTTCCCCCCTTTCCTCTAATGAACCTAGTTTTGAATCTTGCTTTATTGTTTACTTATCAATGTATACTGGAGATATTTCCATGGTTTTGCGTAGAGAGTTTCCTCATTAATTTCCTTTTACAATTGCATAGAATGTTGTTGTGTAGTTGTGTCACGGCTTCACCATCCCTTTGATGGATCCATGGATGTTTCCAATCTTTTGCTATTCTGAACAATGTTCTGACGTATTCTCTTGTATGTATGTCATATGTAGTTACATCTGAAGGGTAGCTTCCTAGAGGAGGCTTCCCTGGCTCAAAGAGTATGTATATTTGAAAATTTAAAAGATATCGTCCAACTGCTTTCCCTAAGGGTTTCATGTTTTGCAGAGTATGCAAATGTCTGTCTCTCCATAAACTCTCCAACTGTGTTGTCAAACTTTTGAAAACTTGTCAAATTTTTGAATTTTTCCCAATGTAAGAGGTGAAAATAAAATCTCACTATAGTTTCAATGTACATTTCTCTTTTTGTCAGGGAGGTTGAGTATATTTTTTTATGTCCAAGGGATGTTTGTATTTATTTGTGCACTAGTGAGCATGTCTGATGCCTGTTTTTTTTTGTTTTGTTTGTTTTTTGTTTTTGTTTTTTTTGCTTAACTTGTTGAACTTTTTATTCTTAAGTTTTAGGATATATACATTTATACATACACATGAGTCTCTGCATAGCAGGATTTAGGCCTTAATTCTAATATACACTGTAACTTTTCCCACTCTGTGTGTGTGTGTTGGGGGCGGGGAGTGTGTGTGTGCATGTATATATATGTATAATGTTTTTGACTTGGCTATTGGTATTTTTTCCCCTTAAGGAGAAATTATTTGTATCTATGTTGTTAAATTAATCAACTTCCCTTTTAGAAACGGCTTTTGGATTTTATGTCTTAAGGCCTTCCCCCAATATAAGGTTTAAAAATAATTGCCTATATTTCCTCTACTTTTATATTTTCATATTTTTTAATGTTCAAAGCTTTAATTTATTTGGAGTTAATGTACAGTATGTAGTATGAGGTACAGATTTTAGACCATATTTTTTCATATTGCTTTCCTACTGTCCCAACACCACTTACTTAAAAGTTCGCCTTTACTGATTTGGGATGCTCTTTGATACTATATAAAATTCATATACTTATCTAGGTCTATTTCTGGACTTCCTATTCAATGCCATTATTTTTTCTGTACATTTATGTACAAGTTTCACAGTCATTTAATAGTTGAGGCTTTATAATATGTTTTAATAGCCAATATGGGTAGTGCTATCTTATTACTCTTCTTTTCTGAAGTTTTCCCGACAGTACGTATTTTTCTATAAGAACTTTAAAGTTAGACATATTTTAAAATCAGTGCTAGATTAGTTTTAAAATTAATTTTATGTGAAGCACAGTGGCTCACACCTGTAATCCAAGCACTTTGGAAGACCAAGGTGGGAAGATCTCTTGAGTCCAGGAGTTCCAGACCAGCCTGGGCAACCTACAGAGACCTTGTCTCTACAAGAAATTAAAAAAATTAGCTGAGTGTGGTGGCACGCACTTCTAGTCCCAGCTGTGCAACAGGCTGAGGTGGGAGGATCACTTGAGCCTGGGAGTTCAAGGCTGCAGAGAGCCATGATAGCGCCACCGCACTACAGCCTGGGTGACAGGGCAAGACCTCATCTCGAAAAATAGATTAATAAAATTAACTTTAGGAGAATAGATATTTTATAATGTTGACTCTCTCTAGATAAGAATATGTTACTGTAGAGAAGGCAAAACGTTTCCTCTACCCTCTTAGGGTCTCCACCAGGTCTGAGAATTAAGTTAACATGAAACAGATTACCAGGAGAAAAGCACACAGGTTTTAATTTAATAAGTACATGGGAATCTTCACAGGGAAATCAAGACCCAAAAAGTGGTCTTTGTACAAAGTTTCTTTATACAGATATCTCTTGGCCTTGACTTCCTGCCTCTGGTGATAAGAGTGTTCTTTTCCTTCAGGTATAGGGAAGGTATCTTTCCTGTGAGTTTCATCTCCTGCCTTCAGCAAGAAAAGGGGAGATCAGAGTGCCTTCCTGCATCTTGCTGTGTTTCAATTGCTTTCAACTCAAAAAACCATCTTTATGCCAAAGTGGTCTGTTTTGGCTGCATTCTACAATTTCTTTTGCTTATTCTTCCCTCTGTTCATCTTCGTCTTTTTTTTTTCCTTGTTTCTTCATGTGTGTTTCAGCTTTCCTCACAGAGATTTTGCATTTCTTGAAGAGTTTAAACCTCTAGCAAAAACCAAACAAAAATGTTTTTGGTATTTTAAATGGATTATTTATCCATTTTATATTGTAACTAGTCTATCTATCTATCTATCTATCTATCTATCTATCTATCTATCTATCTATCTATCTATCTATCATCTATCTACTATTGATTTCTGCATGTTAGTTTGATAACCCAGCTAACTTTCTAAATTTTTGTATTATGCATTATTTCATTCTCATGCTGCTGTGAAGAAATACCCAAGACTGGGTAATTTATAAAGAAAAGAGGTTTAATTTACTCACAGTTCCACATGGCTGGGAGGGCCTCAGGAAACCTATAATCACGACAGAAGGCAAAGGGGAAGAAAGGCACCTTCTTCACATGGTGGCAGGGAGGAGAAGTGTTAAGTAAAGGGGGAAAAGCTCCTCATAAAACCAGCAGACCTCATGAGAACTCACTCACTATCAGGAAACTAGCACTGGGGTAACTGCCCCCATGATTCAATTACCTCCCACGACACATGGGGATTATGGGAACTACAATTCAATATGAGTTTTAGGTGGGGACACAGCAAAACCACGTCATATTATTTGTAAAAATTTAAAAAAATTCTTTCAGTTGAAATCTCTTAGGATTACCTGGTTTGTAATCACATCATTTCAATGATTCTTTTACCTTCTACTTTCCAATTTTTAGATTTCCAATTTCTTTTTCTTGTCTACTTATATTAATTATGTCAGTCAGGATTTACCTGGAGAAATAGAACCACAGGATTTATTGTAGGGACATGACTTGATGTAGGTGTGGGAGATAGTTAAATGGTGTGTACAGGAGGCTGTTCCTTCAATGTCTGTTGCTGTGGCCTGAAGTCAGCAGGGCAGGGAGTCAGGAAGGGAAGATAGACATGAACTGAGTGCTTCAAGGACAAACTGGAATCTGCAAAGATGAGTGAGTAAAGCCCACCATTGTAAACTAGAATTCATCTTGTTCTTTCACTGTCCCTTAGCCTTCAACTTCAAAAATGGGTATGTCCTGTAGAAGTTGTCTTTCGTCACAGTGCCAATGTACTTGGATCAGAAGCCAGGATACACGAAGGAGGAGATCATGCAGGAGCTGGCCCTGCTGTGGCCTGGTTGAGCCCTCTGCCAACAAAGTGATGGAACAGAGAAACAACAGTGCTTGTGAACTGCAGTCACATCCTGTGCTCTGCCCTGACCTTTCTAGCATATGGAGTATGGCTCTACTAATTCACATCTACCATCTTTTATGGGACATACTAACTTGGCATTATGTGTGGAAGAGAATTCTGGGAAACATAATTACAGCTTAGCTAAGTTGACACAACATAAATCTACCACAGCTCACCCCTTGTCAAATTTGGTATTTGTATACACTAGTCTTAACCATACTTAGCTTAATTTCCAAATAAAGCCAATAGCAAAATAATACTCACATTTTACATAATGCAACTATCCCTCATACACTGAAAACATGGAAATATTCTTCCTAAAAGAGAATTCCTTTTGAGCTGAGTCATATCTCCCCTTTGATATTCTATAACTTAAATACTGAGATGTAAGGTAAGCCACTACTAACACATCTTATACAGTAGGGGAAGGAAAGGGGTAAAGAAACACAATTAGTGTAATATCTATTTATATTAAAATAAGAAAGAAACATTCACAACTTTTATGGTCCTTGTTTATGCAACTGGTCATGTGATTGTAGCAGGTATTTATAACAACATGTTTCTGTTACTCATTCCATATTCTCTTTGCCGTCGGCAAGAACTTCATCTGACGTTGGTTCTTGCCCAATGCGGTCGCCTAAACCTTTATTCTTGAATGGTCTGGGCCATCAGCAGTCCTGCCTGATTTGGGTTATTATAGTTTTTCATTGATTTTAATTATAGGGCATGGGAGTATAAAGAGGCGCCCCAGGGAATCTCCTGCATTCCAAACATACTCATTTTTACCATCACTGTGCAGAAGCAATCTAACATTTCCCATCATTATCAGGATTAGTCACTCCAACCATCAGAGTAGACTCCTTCTTTGCCTTTCATTCACTTGCATGAGGGTCCAGAGTTGACAGGTCTCAACTTCCAAACTTAATTTAGGGTTTTCAGGTAAAATACAGGATGCCCAGTTAAACTTGATTTTCGGGTAAACAACAAATAATTTTAGTGTATGTTCCATGCAACATTTGGATCACACTTAAACTAAAGAATGTGTTCATTGTTTACATGAAATTCACGTTTAACTAGGCACCCTGTATTTTTATTTGCTAAATCTGGCAACTCTAATTTTTGGAACTCTTGCTGCGTCCCATGGTGGAAGCATTCCTCCATTGGAGACTTCCAAACTGACTGGGCCAGGTGCAGTGGCTCACCTGTAATCCCAACACTTTGGGAGGCTGAGGTGGGAAGATTACCTGAGCCCAGGAGTTCAAGACCAGCCTGAGCAATGTAACAAGACCCGTCTCTAAAGAATGAAAAAATTATTTAAAAAAATAAAAGAAATAAAAATACTTCTAGATTAACCAAGAATGTTGCTTATTTTTATGTTTTAAAATTTACAGAGGTTTTAGGGCACATCATAATATACAATCAATTTTCATTAATATTTCAACAGGCACTTGAAATGAAGTTTTTTTTATTGTTAGTATATAGAGTTTGCTATATACACATCAGATTTACTTCCTGTTTTTGAGACAAGTTCTCCCTCTATCACACAGGCTGGAGTGCAGTGGTGGGGTCTTGGCTTACTGTAGCCTGGACTGCCCTGGCTCAAGCAATCCTCTTGCCTCAGCCTTCTGAGTAGCTGGGCCTACAGGCATGTGCCATGATGCCTGGATAAAGTTCTAACTTTTGTAGAGATGAGGTCTTGCTATGTTGTTCAGGCTGGTCTAGAACACCTGGACTCAATAGATTCTCTTGCCCCGTCCTTCCAAACTGCTGGGATTACAGGCATGAGTCACTGTGCCCAGTCAGATCTACTTTCTTGATAAGTTGTTTTGAATCTTTTATTATGCTTATCTTTATATACCTTAAACATGAAGATAGCAGTTAAAGTAAATTAATAATTTTATAATTATTTTAACTATCATAATTTAACGATAATTAGTAGCATATTTTGATCATTTTTCTTATGTCTCCTGTACTTCTGTTTTATTAAAATTGCTGCTACGTACATATTTTGCTACATAAAGATTCATAACTCTTCACTGAAAATCATAATCTTTAACATATAAAGTACCCATTTTTGTGTAATTTAATAATCTTGGTTCTGATGTCCAACTTATGGGATATTAAAATTATTATCTTTGCTTTTATTTTGATTTGAATTTGCTTGGTATAATTTTATCCTGCCTTTTATTTTTAATCTGTCTGAAACACTTTTAAGTTTGTCTCCTGTATATAACATAGCTGAATTTTGCTTCAACTAAAAGCTGTTTTTCTTTCATTAGGAGTTTTAAGCGTAATTACATTTATTGCTGTGAGTGATACTTATAGACTTGGTTTTGTCATATTATTTCATATTTTATAATACATATGTAAGTGTATATTTGTTTTCTATTAAAATATATAGTGGTGTTTAGGAAGGTTCAAAATTTGGTTCTAGTGGTGACCTATATACATTTAAATTTATATAATACTGTTATTCCTCTTTATCTTTAGACAGTTTAAATTAGTTCCTTCTTATAAACAACAATAAACTTTTCTTGTATTCTTCCCCCCTTTCACTCCTTCTATCTTCCCTACCAGTAAATTTGTATCATTTGTATTATCTTAGTGTTTATTTTGCATTTAATATTAATGTGAAATACTCACATGTGTCTATGGTTGCTTTCACTCCTAGTCTTGCAAATGATCAGGCAATAAGGGAGTTTATTTTACCTTCTCTTCCATATCTCTATTTTTTGTTAGTTATACTATTTCAGTGCTATCTGAGCATATAACGTTTATATTTCCTTCAGTCACACTTAAAATCACATTTGCTTTGGTCTCAGATCTGCATGTACAATATTTGCTACCATTTTTGTTTATTTTGGCTAAAGTTGCCATTGTCATCGCTTGGTTGGCTATAGTTTGTCCTATGGTGGTTTCCAAAAAAAAGTCCCAAGTGAAAATTATTCTTTGAGTTCTTGCAGGTTCAGATAATATATCTGAGGCATTGATACCTAGAAGATAATGGGGCTTGATATAGTCCTTGGCTCATCCCTTCTTTTCTTGGATGTCTTATAGGTACTGCTGCACTGTCTTTTGCTAGTGAATACTACTGATCTGAAATTTCTTCTCATGCGACTTGATCTTTCTTTGACTATCTAAAGATATTATTCTTTATCTTTGAAACCTAATACTTTTACTCTTTGTTGTTTTGATAGAAATCACTTGGTTTAATTTTTTGCTGCTATGTGATGTGCAATTTTAATATGTAGATTGAAGTATTATTTTATTTTAGTAACATTTACTTGAAATATATATATTTTTTGAGTCAAGGCCTCACTCCCATTGCCCAGGTAGTTACTATGTAATTACCATGATCATAGCTCACTGCAGCCTCAACTTCCTGGGTGCAAGCAATCCTCCCACCTCAGCCTCTCAAGTAGCTGGGATTACAGGTGTGCACCACCATGCCTGGCTAATTTTTGTATTTTTAATATAGATGGGGTTTTGTCATATTGGCCAGGCTGGTCTTGAACTCCTGGTCTCATGGAATCCACCTGCCTCAGCCTCCCAAAGTACTAGTATTACAGGTGTAAGCCACCACACCTGGCCTGAAATAAATTTTTAAAAAGCTATTTTGTTCTGTTTGGATTCCTTCTTTAGGTTATCCAATTAAGTATATGTTGATTCTCTTTTGCTTGATACCTATGTCTATTAGTTTTCTCTTATCTTTTCTGTTTGTTTCATTTTTTTTGATCTTTTCATTTTTACCCTCTGTTTTCCTTATTGTGTATGGCTTCATAAGCGAAGGTGAGAAGAATCAGAATTAAGATGCTGTTGGAACACTAAGGTGTTCCCACTGAAACAATCAGAAACAATATTTTGCACTTAGTCTCTGGGCTAGGTTGGAAAAACTACATTTTAAAGAAATTTTAAAGTAAAGAAATACTTAATTGTGTTGTAGTTAAGATATATTTTCTTGAAGTTGTTATTCAATAAATTCCACAGACTCTTAGGTTGCTGAAGGTGACATTTACTTTAGTGTTCTATCGCATTGTAGGTTTATTCCTTGATGATGCTACAATTTGATATGATTGATGATTATCAATATCCTTGATGATGCTACAATTTGTAATCATTCTAGTAATATCTTTTGTTTTTTTATTTTCTGTTAGCACAAGATAGAGGGCAGGAAGACAAACTGAGAAAAGAGTAGGACCTATCAAGAGCCATAAAAATGGGAGTGGTGAACTGAAAGCTAATGATGTATGGGAATAAGACACCAACCTGGAAGTCAGAGGAAGCTTTGAGCCAAAGATGGGGAGAGTGTGGAGTCAGTAATCTAGCTGGTACTCTCAACCAAAGACAACCACAGAACACACCGAAGCAAGCCTTTTATTGTTGTGCTTGATTGAGCTCTGGATGAACTGCATTCCTGATCCCTAGTAGATGCTTATAGTAACAGATTAAGGAATGAGGGTCCAAAGGAACAAACACACACATCTCATTGTAGTAATGAAATTTTACTGAATGGAGTGCTCAATGGGAAATGATATCCAGGAAAATATGATTTCCTTATTTTAATACGGAGTAACCATTCTATTTACTCAGACCTCTTTAATTTAATTTAAGGTAGGAGGAATTCCATTAAAATCTTTGATTTATCTTATTTAGATTTGTCTTAATTGGCTCAACCAGTAGTCATTGTGAAGTACAAGATAGAGGAGTTGGCTGGAGTCATCCTCTCCCACAGTGTGAAAGTAAGTAAAGATCTTCTGACTTGACTATCAATTTAAACTCTGTTAGGTAATGAAGTCCCTGTGCATCTTTACAGGTATGTGTACCTTCCCTTAGAATTTTCATGAATTTTAGATTTATCACGATGCCTTCCCTGAGTATTTCTTTCCCTTCCCTCACTTACCTCAGTTGTCAAGTGTGAACCCCCTCCAGACATCAGGAATGGAAGGCACAGCGGTGAAGAAGATTTCTACACATATGGCTTTTCTGTCACCTACAGCTGTGACTCCCGCTTCTCGCTCTTGGGCCATGCCTCCATTTCCTGCACTGTGGAGAATAAAACAACAGGTGTTTGGAGACCAAGTCCTCCTACCTGTGAAAGTAAGTCAGAATGATGAATTCTGCATCAAAATGTTTGCTCTCTTTTGTTTAAAAGAGAAAGAAAGGTGAATTTATTGGGGGGAAAATGGAAAATTCAAAGATGAACTAATTATTGCTCGGATGCAATCATTTATTTGGCCACCTGATACTTATTGCATGTTGTTTTAGTATATAAAATCCATAAAAATGGGAGTAGTGAACTGGGAGTTAACAGTATATGGGAACAAACAGCAACAACATCTCACTGGTTTGGTGAAGTAAAAGTTTATTCTCATTCATACTAAGTTTGTTTCATGTCCAGGAGACTCTCCAGGGCAGCTGTAGTCTGTGCTGGCTTAGCAACCAGCTCAGCAAGCCAGGTTGCTTTGATCTCATGGCACCTCCATTTCAAAATGTGCTTTCACAGTCTCTTCAGTAGAAGAAGAGAGAAAGGCCAATTGTGTCCTGGCTAAGAGCTTTGGCCTGGAAGCAACCACATATCACTTTCCATTCCAGCCTTTTGTCTAGAATTAGAAAGTAGCCTCAGAGGACTGGGGAACGTAGTCTCAGTCTGTTCAAGAAGCGGAACTGAAAATATAATTTGCACCTATAAGATGAAACACATATGCCTGTAGGGCAAGCAAAACCTACTAAGTGCCAGAAGGGCAACAGGACAAAGCAAGTGATAATTGAGTCAAAACATATATTAGTTAGCTAGTCTAAGGAATCTGAGTTTACTGACTTTACTACTAAGTTTACACAATATTGCTTACTAACCCACCACAGGACACAATCAGATGAGGGGCACAAAAGAGCAGGATACTGCCAACAGTGCAAAATGCCTGGAGTTAGATCTGCAACAAGCAGAAGTGGCAATAGCTGAGGGCGGAAAAGTGGGCAGGGGCCAGGTTATGAAGGACCTTGTGTTTCAGTCTCAGGATCTCAGAACAATCATGAAGGGGAGACTTTGAAAGGCTTTGACGAGGGGAATAAATGTGCTGCATTTTAGAAAGATAACTCTGGCTGTGGGACAACAACCTGAAGTAGGACAAAACTTAACTGACAGTCACCTGTTATGGCTTGAATGTGTCCCTCCAAACTCATGATAAAACCTGAGACCCAATGTAATCATTTTAACAGGTGGAACTTTTGGGGAAGTGATTAAGTAATGAGGGATCCACCCTCAGGAATGGGATTAGTGCCCTTATAAAAGAGGTGGAGGGGAGAGCCCTAGTCTCTTTTGCCCTTCTGTCTTGTGAGGACAGAGCATTCATCCCTTTCCTGATGTGAGGACGCAGCAAGAAGGCACCATCTTGAAAGGAGAGAGCAAGCAGACATTGAATCTGATGGTGGCTAGATCTTGAACTTCCCAGCCTCCAGAACTGTGAGAAATAAATTTCCATCATTTATAAACTAGCAAAAGTATTTTCTTATAGCAGCAGGAACAGACTAAGACAGCAATTGTATAACCCTCCAGCCAAAAACTGAAGGTGACTTCAGCTGTAGCATGGCAGTGGGGTGGAGAGAAGTTAAGGGATTGTAGAGGAATTAAAGTGGCAGAATTGACAGGATTGGATGACTGCCAGGATGTGGGTGAGGGGTGTGGGATAGGGGGCAGTTTTGTTCTCTGCTTGTTGGAGAATGGGTCTCTGATCCCCTGGGCTGCCTCTGCACTATGTAATTACTATGGGTCACTGACCCATAACCAAAATCATCTAGGAAATTAGGCCATTATATTGAAAGTTTTGGGTGCCTTAGAAATATGTTTCTGCTGGGTTATGTATGACTGACTTTTATTGGTAGGGAATTTAAAGGAGCTATCCACAATCATCTCGAAGAAGGACCAATGTAATGAAAACTCATTTTAAAAGCTGAAATTACATATTTTATATATATACACACACACATACTTATATGTATATATAAATATACATTATATCAAATGTAATAAAATTATAATATATAATACTATTAATATAATGTTATATATTCTATAATACTATATTGTATAATATACAGTATTATATATATTATTAACATAATATAAATAATTTCAGCTTTTAAAAGCCTCAGTAAAATGAGTTTTCATCACATTGGTCTTTCTATGAGGTAATTGTGGATAACTTCTTCAACTTCTCCACCAATAAAAACTAGTACTAAAAGGAGTACATATATATATATATATAAAATATATACAGCTGTATTATATATGTATGTGTTTGTGTATGTGTATTCACTTTAAAATGTTTCCCTTGTATCTACTTGACATGAACATTCATCAGGCATTTGTGTTGCACTTGTAACTGGATTAGCAGTGGCAATAATATCATTATTACCATTTACCTTTTAAAATCCACTTGTCTTTTCTCATGATTCTTTAGAAATCACCTGTCACAAGCCAGATGTTTCACATGGGGAAATTGTCTCTGGATTTGGACCCATCTATAATTACAGAGACGCTATTGTGTTTAAATGCCAAAAAGGTTTTGCTCTCACAGGCAGCAGTGTAATTCGTTGTGGTGCTGATAGCAAATGGGATCCTTCTCCTCCTGCTTGTGAGCCCAGTAAGTATGGACCATGAAGGAATTTCAATGTTTGACATCTAAAGGTAACCAGTACTGTTAATATGGGTATACTTGCATGCATAGGCTCACTACAAATTACAGTAAAAATTTACATCTAGATCAATAATTTCCTTTTTTTTTTCTTGTTGGAAAGAAAAATGATTTTAATACACTCTGAGAGGTCATATATCATCACACAAGACTGCCACATACCACAAGACTGGGCACATTCCAACCTTAAAAGGAGGTGTTAACATTGTAGATATTTGTGGATTTGTATATTTATTTCAACAATTTTCTGGAAGTTGATAGAAAGCTGTCTTATTCTGACAAAATCATTATATTATTATAATTACTTTGAAAGACAAATAATAAAGTGTCCTGAGGAAAAATGCCTTTTGTAACTTGTACAAAAGTATTGTGTGAACTGGTTGTGATTCCAACACTCTGAAGTTATAAACTCATGTGGATTATTAAAAATAATGACAATAGTAATAATGATAACTTGGCATTAGACTAGGTGCCTAACAAGGATTAACTCAATGAATCTTCCCAACAATTGTGAGCACTATGATTATCCTATGTTACAGATGAGAAACTGTTCACAGAGGTTAAAAGACTTGCCCAAGGTTATACAACTGGTAAGGGAAGGAAGCCACTGATGCCTTGTGCTCTAAGTTTTGCCCTCACAAAATACCAAGAACTTCTGGGGATTTCTGGAACAGAAGTAGAGAAGTTTGGGGAAACCTCTCTCCTGAAGAGGTATCCACCAAGCTGGTCAAAATTAGCAAAGAAAACCATTCAAGGTCTCTGGAGATTGACCAAAGGGATTACAACAAACTGAGAAGCATTTATTCAGCAAAAATATGGAAACTTGATAGGAACAGTGAGAGGACATTGCATTAGAACTAGTGGCTGCAACAGCTCTACCTTGTGGGAAGATAGTTTCTGTGGGCTCATGAGTGGCAATTCCCATCTTCCCCAGCTCCCTGGGGTAAAAAATTTACTTGGGGTGGATTCGGCAGCCCGTGAAAATTATGTGATAGCATTTTTCAGAGATCCATGCTGTGGAAGTCGTACATTGAATAGGTGCCAGCAAACAGGCGTCAGTGTCTGTTCCTTCACCCCCAACTCCCATTATATGGGGAGGATCTAAGTGGGGCAGTTGGTAAAGAATTCAGTCCCTGCTTTTTGCATGGCTCTATGTTGCAGGAGAACTATTCCAGTTGGCTCAGCAGCCAAGTGGCATCTCCCATCTTCCCCAGCTTTCTAGAATGGAAGAACTATTATGGGTAGGTTGACAGCTATGAATATTGGTAGTTAGTATTCTCCCTGGCTCTGGGTTGTGGAATATGTGTACTTGGTGGTGGGCACAGCTTTGTGGCAGTGCCTGTTCCTACTGCCCACTTTTCTCTCCTCACAGCTCCTACACCATAAGAAGAACTCTAGTGCAGTGCCTGGAGAAGAATGAGTTTTCTAATTTCCCCCAGCTCCTGATCTATAGGACAGACATTCTTCCAGGGCAGATTTGGAGCAAGCTTCAAAGACTGTAAACACTCTGCCCCTTTCAAGGAACTTTAATTGGATTAGTCTGTGATGCATATTATGCCCCAGGGAGTTGTTGAAAAAAATAGAACAATCAGATAAAAATTGTTGGAGGCCAATAGTTGTATGTAATACCAACAGAGGTAGACTACCCAAAGTCTCAATGAGAAAGAGACAGTCAAAGAGAAAACCACAGTTATCCCTAGCAGTTAAAAATACTGTGTACATGCCCGAGTCTGTGCTCTCTGAGGCATGCTGTTAGATGTTGCGCACTTTGAAGGAAATAGACTTAACTGAACTAGTCCAATTACATCACTAAACAAACAAACAAACAAGAAAATGAGGAAACAACAACAGATCCTAAAAGTGGTAAGGGAGAATCAATATCCAAAGTTGCTGCAATGTATTATCTAACATGTCCTGTTTTCAAAAAAAAAAAAAAAAAAAAATTGTCAGACATGCAAAGAAACGGGAAAGAGTGACCCATGTAAAGGGAAAAAGCCAACAATAGAAACTGTTTTTGAGGGAGCCTAGAGATTGGACTTAGCAGAAAAGTTCAAAGAATTACAAAGCAGCTATTATAAATATGTCCCAAGAACTAAAGGAAACAATATTTAAAGAATTAAAGAAATGTATTATGACAGTGTTTTATCAAATAGAAAATACTGATAAAGATAGAAATTATTTTAAAAAGATAATGGAAATTGTAGAGTTGAAAAACACAGTAAGTAAAATGAAAAATTCAAAAGAGGAACTCAACAGTAGATTTGAGTTGGAAAAAGAATCAGTGAATTCAAATATAAATTGAGATTATGCAATTGCAGCACAGAGATGAAAAGAATGAGGAAAAATAAACAGCATCAGAGAAATGTGGGACACCATGAAGTGTAACAACATATGTGTAATGAGAATCCCAGAAAGATGAGAGAAAGAGAAAGGAGCTAAAAAACTATACAAAGGAAAAACAGCTGAAAATATCACAAATTTGGCCAAAAAATAAAAAAAAAAAAGCTGAAACAGAAAACAAAACAACACATTAATCTACATATCCAAGAAGCTTGTTGAACTTAAGTAGGATAAATGCAAAAAGATCTAGACCTGGAGACATTATAATCAAAATGTTGAAAACCAAGAATGAAGAGAAAATCTTGAAAGCAGCAAGAGAAGAGCAACACATCATGTACAATGCAACCCTAGTAAGATTAACATCTGATTCCTCATCAGAAGGAATGGAGGCTAGAAAGCAGCTAGATGGCACATTCAAAGTGCAGAAAGATAAAAACCTCAACCAAGAATCCAAGGACATATTTTGCACTTACATATATTACAAACTGCACAATATATTTTTATAATTATTGTTTTATATAATTTCATGTTTCATGTCTTTTATAGTAGCTGAGAGAAGAAAGGAGGGCAAGTATATATTTATAGAGTTTATTATGTTAATCTTCTTATTCATCATTTCTAGCTCTCTTTATTTCTTCCTGTAGATTTAAGTTACCATCTGGTGTCACTTCTGTACTACAATACAGCTTTGTTTCCTCCTACCTTTCTTGTGATGTTATTGTCAAATATATTGCATTTCTCTATGTTATAGGCTTAATAATGCAATAATATACATATTGTTTTATGCAATTGCTGTTTAAATCAGCTAAGAGAAGGAAGGAGTAGTAATATATATCCTATTGGGTTTCAAATTACTGACATAATGACCTCTGCTGATACTCATTGTTTTTCTCTGTGGATTCAAATTACTGTCTGGTGTCAATTACTTTCAGTTTGAACAATTTCCTTTAGTATTTCTTGTAAGGATAGCCTTCTAGTAACAATCAGATACCACTTTACATCCAGCAGAATGGCTACAATAGAAAAGATAGACAATAACAAATGTTGGTGAGGATGTGGAAAAATTAGAACTCTCATACACTGCTAATAGGAATGTAAATTGGTGTGACCATTTTGGAAAAGAGTTTTTGCAGTCCCTCTGAAGTTTAAGCATGGAGTTACCATATGACTCAGTAATTACCCTCCTGGGTATCTGCCCAAGAGAAATGAAAACATATGTCCACACACAAAAATTTTACATGAAGATTCATAGCAGCGTTATTTATAATAGCCAAAGAACCCAAATACCCATCAACTGAATAATGAATAAACAAAAAGTGGTTTATCCATAAAATGGATTATATCATTTGGCAATAAAAATGAAAAATAAAAAGTACTAATGTATGCTACAATGTGGATGAACCTTGAAAATATTATGCTAACTGAAATAAGCCAGCAACAAAAAGTACATGTATTGTGTGATTCCATTTATTTAAAATGCTCAGATTAGGCAAATCCATAAAGAAAAAAAATAGATTAGTGGTTGTCAGGACCTAGGGGGAGGTGGAAATAGAGAGTGACTGATAATGAATATGAGGTTTCGTCTTGGGTTGATAAAAATATTCTGAAATTAGTTAATGGTGATGGTTGCACAACTCTGTATATACTAAAAACCATCAAATTGCACATTCTAAATGGGTGAATTTATTTGTTGTGACTTGAATCTCAATAATGCCATTAAAAAGGAACTTTTATATTCCATTTCAAATATCTGAAGATAAAAAGTGATAATCATCCAATGTGGTAGATGTTTGCATTATATTTCCATATCATATGAATCAGTAGCATTGGGAAAGAGAGAAGAGGACAAGACCCAAGGCCCAGGCTCAGAAAATGCTTGGAGTTTGTTTTTTTCTTGCCAAGCCATTCCTGGTATCATCTGGATGAGGGGAATGGCTCTTGTTTATTTTCCCCAATCAATCAGGAAACATAGTTAGATTTGTTTGTGACAGTTTTCCTGCCATGCTTCAGTTCAGAAACTGAAATCTCTGAAGTGTAAAGAAGAGGAAGGAGAATTAATATTATTATACTTGGCACAGCATATGGAAACCACTTGGGAGTGCCCTTAGTAAAGAGCCTCTCTGGAGGTGTGCACATTTGAGCGAATGTCCATGCGTCTTTTCTGGTGTGGTTGATACATCAGGCCTTGCAGGCTGGTTCCAGGCTGAATGAACACATGACCTCCTTTGATAGGACAGGCTTATTGATTGCTGTGGCAGCCCTAGTAATAGTGTCCCTTTGTTCTTCTTCTTCTTCTTTCATGAGCAGGTAGTTGTACTAACTTACCAGACATTCCACATGCTTCCTGGGAAACATATCCTAGGCCGAAAAAAGAGGATGTGTATGTTGTTGGGACTATATTAAGGTACCGCTGTCATCCTGGCTACAAACCCACTACAGATGCACCTATGACTTTGATTTGTCAGAAAAATTTGAGATGGACCCCATATCAAGGATGTGAGGGTGAGTTTTTGTTTTTTAATATTTTTGTATATTAAACGTCCAGTACGTGCTAGGATTCTCTACCTTAAATGAATATAATTTTATCCCTCACAACAAGTTTAGAATTAAGTTAATTGGACAGATTAGTGAACCGTTAGTACCAGAAGGGGACCATAAACATGTTAACAGTTTGAGGCACTGAGAAATTGGAACCTTTCCTTATCCCAGTTCAGAATCAAATGAGAAGTAGACACAGAAGTCAAATAGTATGCAGATTAAGTATTAGTCTTCTTACTGGTAAAACTGGAATGGAGAATACAGTTCAACTGTTGTCAGAGTCAGGCTTCCTTCATAGCCCTTACCTCCCCCCAGTATGGGCTTTAGGGTGTTTGGCAGAAGAAAAGTTTGTGAAACAGTCATGAATGTAACTAGCTGCAAGGTGACTTGTGTCTCATTCCTCTTGAGTCATGAGATGGCAGGACTCCTGATCTGCCTCTAGAAGACAAGTCCTGACTCGTGACTCAGTATTCTCACTTTGGAAGGATATAAAGGAGACTTTCTCCAGTTTCTCTGGTAGGAGATGCACCTCTTTTATTTGTGGGAATGAGTGAGGGACTGAAGGACAGGTGGATACTATTTTATGAGCCTCGGTGGAACAGACAACAGAGGAAGAAAATGCTTTCTTCTACCCATCTATCAGAACCTTGCCACTTTAGAGGTGAAGTAACTGAGGCCAAGAATACAGGGAATTTTATGCTGCGTGGCAGAATTTGAACAATGTGTGAAATGCATAAATAACAAAAAGTGGTAGTTTAGATCAACCTGTCAGAAGATTATTTATTTCGTATTAAGGCTTAACAAAGTTTAATTTCAGTTATTCAGACTCATTTTGGGGAAATAGAATAAAATATTTTAATGAAAGGACTGAATTAAAAATATACTTAATAATTAACTTATTGCCATTACTTAAATAACAAAAAATACTGCCTTATAGATGTTTAAAAACCTCCTTTATAGTTGTGTTTAGGCCAGGTGCGGTGGCTCATATCTATAATCCCAGTACTTTGGGAGGCTGAGGCGGGAGGATTGCTTGAGCTCACGAGTTTGAGACCAGCCTGGGCAATACAGTGAGACCCTTGTCTCTACAAATAATTTAAAAGATTAGCTGGATGTGGTGGCACATGCTTGTAATCCCAGCTACTCAGGACACTGAGGTAGGAGGATAACTTGAGGCTAAGAGGCCAAGGCTGCAGTGAGCCGAGGTCATGCCACTGCATTCCAGCCTGGATGACAGAGCAGGACCCAGTTGGTTACATTTATTTGACCCACTATGGTCTTATTGATTTAATTATTTAATAAAGAATATTTTTAACAATTTTAAAAGCAGAAGTGAAGTAGTATTTATCCAAGTTATGAAACCTGATCAAATGTGAATTTAGACTCATGGCTTACATATTTAAAAGTATTTTCTATACTGTAAAGCATTTCATAAATATTATTGTTGTTATAATATCCAAACCATATGATTTCTGAGTATTTTTATTATAATTCCTAAACAAATGAGCACTGGAAATGTTTGAGTATGTCCAAAAGACCCCATTTTAATACTGGTTGAGTTACTGACATGGAGAATATAATGTTTTATTCTGTTTTGATGTTTTCTCTTACATCAGACAATAGCAAGATTTTTCTTGAAGTATTGCTACTAATGAATAAAAAAATTATGTCCCTATAGCAGCTCTTACTATATTAAAAAATTAAAGAATTTGGCCAGGCGTCATGGCTCACATTTGTGACCCCAGAACTTTGGGAAGCTGAGGTGAGGGGAGCACTTGAGGCCAGGAGTTTGAGACCAGCCTGGGTAACATAGTGAGACCCCTTGTCTACCGAAAAATAAAAAACTTAGTGGGTGTGGTGGCACACACCTGTAGTCCCAGCTACTCATGAGGGTGAGGTGGGAGAATTGCTTGAGCCCAGGAGTTTGAGACTGTAGTGAGCCATAATTGTGCCACTGTACTCCAGCCTGAGTGATAAAGCAAGATCTTGCCATTTAAATAGCTATTTCTCTTAAATTTTGGATCAAAAAAGAAAAATCCTTGAAATAAGCAATAATTTAACTTTATTCGTATGCTTTAGCTGTTAGGTGGATATAAACTTTTGAAAACTTTCTTCTTTGTGACTTGAGAAGTGTAAGTTAATAGAGAGTTTAATAATGAAGCCATAAGTAAATGGATGTTGTTTGTCATTGCTCTTGAATAATTTTGAAAATTTACATTTTCCTATTGGTTAAAAATTTTTTTTAATTTTTTTAATTTTTTAGAGACAGGGTCTCACTCTGTGGCCCGGTCTCAAACTCCTGGGCTCAAGCAATTCTCCCATCTTGAACTCCCAAAGCACTGGGTTTATAGGCATGAGCTACCACACCTGGCTTTTCATATAGGTTTTCATTTTGGAGCCTCCTAATGAAATGCTTAGTTGGATTAGAGGACTTTAGCAAATAAGGGGGAAAAGAGCAGACTTGGAGTGTCCTGAGTCTCCTTTTCTGTTTTCCCAATCTCTCTTCAGTGGTGAGATCTTCCAAAGATGGAAATGGGGTTGTTAGCCATGGAAGCTTCCTCATGGTGATTTTACTAACCATGCACCTCACGTTTTATTTTTCAGCGTTATGTTGCCCTGAACCAAAGCTAGATAGTGCTCAAATCACTCAACACAGGAAAAATCGTCCTGCCAATCACTGTGTTTATTTCTATGGAGATGAGATTTCATTTTCGTGTCATGGGATCAGAAGATCAGCTACATGCCAAGCAGATGGCACATGGAGTCCCCGAACACCATCATGTGGAGACAGTAAGAGTTCATAGAATTATCTTATTCTGGGAGTTTCTTCATATGAGTGTGATGGAGATTATTAAGAGAAGGTTTAAAATTAGGTAAAAAAATTCATATACCTTGCATGATTCTTGGAATGGGTCCAACTTTCTCCTTCCTCCTCATCGTGTGTTCCCTTTCTTTTGGTCACCTCAGTTTCCTCTTTTCTGAATCAGTGAAATAGACAGCATGTAATATGTAAGCTGGACTTTTCAAGTACTGCGTTTTGTTTCTTTGTATTATTCTCTTTCTCCCCTTATTTCTGGTCCATATGTCTCAATCTGCAGAAGAAGAACTGTCAAAATCTATTTGAACCTGCCTTTCTGAGCTCGCTTCCTTCTTCCTCAAACAGCAGCCTTCTGTTGCCTCTGAGCCCTCCAGTCAGACCATCACCCAGTGTGAAATGCCTCCTTCTGCTTCTCCAAAAGGCTCAAGTGGGCCAGGAATGGTGGCTCACGCCTGTAATCCCAGCACTTTGGGAGGCCGAAGTGGGCAGATCACCTGAAGTCAAGAGTTCGAGACTAGCTTGGCCAATATGGCGAAACTTGGTCTCTATTAAAAATACAAAAAATTAGCCGGGTATGGTGGTGTGGGCCTGTAGTCCCAGTTACTCAAGAGGCTGAGGCAAGAGAATCGCTTGAATTCAGGAGGTGGAAGTTGCAGTAAGCCAAGATCACACCACCGCATTCCAGCCTGGGCAACAGAGCAAGACTTTGTCAAAAAAAAAAAAAAAAAAAAAAAAAAAGGCTCAAGTGTTAACACATTCCACCATTCTCCCTTTGTGTTTGATATCTCTATCTAGCGATGGTGAGGGCTCATTACCCCTATTAGGAGCCCAAAGTGACCAAGCATTAGTTGTAGCTTATTAATCAACAGGAAAACTCCTATCTCCCACTTGTAGAAATGTTCCCACTTTGCCAACCAGGCCTTTTAAACCTGCGGGTCCCAGAGCTTCAGAGATGTGAAGCACAAATTTCCCAAGTAGGTCACTTAGAGTGGTGGCCAGTGGGGCTGCTCACACTTCCATCCCCTAGTTCCTGGACTGATGCATTTATTTTACTGGGGACCCAGAGCCGTATAAAAGTCAGTATGATTTAAAATAAATACAGCATTTTGGAAGACAGTGTCCCATCACTGTCAAGCATTGTCTCCCAGCTGGCACTTCAACTGTGCCTTTAATAGGCCATTCGGTGTTTTCACAGGTCAGCAGGTTCTGAGTAATGCAGTATGTGATTTGAGTAGTGGATTCTGTGAGTATGGTCCCAACAACACATCATCTTTGCTGTAAGTGGGTTTTCTAGTTGGATGTAGTGGATCCTATGTCAATGCCAATTGTTCAGACACTCTGTAACCCTTAAGATGACTGTGCTGACTGAGGTTCTGCAAGGAAGAAAGGCAAATCCATGCCTGCAATATTTGTCTAGTTCTATCAGAATACACTTCTCTTCCTTTCACGGTAGAAGAGGTCCAATGTAGTCAACTTGCTAGGAAGTGGCTTTTTGGTTGCCTCAAGTGATGGTATCATACTAGGGACTTAGCATTGTTGTTGGCAGGTTGGAGATTCAGTGACAACAATGAGCCTTGGTGAGTGGGACCCCATGCTGTTGGGTCCATGCTTGTCTTCCATGCATGCCACCACAACCACTCTGCTCCTCCTCCTCTTGTGCCAGGACTCATGAGGCCAATAACAGAGAATAGCTTACCTCAACTAGCTGAGACTTTTTTTTACTTGGCTGTTTAATACCTTTTCTATTGAGGATGCTCTGGTGTTAACACACAAAATAAAGATCTTCACACTTCCCGCCCACTCTCAAATGTCCACTTACTTGCTCCTACCCCAGATCTCTTTGTGCCCAATCTTCCAATCTTTCTCCTTACAGGAGTAGGACCTTGACCAGACAAGCCATTCATTCCATGCCCTGAATCCTAATTTAGCCTATCCTTAGGCCACTTTCTTTAGGTGTACCCTCTATAGCACTTCCTTTCAGGAAGATTACCCCTTACAAGTTGTCTTTCAAGACTGACCTTGATTGGGCTGTAATGCGGCTTCCATTTTAGGAGTGGAGTGAAGGACCAAAGGAGTGAAGGACATGCCATCTCAAAATATGCTGAATTGGTATGTTGAATATTTCAAGTTGAAAACATTAGAGAAATTGAAGTTTCAGAAAGGGCTAGCTGTCTTGTCTCTTTTTGCATGCACAAGCCATAAAGATTCCTCTGGGAGCAGTACTCTACCCTTTCTAGAGCAAGAAACTATATAGCCCTTATCACCAGAGACTGGGAATTAGGGGCTGCAGTGGACCTGAATACTAAAATTCCCAAAGTAGCTTTTATTTTCCACTAGTTTTACAGCCCCTCCCTATACATCTCCTAGTGACTCTCCTAGAAATTTATTGCTCCTAGCCAAATCCCCTTTGTCCTGACATTTCTTCTCAAATTTATTGTTCCTTGTTTACAAAGTATAAAATATCTTGCTTTGGCCACTTCTTCAGACTTTACCCTCTTGGGAAGATCCCCATGTATGTATAAAATCTGTGTGCTTTTCCCTTGTTAATCTACCTAGTGCCAATTTGATTTATAGATCCAGCTGAAGAGCCCACATGAGAGCTAAGGGGATTTGAGATGGAGGTTATCTCTCTCTTCTCTACAACACATACTATGAACCCAAAATATCTGAGACAGGTCTCAATCAATTTAGAAAATTTATGTTGCTGAGGTTGAGGATGTGCCTGTGACACAGCCTCAGGTGGTCCTGATGACTGTGGCCAAGGTGGTAGGGGTACAGCTTGCTTTAATACATTTTAGGGAGACATAATACATGTAAGATTTACACTGGTTTGATCTGGAAGGGTGGGAGAACTCAAAGTGGTGTCGGGGAAGGGGGAGTGGGGCTGGGCTTCTGGATCATAGGTAGATTTTCTGATTGGCAATTGGTTGAATTATTACCAGAAGAAAGGAATATCTGGTTTATGATAAGAGGTTGTGGAGATTTGTTTTGTTTTGCTTTGTTTTGTTTTGAGACAGAGTTTCACCCTGTTGCCTAGACTGGAGTGCAGTGATGCAATCTCAGCTCATGGCAACCTCCACCTCCTGGGTTCAAGAGATTCTCCTGCCTCAGCCTCCTGAGTAGCTGGGATTACAGGCACATGCCACTGTGCCCAGCTAATTTTTGTATTTTAGTAGAGACAGGGTTTCACCATGTTGGCCGGGCTGTTATTGAACTCCTGACCTGAAGTGATCCGCCCACCTCGGCCTCCTGAAGTGCTGGGGTTACAGGCATGAACCACCGTGCTGAGCCATAAATGTTTCTTATTAGATTTAAGATCTGTGTTGATGTTAATGTTGGATGGGTATAATGGGGAATGTCCAACCCTCTCTTCCATCATGGCCTGAATAAGATGTTCAGGTTAACTCTGGAATGCTCTTGGCCAAGAGGAGGGGTCCATTCAGATGGTTGGGGGACCTTAGAATTTTATTTTTGGTTTACAATACCAAAAATATTTGTGAACCACGCTCAGAGTTTTCCCCATCCGGACAGTTGGTTATATTGGATAACTGCTACAGCCACAACTGTGAGCTAAAGAAGAGGCACTCCTGCCACAGTGGCTGGGCACAGGTAGGAATTGGGCTTTCTATTTGTGCAGCTTGCCTGTGCCAGCTTGTCCTGCCCATGCTCAATCCCAGATGCTCTACTTCCATCTTATAATGAATGGTTGCCTGCTTAACCTTATAACCTGATGGGTCTGACAGACTTGGCTCATGATGGGTGATTCTGGCTGCATGATCACTTGATGACCCACTGTCGGGAGCTTTCTCTATCAGGACGTGGTAACATGCCAAGAGTTATATTTCAGAAAGCATACAGTCCTCTACTGCAGTGCATGGCCTTGCTTCACGATCTCAATGGTCTATGGTGTAAATGTCCTGTTGATATTTGCATCTTTTCCTACTACAACCACCTTCAATACACTAGGCTCTGCTGGGTCCTAAGGCTCAAGCAACAGGGTAATTTCACTGCAGACTAGACCTGCTGTTGAGCACTTTCCTACCATGGGCCCCACTCAAACCTGGCAATCATTTGTTCCCCCTAGCCTATGGGTTGGAGCACCATCCCCAAGTATGAATTACACTGCCTCTAGAATCTGAAAAGTCCTATTTAGGTGCTGTACTACATTCTTCAGAGTGGGATGTGCAATTTGCAATAATTTGACTTTAGTTTGGATGGGATATCTTAGTGTTCCCTGAACCTTGGACCTCTGAAAATTTTATTGATGTGGCAAACACCTGACTCTATTTTTTGTTTTATTTTTTACTTTGGAACATCATCATGCTAATACCTCTTGCTTATCTGGGGGAATTAACATGATGCCATTGATATATCGGATCAATGTCATGTTCTGTGGATATCCAGATGGTCAAGATATATTCAGACTCTATTATGACATGGGTGGGAGGGTTATCATAGCCCAAAAACAAACCTGCAAATGTACACTCTTGACACCTTCCATGTATATGCAAACTGTTTCTGCTAGGAAAGGAAAGAAGGGTCTTCGCTGAATCAGTGACCTCATTTACCTGAACTCACGTTAATCTGCCCTAGCAAAGATACCACATCTGGTACAATGGCTGCAATAGGAACTAAGATGTGTGTTTTTTTTTTCCAGTGGTATACTGTAGTTCTTCATAATCCTTCTAATTTTTATAGTAGACAGATAAGAATTTAATGGAAATATAATAGGGATTACCACTCCAATGTCTTTAGCTATTTGAGCGGCACTAATTTTCATGTTCCTCTCTCACCCCGGGAGATATTGTGGTAGTGTTTTTTTCTTTAAATTTACTTTATTTGCCTTGGGGAGAGGGTGAAATGGGTGGGTGGTATCAATTGCTTTCACTTGGTCTTCCTGCATAAGATGGCTCTTACCCCACAGGTCAAGAACCCAATATAGGGGCTGGGCCAACTACCAATTTTGTCTATTCTGACTATACTTTCAAGGATAATGTAAATGACCACAAACTGAACTAATAGGAGAGCTACGATGGTTCTAGGTATCAATGTCAACTCAAGCCCTATGTGTAATAATTTTTGAATTATTGTACCTCTTTTATCAGTGCACAGTGACCTACATAAATAAACGTAGGTCCTCTTGGAGGACTGGCAGATTCATTACTGTGCGAACCTTCCAAGATTTTATAGCATCTTCACTCCTGGCAACTGGCTTCATCTTCAATTAATGATTACCAGGCTGGAAAACTGTCCTAGGTTCATACGTTGGGCAAAGGATTGTGACTTTTTATTGGGCCAAATGCCTTGGTCCCTTGATCATCCATCCTTAATTTCTTTTGATGGTACAAATAAAGTGTATATTGTTGTTGGCTGCTCATCTGTTTTCACCCCTAAGAATGCTATGATTTAATCTTCATAACTCTCAGGCACCCCTGGTTGCCTCTCTGACCTTGCAATTCATTATAATGGTTGCATTTATTTAGCTTCTGAGGCATATGAGCAGCTCTCTGACTGCTATGGCTATCAGTGAACCTTTTTCATTAATGACCTTTTTTGTCATCAGTTCCAGCATTTGATGTTGGTTCTCCTCTTTTCAGGGAGTTCCTTATAGCTTTGGTAAATATTGTTCCCTCTAGGACTTCCCTTGTGGCATAACTACCTGGTGCATTTTTCACTGTACACGAATGTCCACTCCAGCATGTTAACTTCCCTGAGTCATTTAATCCCTTCTTATACCATCTGCCATGTCAATCCCAGCATTTCAGTCTGATTTATTGTGGGCCATCACCTCTTCCATGCTTCTAGGAGCATCTTATTATAGTACTTATAACTGTCATAGTCCACTGGTATAGTACTTTGTCCAACATTCCTGCTGCTCTGCTTTTTTTTTTTTTTTTTTTTTTTTAATTTTCTCATGCAGTGTTTGTGGACCTGATAGTATTCCCTTTCAGAGAGGTGCTCTGCACCTGCCATGTCCTCTTGACTATTTCAATGTTCAAGTCACCATTTTCATTTATCCTATGAGCTCTTTTCTATAACGTTTTAAAACACAGGATTTTCTGCCGGGGCATGGATGGACAGTATCGACTGGGAAGCAATGACTCAGAGATGGTGGATGATATAACATCCTTACGGTTTCTCACGGATGCACATCTCTGCATTTAGCCTGAAAGTGACTAAGTGTACTATGAGTATGATATGACCTAAGGCTGCATGCCAAAATGGTTCCTAAACAATGGAAAGCTGAGTGAACTTGTCAATAAGATGAAGGAAAACCTAAGGGCTATAACTCAAGTCTTTCTATGGTTGCTCAGTCTGAGGCGTACAGGAGGGCAGCACAAATGTCTGGGTTTGGCTACATGCTCTTATGGGCAGCGAGGATGGAAGGACAGAATGAAGCCTCCTACAAACTACACATAGTCTGCAATGTGCTACTTGATACACTTTACAAGCTAACGCTCTCTCACTTTTCTGTCTCTCCCTCAAGATTGCCATTTTCCTCCTAAAATTGCCCATGGGCATTATAAACAAGCTAGTGTATACACTTTTTTCAAAGAAGAGATTATATATGAATGTGATAAAGGCTACGTTCTGGTTGGACAGGCGACACTCTCCTGCAGTAATTCACACTGGTCAGCTCCAGCCCCTCGATGTAAAGGTAACTCCAGCTTGCTTTTCAGCTCAAGTCTAAGTGGGTGGACCTGTCCTGAGAGCACTGAGAGCTAAATTTCTTCCCTGTCAGAGGCAGCATGAAGACATTTGATTTGATTTATATTAAATAACCAATATATGCAAATGGTACCCAATGCAAAAATACATAGGGCATACACAAGCATTAATCTCCTCCATTTCTTTCTCCCAATCACAAAATTCAGCCTTCTTGAGGCAGCCCATACCTGGTTTCTTGTATATTTCCAGAAATATTCTAAAAGCATCACATTTTATCTTAGTGTACCTGTGTCCTGTGGCAAAGTTTCCATGGAAACTTGCTCTAGTATGAATATAGGCTCCACTGAGTGAATTATAAACATCGTGAGTGACAGTTATTTCCATTAGAGTCTCATGCAGGGCAGGCACCACCTGCTATGATATAGATGGTGTGTGTTGGTGGGAGGGGCCAAGGAGGGTGAAGGGGGACTCGTAGTTTGCAGCAATTGTGGGGACAGGAGGAGTTGAGATCAGGTCTGATCTTTACATGCATAGAAGTTTGCTGTCAACATGCATGACTTTGCTGTCAAAAACTTCAATATTTATTTGCCACCATTTTCTCTTTTGTACACAGGAGAATAATAGGCAAGAAGGAAATTTTTTTTTATTATACTTTAAGTTCTGGATTACATGTACAGAACATGCAGTTTTGTTACATAGGTACACATATACCCTGGTGGTTTGCTGCACCCATCAACCCGTCACCTACATTAGGTATTTCTCCTAATGTTATCTCTCCCCTAGCCCCCACCCCCCAACAGGCCCCAGCGTGTGATGTTCTCCTCCTTGTGTCCATGTGTTCTCATTGTTCAACTCCCACTTATGAATAAGAACTTGCAATGTTTGGTTTTCTTTTTTTTTTTTTTTTTTTTGAGACGGAGTCTCGCTCTGTAGCCTGGGCTGGAGTGCAGTGGCCGGATCTCAGCTCACTGCAAGCTCCGCCTCCCGGGTTTACGCCATTCTCCTGCCTCAGCCTCCCGAGTAGCTGGGACTACAGGCGCCCGCCACCTCGCCCGGCTAGTTTTTTGTATTTTTTAGTAGAGATGGGGTTTCACGGTGTTCGCCAGGATGGTCTCGATCTCCTGACCTCGTGATCCGCCCATCTTGGCCTCCCAAAGTGCTGGGATTACAGGCTTGAGCCACCGCACCCGGCCAAATGTTTGGTTTTCTGATCTTGTGATAGCTTGCTAAGAATGATGGTTTCCAGCTTCATCTATGTCCCTGCAAAGGACATGAACTCATCCTTTTTATGGCTGTGTAGTATTCCACGGTGTATATGTGCCACAGTTTCTTAATCCAGTCTACCATTGATGGACATTTGGGTTGGTTCCAAGTCTTTGCTATTGTGAATAATGCTGCAGTAAGCATATGTGTGCATGTTTCTTTCTCATAGAATGATTTCTAATCCTTTGGGTGTATGCCCGGTAGTGGGATTGCTGGGTCAAATGGTATTTCTAGTTATAGATCCTTGAGGAATTGCCACACCTGTCTTCCATCATCGTTGAACTAATTTACACTCCACCAACAGTGTAAAAGCATTTCTATTTTTCCACAACCTCTCCAGCATCTGTTGTTTCCTGACTTTTTAATGATCACCGTTCTAACTGGCGTGAGATGGCATCTCATCGTGGTTTTGGTTTGCATTTCTCTAATGACCAGTGATGATGAGTATTTTTTCATATGTCTGTTGGCTGCATAAATGTCTGCAAGAAGGAAATTTTTATACATAGAATCTTGCAGCAATCAAGACTGTGAGTGAGAGTTACCTTGTTGGGATTCTGGGGTCACATACCTTCTTTTGGAAATATCCTGTCATGGAAACAATAGATGCTGGAGAGGATGTGGAGAAATAGGAACACTTTACACCGTTGGTGGAAGTGTAAATCAGTTCAAACATTGTGGAAGACAGTGTGGCAATTCCTCAAGGATCTAGAACTAAAATACCATTTGACCCAGCACTCCCATTACTGGGTATATACTCAAAGGATTATTAATCATTCTACTATAATG
The DNA here is from genome assembly GCF_008728515.1 of Papio anubis. NCBI lineage: Eukaryota > Metazoa > Chordata > Mammalia > Primates > Cercopithecidae > Papio > Papio anubis. The sequence goes on along the minus strand of NC_044976.1, from coordinate 154,560,862 downwards.
ACACATGCACATGTATGTTTACTGCAACACTATTCACAATAACAAAGACTTGGGACCAACCCAAATGCGCATCAATGATAGACTGAATAAAGAAAATATGGCACATATACACCATGGAATACTATGCAGCCATAAAAAAGAATGAGTTTATGTCCTTTGCAGGGACATGGATGAAGCTGGAAACCATTATTTTCAGCAAACTAACACAGGAACAGAAACCAAACACCACATATTCTCACTCGTAAATGGGAGTTGAACAGTGAGAACACACAGACACAGGGAGGGAAACATCATACACTAGGGCCTGTCAGGGGTTGGGGCGCAAGGGGAGGGATAGCATTAGGAGAAATACCTAATGTAGATGACGGGTTGATGGGTGCAGTAAACCACCATGGCACGTGTATACCTATGTAACAAACCTGCAGATTCTGCACATGTATCCCAGAACTTAAAGTATAATAAAAAAAGAAATATGCTGTCATATTATATGAAAATGTTACCATCTTGAGCAAGTGTCTTAACATATCTCAACTGTCTCTTAGATAAAATAGGAATAAAACAGTGCTCATTTCATAGGGCTGCCAGGAGACTTAAATGATAGCAACATAAAGGGTTTAGCAGAAGTCTGATAGGTAGTCATACTCAATAAAATGCTAATATGATTGCTTTCAAATGAAGAGAAAGATAGAGCAATTAGCAGAACTAGATACAGTTCATTCTTATTATCTGAGACTGTTGTCATGTCCTTCTTCATAGATTTACAGATTTCTTAAAAATATGTTTCCGTTACAGCTCTGTGTCTGAAACCAGAATTAGTGAATGGAAGGTTGTCTGTGGATAAGAATCAGTATGTTGAGCCTGAAACTGTCACCATCCAATGTGATTCTGGCTATGGTATGGTTGGTCCGAAAAGCATCACTTGCTCTGAGAACAGAACCTGGTACCCAGAGGTGCCCAGGTGTGAGTGGGTAAGTGGCACAATTCAAGGAAGGTCTGTGCTGTCAACCCCTAAAAATGGCGGCATCCCCTAGAGCTCTGTACCACTCAACAATGGTGAAATCTGACTTGTCAGGATTCATTTCTGACTCACTCCCACTCAAAGAAACTCTTTTTGACTTGAAGCGTTCTGGTAAGTTAGGGGTGGCAAGTTCTCCTGTTCTCACTTGAGAACAGCAAAAACTGAGCCCTTACAGAGCAGGGTTTCATAGACCCGGTAGTACCGATTCCTAACTTAACTTTTGCTAAGCTATATAATATATTGTTGTTCCATTTCTGGATGGTCAGCAAAAACAGCCTCTGTTACCATGGGGGCCTTCTGGACAGCTGTCTCAGAACAGATCCATGTTCCCCTGGGGAAGACTGTGGTGGGACCCAAGTGATTTCTTGTTTTCCCAGCCTCCACCACCAGTCTGAGGTTGGTCTTGGTTCAATCCTGTAGTCCTTCCACTGTCAGGATCCACTCTCCTTCATGATTAGGAGAGAAGCTTCTCAATCTCACCCACCACTTATATCTCTTTTAGGAGACCCCTGAAGGCTGTGAACAAGTGCTCGCAGGCAAAAGACTCATGCAGTGTCTTCCAAACCCAGAGGATGTGAAAATGGCCCTGGAGGTGTATAAGCTGTCTCTGGAAATTGAACAACTGGAACTACAGAGAGACAGGGCAAGACAATCCACTTTGGATAAAGAACTATAATTTTTCTCAAAAGAAGGAGGAAAAGGTGCCTTGCTAGCTTGCCTCTTGCAAATCAATACAGATCAGTTTAGCAAATCTACTGTCAATTTGGCAGTGATATTCATCATAATAAATATCTAGAAATGATAATTTGTTAAGTTTGGTGCTTTGAGATTGTGAAATTATTAATCATCCTGTGTGTGGCTTATATTTTTGCTTTTCAAGACACAAAGCACAATTTTTTTCTCAATTAAAAATGTACATTATAAAAAACTATTTTGTCTTTGTGGTCATTTAGGACTCTGTGAAATAAGTGTCCTTAAAAAAATCCATAATATAAAGTTAATACATTTGTTTTACTGTTTGGGCCACAAAAAATAGGTACTTGGATTTTTTGTTTGTTTGTTTGTTTTTTGAGATGGAGTCTCACTCTGTTGCTCAGGCTGGAGTGCAGTGATCTTGGCTCACTGTAACCTCCACCTCCCAGGTTCACGTGATTCTCCCACCTCAGCCTCCTGAGTAGCTGGGATTACAGGTGCATACCACCATGCCTGGCTAATTTTTGTATTTTTAGTGGAGATGGGGTTTCACCACTTTGGCCAGGCTGGTCTTGAACTCCTGACCTCAAGTGATCTGCCCACCTTGGCCTCCCAAAGTGCTGGGATTACAGGTGTGAGCCACCATGCCTGGCCATACTTGGGTTCTCATCCTGGACAGACTGCCTTTACTCCACAGTTTCATGTGTGCACTGTACTCACGTCCTCCCTGGTGAAGTTAAATGTCAACACACCCCCAAAGCCTCATCCTTTCTCCCCCTCTGGGGGAGTCAGGCTTTCCCCTGAGCCCCTGTGCATGTTGTCTCTTTCACTCATGCCACATCTCCACTACTGCCTTCCATGAAGGAAGTTTACTTTTGTGTCTGAACTCCTCATTCCAACCCCAGAGAAGGAACTTCGAGAGACAGATGAAGATCAAGCCCGCATGTCAGCCCTCTGCATATTCTCAAGTCTTCTGTCTGATTTGGTCACCACTTTCCTTAATATTAAATTAAAACAGGTTGAGCAACTGCCTCACACAGGAAGAGATACCCCATATCAAACTTCCTTATATCTCTGGATACTCTAGAGACTTTTATGCCTTTAAGTCATCACTTATTCTGACTCTTGCTTCCTGTGCAGTCTCTTTCTCACTCTTATCCCAGCTTCCTGGCTGTCTTTTCTCTCCCTGCACACAGAAATCTGGCCTTTTGGACACTGGCCTTTTTGGCTTAATTTTCCCAAAATTCTGTGAAGGAAATGGCATTATGGCAGGCTTTCACTGAACTTTAGACGTAACAGAGGAGGTGGAGCTGTTGGAGAAACCCACTGCTATAGTTTGAATGTTTGTCCCCTCCAAACTCGCATTGAAAGTAAATCCCCAGTGTGATGCCGGGCGCGGTGGCTCACGCCTGTAATCCCAGCACTTTGGGAGGCCGAGGCGGGCGGATCACAAGGTCAGGAGATCGAGACCACGGTGAAACCCCGTTTCTACTAAAAATACAAAAAAATTAGCCGGGCGCGGTGGCGGGCGCCTGTAGTCCCAGCTACTCAGGAGGCTGAGGCAGGAGAATGGCGTGAACCCGGGAGGCGGAGCTTGCAGTGAGCCGAGATTGCGCCACTGCATTCCAGCGTGGGCAACAGAGCGAGACTCCGACTCAAAAAAAAAAAAAAAAGAAAGTAAATCCCCAGTGTGGAACTATTGAAAGGCGGGGTTTTTAAGAGGTGGCTGGTTCATGAGGATTCTGTCCTGATGAATGGATTAAACCATTAATAGATGAATATTTCACGTGCTAATGAGAAGAATGTGTTTCCACAGCTGTTATCACAGAAGTGGGACTGGTGGCTTTATAAGAAGAGGAAGAGATACCTGAGTTAGTATGCTCAGCCCCCTTGCCATGTAATGCCCTGTGCCACCTTGGGACCCTGCAAAGTCCCCATCAAGAAGGCCTTCACCAGATGCCGAGCCATGGACTTGGATTTCCCAGCCTTGAGAATTGTAAAAAATACTTCTTTTTGTTTACAAATTGCCCAGTTTCAGATGTTCTGTTATAAGCAACAGAAAATAGATTAAGACACCCACTTAGCATCAAACATATCTATCTATGATCTTAAAAGCCATTACCTACTAAGCTACTAGGAATTTCTTGGTTTAATGTTTATTTTTGAATTTCTCCTGATCCAAGAATTTGTGAGCAACTAGTTTCCCTGAAAGGTGGTTCCAGAAAACACTGTGAGTGAGTGAGCAGTAAGATGGGGAAGGGAAGAAAACCCATGAAGGAACATTGTTGAGGGGGTTATTTCATTGCCAACTGGGACTCAATCATGCTAGAATCATCTGAGAGCATGTAGAATCCAACTCTGAGTTGTCTTCCTCAGGATGAACACCTGGGTATTTTTCTGCCTATTCTCTTCTCTCACCGGTGAAGTTTTGCCCCAGTAGCAATGGCTTCCAGACCCAAGGGATCTACACTGTTGGCTGGCTGAGCAGGCTCCAAGGTTGGGGATCACCATTAGGCAGAAAGACATGGGTAACCAATGGCACCTATGGGACCATTTGCAGTAATCTCTAGAGTAGGTCGAGGGCATATGGCCAGGGTACAGATGGTCTCTTCTACAATTGCCTTTTCTGTATGGTCCTATCTATTGACTAAGAACTATGGCATCAGCCAGTCTCTGTCGGCTTACAGAAATATCACTAACTTTTTTGTATTAATGCTGAATCTTGCAACTTTACAGAATTTATTTATCAATTCTAACAGTTTTTTTGATGGAGTCTTCATGTTTTTCTAAATATAAGATAATGTCATCTACAAACAGGGACATTTTGACTTCTTCCTTTCCAATCGGAATGTTTTTTCTTCCCCTTTTGCTTGTCTAATTGCTTAGACTAGGATTTCCAGTACTACGTTGAATAGAAGTGGTGAAACTTGGCATCTTTGTTTTGTTCTAGATCTTAGAAGAAAGGCTTTCAGCTTTTCCCCATCCAGTATGGTATTAGCTATGGGTTTGTGACTTATGGACTTTTTTGTTTTTAGGTACATGGTATAATTTTGATTTCTAAAAATTTGTTGTGACTTGTGTATGTTATGGCCTAACATAGACTCTATCCTGGAGAATATTTCATGTGGTAATGAGAAAATGTGTTTCTGCAGCTGTTAGATGACATGTTCTGTAAATATCAATTTGTTCCATTTGGTATAGTGTGTAGTTTAACTCCAAAGTTTGTTTGTTGATTTACTGTCTGGATTGTCTGTTTATTGCTGAAAGTGGGGTGGGTGTTTTGTCTTTGAGCTTGCTGAATCTTTTTTTTTTTTTTCTGTCACTCAGGCTAGAGTGCAGTGGTGCAACCATAGGTCACAGTAACCTTGAACCCTGGAGCTTAAATGACTCTCCCATCTCAGCCTCCTGAAGAGCTAGGACTACAGGCATGCACTACAATGACTGACTTTTTTTAAGAGACAAGGAATCTTATTATGTTGCCCAGGCTGGTCTCAAACTCCTGGTCTCAAGCAATACTCTTACCTTGGCCTCCCAAAGTGCTGGGATTATAGGCGCAAGGCACTGTGTTAGGGCCCAGGCTTGCTGATTCTTTCCTTTGTTTGATCAGGTCTGCTGCTGAATTTTTCTGTTGAGTTTTTCAGTTCAGTTATTGCATTATTTATTTCTAGAATTTTGATTTGGTTTTTAAAAGTTGTTCCTAGGCTGGGCATGTTGGATCATGCCTGTAATCCCAGTGCTTTGAGAGGCCAAAGGGAGAAGATCACTTGAGCCCAGGTGTTTGAGACCAGCCTGAGCAATATAGGGAGACCCTGTCTCCACAAAAAAATTTAAAAATTAGCCAGGCATTCTGGCATGTGCCTGTAGCAGTCACTTGGGAGACTGAGGCTGAAGGATCGCTTGAGACCAGAAATTCGAGATGACGTTGAGCTATGATCATACTACTTCCAAGTTGGGTGAAAAAGTGAGACCCCCATCTCTAAAAAACAGACATCAAATAAAAATTGTTCTTATTTCTTTGTCAGATTTCTTATTTTTTTTCTGGATTGTTTTATAAATTTTATTTAATTTTCTGTTCTTTTTTTTGTGATTCCCTGAACTTTTAAAAGAGGGTTATTATTAATTATTTGTCAGACAGTTCACAGATCTTCAATTCTTTAGGGTCTATTACCAGAGCTTTGTTGGTTTTTTTCCCTGATTTTTTTTCAATCCTGTGTCTTTACACTGATGCCTGTGCATTCGAAGAAATGGCCACCTCTTCCAATTTTTGCAGGTGTTCTTTGGTGTTCGACTTTTATTACTTAACATTAGATCTTTATTTGCTGGCCTGTAGTTGCTTCCCATTCTGGGAAGGATTTATATTGAGCACCAGAACTTAAACACTTCCCTGGAACTAAATCACTGCCCTTTCACTGTTTCCCAGTCTGGGGAAGACTTATTGTGAGTACCAGAACTTATAGCTTGCACAGGAACTTAAACACAGACCTGCAGTGGTTTCCAGGTCTGGGGAAGACTTAAGAGAGCACCAGAATTTCATCACTGACTTTTCAGTTGCTTCCAGGTCAGGGGAAAGTTCCATGTAAGCATCCGGGCTGTGTGGGAAATCTGACCAGGGACTCAGGCCTTGCCATGGATTGTATCTCATGAAGCACTATGGCACTGTCCAGTCTCCTTCGTGTGATGCCCAGCTGATTTATATGCAGAGTAGCCACCAAGATCCTCATGCTAGTTCCTGTGATAAGCACCCCTTCCCCCCACTTGTCTTCAATTCACCCCGGGTGGTTCAGCCCTCCTGGCATTCCCAGTGCTTCCTGTGGGACAAGACTGCAGTGGGCTTCCCATGAAAATTCCCAGACCAGTGGGAAGGTAGAATGTCCACTTCCAGTTCCCTCCTCCCACCTTGGAAACTGTGGGTCCAGGGAAGTTCTCCGTGAGTGGTGGTTATGCCAGCTTAGGGGAGATGGTGGCACAGTCTAAAATGGCCATTTTACCAGTTGTGGTTTTGTTGTAGGAGCTTTCTCCTCTTCTCTCTCAGATTCTGGTGAATTCAAGGTGGTGTTCTTATCTTTGAATAGTTGCAAGTTGTACTTTTGTGGGGAGGAGTGGTGCTGAGGATTTTCTGTTCCACCAACTGTAAATGAACTAATTTCATAAATAAAATTAAAATTTCCACTATCCAGAAAGTCACCTTCCACACCATTTTATGAGTGAATAAGATGGGTAATTATGTATGCTTATATTTTCATGTTATTAACATGCTTAAACAAAGAGTTATCCACCCCATGTCTCAGTCTTTAAGAGTACAGAAGAAACAGTTGAGGTTTTTAAATACTAGCCCTTTGCCCTTTATTTTTCCTTTCTTACCATTCTTTACTAATATAAAGGAGTAGTGTTGACTTATTTTCACATAGATTTAAATTATCCTTCTATTCTTTAATTTATCCTTTCATTTAAATCCCTTTAAAAATTATTTAAAATAAATACATATATATATATTCTAACAAATATTAAAACAATAAAGGTAAGTATAGAGAGCTTACTTCCATTATATTATCCATTTTTCTCTTTCCATTTTAAATTTAAATTTCACATTTAAGATTTTAACTTTGTGCATAATTCTATAAATTGTAAACCATGTTAGAAATGCATCTATTTCTTGACCTATCAACTTTATTTATTTTTAAAATTAAGATATATTCATGTTTAACAAATTAGCATATTATCTGGTGCACACAATTCCCTTTCCCTACTCCCAGAGAACCACTGTCATATCATGCAACATTTTTTTTCTGATATTTACCTTCATATTTTAAGATAATATGTTTTTTTCTGTTTTTCTTAGATTATTCATTTTAGCTGCTATCTATTGATTACAGATATTTAATCATCTTCTAATATACCATGTGCTTTTCCTTTTTCTTTCAATATAATTATTGCATAATTTTGGTTACATCAGTAATACCTTTTACAGGTTATGACTATGCAGTATGCCAAATAGTATTTTGTGAGCATGTTTCCTTTCTTTTGTTTTAATATGTTGTCTATAATGTCCTTTTCCAGTAATGTTTGTTTGCTTGCTTGTTTTGTTTTCTATATTTCTATTTACATTTTCTCCTAAATGCTCCAAGAGATTTTTCAGTCTACCAAATGTATTCCAAATCTTGAGATATCATATGCTTTATTAATTCCTTTCTTATTCTCATGTACCTTTCTCCCAAAGCCCTAGAAACAGACCTTGAAACAAGAATTAAAGCGTAGGTAATTTGTTTAGGAGGTGCAGGAAACGCAAGGAGAGAAAGGCAGTGAGATATGAAAACAAAGGCAACCAAAAAGGATATGTTAGCAAGCTAGTTAAGATGACTGAAGTCTCATCCCAAGGGAAACTGGTAAAGATGGTGAACTTGCACCTCAGAGTAATCATAGCTAAGGGTAGGGAGCTGGGATATTTATACATACTTCCATCAGTTGTTAATTGAGGTCTGCTTCTGTAAGGTGTTATCTTCAGTTTATCCTGCTAATTACAAATCAGAGTAACCTTCGATGGTTGTGGAAAAAGCCTGGGTAAAAGGAAACAGATATAAGGCAGTTGGAAGTTGTTCAGAGTGTGCTAAAGTGGCAGGGCCCTCGTGATACTGACAGGACATTGACAGGGCCTGCTACCCACTACAACAAGCAATGGATGCTCTCAAATCTGTAGACTCGCCTTCCTGCCCTGTCTTTACTTCGTTGACTCATGTTCTCTTTCTTATTTCCTCATTTTGTTGGAGCACATCCTCCAGGAACTGCCTAAGAAATGATGTATAGGAAGTAAACTATTGAGTGAACTCCTGTATTCTTGAAAACGTCTGTTTTCACACTTGATTGATACTATTTTCACACTTGATTGAAACTATTTTCACACTTGATTGATAGTTTGGCTGGGCATAGCAGGCTGGGTAAAGTGTTATTTTTCCTCTCGTTTTAAAGGAATTTATCTACTGTTTTAATATATTCCATATAGCTATTGAGAAGTCAGAAGACATCCTGATTTATGACCTGATTTTTCCTCAACTCTGGAAGCTTTTAGGATACAATCTTTATTCATGGTGTTCTAAAATACCACGTTGGTATACTTTACTGTATGATTTATTTTCATTTATTATGCTAATTCTTGATGGGCTCTTTCACTCTGTAAACTCATATTCTTTTATTCTGAGAAATTTTCTTATAAAATGTTTTCAGTAACATTTCTTCACTGTTGTCTCTTTTCATTGAAACCAGAATCATTTGGTATTGGACCTCCTTGTTAATTATTGGATTTAGTTATGTTTTCTGTCTTCATTCTTACCTTCAATTCTCCAAGCACTTTTTTGGAGATTTCCTTGACTTCATTGTTTTTTCGCTGACTTTTTCAATTTCTTTTAAGAACACTTTCTAACATTTTCCAAAGGATTTTTAAAAATTGTTTTCTGTTTTTTTAAAAATAGTAATCCTGTTCTTTCCATCTAGATTCATTATTGTCTCTATGGAGCTATTTTGGAATAGGGAAGTATGATTTTGCTCCCTGCAAACCTCTGTTAATGATCATTGGTCAGCAGTTGTTCCTTAAGAGCAAGGCCTAAATAATCTCATTTAAAGTTCTGTGTATGTGAACAAATTTTGCTGGCAGCAGGCTAACTTGCAGCATGATGGGACAGTGAGGCATTTTAAATTAACTTGTGGCTATAACAGAGAGTGTTAATTGTTTGCCTGTATTAACCTCTATTTTTACTTTAAGTAATAGAACCACTTCTACCATTTTAAGTATCAGCAGGGCACAGGGTTTCTCAACTAGTCCCTCCCTTGGAGCAACCTCCCAATAAATGTGACTTGCTTTTCACCTTCTTAAAAAGGAAGCTTCTTTCTCTCCCCTTCCTCTTTCATACTCTTGAGGGCTGAAATGCTGATAGGGTGCCTGAGAGCTAGCTTCTGCCTTGTTGAGAAGGACAGCATCCTAGGGGATATTAAAGCAACAAGGAGAAAAGGCCCTAGTCCCTAGTTGACCATGTGGAGCAGTACTGCCTTCCATCCTGAATGGGTTTTTGCCTATGAACTGTTTTTGAAAGAAAAATAAAGTTTTACCTGCTCTGAGTCACTGAGTTGTTGGTTGTCCTATCTAATGACAAGTATAGGGCAATGAATATCCAAATACTGATGTTTATAGGTGTCTTCTCTGTTGCTGCCCAGTTGCTCCAGAGAGGGAACTTCTGTTTTTTGCCTGTTTACAACTTGAATTTACAATTTAAATTTCTCCCATGCAAGATGAGGCAATTACTGCTTCTGTACTTTTTTTTTTTTTTAAATACTTTAAGTTCTAGGGTACATGTGCATAACGTGCAGGTTTGTTACATATGTATACTTGTGCCATGTTGGTGTGCTGCACCCATCAACTCGTCAGCACCCAACAACTCGTCATTTACATCAGTTATAACTCCGAATGCCATCTCTCCCCCCACCCCCAATAATAGGCCCCGGTGTGTGATGTTCCCCTTCCCGAGTCCAAGTGATCTCATTGTTCAGTTCCCACCTATGAGTGAGAACATGCGGTGTTTGGTTTTCTGTTCTTGCAATAGTTTGCTGAGAATGATGGTTTCCAGCTGCATCCATGTCCCTACAGAGCACATAAACCCATCCTTTTTTATGGCTGCGTAGTATTCCATGGTGTATATGTGTGACATTTTCTTAATCCAGTCTGTCACTGATGGACATTTGGGTTGATTCCAAGTCTTTGCTATTGTGAACAGTGCCGCAATGAACATACGTGTGCATGTGTCTTTATAGCAGCATGATTTATAGTCCTTTGGGTATATACCTAGTAATGGGATGGCTGGGTCATATGGTACTTCTAGTTCTATATCTTTGAGGAATCGCCATACTGTTTTCCATAATGATTGAACTAGTTTACAATCCCACCCAGAGCGTAAAAGTGTTCCTATTTCTCCACATCCTCTCCAGCACCTGTTGTTTCCTGACTTTTTAATGTTTGCCATTCTAACTGGTGTGAGATGTTATCTCATTGTGGTTTTGATTTGCATTTCTCTGATGGCCAGTGATGACGAGCATTTTTTCATGTGTCTGTTGGCTGTATGCATGTCTTCTTTTGAGAAATGTCTGTTCATATCCTTTGCCCACTTTTTGATGGGGTTGTTTGTTTTTTTCTTGTAAATTTGTGTAAGTTCTTTGTAGGTTCTGGATACTAGCCCTTTGTCAGATGAGTAGATTGCAAAAATTTTCTCCCATTCTGTAGGTTGCCTGTTCACTCTGATGGTAGTTTCTTTTGCTGTGCAGAAGATCTTTAGTTTAATTAGATCCCATTTGTCAATTTTGGCTTTTGTTGCCGTTGCTTTTGGTGTTTTAGACATGAAGTCCTTGCCCATGCCTATGTCCCAAATGGTATTACCTAGGTTTTCTTCTAGGGTTTTTATGGTATTAGGTCTAACATTTAAGTCTCTAATCCATCTTGAATTAATTTTCGTATAAGGAGTAAGGAAAGGATCCAGTTTCAGCTTTCTACTTATGGCTAGCCAATTTTCCCAGCACCATTTATTAAATAGGGAATCCTTTCCCCATTTCTTGTTTTTCTGTACTGTTTAAAATTCTGTTTCTCCCTCTATTCTTCAGGCTATTTCCATCACCACATTACTTTTGCACTATCAACATTGAGAGAACTTTCCTGAAATGATTGCTCCTGTCCCTAAAAGGCACAGCAGTTGCGTTTGTCTGCTTGCTCTAAGTTAAATGTTTTTCTTTACACTATGACTAACTAGTTCATCTATTTCCTTCAGAAGTTCAGTCACAGTGGTGCTGAATAATTATACCAGGAATAAAACATGTATAGGTTATTTGGAATGTGAATCTGGTGCTAAAGTTTAGTTGAGCCTGAGAAAAGTAAACTACGAAGCCCCTGCTGCCAAATATCGTTCTTTGACCACAAGAAAATAAATTAAAACGAAGTGAATTCTTTCTAGTCCAGGTTTAATAACTGTGGGGAGAAAGCAATTGGTGGGCTAGAGGCCACCAATTTTAGTTATAAAAAGTTATAACTAAAGAGAGACTATTTTGATTACATTACCATTTTATATTTTGGGCACTAAAAAAGAGGGATGCTATTTTCTAATATTTCTCTGAATTCAGGAATAACCCTTCCTAGTACTGTTTCTGCCAATTTTAACCAATAAGTGACCTTCTGATACCAAGTCTGTTTGCATATTTAGGGATATAGTGAATTCTCCTTTATTTAAAAAATAATACTTCTTTATTCAAAATGTAAATACATTGAATAGATTATGTAATTAAAAATTATTTCCACAAAATTATTTTCCCTCAGAAATTTTTATGCCATCTATTTCAACAACAAGTAGAAGCTTATTACAAGTTTTAGATTATCCCAAAATGTCTGAGTGTCAGCCTGGGTCCAATCAGGAGACAGAAACCATACAGTGATTTAAATAGGGGAAATTTAATATACAGAATTACTAAACTCTGATAAAAAAACTAATTATAAAATTTAAGAAAACTCTCTATGGTATTCGAGGGCTGAGGCAAGGCACTCAAGGGAGACAAACTGCAATGAGGTGCCCTTTCCCAAGGCTGGGGTTTAGACTTCATTAAAATGGTATTGTTGCAATCCACTGGATGCCAGAGAAGTTCACTAGTTGCCTGGACAAAAGCTGGTCTGCAGTCATTGGGCAAGTAGAAACCAAATATCTAGAATAGAGGCAGACTATAGGTGTGCTCCACCTGGTGGCTACATGCATAGGCCGCAGATAGGGCTGGGGTCCCTGGAACATGAGCTATCTGTGAGGGGGACCATAGATAGTGGCCAGATGAGGAGGTGTGCAGAAGGAAAAGTGACCCCAGTAGCAAGCCTTCAAGGCAGAGAAAGCACACAGGCAAGTAGGTGGCCAGGTGTGCCGGCATGAAGAGGGAGTAGGGGTGCTGTTGTGGTAAGAGTCTTGGAGAAGTATCCATCAGAAGAACCATGGGAAGGTGACAGCCAGTCTGGTCTGGGACCACAAGATTGCCAGGGGATAGTGCATTCTGGGAAGAGGGCCTGGGGCAGACCACCCCCGTATATCTTACTAACCCATCATGTAGCAGCAGGAAACAGCAGGAGAATCTTTGCTTCCTGCAATGTCCCTCGAGCCTCCTCTAATGAGAATATTAAACATCTTTCTCGCTGTAAAGGATTAATACTTAAGGGAATTTCATCCATTATCACAGAGCTGTAATAAATGGTGAGTTTGTATGGGAGAGAAAATGCATTGATAACTGGCATGACACGTATAACTTAATGATGATAAAATAAAAATGCAAAGTCAAACCACTCAAGGATTGCTTAGAGTGCCACCTGTGGAGGAGGAAGTACTGGAAGAGTAGCAGCAATTTCACTAAAATTTAGACTTATAAGTAATTTTGTTGAGTTTATTTTCAGTCAAGGAAAAATGATTATATATTTCCCACTAGTTGGTAAAAAGAAAGAGTTTTGAAAGAGGAACTTATTTTCACTAATTAAAATAGAAAAACTTAAAATAGAAAATTAAAATTTATCTCATGGGCTATTTAATAAGAAACAGTGAATAACATAATTAGGACAATGCCAATAACACAGGCAATTGCAAAGTTTTTCAAATAGCCAAATATACTAGCCTTTTATGAGAATTGAGTTGATCTATTAAAACGTAACTTAAGACTGATACTTTTATAAGAAGTTAAGCAAGCTACTGATATCCAGGTACAGCTACTAAAGCTCTGTTTTGAATCAAAGATAGAACCTGGAATATATAGAAAAATGAATGGATTTTGTCTCTGTTAGATTAGTGATTCCTGCATTTGCTGCACATGAGAATCACTTGAGGCATTTAAAAAATAATTCAGACACTGAAGCCTCATTAGATATATTTGATTAGGGGACTGGGAATCTGCATTTTAGCAAGCACGAATGTTTTGGGGAGCTGCCTCACTCAAGATGGCAATCTTTCTCTGGGACAGCCCACATTTATTGATTGGTTGATGCAGTGGTACAAAAGCCCAGCTTTACTTAATCCTGGACACCTTTGAAAGGCCAGTCCAGCTTTAGAGGATGCTCTGAAGTCTCTGATGCAACTGCTTCAAAGTTTTGCTTTTCTGTCTTCCCTCTCATTCTTCTTTTACAGACAATGTTCCAGTAAAAACTCCTCAATAAGCCACTCTGCATGCATATTTGTATTTCTTCTTTACTGATTTACTTGTTTGTGTTCTTTCCTCATGTGTTTATTTGACAATTTTATTTTTGAATGATTTGTAAAGAAGGATTTTATATTTAAGACATGAAATTTTAATTGTTATATCTGCTTTAATTATTTATTTATTTATTTTTGAGACAGGGTCTTGCTCTGTCTTCCAGGCTGGAGTGTGGTGGTGTTATCATGGCTCACTGCAGCCACAACCTCCTGGGCCCAAGGGATCTTCCTGTCTCAGGCTTCTGAGTAGCTGAGACCACAGGCATGCACAACCATGCCCAGCTAATATTTTTTATTTTCATTTTTTTAGAGACAGGATCAGGGTCTCCCTGTGTTGCCCAGGCTGGTCTCGAACTCCTGGGCTCACGTGATTCACCCTCCTGGGCTTCCCAAAGGGTTGAGATTATAGGCATGAGCCACTGTACCTGGCCTTAACATTTTGTTATCGTTTCATTTACTTAATAGTGTTTGATATATTAAAGATTTAAAAAACTTGTATTCAAATTAAATATTGTTCCATTTAAATTATTTCCACCCTCACTCTAACGCTTAAAAACGTTACGTCCATTGGGAGGCTGAGGCAGATGGATTGCCTGAGCTCAGGAGTTCGAGACTAGCCTGGGCAACACAGAGAAACCCTGTCTCTACTAAAATACAGAAAATTAACCAGGCGTGGTGGCATGCACCTGTAGTCCCAGCTACTCGGGAGGCTGAGGCAGGAGAATCACCTGAACCTGGGAGGCGGAGCTTGCAGTGGGTTGAGATCACCACTGCACTCCAGCCTGGGCAACAGAGCCAGACTCTGTCTCTCCAAACAAACAAAAAACAAAACAAAAACAAAAGACATTACAACCAAAAAGTATACGAGTCTTTATGGACATTTAGTGCTCCCAATGGACTTATTTAAAAACAGAAAATCAATAGTTAAAAGCAAATCCTCAAGGATTTTCCAGAGTTAGTTCTATGAGGAAGAAGTACCAGAAGATAGAACAGGGACAAAATGAGAATCAGTGCAAACTGGGGATTCTTACCCCTACTTCCCAAGTTTGTTTTTTAGTTGAAAAGAAAATACAGAAAAATGTTATCAGCAAATGTTTAACTACCCTCACTTCTCAATTGTGAAACTGTGAGAGGGTCTGATATGGTATGTGCTTAGTTTTAACCAAGTCCTACTTCTGAATCCAAATCTTTCAACAGTGTTTGAACACGAAAACAGTATGAAGAGACATGTTATGATCCAGCCTGTAGAAAACTATGGTCCAATACTGTACAGTATTTCCTATTTTATCCAGCTACTCAGTTTCTATCTTCCTCCAAGATATATCCCTAATTTAATCCAGAAAGATTTTACTTAACATGCCAGTCCTCTGAGTCTGTCACCACTTGTTCTTAGAGAACCTGTTTCCTCATGCCTAACCTCATCTTGCCCATTCCTCCTTTTCTAATGCCATTATTCTTTTGATTTGTAGCAGTCATCTTTTTTCTGTTATTTATAGTTTTATAAAATAAGCATGCATCCCTAAATACTCTAGCTGAGTGTTTGTTACTTCTTTTTATATATGAGATCGTGCAGTATGTATTATATTTTGTCTGATTTCTTTTGCTTACATTTGTGAGATTTATTTATGTTGAGTCTAGTTGTCATTTATTCATTTTCATTGCTATATATTATACCATTCTATGGTTGTATTATAATTTATTTATCCACTTTATTAAGGATACAATTTAGATGGTTTTAGTTCTTTGGCTATTACATAACCATGAATATTCCAATACATGTCTTTTGGTGTACGGTACATGCTGATTGTACAATGTATGTATTCAACTTTCATAGACAAATTTCCAAAATCAAGGTTTATATCCTGGCTATGCTGCTTAAAAGCTATATGACAGGTAAAATACAATTCAGATCTTTTGAAATAATCCTGTCAAGGGGAAAATAAAGAAATAATAGTAAAAAAGAATGAAGAAAGTCTACATGTGTTTTCATGAAAGTATTAAACTCACGAGTAGAGGTAAATTTACAGATCACACTTAGAATACTCCAATGATGTTATGGTGCTATGTAAATCTCTCAATCCTCTAGTATAAATGTTTAAAGTCAAAATAGTCAAAATGACAACAGCTACAATTAGTGGCTAAGGAATACAGAATAGATAAAGAAGTAAATTAGGGCAAGAAAAATATAAATTGGGAGAAAAGCAGAAAAAGTCTAGAGTATTTTTATGCGACCAAAGTTAAGTTGATATTCAGCTAAAAGTAGTCAATACAACTATGGGACTCTTTATATTTGCTGCGTGGTGAATTACAAAGAAAGAAATTACAGCAGACACACAGATAAGAAAAAGGGAACAAAGTTAAACACCACAGAAAACCACCAACAGAGAGGAAGCAACAAAAAATTAAGAAAGAAACAAAGAATCTACATAACAGCCAAAGCAATTAATAAAATGGCAAGAGTCAGTCCTTACCTATCAACAGTAACCTTGAATGTAAATAAGTTAATTTTTTAAATTGAAAGATACATAGTGGCTAAATGAATAAAACTACAAGATCCAATGATGTGCTACCTATAAGAGACTCATTTCATGGTAAAGTCAAATATAGACTGAAATTGAAGGGATGGAAAAAGATATTCCAAGCAAACAAAAACCTAAAGCAAACAGGAGTAGCCATGCTTATATATGATAGACTTGAAGCTAAAAAAAAAAAAAAAAAGGTAAAAAGGTCATTATATAATGATAAAAAGATCAATTCAACAAGAGTAAATAATAATTATAAATACATATGCACCCAATCCTAGAGCACCCATATATATAAAGCAAATATTGTTAGACCTAAAGAGAGATGGACTGCAATACAATAATACTAGGGAACATCAACATCTCACTTTCAGCAATGGACACATTATTTAGAAAAAAAAAATCAACTCAGAAACATCAGACTTAAAGTACACCATAGACCAAATGGGTCTAACTGATCTTTACAGAATATTCCATACAACATCTACAGAATACACATTTTCAACTGCACGTGGAACATTCTCCAGGATAGATCAGATGTTAGGTCACAGAACAAGTCTTGAAAAATTTAGGAAGGTAGAGATCATATCAAATAGCTTTTCTGATCACAATAATGTGAAACTTGAAATTAACAACAAGAAAAACTCTGGAAACTTTACAGATACATGAAAGTTAAACGACATGTCCCTAAACAACCAATTGGTCAAAAAGAAATCAAAAGGAAAACTCAAAGATTTTTTGAGATAAATGAGAATGACAACACATTATACCCAAACCTATAGGACACAACAAAACGAGTTCTAATTGGGAAGTTTATAGTAATAAACACCTACATAAAAAAGAAGAGAAATTTCTAATAATCACCCCAAGGAACTAGACAAACAAGAACTAACTAAACCTAAAATTGGTATAAGGAAGAAAATAATAAAGTTCAGAGCAGAAATAAATGAAAAAGATATGAAAAAATTTAAAAAGAGGCTGGGCACAGTGGCTCACGGCTGTGATCCCAGCACTTTGGGAGGGTGAGTCAGGCAGATCACGAGGTCAGGAGATCGAGACCATTCTAGCTAACGTGGTGGAACCCTGTCTCTACTAAAAATACAAAAAATTAGCTGAGTGTGGTGGTGGGCACCTGTAGTCCCAGCTACTAGGGAGGCTGAGGCAGGAGAATGGTGTGAACCCAGGAGGCAGAGCTTGTGGTGAGCCGAGATCGCACCACTGCACTCTAGCCTGGGTGACAGAGTGAGACTCTGTCTCAAAAAAAAAAAAAAAAGCCATAAAATGAAGTTGGGTTTTTGAAAATATAAACAAAAATGACAAACATTTAGCTAGACTAAGAAAAAAAAGAGAGAATACTGAAATAAATAAAACAGAGATTTTTTTATCTTAACGAGACATTACTACTAATACCACAGAAATAGAAAGTATTATAAGACACTATTATAAACAACTATATGCCAACAAATTTGATAAGATAGAAGAAATGGATAAATTCCTGGACGCATACAACCTACCAAGATCAAGTTATGAAGAAACAGAACATCTGAACAGACCAATTAAAAGTTGAATTGAAGAGAAAATTGAATCAGTAATCAGAAGTTTTCCATCAAATAAAAGCCTAGGACCTTATGTCTTCTTTGCTGAATTCTACCAAACATTTAATAAAGAACTAATACCAATTCCTCTCAAACTGTTCCAGAAAAATTGAAGAGGAGGGAATACTTACAAACTCATTTTACAAGGCTAGCATTACTTTGATTCTAAAACTAGACAAGTACACAATGAAAAAAGAAAACTATAAGCTGATATCCCTGATGAGCATTGATGCACAGATTCATAACAAGATACCAGCAAACCAAATCCAAGGGCACATTAAAAAGATTATTCATTATGATGAAGTGGAATTCAGCCCAGGGATCCACGGATGGTTTATCAGACTCAGGTTAATAAATGTGACCACACTACATTAACAGAAAGAAAGAAAGAGAAACATGATACAATCATTTCAATAGGTGCAGAAAAAGAATGTGACAAAATTTCACATTCCTTCATGACAAAAACTCTCAACAAATTAGTATAGAAGATATGCACCTCAAGACAATAAAGGCCATATATAAAAAACTCATAGCTAACATCATACTGAATGGGGAAAATCTTCATATACAAATGGACCAATGGAACGGAAGAGAGAGTCTGGAAATAAACGTACTCACCAAAAGCCAACTGGTTTTTGGCACAGGTGAGAACACATAGTGGAGAAAAGACAGTGTTCAATAAATGGTGCTGGGAAAATTGGATATTCGCATACAGAAGAATGAGACTAGATCCCTACCTCTCACTATACACAAAATCAACTCAAAATGGATTAGAGACTTATGTATGAAACCCCAAACTACAAAACTACTAGAAGAAAACATAGGGGAAATGCCCCATAACATTGGCCTATTGAGTTAAATCGACATGAGTTGGCAATTCATGTAATTAAGGACAGATGGTGATATGAAACCATCTCAACCTACCTAAGGTTTCAGAACAAAAGGTGAAATCCTATATTTCACTGAAAATTAATTTTATATATCACTTTGGGTAATACTTCTTAAGTAACTTGTTTCTGAAGTAAACTTAGGATATGTGAGGGTTTTTCTCATTCGGGGGTAAGAATGACTTTATAGAAATCTTGCTTTGAAGAAGTCTCTGATTAATGAATGACTGGAACCAAGAAACATAACAGTGATACTACTTATTGTTGGTGGTTGTTGGTAAAAACCATACTTAAAAAATTCTAGGCCGGGCGCGGTGGCTCAAGCCTGTAATCCCAGCACTTTGGGAGGCCGAGACGGGCGGATCACGAGGTCAGGAGTTCGAGACCATCCTGGCTAACACGGAGAAACCCCATCTCTACTACAAAATACGAAAAAACTAGCCGGGCGAGGTGGCAGGCGCCTGTAGTCCTGGCTACTCGGGAGGCTGAGGCAGGAGAATGGCGTAAAAACCCGGGAGGCGGAGCTTGCAGTGAGCTGAGATCCAGCCACTGCACTCCAGCCTGGGCCACACAGCGAGACTCCGTCTCAAAAAAAAAAAAAAAAAAAAAAAAAAAAAATTCTAAATGACCCAATGGATTTTTGTTTTTGTTAATAGTTGCCATAAGAAAATCATATAGATGGATGGGTAGAAAGATATATGATTAATAGATAGAGACATCTCCAAGTCTTTTCCTCTGTCATCATTTTCTTGCTTCTCTTAAGCTTGCTCTTTCTTCTATAACTCTTCTGCCATTTCCTTTTCAGATAATTTCCTTGGCTCGCTTGGCCAATTGCTATAGTCTTCTTAATCAATCTCCCTGTCTCTTCTTTCTGCCTCTTTCAATCTACCTTGTATAAATCTGCCATAATAGTCTTTCAAAAACAGAGTAATCATGTTACTTAAACAAAGTGTATATATATTTCCTAGTTTCAAGCTCCCAATTTTGGTATTGAAAACCTGATCAAACCCAGTTCTAACCTCCTTCTCTATCTTTAACTATCATCTCCTATCAGGAATTCCTTATCTTCTAAACAAACTGAAGTACTAATGACTATTTTCAAGAAATAACCTTTACCTTCTCACTGCTGTGCCTTTACTCAATTTTTACTATTGTCATAAAATATCCCACATTTAACACTCCAAATTTCACAGCAATATCTACTACCTCTGTACAGTCCACCCCAGGTCTCTGGAATTTACTGGTCTCCTGAATATGTTCCTGTCAGAAAATACAAGCTATCTTTTATTACAAACATTTAATGCCTTCTCTTCTACATTTGATTATAATCTCCTTGAAAACAGTTCCCATTTTATTCTTCGTAGTACTTTATGACAGGTAAGAATTCAATGACTGTTTATTAAGTTGAGTTCTTTCAGCAGAAAAACACTGAAGAGGCACCAGATCATGCACTCCCAGAAAGCTCCACTTGCACTCCTTGAGGGCTCCACCTTCGACAGAAAAGGAGAAATGGCAGCTTTGCTCTTCTCTAGGCTGTG
Organism: Papio anubis; assembly: GCF_008728515.1. Taxonomy (NCBI): domain Eukaryota; kingdom Metazoa; phylum Chordata; class Mammalia; order Primates; family Cercopithecidae; genus Papio; species Papio anubis. The sequence goes on along the minus strand of NC_044976.1, from coordinate 154,540,373 downwards.
GAAAGTCTCCAATTCAACTCTGTTCCAAATGATGCTGGTCACTGTTTTGTTGGCTACCGTTCTTGGTAAGTAGTGGAGAGACAGGCCAGACAACCAGTCTACAACTGAGTTCATCACACACTCTATTTTAAGAGGTGTCTAAGAGATCTTTCACATTATGGGATATATTTGACCACCTGGAATTTGGGAAGCATACTATAAACTAAAAAGAAAATCTTGTTTTATAGATGCTCCTGATGCTCCCTTTTAGGATTTTTCTCTCCAGGAAACTCTGAACAACTTAACATTGAAGCAATCATGACTTGTAATAAATTCGTATCATCTGCCAGGCTGGCCATGAACTCTCACTGCCTGTGTGGTTATTTAGAATGTAGGGGAGGTCGGTATAATTCTTCTGGGGCATTTGGAAGGTCACTCAGTACTTTGTTTAATTCTTGCCAGGGAAGTAGAATTAAGATTTTATTTTTCAAGGGTTTAATGATTCTCCACCTTGTGATGCTTTTGAAAAATATTTTTATGTTTTAACGGGCCATTTATTCTAAACCTAAAAGGTCCAAAAGGACACAAATGAAATGCCTCCTCATCCTTGACTGAGGCAACTAATCTTGCATAATGCTATTATTAGTAGAAAATACGTTTCTGCTAAGGCAGGAGGTAGAGTCACATGGCATAGCATAGCTGCCTATATTCTGAGCAGACAGATGTGGGCAATCTGATAGAATGATGAAAATCAAGTCTATTCATTCACTTTCTAATAAATTCGCACTTATACAGTCAAAGACGGATGAAATTTTTCTGCCTTTACTCATTATCGTTGTCATTTTCATTACTCAACAAGCGTGTATTATTGATCACTTACTGCACTCATTGAACAATGGCATAATAGGAGTTACGATGAAAGAGAAAATCATGGTCTCTGCTCTAGAAAACTTAGTACTCAGATATCGAGACATTGTGTCCCAAGATATAGCTGTTGATGTTCCTTGCCATTTTTTTTGTGTGTGCAGGTGACTGTGGTCCTCCACCCAAGTTACCATTTGCTTCTCCAATAAATCCGTTGTATGATACTGAATTCAAAACTGGAACTACTCTGAAATACACCTGCCACCCTGGATATGGTAAAATTAATTCAAGTCGACTGATTTGTGATGCCAAAGGCTCATGGAACTATAGTATCTTTTGTGCAAGTAAGTATCAACATTTATTTTTCTCACCTTTACTTTTTTTCCCAGAAAGTTCTTTTAGGAACTTAATGAATTACTTAATTCATATGAAAATCTTTGATCAAAACAGTTCAAAATTAACATCACCTATAGTATTTGGAAGGAGTCAGTTGGGAATACACTTGGACATATTTTTCTAACAGTTAAAATATAGCATCTGCTTCCCTTTTCCTTCTGTTTCCCTGTGATGAAGGTCATATATTTTTGAGAGCATACATTTTTATGGACAACTGGTCAATAAACATATCTAGTATTATCACAGTGGTCTAACTGAGCAAATGAAACCAAGTGAAATTTTTTTTCCTCTTCTTAAAATGTGTCAGAAAAATGAGATATATGTTTACATGTATTTTTTTCTCAAAGCATAGTCACTATCGGCATTAACCAACCACACCTAGCATTCCTACATTTTTGCACCCACGCCTTCTTTAAAGCCATATTATTTATATGCTCTGGATCTATCATCCACAACCTTAATAATGAACAAGACAATCGGAAAATAGGAAGATTATTTAAAATAATACCCCTTACCTCAACTTCCCTAACCATCGGTAGTCTGGCTCTCACAGGCATGCCTTTTCTTACAGGCTTCTACTCCAAAGACCTTATTATCGAAACCGCAAACACGTCGTATACCAACGCCTGAGCCCTATCTATCACTCTGATTGCCACCTCCCTAACAAGCGCCTACAGCACTCGAACCATCCTCCTCACCCTAACAGGACAACCCCGCTTCTCGACCCTAATTAATATCAACGAAAACATTCCCACCCTACTAAACCCAATCAAACGCCTCACAACCGGCAGCCTGCTCTCAGGATTCCTCATCACCAATAGCATCTCTCCCACTTCACTCCCCCAAATAACAATATCGCCCAACCTAAAACTCTCAGCCCTACACGTAACTGCTCTAGGATTCCTAGTAGCCCTAGACCTCACTCTTATAACCAATAAGCTTAAAATAAATATTCCACTCCACACATTCAGATTCTCCAATATATTAGGATTCTACCCCATTACAATTCAACGAACACTTCCCTACCAAAACCTACTTATAAGTCAAAACCTAGCCTTCCTCTTACTAGATTCAATCTGATTAGAAAAATCTATACCCAAAACAACTTCACATACCATATTACTACTTCAATCCTCACCGCCACTCAAAAAGGTATAATCAAATCCTATTATCTCTCTTTCCTCATTCCCCTTACCCTAACCTTATTTTTAATCACATAGTCTATTACCCCGAGCAATCTCAATTACAATATATACACCAACAAATAGTGTTCAACCAGTAACTACTACCAATCAGCGCCCATAGTCATATAAAGCACCTGCACCAATAGAATCCTCCCGAATTAACTCCGGCCCTTCTCCCTCAAAAACCACTCAACTCCCTATATTATTAAAATTAATCACCACCACCAACCCATCAAAATATAAAACTCATAATACCAACCCCACCTCCATCGCCAACCCTACTAAAACACTCCCTAAAACCTCAAACCCTGAACTCCATGCCTCAGGATACTCTTCAATAGCCATTGCCGTAGTGTAGCCAAAAACAACCATTATATCCCCCAAATAAATCAAAAACACTATTAAGCCCAGATAAGTCCCCCCATAATTCAGGATAATAACACAGCCAACCACACCACTAACAATTAACTCCAAGCCCCCATAAATAGGAGAAGGCTTAGAAGAAAATCCTACAAACCACATAACCAATAGCACACTGAACAAGAATAAAATATATGTCATTGCTTCCACATGGACTCTAACCATGACTAATGATATGAAAAACCGTCGTTGTATTTCAACTATAAAAACACTGATGACCGCAACACGCAAATCCAACTCCTTATAAAAATAATTAATCATTCCCTCATTGACCTACCCACTCCGTCCAATATTTCCGCATGATGAAACTTCGGCTCACTCCTTGCTACCTGTCTAATCCTACAAATCATCACAGGCTTATTCCTGGCAATACATTACTCGCCAGACACCTCCTCCGCCTTCTCCTCAGTTGCACACATTACCCGAGACGTAAACTACGGCCGAACCCTCCGTTATCTCCACGCTAACGGTGCCTCTATATTCTTTATCTGCCTCTTCCTACATATCGGTCGAGGCCTATACTACGGCTCATTCCTCCTCCTAGAAACCTGAAATATCGGCATTATACTCCTACTTATAACTCTAGCAACAGCCGTCATAGGTTACGTACTCCCATGGGACCAAATATCATTCTGAGGTGCCACAGTAATCACAAACCTCCTGTCAGCCATCCCATACATTGGAACTGACCTTGTCCAATGGGTCTGAGGCGGATATCCAATTGATAATCCCACCCTCACACGATTCTTTACCCTTCATTTTATCTTATCCTTCATTATTACAGCCCTTACAACCTTACATCTACTATTCCTTCACGAAATAGGATCAAACAATCCCTCCGCGATTTCCTCTCACTCCGACAAAATTACCTTTCACCCTTATTATACAATCAAAGATAGCCTAGGCTTAATCCTCCTCCTCCTCGCCCTAATAATATTAGTACTATTTTCACCCGACCTATTAAGTGACCCAGACAACTATACTCCAGCTAATCCCCTAAACACTCCCCCCCACATCAAACTACAATGATACTTCCTATTTGCATATGCAATTCTAGGGTCCATCCCTAACAAACTAGGAGGTGTATTAGCACTTCTACTATCAATCCTCATCTTTGCATTTATCCCCATACTTCACAAATCCAAACAACAAAGCATAACATTCCGCCTACTCAGCCAATTCCTATATTGATTCCTAATCACAATTCTACTGACCCTTACTTGAATTGGAGGCCAACCAGTAAACCACTCCTTCATTATTATCGGACAAATAGCATCCATAATATACTTTATCACAATCTGAACCTTTATACCACTTGCCTCCTTAACCGAAAACAATCTACTCAAATGAACCTGCCCTTATAATATAAGCTAATATGCCGGTCTTGTAAACCGGATACGGAGACTTCTCCCCAGGACAACTCAGAGAGAAAGCACTTAACTTCACCATCAGCACCCAAAGCTAATATTCTAATTTAAACTACTCTCTGTATTCTATGGGGTGCACGTTTTAAGTTCGACTTAAGTACTAACTTATTTTACAACTTCTTATGTAATTCGTGCATTACTGCTAGCCAACACGAATATTACATAGTACTACAAATGCTTAACTGTACATCATACATATTTATGCACACTTATAAACTGTCCTTGCAAACATGCTTACAAGCAAGAATCCTCATGACTTAACCAACTGTAGAACATAACATCAACTACCAAAGATCAAGTTTTCCCCCAAGGATACCAACTAATACCAAAACTCAGTTATCGTACATAGCACATTACACCGTTCATCGAACATAGCACATATAAGTCAAATATATTCTCGTCACCATGGATACCCCCCTCAGTTAGTGGTTTCTTGTTCACCATCCTCCGTGAAATCAATATCCTGCACAAGAGTGCTACTCCCCTCCCTCCGGACCCATAACACGTGGGGGTAGCTACAGTGAGCTGTATCCGGCATCTGGTTCTTACCTCAGGGCCATAAGACTAAGATCGCCCACACCTTCCCCTTAAATAAGACATCTCAATGGATCACGGGTCTATCACCCTATTAACCAGTCACGGGAGCTCTCCATGCATTTGGTATCTTTTATCTCGGGTGCGCGCATGACCCCATCGCAGAAAGCTGGCCCCGCCACACCGTATGTCGCAGGATCTGTCTTTGATTCCTAGTACATACCATTATTGATCGCACCTACGTTCAATATTCCAGCCTCACATAACTACCAATAAGGTGTTAATTTAATTCATGCTTGTTGGACATAACAATAACCAATCCTATAGTATATTCATCCTAAACTATAAAACCACAACAAATTTTTACCTTTGTTCTCAAATCCCCCCTCCCCATCTCTTGCTTTTCCCCTATAAATATACCTTTGCCAAACCCCAAAACCAAAAGCCTCAATTCACCTAGCCAGAGCCTGCGTTCTCATCTTTTAGCTATGCACAATTTTAACTGCTACCCCTCAACTAACACAATCTCCATCTCATCCCACTACTTTCAACTTTAACTCCCTCTCTATTTTACCCCACCTACATACCTACCCACTACCAGACCCACACCCTTATTAACACAACCCTCAAAGACAGGACCTCACAACCATATATAATCCCCCCAAATTTAACAAAACCCGTTTATGTAGCTTAATCAACCTAAAGCAAGACTAATCAACCTAATCAACCTAAAGCAACCTGAAAATGCCTAGACGGATTCATACATCCCATAAACAGACAGGTTTGGTCCTGGCCTTTCTATTAACTCTTAGCAAGATTACACATGCAGGTATCCCCGCCCCAGTGAAAACACCCTCTAAATCACCACAATCAAAAGGAGTAAGTATCAAGCACGTATAACGCAGCTCAAAACACTTTGCTCAGCCACACCCCCACGGGAAACAGCAGTGACAAACCTTTAGCAATAAATGAAAGTTTAACTAAGCTATGCTGCACCCACGGTTGGTTAATTTCGTGTCAGACACTGCGGCCATACTATTAACCCAAGCTGATAGAAACTGGCCTAAAGAGTGTTTTAGATCTATTTTAATAAAGCTAAACTCCATCTAAGTTGTAAAAAACACCAGCTGACGTAAAATAAACTACGAAAGTGGCTTTAAAGCTTCTGAATATACAATAGCTAAGATCCAAACTGGGATTAGATACCCCACTATGCTTAGCCCTAAACCTCAATAGTTAGAACAACAAAACTACTTGCCAGAATACTATAAGCAACAGCTTGAAACTCAAAGGACTTGGCAGTGCTTCACATCCCTCTAGAGGAGCCTGTTCTATAATGGATAAACTCCGATTCACCTCACCACCTCTGGCCTAGTCTATATGCCGCCATCCTCAGCAAACCCTAATAAAGGTTATAAAGTAAGCATAAGTGCCCCCGCAAAAAGTTAGGTCAAGGTGTAGCTTATGAGGTGGTAAGAAATGGGCTACATTTTCTACCCCAGAAAACCCCACAATAGCTCTTATGAAATCTAAGAGCCCAAGGAGGATTAAGAGCACAGTGTTTAATTGAATAAGGCCATAAAGCACGCACACACTGCCCGTTACCCTCCTCAAACATATTTAAGGATCAACTTAACTAAACACCCCTGATATCTATATAGAGGAGATAAGTCGTAACACGGTAAGTGTACTGGAAAGTGCACTTGGATAAACCAAGGCATAGCTTAATATAAAGCATCCGGCTTACACCCTGAAGACCTCAATATAATTTGATTGCCTTGAGCTAACGCTAGCCGCAAACCGAATCAATACTAATACCAAATAACTTCTACTAAACCATTCACTCGTACAAAAGTATAGGCGATAGAAATTTTATCCTGGTGCTATAGACACAGTGCCGTAAGGGAAAGATGAAAAAAGACCAACCAAGCACAAAACAGTAAGGATACACCCCTATACCTTCTGCATAATGAATTAACCAGAGACAACTTCGCAAAGAGAACTAGAGCCAAGTTCCTCGAAACCAGACAAGCTACCCAAAAACAGCTAAAAGAGCACACCCGTCTATGTGGTAAAATAGTGGGAAGATTTCTGGGTAGAGGTGACAAGCCTACCGAGCCTGGTGATAGCTGGTTATCCAAGATAGAATCTTGGTTCAACCTTAAGTTTACCTACAGAATCACTTAATCCCCTTGTAAACTTAACTGTTAGTCTAAAGAGGGACAGCTCTTTAGACACTAGAATAAAACCTTGTATAGAGAGTAAAAAAATCCAATTTCCATAGTTGGCCCAAAAGCAGCCATCAATTAAGAAAGCGTTCAAGCTCAACATCAAACACCTAAAAAATCCCAAACATACTACTGAACTCCTCGCATCACATTGGATTAATCTATTATTTCATAGAAACAACAATGTTAGTATAAGTAACATGAAAATTTTCTCCACCGCATAAGCCCACATCAGACAAGAATTTCACCGATACTTAACAGTCCAATATTTACAAACACAAACAAAACTAATACTACTCACACTGTTAACCCAACACAGGCATGCTTCCAAGGAAAGGTTAAAAAAAGTAAAAGGAACTCGGCAAACTTAACCCCGCCTGTTTACCAAAACATCACCTCTAGCGTTACCAGTATTAGAGGCACCGCCTGCCAAGTGACACGTGTTTAACGGCCTCGGTACCCTGACCGTGCAAAGGTAGCATAATCACTTGTTCCTTAAATAGGGACTTGCATGAATGGCACCACGAGGGTTCAACTGTCTCTTACTTTTAACCAGTGAAATTGACCTGCCCGTGAAGAGGCAGACATAAGATAATACGATAAGAAGACCCTATGGAGCTTTAATTTACTAATGCAATCTAAACCATACAAATCTGTGGACTTTAACTCACTACACCTGCATTAAAAATTTTGGTTGGGGTGACCTCGGAGCATAACTCAGCCTCCGAACAACCTATGCTAAGGCTACACCAGCCAAAGCAAATCAATGCCCACAATTGACCCAATAACTTGACCAAGGGAACAAGTTACCCTAGGGATAACAGTGCAATCCTATTTTAGAGTCCATATCGACAATAGGGTTTATGACCTCGATGTTGGATCAGAACATCCTAATGGTGCAGCAGCTATCAAGGGTTCATTTGTTCAGTGGTTAAAGTCCTACGAGATCTGAGTTCAGACCAGAGCAATCCAGGTCGGTTTCTATCTATTCTATATTTCTCCCTCTACGAAAGGATAAGAGAAATAGGGCCCACTTCATAAAGCGCCCTCTTTCCATAGAAAGAGAAAAAATGAGTCAGAATAAGAAATAAGCATTGAAAAATATCTCTAGGTCTATCTGGAAGCAGGAGTTAAAGTTAGTGAACCAGACTTTTTTTCCCCTAATGTTCTATTTTGTGAGTAATTGGAATCATGAGTCATTATTTTAATTTTCCTCCTAGAGAAACGATGCAGAAATCCAGAATTAATCAATGGGATAGTGGAAGTTAAGAAAGATCTTCTCCTTGGTTCAACCATAGAATTCAGCTGCTCAGAGGGGTGAGTATAAGGCAACCTAGAAGCAATAATTTCCTTTTCATTTAATTTTTATAAGGAGTTAACGCACTTATATGTTTCAAAAATAAAAGTGGCATAAAAAGATATACATCAATAATTCTCACTTCCACCCCATCCTCATTCATCCCACTTCTCTCTACCCTCTGACAGAAAATGACATTGATTAGTTTCAGATTTATCCCTTTAGTGTTTACTTCTATAAATACAAGTGAGTACAAGTATTTTTATCAACATTTCCCCCCCTTTATTATAACAGAAGATATCTGACTGCGGACATTGTTTTGAACCTTGCTTTTGTTTTTTTCACTTACAACATTGCTATGGACTGAATTTTTTTGGTATTCCCTCAAAATTCATATCTGAATCCCCAGTGTGATGGTATTTGGAGATGGGGCCTTTGGGAGATAATTAGGTCATGGAAACGGAGTCCTCATGTGGGGATTAGTGTCCTCATAAAAAGACATGAGAGAGCTCTCTCTCTCTCTCTCTCTCTCTTTCTCTGCCATGTGAGGACACAGCAGGAAGTCAAACCATCTGCAAATCAGGAAGTGGGCCCTCACCAGAACCTAACTATGTTGGTACCCTGATCTCAGACTTCCTGGACTGTGAGAAATAAATTCCTGTTGTTTAAGCCATCCAGTCTATGGTGTTTTGTTAAAGCAACCAGAAACATCCAAGACAAATATGTACTAGAGATCTTTGACATTCATGCACCAAGTGTTTCCTCATTCTCTCTGTCTGTGTGTATATGTGTGTTTACAGCTGTATAGTTTTCTAACGCATGTATCGTAGCTTATCATAGTCTATTTAATGATTCCTACTGATGGACTTTTGTGTGTTTCCAATCTTTTCCTGTTACATACAATGTCCTGATGCATACTTTGTATATATGTTATGTTATATATATTAATATAGAGAGATGTTTGTAGGACAAATTCCCAGAAGTGGGATTGTTGGATTAAAGAGAAGATGCTTTGAAATTTTGCTAAATATTGCCAAATTGCTCTTTATAAACTGTAATATTTTGTAATATAAACAAATGCCTATGTCTTTACCTCCGTGATTCACTATTTTATCAAACTTTTGAATTTTTGCCTATTAAAAAGAGAAAAAAATTTCTGTATAGTGTTTTTAAAGTTTTTTATTTTTTCAGACCTCTCAGGGATGAAAAACTTTTTATTTTGAGATAAGTGTAGGTTCACATGCAAATGTTAAAAAAAATACAGAAAGAATCCATATCTTTCTCTAATGACCTTTACATTGTCTTGGCATCGTTTATTAATAGATCTACACCTAATCCATGTGAGAGAACATCTTTTAAAAATACGTATTTAATTCTTCAGTGTATGTTAGTCTTTTTTAGATGTTCTATTCAATGCTTTTAGTCTTTCTATATATTCACACAACCAGGTCCTTTCTCTTGAATTTTTAGTGTGCAATATCACTTAGAGGTGTCTGCCTGACTGTTCTATTTTTATAGTTTTCCTATGTTTGCTTGTTTATATATCCCCATTTACATTTTTCAATTCTTATGTTTAGTCTTTGCTATTTTATTTTATTTTTGTCTTATTTTTGAGATTGCAAATGGTGTCTTTTATTCCATTATATCTCCTAACAATTTTTATTCATATATATGGAAACTACTTATTTCTATATATTAATCTCCTATCTCAGCTAATACCTTGAATTTCCTTATTACTTATAATAGTCTATCAGTTGGTGATATGACTTGGATTTGTCCCCACCCAAATCTCATTTTGAATTGTAGCTCCCATAATTCCCACATGTGGTAGAAGGGACCCCATGGGAGATAACTGAATCATGGAGTGGGGGCGGTTTCCCCCATATTGTTCTCATGGTGATGATTAAGTCTCACGAAATCTGATTATTTTATAAGGGGTTTCCCCTTTCACTTAGCACTCATTCTTTCTTGCCTGTTGCCATGTAAGACATGCCTTTTCCCTTCCACCAAGATTTTGAGGCTTCCTCAGCCATGTGGAATTGTCAGTCCATTAAACCTCTTTTTCTTTATAAACTACCCAGGCTCAGGTATGTCTTTATCAGCAGTGTGAAAACGGACTAATACAGTTGGATTTTCTTGGGATTTCCAGATATGTAATTATGTAATCTGAAAATAATGATTCTGTTATTTTCTCTTTTCCAATTTTTGTATTTCTAATTCCTTTTTCTTATGTACTTATGCTAGCAATTACCTCAAATAAAAAATTGATACCAGTTATTGTTCTCTTATTCTTGACTCTAGCAGAAATGACTAGCAAGCATTTTCTTCCTAAATTTAGTGGAGCTGTATCTCCACTGATTCCCATTACATTGAACATTTTTGGCCAAAACTAATTGTTGATTATTTTTCAAATGCCATTTTAGTGACTATTAAGATGATGATTTATTTTTCTTAATAGATTTATTAATATCATGTATATATTAGTCTGCTCAGGCTGTCATAACAAAATACCAAAATCCCATGGACTGGGACAGTTCTGGAGTCTAGAAGTCTCAGAACAAGGTCCCGCAGGGTTTGGTTCCTGCTGAGGGCTCCCCGCCTGGGTTGCAGATGACTGGTTGTCCTCTCACTGTGTCCACACATGACCTTTCCCTGGTGTCAGCATGAGGGCACAGGGACTGCAAGTGGGAGACATTTGTGGTGTTTTTTCTTATAAGGACTTTAATCTTATTGGATCAGGGCCCCACCCTTCTGAACATTAATTACTTCCTTATGCAAATATAGCCACACAAAGGGATTAGGGCTTCCACATACATTTTTTGAGTAGGTACATTCAGTCTATAACAAGGTATTCTATATTAATATATTTCCTAATTTTGAAGAATCCTTTTATTCTTGAAATAAAACTGTACTATTTGGTCATTGTATAATTTTCTTTTAAAGTGTTCCTGGACTGTGTTTGATAATATTTTATTCAGGAGCTTATTATTGATATTCAGAGTAAATTTTTTTTTAAAAGGCAAAAAGCCCTAGAAGAAAGACTGGGACTTGTCAAGAACAAGAACAATGAGATGATAATCAGGAAGTTAGGAACCTAAGAGTTCCTAAGGAACTCTCAGGTTTATGAGAGTAAACCAAGCTCTAGAAGCCAGAAGAAAGATTCAAATTAGAGGTCAGAGTACTAGTACACATCAGTAATGTGTCTTGCTCCTTTATTTAAAGGAAACTACATAACAAACTCGAGTGAACCACTTACTTGTTTTGAGCTGCCTGATTTATAGCTTGTTAGGGAGAGTGTAAGATTTAAGCCAAGTCCTCAGATTTTAGGTGTAAAGCTTGTTCTGTTCTATTTTTATTCATTGCGGATGGGTACCATGTGATACAAAGAAAAAACTTAAGTTGCTTAGACAAGCTAGAGCATTTTAAAATTGAACAAATAAACCCTTTGCTTGATATGAGAAAATGTAACTGCAAGCTGGCCTAAATGGTCATTAGTAATCAAGAAAGCATTATTTTTTCATTTCAAAATATTTAATAAAAATTTGTTTCCTTTTTTCTTTAACAGGAGGAAATTACAGTGTTTATTGGTGCAACATACATGTGGGAGAGCTTGGTGATGAGTAACTCAAAGGGGGTGATTCGAATTTGGGGCTTATATACCATTTTAGTAGGTGATGGGAGAAAGGCACTTATGGGAAGCAAATGACTCTTTAGAAAGATAAATACATTTTCAGGAGAACAAACAGGAGATAAGAAAGTTCGCAAAAATATATATTTTTACAATTTTTATTTTAGGTTCGGGGTACATCTGCAGGTTTGTTATATAGGCAAACTCATGTCGTGGGGATTTGGCGTGCAGGTTATTACATCACACATGTACTAAGCATAGTACTCAATATTTATTTTTTTCTGATTTGTCCAAAACCTCATAGATAATTTATGTCTAGAGTAAATGAATTCCACTAAAATCTTTGACCTACCTTATTTAGGTTTTTCTTAATTGGCTCAACCACCAGTCGTTGTCAGATCCAAGGTAAAGGAGTTGACTGGAGTGATCCTCTCCCAGAATGTGTAAGTAAGTAAAACTTTTTTTTCTGACCTGACTACAAACCTAAACTACTTTAGGGAATAACACTACTGTGAAATTTCACTGCTTCTTTTATCCTCCATTATAATTTGCATGAATTTTGGATTTAACACAATGCCTACCCTGAGTATTTCTTTCTTTTCACTCACTCACCTCAGTTGCCAAGTGCGAGCCCCCTCCAGACATCAGGAATGGGAAACACAGCGGTGGAGATCGAGAATTCTACACATATGCCTCCTCTGTCACTTACACCTGCAACCCCTACTTCTCACTCATAGGCAATGCCTCCATCTCCTGCACGGTGGAGAATAAAACAATAGGTGTCTGGAGCCCAAACCCTCCTATCTGTGAAAGTAAGTCAGAATGATAAATTCTGCTTTGATCTCTTTTATTTGTTTAAAAGCAAAAGGAAGGCATATTTATTAGGGAAGATGGAATGATTAAAAGAGAAACTAATCATTGCAATGATGGAGTCATTCATTTATTCAACTAATCTTGTCGCATGCTGTATCAGTCAGAATAGCATAGGGTGTGCTGCAGTAGTAATCAACACCTAAATCTCAAGGCCTTTATATAGTAAATGTTTTTTTCAAGTTTCTTCTTAGTGCACTGCTAGCCTGGGAAACTCCCTAGGGCAGCTGTCACTTATATGGTAATCCAGATTGTTTAGATCTTTGACACCTCCATGTCAAAACTTCCACAATTAGTTCAGCGGGAGAAGAGAAAAAGGAAAGTCAGTCTCAGGCTCTTCAGTTCTTTGACCTGCAAGTGACACGTATCACTTGTCATTACAGCCTTTTGGCCAGAACTAGTTCCTTGGTTCTGCATAATGCAGAGTAACTGCGAAACATTGTCTTTTGTTTATCTTACAATAACTGGAAATATGGGTGGACACTAATAATGTCAACCATGCATGCCTAAGGAGCAAACAAAACAACACCAACACCAGCAGGTAATAAAGGTAATACAAGACAATGAAAGAAAGTACTTTCCCTTGGCCTCTCTATGGAAGCCAGAAGTGATGTTTTGTCAATATCAGTAATGATTCAGCTTGCTGGTTTAGGACATTATTCTTTATTGCAATTAAAGTGCCTAAAACTATAGTATCACATATTGTTTTGACTCAGTACAGGACACAGCCAATGCCGGGGCGAGAGAGAACGTAATAGTGAAAAGACTGCAAGAAGTGGAAAAGGCAGGAGCTGAGGCTGGATAAGTTAGTAGGGGCCAGGTTATGAAAGCCTTGTGTGTCACTTTCAGGAGTTTGGAATGAAGGAAAAGGGAAGACATTAAAAGGACAATGTGAAGTGAGACAAAACATAACTGATAGGCACCTGTTGCAACCTTTCAGCCAGGAAATGAAGGTGGCTTCAACTGTAGCCATAGCAGTAACCCTGGAGGGAAGTTGAGGAAGTATAGAGGAATTAAGGTGGCAGGATTGACAGGATGTGATGACTAACATGTGGGGTGAAGGCAACTTGTTCTCTGCTTATGGAGGCGCACCACAGATTTCCTGATGCCCTGGCTGCCTCTGCATGACACCATATCATTACCATGGGTCACTGACCCCCAACCAAAATCATCCAGGAAATAAGGCCATTTAATGGAAGGATTTGGAGACATTGAGATTTGGACTTCAGGGTTTAGATATTGCTCATTGTTATCGATGAGAAAGCTGGAGGACTTTACATGACCAACATGATGGGACTTCATTTTGCTGAGGTTTCTGGCAACTTGAAGTATACAAATCTCCAAAATGTTTTCTTTGTTCAGTACCTATTAAATATATGCTTGTGTTAGACCCTCCTTGAAGCAATGCCAACAGTTACAGTCACATCTTTACTGCCATTTCTCTCTGATAACTCAGATGTCTTTTTGTGTACTTCTTTAGAAATTGTCTGTCGTCGACCACAGATTCCAAAGGCAATCTTTGTTTCTGGATTTGGACCCCTCTATACTTACAAAGACTCTATTGTGGTTAACTGTGAGGAAGGTTATAGCCTCCGAGGCAGCAGTTTAATCTATTGTGAAGCGAATAATGAGTGGTATCCTTCTGTTCCCTCTTGCGTATCCAGTGAGTATGGACTACGATGGAGTTCCAATATTTGGATCTAAAATTATCCTGACATATAGGTGTGGCATGCTCATGGGCACAAGCCAACTCAACTCCCAATAATCATTTTAAGATAAATTAATACTTCTCTTGTTAAAAGGAAGATTTTTTTTTTGTTAATGATATCTTAGTGCTATTGGAAGAATTTCATATATATCATATAGTCATGAGACCAACGACTTCATAGATATTGTAGACTTATATATTTGCTGTAAAAATTTTCCAGGAGACAATAGTAAAGTGTTTCAGTCTAACAAAATCAACATATTAAGATAATTTTTTGAACAATGGAAGTAAGATTCCTTTAAGGCAGTTCTTTTTTATAATTTGCATAGAAATGCTCTATGGGCCAATATTGGTCTTGAGACCCTGATGTTGTAAATACATACAGATCATTTATAACATTAATGATTTATTGCTAACATTTATTGAGCATTTTCTATGTGACAAACACTGTTCTAAGTGCTTTACATCAATTAGCTCATTCAATATTTGCAACTATTCTAAGAAGTTGCTATTTTTTATCCAATTTTAATGATGAGAAAACTGAAAAAGAAAGATTAAGTAACTGGCACTAGCTCACATAGCTAATTGGAGGTGGAAGCCACCACTACATTGTGGTTTATCTAGTCTCTTCTGCTATCACATGAACTTAGGTGCCATTCAAAATGTGTAGTGATGAAATTCAATAAATATACAGTTTGACAGACACATATCCTCTCCTTGATCCACACGGATCTTTAGTATATTGTTGAATAGAAAAAAAAAAAAAAATACAAGATGAAAGGCCCAGCTGCAAAAGTTACATGGGGCTTGGTTTGAAGCCAAAGCATGAAGTTGCAGATGACAGGGTCATGATGTCAAGAAGAATCCCTCTTATTGTAATTCCCCATTAGGCAACGAGATTAGAAAGTCAGTCTCACCCTGGAGCAAATTTTTGCTGTGTCTTTCTAGTGATCCTAATGCTTCCCCTGAAGACCAACCATTCTAAAGTGCAGTGACGTGAAAGGAAAACTAAGCTCCTACAGAGTTGGCCCAGCACCTAGAAACTGTCCCCTTCCTGCACCATGGCATGCTTCTCCGTACAACCTCTCCAGTGGCACATGCATTTAGTAGACACATGCACTTAATAGACGCTAGTCTATCGGGCAACGGTGCTGCCGAGTCTTTTTCTGAAATTCTCATTTAATCTTTACCGTCTCATTTTTTGCTGAATGAGTATATGATATCACTATTTTGTGACAGGCTCCTGAGTCACTCTGCCATTCCCAGTAACACGTTTCTTTCACCCTTGTGCTTTCTTTATGAGTGGATGCTTGTACCGACCTACCGGATATTTCCTATGCTTCCTGGGAGAGAAATGACTACAACCTAAGTGATCACGAAATATTTGAAATTGGAACTGAGTTGAAATATCTATGCAAACCTGGCTATAGACCTGTTTTAGATGAGCCTCTGACTGTGACTTGTCAGGAAAATTTGACATGGACATCTTCCAACGAGTGTGAGAGTAAGTAGACTTGAACTTTGTGTGGTGTGTATGTGTGTGTATCTTCTTTGCTATTGAAAATGTTGAGCACAGTCCTTGAAATTTGCTGAGACTTGCTTCACTCCATAGCATATAGTTAATTTTTATAACTGTTCTGTGTGCACTTGAAAAGATGCATATTTTGCAGTTGTTGGGTGCAATGTTATATATACATCAATTAGATCTAATTTTAATGGTTTTGTTCAAATCTATTCCCGTATCTATATTTATTTCTTGTCTGCTTGTTCTCTCGGTTACTAAGAAAGTTTTGTTTGTCTTTTGTCTTTTCAGAGTTTTTATTTATTTGTTTGCTTGTTTGCTTGTTTTGAGACAGGGTCTTGCTCTGTCACCTAGGCTGGAATGCAGTGGCACGATCTCGGCTCGATGCAGCCTCAACTTTCCGGGCTCATGCCATCCTCCTGACTCAGTAGCTGGGTCTACAAGTGTACACTACCACACCTGGCTCATTTTTGTATTTTTTGTAAAGATGGGGCTTTCCCGTGTTGTCCAGACTGCTCTCAAACTCCTGGACTCAAGAAATTCACTCACCTCGGCCTCCCAAAGTGCTGAGATTACTGGTGTGAGCCACCACACCTGGCCATCTTTTTTGTTTTTTCAAATCATTTTTTGCTTTGTGTATTTTGAGACTACATTGCTAGATGCATACAAATTTAGAGTGATATATTTGCCTGATAAATTTCACTTTTTATCATCATAAAATGACTCCTTTACCATAACTATTTTATCTTTAAAATTCTACTTTTACATTAATATAATTCTGACAACTTTGAGTTAGTGTTTACACGGTTTATCTTCTTTTAGTCTATTGTTTTTACAATTTCTGTAATTATATGTATTTTTAAGTGTATCTTGGAAGCAAGATAGAGTTGGATATTTTAATCCTACTTGACAATTTTCATTATTTAATTAGAGCACTTGTCAGTTTACAGTTAGTGTAATTATGAATATATTTGAATTTATATCTAGTATCTATCTGCTACATACTTTTTTGTTTTACATTCTTTTTTCCATTCTTTGAATTGATTTAAATTTTTTTTCCATTTTTTTACCTGGTATTTACTTGGCATTTATTTACTTTTAGCTCTTTTTATGATGTTTACACATAATTTCCTACTTTTGCCTCTTCCCAGGCAATGAAAAGCCGTAGAAACCTTTAACTTGATTTACCCTGCCTGACTTAATATGATTTTATTTTTGTGTATTTCAATTATAAATGTGTCTTAAACTCTGCATTATTATCATTATTACTATTGCTATTATTATTTTAGTAAATCCAATTAGTTTAGATTTGTTCACGTAATTACTATTTTATTCTCTTCTGATTCTTCAGTCATATCTATTGTCCCTTTCTTTTGCCTCATAAATACTCTTTAGTTTCCTTTAGTGAGAACCTGTTGATAATAAATTTCTCTCTTTGTTTTTCCTCAATGCACCATTATTTCACCTTAATATTTGAAAATATATTTGCTGGATATAAAATTCTAGATTGGCAATTATTTTCCGTGGCCATGTGAAAGATTTCATTCCATTGTCTTCTGCCTTTATTTGTTTCTGTCAAGAATTTTGCTATTAGTCGTACTGTTGATCATGTGAAGGTTATCTATTTTTTCTGATTGCTTTTAAGATGTTCTTGTCTTTATTTTTTGGCAGTTTTTGTCAGATATGCCTGGGTTGGTTTCTTTGTGTTTAGCTTGCTTGAGATTTAGAATATTTCTGACTGGAATATGAGGTTTGAGGCCTTTCATTGATTCTGGAAAAATTTTCAACTTCAAATACTTCAATATTACAAATAAGTATTTTCTTAGAGTACAATTTTAGCCCTATTTTCACTCTTCTACTGACACTTTGGCTACATTTATGTTAAGCTCTTATACTGAATCTTCTATATTTCCTGTGCTCTTATTGGTGTTTTTACTTTTTGTTTCTCAGTATTTTATTGTGAATATAAATTATGTTCACTAATTCTTCCTTCATTGATGTATTATCTGATATTAATTTTTAATTGAATTCTTAACTTTATTATTTTTTCAGTTTCAAGGTTCCCACTTGTAGTGGATTTGTAGTATTGATATTGATTTTTCTACCAAAATTCTCAATGTTGTATTTTATTTCCTTCTACATAACAAAACAAAGTGGCTTTTAAATCAATGTTTAGAACTTCATTTTCTGGATCCTCTCAGATCTGTTAGCATTGTCTCTTGCTTTCTTTGGCTTTTAATAACCTTGTCTGGTCTCCTGTTTGCTTGTGGCAGGTAGTAAGAGGCATTAAGGGCTTTGAATGACCCGAATCCAATCAGGGAATGTAATGATACAAGCCTGGGTTTCAGTACTTATTACAGATAGTTGGTCTATTTTTGGTTTGTTCTTACTTCAAGGTATAGTTCTAAAGATTCCCAAGAGCTGCGGGTCACCAGCAATCACACACATTGAGTTCTCATCAGCTTCTTAGCCACTCAGTTGTATTTTGGGGGAGGAGAATTATTGTGTATATTTATATAATATTATATATGTAATATTATATATATTTCAACAGAGAAATATAGATATAATATTATATATTAGTATTTCTGTTGAAATACCAAGGAATATTTTTTATATATATAGTGTTTGTGTGTGTGTGTGTGTGTATATATATATCTACATTCCTGGCATACCTCGTTGGGTATCTTTCTTTCTCATTTAAAGAACTAAGACAATTAAGGTCTTAGCACCTGAATTCTTCACGGATTAACCGCCCCCTTCCCACTATGTTTTTCTACTTGTTATCAAAGAGGAGGTGAATCTAAATTGCTTAGCTCATCACTGCCAAAATCAACACTTCATTTTAAGGACTTCTAATGAAGAAACACAGTTGGAGGGAAATTAAGTAATAGCATTTCTTTTTTTTTTTTTTTTTGAGACGGAGTCTCACTCTGTCACCCAGGCTGGAGTGCAGTGGCCGGATCTCAGCTCACTGCAAGCTCCGCCTCCCGGGTTCACGCCATTCTCCGGCCTCAGCCTCCCGAGTAGCTGGGACTACAGGCGCCCGCCACCTCGCCCGGCTAGTTTTTTGTATTTCTTAATAGAGACGGGGTTTCACCGTGTTCGCCAGGATGGTCTCGATTTCCAGACCTCGTGATCCGCCCGTCTCGGCCTCCCAAAGTGCTAGGATTACAGGCTTGAGCCACCGAGCCCGGCCTAGTAATAGCATTTCAACCCAACAATGGCAGAATTTGGAGAAGATATTTGGTCTAACTCTTCTCTCAACTTCTTTGTTTCTTTCTTTCTCTTTCTCTCTTTAAATTACGGCAAAAGCACTTAACATGAGATCTACCCTTTCAACAAGTTTTTCAGTGTACAATATAGTACTGTTAATTATAGGCACTATTTGTAGAGCGGATTTCTAGAATTTATTAATCTTGCACAACTGAAACTTTATACCTATTGAACAAGTGGAGAGTTGTTTCCCCTTCCTTCTCCAGCCTCTCGCATCCACCGTTCTACTCTCCGCTTCTATGAGTTTGTCTTCAGATATTAACATCTTCTATAAGGTGGAATCAGGTCTTCAGCCAAAGGTGTGTCCCCCTGATTGATTTACTAAACGTGAACATCATTTAAAAATTTTTAAAAAATGTTTGTGGGTACATAGTAGGTGTATTTATTTATGGGGTACCTGAGATATTTTGATACAGACATGTAACATTGAACATTTTTTAATCCATCAGGGGTATGTTGCCCAACACCAGATCTAGAGAATATCAGAATCATAAATGAAAGGAGGTATTTCACTGGTAGATGTGTCTACGCCTATGGAGACAATATTTCATATATGTGTGATGAAGGCTATTATCCTGTTTCTGTTGATGGGGAGAGTTCATGCCACACAGATGGCACATGGAAGCCTAAAATGCCAGCATGTGAACCAGGTAAGAATATTGAGATAACTTGTCGTAATTATTTCCTAGTTTCCCCAAATGATTCCACTTGGTTCCACAAAAGATCAAAGTACTTAAAACTAACTGAATTTGAGGTTATTCCTCCAAGAAGCATTGTGCAAAGAGGATCACAGATACACACCACTAGCACCAGGCAAGGCAGCTATAGAACAAAATATGTTGGAAGACAAACTTATAGGAGAAATTTTCTCATAAGAGAAAAAAGTAGAATTGATGAAGTCATTCAGTCTCATTTTGTCATTTTTCCTGCATGTATGCTGATGTTTTAGTAAAGAGGGACACTACCTCACAAAGCTCCATATTTATAAGTCAAGGCAGAAAACATGATTTACATATTGTGTAACAATGGAAGCTCCAGGTTGAAGAAGTGATCTGTTAGGGAGAGCCTTGAAGCCTAGTGGCTGACAGTGTCAGCCTTTTCTTTCTTTGCTTTGACTCAGACCTACTGAACCACCTCTCTGTTGAAATACCAAGGAGAAGAAATAAGCATCTAGGTGATAAACATCTGTCTGTAATCAGGATAAGACATTGAAAATGTCATTATTATGGAAGTATCTTCATTATGAAAGACTCTTCACATCAACATGATGGTGATTACTCGGTACTATAGTTTGGGTTTCTCTAAAAGCAAAACTTGAGAAAAATGACTTGGGAGCCAGTAGTTTATTTTGGAGGTGTTTCTAGGAGGTAGGAGCAAGGGTTGAGAGAGAGACAAGGGGAATAAGCAAAGGTGATTATTATAAGCAGCAGGGGCTCAATTCTTTGGGACCACAGAGAAGTATAAGGAATGCCTTTCATAATTATCTGTCTGAAGGATGGGAGACTGGGACATTTATCCAATACTTTCTGTTGCTCGTTGGTTTAGGGTTGAAAGGGCAGTAACTGCTTCAGTAATTTAGTCAGTAACTGAGCCTCAATTGCAACTGTGCTCTTTCAACTGCAGAAGAGGCTCCAAAGTAAGACTGACAGATTCACATTGAATGCTTTCTGTAGAACATCATCAGCATAAGTCTGAGCTTGTGTAAAACTATATATTTAATCTGCAACTGTAGTCAGAAGTCCAAAGGGACATGGCATGGGTACAAAACATTTGTTACCATATATCCTTCGCACCACTCTATTTGTTTATGTTCTATTAATTAAACTCTATTAATCTTAAGTAATCTACTGCTAACAAGTGTTATATAAGGAAAGAACAGACATTGTGTATTGAAACAATCAAAGACAGCTTCATGGAGAAGTAGGACTTGAGATAACAATTAGAGAAGGTAAGCAAATTCTAATAAGGAGGAGTCCCAGGAGGAAATGTTAATATATAGAAGTGGAAATGTACATGACAAGTTTAGGGAAGGAGGAGTTGACTAGTTTGGTTAAACAGAAAAAGTGCTAGATAGGGCCGAGTGTGGATGCTCATGCCTGTAATCCCGGCACTTTGGGAAGCTGAGGTGTGCGGATCACCTGAGGTCAGGGATTCGAGACCAGCTTGGCCAACGTGGTGAAACCCCGTTTCTACTAAAAATACAAAAATTAGCTGGGTGTGGTGGCACACACTGGTAATCCCAGCTATTTGGGAGTCTGAGGCACGAGAACCGCTTTAACTCAGGAGGCAGAGGTTGCAGTGAGCTGAGATCACGCCACTTCACTCCAGCCTGGGTGGCAGAGTGAGACTCCATCTGAAAAGAAAAAACAAAAAGTGCTAGATGAATTTGAAGGATCTATGAAAAATAAAGGCTAATAGAGGTATTTTTATTTTTTCAAATGTCCATGGTTTGTTAAAGGCGCTGATTATTTTATTTTTAGAAAATAGAGCATTTTAAAATCCCTGACACTTAGTTTTAATCTTAGGAGGCAATCATCCTTCAACACAGGATTTCCTTTGACATTCTCAGGGCTCTAAATTTGTTGCAATTTTTCATACAAGAGTTCCTGAAACTTGAACATTCCCTTCTAGTGTGACTACCCCAGCATTTCATATTACTTATGTCAACACTGAAATCATTGTTTAAATTGTAAAATATGCTAATTATGTTCTGATGGTGTTGTAGTTATGGATAAGATTGTTTGGGGATCCTGCAGTTATTCAGAGCCTTTACAACTATTCACAGATAAATATTTCCTTTACTTAGCCTGACTTCTATTGAGATTGATTTTCATTTAATATGACTCTCTGTGGTTGAATTCATGCTTTCATACCAAAGCTCATTTAACTTCCCTAAGCAGTGAAATATTTTAGTGATCATGTAAACAAAAACCAAGAAAGGTCCTGTAAAATGGAGGATTCTCTCAACTCAAGAGTTGTTTTCATTCACATCAAGTTTTTCTCTAGGTTCTCAGGTGGAAAGCAGTATAAATGTTGAGTTGTGTCAAGTTACCTTATGGAAAAAGGATTTGGATGGGAACATTTGAATCTCCTACAGATCACTCAGATTTGGGGAGATTAATTTGAAACTATGAGTTCATGCTCTTCTGTCTCTCTCATCATCCAAGTTTGCAGTTACCCTCCCAGTATTGCCCATGGACACTACAAGGAAGTTATTTTAATAACTCCTTATCCTGAGGCTACATACGAATGTGATGAAGGATATGTTTTGGCTGGATTTGCTACAATCTACTGCAAGTCTTTTCACTGGCAACATGCACCTCCTCAATGTAAAGGTAACTCCAACTCAACTCATAATCCATTGAAGACAGAATTAGAAAATATTAATAGCAATGTTTCCTATTAATCAAAGGCAGCATATATTTTGTCTTTATTTATTTATTCATACTATTTAAATTATGCCTGATATATTTTAACAATTAATTGACAGGTACATTGAAAATGAACTTTTCTTCCTATTCCAGTCTTCCAAAATCATAGCTTTCCCTATGTTCAGAGAGAACCACTACTACAAGGTTCTTATGTATCTTTCCAGAATATGTTGAGACAATATCTTTTACCTGAGAATACCTTTGTGACTCTAGTTTTCATGAGAATCCTGAGTTAATTTCAACTACTCAAGAAAGAGGAATCTCAAGTGTTAATTCCCAAATTATGACGTGTTGGAAATCTCCACAAAAACTTCATGATGGTTACCATTTCCCCATGATCTTCACATTTCTACTTTTGATGACCTGATGGTGGTGCTGTTGGTAAACCTGCTGTAGAAACAAGACGAATCAAGTAAGGCTCTATCTCTTGATTGTGCTTGGAGCTTTCATCATTCTGCTAATAATTACCACTGGCTCCATCTAACCCAGGAAGATTATGAAGCAAGAATAATGGAAATAAAACATCAGGAATCGCACAAATCAAGGCTGTGGGATGGAGCAATTGAGAGCACCAATTCTTACCACTTACAAGCTATTTGATACTGAGGAAATATTTAACTTTTCAGTTTCCTTGTTGGTAAAATTGTGATAATAATAGTATCTAACTCATAGATTGGTAGTGAGGATTAAATGAGATAAGTAAAGAATTTAGCACATAGACTGACATATAGTACTTGTTCAATAAATGCTAATAATTACTGTTATAATTATCATTAAAATAAAAGCATAGAATAACCTGCAGGACCAGAATATAATTATGAATACAATGTCTTATCCGTTTTATTATCCAATACTGATATGATGACTTTTTTTTAGAAACAGTATGCTCAAAAATATGTTTCCATTACAGCTCTGTGTCTGAAACCAGAAATAGTGAATGGAAGGCTGTCTGTGGATAAGGATCAGTATGTTGAGCCTGAAAATGTCACTATCGAATGTGATTCTGGCTATGGTGTGATCGGTCCCAAAAGTATCACTTGCTCAGAGACGAGAACCTGGTACCCAGAAGTGCCCAGGTGTGACTGGGTAAGTGGCACAATTCAAGGAAGTTCTGTGCTACCAATCCCTAAAAATAGTGGCTTCTCCCAAGGTTCTGTCCCAGTTAGCAATGCAGAGATCTGACTTTTGTCGGGAAGCATAAGTAACTTACCACAATTAGCGCTTCCAAACTTGCATGGCGATAAGCCTAGAGAGACACATTTTCCTGCTGTGTGTCTAGAGCCGAAATCTCTAGACTTGAGAGTCTGTTGATCCAGATGTCCTGACCCCTCGCTCTACATTATCTACAATAAAGGTTGTGCATTTGTTCCATTCCTGGTTGGTCCTCAGAACCATCCCTCAGTTGTCCTTGTGGATGTGCTTTGCATCTGTTTTGGAGCCCAGCATCTTTTTAGCTTCAACCTGCTTGGTTGCTGCTCAAGGACAGATCTGGGCTTGGCTTGCATGTGAACACTTGCTAGGATGCACTGTCTCTCCTGATTTCCTCTTTGTTCCTCAGGTCAGTCTCCCTTTTGCCAGTAATGACTCTCAAAATGTACTCCCATCCCCTACTCATTTCTTTAAATCACTTTTAGGAGGCACCTGAAGGTTGTGAGCAAGTGCTCACAGGCAGAAAACTCATGCAGTGTCTCCCAAGCCCAGAGGATGTGAAAGTGGCCCTGGAGGTGTATAAGCTGTCTCTGGAGATTAAACAACTTGAAAAAGAGAGAGACAAATTGATGAAAACTCATCAGAAATTTTCTGAAAAAGAGGAAATGAAGGACTTATTTTTCCCTTCAAATCAACATACAGAATCTTCATTCATCAATTCTACTCTTCCTTAAGCAACATCACTCTAATAAGTGTCTGGGCTGGAGAACTTTCTTACTACTGCTAGAGAAAATGTGTAATTATCGGTAATCTAGCCTTTTGTAGCTCAAATGTCTACTTTCCTGGACTTGAAGTGCTGGTTAATTAAATAATTATTTATCAAATATCAGTTTGTGTTGTCATCTTGGTCAATATGTCGCATAAATACGACACACTCCTGTACACA
Organism: Papio anubis; assembly: GCF_008728515.1. Classification (NCBI taxonomy): domain Eukaryota; kingdom Metazoa; phylum Chordata; class Mammalia; order Primates; family Cercopithecidae; genus Papio; species Papio anubis. Next base: position 154,515,514 of record NC_044976.1, on the reverse strand, counting down.
AATCCACTGCCTAAAGTTTGTGTAATTAACTTTGCCTCACTTTTTTTGTACCTCAGAAAGAATGGAAGCCAGGGAATTCAAACCATGTTCATACTGTAATCTTTACCTGAATGCCTTTACTCTGAATCCCGCATGTGCCTACCCTTTACCTACAGAAAAGGATACAAAACTCAAAGGATTTTCTGCAACATTACAGACAAAACCATTGTCTGTTTGATGGCCCCTGTCCATTAGTAACTCATCGCTTTACCCCTGCACAGAATTCCACTCTTCTCACTTTTAACAGCACTTTGAACAGATTGGGCTTGCATGTTGCTCAACTTTATAGAAATGGAATCATCCATTATGTATTCTTTCACACATGTTATTTTTTTCCTTTAAACATTGTATTTGTGAGATTCATCCATGTTATACATAGTTGAGGTTCATTTATTTTCATTTCTATTTAGTACTCCACCAGTGTATGAATATATCACAATTAACTTATCTTGATGAACAGTTGGGTTATGTTTAGTTTTTTGGCCATCATGAATAGTGCTACTATGGATAATTTTGTAAATGTCTTTTGCTGAACATTGACATTTTTTTCTCCACATAAACCTGAGGATGGGATTGCTGGCTTATAAGGTGTGTGTATGTGTTTGTTCAGTTTTCCAAAGCTGTTATACCAAACCACACTCCTGCAGAACATGGAACACTTGCTATTGTTAATGGTTCTTTTTTTTTTTTTTTTGAGAAATTCTGTTGGGTATCACATTGTGCTTTAAATTTGTTGTTCCCCAGTGATTAGTGAGGCTGAATTACTTTTCATATGTTTGTTGATCATTTAGATATTCCTTTACCGCAAACTGCTAGTTCAAGTCATTTACTCATTTTTCTATTGGATGATTTACCTAGCTCTAATTTAGTTGTAGGAGTTTTTAATATACTCTGGACAAAAGTCCTTTGTGTGATATGTATTGCAAATATTTTTTTCCTGATCTATGGCCTGCCTTTTTTTACTTTCATAAAGTTTTCCTAAAGTGTGTTGTATAAAATAAATTCCTAATTTTAATGTAGTACAGTATATCAAGTGCTTCCCTTTTGATTAGCATTTTGTATCCCATTTGAGAAATCTATGCCTACCCTCAAATCTTTGCCCATGTTTTCTTTTAAGATATTTTAAATTTTACTTTCACACTTAGAACTATGATCCACCCATAACTGCTATGATGTCAGGTAAAGGACCAAGATTCATTTTTTTCCATATGGATATACAATTAATCTGGTATACTTTATTTTAAAAAACCCATCCTTTCTCCCACTGCTCTGTAGTGTCACTTTGTCATAAGCCAATTAGCTATGCATATTTGGCATTTGTTCTTACTCACAGTTGTTAACCCTTGGTCTATTTGACTATCTTACACCAACACCACAATGTCTTCTTTACTACAGCTTCATAATGAGCCTTGATATCTGGCAATGTGGGTCCTTCTCCTATTACTCCTCCACCTCCTCTTTAGATTATATTGACAATTCTGCTCCTTTACACTTAAACGAATTTTAAAATCAGCTTGTCAATTTTCACCAAAATTCTTTTGAAATTTTTATTAGAATGCATTTTATCTATGTATGAATTTGGGAGGAATTTATATCTATACAGCATTGTGCCTTCTAATCCATAAACATGGTATTTTCCTACATTTATTTATATCTCTTATTTCTCTCTAGCTCTCAGTGAAGAGCTCTTACACATCTCTCATTGAACTTTCCTCTGATATTTTAAATTGTACATTTATAAAAACATCTTAAACTTTCCTCTGGTATTTTAAATTGTACATTTATAAAAACATCTTTTTAATATAATTTTTGGATAGTAGATAATTGTTTTTAATTGTTGATATTTTATTTCATAATTAGCCAATTCTAATTAATTTTTCATATATGTCTTTGGCTTTTTAAAGTTCCTAATTATGTCACCTGTGAGAAATAACAGTTTGCCTTCCTTCCAACTCCTACCATTTATCCATCTATCTATCTATCTATCTATCTATCTATCTATCTATCTGTTTATCTATCTTTCTATCTGTCTATCTCTCTATCTGCCTGCCTGCCTATCTATTTACTCAACTGACATTCTATTCCCATGAATGGGACCTGCAATTCAATGTACTATGGAAGCAATTGTTCACATCTTCTTATTGGTCTCAAGAGAAAAACTTTTAATGGCTCACTATTATGTAGTATGTCTATTGCATACCACCCTGAATATGCTCGGTCTTGTCTGATTGAGAAAGTTTCTTTTCATTCCTAATTTTCTAAGAGGTTTCCATTTTTATCATAAATTGTTGTTGAATTTTATCAAGTACATTTTCTGCATCTAGTGAAGTTATCAAAAATATTTTTTCTGTTAATGTAGAGGATGCTGTAATGCTATTTGTTGCTGCATAATAAACTACCCCAAAACTTACTTAATGGCTTAAAATGGTAACATTTACTTTGTTCATAAATCTGCAGTCTGGGCAGAACTTTGTGGAGGATGACTTTGCTCTACTCAGCATCACTAGAGGTGTCTCACAGACTGGGAGCTGAAATCATCTAAAGATTTGCTTACTCACATGTTTGCTGTCTGAGTTGGGAAGACTTAACAAACTGAGGGCTAGAATAGCTGGGACTCCTCAGACATCTCTTTATGTCTGCCCTTTGGTTTACTAGTCTGGCCACTTTAGAATAGCTCCAACTATCAACTATGATTTTAGGAAATATATAGTATCCTGGTTGGGTACAGTATCCCACGCCTGTAATCCCGGCACTTTGGGAGGCCAAGGTGGGTGGATCACTTGAGGCCAGGAACTTGAAGACGAACTTGGCCAACATGGTGAAACCCCATTTCTACTACAAATACAAAAATTAGCTAGGGATGGTGGTGCATGCCTGTAATCCTAGCTACTCGGGAGACTGAGGCATGAGACTCATTTGAACTTGGGAGGTAGAAGTTGCAGTGAGCTGAGATTGTGCAACTGCATTCCAGCCTGGGTGACAGAGGAAGACTCTGTCTGAAAAGAAAAGAAAAGAAAATATACCACATCCTATAGTTCTATATTCCAAATTCATAAGGCATTCTTTCTTAGCTTCTTGGGCATTCAGTAGACCATTGCCCTCTTTCATAATGTCAGCTGCTTCTGTGACGGGATACCACATAGGACGAGTGAATCTCAGGAGCATCATTTCATTGACTTATATTATTTCATCATCAAGTGAATTCCTTGATCAGAAGCAATAATGTATGTCCTCCCATAACAGGTAATAAAGCATTTAGTAAGTCCACAGATGGTATGGTTGCAAGAAGCCTTGCCACAGGGATGATAAATCCAAATCCATTCAATAATCTATTGCAGCAGAGGTAAATCACTGTACCCTCCGTAATGAGAACTCAAATGATTGGCTGACATCAATCTAATATGGTACCAAGATGGATGTTGGTAGATATAAATGCCGGCTTTCTTAATCCACAGGTAGGCAATCTCTGAGGCATGTTCTACACTCTACCTAAGGTTCCTTAAGGGGTTTAGCTTCAGTTCCCCACAAAGGCAACTTGCTCACCAATGTAAACGTATTTATTTTCTTCTCTCCCATTTTTACATCCTTATCCCTTTAATGGTGTATTCTAGGATCTCATAAATTTCATAAAGTTCTCGAGGACTGCATCTTGGTAGGCTGAGGCAAATTCTTTTGCATTCACATATTTTGTTCATTCAATAGGGGTTGATATGGTTTGGCTGTGTCCCCACCCAAATCTCATCTTGAATTGTAGCTCCCATAGTTCCCATGTGTTGTGGGAGGGACCTGGTGGGAGATAATTGAATCATAGGAGCGGTTCCCCCATACTGTTCTCGTGGCAGTAAATAAGTCTCACGAGAGCTGATATTTTTATAAGGGGAAACCCCTTTGGTTTGATTTTCATTTCTCTCTTGCCTGCCACCATGTAAGACGTGCCTTTCACCTTCTGCCATGATTGTGAGGCCTCCCCAGCCACATGGAACTGGGAGTCCATTAAATCTCTTTTTCTTTGTAAATTACCCAATCTCTGGTATATATTTATCAGCACCATGAAAATGGACTGATACAGGTGTTAATATGATTATTTCATGGTTAGTTGAGCTACAAGAGTAAGGTTTTATACCTCATCATTGTCAATCCAATTTCTGCTTTTCTTGTCCTTTATTTAAGACAATAAATTCCTGTTTTTGCACTTTATTTTTTGCCATTGCTGCACGAGCTTAAAATTTCTGTATTGGAAATATCATAGAGACCATTCCAATTCCAAATTCTTCTTTAAACGTATGTGGAGATGAAGGCCTGGGTCACAGTCTCATGACTAAGCCACATGATTCTTGGTAGGTTACATGAGGATTTGGTCTCCTGATAAAATGGGCAGTTCAGAGTCTTTTCCACCATAGTAAAAGCAGAAAGTCCTTAGGCATACTCTTCTAAGTGATAGGCACAGAGTCCCACACAAAAAAGCTTGGTCTGATTCATTAAATGCAATTAGTTTGACATAGTGAAAAGAGCTTGGGATTTGAATCAGACTTGGGTTCAGAATCTGATTTTGCCACTGATGAGAAAGATTTAGAAAAGTATACCCAGTCTTTCTGAATAAGTTTCCTCTATAAAATATGTCTACTGATATCCATGTTATAGGTTTGCTTTAAGAAATTAAATGTAATAATTTATGTAAAAGTTTGGAACATGTTTAACAAACAGAAGCTATTTCTTAAAAACAATATTCTACTTAACTATTTAAATGACCTCTTTTTATCTACATAGTCAGATTTTATTTTAGTTCCTGTTTATCAAATGAACCAAACCACATGATGGGTTTATTCGCTTTCCTTTCTTTCTAGGGAGGTTGGAATTCAGTTTTGCTGTCAGCAATATTACAGAGGACTCCACCCATTTATTTCTGGGAAATGTTCCTCTTTATTTTTGAGAGTTAAGCACTTTGGGTGTTATGTGCCTATTACACTCATTACCGCTCAGCTTGGTGTTGAACGTCATTTTTGGATATTTTTTCAGCGTTTATTGTCTTCTCTGGATGAATATCTGTGTATACTCAAGTAACAAATATCCATAGCTACTTCAAGGGGCAAAATATGAAATCCAAGCTGTTATCTTCACCTTTTCACTTCATGGAGACTAAAAGAAATAATCCAGGCATATGACTTAGGAAGTTATTAATGGACCAGTCTTAACCCAGATAGTTATTAACAAACTAAATCCTAGGTTTAACAAACACAACTTATTGTTAACCTTTTACAACTTATCTTTTTGTGCTTTTGTCAGAGATATAATACTGGAAGAGAAGGACCTCTACTTGGATCCAGCACCACTGAAAATTTCTTAAAGTCTTCATGATCCTTTCTATATTTATAATGCTTCATCCTCTACCATTTAATTTTCCACACATGCTTTATCTGTGCTGCACACAGCACTCTGAGTGCTGTGCTGTACTTTCCAACTAGTGTGGATGAATAATTTGGTATCACAGATACATCAAGAAAACATAAACATTGGGGGAGTAATTGTTTGAACTATATTTTTGGATTTTTTTTTTTACAATTATAAACTTGCATGCGTTCTCTATTCCAATTAGGCTGTGGAGTGTTTAGAAAGTACACTTAACTATAGATTTTTAAAATTTTTTACCTGCCTATTGGGAGATCACAGTAGTGACTGAAGATCTGACACGTCTAGGAGATTGTGTAAAACATGTCTCAGTATCTCACCCTGATACCTGAAGAACATGACACACGTCTAAACTGTACCTTAATTACTTGGAAATAAATGATGTATATATGTAGACAATAAGCAATCAAGTGCCCCTAGTAACAAAGGAAAAAAAGACAGTGAGAAAGTCTTGTGGTAATGAATAAAAATATCCACCGAATCCCAAAACTCTCATGTTCAGCTCATATTGTTCCCCCAAGATCTGGAGCTTTGTTGGATTGCCCGCTGTTGGGTCTTGTCTTGAACCTGATCTACTCAACTCTGCCCCTGCCCTTCAGTGACTCAAAGCTGTGGCCTTCCCAAGACTTAGTTTCTTGGTTCAGGCATCAATTTGCTAGAGATTTGGAGCACCAGCTTTCATCTGATTTAGGATGTCTGAGAACGCTGAGCCCAGTACTGTGTCTGAGATTCTATACAGTGCCTCTCAAGTTGCAGGGAATCTTCCCAGCACTGCCTCCTCGGGATTCTGTCTCTTCTGTGGTGTCCAGCTGTCCTGTGTGGTGAGTACTGAGGTTATGGGGAAGAAGAGAACAAGAGGGGTAGTTTAAATCAAGATATGGTAAAGAATTCCTGGTTAAAAATTAGTGCAGTATGATCAAATGGCAATAATTCAGCAAACTTTTGGAGAAATACAATGAAGTACATTATTAAGAAACATATTTAAATAGTTTTAGTTCTTTTGATATAATCTTTAATTATTTGGAAAGCAAAATATTATATAAATCTTTGAGAAACTGATTTAACAAAAAAAACCTTTAGTTTTTATATTAATATATGTTACATAAAATTATGTTTAAATGGATACTGTTAGATAATTTAAAATTAGCTCTTCTAAAGGGCTGATTTTTTTTCTATTGCATTAATAATTGAGTAGAAGATTTTTGTCATTTAGAAAGGAAAATTTTATGTTGTTACAAATAATGAGTGCATTTACTAAAGTAAAATTATAAAGCATTGAGTAAACTGAAAACATTATATAGGGTGTAAGGTATTTTATTGTAATTTACAGAATAATTATACCTTACTAAGAGCGCTGAAAGAGTCTGTGAGAGGTTGTAGGTCTTACTAGCCAGTGCTGGTTATACATGCAGACGTAACTGTTTTAATTTATAAATTAAGAATGCTAATAAAAAGTAATTTTTCTTCTTCTGATATGATTGCTTTTTTAAAAGAAAACCTTCCTAAAAGATTTAAAAATATTTATACACACATCCCTTAGGCCATCTATCAGAACACTTAAAGTAGAGCATTTGCATAGAATTTCGAAATCACTCAACAGAGAGGAAAATATTTCACCAATAGCTATGTCCACCTCTATGGTGATCATGTTTCATATTCATGTGCTGTCAGGGATTTTTCCAGTTCTGAAGATAGAAAGATTTTATGCTGATCAGATAGAATGTGGTATCCCACAACGTCATCCTGTCATCCTGGCAAAAGCATTGAGATAATTTGTCGAGATTAATTTCTCTTTTTCTTTTTCTTTTTTAAATTTCAATAGGTTTTTGGGGAACAGGTGTTTGGTTACATGGATAAGTTCTTTAGTGGTGATTTCTGAGATTTTGGTGCACCCATCACACGAGCAGTGTACACTGTACCCAATGTGTAGTCTTTTATGTCAAGATTAATTTCTAATGCCCCAGAATGATCCCATGTTGTTCATCCTTTGAATTTTCTTAATATCACAAGGTGACTTCTGAGTTTCTTCTAAGGAGAATTTTAAAATATTTTACTTTGGAAGAGGTCTTTTTTTTTTTTTTTTTTTTTTAAACATCAAAATAATGGATATTTTAAGGGAAACTCTAAGGTTAAATGAATTCCTTTATCCTGGGTTATTCTTCTCTCCTGGAAAGTGAAATGGCTAAATTTATCATTCTTCCAAAGCACTACTCCATTCCAACCATCTTACTCTTTTCCCTGAGCACCATCACCGTGACCTTCCAGGTCTCCTCTTGTTTCTGAGGCAGTGAGGGTAGACTATGTCTAACAGGTCACAGAGAATTGTTCCTCCGGGTTTCTCTATTTTTTTTTTTTTTTTTGAGACGGAGTCTCTGCTCTGTCACCCAGGTTGGAGGCAGTGGCCGGATTCAGGCTCACTGCAAGCTCCTCGGCTTCTCCCCGGTTCACGCTTTATTCTCCTGCCTTCAGCCTCCCGAGGCTGATTACAGGGCGCCCGCCACATCAGCTTGGCTGTTTTTTGTATTTTTTAGAGACAGGGTTTCACCGCAGTTAGCTGTGATGGTCTCTGATCTCCTGGACCTCGCGGATCCACCCGCCTCGGCCTCCCAAAGTGCTGGGATTACAGGCTTGAGCCACCGCGCCCGGCCCGGGTTCTATATTTATCCCCTCTTCTTGCAGTCCCTCAAAATCTTACTTTGCCTGCAGTATAACTTATGCCCAAATCTTTCACAATCTGGTTTCTAACTTTGCCTCTTTTTCTTCCTTCAATAAAAACTTTCTGCTGCTTTTAGGCCTTTGCCTAAACCATTACTCTAACATGAAATGCCTACCCACATCTCACCCATTTAAGCAGATTTTAATCGAAACTTCAAAATATATATATATCCAATCTCCTCCAAGAAATGTTATCTTATCCTTTTCCGTATTGGTTCTCTCTCGTTCCTTCTTTCTTATTATACCCTTCTTATTGGCTTCCTTGTCTTTGGATATTACTGTAAGCTGACTGGTATTATGGTTTTGCTATTCATGTGGTTATGACTTATTTTCCTTACAGTATCCAAGGATGTGCCTTGATGTCTGCTGAACAGTCTTATGCGGGTGAATTCACGTAAGTGTTTGCTGGACTCATTCATAAAAATACTTTTCCTAATAATGTGTTTGATGTGAGGCTTAGGACATTTCATTTGTGAGCCCTACACTTGTGCATAGGTGAACATTTATTTATTTATTTATTTATTTATTTATTTATTTATTTTTTGAGACGCAGTCTCGCTCTGTTGCCCAGGCTGGAGTGCAGTGGCTGGATCTCAGCTCACTGCAAGCTCCACCTCCCGGGTTCACGCCATTCTCCTGCCTCAGCCTCCTGAGTAGCTGAGACTACAGACGCCCACCACCTCGCCCGGCTAGTTTTTTGTATTTTTTAGTAGAGAGGGGTTTCACCGTGTTAGCCAGGATGGTCTCGATCTCCTGACTTCCTGATCCGCCCGTCTCGGCCTCCCAAAGTGCTGGGATTACAGGCTTGAGCCACCGCGCCTGGCCAGTGAACATTTATTTTGAATCTATCATGTCAAAAAGACACAAAGATACTTGAGACATGTTCTCTGCTGTCACAGAAAAAAATGATTAATAAGGAGAGTATAACTCAGCTGTTAAATAGCAGATAGACAGTATAGACTGAAGCCATACAGGATGTGAACTTTTGAGCAAAATAGACCGCAGTTCCAACTCTGCTTCTGTCACTCAGTAGCTGCTTAACATAGAGCAACGTTCTTCTCCATGGAGATGTTTTCTTCTTTGAAAGGTAGGGAAGATGATAATGAGTATCTGTTAGGGGTATTGTGATCATTGGATGATATAATATATATAAAGTGCTTCAGTTATGAATATATTATGTCTGTAGTATCATAGTATATATGCTATATGTACCATACATATACTATGTAGGACATATACAGTGTCATGGAATACAAAGTATTCATACTATACATGTATATATGAAAGATAAGTCATATACATACTATACATTTATATGTGTGTGATGTATGCAGTGTAGTATAGATTATAGTAAGAGCTCAGTAAGCAGTTGGATATGATATATAATTTCTTCCTAATAACTGCTGTAGGAGCTTAGAGAAATAAATGATAACTGTTCGCTGGAGAAGTAAAGAGAAGCCTTCACACAGAGCAATTGGCACTAGAGCAGCAAGCAGAAAAGAAAGGGTGGCATTCTAGGTAGGAGAGACGATATGAGCACAGGTACCCTTGTGAAAATGTGTATGATGTATTTGGGGACCAATGGCTAGGTGAATTAGTCTATAAAGAGGACAAATTAAAAAACAGTGGTGATTAAGGTTGAAGGATCTATGAGAAAGGCCAGGAGAGGGTTTTCTAAATGCCCATGTGTAGATAAATGTTTTAAATTTTTATTCTGAGTAAATAACAATTCTGAAGGCATTATTACTTGGTTTCAGCCCTAAGATAAAATTCTTACCTTGGCATGGTACTTTGTCTGACATTCCTGCTGCTCTATTTTGTTCAACTTCCTCATGCAGTGTCTGTGGACTCTGACGGTGTTTCTTTTCAATGAAGTGCTCTGTGCCATATTCTATTTATTTCAATTGAAAGTCGCCATTTTTATTATTCCTGAGTCATTTTTTGAAATATCTTAAAATGCAGTAAGTATATTCTTGGTGAGGATGAATAAACAATTTTTTCTAATTTTTATTTTAGTTTCAGGGGTACATGTGCAGGTTTGTCATATAGGTAAATTGCATCTAATGGGGGTTTGGTGGACAGATTATTTTATTGCCCAGGTAATAAGCATAGGACCTGATAGGCGGAGTGTTTATCTTCTCCTCTTCCCATCCTTCACCCTCAAGGAGGATCTGGTGTCCATTGTTTCCTTCTTTGTGTCCATGTGTACTCAATGTTTAGCTTCCATTTATAAGTGAGAACATGCAGTATTTGGTTTTCCATTCCTGCATTAGTTCACTTATGACAGTGGCCTCCATCTCCATTCATGTTGCTGCAAAGGACATGATCTCATTCTTTTTATGCCTGCATGGTATTTCATGGTGTATATGTCCCATATTTTCTTTATCTAGTCTACTGTTGACGGGCATTGAGGTTGATTTCATATCTTTGCTATTGTGAATAATGCCGCAGTGAACCTACGCATGCATGTGTCTTTAGGGTAGAACAATTTATATTCCTTTGGGTATATACCCAATAATGGGATTGCTGGGTCAAATGATAGTTTTGTTTTAAGTACTTTTGGAAATCATCAAGCTGCTTTCACAGTGGCTGAACTAATTTACATTCCCACTAACAATATAAGTGTTCCCTTTTCTCTGCAACCTCTCCAGCATCCGTTATTTTTTGACTTTTTAATAATAACCCGAATGGACAGTTTTGACTGGGGAGCAATGACTCAGGGATTGTGGATGATGTAACTTTCTCATAGTTTCTCCAGATGCACATCTCTGCACTTAGCTTGCAAGGGACCAAGGGTAGCATGAGTATAATGTGACTTCAGGCTGAATCCAGCCTTCATGCCAAAATGGTTCCTAAACAATGTCTAGTTGAGTGAGCTTGTTAGTAAGATGGAAAATGCAAGGTCCGTAGCTTGAGCCTTTCTACAGTTCCTCAGCCTGAAGCTGACAGGATGGCAACACAAGTATGAAGGTTTAGCCAAGTAATTTTATGGGCAGAGAAGATGGAAGGACAGAATAAAGCCTCCTACAAATAACATGCATTCTGGAATGTGCTATTTTGTACATTCTATAAGCTCATGCTCTGTCACGTTTGTATCTCACCATCAAATTGCAGTTTTCCCCCTAGTTTTGCCCATGGGCATCCTAAACAAGTTTGCCTCTTTTTCTTCCTTCAATAAAAACTTTCTTTTTTGTAATTTATACAACTCTTTCAAAAATGAGGCTGTGTATAAATGTGATGAAGGTTACACTGTGATCGGACAGGTGAAACTTACCTGCTGTTCTTCCTGCTGGTCATCTCCAGCACCTCAATGTAAAAGTAACTCCAGCTCCCTTTTTCAGTCCATGACTAAGTGGGTGGAACTATCACTAGAGCACTGAGAGCAAAGTTTCTTCTCTGCTAGAGGCAGCACAAAAACATTTGATTTGATTTATTTTAAATAATTAATATATGGAGATGATATCCAATGCAAAAACTACAAAGGACATACACTACCTATATTTCATTTAGGAGTCCCTGAGCAAGTGCTCCCAGGCAGAAAACTCATGCAGTGTCTCCCAAACCCAGACAATGTGAAAACGGCGCTGGAGGTGTGTAAGCTGTCTCCAGAGATTGACCTACTGGAACTAGAGATACAAGGGAAGATGATCCATTCTGGAAAAATACTGTAAGTTTTCCCAAAAGAAGGAAAAAAAGACATCTTGTGGCCTTGTTGCTTTCATTCAATATGGATCCTTCTGTTTTGCATCTCTACCATACCTTTAGCTCCAATTTCATGGTGATTAATATTCACATATCAGAAATACTTTATCTTTGTGATCATTTAAGAGCCCAGCAAATAAGAGTCCTAAAAAACCCACTTCATAAGTTAATACTTTTATTTTACTGTGTAGACCTTAGAAGTGCATACTTGGGTTTCCACCAATATGTGTCTGCGGACTGCCTTTACTCCACAGTTCCATGTGTGCTCACCGCTCAGGTCCTTCATGTCATGACATGACATGATGTCAGTCATGTTCAGACTAAACATCAACACACCCTCAAAACCTCTTCCAATCTTTCTATTTGAAGGAGGCACACCTTCCCCTGAACTCCTATGCCTGTTGCCTCTTTCATTCATGCCACATCTCAACTGCTGCCTTCCATGAAGGGGATTTTCATTTTTGTCTGACCTCCTCATTTCAACTCCAGAGAACGAACTCTGAAATAGGGATGAAGATTGTCGTGGGTTGCAACTGGCTGGGGCCAGCCTTGTCAGTGGTAAACGAACTTACCAAGACAGTCTTAGGTGAAGAAAGGCAGGTTTATTACAAAAAATATGAAGATATGAAGATACGTTGCAAGAGAGCAACAGGCAAAGATGGCTGAATAGGAACAGCTCCGGTCTGCAGCTCCCAGCGTGATTGATGCAGAAGACAGGTGATTTCTGCATTTCTAACTGAGGTACCTGGTTCATCTCATTGGGACTGGTTGGACAGTGGGTGCAGCCCATGGAGGGTGAGCTGAAGCAGGGTGGGGTGTCACCTCACCCGGGAAGCACAAGGGGTCAGGGGATTTCCCTTTCCTAGCCAAGGGAAGCCATGACAGACTAGCTGGAAAAACTGGACGCTCCCGCCAAAATATTGCACTTTTGCCAAGGTCTTAGCAACCGGCAGACAAGGAGGTTCTCTCCCGTGCCTGGTTTGGTGGGTCACATGCCCATGTAGCCTTGCTCACTGCTAGCACAGAAGTCTGAGATCGAACTGCTAGGCAACTAGCAACTAACAACTCTGAGTTGTTCTCCTCAGGATGAAGACCTGGGTGTATATCTACCTATTCTATTCCCTCACTGGTGAAGTCTTGCTCTAGTAGCAATGGCTCCCAGACATGAGGGATCCACACTGTTGTTTGGTTGAGCAGGCTCAGAGGACGGGATCATGGTTAGGCAGAGAGACACGGGTAGCCAGTGGCTCCTAATGGGCTGTCTATAGCAACCTCCAGAGTAGGCCAAAGGCACAAAGGCAGGGAAAAGATAGTCTCTTCTACAGTTGCCTTTTCTGTGTGGTCCTATCTGTTGACAGGTTATTCTAGTCTTCCACTCTCTCCCTACTCATATCTCTCACTTCCCTTTGCTAGATCCCTGAAACATGTTTTTCATTGCCCCAGTACAATTGTAAAAATGAATTGATATAATAGCTTTCATCACTCAGAACTTGAGGTCTGCTTCTGGGAGGTGTTAATATCTTAGCATTTCTGGCCTTCTCTGTAAGAAGGCAGAGTAACTGTCAATGGTTCTGATAAGAGCCTGGTCTGAATGCAGCAGATTTGGGGAAGTTGGAAGTTATCCAGAGTGTGCTGAAGTGGCAGGGCCCTAATGATATTAACAGGGCACTTACAGGGTCTGCTACACACTGTAATATACAATGGATGTTCCCAAGTCTGTAGGCTCACCTCCTTGCCCTGTTTTTGCTTCTTGCATTCAAGTTCTCCTTTTTCTTGACTTATTCATTCATTGTACTGGAACACACCCTCTAGGAGCCACCTAAGAAATGATGCACAGGAAGTAAAATTTTGAGCTCCAACATATTTGGAGCTGTCTTTATTCTCACACTTGATTGATAAGTTGGCTGAGTGTAAAATCTTTTAGAACTTTTAAACAGTATCATTTTTGTATTACAGTTTCCAATATTATGGTTGAAAAGCCAGAAACCATTTTAATTCTTGATCTTATAGGATGTTTTTATCCTTGTTTTTCTGTAAGGAAACTCATAATTTATTCTGAGAAATGTTGTTGGTATATTTTTTTGTCTTCTTTATATTTTTCTCTTATTTTTAGAGAAATCTTACTGGTCAGATATTGATCCTTTTTGTCAATCTATTAATTTTCTTAAATTTTCTCTCTTTTTCCCATGCATCATCTCCGTCTCATCCCCTCCCCACATTCTTTGGGGATCATTTCTTAATTTTGTATTTTAACCATTTTCAAAAACATTCCCTTCATTTAAAAACAATATTCTGTTTTTTATGGATACAGTGCCTACCTATATTTCTCAGAGGATATTAATAATAGTTTCTATGGAAGTTCTATTCTGCTCTCTGCAAATTTCTGTTGATGATGGGTCTAGGTTATATATTCGTTTCAAAGAGTGAGACCCATGTCACTGATTATTTAAGTTCTATGTATATTGTGAGATTGGGCAGTGAACTATTTTTTTCTTATTGGCAGTTGTAGCAGAAACTGCTGATTGTTTCCCAGTATCCATTTTTCCTACTTGTTTAGGTAATACAACTACCCTCACCCCTTTAAATATCAGCAGGGCACCTGCTGCTGTTAGATGCTGCCTTGGAGTAACCTCCCAGTGTGCACAACTTCCTAGTCATTTTCTTAGGAAAGAAGTCACTTACTTTGCACTTCCTCTTTCCCCCTGCTGTGGGCTGAAGTGCTGTCAAGAGTGTTGGTGAGGCAGCCTCTGCCATTCTGAGGACAGCTCCTGGGGACGCTAGAGTAACGAAAAGGAAAGCATTTGGCCCTTGGATGACCTTCTCAACCTGGGTCGGAGCTCGTGACTGTTCTGAAGGCACTTCCATCTCTGGACTGTCGTATGAAAAGGAGATAAACTTCTGCCTGGTCAGCCATTGTGTTTGAGGTGTATTTGTTATAGCAGCTTAGCCTATGCCCTAACAAACTCAAAGGGATACCCAAATATCAGTGTTTACTTGTATCTCTTCTGTTGCTGTCCTGTTTCTCTAGAGAATGACTCTCCAGTCTCCTGCCTGCTTATTTATTAACTTGAATTTCTACCATGCAACAAAGATTACTGCTTCTATTTTCTTGTGGAACTCTGCCTCTTCCTCCACCTATCATGCTGTTTCTGCTACAACATTACTTTTGTATTGTCATCTTGAAGGATTTACATTCTTTCTTGAAACAATTGTTCCTATTTCTAGAAGGCAGAGTCATTGCATTCATCAACTGGTTTTAGGTGACCTGTTTTTCCTTCTATTATGACTAGTTTATCCTTGTATTTGCTTCAGAGGCGTGTATACAGGATGTGCTCAATAATTATATCATGGGCAAACAGTACATGAAATTATGTGAAATACTAACTTGGTACCAATATAGTCCAGCAGAAGGTCAATTACAAATTTCTGCTGCCAAATATTCTTCTCTGACTATAGGGAAACAAACTGTAAGTATGTGATTCAGTCTCTCTCCAGGCTTAAAAAAAGAGCCTAGGAAAAAGGAAGCTGCTTAACTGGAGACTTTCAGATGAAAAATTATATGTGAATGGTGACTATGGGTTGAACTGCCATTTTGTAATGTGGGAAATTAAGGTTCAGAAAAAGGATAAAGCTTTCCAATCCAGAAATAGCCCTGTGAATAGCTACCAGTCCTATGTTCACATGACTTTTACCAAATTATCAATTTTCTAGACACTGATAATTTTAAGTTAAAAGATATGATAAATTGTTCCTCATTGTAAATATTAATATATAACCCATAATGGATATTTATACTGAAAAAACATTTTCCAAATTTTATTTTTCTATTTTTTATGTCTACCTCAGTACCCAGTAGAAGCTTAATAATTTCAAAAAGGTTAGAATATATTAGTTTGTAACAATATGTATAAATTAAATGTGCTAAAATAAAAATGGAAAATCAAAGTCATGTAAGAGAGATGAATTTCCCTAAATTTAAATTTATACAGTAATTGTAATTGAGTTTATTTTGAGTCAAACTAAAATGGGAAATATAATGTATCACATATTCACCTTGTTTGGCAAAAATAAACATATCAGTTCTACTTACAGGAGAAACATTTTTTCTTGTTATGAAAATAGAAAGCAATTTTCTTGCATGAGTTATTTTACAAGGGACAGTGAATAACATGATGTATAATGCCTTTAACTCCAGTTGATAAGTTCTTCAAAAAGCTAAATATATCAATTCCCCATAAAACTGAGATGATATAGTAAAGCATCTGTCAGCATTTATATTTTTGCAAAACATTCAGCTATTGAGATCCAGGCATATGTATAATGGATATCTAATTTTATCACGAAGATAGACCCTGGAATACACAGAACAATGAATGAATAGTATCTCACTTAAACTAGAGGTCCCAAAATTGTCTAGTTTTACATTTATGTCCATGAGCCATTTTGAATTAATTTTTGTATGTGGTGAAAAATAAGTCAAGATTCTTTTTTCCCCCTCATATGGACATCCAAGTGTTCTGGCATCATTTGTTGAAAAGACTACCCTTTTTTATGGACTTACCATTGCAATTTGTCTGTAACCAGTAACCTTTTAGTTATTGGTGTATTTCTCTAGTCTATTTTTTCCGTTGATCTATACGTCCATTCCTATGCCAGTTTCAAAATGTCTTGACTATTGTGGCTTTATAATAAGCCTTCAAGTCAGAAGTGTGAGTTCCTCAGGTTTTTTTTTTTCCCAAAATGTTTTGGTTTTCTAGGTCTTTGGCATATCCATGTACATTTTAGAAATAGCTTGTCAGTTTCTATATAAATATCTACTGGGATTTGGATTAGAATGCTTTGACCTGTAGATCAATCTGGGGAGAAGTGACTTCTTAATAACATTGTATATCAATCCATGAACATGGCTTATTACTCTGTTTTCTTTGATTTTTTTTCATGAATGTTTTGGAGTTTTCATCTGCCATGCACCATATAAAGCTTTAATATATGTCCTTTTAAAAACTTCTTATTTTGAAATAATTATAGATTCATAGAAAGTTATAAAAATAATATAGAGAAATCATTCACACACATATATATATATATAAATAAAATACAGATAAATCCCATGTACCCTTCACCCAGTTTCCTCTCTTTGGTTATATGTTATGAAACTATAATATGATACCAAAACTAGAAAATTGACATTGGTTTAATATATGCGTATGGTTCTATGCTATTTTATCACATGCGTAGACTCAGGTAACTACCACAACAATCAAAGTACAGAATTATTCCTTCACCACAGAGATTCCCCCTTGAGCTACTACTTTAAAATCACACCTGACCCTCTCCCCTGGCCCACCATTCCTAACTCTGGCAATGCGTAATCTCTTCTCCCTCTCTATCATTTTGTCCTTTTGACAATGTTTTACAAATGAAATCACACAGCATGTGACCTTTTGAAATGTTATTTTCACTCAGCATATTGCCCTTAAGATGGCAGTGTTTTTTAAATGTCAAGTTCCAATTGTTCATTGCAAGTGTATAGGAATATAATTGATTTTTGTATATCGATCATGTATCTGTGGCCTTATTAAATTTTCTCATAAGTACTATTAGGTTTTCTATAAATTCTTTGGGATTTACTACATAAATGATCATGTTGTTTGCAAATAAAAGGTTTTGTTTCTACTTTCCCAAACTGCATGTCTTTTATTTATTTTCCTGCTTTACTGCATGGGCTATATATTCCAATAAATGTATTACTGAATAAGAATGATAAGAGTAGAGATCCTTGCCTTGTTCCTAATCTTAAACATTCTGTGTTTCAGCATAAAGTGATATTATTTGTAGATTTTCTGCATAGGGTTTCCTACCTCAATAGTTCTTTTTCTAAAGGTCAGGGAATTAATGTGAGTGTCCTACCAACTGCTCTACATTTGGGAACCATGGCCACCAGGTGGGCCATAGACACAGTGGATCACTGTGAGATGGACATGAACTATGAATCCTTTATTGCCTGGCCCCTGTAGCTTCCACTTTAACTATCATACTTTCTGTTCCCAGGTACCACAGGTAGCTCAAATTCAACAAGTTTCTAAAAAGCACAGTGACCAATTACTTAAATCAGTTACTGAAGGTCCCATTGTGGAAGGACTAGAGAATCACTACTATATATACCTACTATGGGGTTGCACAGTGCTTCCTCATATGGACCTGTTCTCACTTACTGCTGAGGAAATCGTCAGAAAAAAAAGGGCAATCAGCAAGGTAAAAGACAAGAGATCGTGATTTTCTCTTCTAAGAGATCTTAGAATCTTCTATTCTAAGAGATCACGAGCCTAGAGTGGCAAGCATCAGTCTTTGGATTGTCCATTCTTGATCTCTTTTTACATTAAGCAATCACCAGGCTGGCTGGCCCTTGCCCTTAGGAACACTGTACTCTGTAGCCTTCTTCAAAGACTCCTACAGGTCAGGACATCCTCACCTTCCCAGGCTGCAATCCCACCTTGCTGCCCTAAATGCTTCACTCTTAAGGAGGCACTCACTCACAGTGTCATACAAGTGCAGAGTCAGTACTTGCACAACCCTGAGAACAAGTGCCTTCTTAAGTTTTGCATCCTAGGCACATTTCTTGAATCATGTCAGTCCTGACTCTGTTTTCCAAAACAGAATTTTTCACCTACCTTTTGCTTCTGAAGATTAACTGCTATAAGCCCTGCTACTCTGGAATCTGTTATCCTCATTGCTATTGGGCAGCCAAATTTGATAATAGCCCATCCTACCATAAGACGCAGCCTATAGAGGGCCAGTCACTACTGAGTTTTGCAGTGATGTTGGTCCCTGTCATGGGTGCATTCCTTGTTGGCTTGTTAAATGGTACATCCTCAGGGTTCTCATGAAGAAAATAGCTGGTGGATCTATGGCGTTATAAAATAGATAGTTGTAACATATCTACTTCTCTGACCCTGTGATTTCTTCCGACTTAGTTTGCCATGGCAGTTCTGGCATCTCTATCCCATTTAATATTGACCATCATTTTTCTTAAGCATCATATTAGAACTGACTTCCAGGGCACTTGCCAAGGTGTTAAATCCTGTGTTATGGGAGGTTGTCCCTATGCTGATAAACTCTGCCTTATTTAGCTTTAGGATCCACTCCCAGGCATACTCTCCCAGTTCCTCAGGATCCATGCCCAGGGATAATCTCCCAATTCCTGGCAACACATGCTAGCTAGATCCCATGGCTTCTGGGTTTAATTTCTTTCTTCTTTCAGCAGGGCCAGCACTTTCTCAGTCAGTTCACACTGAGATTTGACCCCAGCTATTGGCCTGGTGACTGGTGATGAGGTGGGGGACAGATCATGAGGAGGGCAATTATGGCCTTATATGGCACCTGCTTAATTTGATCCTCTGCATAGTGTATAAGCATGGGGAAGGGACACTATCTTATAACAAGGGAAAATGGGCCAATTATCCATCAATTGGATAGTAGGAATAAGGTTTTCATTTGAAATATATTGCAGTCTGGTGAATATAGTAAATAACAATGTAGTGTGTATAAGGGCCCTGAGTTTCAGTAGGAGACTTGGAAGGGCTAAGAATTCATCCTTTGTTGAAGTCCTGCTGTTCTTTTTAGGTAAGGTCCTGAGCCTGGTCCTCAGCATAATTAACCCTCAGCTACCTGAGGTAAGAGTTTCTATAGATAGTAACAAGGAGGCCTTCTGGCTTTCACCCTTGTATTGGCATTGTGATTGGTTGCCTTGTGCCTTCATTTTCAGTTAAGGGGTGCTTCTCAACCACCCAATTTCACAATCCCTATTATTGCTATTTCCATCCTACCTCTCAAATGCCAGCGACATGGCACGAGCCAGTGCATCTTCCCCATCTGTGTTCCATGACAGCTCACCAGGTGAAAATGTAAATAGTTGCCCTGCTACAGCAAACGGGGCTATCAGTACTCCACCTTTTACAAGTGATGGGGTCTTGATTGCCAGTTGGCTGGTGGGTGATACAATTCAAGAATCCCATCCTTAGAGTCTGTTTCCTAGTTCCAGGTGCATGTGAATTTTTAAGACTGTGCCCTTCAGGAAGAAAAAAAAATTGTAAAGAAATGAAGCAGCCAAATAGGGAGGGGAAAGAACCGAGCAAGAACATGTTCACAGGAAACGCATAGCCTACACCAAATCAACAGGGGCTTCAGTACAAATTGCATCACAGGGTCATCCAGACTTGGGTCAAGGGATCAGGGCTCTTGTACCCCAATACCAGTACGACATTGGTTGCTTCTTGGGGGTGGGGCATAACTTCCTTGGTACATCAGGATTACATGGCTCCTATTATAGCAAGGCATTCTCTGCAGAATGTCACAGGTATAACCCATTAACTGCAGCATGAGCAGCAACTGGAGGGTGAGCATCACTGAGTAAAACCCAACTGTGTTCATTTACTCCCAAGTGGCCCAGTCAGTAAACTCACAGGTAGTCATTTTGGCCAATGAGTGAAAATTATTTTTGTATAACGAAAAGTCTTGGATTTTGGAATGATTCTTAGGCGGAATTTGGCTTAGTCACTAAAATATCTGAGAGATTTAGGGCAGTTTATGTAATCTAGCTGAATCTGTCTCCTCATCTATGCAATGAGGAAGATTAGAGCCGTGTCACAGGGCTGTTTGAGATCAATTATGTTAATTTATGTAAAGTTCTGGTACATCTCATGCTCAAAAATTAAAGCCAGGTTAACAAACCTTCTGGTTAAACATTTAAATTACTTTTTTTTTTTTTTTTTTGAGACAGAGTTTCGCTATGTTGCCCGGGCTGAAGTGCAGCGGTGTGATCTCAGCTTACTGTAACCTCTTCCTCCCAGGTTCAAGCAATTCTTATGTCTCAGGCTCCCAAGTAGCTGGAATTACAGACTCATCACCACGCCGAGCTAATTTTTGTATTTTTAGTATAGACCAGGTTTTTCCATGTTGGCTAGGCTGGTGTCAGACTCCTAGCCTCAAGTGATCTGCCTGCCTCAGCCTCCCAAAGTGTTGGGATACAGGCGTGAGCCACTGCACCCAGCTAAACTACTTTATTGTGTTCCCCTTTCTAAAGGAAGCAACCACTTAGTGGATTTGTTTTCTTTTCTCTCTAGAAAGTTGAGATTTAACTGTGCTTTCATCAATATTCCAAAGACATTTACTCAGTTATATTTGGTAATTCTTTCTATTTATTTTTGAGAGATAAGCATTTTGGCTATTATTGGTATGTAGTAGTCATTCCAGCTTAACCGGGTAATGAAGATCACTTTAGGACAAATTCCAGAGTTTACTCTCTTGTTCAGCCAACAATCTTTGTCTCTTACAGGAACAGAAACCCACAGCTGGTGGGCAAAAGATACAACTCACATTGGTGGTTTTGTCTGTCTCACTTTAGGAGACTAAATTTAGGAAATGGTCTGGGTGAATAGCTAGGCAATGCCAGATAGCTAAGAGAAATTTTGTCCTGTGGTTATCTTCCCACGAAGAATAACAAATGTGCCCTTCAAAAACATATCTTTTGTTGCTTACAGCAAAATGCTGGGTTTCACTCTGAACAAGCACCATTCAGATATTCTGTAAGTCACAATAAATCTTCCTTTCTTCCCAATTTATCATCCTCAAGTATTTAAATTTCACGGCAAGCTTTTCCTGTGCTGCAGACACAAACTAGTTTTCAGAGTAAGATAGTTTCACAGAGTGAATCTTTGGTGTCATAGGTACATCAGAAATTCCAGGAAGTAGGAAATAGAAGTTCCCACTCACGTATATTTCTTGTAAGACTAATTATTGTTTTGAACTAGATTCTTGAGTATTTTTAAATGTAGAGACTTGTTTTACTTGTTCTGGCTGGGCTGTTTAGAAACGTTTAACTTTGCAAACTTTAAAAAAAAAGTTCATTCTTCTATGGGCGGTTTATCTGCCTCAGTGAGGATATCGCTTCCTGGACAGGAACTGCTTCTCAGCCTGGCCTTTCTCTCATGCTGCGACCTCTCCTTCCTGGACAGCCACCACTTACCCTGTGTGACAGGAGCTGCAGTCCTTTTGCCTTTTACTCTTGTTCCCTCAGAGAAGAATTATGCATATACCCAGAAAGAGACTCATCACTGTCTCTGCCTGAACAGTGATAAAGTCTTAGGGAGATACATATAGAATCTCAGAGGGTGCCCCAGAATCTTCTCCCCAAGAAAGGGCCATATCAGTTCCCCTCTGTCGGAACTGTGCTCAGCATCCGGTCTACCAGTCACACTCCTTGCCCCTCCCTTTCAGTGACCCATTGTTGGGACTTTGCCAAGGCTGAACTTCTTGGCATAGGCATATTTCAACTGTTACTTAGAGAACTTTTCTTCGTCTTGATTCAAGGTATCGGAGAAGGCCGAGCCCCATTGTGGCCCCTCTGAGACTCTGTGCCATGTCTCTCAAGTTGCAGAGCATTTTCCCAGCACTAGGCCTCTTTGGGGTCTTGACTCTACTGTGGTGCCCTTCTGGCTTGTGTGGTGAGTACAATGGTTATGGGTAAAAGAGGACAGTTTCTCCAAGGTATGAGAAAAATTCATAATGAACAATTAATCAAATATTGTCAAATGGTGGTAGTTCACAAGATTTTTGAGAGAATAAAGTGACTATGTTATTAATAAAAATGAAGAATCTCAAAATGTCAAGGAAATTGTTCTAATTTAGATAGAGGCTGTTATTAGGTTTAAAACAAGTGTTCATATGCAAAAATCTTTGCAGAGCTGCTTTAGAAAGGAATAACCTTTAATTTTTAAATCAATTTCTTATATTTAAATAAATGTTCCTAAATGCTTAAGACACAATTATTTTCCAATTAAGTTAGTTATACCATCTACAATCTCAGTTACTAATTGATCAGAAAAAATTTCCATCCACAAAGCACAATATATTGCCTGTTATCACAAATTCTGAGTGAATTTGCTGAAGTAAAATATAGAGCACTTTGTAAGCTATAAAGCCTTATACAAATGTAATAAGGCAGAAATTTAAATAATAATAATAATCAGTACTGCATTTATTTACTTTAAAAAAAGTGAAAGCTAAGGCCCAAAATGTGGCAAGGCAAAGATTTAAAAAAAAAAAAGTTTTCCTTTGCCTAGCAGCTTATTTTAAGGATAGTTATAAGATAATGCTGTCTGAATAGCCAAGGCCAAAGGAATAGGCTCCAAACACCCTCACTCCATTTTAGAATAAGGTTAAAGGAAAAAAAAAAAAAAGACAAATTCTTTTACCGTTACTCTTTTCCCAGGCTTCTTAAGCATCATTATGTTTTGCAAATGTCTGTATTTAGTCAGTTTTTATTTTTCTTTCAATGCAGCTACAAGGTCACAAGCTATGCAAGGTCACAAGTTATGTTATGCTATAAATTATGTGACCTGTCACTGTATAATTAACTGCTTCTGTTTTGCTTTGGTAAGGCCGCTTATAAAAACACCGCTCTATCTTTGTTCAATGCTCAGCTTTTTGCATATAAATCCTCTGAGCCTGTACGTACCTAAAAATAAACAAATCCTCCTGTACTCCGTATTGGTCTCTCCGTTCCTCACTTTACCACAATGTTTTTGGCAACCACAAAGGGACTGGAGACGGCAGGCTTACTGTCTCCTTTGCCTCTGGGGGGTGGAGCCTGGGACTTGGGAAACCGGTGACCCCAGGTTCCGCTGGGAGAACTGCAGCTTGGAGGGGAGATCAGCTCTCCGGTGACCTGGTGCCCCCTACCCAGCAGTGTAACGGAACCTGAAAGGAGCTACAGGACGATTTCTGAAACAGCACGCTTCAGGAACCGTGGTAAAGTTTTGGGGGCCCAAGGCAGGACCTTTCCTTTGGATGGAAGGGGAGCCTGATCACCTCCCGGGGTGTGCCGAATAGTCTGACCCAGAGGGGCTGGGGGCGTTGGAAGTGGCTCATCAATTCAGATGAAACTCACACCCTGCCAACACAGGACAAGGGCGTGGCTCGCTAAGTCCTCTAGGAAACTGGAGGTGGCTCACCACCCTAACTAGGAAACTAGAGGTGGCGAGAGTGGCTCACCACCCCAATTACAAACATGGGAACTGAAAGTGTGTGAAAGTGTGTGAATGGAGGGGCCTAATTAGCCTCAACAGTTTCGAAGTGGGGAGTCACAGATCTCTTAGCGTGAACTGTGTGCTCCAAGAAAGTGTGGGGCCGACTAAAACTAGTGTCAATCTGCGTATGGCTAATAGGAGCGCGCTACAGCTCAGAGTTGTGGCGGGAATAGGGAACTCTCCAAAGTCAAGCAGCATCTAAAAGTCTCTCCGTTCCTCAGTTTACCGCAACAGTAACACATTGTTATTCAAATATAGGGAAGTTTTTCACAAATGAATGAGAAATGTATGAGATTGCGAGAACTTGCCAGAACTGGTTGAAGAGCTGTTGTTACGGAAATTAATGATTGTTATATTATTTAAATAGAATGTCCTTTTAGCAAAGTTGTAGTTTTCTCTGTCACTAGCCAACATTATTTCTTATCTTGAGAGAACTAATTTTTATAACACGTTAAAATATTTATAAACATAATCCCTGAAACAGCTATCATGGCATCAAAAATGGAGGATTTGGATGGTTTAGGGGGGAAATCTTGACCCCAAAATAATAGCTGGGTGCTCCTCTGAGAGCTGGTAGATCGTATAAAGGGTGGAAGCCATGCTTTTTTGATCATTGAGGAGGAAAGCATGATTTATTAAGGAAGCAACTGTATTTGGAAGATAATTCTTCACATCAGAAGCATGAAAACTATTGAGGGATGGTGTTAATTTAGGTAACAGTGTCAGTACAGGATAAAGAGGCCAACTCCACCTCTGAGTTCCCTTCTTATACTCTGAGGTAATGGAGGAAGACTTTCTCCAATCTGTCAACAAGTCTTTGAATTATTTCTCCATGTTCCTCCTTATTTTTTCCTTTCTCTTCTGATCCCCCAAATCTTCCCATTACTTCTGATCCCAACCCCCTGAAAGGGTGTTTAATGTCTTGTCAACCTGAGCCTCCCTTTCTGATCCTACCTCCCACTTCTCTTGCAACAGCCATCTGATATAGACTTGCCTATTGCCTCAGTATATTCTGCCTCTCCCATTTTTTCAATGACTCAACTTTACCCACCCTTGAGGATGTATCTCCCCTTATTCTGTGAAGTCTTCCCTTGATAATCCAGTCCTCTGTTCTGTCACCACCTTCTCCTATAGAACTCCTTTTCTGTCCGAATCTTCTGGCACTTGGGTGACTGGTTCTATGGTATGACTATTTACATGGCTATGGTTTAACTTTTCAAATACATTGCAAGTATGTCCCTTAATATTACTCCAAAAACCTAGCAAAGAGCTCTACGTATGTATTTATTTATTTATAAAAATTAAAAACTGTGTTTTCTATTTCTATGGAGGTGTTTAATCTGAGGGTTAGGAAAGGCTGTGTGGAAGCTGTGGACTTATATACAGGTGAATTTCTATTCCTCGCCACAAAAACAAACATTTCCTTTGGACTGACTGTTGCTATGCTTTCTGAGCTCCCCTGAGTTGAAACTTTGGGAGAAGAGGTGAGAGAAACAATGTTTGACTTGAGCTAATCCTTGGCCTCCTGGGTGCTTCAGACTTGCTCTTTCTCTTGTATTTTGTGTGTGTGGAGGGGTGGGGATGGGGCCCTCTGCCTTCACTGCGAATCTGTTAACAATTCCCTGGGTGTGGTCAAACCCATCTCCGATCTGGTTGACCACTTGCTCTTTCCTATCTCCTTGATATCTGGTGACTCCTAGAGGTTTTGTTTTTGTTTTATTTTGTTTTTACTGAGGTCTTCCCCCCACCCTCGTGGCTCTTTTAGACAGGCCTGAAGACAACTCCACCGTGAATGACTTTCTCATGCATCTGATTTCTAATTCCCTGGAAGTACTTCACCCATCCGTTTTTCTGAATACCATCAGGAGTATAGGTCAATCTCAAAGCAGCAGAGATCTTTCATTTGTTCCCACTATCAGAGCCACTGGACAGCCCATCTTTTGCATTTTAGATTTCCCTGGCAGGAGTCCAACACTAATCCACTGTGTCCCGCTGTCCAAACTGAGAGGAGCCATATTAGGCTTTTTCAGTGGGCTTCTTAGAGTCCCTCTCTTAATGTGAAGGAAAAGTGCACCCACACATTTTCCTCATGGAAGTGATGGAATGGGGCTCACAGGATAACAAAAGCTTCACTACAAAAAAAAATCCTTCCCAAATATTATCCTTAAAATATCTTCTGTTCCTGTCATTTCATTGTTTTTGATTTAGGTGAGGGAGATAAGAGCTTTCTAACCGGTTCTGAGTCACCTACTTCGTCAGTGAGAGAGGGTTACTTGACTTTGCAAATAACAAGAATATTGTTTTTCAGCCAAAACTTCCATTTTACAGCCTTTTAAACCGCCAAAGCTGCCACATAAAGTACTTACCCAATGCTTGCTATAGAGAGCAGAAAATAGTAGTATTCTAAGAAGGAGCAATGGGTTTTGAACTGAGAGAAGCCTGAGTTTAATCCCTGAGTCTGATTCATGTCACTGGCACTTAGTAGCTGTGATCTTATGCAGAATAACTGACATCTCTAAGGTTGCGTTTCCTTTTCTGTAGAATAAATATATGATAAACATATATAAAATGCAAGTGGCTAAGAACTCAAAATATCATTCCTATTGAGAGCCATAGGCAACCACAGGCAGGAATGATCACCGTGTGCCAGGACTGCACGTGGGGAAAGGTAGAGAGCATTGTAGTAGGGCAAATGGCAGAAGAAAAGTCACAGAAGTGAGAATGCACATGGCTTAATAGGGGAACACTGAACAGGTGAGGGTGCCTGAGAACAGTGCACACATGGAGGAGTAGTACTTGGTGAGGATGGAATCCATGAGAAAGGAGCCAGCAGTTTTAATTTGCTTTTTAGCAAATAAGTTGGAAACAGCTTTAACTTAGATTCAGTCCTAACAGGAAATCCTCCCTTAGTGTGGTGCTTTATCAACATACTCAGTGCTCTAAATTTATTAAATTGCACCAAATCTTGTCTGTAAAACTTTTGGCACTATAGATCATTCCTGTTCTGATAGGCTAACTGAACAACTCAACATTGCATATTTCTTTCTTTTTTTTTGAGGTGGAGCCTTGCTCTGTCGCCCAGGCTGGAGTGCAGTGGCATGATCTCAGTTCACTACAACCTCCACCTCCCAGGTTCAAGCGATTCTTGTGCCTCGGTCTCCTGAGTAGCTGGATTATGGGCGTGCTCCACCACACTAATTTTTGTATTTTTAGTAGAGACGGGGTTTTGCCATGTTGGCCATGCTGGTCTCGAAATCCTGACCTCAAGTGATCTGCCTGCCTCAACTTCCTAAAGTGCTCTTTGCATATTTCTTACTTCCAAATATGCCATTGTTTTGCATTGTTTCAACAAACCTCTATCCAAAAATTGCAAAATGACAAAACATTCTCTTTGTGGAGGGGGTGGTATTTGGAAGAGGTGGGGACTCATCTGGATTCATTCACTCTCTACCCATTTTCTTTTTTCTTATTTATTTATTTATTTATTTATATTTTTTTTCTCTACCCATTTTCAAAGATAATCAACTCTTTTTTACAAAGCTTATTAGAATATATCACACATGTAGAAAAGTATACAAAGTGAAAATGTACAGCAACATGATTCATCAAAAATCAAACACTTAATGAAAATCTCACCCAGGTAGAGATGTAGGACATTGCCAGCCCCCAGAAGTCCCATGGGGGGCCCTCCCATTTACCACTTCATCCTTCTTCAAATGTAGCCATCATCCTGACTTGAAGAGTAATCATTTCCTCATTTTATTTACACTTGTTCTGTAGCTTAGTTTTGAATTTTTAAAAGCTTTAAAAATGGAATAGAATTATACATTAATGGTCTATTGGCTTTTGCTCAATGTATTTGTGAGATTCACCCATTTTTTTGTAAATAGTATCTCATTCATTTTTATTGCTGTATAGTACTCCATCAGTTGAATGGATTATAATTTACTTACCTATTCTAGAGTTGATGGATTTTTAGGCTCTTTCATGTTTGGGCACATTACAAATAATGTTGCTCAAAACATTTCTGAGCTTGTCTTTTAGTGTACATGTTTGTGTATTTCCGCCAAGAAAATACCCAAGATTTTAATTGCCAGGTTCTAGGAGATAACCACAAATGTTTTTGGAAGTGGCTGTACCAATTTATATTTCCTTAGGTAGTTCATTGGAGTTCCATTGTGTACTACTCATGAAAACTTTGGTATGATAATACTTTTCAATTGTAGACATTCTGTGGTGAGTGTGTAGTGATTTCTCATTGTGGCTTTTATTTGTATTTCCTGATGACCCATGGGAATAAGTAGCTATTAATATGTCTGTTGACAATTTGTATAGCCCCTTTATAGGAGCATCTATTCAAGTCTCTCGGCCGTTTTTAAATTGCACTGTCTGCTTTTTGAAAATTAATTTGTGGTCTTTCTTTTTATTTAGCCTCATGATTACTGAATATGATTCTGTTTTGGAGTAACTTCCTGTGGCTAAATTAATGCTTTTGTACCCAAAAGTCCATGAACAGTGTAAAAGTTTATGGATTTTGTCAAGGAGATGAAATGTACATCAGCAGTACAATAAGTTAATGACCTAGTTCTGTGTAACGAGAAGGGTCGCTCACTGAATTGTTCATTAAATGAAACTCTAACTCATTCTCCTCTACCTTCTCTCTCACCATTCAAGTTTGCAGAATGGTTCCTCCCATTGGCCATGGGTCCTATGGAGATGCGAGATCATTTTTATTCTCTACTACTCTGGTACACTATCACTGTGATGATGGATATGTTCTAATTGGAGAGGCTGAAGTCACCTGCAGAAATTCACATTGGTCGGCTCCAGCCCTTCAATGTAAAGGTTAACTCCGACCTTACTGAGGGCCTTTGCTAAGAAGGTAAAGCCTCTATGAAAAGTCAAACGAGAGTCTCCTCCTAGACAGAGGCAGCACTTAGAAATGTACACTTTATTTATTTATTCAATTTATGTAAATAATATATACACATGGTACAATATTTTAATAGCATGAATGATCACAGTTTATCACTCTTGAACACTACTTTTTATCAATGTATCTTTCCAAAGTTCATCTGGAAGGCCACTTTTTGCTTAAATAAAAGTTTTAATTTAAATATAACATACTACAACACTTTGTCCAAATCTTAGGTGTAGAGGACCACGTGCTCACAAACGAGATGTTCCCGATAGTTATGCTCTTGCAAACAAAGCATGACGTTTCTTCTCTGCAAACAGGAAGAACAAAAGAGTCAGCCGCAAACAGCAGACTCTGGAACTGGTTAATGTTTAAGCATCTTGAGAATTCAGAAAGTTAGGGAAAGGTCAGAAAAACAACTCATGACATAAAAACAACTCGTGTCTTGTGACGTGGTAAAATTCCACAAGCGTGTATAAAATAAAGCAGAGCGTGCTGCTCGGGGCGGCTGCCACATTTGTCTTGTCCTGTGTTGTCTTGTGTGTTCATTCCTTTGTTTAGGAAACACGCGGACCCCAACACTTAGGTGTACAGGTCAATAAATTATCACAAAGTGAACCCACCATGACAAACTACCACTCAAGTCAAGAAGCATCACCACTACCAGCATCCCAGAAGTGTTCCGTGTGCCCTCTCCCAGTGACTCCCCAACTCTCCTTCCCAACTGGTCTCATCTCTAGCATCACAGACTAGTTTTATCAACTTTTTAGCATTATATTTAGGTTGGTGCAAAACTCATTGCGGTTTTTGCCATTACTTTTAATATAAAGGAAATCATGTATGTATTCTTTTGTGTCTGTCTTCTTTACTCAGTATTATGTTTTTGAAAATCATCTATGTGTTCTTGCATGGGGTGATAGCTTATTTATTTTCGTTGTTGTATAATCTTTGGATAAACATAACACATTTTATGTATCTTATAAAAGTTTACGATTTTCATGTTATAGGCTATCATGAACAGTGCTCTTATGAACATTCTTGCACATGATTCTTGATACAAATGTGCAAATATTTCTGTTGGGAATAAACTTAAAAGTGGGATTACTATTTTTGAGACAAGTTCTCATTTTGTCACTCAGGCTGAAGTGTAGTGGCATGATTATAGCTCACTGTAACCTCCAACTCTTGGGTTCAAGGGATCTTCCTGCCTCAGCTTCCTGAGTAGCCGGGACTACAAGCATGCACCACCATACCTGGTTAATTTTTTAAAAGTTTTTTGTAGAGATAGGGTCTTTCTTTGTTGCCCAGGCTGGTCTTGAACTCCCGGGCTCAAGTGATCCTCCTTTACCTGCCTCGGCCTCCCAAAGTGTGGGATTACAGATGTGAGCCACCACACCACCCAGCCATATATTCATCTTTAGTAGATAATGCCAAATTTTGTTCAAAGGTGATTGCAACAATTTAAATTTCCACGAGCAGTGTATGAGTGTTCAAATTTTGATAAATAGAAGTTATAAATTCTAATTTAGTTCTATTTATAATTTTTTTCCTTGATGTTGGCACCTTTCATATCCTGTTTAAGAAATATTTGCCTGCAGCAAGATCACAAAAAATATTTCCGTATGTTATTTTCCAGAGCTTTGTTGTTTTAACCTTTCACATTAGTATCTCCAAATCCCTTGGAATTCCTGTGTGTTTATGGTGGAAAGTAGTGGTTAAAGTTTGTTCTTCTCCAATGGCTATTCAATTAACCATATACCACTTATTTAATAAACTATAGTTTCCACACAACTCTGCAGTGTGACCTTCGTTATAATTCAGGTGTCTGTGTATACAGGGTTCTGTTAGTGGACTTAGAGATACAATTTTTAATTTGAGAGTGTCAGTGAGGATTTGGCAAAATTTTAGTGGGCATCTACTTAAGTTTAAATGAGGAATCCTATGGGTAAATTCGCAACATACTTCAAGTATTTGATGTCTCCATTAGTACCTCACGTGTGCTCCCACCTTCTCATAATGAAGTTGACCTGATAGGAGATTTTTGGTCAACCAAAAGGATAGGGTCAACCTTTTTTTTTTTTTTTTTAAACTAATCTATTAATAGCAACTCAAGGAGCTAATTCCCCACCACTGCCTCCATTTAACACAGCAAAATATTAAGAATATGAGAATAAAAATTACATACTTAGGACCATGAAAAGATCAAGGTTTGGAGATACTGTACTAATTTTGAAAACTCTGACTCTAGGACCACAGTGCCTAGGTTTACATCATAATCATGCCACCCAAAGGCTATGCAATATTAGACAAGTCACACAAACTATCTGTACCTAATTTTTCTCTTTAGCAAAATCGAGGTAATAATGTCTTGCATTAGAACTTACGTTGACATGTAGTATGTGTAATAACATTATTAGCCTTATTATTAATCTTATTGTTATAATCATAAATAAATGGAGGAAAAGAACAACTCTCAGCATCCCATCCAGGTATAATTTATCAGTGTTTCATAACTCTCAATATTCTTACTATTATAAAATCTTATTCTGAGAATCATACTCACTGTACAGTACCACGTGGGGGGATGGTGCTAAACCATTCACGAGAACTCCACCCTCACGGTCCAATCACCTCCCACCAGGCCCTACCTCCAACACTGGGGGTTACAAAAGTGGCACACATTTCAGGGCATCCTATCCCATTCTAAAAATGATAGTCTCCTCCAAAGCACTGTCCTAGCCAACACCAATGAGATGTGACTTTTGGCAGGATTTATTTCGGACACATCACTTACAGAATTAGCACCGTCACCTTCTAAGCACTTTGGTGTGCTTGTTAAGGCAAGCTCAAGAAGGACCACACCCCCAGATAGGAAGGTCTCATAGATCCAGCTGACCTAATCCCCAGCCTTATACTGTCTACAAGAAATGCCATGCTTTTGCTTCATTTCAGATGCGCCCATCAGAACTGTCCCTCCTGTTGCCCCTAAGGAGGCCCCCTGGGTGTTGTCTGCAGTGCTGTTCCTTCCCTGCTTCACCAGCTACTGATTGCTGCCTGACAGCCAAGGGAGAACACTTTGCTGAGACCCTAGTTTCTTTGGGATTTTTTTCATCCGTCCTGAGGAGGGTTTTGATATTCCAATTTTGTGGTCATCAGTGATACATCCAGAAAAAATCTTACCTCTTCGGATTTAGTTTGGAGAGAAGCCTCTCGAAAACGATTACTTTATTTCATTTAGGTAACCTCTGAAGGTTGTGAGTCAGTGCTTGCGGGTAGAAAACACATGCAGTGTCTCCCACACCCAGAGGATTCGAAAATGACCCTGGAGGTGTATAAGCTGTCTCTGGAGATTAAACGACCGGAACACGCGTGAAACTTGAAGAGGAACAACACCAGTTAGAAACCAGTACATCGATTTTTCCTTCCCTTTCCCCACAAAACAGAGAAACAGTTACATTTCTCTCTTTAGCAATTCTATGTTTCTCAAGTACTATTATTTCCTGGGGAAACATATCTGTGTTTAAGAGAATTCACTAATATTCTTAGTGGCACTGATCATATGAAACAATTCATAATTTTTGTCTTAGTTCAGTTTAAGTTCCTGTTTCCTGGATTTGGTGGACTGGCTGAATAAATAATTACCTACCAAAAATCAAATTATCTTTGTTTTCACTGTGATTTCTGAGTAATGAAAAATTAGGGCTCTCTGCAAGTCATTCTCTGATGTTTCTCTGATTAACTCACTTTTCTACTTTATTGTGTA
This sequence comes from Papio anubis, assembly GCF_008728515.1. NCBI lineage: Eukaryota > Metazoa > Chordata > Mammalia > Primates > Cercopithecidae > Papio > Papio anubis. The sequence continues at coordinate 154,482,885 of NC_044976.1, read as the reverse complement.
TGTTGTCCTCAAAAAACACATACTTGCGTCCTTTTTTTTGTTTTTGTTTTTGTTTTAAGACGGAGTCTCGCTCTGTCGCCCAGGCTGGAGTGCAGTGGCGCGATCTCAGCTCACTGCAAGCTCCGCCTCCCGGGTTCCCGCCATTCTCCTGGCTCAGCCTCCGGAGTAGCTGGGACTACAGGTGCCCACAACCGCGCCCGGCTAATTTTTTGTATTTTTAGTAGAGACGGGGTTTCACCGTGGTCTCGATCTCCTGACCTTGTGATCCGTCCGCCTCGGCCTCCCAAAGTGTTGGGATTACAGGCGTGAGCCACCGCGCCCAGCGCGTCCTTTATCTGAAAAATATTTACCCTACATTTTCATTTTTTATTCTTCCTGACCTGTATCAGATCAAATAATGCCATCTTCTTCTGAGTCTCCTCCATGTTCACCCTATTTGATTACTAGTATTTCTCTAGAGTAACTTCTTGTTTCCACTTTTATTTAAGGGGTATTTGGGTTTGTTTGACATCCCTTTCACCCAATAATAACAAGTTCGAAAGTGTTTGAAAGCTTAATCTATGTGTAACACAAGGCTCCTCTTGGGCATACCCAAATCTTTCAGTTCAATCTGATCACTCTTTAATATTTTAACTTAAATGACTTTGGTGTCTCTTTTAGGTCAGATTCCTCAGAAGTAGACCCTGAGAAGAGGAACCATGTGTTAGTAATGTATTCAGGAAGCGTTACTGGGAAAAACAGGAAAGGGAGGGGTGGTGGCAAGGCTGGAAAGGGAAGGGCCCCTGCAGGGCTATCAGGGACCATCCTAAGGAAAGGAAGGTAGCAGCATAGCTTTATCCCAAAGGGGAACTTTGGGCTATAAACTATTCCTCAAAATTTGCTCCAATTTGAGGCAAAGAAACGGGACTGTCATTCTGCTTTGCAACAGCACCCAGATGCCTGCAGCACAGAAATGATAAAAGGGACCCGTGGGGGTGGAGCAGAGCTCTTCAGGGTTCATCCACATGTGTTCCCCTTATATTGCTGGGTATTGGGAGCTTTATATTTCTGACAAGTCACTAACTCTTCCACTATTTGCCTCCTCTGAAATCTCATGCTCACTCCCGCTTACCTTCTGTGGCTGGTCGCTGCTTCTCCACTGCATCTTGATCAACGGTAGAAAACATTCCCCTGCTGCCCCCGTTTTAAAAATTTTCTCAAAATAGCAGTCACACAGGAGGTTGCAGAGCAGACTTCAACTAAATTTTTGGGTTAACAGAGAGATATATGACTGGCAATGCCAGGCTGGACCTTCACATTGTCATCCAAAAGACCAGCAGGATGGCTAAGTAGTAGAAAAGAGAGATTTATTGGTGATAACAGTTTGCAAACTGTGAAGAAATAGTATCTGGCATGGACTGAAGGTGATCTCTCTTCAAAGAAGGAAAGAGTAGGTTGGGGTTTATGTCTGACAGGGTCCATATTACATAATAGAGTCATATACACTCAGTAGGTGATATGGTTTGGATGTGTGTCCCCATCAAATTTCATGTTGAATTGTAATCCCCAGTGTTGGAGGTGGGGCCTGGTGGGAGGTGATTGGATCATGGGGGTGGAGTTCTCGTGAATGGTTTAGCACCATCCCCCCACTTGGTAATGTATAGTGAGTGAGTTCTCATGAGATCTGGTTGTTTAAAAGTGTATAGCACCTCCCGACTCGACTCTCTCTTCCCCTTGTTCCTGCCATGTAAGAGGCCTGCTCCCCCTGTGCCTTCTGCCATGACTAAAAACTCCCTGTGGCTCCCCAGAAGCAGATACTGCCATGCTTTCTCTACAGCCTGCAGAACCAGAAGCCAATTAAACCTCTTTTCTTTACAAACTACCCAGTCTCAGGTATTTCTTTATAGCAGTGGGAGTACAAACTAATACAGTCAGTTTGGGGGCAAAGCTATACCTATTTATGAGCAGGTTGAGCACATGTGCAATGGGTAAATGTATATGTAACATACACCCCATGTTCACTTTGGGGTATTAGCATTGAAAGGATGTGGGAACTTGTCTCTTTACATTAAAAGGTGTACTATAGGACACCAAATTTGTGTGCCGTGTCTTTGTGGGATGATACAAATTTTCTGGAATCAGTGGTGATGGTTGCATAATCTTATGAATTGTATACTTTAAAATGGTGAACTCTATGGTATGTCAATAATATCTCAAAAAAGAAAGACACTGAGACATGCTGAATTGTGTCCCACTCCGAAATTCATATGTTGTTGAAGTCTTAACCCCCAGTACATCAGAATGTAACCATATTTGAAGCTAAGGTCTTTAAAGAGGTAATGAAGCTAAGATGTGGTTTTAAAATTATACCTTAATGCAATCTGGCTGGTGTCCTCAGAAGAAAAGAGGAAATTTGGACACAGAGAGAAACACCAGACATGTGGACATGCAGAGTAAAGATCATGTAATAGCACAGCCAGAAGGTGGCCGTCTGCAAGCCAAGGAGAGAGGCACGGAAGAAAACAAGCATGCTCACACCTTGATCCCAGACTCCCTGCCCCAGAACTGTGAGAATAAAAAAACAACAAAACTCTATTGTTTAATCCCCCTAAGTCTTTGATATTTTGTCATGGCAGCCCTAGAACACTAATATAGACACCAGTAAGAGAGTGAAAGGCAAGCTACAATCTCGAAAGCACTATTTGCAAAACTCATGTCAAAAACTAAGGGCTTGTGCCCCCCAAATATAAAGAATTTTTACAAATAAATTTGAAAAGATAATCAACTCACCAAGAGGATGGAAAAAGACCTGAAGAACCTTCATAAAAAAATGATATCCAATTGGTTGGTTTATAGCCATAAGAAAACTTGGTTAACTTCATTAGTCATTAGATAAATTAAAATCAAACACAAAGTACAATTTCAGAATTCATACTCAGAAGAATAGCTAAAATGATATAATATCAAGTATTAGTAAAAATGTATCCCAGCCGTAACTCTGAAAACCTGCTGGTGAAAGTATAAATTGGTCCAACTGCCTTACAAAATTCTTTGGCAACTAAACTGGACATATGTCTACTCTATGATCCAGCAATTCTACCCCTAGAGATTACCTCTCAAAAATGCATCTATTGCAGCTGGAAACCATCATTCTCAGCAAACTATCGCAAGAGCAGAAAACCAAACACCGCATGTTCTCACTCATAGGTGGGAATTGAACAATGAGAACACTTGGACACAGGAAGGGGAACATCACACACTGGGGCCTGTTGTGGGGTGGGGGGCTAGCGGGGGGATAGCATTAGGAGATATATCTAATGTAAATGACGAGTTAACGGGTGCAGCACACCAACATGGCACACATATACATACGTAACAAACCTGCATGTTGTGCACATGTACCCTAGAACATAAAGTATAATAAAAACATGCATCTATATCTATTCACCTATGGACATGTATTAGAATGTTTATAGCAGCCCTATTTGCAATAACCCCAAACTGGAAATGATCAAAATGCTCATGAGTAGTAGAGGATAAATTAATGGTGATACATCACATGATGAAATATACCACAACAATGAAATGAATGATTATACAGATGAATTTCAAAACAGAAAGTGTTTAGTGAAAGATGCCAGATATAAAAGATGTCCATACTGTTTTGTTTCATGCATGTAATGTATAAAAACAGGCAAAAGTAATTCCTAGTGTTTAAGTCAAAATAGCAATCTCCCCCCGGGATGGGAGTATGAGGAAGGCTTTGAAAGTCCTGAGAATGTTTTGTTTCTTCAACTGGGTGGTGTTACGTGGGTGTGTTTGGTGTGTGAAAAGTCAACTAGGTCTGCATTTGAGACAATGTGCTTTTGTGTATGTAAAACATTCTTCAATAAAAATTCAATTAAAAATTGTAAAGAAGGTAAGTCGTCGTCTTCTTCTTCTTTTTTTTTTTTTTTTTTGAGACAGAGTCTCACTCTGTAGCCCAGACTGGAGTGCAGTGGTGCGATCTGGGCTCACTGCAACCTCTGCCTCCTGGGTTCAGCGATTCTCCTGCCTCAGCCTCCCGAGTAGCTGGGATTACAGGCGCGTGCCACCACACCTGGCTAATTTTTGCATTTTTAGTAGAGACAGGGTTTCACCATGTTGGCCAGGCTGGTCTCAAACTCCTATCCTCAAATGATCAGCCTGCCTCAGCCTCCCAAAGTGCTGGGATTACAGGCGTGAGCCACCGCATCCAGCCGGTCTCAAGTATTTCTTTACAGCAGTGTGAGAACAGATGAATCCACGGGCTTTAGCTATCTCATAGTATCATACCTCTCCCCTTCATTGTCCTGTTTCCTCACAGAGACTTAGTTACAATGGGCATGGGGTCTTGCATGAATCCCATTGTCTGTGCAATGATAGTATTTACAGTATTAACAAATGTCAAGAGGAGGCTCTGATGGATGGGGACATCAGATGCTTGGGTAAATCAAATCATTTGCATATTTAAAGATACAGAAATATGGAAGGATGTTATGAAGGTCTGGATACAGGCAGAGAGTCACATTTTCCAGGTTAGTTTCCAGGCAAGTTTCCAGCTTTCAAAATCTTCACAGCAGGTTCACAGTTGAGATGATTTTATCTGAATGAGTGAGAGCCTCATGAGAACTTTGGAAGTGCAAATATTCCCTTCTAAGCATTGCCTTGTAAGACTGGAGCAATTCTAGACATGGGCTGCTTTTGATATAGGCTAAGCCAACTGAGCCGGGACAGGTGTACTTCATTGATATACACAATGACTTCAGGTGTAATGACTCAGCTTTACTGGCTGACATAGCCCACACCCAGTACATTCCTTATCTAACACGGGGTAGTTACTGTAACATTTCTTGACATCAGACTAACAGCCCGTTAAGGCCTACCCTATATTTATTCTCTGTACCTGAGTCATTATGTGTTTCTTAAATTGAACCATTGTCTTCAAGCCAGAAAACCACAGGTTTCTTCACGTCTTCTCTTTTCCTTATATCTAATCACTCATTTAATTCAGTTCCTTCTTCCTTTGAAATGTTTTTGAGAGAATGGAAAAATGTTCATGTTAGAGTTATGAGATAATTTCTACAATACAGATCTATTTTTAAAATTTCATTTACCCCAGTTCCAACTATTATTTGACCCAAAATGGATCTTCATCCAGTCCTTTGACTCTTGTACTTCCATTATTCTTCACCTCTTGTTTTACCAAGAAGGGTTAGAAATCTTTCAAACAAGCACGTTCAAGAGAGATTTTGAAAAAGGCGATTGAGAGCCCATGCAAAGAAATGACTATAGCCTGGCCTAAAACACCGTCACTTCTGGACTACATGACCACAATAGGCTTCTGGCTTTAGGCTTCTTCTCTTGCCTCCTCGTAGCAGTCATGGAGAGCTCAAGTGTTTGTTCCTCTACTCAGAATTCTTGATTAGTTTTTTCTCAAAGACTAATTTTATATATTACTTTCTGACTTCTTTCATTTCTGTGGAGAAGTCAGCAGTTATTCAAAGAATTCCCTGTATGTAAGCACTGTCTTTTTCCTGGATGTTTGTAAGATTTTCTCTTTATTTTTGGTTTTCAGCAGTTTGACTATAATGTGCCTAGGCATGGTTTTCTTCATATTTGTTCAGCTTGAGTTTCACTGAACATCTTGAACCTGTAAATGTACCTCTTTTCCCAAGTTTGAGAAATCTATTTTTTTGGACAATTTTACTGCTTCATTCTCTTTTTCCTCTTATTGTGGAACTCCAATGACATGTTTATTCGGTCACTTGATATTGTCTTATAAGTCCTGAGGCTCTGTTTTTTATATAAATGTTTTGTTGTTCTCTACTTCAGATTGGATAATTTCTATTGATTTATCCTTAAGTTCATTGGCTCTTTCCTTTCATTTCCATTCAGCTGCCAAGTTCCTCCAGTGACATTTTTATTTCAGAGGGTAGGTTTTAGTTGTAGAATGTTGATGCCTGGTTTTTTTTTTTTTTTTTTTTTTTGAGATGGAGTCTCGCTATGTATAGCCCAGTCTGGAGTACAGTGGCGCAATCTCTGCTTACTGCGACCTCCACCTCCCGAGTTCAAGTGATTCTCCAGACTCAGCCTCCAGAGTAATTGGGACTACAGGTGAATGCCACCATGCCTGGCTAATTTTTTGTATTTTTAGTAGATACAGGGTTTCACCGTGTTAGCCAGAATGGTCTGTATCTCCTGACCTCGTGATCCACCTGCCTCTCAAAGTGCTGGGATTACAGGTTGTGCCTGGCCGATGCTTTTTAATAGTTTATTTTCTACTGAGATTTCTTATCTTCCTATTCTTTAGCAAGCATATATACATTTACATCATTGAGCATATTTATAATGGCTGTTTTAAAATACTTGCCTGCTAATTCCAACATTTGGATCATCTTAGAGACAGTCACCATTGACTTTCTTTTCCCTTAACTAGAGTTCAGATTTTCTAGTTTCTTCATATGTTCAGTAATTTTGAATTGTATCCTCGACGTTATTAATGGATTCTATTATATTCTCCCCCAAAAGAAAGGTTTTTTTTGTTTGTACTATTTTTTTGTTTTTCATTTAAACAGACAACTAACTTACTTATATCCAACCTGAAAACGCTCTCTCTCTCTGGAGCAACCCAAATCTCAGTTCAGTTCTTTTATCCTTAGCTGCTCTGTTTTATTTTTGGTGGGTAAGACAAAGTTTTATTGGATGCAAAAGGAAGAGAAGGGAAAAACAGGTACTCTTGCTAGGCCAGAGTCTCTGCTAGAGTGTATCCCTACTGACCATTTGTGTTTTTTTGTTTTGTTTTGTTTTTTATTTTTTTATTATTATACTTTAAATTCTAGGGTACATGTGCATAACATGCAGGTTTGTTACATATGTATACTTGTGCCATGTTGGTGTGCTGCACCCATCAACTCATCATTTACATCAGGTATAACTCCCAATGCAATCCCTTCCCCCTCCCCCCCACCCATAATAGGCCCCTGGGTGTGATGTTCCCCTTCCCGAGTCCAAAAGATCTCATTGTTCAGTTCCCACCTATGAGTGAGAACATGCGGTGTTTAGTTTTCTGTTCTTGCAATAGTTTGCTGAGAATGCTCGGTGAAATAAAAGAGGACACAAACAAATGGAAGAACATACCATGCTGATGGATAGGAAGAATCAATATCGTGAAAACGGCCATACTGCCCAAGGTAATTTATAGATTCAGCGACATCCCCATCAAGCTACCAATGAGTTTCTTCAAAGAATTGGAAAAAACTCTTTTAAAGTTCATATGGAACCAAAAAAGAGCCTGCATTGCCAAGACAATCCTAATTCAAAAGAACAAAGCTGGAGGCATCACACTTCTTGACTTCAAACTATACTACAAGGCTACAGTAACCAAAACAGCATGGTACTGGTACCAAAACAAAGATATAGACCAATGGAACAGAACAGAGTCCTCAGAAATAATACCACACATCTACAGCCATCTGATCTTTGACAAACCTGAGAAAAACAAGAAATGGGGAAAAGATTCCCTATTTAATAAATGGTGCTGGGAAAATTGGCTAGCCATAAGTAGAAAGCTGAAACTGGATCCTTTCCTTACTCTTTATACGAAAATTAATTCAAGATGGATTAGAGACTTAAATGTTAGACCTAATACCATAAAAACCCTAGAAGAAAACCTAGGTAATACCATTCAAGACATAGGCATGGGCAAGGACTTCATGTCTAAAACACCAAAAGCAACGGCAACAAAAGCCCAAATTGACAAATGGGATCTAATTAAACTAAAGATCTTCTGCACAGCAAAAGAAACTACCATCAGAGTGAACAGGCAACCTACAGAATGGGAGCTGCTCTGTTTTTAATCTGTCCTCCTCATGGGTGATTCAGAGATCAGCCAGAGATTTGGGCAGAGTTTATGCACAGGATGGGCTCTTCTCTTGGTTCTTTAATTTTTAGGACCCCCATAATTTTCTAGTGTCTGTTGCTGCCCAAAGCTCTGTTTTATTTTTTCAAACCAGAAAGACTTGGTTTTCTTTCAGAGTTTTATCCATGCCACATCATGCCAACTTTGATATTCTCTCAGGCTAAAAGGCATAACAAATGGGAAGTTTGATCTATGGTGTTCCCTTCTTGTAAGACTTATTGCTCCTTTAGAATGTGTCTGCTTTTGTTTACTTTCTGGTTCCTTAAGGTAGGATTTTTGTTGTTGTTTTCTTCCCTATTTTATTCAGAGTTTAGAATTGCTATCTGTGGGAGGGTGGGACCAGTAGACACTTACACAGCTATACTGAAAATGGAAGTCTTCATCCTCTTACCCATATTCAGTCTTTTGAGCTTGCAGAACATGATGTTCTCTGTTCAGACAAAACTTTTCTCCTTGGTATTTCCATGGCTCACTCCCTCACTCAATTCAGGCCCTTACTCAAACGGAACTTATTCAGAGAAGCCTTCCTTGACCGTATCGTCTAACGTGTGCTGCCCATCCCACCTCAACACCTTACTACCCAGCACATTACTCTGTTATTTTTTGTCATACTACTTCTTTCCCTGACCTTTTATGTATTTATTTATCTGGTTTATATTTATTTTTCTCACTAGACTGTAAGCTCCTTGAGTATGGTATTTTTTTGTCTGCTTTGGGTAGTGTGGCATTCCCAGCACATAGAATATTGCCTGGCTCATTGTAGGGGCTCAATAGATACTTGTTCAATGATTAGCTCATATTAGATGCTTAAAAATACATCGACACACAAACATGTTCAACCAATTTCTATGAAGGTACAAATGTAAATCAAAGGAGAAAGGATAGCATTTTTTAGAACAACTGAACATCTACAGGCAAATAAATAAATAAATCTTGATGTAAACCTCATACTTTATATAAAAATTAACTCAAAATAAATCCTGAACTTAAATGTGGAACATAAAACTAGAAAAAGAAAAAAACACAGGAGAAAAATCTATGGGATCTAAGAATTAAGTGTAAAGTATAAAACTACAGCACTTACAAAATCTTGGGATACAGGATAGGGGTAGGCAAAGATTGTTTAGACTTGACACCAAAAGCACACTCCATTAAATGGAAAAATTGATAAATTGGATCTCATTAAAAGTACTCTGGGGTAAGGCGTGGTGGCTTACACCTGTAATCCCAGCACTTTGGGAGGCTGAGGTGGGTGGATCACGAGGTCAGGAGTTCAAGACCAGCCTGGCCAAGATGGTGAAATCCTGTCTCTACTAAAAATACAAAAATTAGCTGGGTGTGATGGCACATGCCTGTAATCCCAGCTACTCGGGAGGCTGAGGTAGAAGATTGCTTAAATCCTGGGAGGCGGAGGCTGCAGTGAGCTGAAATCGTACCACTGCACTCCAGCCTCAGTGACAGAGCGAGACTCCCTCTCAAAAAAAAAAAAAAAAAAAAGGTACTCTGGTACACTCATACCCCATACGATGGTATACCATTTGGCAGTAAAAAAGAAAAAAAATGGATGATTGACACATATAAAATCTAAATTGAATGTCATAGGAATTATGCCGAATAAAAAATATACAATCCAGAGAGTTTATATAGTGTAACCTTACATACTGTATCATTCCATTTATATAACATTGTTGAAAATGACAACATTTTAGATGTGAAAACCAGATTAGTGGTTGTCAGAAATAGAGGCGAGGGGGATGGGCATAAGGGAGGTGAGTGCAGTTATAAAAAGGCAATACAGGTAATCCTTGTGTTGATGGAATTGTTATGTATCTTGACTGTGATGGTGGATACACCAATCTACATATGTGATAAAACTGTATAGAATTGAATGCATGTGCAAACAAACATGAATACAAATAAAATGGGAAATTTGAATAATATCAGTGGATTATATCAATGTTAATATTTGTTTATTATTTCATAGCTATTAATTATTTCCTTTCATGATGACTTGGGGGGAAGGAAATAGTATCTCTGCTTTCTAGATATTAACCCCATTTCTTATCTTCTTTGTCTCTACCTAATTACCAATTTTCTGTGACAGTTATTTACATTATTTTAAAAGTACTAGATTTTAAATTAATGAGATTGAAGCCATAGTACAAAGTCTCCCAGTAAAGAAAAGCCAAGTACCTAATGGCTTCACTGCTGAATTCTACCACACATTTAAAGAAATGCTAATACCAATCATACTTAAATTATTCCAAAAAGTAGAGGACAGAATACTTCCAAATTCATTCTAGGAGGCCAAAATTACCTTGATACCAAACCCTGAAAGAGACACGTAGAAAAGAAGAAAAAAGAAAACTACAGGTCAATAATGCCAATGACTATTGATGCAAAAATCCTGAACAAAATACTAGCAAATTGAATCCAACAATACATTAAAAAGATCATTCATCATGACCAAGTAGGATTTATTCCATGGATGGAATGATGATTCAACATGTGCAAATCAATCAGTGTGATACATCACATCAACAGAATGAAGGACAAAAACCATATGATCATTTCAATTGTTGCTGAAAAGGCACTTGATAAAATTCAACATCCCTTCATGATAAAAAAAAAAAAAACCTAAAAAAAAACTGGGTATAGAAGGAAGATACTTTAATATAATAAAAGTCGTATATGACAGACCTACAACTAGTATCATATTAAATGGGGAAAAACTGAGAGCCTTCCCTGTAGGATCTGGAGATGACAAGGACTCCCACTTTAACCACTGTAATTCAACATAGTACTGGAAGTCCTAGCTAGAGCAATTAGACAAGAGAAAGACATAAAGGGCATCAAAATTGGGAAGGAAGACTCAAATTATAATGATTTGCAGATGATGTGATCTTATATTTGGAAAAATCTAAAGTCTCCACCAAAAATCTATTAGAACTGATAAATTCAGTAAAATTGCAGGATACAAAATTCACATACAAAAATCAGTAACATTTCCATATGCCAACAGTAAACAATCAAGCTGAGAAAGAAATAAAAAAGCAATTCCATTTACAATAGGCACAAATAAAATTAAATGCCTGGGAATTAACCTAAGAAGTGAAAGATCTTTACAATAAAAATTATAAAACACCAATAAAAAAATTGAAGAGGACATCAAAAAATGGAAACATATTCCATGCTCATGGACTAGAAGAATCAATATTTTTAAAAAGTTCATACTATCCAAAGCAATCAACAGATGCAGTGTAATTCCTATCAAAATACCAATGACATTCTTCATAGAAATAGAAAAAAACTATCCTAAAATTTATATGAAACCACAAAAGACCCAGAAGAGCCACAGCTATCCTAAGCAAAAAAAAAAAAAAAAAAAAAAAAATTAGGGGAATCATATTACCTGATTTCAAATTATACTACAGAGTGATAGTAACCCAAACAGCATGGTACTGGCATAAAAACAGACACATAGACCAACGGAACAGAAAAGAGAACCCAGAAACAAATCCACAGGCTTACAGTGAACTCATTTTCAACAAAGGTGCCAAGAACATACACTGGGGAAGACAGTTTTGTCAGTAAATGGTGGTGGAAAAACTGGATATCCATTTGCAGAAGAATGAAACTAGACCCCTATCTCTCACCATATACAATGATCAAATAGAAATGGATTAAAAACTTAAATCTGAGACCTCAAATTATTTCACTGCAAGCAAACATTAGAGAAAATCTTCAGGACATTGGTCTGGGCAAAAATTTCTTGAGTAATACCCAAAAAGAACAGGCAACCAAAGCAAAAATGGACAAATGAGATCACATTAAGTTAAAAACCTTCTGCACAGCAAAGAAAACAGACAAGCCACAGAATGGGAGAAAGTATTTGCAAACTACCCATCTGCCAAGGGATTAATAACTAGAATATATAAGAAGCTCAAACAACTCTACAGGAAAAAAATTTCATAATCTGATAAAAAGATGGGCAAAAAGGTTTGAATAGACATTTCTCAAAAGAAGATATACGAATGGTAAGCAGGCATATGAAAAGGTACTCAACATTACAGATCATCAGAAAAATGTGAATCAAAACTACAATGAGCTATCATCTCCAGTTAAAATGACTTTTATCCAAAAGACAGGCTGGTGAGGATGTAGAGAAAAGGGAATCCTAGTACACTGTGGGTGGGAATGCAGATTAGCACAACCACCATGGAGAATGCTTTGGAGGTTCCTCTAAAAATAGAGCTACCATACGATCCAGCAATCCCGCTGCTGGGTATATACCCCAAAGAAAGGAAATCAGTATATTGAAGAGATATCTGTACTCCCATATATGCTTTTTTGCAGCCCTGTTCACAATATCCAAGATTTGGAAAGAACCTAAGTGCCTATCAACAGATGAATGGATCTATTGAAATGAGGCACATATACACAATAAGTATTATTCAACTGTAAACAAGAATAAGATCCTATTATTTGCAACAACATGGATAGAACTGGAGGTCATTATATTAAGTGAAATAAGCCAGGCACAGAAAGTCAAACATCACATGTTCTCACTTCTTTGTGGGATTTAAAAACCAAAACAATTGAACTCATGCAGAGAGAGAGTATATCAGGATGATTACCAGAGGCTGGGAAGGGTATTGGGGGTGAGCTGGTGGGGGATGTGGGGATGGTTAATGGGTCCAAAAAAATAGAATGAATGAATGAATAAGACCTAGTATTTGATATCACTACAGAGTGACTATAGTCAATAATAATGTAATTAGACATTTAAAAAGAATGAAAAGAGTATAATTGGATTGTCACAAAAAGGATAAACGCTTGAGGGGATGGACACCCCATTCTCCATGATGCAATTATTACATATTGCATGCCTGTATCAAAACACTTCATGTACCCTATAAATAAATATACCTACTATGTACCCACAGAAATAAAATAATTCCAAAAATTTTTAAAAAGCAAGAAAAGTAAAAGCACTAGGTTTTAGTGGAAAGCACAGATTTGATTCAGATTACTGAACCGAATAAGTGGCTAAAACTTTACAGATAATAAGTGGCTGAACCACTTATTTGGGTACAGACAGGCCTGACAAAATTACTCAAACGATATTTGAGTGGGACATTCCTTATTGTTTTCCTGATTTACCTAAGTCACCTGATGCGTCACACTTGGTGCCATTCTGATCTGTTAAAAGAGGGAAATGTGGTGCCTGAAGCACTGAAAACATGCGGGAGATGGTGATAAGAAGGCTCAGGTAATGCGGCTCAGCCACTTATTATCTGTAAAGTTTTGGCCAAATGTACCTAAACTTTTTTGAAAAGCGGATTTAAAAAACCATAAGGCTGTCATAAGACTAAATGCAATTATTTATGGAAAGTGCTGAGAACATAGAGGTGCCTAATAGGTAAAAGAGTTGTCTAACGAATGCTCTAAATTCCTTGTTTTTTCTAACTAATAATCAATTATTGTCTTAGATTCTCTTTCTAAAGTTAAGTCAATTCATGACGAACTTATGTGCTTTCCTTTCTTTTTAGGGAGGTTGAAATTTAATCATACTGTAATAAATGTTACATCTTAATTTACTTAGTTACTTCTGGTAAATGAGAGCTAAGTGCTTTGGATTTTGAACTCCTGTAACAGTCTTTGCAGTTGAACTAGGTAGGCAGGTCATTTTCAGGTCTTTCCCAAAACTCATCTTCCTGTAGTAAAAATCAGCATATTATTATTATGATTCAAGTATTATTTCCCATGAAATATAATTATGCACATAAACAGCTTATCTTTCACTCCTTTTTTTCAAAGTCATAACACCAGGCTGAGTGTGCCTTTTGGCTGATTGAAAACCATGCAAGTATTCTTCAGGTCTGATGGAATCTTGCTGTCTGCATATGTTCCCACTGCATCCACATGCTCCTGCATGCTTTTCAGTGCTTCAGGCACCACGTTTCCCTCTTTTAACAGACCAGAATGGCACCAAAGTGTGACTCATTAGGTGACTTAGGTAAATCAGGAAAACCAAAAAGGAATGTCCTACTCAAATATTGTCTGAGCAATTTTGTCACGCCTGTTTGTATTCTTGAGGCTTTTTTTCCCCCGTATTTCTCTTGCCCCCTCAGGCTTTAAAACTTTTGGAAGGAAATGTAACTTCCTCATCACTTTTGGTTTTGTTTTTTAATTTCATCCTTCTGTTGGCAGTTCAAACTCATAACTGGAGCTACAGCTTGTCCTAAGTAGGCAGTGCTGCTCAGGATGGCTTTTCTCTTACGCTGTAATTTCCTGATTCGAGTGGATCTCACGTTCACACTTATCACACTCGAGGTTTGCTTTAAGGGTGACTGAGCCTGCCCACTCTGAACTAAAGTCCCTTTCTTCCATCCCTTATTGGTTTTGTCACTCAAAAATGAATTACTTACATTCCTAGATAACAATTTCTTTTAAGTACGGCTCTTATCTTGTAAGGAAAAGATTAGGGTTCTATTGCTAAATGCCTTCAGAATTCCACAAGTTTACTTACTCCTTGCATCAGAACCCCTGATGCTAAAATGGAAGTTTTGAGTGTCCTTTGACTCAGCTGATTCTGGGAACCCCTATTCCACCCTCTTCCCCTGAGCTCCTTCTTAATGCAGAGTTTGGTCTTGACCTGACTTTGCCCCAGGGTATAGCTGTTACTGACTATTACACAGCTGGACTCCAGTTTGGCAGAGGCCGCTGCTAGTTCTCTCTCTTTCCTTTAGTTGTTTCTAGGTGGAATCTGTGACCTTTGGGCTTCTGTCAGTGCAGGTCAACAGGTACCATGAGGCCTGCATCAGGGAGCAAACCACTCTCCCATCTCTGTATCTCATGCCTGTCCAGCCTACACCATGAGCAAGGCATGCCTAGTGCACAGGGCCTCAGGAAAGCCTGGGTAAAGTGCACAGTCAATGAAGGGAAGGTAGTTTAGATCAATCAATTACAAAGGCATTTATTCCATGTTAGGAATTTTAAAAGTATGGTCAAATTGTAGTAATTTATACCGATTTGTGGGAGGCATAATAAATGATTTTATTAATGTTACTTGCTTATTAACAAATTAATTATTTTATTAATGGTATAATATTGTTTATTAATTTCCATTTTATTTAAGGAAGGTTTAACTACAATTTTTTTAAGCTTTAATACTTTTAAGTATATGCTAATACCATTACTAGGGGATTTAAAAAAACTTGGTTTGTATATATTCCTGGGGATCTACTCTAGTAAACAGATAAAGATGAATTGTAAGCAACTTCGCTTCCTTACATAAGAATATAAATATAAAAGTGCTTAAAATTCCTTTACCTCTTAATGAGTTCATTAATGCCTGCTGTATTTTTGTTTAATAATTGGTTGTCACCTTTTACCATCCAGAAAGCAAAAATGAAATTGTTATTGTTGTCATAAATTCTGAGAAAACTAACTGGAACCTACACTTATAAGTTATGTGTGTAACAGTTCTCTGTAAACCATAAAACACTACATAAATACAATGTTTTATTTTTGCAGTTTGGTAATTTTCATTATTCAAGTACTTAAATTTTTTTCTTAAAATTGTTTTTTGTTTGTTTGTTTGTTTGTTTTGAGACGGAGTCTCACTCTGTCACCCATGCTGGAGTGCAGTGGCATGATCTTGGCTCACTGCAAGCTCCACCTCCAGGGTTCGCACCATTCTCCTGCCTCAGCCTCCTGAGTAGCTGGGACTACAGGCGCCCGCCACCAAACCCAGCTAATTTTTTTTGTATTTTTAGTAGAGACGGGATTTCACTGTGTTAGCCAGGATGGTCTTGGTCTCCTGACCTCGTGATCTGCCCGCCTTGACCTACCAAAGTGCTGGGATTACAGGCGTGAGTCACCGCAAATTGTTTTCTATAAATGCAGAACACAGGGTATTGTTGAGGTTGGTAGGAGGGGAAGTGCTTGCAGATTCTGAGTTTGTGCAGTTCTTGCAAGTTTTCACAGGGCAATGTCTCTTTATCACAAAACACTTCTCAAATAACTTCAGTTTAAAAAAAAAGTCTCCTCTGTTGCTGACTTTATGTCTAAAGGTCCTTCATGGCCCTCAAGTAACACAGGAAGCAAGTTGTAGAGAACACGGACCGTGTAGAGCAAAACCACACTGACTGTTTCTCACTAGCTGTGTGACTTTGGGCAAGTAGCTTTACCTCTCTGTGGTTCTGTTTTGTCATTTGTAAAATGAGGATAATAATAATGCCTATCTCATGTGCTTGTTGGGGGATTTTATATTTGTTAAATGGTTAAAACATTACCTGAAAAATTATAGTAAGCATTTATACATACATTTTTGTTTATTTGTTTATTTAGAGGCAGGGTCTCCCTAAGTTACCCACCCAGGCTAGAGTGCAGTGGTTGGATCTCAGCTCATTGCAACCTCTGCCTCCCAGGTTTAAGTGATTCTCATGCCTCAGCCTCCCAAGTAGCTGGGATTACAGGCAAGTGCCACCATACTGAGTAATTTTTGTATTTTTAGTAGAGACAATGTTTCACCATGTTGGCAAGGCTGGTCTTCAACTCCTGGCCTCAAGTGATCTACCTGCTTTGGCCTCCCAAAGTGCTAGGATTACAGGCTTGAGTCATTGCTTTGGCCTCCCAAAGTGCTAGGATTACAGGCTTGAGTCATTGCACCCGGCCTCTGTTTTTTAAATATTTTAAATTATTGAAAGAAACAGTTCTATAGAAGATGAGAAGTCGATTCTGCTTCCTCCAAATACTTACATACCCACTTTCCTTAATTCTCAGTCACGTGGTATTGTGAGGGGGGCATCCCCACTTTGTGAATTATGCCACGTTATTTTATTGGCAATGACATTGATTGGGAAGCATAAAAGTCTTCCAATAAATTCCTTTAGTTCTGTGCTGTTTTCTTTAATGAATCAGAAAAAAACACCCTCTTTCCCTCTCCCTCTCTCTCCGTCTCTTCCTCCCCTTCTCCCCTCTGCCCTCTGTCTCTCTCACTATCCAAGGTTGCAATTTGCTTCCCCAGATTACACACTGACACTATGAAAATATTAGTGAATTCCTCACTCAGCACTGTAGTGTAGTGTGAATGCAAGAAAGGATATGCTCTGACTGGAGCAGCTAAAATCTGCAGGTTTGCAGATTGTTCATCTCCAGCTTCTCAATGCAACGGGAATCCAAGCTCCCCAGCCAAAATAGTGCTGAGCAGCTAGCCACTACAGAGTGACTCAGAAGTGACTTTGAGGGAAGCGTTCCTCCCAGCCAGAGGCATTTGCCATGGGTCAGTGCTTGAGTCTGAGTGAGGTGGGTCATGGTTCAATTTCAAATATCCAAGAGATAGCACCATTACTCCCCAGTTTATATGTAGCCCAAAACCTTTCATGAGATAGTTGACCTATGGGGTTGACCCCCACTGTTGGTCAAATGACTGTTATGACAGAATAAGCAAAATATTTCTTAAAAGGTTATTTACATTATTTTACTCAGAACAATTCCAGGAGCTAAGTCATTATCGCTGCTTTTATTTTATGCAGGGGAAAACCGAGGCAAGAAGAGAAGTCCTGTTGTATAGAAAAAGAGAGCTCAGAATCTGTAATTAGATGCCCTGGATTCACACCTTGGCTCTGTGTCTTAAAAGGTACTGTGTGATTCAGCTTCTCCATGCCTCAGTTTCCTTATCTCTACAGCAAATATGCCCATACAGGGTTGCTGAAGGCTTACATGAAATAATGCATGTAATGTGCTTGACATGTAGGCTGACATCTAGCAAGTGTTCAGTAAATATCAGCTAGTAAATACCAACTACCACTCAGCTAGTGGTAATGCTGGTTGACGTGATGGGGTGGTGGTAGCAGCGGTATCAAGAGTAGTTGAGAAAGAAAAGGTAGAATTCAGCAAGATTTCTTATCCCTTTTATTATTTATCAGTGTCCAAATGTGTTTTCTCTGAGATTCACAGGATGCTAAGGTAATGTGTTTTGACTACAGCTCTGTACCTAAAACCATAAACATTAAATGCAAAGCTGTCTGTGGAGAAGAATCAGTATATCAGCCTTGAAACTGTCATCACCCAATATGACCCTGGCTATTGGATGTTTGGCTCCCAGAGTGTTTTTGCTCAGAGAACAAATCTTGAAGTCTGGATATGTCCAAGTGCAAGAGGATGAATAATATGCATTCAATGAATTTTATATATGATACCTCAAAATAAATGATAGGAAAATGGGATGGTTCATAAAATGGGAAAAGTAGTAATATCTCCTAAAGGATAGTCTCAGTTATTGGGTTTAATTTATTAGGTGTTTACAGGTACTGGCTCTTTCTAGCTTGAAGCATTGTGATAAATCTGTGGTGGTAGCAAAATTTATTGCGGTTGTTTTATAGGAGGTCAGCAGAGTCTTATTAACCAGTTGACCTGGCCCTTGGCCTCAGTATTTCTCTATTATCTGATGTGTTTTTCTGGTGAATAGTAGAACTGGATCCCCCTGCAGCTTAAGCTTCCTTTTTGCTTGTGCTGATACTGATTATTGCCTAAGAACAGATATGGATTCAGCTCTCAGGGAAATATTTTGCTAGGATCGAAAGTATTTTTCTGGAGTTTCCTGCCCATCCATTCCGGGGTCATTCCTCACCTTCTAATCCTCCTGTCACACGCCTTCCCGAAAGGCTTTGATTTCTCCTTCTCCTTCCCTTTCTCTTCTCTTTCCCTTCCCTTTCCCTTCCTTTCCTTTCCTTTTCCTCTTTCAGAAAGTCTCTGAAGGCTGTGACATAGTCATGGCAGACAAAACCCTCTTACACCATCTCCCAAGTCGCAGGGTCTCAACAGTGGCCCTAGAGTTACATAAACTGTCTCTACAGATTGAAAAACTGAAGCAAGAGAGAGACAAGGAGAAAACCGTTTAAATATACTATACCTCTGTTCCCAAGAAGATGGAGAAAAGATTTGCTTTTTTATACAATTCTTGAGAGAAAACCTCAGTTTATCAACTCCACTTAAATATCATTATTTATGGCAATAAATAACTTTGGCAAAACTTGCTAATATACATGTGACCTTAGACTGTGAAATTATTAATTTATATCAGTATAATTCAGCTGAAGATTTTACTTTTCTGAATTTGGCAGGCTAACTGAAATAAATAATTTCCTAATAAAATCAGTTTGTCCTAATTTTCATATGCGTGTCTATGTCATATAATGTCAGTGCTCTCTACAAGTTCACTCCCTAAAGTTTTTCTTTTCCATTTTATTATATCTTAGTGGTTGTGAAGGGTGATGAGTTACATAACAGTGTTTGTGTGATTCTTTCTCTTTCTAGACATCCATGCAGAGTTTAGTAAATCATATTCCTTAGTTCATAAGAGGCTATTATCCTTGGTCAAAGTAAAAGCCCTTCTCTGCTTTTTTCCCTTATCTCTTAACTGCCATTCCCCATTTTCCTCTCTCCACCCCCATACGTACCTACTCTAATGTGTGTGATACATGTTGTTTAGTGTGCACACAGATTGTTAATGTGTATGTGCTTTTCACCTTGCTTGCTCCCAAGTACTACATAGTATTCTAATACATGAATCCTCCATATCTTGTTATCCATTCCCCTTGTGATGAACACCTAGGTTGCCTCCAGTTTCCCTTTATTATAAAAGACTTTGTGATGAGTATACTTGTATATGTCTCTTTATAAAACTGCTTGAGGTTTTCTGTTGTATATATACCCTAGAAAGTAGATGCAGTATCAATTTATTTTGCTGTGTAGAAGAGTTATTTTGTCTCCATTCTCACACATATAGGATTACTTACCTTACTAATTTTTAATATTCTGATTTCTTATCATCATTTTAATATCTGTAAAATCTGTAGTGATGCCACTTTTCTCCTTTTCTCATTCCTAAGATTAATAATTTACATTTCTCTCTTTTTTCTTCCCACTCAGTCTATCTACAGGTTTTATAAATATTTTTTGATTTCTTAAAGAATTAGCTTTTTGTTTTATTGATTTGCTCTACTGTTTTTCTTTGCTATTTAATTGCTTTCTGCACGGATCTTTATTTCTTCTGATTACTTTGGGTTTAATTGGCTCTTGTTTCTAGTTTCTTAAGATGGAAACCAAGGTAATTGACTTAGGCCTTTGTTTCCTTTCCAATAAAGCACTTTACTGCCATAAATTTCTCTCTGAGAACTGCCATGTGGCATTTCGCAAACTTTAATATGTTGTACTTTCAATTTCATTCACTTCAAAATACATTCCAAATTCCTTTTCAATAAAAAATAGTTGTTTTATGTTATGGTATTTTGGTATCGTTTTGCAGCAATGCCAAACAAAACTTCCTTCTATTTTGCTTGCAATTTGACAAGCTAAGGTAGAGAAAGGACTGTAATGGTACCCAAATTATCAGCCCAGGGAGTCTTGCAGGGCTCATTATATGAGAAACAGGTTCAACTTACAAAGAACCGATCTAGGCTTTGACATATGAAATAGTTAACTTTTTATTGTTTTGTTGAGGTGAAAGTAAATGTGGCCTTTGTGGTAGAATGTAAGAAAAGTTGACAGAAATCTTCTAGGAAGAGATGAAGGCAGGGTAGCCACCTAATACATCCTTTCTAGGGACTGGGAGTCAGACACATGGGCATAGACCCAAACTCAGAACTTGAGTGAGGATAGAAAGGAGTGTTAGAGAGGCTTGTTTTCCTAATGCTGCTACAGATCCTCTGATGTTAGGGAGTTTCTCTCTTATATGAGTCAGGGAGGGGTTCCAAAGGTTAGAAGGAGGACTTACTCCGCAGTTGTAATAAATCAGACCAAACAAGGAAGCAGAAAACAAGACAGGTATCTGGGATTTTCCATGCAATGCCCCAGAAAACTGTTCAGAGTGGGGGCAATATGGCAAATGAGGGTATGTTTCAAAAGAACTTTTATAGTTGCCTTATTCCAGTTTCTCTGAAAGCCATTTGTATAATAGATATGTTGGGGTAAAAAATCCTTTTTCAGAAGAAGGTAGCAATGGATAGAGAAATTTTTTTTCAGGAAAAGTCAATCACAGAAGATGGGGACAGCAAGGGTCATACAAGGCTCATATACCTGCCAAGCCCTGGGGGAGGAAATGAATGAGGGACCTCACAGGATGCCTTCAGCAGCTGCACAGCATGTGATGTGGTCCTACCCTCCGTGTGCATTAGCTGGGAGGAACTAAGTTTGTTGTCATGGCAAACAATCCCCAAATCTCAGTGGCTTTAAAGATAAAGCTTTACTGGCCGGGCGCGGTGGCTCAGGCCTGTAATCCCAGCACTTCGGGAGGCCAAGGCAGGCAGATCACAAGGTCAGGAGATCGAGACCATCCTGGCTAACATGGTGAAACCCCGTCTCTACTAAAAATACAAAAAATTAGCTGGGTGTGGTGGTGGGCACTTGTAGTCCCAGCTGCTTGGTTGGCTGAGGCAGGAGAATGGCATGAGCCCCAGAGGCGGAGTTTGCAGTGAGCCAATATCACGCCACTGCACTCCAGCCCGGGTGACAGAGCCAGACTCCGTCTCAAAAAAAAAAAAAAAAAAAAAATAAATAAATAAATAAAAATAAATAAATAAATAAATAAAGCTTTATTTCCTGTTAACACTACATGTTATCTTGGGTTGCTGGGGAGCCAGGTTGGGATCTGCCCTGGGACCCACAGAGCCTCTGCTTCATGGGGAAGGAGTATGACAATCCCATGGCTCTTCATAACTTTACATTTTACTGCCAAAAGCAAATCACTTTAAGGGAGCTATAAAGGGAAGAGGGAAGAGCAACTCTATCACATGCCTGGAAGGAGAAGAAACAGAATCATTGAGGAACCACACTAATGACTAACACACCGCAACTACAGAGATTTCCAGCAAAACCTACATAATCACACCTGCTCATTACTTTTGGATTTCTTGTGATTAGCAATCAAGGACAGTTTCTCAGCTAATCAGCACAGGGAGAAGAGCCTGTTGTAACAGACAATAAAGGAACATATAAGACATAGATATAAGAACCTAGACAGGGGGAGTCAAAAGGATGTTAGGACAGGGAATACAGCTGAGAGGGCATGGCCAAGTTGATTTGTAATAGCAACAAACTTAAGACAACCCAAACATTTACCAATAGGGGACTGGTTTAAATGCGATGTGCTTGCAAACACTGGAATTTACTAACCCACCAAGTGTTCACAGAGAACCTACTCTGTGCCAGGCACTGAGCATAGTGCTGTGAACAACAAAAAGTCACTAAATGAAATGCAGTCATTAAAAAGAATGAGGTATATTTGCATGTACTGATGTGGGGAGATATCTAAAATGTATAAAATGAAAAATGCTTGTTTCAGAACAGCATGTATCATATGATCCCATTTGTGTAAGAAATTCTTACATATCAGGGGGAGGGGGGAGGGATTGCATTGGGAGTTATACCTGATGTAAATGATGAGTTGATGGGTGCTGACGAGTTGAAGGGTGCAGCACAGCAACATGGCACAAGTATACATATGTAACAAACCTGCACATTATGCACATGTACCCTAGAACTTAAAGTATAATAATAAAAAATAAATTTTAAAAAAAAGGAAAAAAAAAAGAAATTCTTACATATCTAAGTATACTATTTACATAATCTCATAGTGATTATCTCTGGGGTATGTATTTGAAGAATGGTTAGGAAGGCCAAGAATTTATTTGACACTTTATAATCTTGTGCTCTATTTGTAACCTGAGCATGTTTATACATATAACACAGATGATATATAATGTAATAATAGGAATTTTAATGTTTATCTTTGGAATAATAGAAAACAGTAGTATAATTTGAATAATTTTTTAAAAATAACAATGATATATTTGGCTGCTAAAGAAAGGAAGGACGGAGTATGCAGTAGCTGGAGCAGGACATTAGGTTAAGGGATAAGTTGACTACAATAGATAGGACAGTTGGGATGGGGAGACTGGGAGGCCAGAGTAACTAGTGTACATTTTTCCTGACAAAGCCATAGAGGATGAGATTTGGGGCTGAGTTGGGAGAAAATAACCTCAGATTGGATGATGAACATCTCGATTTTATAGGAGGGGGAAAAAGGAAAGAATGGGTATGGGGGCTCTCCGGCTATATAACAGGCATCCTTTATAATGGCTTCTGTTTCCCACTAAGCTAGAAATAAGAGCACTTCCTCAGAGAGAGGGAAAAAATAGGAAACTTTGCATTTCAAGAAAGGTAGACAAAGGTTGAAAATGTAGTAAATATGAAAACAACCTTACTAAATAAATTTAAAATTTTCAGAGAGTCAGAGTTGAGGACCCTGATGAAGTTGGTAACCACAAATTTATAGTGGTACCAATCTGCTTAATTTTTGGGGTATTTTTCTAGAGTCCTGCTAACATGAAACAGCAGATTCCTGATTCATTTAAGGCTGCGATTTTATTAGATAGGTACCATGAAGAGTCATAAGGGGCAAAGAAGTTTAAAATATTGATAAACGGCTAAAATGGTGCCTCATTGCCCCTCAGTTGGGAAGGGAAGAAAAGAAATGAAAAGAAGAGGGGTTGGTGGATGGTGATGTTGAAGAAAAAGTGTTTGATGGCAGGGGACTGTCAAGAAGGAACAAACTTGAAAGACAAAAGGGTGTGGTCACAGAGTGTGGTATATGAATATTTTATTCTTCAGCTGGAACAGCCCTGGGTAATGACAAAGTACAGGATGACCATTGGAGAGGTGCTAAGTGAGCGGGAGGATGTCATTGGAGATGTAGGGCTCAAGGAACTGAAAGGCCAGGCCCTGGCTGGGGTCATGTCCTGACCACATGTCTACTAGTTAGGAAGCCAGGTCAAGAAGCAGGAATGAAGACCCAGTGATGACAGCGAAGGGCAGGAATATTTGTCAAGGCATAATTCAGGTGTTCGTGAGTCCCCTGGCCATCCTTCTACTCTCTATCTCCATGAGTTCAATTGTTTTAATTTTTAGCTCCCAGAAATAAGTGAGAACATGAAACATTTGTCTTTCTGTGTCTGTCTTATTTCACTTAATATAGTGACCTTCAGTTCCATCCATGTTGCTGTGCAAATAACAGGATCTCATTCTTTGAAGAGACTGATTTCTTTTCTTTTGGGTATATGCCCAGTGGGGTGTTGCTGGATGGTATGGTAGCTCTATTTTTAGATTTCTGAGGAACCTCCAAGCTGTTCTTCAAGTGGTTGTGCTAATTTACATTCTCATCAACAGCATATGAGGGTTTCCTTTTCTCCACATCCGAGCCAGCATTTGTTATTGGCTGATTTTCAGATAAAAGCCATTTTAGTTGGGATGAGATGATATTTCATTGTGGTTTTGATTTGCATTTCTCTGATAATGATATTAAGCACTTTTTCATATACTGTTTGCCATTTGCAGGTCTTCTTTCAAGAAATGTCTATTTAGATCTTTTGCCCTTAAGTCAGATTATTTCATTTTTTCCTATAGAGTTGTTTGAGCTCCTTATAGATTCTGCTTACTAATCCCTTGTCAGATGGGTAATTTGCAAATATTTTCTCCCATTCTGTGGGTTGTCTCTTCACTTTATTGATTGTCTCCTCTGCTGTACAAAAGCTTTTTAATGTAATGTGATCCCATTTGTCCATTTTGCTTTGGTTGCCTGCACTTCTGGGGTATTACTCAAGAAATCTTTGCCCACTCCGATGTCCTGAAGTTTTTGGAGTGTTTTCTTCTAGTAGTTTAATAGTTTGAAGTCTTAGATTTAAGTTTTTAATCCATTTTGATTTGATTTTTTTAATATGGTGAGAGACAGGGGTCTAGTATTGTTCTTCTGCAAGTAGATATTGAGTTGCCCAGCACCATTTTTTAAGACTGGTTTTTCCCTAATGTATATTCTTGGCACCTTTATTAAAAGTGAGTTCACTGTAGATGTATAGATCTATTTCATAGTTCTCGATTCTATTCCATTGGTCTATGTGTCTGTTTTTATGCCACCACCATGCAGTTTTGGTTACTATAGCTCTACAGTATAATTTGAAGTCAGGTAATGTGATGCCTGCTGTTTTGTTCTTTTTGCTCAAGGTGGCTTTGACTCTTCTGGGTCCTTTGTGGTTCTATATAAACTTTATGATTTTTTTCTAATTCTGTTAAGAATGTCATTGGTATTTTGATAGAGATTGCATTGAATCTGTCAATTTCTTTGGGTAGTGTAGACATTTAAACAATATTGATTTTTCTAATCCATAAACATGGAATATCTTTCCAATTTTCGATGTCTTCTTCCATTTCTTTCATCAATGTTTTATAGTTTTCATTGTAGAGATCTTTTATTTCTTTGGTTCAGTTTAATTCCTAGGTATTTATTTGCAGCTATTGTAAATTCGATTACTTTCTTGATTTCTTTTTCAGAATGTTTGCTGTTGGCATATAAAAATGCTACTGATTTTTGTATGTTGATTTTGTATCCTACAACTTTACTGAATTTGTTTATCAGTTCTAATGGTTTTTTCAGTGGAGGCTTTAGATTTTACCAAATATAAGATCATATCATCTGCAAACAACAATAAGTTGACTCCTTCTTTTCCAGTTTGAATCCCTTTTATTTATTTCTCTTGTATGATTGCTCTGGCTGGGACTTCCAGTACTATGATGAATTACAGTAGTGAAAGTGGGTATCCTTCTCTTGTTTCAGATCTTAGAGGAAAGGCTTTCAGTTTTTCCCCTTTTAGTATGGTACTAGCTATGTGTCTGTCATATGTCAGCTTTCACTGCATTGGAGTATATTGTTTCTACACCCAGTTTTTTGAAGGTTTTTATCAAGAAGTGATGTTGAATTTTATGAGCATTATTTGAAATGTTCATATGGTTTTTATTCTTAGTTCTGTTGATATGATGTATCACATTGATTGATTTCCATATGTTGACCCATTCTTGCATCCCTGAATAAATTTCAGTGGTCATGATGAATATACTTTTTAATGTGTTGTTGGACTCAGTTTGCTTATATTTTGTTGAGGATTTTTGCATCAATGTTTAGCAGAGATATTGGCCTGTAGTTTTCTTTTTCTGGTGTATCCTTATCTGGTTTTGGAATCAGGGTAATACTGGACTCAGAGAATAAGTGTAGAAGTATTGCCTTCTCCTTTATTTTTTGGAATGGTTTGAAAGTAGAATTAGTATTAGCTCTTTGTATTAGTCCATTCTCACGCTGTTAATAAAGACATATCTGAGACTGGGTAATTTATAAAGGAAAGAGGTTTAATTGACTCACAGTTCAGAATAGCCAGGAAGGCCTCAAGAAACTTACAATTATGGCAGAAGGGGAAGCAAACATGTCCTTCTTAACATGGTGGCAGGAAGGAGAAGTGCTGAGCAAAGGGCTAAAAGCCCCTTATAAAACTATCATATCTCATAAGAACTCACTTACTATCATGAGGACAACATGGAGGAGCTGCCCCCATGTTTAAATTACCTCCCACTGGGTCCCTCCCACTACATGTGAAAATTATAGAACTACAGTTCAAGAGGGGATTTGGGTGGGTACACAGCCAAACCATATTATTCTGCCTCTGTCCCCTCCCAAGTCTCATGTCCTCACATTTCAAAACACAATCATGCTTTTCCAACAGTCCCCCAAAGTCTTAGCTCATTCCATCATTAACCCAAAAGTCCAAGTCCAAAGTCTCATCTGAGACAATGCAAGTCTCTTTCAACTATGAGCCTGTAAAATTGAAAGCAAGCTAGTTACTTCCTTGATACAATGGGGTACAGGCATTGGATAAATAAATCCATTTCAAATAGAAGAAATTGGCCAAAACCAAGGGGTTATAGGCCCCATGCAAGTCTGAAATCTAATAGGGCAGTCATTAAACCTTCAAGTTCCAAAATGACCTCCTTTAACTCTATATCTCACATTCAGGTTGCGCTGAAGCAAGAGATGTGCTCCCATGGCCTTGGGCAGCTCTGCCCCTGTGGCTTTGTAGGGTATAGCCCCCCTCCTGGTTGCTTTCACAGGCTGGTGCTGAGTGCCTGTGACTTTTCCAGGCACATGACACAATCTGTCAGTGGATCTACTATTCTGGGGTCTGGAGAACAATGGCCCTCTTCTCACAGCTCTACTATGCAGTGCCCCAGTGGGGACTCTGTGTGGGGCTCCAACCACACATTTCCCTTCCACAGTGCCCTAGTAGAGGTTTTCCATGAGTGCTTTGCCCCTGTAGCAAACTTCTGCCTGGACATCCAGGTAGGCGTTTCCATACATCCTCTGAAATCTAGGTGAAGGTTCCCAAACCTCAATTCTTGACTTCTGTGCACCCACAGTCTCAATAACCACGTGGAATTTGCCAAGGCTTGGGGCTTGCACCCTCTGAAATAATGGCCCAAGCTGCACATTGGCCCCTTTCAGCCACAACTGGAGCTGAAGAAGTTTGGATGGAGTTCACCATGTCCCAAGGCTGCACAGATCAGAGGGGCTCTGCGCCCAGCCCAGAAAACCATTTTTCCCTCTCTGTGAAGGTCTCTGACATGCCCTGGAGACATTTCTACCATTGTCTTGGTGGTTAATGTTTGGATTCTCATTACTTAAGCAAATGTCTGCAGCAGGCTTGAATATCTCCCCAGAAAATGTTTTGTTTTTGCTTTTGTTTTTGTTTTCCTATTGCATTGTCAGGCTGCAAATTTTCCAAACTTTTATGCTGTACTTCCTCTTGAATGCCTTGCTGCTTAGAAATTTCTTCTGTCAGATACGCTAAATCATCACTCTCAAGTTCAAAGTTCCACAGATACTTAGGGCAGTGGCAAAATGCTGCCAGTCTGTTTGCTAACACAAAACAAGAGTCACCTTTGCTCCAGTTCCCAACAAGTTCTTCATCTCCATCTGAGACTACCTCAGCCTAGACTTCATTGTCCATAACACTATCAGCATTTTGGGCAAAGGCATTCAACAAGTCTCTAGGAAGTTCCAAACTTTCCCACATCTTCCTGTCTTCTGACCCCTCCAAGCCTCTTGGAAGTTCCGAGCTTTCCCACATTTTCCTGTCTTTTTTCTGAGCCTTCCAAATTGTACCAACATCTGCCTGTTACACAGTTCCAAAGTTGCTTCCACATTTTTGAGTATCTTTATAGGAGAGAGACCCACTATCTGTGGTACCAATTTACTGTATTAGTTCATTCTCACACTGTTAATAAAGACATATCCGAGAATGGGTAATTTATAAAGAAAAGAGTTTTAATTGACTCACAGTTTAGCATGGGTGGGGAGGCCTCAGGAAACTTACAATCATGGCAGAAGGGGATGCAAATACACCCTTCTTTACGTGGCAGCAGGAAAGAGAACTGCTGAGCAAAGAGGGGAAATCCCCTTATAAAACCATCAGATCTTGTGAGAACTCACAATCATGAGAACAGCATGGGGGAACTGCCCCTATCATTAAATTACCTCTTGCTGTGTCCCTCCCATGACATGTGGGGATTATGGGAACTACTATTGAAGATGAGATTTGAGTGGGGGTGGGGACACTTATTGTTATAAACTTTCCTCTTAATACCACTTTTGCTGCATTCTATGTTTTTGTCTTGCAATCTATTTTGTCTGATATGAGTATAGCTACTGTTGCTCTTTTTTGGTTTCCGTCAACATAGAACATCTTTTTCCATGCCCTTATTTTCAGTCTATATGTGTCTTTTTAGGTAAAATGGATTTCTTGTATGCAACAGATCGTTGAATCCTGTTTTTTTCATCCATTCTGATGCTCTATGTCTTTTTACTGGAGAGTTTAGTCCATTTACATTCAATGGTACTATTGATAAGTAAGGACTTACTTCTGCCTTTTTAAAAATTTGTTTTCTGGTTGTTTTGTGGACTTCTCTTTCTTTTTTCCTTCTTTTCTGTCTTCCTTTTAGTGAAGGTGATTTTCTCTGGTGGTATGATTTAATCTCCTGCTTTTTTGGTGCATACGTTTTATTTTTTTATTATAGGTTGCCATGAGGCTTGCAAATACTATCTTATATCCCATTATGTTAAGTTGATAACATCTTAACACTGTTTGCATAAATTAACAAGCAAAAAGAAAACTAATAGAAACTCTATTTTTTTACTTTGTGCCCTGCTTTTTAACTTTGTATTGTTTCTATTTATATCTTATTGTACTATGTATTGAAAAGTTGTAGTTATTATTTTTTATTGGTTCATCTTTTAGTCTTTCTACTTAAGATAAGACTTGTTTACATACCACAGTTACAGTGTTATCATACTGTGTTTTTCTGTGTACTTACTACTACTAGTGAGTTTTGTGCTTTCAGATGATTTCTTACTATTCATAATGTCCCTTTCTTTCTGGATGAAGTGTTCCCTCTAGGATTTCTTAAAGGACAGGCCTGGTGTTGATAAAATCCCTCAGCTTTTGTTTCTCTGGGAAAGTCTTTACATCTCTTCATGTTTGAAGGATATTTTTGCCAGATATACTATTCTAGGGTAAAAGTTGTTTTCCTTCAGCACTTTAGATATGTCATACCACTCTCTTCTGGCCTGTAAGATTTTCACTGAAAAGTCTGCTGCCAGACATATTGGAGCTCCATTGCATATCATTTGTTTCTTTTCTCTTGCAGCTTTTAGGTTGCTTTCTTTATCCTTGACCTTTGGGAGTTTGATTATTAAATGCCTTCAGATAGTCTTCTTGATGCCTTGAGATAGTCTTCTTTGAGTTAAATCTGCTTGGTGTTCTATAACTTTCCTGTACTTTGATATTAGTATGTTTCTCTAGGCTTGAAAACTTCTCTATTCTTATCCCTTTGAATAAATGTCCCACCCTTATCTCTTTCTACCTCTTAAAGCCACTAGCTCTCAGATTTGCCCTTTTGAAGCTATTTTCTAGATCTTGTAGGTGTGCTTTGTTTTTTTCTTTTTTTATTCTTCTCTGACTGTGTATTTTCACGTAGGCTGTCCACAAGCTCACTAATTCTTTCTTCTGCTTGATCTATTCTTCCATTAAAAGATTCTGATGCATTCTTCATTGTCAATTGCATTTTTCAACTCCAGATTTTCTTCCTAATTCTTTTTAATTGTTTTAATATCTTGGTTAAATTTATCTGACAGAATTCTGAATTCCTTCTTTGTGTTATCTGTAATTTCTTTGGGATTCCTCAAAACAGGTATTTTGAAAACTTTTTCTGAAAGGTCACATATCTCTGTTTCTCCAGAATCAGTCCCCAGTGCCTTACTTAGTTCATTTTGTAAAACCTTGTTTTTCTGGATGGTCTGGATGCTTGTGGATGTTTGTCAATTTCTGGGAATTTAAGAGTTAGGTTTTTATTGAAGTCTTTGCATTCTGGACTTGTTTGTGCCTGTCCTTGGGAAGGTTTTCCAGATATTCAAAAGGACTTGGGTGGTGTAATCTAAGCCATGTCTGCATTAGGGGTGACCCCAAATCCATTAATGCTATAGTTATTGCAGACTCAAAGGTACCACCTTGGTGGTCTTGGATAAGATCTGGAAGAGTCTGTGCATTATCTCTTTTCTTATTTTCTCCCAAACGAACAGGGCCTCTCTCTTTCCATGCTGAGCTGTCTGGAGCTGGGGTTGGGGTGACACAAGCACCTCTGTGGCCACCATCACTACTGTGCTGGGTCCGGCCTGAAGCCATCACAGCACTAAGTCTTGCCCAAGGCTCACTGTAATGACTACCTTTCTACTATCTATGTTTGGTGAAGGCTCTAGGGCTCTACAATCAGCAGGTGATGAATCCAGCCAGGCTTGTGTTCTTCTCTTCAGGGAAGCAAGTTTTCCATGCCCTTGGTAGGTATAGAGATGGCATTTGGGAATCAGGGATTGGAGTTGAAAACGTTAGGAACCTACTTGGTATTCTATTGTCCTGCAGCTGAGCTGGCAGTCAAACCACAAGACATAGTCTTTCCCATTCTTCCCTCCCTTTTCTATAGGCAAAGGAGCTTCATTCCATGGCCACCACTACCACAGGCCCACAGTGAGTCCTGCCAGGCTACCACAAATGTTCACCAAAGGCGCAAGGGCTCTTCAGTTAGCTTGTGGTGAATGCCGCCAGGCCTGGGACTCACTCGTCAGGGAAGTGGGCTCCCCTTTGGTCCAGGAAATGTCCAGAAATGCCATCAAAGAGCCAAGGCCTGGAAATAGGGACCCCCAAGAGCCTGTTTGTTGGTTTACCCCCTCTGGTTGAGCTGATATGTAATACACAAGACAAAGTCCCCTTTACTTTTCCTTCTGCTTTTCTCCAGCAGAAGGAGTGTCTCCTTAGCCACAACAGCTGGGAATGTGCTGGGTCTCTCTTGAAACCAGCATGTCTCAGAGTCTTACCCAAGGCCCCGAGTGTACTACCTGGGTCTCACTACTGGTTATTCAGGGCCCAAGGCTCTTTAGTCAGCAGGTGAGGAATCCTGCTAGAACTAGGTCCTTCCCTTCAAGGTAGCAGTTTCCCTTCTGACCCAGGGTATGTATGTCTAGAAATGTCATCCAGGAGCTAGAGCCTCTAGTGGGGGCTTCACAATTCTGACTGGTACCCTATCTTACTGTGTTTGAGCTGGTATCCAAGATGCAAGACAAAGTCGTTATTACTCTTTCCCTTCCTCTCCTCAAGCAAAAGCAAGAGGTCTCTTTTGGAGCCACGAGCTGTGCTGTCTGAGGTTTGGGGAGGGGTGGCACGAGCCCTGGCTGCCCTGGCTAATGTCTCAGTAGGTCACATGCCCCCCAATTCCACTGGCTCTGAGCCCAGCTCAGAACTAGGACTTGCCTTGGAGTTGCAGTCCTTGTGGCCCAGACTGCATTTCAAGTTTATTTAGGCCTCAAACCATTTTAGCCTGTGGTGGCAAAGCTTACTGGAACTCAAGTTCCAACTACTGGAATGGGCGATTCCCATCTGGTGAGGGCTCCTCAAACTGCTTCCTCTATAGGTGGGCATATGCTGAGTTCAGCCTGATTTTGCTTTTTGCTGTGACAGGGGCGCACTGAGGTCAATGCAAAGTCTCACAATTGCTGCATTCTCCCTCTCCCAAGCACACCGATTCTCTCTGCCCCATATGGCCACTGCCAGGGGATAGGGGTGGTGGTGTCAGCAATTCAAGACTGTCTTTCCTATCCTCTTTGGTGCCTCTGTCAGCAATAGGAAGTTAAAACCAGGTACTGTGAGTGCTCACCTAGTTTTTGGTTCTCTTGAAGGTGCTTTTTTTGTGCAGATAATGTTACATTTGGTGTTTCTGTAGGAGGACAATCAGTGGAGATGTCTATTCAACTACCTTGCTCCTTCCCTCTTTCCAGATCTAATTTTTAATTTTTTATTGCTATACAATAGTTGTACACATTTGGAGGTGCATGTAATATTTTGACACCTGTATAAAATGTGTAATTATTCATTCATTGTAATTGGGATATCTATCACCTTAAACATTTATCTTTGTGTTGAAAACATTACAGTTCTCTTCTAGCTGTTTTGAAATATACTATAAATTATTGCTAACTATCAAACACCAGAAATTACTCCTTCTATCAATTGTATTTTTGTATCCCTTAACCAACTTCTGTTCATCAATCTCCCCCTACTTCTCTTGCAATGTAATTTTTGACATTCCTGACTGTCATATCTAATCACTTCTAATCAGAATAACAATGACATTAAAAATGTCATTTAGGCTAGGCACAGTGGCTCACACCTGTAATCCCAGCATTCTGGGAGGCTGAGGCAGGCGGATCACCTGAGATCAGGAATTTAAGACCAGCCTGGACAACATGGTGAAACCCTGTTTCTACTAAAAGTACAAAAATTAGTTGGGCATGGTGGCGAGTGCCTGTAATCCCAGCTACTCAGGAGGCTGAAGCAGGAGAATTGCTTGAACCCAAGAGGCGGAGGTTGCAGTGAGCTGAGATCACGCCACTGCACTCCAGCCTGGGCGACAAGAGAGAGACTCCATCTAAAAAAAAAAAAAAAAGCCATTCAGATTTAGAGTTACTAGTGAACCTTTTCAAAGAACATAGGTATATATTCTAGATGTGGCACAGAGTGAGAAGTCTCCTTATGTTCTTTATATTAAGATTCTGTCAGTTGATGAATAAATATACGATATTTGTATTACTATAAATATATCCTATATGTACACTACTATGATTAATGATGACTGTTAAAGCTATTTATTGTACGTGCAAGAAACACTTTTTAATATTTAAATAAATAGGAAAATGGTTTCAGTTAATATATCAATAGTGCATTATTTAGAGAACATTACGAAAAAACATAATTTTTCTGCCAACAAACATTTAATAAAATTAAATAATTGTACATGCATGTCAACATACAAATACCTGTAACATTTCTATACAATATCAAACTATCTGAAAAAGAAGTCAAGAAACCATTTACAATTGCGACAAAAAAATTAAATACCTATGAATAAATGTAACCAAGGAGATGAAAGACATCTATAAGAAAAATTATAAAACACATTGATGGAAGAAATTGATGACACAAAGAATTGGAAAGACATCCCAAGCTCATGAATTGGAAGAATTAATATTGTTAAAATCACCATACTGCACAAAGTAATCTAAAGATTCAGTGAAACCCGAGCAAAAAATATCAATGATATTCTTCACAGGAATAGCAACAACACTCTAAAATTCACATGGAACCAAAAAAGAGCCCTAGTAGCCAAAGCAATCCTGAGCAAAAAGAACAAAGCTTGAGGCATCATATTATCTGATTTCAAAATATAATACAACGTTATAGTAACCAAAACAGCATGGTGTTGGTGTAACAATAGACCTGTGGAAGAGAATACAGAACACAGAAATAAAGCCACATATTTGCACCTAATTCATCTTTGACAAAGCTGACAAGAATTTACACTGGGAAAAAGACATCCTCTTTACTAAATGGTGCTGGGTAAACTGGATAGCCACAAGCAGAAGAATGAAACTGAAACCCTATCTCTCACCATATTAAAAGAATCAACTCAAAATGGATTAAAGACTTAAATGTAAGACCAAAATCTATAAAAATACTAAAAGAAAATCTAGGGAAAAGTCTCCTGGATATTGGCCTAGGCAAAGAATGCATAACCTCAAAGAACCTCAAAGCACAGGCAGCAAAAACAAAAATAGACAACTGGGATTTAATCTAACTAAAAAGCTTCTACACAGCAAAAGAAAAAATCAACAGAGTGAAGAGACAACCTGTAGAATGAGAGATAATATTTGCAAATTATTCATCCAACAGAGGACTAGTATCCAGAAAACACAAAAAACATCAATACAAAGAACACAAATACAAAGAACAGCAAAACCTCCCCCAAAGAATCCCATTAAGAAATGGGAAAGATGTGAATAAACACTAATCAAAAGAAGACATACAAATGGACCAGGCACGGTGGCTCACGCTTGTAATCTCAGCACTTTGGGAGGCCAAGGTGGGCAGATCACCTGAGGCCAGGAATTCAAGACCAGCCTGGCCAACATGGTGAAAACCGTTTCTACTAAAAATACAAAAATTAGCTGGGCGTGGTGGTAGGCACCTGTAATCCTAGCTAGTTGGGAGGCTGAGGCAGGAGAATCACTTGAAACCAGAAGGTGGAGGTTGCAGTGAGCCAAGATTGCACCACTGCACTCCAGCCTGGGTGACAAAGCGAGACTCCATCTCAAAAAAAAAAAAAAAAAAAAAGACATACAAATGGCCAGCAGTTGTATGAACACCACTAAGCATTAGATAATGCAAAATTAAATGGAAATCAAAACCACAATGAGATATTAATATTATCTCATCCACTTTAAATGACTATTATTAAAAGTCAAAAAATAGCAAGGATGCAGAGAAAAGGGAACTCTTTTTTTTTTTAATTTTTAAATTCTTTTGTTTTTTAAATTATACTTTAAGTTCTAGGGTACATGTGCACAACGTGCAGGTTTGTTACATATGTATACATGTGCCATGTTGGTGTGCTACACTCACTAACTCATCATTTACATTAGTTATATCTCCTAATGCTATCCCTCCCCCTTCCCCCCTCCTCACAATAGGCCCTGATGTGTGATGTTCCCCTTCTTGTGTCCAAGTGATCTCATTGTTCAATTCCCACCTATGAGTGAGAACATGTGGTGTTTGGTTTTCTGTTCTTGCAATAGTTTGCTAAGAATGATTGTTTCCAGCTGCATCCATGTCCCTACAAAGGACACGAACTCATCCGTTTTTATGGCTGCATAGTATTCCATGGTATACGTGTGCCATTTTCTTAATCCAGTCTGTCACTGATGGACATTTGGGTTGATTCCAAGTCTTTGCTATCGTGAATAGTGCTGCAATAAACATACATGTGCATGTGTCTTTATAGCAGCATGATTTATAATCCTTTGGGTTTATACTCAGTAATGGGATGGCTGGGTCAAATGGTATTTCTAGTTCTAGATCCTTGAGGAATCACCACATTGTTTTCCACAATGGTTGAACTAGTTTACAGTCCCTGGTTGAACTAGTTTACAGTTCCACCAACAGTGTAAAAGTGTTCCTATTTCTCCACATCCTCTCCAGCACCTGTTGTTTCTTGACTTTTTAATGATTGCCATTCTAACTGGTGTGGGGTGGTATCTCATTGTGGTTTTGATTTGCATTTCTCCGATGGCAAGTGATGATGAGCATTTTTTCATGTGTCTGTTGGCTGTATGAATGTCTTCTTTTGAGAAATGCTGTTCATATCCTTTGCCCACTTTTTGATGGGTTGTTTGTTTTTTTCTTGTAAATTTGATTGAGTTCTTTGTAGGTTCTGGATATTAACCCTTCATCAGATGAGTAGATTGCAAAAATTTTCTCCCATTCTGTAGGTTGCCTATTCACTCTGATGGTAGTTGCTTTTACTGTGCAGAAACTCTTTAGTTTAATTAGATCCCATTTGTCAATTTTGGCTTTCGTTGCCATTGCTTTTGGTGTTTTAGACATGAAGTCCTTGCCTATGCCTATGTCCTGAATGGTATTGCCTAGGCTTTCTTCTAGGGTTTTTATGGTTTTAGGTCTAACATTTAAGTCTCTAATCCATCTTGAATTAATTTTCGTGTAAGGAGTAAGGAAAGGATCCAGTTTCAGCTTTCTACTTATGGCTAGTCAATTTTCCCAGCACCATTTATTAAATAGGGAATTCTTTCCCCACTTCTTGTTTTTGTCAGGTTTGTCAAAGATCAGATGGCTGTAGATGTGTGGTATTATTGGTGAGGGCTCTGTTCTGTTCCATTGGTCTATATGTCTGCTTTGGTACTGGTACCATGCTGTTTTGGTTACTGTAGCCTTGTAGTATAGTTTGAAGTCAAGTAGCGTGATGCCTCCAGCTTTGTTCTTTTGGCTTAGGATTGTCTTGGCAATGTGGGCTCTGTTTTGGTTCCATATGAACTTTAAAGCAGTTTTTTCCAATTCTGTGAAGAAAGTCATCGGTAGCTTTTTTTTTTTTTTTAGATGGAGTCTTGCTCTGTCACCAGGCTGGAGTGCAGTGGTACAATCTCAGCTCACTGTAATCTCAGCCTACCGGGTTCAGGTGATTCCCCTGCCTCAGCCTCTGAAGTAACTGGGATTACAGACACACGCCACCACACCTGGCTATTTTTTTGTATTTTAGTAGAAATGGGTATTCACCATGTTGGCCAAGATGGTCTTGATCTCCTGACCCCATGATCCACCTGCCTGGGCCTCCCAAAGTGCTGTGATTACAGGCCTGAGCCACCATGCCCAGTTGAAAAGGGAACTCTTATACACTGCTGTTGGGAATGTAAATTAGTATAGCCATTATAAAAAACATTATAAAGGTTTCTTTAAAAAAATTAAAACTAGAGCTACCATATGATACAGCAATCCCACTATTGGGTATTTATCCAAAAGAAAGGAAATCAGTATACCAAAGGGATACCGGCACCCTCATATTTATTACAGCACTATTTGCAACAGCAAAGATATAGAATCAACCTAAGTGACCATCAACAGATGAATAAATGAATAAATAATATGTGGTGGCCAGGCACAGTGGCTCACACCTGTAATCTCAGCACTTTGGGATGCCAAGACTGGTAGATCACCCGAGTTCAGGAGTTTGAGACCAGCCAACATAGAGAAACCCTGTCTCTACTAAAAAATACAAAAATTAGCCTGGCATGGTGGCCCATGCCTGTAATCCCAACTATTCGGGAGGCTGAGGCAGGAGAATTGCTTTAACCCGGGAGGCAGAAGTTGCGGTGAGCCGAGATCATGCCATTGCACTCCAGCCTGGGCAACAAGAGCAAAATTCCATCTAAAAAAAAAAAAAAGAATATGTGGCATATGTACACAATGGAATATTATCCAGCCAAAAAAAGATTGAAATCCCGTCCTTTACAGCAACACTGAATGGAGCTGGTGTTCATTATGTGAAGTGAAATGAGCCAGGCACAGAAAGACGAATGCTGCATGTTCTCTCACTCATAGGTGGAAACTAAAAAGTTGAACTCATGGAGGTAGAGAGTAGAACGATAGTTACTACACATTGGAAAAGGTCTGGGAGAAGAATATCGGGAGGTTGGTTAATGGGTACAAATATGCAGTGACGCAGTTAGACAGAAGGAAAAAGTTCTAGTGTTCCATAGCACAGTAGGGTGAGAATAGTTAACAATAATTTCATGTATATTTCAAAATAGCTAAAAGAGAAGATTTAAAATGTTCCCAACCCAAAGAAATGATAAATGTTTGAGGTGAGGGATATCCTAAATACCCTGATTTGATGATTACACATTGTATGCATGTATCAAAATATCACATGTATGCCATAAACATGTATAATTGTTGTGTATTGTGATGGTTAATATTTGATGTCAACTCGATTGGATTGAAGGATGCCTAGATAGCTGGTAAAGTATTGTTTCTGGGTGTGTCTGTAAGGGTATTGCCAGAGGAGATTGACATTTGAGCTAGTGGACTGGGAGAGGGAGACAAACTCTCAATGTGGGTGGACACCATCCAATCTGGCTGCCAGAATGGCTAGAACACAGCAGGTGGAAGAAGGTGGGATAGGCTGGCTTGCGAACCTTCTGGCTTTTATCTTTCTCCCCTGCTGGATGCTTCCTTCCATTCCTCCTGCCCTTGGACATCAGACTCCAGGTTCTTTGGCCTTTGAACTCTTGGACTTACACCAGTGGTTTGCCAGGGTCTCTCAGCCTTCAGCTACAGACTGAAGGCTGCACTACTGGCTTCCCTGCTTTTGAGGCTTTTGGACTCAGATTGAACAACTACTGGCTTCCTTCTTCCCCAGCTTGCAGATGGCCTATCATGAGACTTCGCCTTGTGATCATGTGAGTCAATTCTACTTAACCCATTTATGCCTGAGGTTGCAATTTTTGTGTGTGAAAAATCAGACCTTGGCAATGACCTTGTGCTCAAGGATATAAATAACTCCCACATGCTTAGCGTTCCAATAATGGAACATTAGGCATATGTAAACTCCCTTCCAGATATACATATATCCTATTAGTTCTGTCCCTCTGGAGAACCCTGGCTAATATATGTATCAATAAAAGTATTACTTGTTAAAAATTAATTATACGACACAGAGTAATAGATTATATATCAAATTGATAATTTTTACAGAACTTTTTATATGCTGGCACTTATTGTATTAAACATAATGAGCTGAAATACCTGTATTTTACTTAATTTAGGCTACTATGCTTTTAGAAACAAGTTCTACAGGGATTCATCAAAGCAGAATGGAAAAGAGA
The DNA here is from genome assembly GCF_008728515.1 of Papio anubis. Classification (NCBI taxonomy): domain Eukaryota; kingdom Metazoa; phylum Chordata; class Mammalia; order Primates; family Cercopithecidae; genus Papio; species Papio anubis. The sequence continues at coordinate 154,444,249 of NC_044976.1, read as the reverse complement.
ATGTCAAATATTACCACCTCAAAATTTGACAAAGGAAAAACTTCCAAATCATATGTAACAATCATGATAAATTGTCATCAGTCTGAATATAATACATTACTATAATCTGTATAAAGAAATAAAGAAATTGTTAAGGAAAAACGAAGTCACAACTGAATAGCTTGCTCTTCCTCTCACCTCAGTTGAAAGTGAGGGTTTACAGAATGTGGTAAACAAGTGGTATAGTAATCATAAAAACAATCAAGCAGCTGGCAGTGCTAATAAATTCCTGTTTCTGCATAAGAATATCAAACTTTTAAAATTTGAATATTAAACTTTCATAATATATTTGTAATAATTATTAAACTCTTTTGGGTGAGACTTCTAATTTTCTTCCTGCAGCCTCCAAGTGCATTTCATGATACTATTGTAAGCCTCATCTTCTACTTTGAGAAAATATTATGCTTTAATACTTGGCCATCTGCTATTAGGACAAAATGTATATTTGGTGCACCTCTAGAGACCTTTTACTGAATGGTCACCTCTAACTTTAAACTTCAAGCTTTTCCAGGCATAGTTCATTCTACTTCCAGGGCCATCTTGCCACTGGTATAAATTCTCTTTCTATGGCCCAACATTTACACCAAGATTCTTATATGTTTATATATTTAAGGGGTACAACATGGTGCTGGCATGTACATATACACAGTGAAATAACTACTACAGTCAAACAAATGTAAATATTCATCACTTTCCATAGTTATCTATGTGTGCTAAGAGCACCTAAAATCTATTCTGTTAGCAAATTTTCAGTATACAATACAATATTATTAACCATAGTCTTCATGCTGTATTTTAGACCTCTAGACTTATCATCCAATTTAACTGCAAATTTGTACCCTTTGACATACTTCTATTTCCTCTGCCTCCTTACCCCTGGTAATCACTGTTCTACTCTCTGTTTTTATTTAAAACTCCTAGAAGAAAATATAGAAAGAGCTCTTTGATATTGGTCTTGAAAATGATTTTTGGCTATCACCCCAAAAGCACAGTGACAAAAGCAAAAATAAATGAGTAGGATTACATCAAACTAAAAAGTTTCTGCATAGCAAAAGAAATAACAAAATGAAAAGGCAGCCTGCAGGCAGCGAGAAAATATTTGCAAACCATATATCCGACAAAGGATTAATATCCAAACATATAAGGGACTCACACACCTCAATAGCAAAAAACCCTAAATAATTCAATTTAAAAATGGGCAAAGGAATGAAGTAGATATTTTTCCAAAGAGGGAATATGAATGGCCAACAGGTATATGAAAAGGTACTTAGTATCACTGGTCTTCAGGGAACTGCAAATCAAAACCACAATGAGATTATCACTTCACCCCTGTTAAGATGGCCATTATCAAAAAGTCAAGGAATAAGTGTTGGAGAGAATGTGGAGAAAAGAGAACTCTTAGACACTATTGGTGTGAATGTAAATTGGTAAAGACATTATAAAAAACAATATGGATTTTCCTCAAAAAATTGAAACAAGAACTACTATATGACCAGGCAATCCCTATGCTGGGTATATGTACCCAAAGGAAAGGAAATCAGCACTTTGTAGAAATATCAGTGCTTCCATGTTCACTGCAGCATTATTTATGATAGACAAGAAATGGAATCAACTTATGTGCCCATTAATGGATGAATGGATAAAGTAAATGTGATATATATATACACAATGGAATATTATTCAGGCTTAAAAAAGAAGGAAGTCCTGCCATTTGTAGCAACATGGAGAACCTGGTGGACATTATGCTAACTGAAATAAGGCAAGCAAAGAAAGACAAATACTGCATGATCTTACTTGTATGTGGCATCTAAAAAAGTCAAGATTCCCTTTAAAAGTCCTCTTCAATGCTCTCCACATCTGCGTTGACTGAAAATGTATCAAGTTGATCCTGAAATAACTCCTTCACTGCTTCCCAATATGCAGGCAATAAAAATTAGGTATCAAGTCACCCACACAGTGTTTTTTCTATATCATCTTTATCCTCTCACCCACAACACACCCATTTTATAAAGTACTGTCTTCATCTTTGACACCACACCAAACCAATGAACTAAACACTGCCAAAAACCTCAACTTCTTGTAAATATGTGATAGATCTTTCTAGAAGATCTTCAGAGCATTTTCTAAAAGGTCAAAGAATGGGATACAATGCACATTCCTTCAGTTCCTAAGACCCTGAAGAGAAGGGACCAAGTCAGAAAGCTCATGGGCTCACCTGCAGATACATGTGCATATGCAAAATGCCTAAGTCTGGTGAGTCCAAAATAGTCTACTCAATGGCATCTGTTCATGCAGCACCCCGAGCCACAGGCTAAAACCAGGGTGAGGCAAGTGAGGTACTCACCTTGAGCATAAACTGTTAGGGGGACATCAACAACTCGGTAACCAACATAAATAATATTTTAGTGTAATATTTTGAAAAATCAAAATTATTGGCCCTCAAATCATGATGAACAGTTCATGAAGGAATTGATGAAACTAATAAATAGAATTAGATATATTAAACATGAATTAATAACAAATTAAGTAACAAATTTATGGGGATTAATGAATATATATTGTAAATTACGGGTTGTAGGATAGGAAAGGAGGATTGAAAGGAAACACACACACACACACACACACACACACACACACACACTAGGATTTCAAGCCTGCCTGAAAATGACATCATTATCAAGAGAATGGCCATCCAATTTGGGAGTAAATTGACAGTTTAGTTCTAGATCTATAAAGAAAAATAAAAGCAGCACTTAGAGAGTTTTATATCAAAAGGAAGAAGAAAAACAGGATGTTAATATGAGGGGGCACCAAGTCCTAGCAAAATTGATTTCAGGTTATAGAGTGTTTTAAAGTCAAGGGAAGGCAGTTAGTGATGATAGGTTATAATGGAGGGATGAAACACCCAAAGGAAGCCAAAGAGAAAGGAAGTAAGAGAGGTATTGTCACATAGTTACAGACATAGAAATAATAGGAGGAAAAAATATGGGTGGGGTTGCACTGAATGCATTCCACTTCTGTCAAGTAGGAGGGTGATCATCCAAGGGTGGATGCAGTGAGAGGGGCAGGGTCATAGCTTGAGTACAGCAAGAAATTATGACCCAGCCCTGTGGAATAAACAGGGGAATCATAAAAAATGCATAAGCTTTTTGGAATAAACAGAGGACTCCTGAAAAATGCATAAGTCTTGGAAAGTAGATGAACTGCAAGAAAAAAAAGATGAAGAGAAAATGGGATTTATATCACAATCCACCACCACCAAATGGACAAATATGTTTTATTTTTGTGGTCTGGGCTCTGTAAAAGTTGTTTTCCTTCTACTCCTTCTTTCTCCCCTCTTCCACTATTGCCAGTCCTTTTTCAGAAGGTACTGTATGATAGCAATCAGAACAGAGGACAGAATATGCCAAGCATTTGTGGGTGACTTTCCCTGTTGCTGTTTTCTGTGGCCCTGCTTTCCTATTTTAGACATTGACCACCACTCGTCAGTGCTGATTTCCTTCTGGGTGGCCACTGCTGACCTGGTGCATTTTGTTACAATGCTGCTCTGGTTATGATTCCCGCAGTTCCCATCTTGTTCTATGCAACTGCTTACCATAAGTCCTTCTCTGAGATCCCGAGTTCTCTCCACTCCGAATGAATAAACATTTATTTCCCCACAAAGTATCACATCTTTTATGTCCAATTTAGATAATCCAACCTCTAAGCAATCGTATCTCTTTTGATCCATAAAAAGGAGCCTTACTTTTTAAAAAGATCTGGTCCCTTCTGTCTATGACCAAATTCCCCAAGACAGTGAAGTCTGAGTGAGGGATGTTTGAATTAAACCACTCTGTCATACATGAGCTTTCCTCATGCCTGTGAGCAATGTTAAGGGTAGCCTTCATCCTTTTATGTAGGTTATAAATGTAGGCATCCAGGAGCCTCATGAAGTCAAGACTCCCTCCTCTCTAGCTTGAATTCACATTCGACCATCCTTTGACCAACTTATTCTCTCTCTCTCTCTTTTTTTTTTGTTTTAACTTTTGTTTTAGGTTTAGGGGCACAGGTGCAGGTTTACTGTATAGGAAAACTTGTGTCATGGAGGTTTGTTGTACAGATTATTTTGTCACCCAGGTACTAAGCCTAGTACTAGTAGTTATTTTTTTCTGCTCCTCTCCCTTCTCCCAACTTCCACCCTGAAGTAAACCCCAGTGTCTGTTGTTCCCCTCTTTGTGTCAATGTGTTCTCATATTTCACTCCCAATTATAAGGGAGAACATGCAGCATTTCATTGCTGTTCCTGTGTTAGTTTGCTAACGATAATGGCCTACAGCTCCACCCATGTTCCTGCAAAAGACATGATCTTGTTTTTTTTATGGCTGCATAGTATTTCATGGTACATGTACCACATTTTCTTTTTCCAATCTGTCATTGATGGGCATTTAGGTTGATTCCATGTCTTTGCTACTGTGAATAGTGCTGCAATGAACATTCACATGCATGTGTCTTTATGGTATTAATAGTATGTTTTATATTCCTTTGGGCATATACCCAGTAATGGGATTGCTGGGTCAAATAGTAGTTCTGTTTTTAGCTGTTTCAGGAATCACCATACTGTTTTCCACAATGGTTGAAATAATTTACATTTCCACCAACAGTGTATAAGCATTCCCTTTTCTCCACAATCTTGCCAGCATCTGTTATTTTTTGACGTTTTAATAATGACCATTCTGACTGGTGTGAGATGGTATCTCATTGTGGTTTTGATTTGCATTTCTCCAATAATCAGTGATAGTGGGCTTTTTTTATATGCTTGGGCAAATTTATTCTGAGTTTCCATTGATCTCTATTGGCATTTACCCCAAGGGACTAAACAGTCTGTCTTGGCACCCCAAATTACCTGCGAAATATGTCAACCAGATTCCACTACAACTCCTGATACAAAAAATACTTTAAGCAACAACCAAAGTCTAATGGGAAAATGAATGTTAATTAGATATATTAAGGCATGCTAACTGCTATAACAAATAAGCCCTTAAACTTCAATAGTGTAATACAATAGAGGTTTCTTTCTTCCTGTTGTAAAGTCCAAAATCGTTGTTCTTGGTCAGATCTCCTCTAGATAGTGACTGGGGACTCAGACTCCTACTCTTTTGTCTCCATCATTTTTAGTATGTGCTAAAAGTCACCATGTTTATCTACATCAAACAAAAGGAAAGAGAGAGTATAAAGTAGACCTCTTATTAACCACCTCTTTCTGGAAGTAACACACCTCAACTATGTTCATATTCCCTTGCCATTAAAGCTGTTGGAGCAGCTGCTTCATGGCTAATACCGCTTTCTAAGGAACAGAATTGCAAATCTTTGGTAGGCAGTTAGTCATCTCTGCCACACACCAAGTGAGTGGGATTTCCACGATTCTAGATCTTTCTTTGGGACTACTATTGCTGGGCCCAAGTGCAGAGTAAGTAGACACAGATATGACATGAAGGGTGACGCTGAGTTGGAAAACGGGAGGGCAGGAATGGCAGAAGGTGGGCAGAATTGCCCCTTTGACATCTCCACTTGGGAACTCTCATAGGCATCTCCAATTTAACATGTTCCCAAAGGAGCCCTTTGCCTACTCTGTCTGCCATGCCTGGCCTGTAGCTACCAACTTTCTCTTCTCCCCATCATGACCTTGTTAGTAAATACCACTATCAGCTACCCAGGGCCTGGGTGGGAATCCCAGGGATCACCCTTTCTTTCTTTCCCTCTTTTGGATTTTCCATTTAATCTATTCTCAAACTCTGTGGATTTTACTTCCTTCTACACTATATTTAAAATATGTCTGGTTCTTCCTATCTCTTCTGTTATTGCTCTAGTCTAAGCTGCCATTATCTCTAATTCATAATATCTGCAACAGCTTCCTAATGGTTCTCCCTGCTTCTACTCTTGTGCCCTTTAATTCATTTTCTACAAAAGGAACCAAGAGATCTTTTTTAAATGTAAATTTAATCACATTAACCTGCTCCTTAATCTCTTAATAACTTTCCATTGCACCTAGAACAAATTTTAAATACCATAACATGGGCTACAAGATTTTTCTAGGATCAGAGTCCTATCTGACCCTCCAACTTCATCCAGGACCACTTTTGGTTTTTGCAAGGTGGGGTAGTGGGGGTGGGTATTCATCCCCTCGAGCATTTATCATTTCTTTTTGTTACAAACATTCCAATTATACTTAGTTATTTTAAAACATACTATGAATTGTTATTGATCATAGTCATCCTGTAGTGCTATCAAATACTAGATCTTATTCGTTCTGTCTAACTATATTTTTGTACCCATTAACTGTCCCCACTTCCTTTCCCCTCCCCACTATCCTTCCCAGTCTCTGGTAACAAGCATTCTACCGTCTATCTCCATGAGTTCAATTGCTTTAATTTTTAGCTCCTACAAATAAGTGAGTACATGTGAAGTTTGTCTTTCTGTGCCTGGCTTATTTGACTTAACATAATGACCTCCAGTTCCATCCACATTGTTACAAATAACAGGATCTCATTCTTTTTGTGGCTGAATACTACTCCATTGTGTATATGTACCACATTTTCTTTATCCATTTGTCTATTGATGGACACTTAAGTTGTTTCCAAATCTTTGTCATTGTGAATAGTGCTGCAATAGAAATAGAGGGGCAGATATCTCTTCAATATACCATTTCCTTTCTTTTGGGCATATACCTATCAATGGGATTGCTGGATCGTATAGTAGTTCCAGTTTTAGTTTCTTAAGAAATCTCCAAACTATTCTCCATAGTGCCTGTACTGATTTATATTCCCACCAACAGTGTAGACAAGGGTTCCCTCTTCTCCACATCCTCACCAGCATTTGTTGTTGCCTGTCTTTTGGATAAAATCCATTTTAACTCAAATGAGACCACACCTCATTGTAGTTTTGATTTGCATTTATCTGATGATCAATGACGTTGAGCAACTTTTCATATACCTGTTTGCCATCTGCATGTCTTCTTTTGAGAAATGTTTAGTCAGATCCTTTACTCAGTTCTTATTTTAATTTATTTTTTAAAATAATTTTTATTGTTAATTTTGGGTACATAGTAGGTATATAAACTTATGGGGTACATGAGATATTTTGATATGGGCATATGATGCATAATACTCACATAATGGAAAATGGGGTATCCATCTCCTCAAGCATGTATCCTTTCTATTACAAACAACCCAATTATTACTCTTTTAGATATGTTTACATGTACAGTTATTGACTACAGTGACTCTTTTGTGCTACAAATACTAGGTCTTATTCATTTATTCTTTTTTTGTTTTTTGTACTCATTAACCACTCCCCACCTCCCCCTCAACCCCTAGTCTCCAATGCCATTCTCAGCCTCTGGTAACCATCCTTCTACTCACTGTCTCCATGGGTTCAATTTTGATTTTTAGTTCCCCAAATAAGTGAGAATGTGATGTTTGTCTTTCTGTGCCTGGCTTATTTCACTTAACATAAAGACCTCCAGCTCTATCCATGTTGTTGCAAATGACTGAATCTCACTGTTTTTATGGCTGAATAGTACTCCATTGTGCAAAAGTACCACATTTTCTTTATCCATTCATCTGTTGAGGGACCCGTATGTTGTTTCCAAATCTTGACTGTTGTGAACAGAGCTGCAGCAAACGTGGGAGTGTGGATATTTCTTTCACAGACTGATTTCCTTTCTTGTAGGTACATACCCAGGAGTAGGATTGCTGGGTGGTATGGTGGTTCTATATTTAGATTTTTGAGGAACCTCTAAACTGTTCTCCATAGTGGTTGTACCAATTTACATTCCCATCAACAGTATATGAGGGTTCCCTCTTCTCCACATCCTTGTCATCATTTTTTATTGCTTGTTTTTTGAATAAAAACCATTTTATTAACTGGAATGAGATGACATCTCAATGTAGTTTTGATTTGCATTTCTCTGTTCAATGATGTAGAGTGCCTTTTCGTATACCTGTTTGCCATTTGTATATCTTCTTTTAAGAGATGTCTATTCAGATCTTTTGTTAATTTTTAATCAAATTATTAGATTTTTTTCTTCTAGAGTTATTTGAGCTCCTTATATATTCTGTTTATTAATTCCTTGTCAGATGGGTAGTTTGCAAATATTTTCTCCCATTCTGTGGGCTATCTTTTCACTTTGTTGATTGTCTTCTTTGCTGTACAAAAGCTTTTTAACCTAATGTGATCCCATTTGTCCATTTTGCTTTGGTTGTCTGTGCTTCTGGGGTATTACTCAAGAAATCGTTGCCCACTCCAATGTCCTGAAGAGTTTTTCCAATGTTTTCTTCTAGTAGTTTCATAGTTTGAAGTTTTAGATTTAAATTTTTAATCCATTTTGATTTGATTTTTTAATATGGTGAGAGATAGGGGTCTAGTTTCATTCTTCTGCAAGTGGATATCCAGTTGCCCCACACCGTTTTTTAAGACTGTTCTCTAATGTATATTCTTGGCACTTTTATTGAAAGTGAGTTCACTGTAGGTGTATAGATTTATTTCCTAGTTCTTGATTCTGTTCCATTGGTCTATGTGTCTGTTTTTATGCCACTACCATACTGCTTTGGTTACTATAGCTCTGTAGCATAATTAGAAGTCAGGTAATGTGATGCCTGCTGTTTTGTTCTTTTTGCTCAGGGTGGCTTTGGCTCTTCTGGGTCTTTTAGAGTTCCATATAAATTTTAGGATTATTTTTTCTATTTCTGTGGACAATGTTGTTGGTATTTTGATAGAGACTTCATTGAATCTGTCGATTTCTTGGGTAGTATGGAAATTCTGAACAATATTGATTCTTTTAATCCATAAACATGGAATATCTTTCCATTTTTTGGTGTGTTCTTCAATTTCTTGCATCAATGTTTTATAGTTTTCATTGTAGAGATATTCCACTTCTTTGGTTCGGTATATTCCTAGGTATTTTATTTTATTTGTAGCTATTGTAAATGAGATTACTTTCTTGATTTCTTTTTCAGAATGTTCACTGTTGGCATATAAAAATGATTTTTGCATGTTGAGTTTGTATCCTGAAACTTTACTGAATGTTTATCAGTTCTAATAGTTTTTTGGTGGAGTAGTTAGTATTTTCCAAAGATTAGATCACACCATCTGCAAACAATAATAATTTGACTTCTTCCTTTCCAAGGAAGGCAAAGGCTTTTTATGGATTCCCTTTATTTCCTTCTGTTGTCTGATTGATCTAGCTAGGATTTCCAGTACTATGTTGAATTACAGTGATGAAAGTGGGCATCCTTGCCTTGTTCAAGATCTTAGAGGAAAGGCTCTCAGTTTTTCCCCATTTAGTACGATACTAGCTGTGGATCTGTCGTATATGACTTTTATTGTATTGGAGTATGTTGCTTCTCTACCCAGTTTTTTTTTTTTTAAGTTTTCGTCATGAAATAATGTTGAATTTTATCAAATGCTTTTTCAGCATCAATTGAAATGATTTTATGTTTTTTGTCCTTCATTCTGTTAATGTGATGTAACACACATTGATTTGCATATGTTGAACCATTCTTGCATCCCTGGGATAAATTCCACTTAGTCATGGTGAATGATCTTTTTAATTGTTGTTGAATTCAGTTTGGTCATATTTTGTTGAGGATTTTTGTATCAGTATTCTGATATCAGAGATATTGGCCTGCAGTTTTCTTGTTTTGGATGTGTCCTTGTCTGGTTTTGGTATCAGAGTAATATCGACTTCATAGAATGAGTTTGAAAGTATTCCCTCCTCCTCTATTTTTCAGAATGGTTTCAATAGAATTGATATTATTAGCTCTTCTTTAAATGTTTGGTAAAATTCGGCAATGAAGTCGTTGTGTCCTGGGCTTTACTTTGCTGGGAGACTTTTTATGGCTTTGATATTGTTACTTGTTATGGATCTATTCTGATTTTGGATTTCTTCATGGTTCAATCTTGGTAAGTTGTGTGTATCTACAAATTTATCCATTTCTTCTAGGTTTTCTAATTTTTTGACATATTGTTGTTCATGTATCTAATATCCTTTGAATTTCTGTACTATGAGTTGTAATGTCTCCTTTTTCATCTCTGATATGTTTTTATTTGGGTCTTCTCTCTTTTCCTCTTAGTCTGACTAAAGGTTTGTTGAGTTTGCTTATCTTTTCAAATAGCTAACTTCTCATTTCATTGATAGTTTTTATTTCAATTTCATTTATTTCTGCTCTGATCTTTATTACTTATTTTCTTCTACTAACTTTGAGTTTGGTTTGTTCTTCATTTTTTAGTTCTTTAAGATGCATTATTAGGTTGTTTACTTGAAGTTTTCTTCTTTTTTATGTAGGTACTTATTGCTATAAACATTCCTCTTAATACTGCTTTTGCTGCAGCCCATAGGTTTTGGAATGTTGTATTTCTACTTTCATTTGTTTCAAAAAATTTTTAAATTTCCTTCTTAATTTCTTCTTTGACTCACTGGTCATTTTGGAACACACCATTTAATTTCCAAATGTTGATATTGTTTTCAAAGTTCCTCTTGTTTTTTATTTCTAGTTTTATTCCATGTGGTCAGAGAAGATACTTGATATGATTTCAATTTTTTTTGAATTTTTAAAGACTTGTTTTGCAGTCTAACATATAATCTATCCTTGAGAATATTCCATGAGCTGAGGAGAAGAATGTGTATTCTTTAGCTGTTGAATGAAATGTTCTGTAAATATCTACTAGGTTGATTTGATCTATAGTGAAGATTTGGTCTGGTATTTCTTTGTTGATTTCTATCTGACTGATCTGTTCAACGCTGAAAGTGGGGTGTTGAAGTCTCCAGCTCTCATTGTATTGGAGTCTATTTCTCTCTGTAGCTTTAATAATATTTGCTTTATGTATCTATGTGCTCCAGTGTTATATTCTCTTGCTGAATCGACCCCTCTATCAATATATAATGACCTTCTTTGTCTCTTTTCATGGCATTTGCCATGAGACCTATTTTATCTGATATAAGTATAGCTACTCCTGCTCTTTTTTAGTTTTCTTTTACATTGAATATCTTTTTCCATCCTTTTATTTTCAGTCTACGTGTCATCATAGCTGAAGTGTATTTCTTGTAGGCAGCAGGCGGTTGAGACTTGTTTTTTATTTCCATTCAGCCACTTTATGTCTTTTGCTTTCAGAGTTTAGTTCATTTACATTAAATGTTATTATGGATAAGTAATGACCTCTGTTTAAAAAAAATTGTTTTTTCTGTGGTCTTCTTTTCCTTCCTTCCTGTCTTCCTTTTTGTGAAAGTGATCTCTGGTGGTAGGTTTTAATTTCTTGCTTTGTATTTTTTGTGCTTTCATTGTAGGTTGTTTGATTTGAGGTTACCAGAGGCTTTCAAATAACATCTTCTAACCAATTATTTTAAAGTAATAAGAATTTAACATTGACTGCAAAAATCTAATAAGTGAAGATAAAACTAATAAAAATTCTACACTTTAACTTCATTCCCTGACCTCTACTTTTTAACTTTGTGCTGTTTCTATTTATATCTTATTATACTGTCTACATCTCAAAAAGTTATTGTAGTTATTATTTTTGATAGATATATCTTTTAGTCTTCCCACTCAAGATATGAGTAGTTTATATACAATTGTAGTGTTATCTTATTCTGTATTTGTCTGTTACTATTTCCAGTGGGTTTTGTACCTTCAGATTATTTCGTATTATTTGTTTACCTCCTTTTCTTCCAGATTGAAAAGCGCCCTTTAGCATTTCTTGCAGGACAGATTTACTGGTGTTGAGGAAATCCTTCAACTTTTGTTTGTCTGGGAATGCATTTCTTCTTCAGGTTTGAAGTGTGTTTTCCCTGGATATACTATTCTAGGATAAAAGTTGTTTTCCTTCAGCACTTTTGATGTGTCATGCCACTCTCTCCTGGCCTGTAAAGTTTCCACTGAAAAGTCTACTGCCAGACATACTGGAGCTGCTTTAATGTGATTGGTTTCTTTTCTCTTGCTACTTTTAGAATCCTTTATCCTTGACCTTTGGGAATTTGATTATTAAATGTCATGAGGTAGTGTTTTTTGGATTATATCTGCTTGGTGTTCTGTAACTTCTTGAATATTGATATGTTTCTCTAGATTTGGAAAATTGTTATTATTTCTTTGAATATAAACTTTCTACCCTGATCTCTCTCTGTACCTTCGCTTTAAGTCCAGTTACTTTTAGATTTGCCCTTCTGAGGCCATTGCCTAGATCTTGTAGGCATGCTTCATTCTTTTTCTTTTCTTTCTTTTTTTTTTTTTTTTTTATTGTTTTTGACAGTCTTGCTTTGTAACCCAGGCTGGAGTGCAGTGGCACGATCTCGGCTCACTGCAACCTCTGCCTCCCAGGTTCAAGAGATTCTCCTGCCTCAGCCTCCCGAGTACCTGAGACTACAGGCATTTGTCACCACACCTGGCTAATTTTTTTTTTTTTTTGTATTTTCAGTAAAGATGGGGTTTCACCATCTTAGCCAGGATGGTCTCAATCTCCTGACCTCGTGATTCACCTGCCTCAGCCTCCGAAAGTGCTGGGATTACAGATGTGAGCCACCATGCCTGGCCACTCTTTTTTTTTTTTTTTTTTAAATCTCCTCTGACACTGTATTTTCAAATAGCTTATCTTCAAGCTCAGTAATTCTTTTTTTCTGTTTGATAAATTCTGCTGTTAAGAGACTGATGCATTCTTCAATATCTCAATTGAATTTTTCAGCTCCAGAATTTCTACTTATTAAAAAACCATTTCAGGCTGGGCATGGTGGCTAACGCCTATAATACAAGCACTTTGGGAGACCAAGGCGGTGGATCACTTGAGGTCGGGAGTTAGAGACCAGCCTGACCAATATGGTGAAACCCCATCTCTACTAAAAATACAAAATTAGCTAGGCATGATGGGGTGCACCTGTAATCCCAGCTACTCAGGAGGCTGAAACAAGAGAATTGCCTGAACCCAGGAGGCAGAGTTTGCAGTGAGCCGAGATTGTGCCATTGCACTCCAGCCTGGGCAACAAGAGCTAAACTCCATCTCAAAACAAACAAACAAACAAACAAAAAAACTATTTTATTCTTTTCATTAAATGTATCTAATAAGATTCAGAATTCCTTCTCTGTTTTCTTGAATTTTATTGGGCATCCTTAAAACAGCTATGTAGAATTCTGTCTGAAAAGTCACGTATCTCTTTGACTCTGAAATTGACCCCAGGTGCCTTATTTAGTTCCTTTGGTGAGGTTATGTTTTCCTCGATGGTATTGATGCTTATGGATGTTTGCTGATGTCTGGGCATCCAATAGTTAGGTATTTATTCTAATCTTTCCAGTGTTGGCACGTTTGTACCCATCCATCCCTCTTGACAAGGCTTTCCAAGCATTCAAAGATAATTGAGTGTTGCAATTTAAGTCTTTTGTCACTGCAGCCATATCTGCGTTATGGGGCACCCCAAACCCAGTAATGCTGCAACTCTTGCAGACTTCTAGAGTACTGCCTCCATCACCTTGGGTAAGATCCAGGACAATTACTTGAATTACCAGACAGAGTCTCTTGTTCGTTTCCCTCACTTTCCCCCAAACAAACAAGAGTTTCTTTCTCTTTGTGCTGAGCTGCCTGGAGTTAGGGGAGGGGTGATGCAAGCACCCCTGTAGCCACCAGCACTGGGACTGTACTAGGTCAGACCTGAATTCAGCACACTACTGGGTCTGCCTCAAGGCCTGTGGTGACTATTGTCTGACTACCATTGATGTTTATTCAAGGCCCAAGGCTCTTTAGTAAGCAGGTGGTGAATCCAGCCAGGCTTGTATCATTCTCTTCAGAGTGGCAGGCTCCTTTCTGGCACAGAATGGGTCTAGAAATGCTGTCTAGGAGCTATAGGACCTGGAGTCAGGAGCTTTAGAAATTTACTTGGTGCTTTATTTTTGCTGTGACTGAGCTGTTACCCACGTTACGAGGCAAAATCCTTTTTACTCTTCTCTCTCCTTTCCTCAAGCAGAAAGAGTCTCTCCCCATGGCCCCCACAGCTGAGAATGCACTGGGTCACATGGTACTGGGTCTTGCCCAAGGCCCTTGGTAAATACCGCTTGGCTATCCCTGATGTTAATTCAAGGGCTAGGGCTCTTTTGTCAGCAGGTGATGAATTCTGCAAGGACTGGGTCCTTCCCTTCAAGGAAGCAGGTTCCCTTCTGCCCCAGAGTGTATCTAGACATGTCATTCAGGAGCTAGATCCTGGAATGGGGGCTTCAGGACTCTGCCTGGTGCTTTATTTTACTGTGGCTGAGCTGGTATCCCAGGCATAAGACAAAGTCCTCTTTACTTTTCTGGAGCTGTGAGCTGTACTGCCTGAGGTTGGAGGTGGGTGACACAGCATTCCCTTGGCCACCCCAACTGGTGTCTCACTAGGTTACATATACCCTGTGTCCATTAGCTCCAAGTCCATGACAGCACCAGAACTTGCCCAGGAATTGCAGCCTTTTTGGCCTAGACTGCCTTTCAAATTTATTTGGAGCCCAGAGCCCTTTAGCTCACAGTGATGAGACTTGCCAGAACTCAAGGTCTGGCCACTGGAATGGAAGAGTCCCCCTGGCTAGGGCTTGTCTAAATGCTCCCTCCATGAGCGCCAGGTGAATTTCACCCTGTGTTGCCTTCTGCTGTAACAGGGCAACTCTGAGTTTTAATGCAAAATCCCACAGTTACTGTGCTCTCCCTCCTCCACACACCATGTGGCTGTTGCCTGAGGCAGGGGATGAAGGAGGGGTGGTGTAGACAATTTGAGAGTGTTTGTCCCATACACGTGGCCAACAAGCATATGAAAAAAATGTTCAACATCACTAATCATTAGAGAAATGAACATCAAAACCACAATGAGATGTTGTCTCACACAAATCAGAATGGCTATCATTAAAAAGTCAAAAAATAACAGATGCTGGTGAGATTGTGGAGAAAATGGAATACTTATACACTGATAGTGGGAATGTAAATTAGTTCAGCCACTGTGGAAAGCAGCTTGGCAATTTCTCAAAGAACTTAAACCATTCAAATCCGGGAATCCCATTATTGGGTATGTATACAAAGGAATATAAATCATTCTACCATAAAGACATATGCACACATATGTTCATCGCAGCACTATTCACAATAGCAAAGACATGGAATCAGTCTCAATGTCCATCAATGGTAGACTGGATAAAGAAAGAAAATGTTATATACCATTGAATACTATGTAGCCACAAAGAAGAACAAGATCATGTCCTTTGCAGCAACATGGATGGCACTGGAGGGCATTGTCTTAAACAAACTAATACAGAAACAGAAAGCCAAATACTACATGTTGATCACTTTCTGTGAGCTAAACATTGACTACACATAGACACAAAGAAGCAAACAATAAATCCTGGGGCCTACTTGAGGGTGGAGGGTGGGAAGAGAGCAAGGATTGACAAACTGTCTATTGGATACTATCCTTATTACCTGGATGGTGAAATAATCTGTATACCAAAACCCTGTGACATGCAATTTACCTATATAACAACCTGTACATGTACTCCTGAAACTAAAAGTTTAAAAAAAAAAAAAACACAAAAAAAACTGCCTTTCCTACCTCTTCAATGCCCCTTTCCTTGATAGAATGTTAAAACCTGTTGCTGGGATTACTCATCTGATTTTTGGTTTTCATGAAGGTGCTTTCTTGTGTGGATAGTTGTTCATTTTGGTGTTCCTGTGGAGGGGGAAGATCATTGGAGGGTCCTATTCAGCTATCTTGCTGTGCTTCCTCTCAGAACCACTTTCTTGCTTGCTCTTGCCACACTGTCCTTTCCTGTCCTCAAAATTGCCCAGCAATTTCCTGTCTCAGGCACTGTGGACATGCTATTGCTCCTGTTTTGTACTCACTTTCTTCTCTCACCTGGTTAATTCCTACCCATCCCTTACACCTTAACTTCAATGCCACTTCCTCAGAGGGCACTTCCATGACGCCCCTAATCGAAAGTTGGTTCATCATTATTCTCTCTTAGTATTCTTCAGAGAGCTTCATTTGTAATTTATTTTGTAATTACATATTTATGTGTACATTTGCTTGTTTATATGGCTCTTCTGTTAGATTGTGAATTTCATGAAGGCAGACATCCTGTCTGGTTCTTTCTGAGCCACATCCCAGCACTTAGTACAATGCATGGTACTTGAAATGAGTGCCTGAGACATATTTGTTCAAAGAATAAATGTATGTGTGGATTATAGAAAACGATTGAAAAAAAAATTTGAACTCTGTTAAATTGTGAATTGTGTAACTATAATGGATTGAGTGAAAAAATATTGACTGAGACATCAGAGATCCTATTGACAGTCAAAAGTTGGTTCAGTGGTTATGGCAAAACGGTACCAGGTCAGTAAAGAAAGAAAGAAGCGAGGGGATGGTTCAATAGGGAGATGTGGGGACAGAGTTCTGGGGCTCAGAGATGAGCAGGGTGAGGTGGACATGCTGGTGGGAAGTGCAGAGCAGATGAAGATTGGTGAGCTGAGAAATGGGAATTGGGACAAAAAGCTGTCAAAGAGGTCAACACAGTGGATACAAATAGTCTTGGCATTTTGAATGCTCTCCCATTCCATCCCATGGATTCTACTTTGAATCCATGTTTATGAAGTCTGTGGAGTCAGTAAGTCATAAGACCATATCCTGCTTTTCTCAGGCTTCAGAGACCAAACATGAAAAATAACACCTTTCTTTTCAGCTCAGTTGTCACTATTTTTAAAAGAGTAGGAAGTTCTTACCATAATTCAACAGGTTCTTTTTCCTACTCATTAGTTTTCTAATATTCGTCATGCAGTTAGAATGACTGAATTTATAATGACAAATATGCCTGCCCTCAATAAAAGTCACGAGGATCACGAATTTACATTCTGGAAATAAGTAAATGTAGGGATCAAGGGTTAGAAATATTTTGAATAAAAATAGGTTGATGGCTGGAAAGGTACAGCAATATAAATTTCTCTTCTACCATAAAACATGTGGGTGTGGAAGGTGGAGATTTCGCAGGAAAGGCAGTGAGGCAAGAAGCATCAAGATAGCTGGGTTTCTGTTTTGTCTGTAAGATAAGAACAAAGGCAAACCTGTCCAACGAGGCCGGGTGTAGGCATGGACAGGGCAGGGTTAGAGTCACTCAGATTATTTTGAAGAGAAAGCAAGGGTGATGGTTTTGATTGGTCTGTTTCTAGTTTTGTTTTTTCAGGTAGTAGGAGTAGATAGCAGACATGAAGGAAACTGAAGGCTTAAGGAGCAGGCTGGGAACAAAATTCAGCAGGAAGGCAGGGAAGAAGCAGCTAGGGCAATTCCTGTAACTTGAGGGAGTTTGCCCTGAGCAGCATGGAAATGAGGAGTTGAGTCATGTAGCCTTGGTTTATTGCAATTAGACACTCCCAAGTTTTAATAGATATTCAATAGCTAGGTAATAAATGCATTCTAGAACTGTTTCCTTTTCCAATGAAGAGAAGCTACTTTGAATCCATGTTTATGAAGTCTGTGGAGTCCATGGGTCATAAGACCACATCCTGCTTTTCTCAGGCTTTAGAGACCAAACACGAGAAGTAACACCTTTCTTTTCAGCCCAGTCATTACAATTTTTAAAAGAGGGGAAATTCTTACCACAATTCAACAGGTTCTTTTCCTTCTCATTAGCTTTCCAATATTCATCATGCAGTTAGAATGAATGAAGTTAGAATGACAAATATGCCTGCCTTCAATCATGACCAAAATATCAAATGCTCTATTTTGGTAATTTGAGATTGTGCATTGCAAGCCCCGTTTCTCCTGACTCCACAGGTCTTCTCCTTGCGAAGTCTCATCCAACCTTAACATATAAATCCAGGGTTCTGTGTAGCCTTGGGCAAGTTGATCTCATAAGTATAGGGACTTTAGTGGCTAAAATCTTATACAAATAAGTCAGTAATAGTCATTTTATATAAAAATTATAGTGGTAAAAAAGTCATCAAGCCTTTTTGCTTCAATAAGCACTCCAATGACGTAAACCCACTGATGAGCTACTGGGAAAGGAAAATCTATGTAGTTCTCAGTGTTAATTTGTGGGAGAGGATGGCTCATCCTGATTTTTACAGGGCAAGGTACAGATCTTGAACAGCCCCCATCTCCTCACTCACTCTCACCATATGGACACAGGAATGTTATGTTTATTAATCATTTATGGTATTTCATATTATTGAACCTCTACAGGATGAAGGCATCTTCTGGTGTGTGGGATTGAGGAAATTTCACCTAAAGATTGGGGCCATTTATGGCATCAATCATTTGGCTAAAATATGTATTTATGTGCCAGAACACTGAAGGAAGCCCTGCTCGTGGGGAGGAGAAGAGGAAGGCTCGATGGTTGTGGAAACCAGTCTCTCTTGATCTTCACCACAGTGTAGCCAGGATGTCTAGAAGGAGTTTTAGGATGTTCAGATGGTCCCCTCCGTAGGAAGCTGAGCCAGAACTTTGGAATTAAGAACACAGGTACAAGGCTGTAAATTTGTCCCAGCCCTTTAGGGTTAAGTAAAACCACTCAGGTAGAGCATAAAATAGGACAAGGTCTATAAGCCCTGGGTGCACACCACCATATACAAAATCAGAAAATGAGAGTTTATATGCCAGAGAGTTTTCATACATTTATATGTTTTGTGTTCCTTTTATTTGTTTGTCGGTTTGTTTTACTTGGTATAAAAAAAAGAAAGAAAACCTTTGTGAAAGTTCTTAATTGTGCTAAGGGGGAAACAAGGAAATGACTTTGTGCTCACACTTTGGCCAAAATTGAAGGGCACAGTGTTCAACTAGGGGTAAGTATGAGTGACAGAAACAATTGAAATGTGAGAGCCTTAAGCGGAATGTGGATCTGGGAGGCTAGCTGTTGGGTTCCATTTGAAGATTCTCTTACAAAATAGAAGCACAGTCGTGCCGCGTTTCCTTTTACTGAGGAATTTGGTTTTCACTTTCCACGTAAACCCAGACCTTTAAAGTGAAAGCATCATCACAGTCTCAGGACTAAGATTCAATGCTGACCTTTAGCTGTTTTCATTGCAGGATATTAGCTCACCAGACAGCTGGGTGAGATGACCTCTCTTTTAAAATAAAGCAACCCTAAGGGATTGGAGCAGCAGTAATTACCCTCTTATTTCTGCAAGAAACATTTATTACATTTGGAGCTGGCCTCATGATAGTCAGTATTTGCTTCTAAAACAGATATGTTAGTTCCATCTGGACTGGGCTAATGCTTGAATCTTGTCATTAACAGTGTATTTGTGTTCATCATTCCTCATTTTCTGCGTATTTTTAAAGACTTTTTCCTAACAAAGGAAAAGTTATCAAGCTGCATTTGCTTGTAGCAGATTTTTTTTTTAAGAGCCAAGAATAATAAAAAAGAACTGAACAATTTATGTTGGAGAAAGCAATGGAATTGTTAGTGGGAATAGAAGAGTGACTATGTGAGTACATCTAGGACAAACATTAGCTATATCCAATATGCCTAGAATTGGCCATAATTGGTTTTTGTGACCAAATTTCTTTTCATTTTTAAAATGGGAATGGCCTTTAAGGTTGAAATCAGAATGACACAGAAATATTATTTAACAAGCTTTTAACTCCAACTATTAGCAAAATTTGTATAACTAGCACATTACGTGTTTTACTTAGCTTTCAATGTCACTGCAGTTGGAAAATAAGTTTCGCCTTCTTTCTTCCGTGGCCTGCTTTTCCCCAAACAATGCCTGTTTGATTTTTACTGAAGTCAGTCTTGTGAAGATTAATAGCCAGAATCCCAAAAACAGTTTGCTAGTTGGGCTGTAGAGTCTACAATGTTGAGGGAATCAATTTCATCTGATGGGACTACCAGAAGAGAAGGGAGGAAGAATTTTTCATTAATTAAGCAAGTATTTAATGAGAGTGTAATATGGGCTTATTGAAGCAGATGTCACTAGAACATAAAGGGAAGGCTAAAACAAGGCCTCTACCCTCTCACAATTCATATCCACTTGAGGAGATGAGATATCAATATCAGAATAACTAAGTGGAAGCAGAGAGTATTTTGTTTGAATGTCAGTGCAATGTATAGGAATTTGGGGTCAAGAAAGACCACGAATTTCCTTCCATGGCTAGAAGGATTTGTAGAGGAGGTAAGACTTTACCCTTAAACTTTACACTTAATAATTTCTTCTTTCCCTTGAGTTTGCCTAAGAATTTTGAATAATTTTTCAAGACCCCTATTAGTCCAACTAAGGATAGAAAAAAATCAACATGGCAGGCCTGTGGGTCAATGAGATTACTGAAAAAAGGTTAGCTGTCACTGACATGATTATATTACATTTGCTGAACCCTGTTGATACTCAAACCTCAGGAGAAAAGGTTGTTGTCTTCTGTAGGAGATCCAGAACAAAGCAAAAGTCTGCCTTTGTGACTCTGGGAGTATCATTATATACAGCTGAAGCTTTTCCATTTCAGTTTCATCCAGTTACGCTAAGAGCCAAGCCAAAGGCATTTTAGGATACCCAGCAGCCTCTTTCCATAGTAGGGAATTAAGATCAGATACTTCTTTTTATTCTTCACAGGAGCCTGTTTCCATGTGAAACTGGGCAGAGTTGAGCCCGCAAAAGGCATGCTGTCTGGATGTTGAAGAGATATTTGCAGAAAAAGGAACGCATCAACTCCAAGAGATTTCAAAATATGGTGGGCGCAAGGAATGGAAATTCTAAGGATGTAGAGAATGAAATAAAAATGAAAAAAGCAAAACAAGGACTTGTCCTGCAGAGGGAATGCCCATGAATTATCTCGTACTCATAGAACAATGAGTGCTATGGGGAAGGTAATGGTCTCAGTGGTATCTTAGTTCTTAGCTGCGCACCTGCCTTTCATCTTCCTGTGTGGCTTTCTCTCTAGTTCCAGTAAGGAAGCTTTCTAGAGGTTTGAGTTGTTCAGATGTGTGTAATACACATCCTGCATAGTACACTTTATAAGCACTTTTCCTGAAGCAGCAGGTAGCTCTTGTGTCCCTCTTTCCCCCTTCACTAGCAAATCCTATTTCTTTCCTGCAACATTGTTGGCAAGCCCCAGAGAGAGGAGTTTGTCAGGAACTCATCAGGTTTAGCAATGATGAAGCCACCATGAGATCCCTATGGCCAGAATATGCCCTCTCCAGAGCTTCCCACTTTAAGTATTTGCAGTAAGGGATTTCTCAGGCAGTAAGTAAGTTGTTTCCTGTTATGAGAAAATATTAACTGCATCAGTGAAATGAAAAGATGTGGCACTTGGTCAGCAATTTCTTTGTGGCCTAGAATCAATAGTCATCACATTCTCAGCTTTCCATTTCTGGCAGTAAGAATGCAAAGTCTAAAACGTAGCTCTGTAAAGTATTTGCATAGACATAACATGGTTATGGTTGTGTGTGGCTGGTTATGTGTGGCATGGTTATGGTTGGTTATGGCTATGGTTGTGTGTCTCTCTTCCGATTCCCTCCTACAGAGTGCTCATTTCTCCTTACTTATCCTCTTTTGGATTTTAGTGTATCTGTTTTAAAGGATTGCAAATGAAAACCAACCCCTCCCCATGAAGTCACCATAAAAGTCACAGACTTTTGTTTAACAGAAAAGATGTTCTTCCTGCAGATTTTCATCTGGTTCACACATTTAAAAAGACTTGCTCAGTATAATTGTCTTTGGGTGGGCTGGTCACATTCAGGGATTCTACAAATGAAAGGAGGATGCTATTTCTGTTCTGAAATAATTTATATTTCAATGTTGCATCAGCTATGCTTAAATTAATGAGAAAATGAATGTTTTAGTGCCATTGGTGTGTATAGCTTCCTTCCTGCTCTAAACTAATAATGCTTCTAGACTTTGTAACAAAATTTATCTGCAAAGCAGATGCTTTGTTGTAGAATGGGGAGAGATTCCAAAGTCATTTACTGCTGATAGCAAAGAAAAATGGTGGCTGCCTGGCATTTGCAAATTGCATTAATCCCCTTGATATGGACTAGATGGATTTGGGCATTTAGAGATGATACCATCATATTATGTCATTCTGTGTTTCTAGATCAACAGATAATTTAACAATGTTCCTTCTCCTTAAAGCCCTCTTCTCTCGAGAAAAAATAAGTTCACTAATGAATTTCCCATTTTTTTCCAGGAATATTTTGGGGAAATATTCTATAAATAAATGAACAGTTTGTGGGCCTTGAAGTATCCTAAAGATTTTTAGAAGCTGCTAGTTAATACCGGTATGATACCTTTCAGTGATCTCTATCAGAGATTATTAACGAAATGTGATCATGCTAATGAGTCAAAGAAAGCTCAAAGTTGTGATGTGGGCAGTTGCATTTGAAATTGATACACCAATCTTCCCTGGACACTCACACACACATATGGTGCATCTGAGCCCGTGGTAAGAGTTTGAATCCATGCATTAGCCTCGGGTTAATCAAAGACAAAAACTGCTTCTCTTGCCCTTAAATCTTCCCCTCAGGCTGCTGCTGAGCAACGTCTGAGGATTCCAAGGGCTGAGGCAGCCAGTTGGGGTAGGGAATCTATTTAGCATGTGTACCACGGGGACTCTGCAAAGAAGTGCAGCTTGTAATTCCCAAAGTGAGGGTCCAAGAGAGAAAAGGGAAATAAATAGGTCTCACTCGAAGCACATTCTAACTGGTCATAGCTCCCTTTGGAAGAAGCCAGCTCAAAATATCCCTGGGAGTTAGTGGAGTTAAGAGTCCAGTGATTACCCCCATGAGAGTACAGCAAACATAAAGGTAAGGTAAAATTTGGGTGACATGCTCTTCCCATGGCCAAGGTCATTGCCCAAATAGGCAATTGAATGGAGACAATTTTTACACGTGTGGTCTATGTGTAAATGGGAGATTTAAAGTTTAACCTTTAAAAAAATTGTTCCCAGTGGTGACCATCTCAGGAGCCAGACTGAGAGTTGCCAAGCAACAAGAGAAACAAAGGCAAGTTCCAAGAGGTTCATTAAAATCCGCAACTGCAGAGCTTTACTCTAATGTTCTCCACCCTAGTGGAAAAGACAACCTAGTCAAAATTGATACCTCCTGTCTGTTTCCACCCTCCACCCTTCCTCCTTTGAGCTCCAAAAGCACACTGGTTACACTGTCAACTTTAGCAGAAAATATATTTTGTCTTATATCATAGATTTTTGTACATCTATATGTTTCCCAGTTAGATCACTGACTGTACTAAGGCAGGAACCATGTCTTGTCTTCTTACTACTAACTTAGTGCCTAAAACAATTCCTATACATAGTAGCTTGACAATAAATTGAATGTTAACTGCACAGTAGCAATCTCTGCCTATTGAAGTTCTAGCTTTTCTTTAAGGTTGATTTCAAATGCTCCATCTCTTCAGAAGCCTTTTCTTATCTCTGATGTGCTATCGTTTATCCTTAAATTCCTACAGCATCTTTTGTACCTCTTTGGTGAAACTTACTTTGTCTCACATTACAGACATTCTAGTTCGGCCTTACTTTGTGTGCTCTGTCAGGATAAGAATCAGGCTGTACTTGACTCCATATTCTTGGATACAAAGGCTTGCACACAGGCTTGCTTATTCATTTATTAATAAAACTGAGAATCAACTATGTGGATTCTGTAGGACTGGGCATATAAAGTGAATTAAGTAGACATGGCTTTTATTCTCACCGAACTTAAAATCTTGTGGAGAATTTGGACAAGCAAATAGGAAACCAAAGCTCAGTGCTTTGATGAGAAGGTATAAACATCATGGGGTCACTTGACCTAATTCAGGGGATCAGAGAAGACATCCATGAAGAACTGATGATACTCATACTAAGTCCTGAAGAATGAAAAACAATGCATATGCAAAGGCCAGGAACTGGTACATTTAAGGAGCTGAAAATTCAGAAGTTCTAATGAGCTCAAGTGAAGAATGCTTTAAATGTGTATCACACCTTTCCCTCTAGAAAACTGAAGTGTAGAAGGACAAGACATAAAAAGGGGAAATCTAAGTTCACATGATGGCTAAACTAGCAAGAAGCTCACATATTTTGTCTTCCAGATCAGTTGTTTTTCCACTAAATATTTGTTTCTGTGTTTCTTTCAAGGTCAACACCCTCTTTCCTCATTAAGTCATGAAAACCTGTTAATGCAGGAAATACATACATGCAAGCATTTGATGTAGTTTATTTCTCCCTAAGTCATTCATATATTTCTATGCTGTAGTAAAACAGTGTTGCCTCTGATAGTTCATCCTTAAGAAAGAGAAAAGCAGAAGTCCAAATATGTTGGCTGGAGCTCTGCTACAGTAAGTTGGCTCGCTACATGTGGGGAACAATTTCAGTCTGTGAGCACATACCCCTGAATGTGACTTAAGCAAAGGTGGTTATTACATGGAAATCAGCATTTAGAAGGCTTTTGTTTTGCTTATCTACATAGCTTCAATGAGGAAGGAGGAAATGAGACTATAAGTACCGTGACCATGTAATTTATTATCCATCTAGAACACTTTGAGAATGAAAAAGAGGACTCTTAATAATTATGCAAAGAAAACTGGTGCAAACTGAGACCACACAGGTAAATTGGGACATATGATTATGCTATCTATAACTAAAACACCTTCACAGATTTACACATTGATGTTCAAGATTTCCCTTTTCTTTGCCTTTATTCTAGATCATTTTTTATAGAAGATGTTCTGTAAATAGTTGATGTTCAAAGAGTATACCCTAGAAAGAAGGAGAGTCACTTCACTGCTCTCATCCCTAGAAAATTGGGTCTTAACATATAATTACAACCTTCCTAAATCCTGGTCAACTGCACAATCAATTTCTTGAGCCTCTGTAACTATCTAACAATTTTCTTGAGCTTACGTAATCCCTGACACTGGATCAGCACTGTGCGGTAGAACTCTGCAATGATGGAATGTCATATATGTGCTCTGTGCTACATAGTAGTCACTAGCCACATGAATCATTGAGAAACTGAAACATGGCCAGAGCAACTGAGAAACTATATTTTAAATTTTGTTTAATTTTTCTTAATTTTAAAATAAGTTTAAATAGCTACATGTGGTTAGCAACTAGCATAGTTAACATCTCTAGATCACTGGAAGTAAAAAGAGGCACCAGTTGATATGGCTTGGCTGTGTCCCCACCCAAATCTCATCTTGAATTCCCATGTATTGTGGGAGGGACCCAGTAGGAGGTAATTGAATCATGGGGCAGGTCTTTACCATGCTGTTCTCAGGATGGTGAATACATCTCATGAGATCTCATGGTTTTATAAAGGGGAGTTTCCTTGCACAAGCTTTCTTCTCTTGTCTGCTGCTATGTGAGATGTCCCTTTCACCTTCTGTCATGATTGTGAGGCCTCCCCAGCCACATGGAACTGTAAGTCCATTAAACCTCTTTCTCTTGTAAATTGCCCAGTCTCGGGTATGTCTTTATCAGCAGTGTGAAAACAGACTAATACAGTAAATTGGTACTGGTAGAGTGGGGTGCTGCTGTAGATACTCAAAAATGTGGAAGCAACTTTGGAACTGGGTAATAGGCAGAGGTTGGAATAGTTTGGAGGGCTTAGAAGAAGACAGAAAAATGTGGGAAAGTTTAGAACTTCCTAGAGACTTGTTGAATGATTTTGCCTGCTCCAGATGCTGATAGCGATGTGGACAATAAAGTCCAGGCTAAGGTGGTCTCAGACAGAAATAAGGAACTTGTTGGGAACTGGAGCAAAGGTGACTCTTGTTATGTTTTAGCAAAGAGACTGGTGGCATTTTGCCTCTGCACTAGAGATTTGTGGAACTTTGAACTTGAGAGAGATGATTTAGGGTATCTGGCAGCAGAAATTTCTAAGCAGCAAAGCATTCAAGAGGCGAGTTGGGTACTGCTAAAGGCATTCAGTTTTAAAAGGGAAACAGCATAAAAGTTTGGAAAATTTGCAGCCTGACAATGTGATAGAAAAGAAAATCCCATTTCTAAGGAGATATCTAAGCAGGCTGCAGAAATTTGCATAAGTAATGAGGAGCTGAATGTTAATCCCCAAGAAATGGGGAAAATGTCTCCAAGCCATGTCAGGTAGCCCATTCCATTACAGGCCTGGTGGTCTAGGAGGAAAAAGTGGTTTCGTGGGCTGGGCCCAGGGTCCCTGTGCTGTATGCATCCTAGGGACTTGACGCACTATGTCTCAGCCACTCCAGCCATGGCTGAAAGGGGCCAACACAGAGCTCAGGCCATGGCTTCAGAGTGTGCAAGCCTCAAGACTTGGCAGCTTCCATGTGGTGCTGAGCCTGCCAGTGCATAGAAGCCAAGAATTGGGGTTTGGGAACCTCTGCCTAGATTTCAGAGGATGTATGGAAGTGCCTGGATATCCAGGCAGAAGTTTGCTGCAGGGGTGGGGCTTTCATGGAGAGCCTCTGCTAGGGCAGTGTCAAAGGGAAATGTGGGGTCAGAGCCCCCACACAGAGTCCCTACTGGAGCACCACCTATGGAGCTGTGAGAAGAGGGCCACAGTCCTCCAGACCCCAGAATGGTAGATCCACTGACAGCTTGCATTGTGTGCCTGGAAAAGCTACAGACACTCAATACCAGCCCATAAAAGCAGCCAGGAGGGAGGTCGTACCCTGCAAAGCCACAGAGGCAGAGCTGTCCAAGACCATGGGAACCCACCTCTTGCATCAGCATGACCTGGATGACAGACATGGAGTCAAAGGAGATCATTTTGGAGCTTTGAGATTTGAATGCCCCACTGGATTTCAGACTTGTGTGGGGCCTGTAGCCCCTTTGTTTTGGCCAGTTTCTCCCATTTGGAATGGCTGCATTTACCCAATGCCTGTTGTACCCCCATTATATCTAAGAAGCAACTAGCTTGCTTTTGATTTTACAAGCTCATAGGTGGAAGGGACTTGCCTTGTCTCAGATGAGACTGAACTGTGGACTTTTGAGCTAATGCTGAAATGAGTTAAGACACTGGGGGACTGTTGGGAAGGCATGATTGGTTTTGAAATGTGAGAACATGAGATTTGGGAGGGGCCAGGGTGGAATGATATGGTTTGGCTATGACCCCACCCAAATCTCATCTTGAATTCCGATGTGTTGTGAGAGGGACCCAGTGGGGGGTAATTGAATCATGGGGGCAGGTCTTTCCTGTGCTGTTCTTGGGATAATGATAAGTCTCATGAGATCTGATGGTTTTAAAATGGGGAGTTTCCCTGCACAAGCTTTCTTCTCTTGTCTGCTGCCATGTGAGACATGCCTTTCACCTTCTGTCATGATTGTGAGGCCTCCCCAGCCATGTGGAACTGTAAGTCCATTAAACCTCTTTTGTAAATTGCCCAGTCTAGGGTATGTCTTTATCAGCAGCATGAAAACAGACCAATACACCAGTGAATGTCACCAAGATAAAACCAGAAAATCTTTCATTTATTTTTTGTTCCATTTAGATGTACACAGAGCTGAGATCCTAGTAGGCCAAGGTCTCAGCCTTTACCTTTGTTTGACTCCACCTCAAGGATCAATTTCATCTCTTTTTTTTAATATATATACTTTAAGTTCTAGGGTACATGTGCACAACGTGCAGGTTTGTTACATATGTGTACATGTGCCATGTTGGTGTGCTGCACCCATCAACTCGTCAGCACCCATCAACTTCTCATTTACATCAGTTATAATTCTGAATGACATCCTCCCCCCTCCCCTCTCCCCATAATAGGCCCCGGTGTGTGATGTTCCCCTTCCCATGTCCAAGTGATCACATTGTTCAATTCCCACCTATGAGTGAGTCCATGTGGTGTTTGGTTCTCTGTTCTTGCGATAGTTTGCTGAGAATGATGGTTTCCAGCTGCACCCATGTCCCTACAAAGGACACAAACTCATCCTTTTTTATGGCTGCATAGTATTCCATGGTGTATATGTGCCACATTTTCTTTTTTTTTTTTTTTTTTGAGACGGAGTCTCGCGCTGTGTCACCCAGGCTGGAGTGCAGTGGCGCGATCTCGGCTCACTGCAAGCTCCGCCTCCCAGGTTCAGGCCATTCTCCTGCCTCAGCCTCCGAGTAGCTGGGACTACAGGCGCCCGCCACCACGCCCGGCTAGTTTTTTGTATTTTTAGTAGAGACGGGGTTTCACCATGTTAGCCAGGATGGTCTCGATCTCCTGACCTCGTGATCCGCCCGCCTCGGCCTCCCAAAGTGCTGGGATTACAGGCTTGAGCCACCGCGCCCGGCAGATCTCAGACTGCTGTGCTAGCAATGAGGGAGGCTCCGTGGGCATGGGACCCTCCCATCCAGGTGTGGGATATAATCTCCTGGTGTGCTGTTTGCTAAGACCCTTGGTAAAGCGCAGTATTAGGGTGGGAGTTACCCGATTTTCCAGGTGTTGTGTGTCTCAGTTTCCCTTGGCTAGGAAAAGGGATTCCCTTCTCCCTTGTGCTTCCCAGGTGAGGTGATAGCTTGCCCTGCTTCAGCTCTCGCTGGTTGGGCTGCACCAGCTGACCGGCACCGATTGTCTGGCACTCCCCAGTGAGATGAACCCGGTACCTCAGTTGAAAATGCAGAAATCACCCGTTCTCTGTGTTGCTCACGCTGGGAGCTGGAGGTTGGAGCTGCTCCTATTCGGCCATCTTGCTCCAGGATCACTCAATTTCATCTCTATTAAATATAGAGAAAGGAAAGAACATAAAATACATATCAAATCAACAGCATTTGATTCAAGCAGAACATTGATATGTTAATCCATTTTACTTGAAACATCATAGTAATTACTTATACTAGTGGGAATAGTAATGAACATAATCACAGGACTTTGTTCCATGCTGTATGATGCATTAAAGAAATCCACAGCCTGGCCAACATGGCAAAACTCCATCTCTACTAAAAATACAAAAATAAGGCAGGCATAGTGGTACACACTTGTATTCCCAGCTACTCAAGAGGCTTAGGCAGGAGGATCACTTAAAAACCCAGGATGCAGAGGTTGTAGTAAGCTGAGATCATGCCACTGCACACAAGCATGGGTGAGAGAGTGAGACTCCATCTCAAAAAATAATAATAATAATAATAATTCAAAATTTTTAAAGAAAGTCCTACTTCTGCCAGAGTCTTCGTTAAAGGAATATTAAGGCCCCAAAGCTCTATCTTCAGCATTTTGTGTTCCTCTTAATACAAAAAGCATAAGGCCCAAAGCAATTGATATTAGATCTCCTTATCTCATCAAATGTTTCCTTTGTTCTGCCTTCTCATTAAACTATTTGTAATTCTTCTATGGCTCTTATTACTTTCTGTTTTGTATTAGCTGTGTAACTAATACAAAAGAGCAAAAAGTGGACACTGTGGTAGACAGCTATAATTTTACTTCTCCTACTGAAGAGTAAGTAGTATAAGGACAAGTACAGTTCATATACCTGTACTATATTTTGTACAACACCAGGCACAGTTCTTTACACATGGTAGGTGCTCAGGAAATGTTTGCTAGTTTTTTTGGAAACATTTTGTATTAGTACCTCACATTGTGTCAAGAATTAAGTTCCTGGAACCTGAAGTGAGATAAAATATAAATTCTTAGGCAACGATGTAAATTCTTATGCAGATAGAGTAACTGAATATAAATTTGAGGGTGTGGTAAGACTGATTTATTTTTTCTCTCAGGATTGCAAGCTGATATAATTATATTGGAAAGCAATATAAAAATTTGTATCAAAAAGCTTGGCTGTAATAATTTTGTATTTGAGACTCCATTCTAATTAAGTTGTTTTTAGACTATTATATTGAGGTATGAATTGACATACAAAAAGTTGTATATATTTAACATACACAACTTGATGAGTTTGGAGAGAAGTATACACATGTGGAGTCATCACCACAATCAATGTCATAAACATATCATCTGCAACAGTTTCCTTCTACCCTCTTTATCATTATTACTTGTATGTGTGATAAGATCACTTAACATAAGATCTACCCTATTAGCAAGTTTTTAAGTATGCAATACAGTATTATTAACTATAGGCACTATGCTGTACCACAAATCTCTAGGGCTTATCTTGTATATTTATCCTGTACTTACATTTCCACCAACCAGTGTACCTGAAACTTTGTACCCTTGACTAATATACTTCCCCATGACCCCTAGCCCTTGGCAATTACCATTCTACCATATGCTTCTATTAGTTTGACTATTTTAGATTTCTCATATGAATGGTACCATGCAGTATTTGTCCTTCTGCATCTGGCTTATTTCAGTTAGCATAATGTCCTCCAGGTTCATCTATGTTGATGAAAATGACAGCATTTCTTTCTTTTTAAAGGCAGAATAATATGACATTGTTTGTATATGCCACATTTTATTTATCCATTGATCAGTCGAGGGACATTTTGGTTGCTTTCATGTCTTGGCTCTTGTGAATAATGCTGAAATGAATGTGGCAGTGCAGATATCCTTTCAAGATCTTGATTTTAATTCCTTTGGATATATATTCAGATGTGAGCTTGTTGGTTCATCGATAGTTCTACTTTGAATTTTTAAAGAAACCTCCATACTGTTTTCCACAGTGGCCATTTCAATTTACATTCCCACCAACAGTGTACAAGGGATCCCTTTTCTCCACATCATTGCCAACACTTGTTATCTTTTGGTTTTGTTTTAAAAATAGCCACCCTAGTAGGAACAAAGTGATATCTCATTGTGGTTTTGATTTTTGGTTCCCTGATGATCAGTAATGGAGAGCATCTTTTCATGTACCTGTTAGCTATTTGTGTGTCTTCTTTGGAAAAATGTCTATTCAGTTCCTTTGTCCATTTTTAAATTGGGTTGTGTTTTTGCTAGTAAGCTATAGGAGTTCCTTATGTATTGTGGATATTAACCATTTATCAGATATATAGTTTGCAAATATTTTCTTCCAATCCATCCATAGGCTGTATTTTCATTTTGTTGTTTCCTTTGCTGTGCACAAGCTTTTTCATTTGGTGTAGTCCTACTTGTTTATTTTTGCTTTTATTACCTGTTCCTTTGGTATCAAGTCCAAGTAATCATTGCTAAGACGAATTTCATGAAGGTTTTAGCCCAGTGTTTTCTTTTTCTTTTTCCCCAGTGTTTTTAAAGTTTCCGGTCTTGTATTTAAGTCTTCAATTCATTTTGAGTTGATTTTTGTGTATGATGTAAGGTAAGTATCCACCGATGAAATAATTTAAATACTAGGAAATATGTATACAGGATGTTCATCTCTGCCTTGTTTATAGCAGTGAAAAACTGGAAACAACTTAAACATTCAACAAGAATGGTTAATAAATCACTGACCAACTAGAAATAGACTATTATACAACTATTTTAGAAGAGGTTTTATTTAAGAATATTCACAATATAATATTAAGTTTAAAAAAATGAGAGAAAAACGTTGGGAGGAAATACAGCAGGAAATACTGAGTGGTTACTTTTGATGGTACAATTAGGATTGATTTTCTCCCTCAGCTTTTCTCTTTTTATTTTTCCAATTTGCTTAATGTCAATAATATGAAGCCCACATTAGTATGTAATATGTGATTTTGACACTAATTGATTCCTCTATTTAGATGTAATTCTAACTAGCAGAGACTTAGGGCAAAAATCAAACTTTTAGACAGCTAAGCACACCCAGATTAAAACATGTTTTGTTTTTCTTTTCTTTTCTTTTCTTTTTTTTTTGAAATGGAGTCTCACTCTGTCACCCAGGCTGGAGTGCAGTGGCGCAATCTCGGCTCACTGCAAGCTCCGCCTCCCGAGTTCCCGCCATTCTCCTGCCTCAA
Source organism: Papio anubis (assembly GCF_008728515.1). Classification (NCBI taxonomy): domain Eukaryota; kingdom Metazoa; phylum Chordata; class Mammalia; order Primates; family Cercopithecidae; genus Papio; species Papio anubis. Next base: position 154,412,463 of record NC_044976.1, on the reverse strand, counting down.
CCTCCCAAGTAGCTGGGACTACAGGCGCCCGCCACCACGCCCAGCTAATTTTTTGTATTTTTAGTAGAGACAGAGTTTCACCGTGTTAGCCAGAATGGTCTCGATCTGTTGACCTCGTGATCCGGCTGCCTCGGTCTCCCAAAGTGCTGGGATTACAGGCGTGAGCCACCGCACCCGACTGTTTTTCTTTTTGGTAGTGGGCATGGGAGGTAGCTGGCTTGCCACATGCCGATCCAACATCCTGGTTTTCATCAAGAAGCTGAATAGTCAAGATTTTTGTGGCTGGATAAATGAGAATTGGTCAGGGATGAGTTCCAAACAAAATTATTAAAAATATTCACACAAAAATGTATCTTAATGTTTATACCATTAATTTTTAAGTTGATTTTGTAAAAGCATAAATATTAGCTCTCTTAGGAAAACTATAGTCAATGCAATAGGATTTATTTATAGCCTATATATATGGCTATATTTTTATCATTATGTGAAAAATACTCCAGCATAAGTCATATATCTTCAGACCTCTCTATGACAAAACTTTGATTGCTTTTCTGTCCAACGGATTTAAAAAGTGGTCAGTATTTGTGTAGGACATAGGTGAAAAGAAAAAGAAAGTAGTGAGTGGAGAAAGGAAAGTTTGGGAAAGTCCAGATGTAGGTGATGTTGTAGCTCTCTGACAGTCTATTTGGGAATCAGAATTGTGTGAGTGCCAAGTTCACTACGCATAGCTTTGCACATAGTAGACAACTGATAAGCATTAAATGAATCAAACGCATAGGGGGTTCATAGTTCACCTATTCAGAATATATTCTTTAGAGTTTTTGTTCAGATGGATTCTACTTTTTCTAAAAAGGGGCAATTGAAAAAGTAACCACCAAAAAGGAGCTAAATATAGTAGAAAAAGCTGAGAAAAGTATAAACACAGTCTTTTCCTGGAGGATTTGCCATTTAAAACCACAACTGTTTTTAATGCCAAGTATCCTTGGTGGCCAGTGCCTAGTGAAAGTGTGGAAACTACAGAGAGCGGGATTCGAGTGCTCCCTGAGGGCATGGCTTGTAGCTTTCCACTCATTATGGAACCAAGCCTGGAGAGCCAGTCTCCTGTTTGAGCTCGTTGGTACTGCTCACCAGAGAGGGACAGAAGAGGTAAGAGGATCTGAAGAATATAAAATGGAAGATACATGAATGGTGATAAAATTTAAGGGATTTAGTAATTTACAAATCCATGCCTTATTTGGATATGAAGAAAAAAGCTAGAGAACATAATTTAGGCCAGTAACTAGGCTAAAGAAAGGAGTAGAAGATAAGGTTGAATGAAATTTCCTGTGCAGTACCCTGGGACTATGAGATATAGAGTAGTTTTCCAGTTCTCTCACAGTTGGTTTTAATAATCGCAAAAGGTTCTCTCTTTCTTTGCTTTCTCCTGATTTTTCCTGCACTCATCTCCTAGGTCCCTCAGGGAAATGCAATAGTTACTATAGTTATGTCTAACATTTCAAAATCATTTTAACTTAATCAAGCATGTTTGCACGGAAAAGTAAAGGCTTTGGTGCCAGAGAAATATGAGTCTGGTCCCTACTCCACTACTTCCCAATTGTGTGTTCTTGGGCAGCTCCTCAACCTCTCTGGCCCTCAGCTTCCTTAGGTGGATCAATGCTATCAACTTCTAAGGATTGTTATACACAGTAGCCTAGTACTTGGTGTGTAGTAACCACATAGTCAAGTTCAGTTGTTACCAAATGCTCTACAGATGTATGTTTTGTGCTCTTTATTTTCAACTTAGTATAGGTCCTTGCCTTCAAAATCAAGGTGAGACCAAAAGGTATGCAAATGCAGTGTCACAAACAAGCCTAGACAATTAAAAAACAAACAAAAAACCTGAAACAATAGGACTAACATTAATAGCAAAGCAATTTAGTGAAGAAAGAGGTTATGAGAGTGAGACACTCTCAAACCTCCTCTTTCTTTTTATGTTAAGTTCCGGGATACATGTGCAGGATGTGCAGGTTTGTTACACAGGTAAACGTGTGCCATGGTGGTTTGCTGCACCTATCAACCCATCCCCTAGGTATTATGCCAGCATGCATTAGCTCTTTTTCCTGATGCTCTCTCCCCATTGCCGCTCCTGCCCCCAAGCACCAGTGTGTGTTATTCCCCTCCCTGTGTCCATGTATTCTCATTGTTCAGCTCCCACTTATAAGTGAGAACATGCGGTCAAACTTTCTGTTTCATTTGGACCTCACTACAATTCTGTAATAGAGGCAGGGGAAGTGATCAAGGCATTCAATGAACTGGAAAAAGCAAAGCACAGATGGGTTTCAGCTCCATTACAGCTGCTATAAAATGAAATGATAGGATTAAGAAAATGTTAAAGTTTCTTTTAAGGCTGCAATTCTATTATTCTTTGGCTTTCCTAAAGTAAGCCTACTAGTTAATGTGAGATCTGATACCAGAACTCACGTTTCTTGATTCTCAGCTCAGGACTTTGTGCTAGACTGGGAAGTGTTGGGACATAAAAGAACCTCAAAATGAAAATCCCAGCTGGGCAGAAATGCCCTCCTTCCTTTTCTACTGGCAGCGTTTTAATACAAGCTTCAAATATTAATAGAACAGCTTTGGCAATGTTTGCTCAAACATTCTCAGGCCTGAATAATGATTTCCATCTTCACAAATAAGTACTTTCATTGTTGAAACTGCACCCAGTTCCTGCATAATTACTGCTGCTTGATCAGTTGAAACTCTTCCATACTTAAGCCTTTCCTCGTGCCAGAAAAACCACAGCTTTCCACCTCTTAGACTTACTTCATTTCTTTTGAGTTGTTTCCTCCATTATTACAAAAAGCCAAACATGCTTTCCAAGATAAATATTTACTCTCAGAGTTCCACTCTTCTTTCAAAAGACAAAATAGACACCTTAGCAGAAGAGCAAATGACACATGTAGAATACTAACCATGGAAGCCACATATTTCTATTTGTGGGCACATAAGTGCATATATGCCTCCGGTGTGCTTTATGGTTGACTTCTTTAGACTCTAATTTGATCTGAAGTCCAAAGTGGCCTCAGCTCCCTGAAGACACTGGGGCCTTATTTTGTTCCACGAGACAATGCCATGGCAATGTGGTGTTTGCCTGGTTACAAGGACTTCCACAGAGGCCACATATTCCTGGCAAGATGTTAGCAGGTGCTGAATTTGAAATAACTATAGCATCTCTACAATTTGATTCTTCATGCTTTTATTCTATGAATCTGGTTATATATAGTAAATCTCTATTATGTGAATAAGAGGGAACTATACTTGACTGTTTAGAATGTTAGATAAATTACATTCGCAATAACAGGTTGCTTTTATATGTGCCCAGTCATCTTTTTAACTCATTTCCTGTTTAGAAAAAAAAACACTGCATCTTGCTGCTGTGCTCATTTAATTTCACATAAACATGCTGTTTGAGGCTGAAGCAAATCTGACTGATTTTCAGTATGAAAATAAAATATAAAAACTGTTCTTGAAGTTATTTTTTATTTATTTATTTTTTTTTTTTGAGACAGAGTCTCGCTCTGTCGCCTAGGCTGGAGTGCAGTGGCCGGATCTCAGCTCACTGCAAGCTCCGCCTCCTGGGTTTATGCCATTCTCCTGCCTCAGCCTCCCAAGTAGCTGGGACTACAGGCGCCCGCCACCTCGCCCGGCTAGTTTTTTGTATTTTTTTAGTAGAGACGGGGTTTCACCATGTTAGCCAGGATGGTCTCGATCTCGTGATCCTCCTGTCTTGGCCTCCCAAAGTGCTGAAGTTATTTCTAAATAGAACTTGTCTCTAATCCTAATGCAACAGAAATGTAGATGTTATAAGGATTAGAGACAAGAGTATTCTCAGGGCAAATGGGAAATGGGTTAAAAATCTACAACTTCATCATATTTATTAGATTATAAGAACCTTGATGTGTGGAACTTGATCTTATTGCTCTCATCTGGCACCTAGAGTAGAAATTGGTACAGAAGAGCTACTACATTGATATGTGATTCACATAGGTGTCGAGAGTACTATGACATACAACAGCAGATTCTGTGCCATGGAAATACTAGAGGCCTCCAAGGTAGTGTTCGGGATTCAGGTTCCTTTACTTACAAACTTTGCAACCTGACCAAGTCATTAATTTCCTCCTCTCTAAAGTTGTGATATAATAACATCCTCAAAGCGTTACTGTGAAGAATTATTGTGAGGTTAAATGAAATTATGCGTAAATGTGTCTAGCATAGTACTTGACGCATAATAGGGGCTCAATTTGTTAAATCTGAACTTGTTGAATTAAAAAGAACATACTGAAGAATGGGCATGAGAAGTTTCATGAGGATGAAAGTGCAATTGAAAGAAGTAAAGGAGAATGTGATTTTGTAGTCTGCATGAAGGAGACTGGCAATATCTCGGAGGAAAATGAAGACTGAAAGAAAAAGAAAAGAAGAGGGCAACCTTGAGTTCCAATGAGGGGTTGCAGGAATTTTAAGAAGTCTAGGAATTTTCATGCTCGGTTAAACCATTTTCTGTAGGACAAATTAATAGACTAATACTTATGAAAGTATATGAATGCTATTTTGATTAATAAGCAGAATACATTTAGAAGTACTGTATTTCTGAATCTGTGTTAGCTTTTTGTCATTATATATTTTTTAATCAAAGGGCACCAAAAAGTAAAACTACTATTTTACAAGGATTCAGGTTTTGATGTTCAAAATGAGTTGTAATACTGGGTTGGAAACTACTAGTTTAGACTGATAACAATTGAGGGACTGACCATAAAACCCAGTATAAGACCTGTCATGCTGGCCCAGGAAAATCCTTGGATCAAGTTATGAGAGTCAGTGTGCTTCCCAATAAATCCAATAATAATTTTATAATAACATGCACAAATTCTATGTTAACTTTACATATTTATATAGAAAATTTAAAAATTCTCCCATACCAGCAATGTGAAAACGGTGTCATATCAATTATTGTAACACATAGCAAACACACACAGAGCCACATGTGGAACTGAGACCAAAAATAGTTTTTAAGACAGAGAAAAAATGGAAACTTCAGGCAAACTGTGGTCTAAGAGCCAAATAATTAGAAAATAGAGATGTTGAAAAGTGCAGAATTCTGGGAAAAAAAAAATCTCTCTTCAAAGCGGATGATTCTCTGTGTCTCTGTCTTATACAGACATAGCTCAGCTAGTTCCTCTGAGCTAAAACATTGTTTGTTTATTTTGCACAGGTTCTAGTAAGTCACAGTGGGAGTTTCTGGTCTTATAGTTAGAGCAGACATTTGGGAGTCAAAAGCTATGGGCTCTATTATCATGTATAATGCTGTTACTGACACTCTTTTCTCCATTCCCTTAGTTTATCCATTAGTTAGATATGGAAAAGAATTGCTGCCTCTCAAAATGTTAAGCTTCTTTAATGATGTATTTGTATGCTACCAGGGAGGGAGTAGTGCTCATAAATTATAGGGGAATGTTAACATTAATTTGTTTCCTGTTGTTCAGCTATATATTAATTTACTATTAAGTGTAGGGTTGGGAGTAAATGTCAGGAATATAGCACTCTGCAAGGATGATTGATAGATAGCAGAGTCCACAATTATTCTGCTAGTCATAGGTGGTCCAAGAACTTCAGGGCCAAGAATAAATGGACATTTGCAGGAGGGTCACTTGAACTCCAAAGGAACTAGATGGGAGGCTAAGGAAAAGGAGATGAAGTCAAGGAGATGAAGTCAAAGACTGGCTGCATTTGCCATAAGAAAATACAAAACATACCCAACACGTAATTTAGGCAAAGTCAGCATTGAGACTGTCTTCATTACGTCTTCTTTCTTTGTTGCCTCAAATGCTTATTGAAATCTTACTATTTCTCAAGCTTTGTGCTGGGTTTTAGATTACAAGACTGAATAAGATAGACATGACCTCCTTCCTCCTGGACCTGACAATTGTTCCTTCAAATCACTCCCACACATTCATTGCCTGGGCACTGGAGACTAGATCCCATGGCCAGACCAAACCCCAAAGGTGGGTACTGGAGCGTCCTTAACTTGGGACAGATATTCACACTGCAAAGGTTTGAAGAAGCAGGAGCTCTCGAAAGGTAGGACTGATCTGTAGCTCTGTAAGACAAGGGACCAGTGCTTTTAAATGGGATTTGCTCATGAGGGTACCTCTTGAGAATAAGTTGACTTTTTTTCTTATTTTCTCTTGGACTATGGTTACCAGTATATTTAGCCAAGTGTTTTTGTTATTGTTTCTATTTTATTTTCATTTTTAATTTCCCTCATACAATAGAGTTCTACCACCAACTCTTCAGAAAAATCTAATGCATCAGGATAGCTTTACCTGTTACCATTGCAAGGAATAAATGTATGAAATTTTAAAAAACAGTGTGGCCTGCCTTACATTCACTCCTCTGCTGAAACCCATGCAGGACTTTGAGGCGGCGGTACCCAGGTATTCTAGGAGGCAGCCAGCAGTAAGGGAGGCTTTTCCTTGATGGAGTTTGGAAAGAAGAGGAGACACAGGCAATGCATGAAAAACAACTTCCAGAAGCCTGAGAGGCAAAACCTTCCTTCTCCTAAAAGTCTAGAGAAATTAACCTTTAAGAGCATGTTTGTAGGAAGGCAGATGCTCGCCTTACATCTGCTAATTAAAAGGGGAAATCTATGGAGGCTCAGTGAAAGGTATATTGAGAAGAAGGGTGGAAACTCGAGAAAAGCAAAAAAAGTGTGAAATAGATGAGGGGGAGGATGGGACAGAGGATTGAGGAAGAAACATATACTGTGTTCCAAGTTCAGTTAAGATGGTTTAGTGTCCATTTGGTTGTCTTATTTTCTCCAGCAGATTATCTGAAGATTTAGAAATGGGCAACAGTAAGGTTCATCTAGCTCTGGTATTTTGCCAGGCAGGTACAACAGAAAAGCAAGATAGGAAAGATAAGGGTATTGGAAAGAAGGAGGAAGGGATGGGCCATAGAATGTCAATCAGGAGAGGAAGAAATGAAGATAGTCAGGAACTGAGAGGAAGATATAAAGTAAAGAATCTTTGAATTGGAAGATCTCAATGAGGAAAAAGAGTGATAGGTTGAAAGTCATTTGATTAAAGGTTATGCTGAGAGAGTCTGATGTTTGAAAAAATGTTTTTGGAGCTGAAGCATTTCCAGAAAATGACATGTTCCAGGGTGTGTCTATGGGAATGACTGGCTGACGTGGAGGAGGTCCATGGAAGTTAGTAAGTCAAGGCAGTAAGTGACCAGAGTATCAAATAAGGATATGATGTCATCCTGAAAATGGGTGGATGTTGGACAAACAGGAAGACTCTGAGGGTGTCAAAAGCAGGGTTGAAGAGAGGTCAGTACCCAACAGCAAGCAGAAGGTGTTGAACGGCAGTTTTGCTCAGTGGAACGATTTCCACAGAAGCTGGGAGACTTTATATGAGAGGGAAGATGAGAAATAATCTGAAACTGACAGAGTGGAAAAAGCATAGAGTTTTCATTTACTAATAGAAATCACAGAACTGGTAAGGCTGGATTAGTATTTTTTAACCATTTCTTTTATTTTAAATGGAATTTAAATGAAATTTAAATTTCAAATGGAAAATCAACTATAATCTGGTAAATGGCATGTAGTTTGTTACCTTGCTTGCATATTTTGTCTTATTTTCTGTGCCTTGAGTTTGTGTTAGTCTTAGGCTCTACGTCATTCTTCTCTGTGCCTGGTAGAATGGTTTGTTTGTACCGCCCTGCAATATATTGAATATTATGATGGCACATATTATGTACCATGCCCAGATCCTATGACTCACGATAGGAAAGATTAAGAGACATGAATCATTCATTTATAGTTAAGTGACATGTTGTTTTATTTATTTTATTATAAGCCCATAAGATGATAGCTGTTATGTACACAATCCCTAGACCAAGACTGCTAATCAAAGAAAAGGGAACTAAACTAAATCTCTGTTCTTGGCAGCGTCACTCATTGTCCATTCATTCATAGGTATATTGACTCTATCTTATATGTCATGCACTGTATTAGTTGGTAGAGAGGTAATATGACCGTTCCTAATCTTTGTCCTTGAGAAGCCATGGTCTAGTGGCAAAAACAAATAATTATAGATCTTTGTTAAATGTTGTAATAGAATATTGTTCAAGGTGTGTGGGAAGGTTACGGAAGACTTGCTGAAGCTGATAATAGTTAATCTGCATCCTGAAGTAAAATGAGTTAGGCGGGTATGTAAAGAAATCACATCTTAGGTAAAGGGCAAAGCAGCTGAGGTGGAAGGGCTGGAGCCTAGACAAGCAATGCACGTCACATTCTGGAAGCAGCAGGCAGACTGCCAGTTTGCACCCTCCACACATCATATCTGCTTATCTTGAAATTACACTGGACTTTGTGGATCCTTCGCATCAGAAAAGCCTTCACTAAGAAACACTGAAACATATTCAGATTTCAGCTGCTGAATTAAAACTACTGACATTTCTCAAAGAATCTGATTTGTCCATTAAGTACAAGCTGATATCATCACAGAAATTTTTTATCTTGGGAGCACCTTTTGGAAACTGAGACTCCAGTTACATATTTGAAATGGTGAAAACCTTCTTTGTCAAACAGCACTTCAATTAGAAGCAAAACCATTAGTGTTTTGTGCACACATTGGGCACCTGTGATCCTTCAGGATTGGCTGCTCTTGAGAAAGAAAACTCCCTACGGGCTACCGCACCCTACTACTTTATCCATGGGGAAGCAGCAGTATCAAATGACCAGTGGTCCTAGTTCCTGGCACAAAGTAGAAGCATGATAAACATTAGTGATTAAACATATTAAACATAGAAAACATATAAAATTAGTGATTAAAAATTAGTCTAAATCTATGTCCTACCAGGTGGATTGTTATCTCCAGCAAACCCTGGGCCTTTAATTCACTTTTCGTCAAGGAATTTTGTTAAGAAACATGAGTCAAATCTGAATATTTTTCAAAATATAAATTACAAGTTAATTGGCTTTGCAAAAGACAAATGTTGATGTACTTTGTTGCATTTTAGGTAGCATTTTGGTTAAGAAGAGCCCCTTCTTTAAGCCATTTAAGAGGAAAAAGAAGACTCATAGTTTGCCTTATTTGCTAGGTATTTCTATCCCAGGGCAAAGAAGATTTTTCAACATGTACCTCTGTTCTCTGTTTTGACATATCCAGTTTTTTCAAAGTGCCTAACCAGATGCTAAATTCATATTGGCTGATAAAGGAGTCTCTGTTCTTAAGATGATAATAGAGAGCATTTCATGAAATGGTTAAGCAGTAACACATATACATAGTATATGTGTGTATATATATATAGTGACTTCTATTGAAAAAATGATGTGACTATTCATATTTATTTCCACTCTTTCTCAAAATGCCACTAAAATGACAATGTCATTTTAACTAAAATTTAAAATAATTTTTTAAAGGCATAAACACACAAAAAAACAAATGGCAGAGGAGATGCAGAAAGGTGTTTGAATTGTTACTGATTTAGTAGAACATAGAAAGCTAAAACCTTCCTGCCTGTAGCCAGTCTGTTTATGCTACAGAACCCCAGAAAGCCTCAGAAATTAGAGGCACAAAGAACCTCTGGAGATGAGGAATTAAACTGAAAATAGGAGAATCAGCTGAAAGTCTATATAAAGTCGACAGACCTGAAGGACCCTTCTCATATGCAGAGCATTTAGGAGACTATTATCATGCTTTTACTTTGATCCAGGAACTAGGACCATTGGCCATTTGATACCACTGCTTCCCTTATGGATAAAGTAGTGGCGTGGGGTGTGGTGACCCACAGGGAGTTTTCTTTCTCGAGAGCAGCCAGTCCTGAAGGATCACAGCTGCTCAATGTGTGTGCACAAAGCACTAATGGTTTTGCTTCTAATTGAAGTGCCGTCTGACAAAGAAGGTTTTCGCCACCATTTCTCCTACCCAGAGAGGAGGCAGGGGGCATTAAATGGAAAAATCAAAACCAGAGTAGTTCTCAACTCTAGGAAAACTGACAGTGAAAGAAGAAGGGTAGGAAAGGCAAACATTGAATGGTGAGACCTGTAACTCCCTGGTGAGACTAAGATCCCAGAATATTGGTAGCCAGGCTTAGACCTCTCTGTTCCACTCCAGGTGAGACTTCAGAGGATTTCTTTTTAGGGAAATGAATGAGTCTAAGAGAAAATACTTTCAGATGCTAACATATGGGGTTGTTTCCCACACTGTCAAGTTCCCAACCCAATAACCCTCCACTGAACCCAACCAGGAAACACACAGTTTACAAGTAGCTTTTTGGAGTCTCATTGGTAAATATTGAAGGAAATGTCATTGGTCATAAGACGCTTGAGAGGCCTCCAACATGAAATACAGAGAACAAAACTAACAAACACAGACGAGAAGAAACTCGGAAGATAGACAATGCAAACAGAAGAAGAAAACAAACCACCATCAAAACAAAGTAAAATCCTGTATATTTAATATCATCACATATAAAAGAAGATACTATATATGTTAAATGAGTAAATAATTCTGGTTAAAAATATTCAGAGAATAAGTAAGAACTCATGGAAATTACAAATATTATAGCAATAATAAAAGTTCAACAGAAGCACTGGATAAAAGTTGAGAAATTTTAAGAAAATATAACAAGATGAGAAACAAAAATAGAAAAGATACAAGGTTTAGAGAACTAATAGGAGCTCTGGGATTAACAGTCTGACTAATAAGAGTTCTAAAAAGAGAATACTGAAAAAAAATTATCAAAAGAATAATATAAGAATAGTTTCCAAAATTGGACGACACAAATTTCTAGACTGAATGATCCAGCACAGTGAATGAAAACAGACTAACACAAGGCACATTGTGATTAAAATTTCGGAGTTCAAAGTTTACACAGACAAAACCATAACTTTCAATAGAATAAAAGTGGATCAATCATAAAGAATTAAGAATCAGAATGACATTAATATTCTGAGAGTAATTCTGAAATTAGATGTCAATGGAGAAATGCCTTCAAAATCCTAAGGAAAATGGTTTCAACTTAGATTTTAAGACCTAGACAAACTATCAATCAAGTTTATGGGCAGAATAAAGCCTTTTCAACATTTAAAAACTCTAAAAAAGAAAATTACCTCCCATGCCCCCTTTTTTTTGCAGGAAGCTATTGGAGAATACACATCTTCAAAATGAGGAGAAATACAAGAAAAGGAAGACAAGAATTCAAGAAGCCGGGCATCCAACAATAATAACTAAAGAGGCAGGGTAGTTCTCAGGATGATGTAACAGAAAGTCCAGATTGGTGAAAGACAATGAAGAACTACAAGAGGTTTGTACTCCGAAAAGAAGAAGGAAAAAAGTGGAATTCACAGTTTGTCTAAAGTTTTTGATCATGTTTCAAGGAAGTATATGGTTCTGTGCAAAGTTAGCAAAAGGTACATTTAAAAAAATGAGAAAAAAAAACAAAATCAGAAGTATAAGGAATTTGGTACAAAAAAGGAAATTAATTATGCACTACATGCTAACTTAACAATTTTTACATAGTACCAATACGATAAATACAATGTTAATTTCAAACTGCAATTAATTATGCTGGAAGGATGTGGGAAGTGGGAGTGTTAAGAGAGTTAAATTATAATCTTCATAACAGGAAGTCAACAGATAATACTTACTGAATATTTCTACTTTTTGGAGGGATGTTGGGTTGGGGAGCTACTGTTTCATTTCCTTAAAATACTATTTGGCTTTCTAAATTGCCTGTGCACATGCATACACATACATAATCTAAAGTTAAATTTTTAAAACCACATATAAAAAGCCATGTGGGAAAAGAATTATTGTGAATGCTTAGTAGAAGAATGTATGCACAGCACATAATACAATGTTGATACACCACAGAGTATTAATAAAGTCCCCAAGATTTGCCCGCTTGGGATAGTCTTAGTAACAAAAGTTAATCTTGTTAATAAAACAGTCAACAAATATATAAATCCTTACTCATCAGTCCCTAGTAAAATTTTCCAAGTGTTGTGGAAGATATAAAGAAATATGAAACATAATTCTTACATTAAAATACCGTTAATAACAGCTATGGCAGTTAATATTTAATTGGTGTTAAATGTACAGTAGGTACTGTCCCAAGTTCTTTACATATTATCTCTTTTAATTCTATGAGATAGACACTATTATCTCCATTTTATCATATAAATGAGGAAACTGAGGCACACTAAAATGAAGTAACTTGTCCAGGTCATAGAGCTCATATAAAGAGGGAGGTAGGATTCCAATCCAAGCAGAAGGCTTGGGAGTCTCAAATTGCTTTATAATCTAATTGAGGGGGAGAAGAAACAGAGCTAAACAACCTCATATAATTTAAGGAGCAGTTCAACATAATCCTGGAAGAGATGTCACAAACAAACGCAAGCATACTTTAGGGGAAATTGCTGTATTACACTAGGAGCTCAGAAGAGAGCGCAAACCCTTCAGATTGATAGCCAAGGAAACATTTAATTGGACCAGCTGGGTGGGGAGGGCATTCCTTGTAAGTGAATCAACATGCAGAGGTGGTAACCATAGCATGCCAGGGATCGGCGAGGATAGCACATTTTGTTCATCCAGAAATAAAACCTGTGAGAGCAAAGCAGGAAAGGCCTAATATCAAATTATACATGGCCTTGAAAGTAGACTAAGAAACTTGGACTTTATTTTGTGAAAACGGGAAGTGATTGCTGAGCACGTGAAGTTAATCTGGACATTGAACATATAATCAACTGACAGGAAGAGAATAAGTAATGGCTTATTGTGGCAGTCTGGATAAGATTTATCAAAATCTCAAACTAGCCTGGGGTGAGAGTAGAATTGGCTGGATCCTGGATGAGAAGTCCCACAAGGACTTACAGAAACAATTTGCATTTTATCTTTCTACCAAGGAGAAAAGTTTTTCAAACTACAAAAGCTAGATATAATTAAAAGGAAATCAAATTTCAAAAAGTTCAAGTAAGAGTATCTGTTTTGAAAAAATGAGTTTCTAAGTTTCAACAAGTTACAAAACAGCATAATCAAATACTTAACTATTATGATTATGAATCGGCTGGCAGGATTTCTTTTAAAATGAAAGTAAAGCTTTCTAGATGTAACAATAAAGCATGCTCAATGTGGAAAAATATATAAAGAAAAAAATCAGTAAACTTATTCCAATACCCTTAGTTTGGTTATTTTTTTTTTTCAATCTTTTCTATGAATAACTTTGTTTCCATGTTAATACAGTTACAACTGATCATCATAATATATATAGAAGATATAATTTTCTTCTTGCTTAAACATTTTAATAAAACATTTTTCAGTCTTTTCTTTGAATAACTTTGTTTCCATGTTAATACAAAGTTACAACTGAATTTTCTTCAGGCTTACACTTTTTTTTTTTTTTTTTTTTGAGATGGGTTCTCGCTCTATCACCCAGGCTAGACTGCAGTGGCGTGATCTTGGCTCACTGCAAACTCCGCCTCCCAGGTTCACACCATTCTCCTGCCTCAGCCTCCCCAGTAGCTGGGACTACAGGCGCCCGCCACAATGCCCGGCTAATTTTTCTGTATTTTTAGTAGAGACAGGGTTTCACCATGTTAGCCAGGATGGTCTCGATCTCCTGACCTCGTGATCCGCCCACCTCAGCCTCCCAAAGTGCTGGGATTACAGGCGTGAGCCACCGTGCCCGGCCTTGCTTAAACATTTTAATAAAGCATTTCATATTCCATTACAAATTTATATGTATACATAACTAATAATTGCATAATATTTAATAATGTATGTATATGTACTAAAAGGTTTTTAACCATTCCCGTGTAGTTGGATATTTAAGCACATTCTAAATTCTCTGTTTACATAAGCCTAGTATCTCTTTGCTCAAAATCAATTTTCTGTATTGTGGATTACCTCCTCAGGCCAGTTTTCTAGCTAGAAATCCTAAGAAAAACAATGGAGAATGAAAGAAGTAAACAGTTTAAACATAACTTCTATTTAAGAGGGCATAAAATGGTTAAATTGCAAAACCTTAGTGAGTCACCAGAGTGATTATTTTTAACCACACTGTCCCTGAAGGACAGCTGATAATGATATATGGGAAGTAACTATAGTGTGGAAAATATCTAAGCAGGCATAACTAGTGTTTAGTAATTAACATCAGAATGACATTATAGTTTTTATTTTTTTTTTATTTTTTGAGACAGAGTCTCACTCTGTCACCCAGACTAGAGTACACTGGCGCAATCTTGACTCACTGAAACCTCTGCCTCCCAGGTTAAAGCAATTCTCCTGCCTCAGCCACCTGAGTAGCTGGGACTACAGGCGCCCACCACCATGCCCAGCTAATTTTTGTATTTCTAGTAGAGACGGGGTTTCACCATATCGGCCAGGCTGGTCTCAAACTCCTGACCTTGTAATCTGCCCACCTTGGCCTCCCAAAGTGCTGGGATTACAGGCATGAGCCACTGCACCCGGCCATAGAATGACATTATAGTTACATCTACACTTGAATGCATTTTATATTGCATTTAAATTTATTTACATGTATTTTAACTTTACTAGTAAAATAGACTTAACTGGTAAAATTCTGAAGCATGGATATAATTATTCTCTTAATGCATCTTATTCTTTTAAATTTCTGAATTAATGGAATCTGTAGAATTATTACAAAGATATATCTGAGCCAGTTATATTACTGAAATCACCTTTGCAAAAATTGTAACAGTGAGAAAAATGTGACATAGGAAAATTATGACAGTGAAGGAAATCTGACCTAACCAACTCCATCTTGGTTCTAACCTCCAAGCTGTCCTTGTTCATTCCTGGGTGCAGGCTGAACTAACTTGGAGAGGAATTTAGCTTACGGTTTAACTTCGAAACAAAGATGATAACAGCCTTCCCCAAAACAAACCCCCTTGTTTGGGGGCCAGATTGCCTTTGTAAAACTAACAAAATTAGCCACAAGATTAGGAATTATGGAGTCATGTAACCAGAGATCACAAGATTCCTAACCTCCTCAATTGCTCTGATAGATAACATTACTATTGTAAAACCTAAGATTGGTGTTCGAAGCATTTTTCAGACCCTGCATTCTGATAGACCAGCTGGTGCCACCTAGACTGGTAAATTGGCCCATCTGGTTTTGTGGCCCCCACCCAGGAACTGACTTAATGCAAGAGGACAGCTTGGACTCCCTGTGATTCCATCCCTGACCCAACTTATCACCATTCCCCATTCCCTAGCCCCCTGCCTGCCAAACTGTCTTTTAAAAACCCTAGCCTCTGAATTTTTGGGGAGGCTGATTTGACTAACAATAAAACTCCAGTCTCCCATTTAGCCAACTCTGCATGTATTAAACTTTGTCTACTGTAATTCCCATCTGGATAAATCAGCTCCATCTGGACAGTGGGCAAGAAGAATCTGTTGGGCAGTTACATTACCCACTGACAAAGTAAAAATCTGGTGCTTGGAGTGAGCAGACCAAATGCACAACACCCTTAAAAATATGGTGCTTGCAGGGATCTGCTTTTTATTTTGTAGTTTATTGTGAAGTGTGGGTGGTGTGATGGGCCAAGCACAAAACCTGCAGACAGCTGATGATGTGGGTTCATGCTTTACCCTGATTATTATTAAGTGTTTGACTTTGGACTTGTTAGAGAATCGCTGAAATTCATTTAGAAATTAATAATAACACCTATCTCACAGAGTGGATCTGAGGATTAAGTGAGATATTAGTGAAAAACACTCCAGAGATGATAAGTGCTACCTTCATCTAAATTGTTGCTGTCATTATTTCTGTCTGCCATGTTATCCTGGCACAAGATTTAGTGGGGATTCATTGAGCAGGTGAGAGGTGATGTGGAAAAGATCCATAAAATTACCTCATTAGCTCTGAGAACCTATCACTAGCTCTTCAGATAGAGCAGTGAGAACAGGCTGGGATCAAACAGTATGGAGAACAGAATCTCCTTGATTCTCCTTTCATGGGAAATTGTATCAGAAGTTCCTGTGGATGGCTTGGTAATTGGTGAGCATTCTGATTCAACACTGTGCTTCTCAGAATATAGTAAACAACCAAGGTTATACTATCCACATCAAATGGTTAATGCAATATGCTTATAATTGTTTTGTGATTTTGCCAATTTTCTCATATATATAACAACTCAGTGTTTTGCAAGTCAGCAAAGCCCATCAATGTTGTTCTTTATGGGCTCAAATTATTTCACATCCATAGTTAACACTATTTCAAACTGACTGACAAAATTAGGGGGCAAAACGAGAAAAGGTGTATTTAGTTGTGCTATTCTTGACACATAACCCAGTTGATTCACTGTTGCCAAAGCCCACCAACTCCACATCTGAAACCTTTGATTCTACTTTATGATTTTTAATCAACTTCATTGAGGTATAATTTATATAAAACAAATGTAAACATTCAAATTATCCAGTTTCATGAGTCTTCACAAATGTATACAGCATGTAACCACTACACCAATAAATATATAGAACATTTTCCCCCAAATGTTCCCTTTTGCCATTTTGCAGTAAGTTCTCCTACCCTCTTGCACTCCCCACTCCAGACAGTCATTACTTTGATTTCTATCATCATAAGTTGATTTCACTTGTTCTGGAACTTCATATAAATGATATCATATAATATCCACTCTATGTGCCTAGTTTCCTCTGCTCAGCAAGTTTTTTAAATTCATCCCTATTGTGTGCATCATTAATTTGTTCCTTTTTAATGTGAAGTAGTTTTCATTGTATGGAAGTGCCACAATTTATTTAACCATTCAGCGATTTATGAATTGTTTCCAGCTTGTAGCTGTTGAAATAAAGCTGCTATAAACATTTATGTACAAATCTTTGTAGACATTTTTATTTTCCCTAGGTCCATACTTGGAAATATAAGGTCATATGGTAAGTGTCTCTTATGTAAGAAGTTACTGAAGTATTTTCCAAATTGTTTTTTTTCCATGCAAACCCTGACACACACACAAACAAACCTTGACATAATTATTATAGACCTTTGGGCTGAATGGACTAAGTGACATCAAAATGAGGCCACGTGCTTTGGAAACATAAGGGGGAAAGCATGTCACAGAAGTAGTAGAGGAGGTGATATCAGATGGGGGCATTGAGAAAACAGAAGTGTTTTCAATAAAACCTGCAATTATTGTTTTTCTGAAGTAAATTACCTTCTTCATGGCAGAACATTTGGCTATATGAAAAAGTAAAATTTATCCGAGAGAAATGATCGTCATTTAGGTAAATGGAGTTTTGACATCTGAAAAACATCTGAAAGAACAGTGCTAGGAAAATACTCACCAATGAACACTTTAAGATTGATGAACCCTTTAGTCTTCATTATGCACCAACAAATGAAAGGTAACATGTAGAGTGGATGGAACATAATTTTAAATCTCCCTAGACCTGGTTCAATTTTGCTTGGCTTTGCCATCTGTATTGTTTTATCCAATCATTTTCCCCTCTGAACCTGTCCCAACATGTGCAACTGGAAGTAATAATAGTTTACTCATGGCATTGCTGGATGGTTAACCAAGGTTAAGTCTCAAAGTGAGAGTATCAGTGGAAGGTGATCCCTTCAATGTGAATTTCTTCTTTCTTCCTTCCTTACCCTTGTGCAATTCTAATACGCTTAAATTGTAAATCTGCTTCTTAACTTGCAAGCTGATAAATCAAGGGAAACAAACTGCAGATGGGACTACAGTGGAGGTAAAGAATCCAATGTTTAAACAATTCTGAATCTTGGTAAATGACCTAATCTTTGCTAAAGGAAAAATACT
Source organism: Papio anubis (assembly GCF_008728515.1). Taxonomy (NCBI): domain Eukaryota; kingdom Metazoa; phylum Chordata; class Mammalia; order Primates; family Cercopithecidae; genus Papio; species Papio anubis. Next base: position 154,394,618 of record NC_044976.1, on the reverse strand, counting down.
ACTGGGTGGGGAAAGAATAAGGAAAACAACTCAATGATCTCCACATTGCTAATATATGAGAATTTTCTATTGTTTTTACAGAATTTTAAAACTGTATGTCATGACATGACTATTTTTATGGATTTCATGAAAAGTGTCCAAGTCTTGTTACAGGAAACATTCATTCATGTCACCCATGATCATTCATTATTGCTAATATTTATTGAGTACTGTGTGCCAAGCAATGGACCAAATGCTTTACATACACTATTTCCTTTATTCCTCACAAAACCCCATGAGGTAATATCATTACACCTGTTTTATAAGTGAGAAATTTGTGTTTCAGAGCGGTTGGGTGCTGGACCACACTCTCACATGTACACACACTCTCCCATGCTCACACACATTCATACATGCACACACACTCTCACATGCTCACACACACATTCATAAACACACATGCTCACACACATTCATACATGCACACACATGCTTACACACTCATATATGTACACTCACATGCAAACACACTCTCACATTCTTGCACACACACACTAAAATGAACAAACTAGCCACAAGATTAAAAATTGTGGCTCAGGAGTCATGCAGCTAAAGGCCACAAGATTCCTAACCTTCCCAATTGCGCCTATAAATAATGTTACTATTGCAAAACCTAAGATTTGTGTTTGAAGTTCACACACTAACACATAGTCTCACATGTGTGTGCACACACACATTTCCTTGTTCCTACCACTACCTCCAAAGTGGAGGTAGCAAAAATTCACTGTTGTCTCAGAAAGTTAGGTCTTGGCAAATAAATATTTGCTCACATAAGTCAAGCATTGCATTTCCCCCTGGCTGCTGAGCCTGTTCTCACACACACAGGGAAGTCAGCTGCAGGGCAGGATGCCATTACATAGGTGAACATGTCACATGGAATTAGACCACGTTTTCCTAGGTCCTGCTGAACCTGCACCTAGTGAAAAGGAAAACTACTAAGTCTGCTGCAATACACTGATACCTTGATTAGTGAATTCCTGGAGAAAAGAACTCATGTATAAGAAACAGGAGAGTCCACTCATTTGTTTTCATTTGTTAAAAAATACCCTTATTCTGTGAAGCAGAATTACCTGTATTTGCAGCTGCATGACAAAAATGCCTCAATATAAAGTTCCCTCCAACCCCACCCTGCCCCGGCCCATTGGATATTTTAAGATAAGTTGGGAATATATTTAGGCTGAGTTAGAATGTAAATATGAAATAGACTGGTTCATTAGATGTGAGGCACAGATAGGCACATTACATACTTTGGTAGCATAGAGGAAGGTACCAGGCATGATGTCATGGCAAGGGAGATTTCCTGGAAGAATGATGCCTGGCCAGTCTAACAGAGGCGTTAAGATCCTAAGCACTAGTTCTACTGCCAACAAGCCATGTGGTTTGGGGCTAGTTTCTTAACTTCCCTAAACACCAGCTGGTTCACTTGCAATGAGGGTGACAATATTTGCTCACAGTTTTGTATCTCTTGGCTTTCAGGAAATTGCACGATTCTCTTTCCTTTCTACTACCTTCTCCTTTCCCTTTCTCTGTCATTCGTACCTTCTAACGTGGGGCTCCTCAAGTCTCACACCTTGGGCTTCTCTGTGTATTTCCACATCTTCCCTTGGTTCAAACCTTGCCTGCAGTCACGTCTCCACCCACTTCACCTCCATCTTGCCTCCATTTCAATCGCATGCTGGACGTTTCCATGTAGACACTCTGCCAAGGCATTTAAAATTCAACAAGTGTAAAGCTGAATTTGTTGTTCTTTCTCTAAATTACCTCCTGGCTCTGGAATGGATAGTTCTTTTAAATAGGGCTGCTAATCTCACAAACTCCAAACTTCCAAGTCATCTGTAACATCTTTTTCCCCACTGCTCCTTATCGAGTCAGTTGCCAAATTCTGTGGGTTATTACTTTGAAACTTGTTTGGTCAGAGCAGGAATGGAAATTCAAAAGTCTATAATAATTGTGTCAGGAGTTTTATAGAGCAACAGGACTGGGACTCCTTAATATAGATGTATTATTTTAAAACTAAAAGACATTTTTGTTCTCTAAGCCTAAACACCTGAACTGTTGTAGTTAGTTAAACTGGATCTTAGCTTACAGTCATTCTCATTCCAGCATCTTAGATGCAAATTCCAAATTACCCAGGTGCTTCCTCCTTACAACTGTCAACAGTTCTTTAATGCTTCTGAATGGTGTAAAAGGCACAGGCCTTACCTTTAAGGCTCCCTCAAATCTCTTTCCAGCCTCTCTCACCCTCATCTTCCATTGCCTCAATTCAGTTCTCCATACTCTCTGTAAACTAAACTCCTTACTACTCTTGGAATCAACAGGCCTTTTCCTGACCCCAAACATTTGTTCATATCTCTTTTCCTATTTTTGCCCTATTGCATTGACACTTGTCATATTTAGTTGAATCACTGGGCTTTTAGCCTCCCCACCCCAATTACCACACTCCCTTCTCTCCTTTCTGAAGCCCCATACCACTTTAGTTGTGATATTTGTAAAGCATTTATCATGAAAAACCTCCCTACTAGATTATAGATTCTCAAACACAAGTATTGACACTTAGTGGGCTTCTGTGTGCTAAGGAAGTTTATTAAACAGTCTTTGATTTAGTCATTGTATGGTTCCTGGGACAAGAGTAAGAGCCGTGGTCCCTTGCTCTGTCAAAATCATAAACCTATTTTCTTTGTATTTTGGCCTAATTACATAAGCTTGTTTTGGATTGGAAGCTCTATAGAGACTATTTTAGTGCCAAATGCTTTTTAATCAATGCGGAAATAAGCCCTTGAGATGTGCAGTGACTCAGCCGAGGACACACAGCTAGTTTCTGGTAGATAAGTATGAAGCCTCGGAACTACTGCTCATATCATGAGCCCCTGGGTTCCCAAATCACCTCCCCAAGAACCTCAGTCATTGTCCTCTGCACACAAGAAACTTTTGCTGATTCCAGTAAAAAGAATGCAGTATGGTAGGACAGACGTATAGGTTTTGAAATCAAACTAGGTTTAGATTCTGACCTAGTCGCTAGTTAGTGCATGGACTTTGGTAAACTTTGGTAAACAGCCTCTCAGCCTGTTTCCTTGTCTGCAAAACATGGAGAGTTATCTTCACTTCATGAAGTTGTGCTGATGAAATGGTATAATGTGTATAAAGCAACTGGAACACAACAAATGAGTCCATTTATTTAAAATAATCTTTAGTAAGTTATAAATTCACATATTTGCTTTTTCTGAGGAATGCTTAGATTTTATCATAGATATCTTTTCTTTTTTTTTTTTTTTTTTTTTTTAATTTATTTATTATTATTATACTGTAAGTTGTAGGGTACATGTGCATAACGTGCAGGTTTGTTACATATGTATACTTTTCTAAGTTGAGTAAATACATAGTGGATTTCTTTGTTTCCTTCCCCTCAGAATGTTGACATTTGGGTGGCTGTAACTATTACTTAAGACTCCATCCAGTAATTGTTCATAAAATTTCTTTTTTTTTTTTTTTTTTTTGAGATGGAGTTTTGCTCTCGTTCCCCAGGCTGGAGTGCAATGGTGCAATCTTGACTCACTGCAACCTCCGCCCCCCAGGTTCAAGTAATTCTCCCGCCTCAGCCTCCTGAGCAGCTGGTATTACAGGCGCATGCCACCACGCCCAGCCAATTTTTGTATTTTTAGTAGAGACAGGGTTTCACCATGTTGACCAGGCTAGTCTCGAACTCCTGACCTCAGGTGATCCTCCGCCTCGGCCTTCCAAAGTGCTGAGATTACAGGCATGAGCCACCACGCCCAGCCAAAATTTCCTTTTAAAAATAGTTATTGCCAATAACTAAGTACTCTGGAAGGTGAATGCTTAGGACATTTAGTGTCACTAAGTTGTGTGATAGATAATATTTTTGACACTTTGCAGAGCTCATTGTTTTCTCTGCATATAAAGCTATGACATTCACATAATAAACACGTAGAGAGCTTTAATAGACTTCAATGTTAAGTCTTCTGGCAGCTGCATAACTGGTCTTGCTTGACCTGTCTTTTTCACAATGCTACCTTGCCTTTCACACCAATTCTGTGAGCCCAAGCAGAAATGAAGATTACCTATGTATAATGGCACGACAGAAGGGAGTGGTGGTTAAGGTTATTGGAGGTTATTAGGGGGAATAAATGAAGACCTGGTGCCACTTCTAAACACTGCCAGGCCCTGACATACCTTGTGTTTTTATATCCAATATGGGAGTAAAAGTAAGGTATTTTAACATCAAATATGAGGATGACACTAGATGGTTTTAAAAGCCCCCCACCCTAACTTCTAAACTCCACAATGTTTGAATATTGTTAGGTTTCAATGAAATACTACAGTAGTCCCTTGCTTGGAATCACTGTAGGATTGGTTCCAGCAATGGGCAACACAGGGTTTGGTTCTATACAGTAAGTATGGGTCAAAGAAAATGCTATGATTGAAAATTGTTTTCCTCCTTATAAAGCTCATACCAACCAGTAAAGAGCTATCAGAAAACCTTCAGGAAAGAATATCATGATAGGATATAACAAATACCCCCACAGCTGGTCCATGGACCAAAGTATAATTCCAAGTAGGGAATTTCACTTAACCAGGCAAGGCATTTAAGGGAAAAGGAATCTAGGCTAGGACTCTGCTAGCCAGACCCAGATAAATTATTAAAGGGAAGCACGTTCTTGAGGCTATTCTCTATGAAGAAGGGCAACCCACCTTGCCATCTATATCCTTTCTATTTTTGACAGGGGTGGTCCTAGGCTGGATAGATCTTTACTCTGACCAGTACCATATAGGTCTGTGGTTCTCAAACCTGGCTGCACAGTGTGGCACTTTTAAGTAATCCTGATACCCAGTGCCATCCCCAAAGATGCTGATTTAATTTGTCTAAGGTGTAGTTTGGGCCTCTGGATTGGAATCAACCCATATGCCCATCAATGATAAACTGGATTAAAAAAATGTGGCACATATACACCATAGAATACTATGCAGCCATAAAAAAGGATGAGTTTATGTCCTATGCAGGGACATGGATGAAGCTGGAAACCATCAATCTCAGCAAACTAACACAGGAACAGAAAACCAAACACTGCATGTTCTCACTCATAAGTGGGAGTTGAACAATGAGAATACATGGACACAGGGAGGGAAACATCACATACAGGGGCCTGTTGGGGGTGGGGATTAGGGGAGGGATAGCATTAGGAGAAATATCTAATGTAGATGACAGGTTAATGGGTGCAGCAAACCACCATGGCACGTGTATACCTATGTAACAAACCTGCATGTTCTGCACATGTATCCCAGAACTTGAAGTACATATATTTATATATGTATAAATATATATTCATATATATAAATATATGAATATATATATATATATGTAAGCTCCCCACATGATTCTAATGTGTGGCCACTCTTGCAAACCTCAGGCTATTTATTCTTAAAGGTTTGTAACAAGCCTTCCTCTTAAAATCCACCCCACCACCATTCAGTTTTTTGGGGTTTGTTTTTGTTGTTATCCCACCCCTTTCCCCCACCCCACACCCCCCCTCCCCCCCGAGGCAGACACACACACACTGATGAATCTCTCTCTACAGTCAGGCTGGAGTAATCCCAAAGTGGTGTCTTTGGTAAATAAGGAGAACCCGGGTGAAGCAAGTGACTCCCACCAGAACAAGGCATGAACAATGTTCACTCCCTACTGTGTTCCTCAACCTGTTTCCCTAGCTCTCTGTTGTCACATTAGAGAGTGTTCTAGGAGATAACGCCCTCGCTCCCTAGTTACTTCCCCACCCTCGTGCTGGCCTTTGACAGACCTCGCAGTAGAGGCCCACAACACGGGGAGGGCACCGCGTCTCAATCCCCGAGTCTCAGTCCCCGAACTCCACCGCACGTGCAGCTCGGCTTGGCAGCACTCAACCGCGGGGATGCTCCGCTTAGACGAACTCACGTTCGGGCAGCAACGCCTGCGATACTTGAGCACCCCTCCCCCTCTCCCGTTTCCACCCCGTTTTTGTTTACGTAGCGAGGAGACATTTAGGTTTCCAGAAGGCAGGTCATCGCAGGCCCCACCCAGCGGTGGAGAGAGTGAATCCCAGAGGGGGTTGCCAGCGAGTTCCTCCTCCTTCCCCTTCCCGCTATCCCTGAGTCTAGGGCTCCCAGGGGCGTATGACGCCAGCGCCCTCTGACCACACCTCTGACCACAACAAATCCCTATTCCACCCGTCTTCTTTGTCCCACCCTTGGTGACACAGAACCCCAGCCCAGGCCCCGCCCAAAGCACTCATTTAACTGTTATTGCGGAGCTGCGAGGCGCTGCTTCTGCTCGCTGCAACTCGCTCAGGCAGCTGGGCGTAGCTGCGACCCGGTGGAGTCCCGGCGGCGCGTACTTATTCTGACCTCGCGCGCCATGACTGTCGCGCGGCCGAGCGTGCCCGCGGCGCTGCCCCTCCTTGGGGAGCTGCCCCGGCTGCTGCTGCTGCTGCTGCTGTGCCTGCCGGCCGTGTGGGGTGAGTGGGGGCCCGGGGGCCCGGGGGCCTGGCGGCCAGGGAAGCCCCTGGGTGGGAGGTCCAAGTCGGTCTCCGAGACACGCACAGGAACCGGGGACTTGGCAGGTGGGGAGCGTGGCCTTTGGTCTTGGTTCACCCGTCCTGTACCTTTAAGGCTGTCGCCGCTCACCAGCATTTGGGGCTCCTGCTGTGTCGGCCCCCAGCTGACTTGGCGTGGAGTAAGGTTAAAGAGGCCCCAGCTGGGTTTGCGGAGCGGCCAAGCCTGGGAAAATCGAAAGGGAGGGCTCAAAGAGAGCCTTAACACCCAAAAAGCTGGTCTAAAAGGATGGGAGGCCAGACCGCTGACCGCTGCCCACTCTCGACAGAGTCCAGCGTGTAGAGCACACCATGCTGCAAACTTGCATGTCATCTCTTTAAGGTGTGGCATTTCAAGGGGGCGTGTGTCCTAAAAACAGCAACTGTGAGGACTCTTGATAGTCATTTCCTTCAGTTCTGCTTTTGTCTCCCTAGCTGACTGTGGCCCTCCCCCGGCTGTACCTAATGCCCAGCCAGCTTTGAAAGGCCTTACAAGTTTTCCCGAGAACACCATAATAACGTACAGATGTGATGAAAACTTTACGAAAATTCCTGGCAAGCACGACTCAGTGATGTGCCTTCAGGACAGTCAATGGTCAGATATTGAAGAGTTCTGTAATCGTAAGTTCCTCATTTTTTTTAAGAAAAGTTATGGGAATGAAATGTATCTAAAATTTATTTTTATGTATCTTTGGAGTGACTAGTAATTGATAGTTTTCTAGTGTTACTAAACCCCAGGGTATACCTTGTTGGCACTTCACACTCCAGCTAATTGAAGACATTTACCTCCCTGAGTAGGTCCTGCTGCTTCATTAAGAGTTTTTCTTCCTAACACTGTACCCCTTGAACGAACTAGTAGAGAAATTAAACAATATGTATTGTTTAGGGAGTAAATATATAAAATATATTTGGCAATTGCCTTGAGACACATAGCGTAAGTGATCTGTTTTCTTAAATATTTTGTAAAGTAGGGCTTATCAAATACAACTCTGTGGTGGCATTTTTTAAAAGCTCTCAATATTTACTTCAAAATCTGTTATACTTGTACGTATTTATAGGTATTTATAGATCATACAATGTGTCATGATCAATCAGTGTAATTGGGATAGCCAGTACCTCAAACACTTGGCGTTTGTGTGGAGAATATTCCAAATCTTCTCTTCTTGCTACTTTGAAAATATATATATATATATATATATATATATATATATATATAAATTGGGATATATATAGGGACATATATGTATGTATATAGGGAGAAAGATATATGTAAATTGGGATATAGACAGACAGGTAGATAGATTGATTGTTAAAAATGAATAAGAGGCCCAGTGAAGAGTTGTTTTGGGGCTAACACAGTAACCGTGTTTGATATTGATATCTAGTAGAATTAAAAGAAATGAAGATTTCTTGTTTTAGGTGAATATACATACAGTCATCCACACCTCGTGTGCCCTTTGGTTTCATAAAATATATATCGGCATTATCTTGGAGGAAAAAAATCTGTTATTTACATAGCCCTGTATTAGCTTTGAGATACATGAGTAAAGTTAAAGAGACCCAATAACCTGACTTTGAACAACTTAAATCAATAGAAGCTACAGTAAATACAGAAATTGGCACAAATACTTTTAGAAGCCATGCGTGAAATAGGCTTTAACTTTTTATTTTTATCCACGATAGAGGCAGTAGGATGAAGTACATAGTCTTTGCACACGTATCATGTTTTAACTCTTCCCCATGTTGTTACTTTATCCAGTGGTGGAGGAGACAGGCCCCAGTAGTTAAATAACTTCATTAAGAGCACAGCAGCTTTTATGCCAAAACCAAGGTGTAAACTTGGGTCTTCTGACTACAAATCCAGTGACCCTTCCACTTGACCATGCCTCTCTAGATTCACATTTGCCCAGCTGTTTACAGATGTAAATACTTTATGTATACAATTAACTCATCCTTGCCTCCAGGGCTTGTGGGAATTAAATGAGTTTATATGTAAATAAATGTTAGCTGCTATTATTGTTGTGCAGGACATTAGTCCAGGGGTCTGGAAATACCCTATTCCTGTACTGTATGGTGCTGTGTAGTTCTTTAGGGTAGGGTAAGGAAACCAACATTTATTGAATGCCAGAACTGTGCCAGGCAACCTAAATGGTTTTTTTGTTTCTTTGTTTTTTTCAAGCGGGGATAGTGATATCTGTGTACCAACTCTACTTCCTAAGCCTCTAGTAACTGGGAAATAAAGTATACATGTGAATGCATTTGCTACATTGCAAGTGCCATGGTGATATTAATATAGTTAAGTACCAAATATGTGCAAAGCAGTAAAGAAAGGGGGTTATTAGGGTCCAGATAATTAAATATAGATTATAAAACAAACATTGATACTACTTTTTTTGTTGCTGCTTTTGTTAATACATTTAGGTAGCTGCGGTGCGCCAACCAGGCTAAAGTTTGCATCCCTCAAACAGCTTTATATCCCTCAGAGTTATTTTCCAGTCGGTACTGTTGTGGAATATGAGTGTCGTCCAGGTTACAGAAGAGACCCTTCTCTATTAGCAAAACTAACTTGCCTTCAGAATTTAGAATGGTCCACAGCAGCTGAATTTTGTAAAAGTGAGTAAAAATTTTTAAAGTATTTTCAACCATCTGGTGTTTGGGGGAAATAGTATCCCTTCCTTCATTCATGCTAGAACTCTGTGTGTATATATTATTATTTAGGATGTTTCTTGATAGGACCATGAGTGTCAATTTATTTTGAATTAGACAAACTAAATATTTATGTGGTAGGAATACTTATTCACTCAAAAATTTCACATTTAATTAGTTTGAGGTTACCTAAAATGAAACAAGTATATATTCTAAATACGTTGCTTTTTCAAAACTTATTATAAAGAGAAATTAGAATTAAAGAAGTCTAAGGGTCAGGCATGGTGGATCATGCCTGTAATCCCAGCACTTTGGGAGACAGAGGCAGGTGGACCACTTGAGGTAAGGAGATTGAGACTAGCCTGGCCAACATGATGAAACCCCGACTCTACTAAAAATACAAAAACTAGCTGGGCGTGGTGGTGCATGCCTGTAATCCCAGCTTCTTGGAAGGCTGAGGCAGGAGAATCCCTTGAACCTGGGAGGCAGAGGTTGCAGTGAGCTAAGATTATGTCACCACGCTCCAGCCTGGGTAACAGAGCGAAACTCCATCTCAAAAAAAAAAAAAAAAAAATCTAAGGATAAGAACTATCAATGGTTCAGATGATGAATTTACATATATGTGCTTGATAATTTTTTCAAAATTTTTTCCCACACTTCATTGAGGTATAATCAACAAATATTATTTAAGGTGTACAACATGATATTTTAATATATGTGCACATTGTGAAATGATAAACACAGTCAAGCTAATTAACATATCCACCACCTCACATAGTTACCTTCTTTGTGTGTATGCCTGATAATTTAATTTAAAAAAAATCAATTTGTATTCTATTCTAGAGAAATCATGCCCTAATCCTGGAGAAATACCAAATGGTCAGATCGATATATCAAATGGCATATTATTTGGTGCAGCCATCTCCTTCTCATGTAACACAGGGTAAGTTTGGGCATACTAAAACCCTGTATTTAGGAAATGAGGAAACAAATTAGGACTTAAGATGAGATTGTTAGTTTCATGACTGGTATTCACAGCTACTAGCAACTAAAACAATCCTTCTCCTCAAAGACCCTTCATCATGAGCTCATCACAGTTAAATTTACTAAAATGGGGCAAGAAAGGAAGATTTCTTATACCACCAAAATTCTCTAAATTCTGATTTCAGTAAATATGTGATTCAATATAGAATTTTAAATGTGATTAATAAAAAAATTTGAGATGATGTTACTTGCAGAAATAATTCTTCAAATGTTAAATACTAAACCAATCTTTAGTTGACCTAAATAATGAATTTGCATGAGTTTTTCTCTATGCAAACAAGCTGTTACAAAACAGCATGAGTTAAAGACATTCCTAGTGTGAAAATATTCTAACCTAAGTTCTTTGATAAGTTCTCTATATAGGAAAAAGCAACTCATTCATTGAGTACCATCAATGTCTCAGACACTGTTGAAAACTTTACATTTATTTTCTCATTTGATATCTGTGAATTAAATAATTCTATTTTACTGTGTGTGTGTCCCTATTCTTTATAAAGTAAAAATATCAGTATCACTTGTCTCCTTTACGGAACAGATGTTGGTTAGGTCACAAACACAAAATCTGGGAAGTACGTTGAACCCTTGAAATACAAGTACATTCTATTATTTTATGAAGCCTGTATTTAGAACTCGGAAGTATAAAATGTTCAATCATCTCTGTCATTTAAAAATGTTTTAAACACTTTTATGCTTTCTAACATATTCCCCATGCAAATAAAAAATGTACATGTCTTACCCGTTTTTACTCTTTGGATGTCACCTTTTTTAACTTAATTTTTCTTTTCCTTTAAACTACTGTGTGGACTTTTGTCAACTACTGTTTTATTTTCACCTGCTGCTGTAGTAAATATTTCAAGATAATAACCTGAAGAATTTGAGGAAAGTCAAATACGTGTGAATGTAACAAACTCTTTTTTCTTCCCCTATTGCTTTAGGTACAAATTATTTGGCCCGACTTCTAGTTTATGTCTTGCTTCAGACAGTGGAGTCCAGTGGAGTGACACGTTGCCAGAGTGCAGAGGTAAGAGTTAAAAATCTAAGCACTCAGGTTGCGAGGCTGAGTACTCAATGATAAATTAATTTCTGCCCCTTAAGAATTAGCACAGTGTGTATTTGTAGCAAACCCAGCTTTCAATATATGAGTGCTTTGCTAATTTTAATACCTTTTCTAGTGATGCTTCTTAATTTATTAGCTGTGGAGATAAACCATCAAGTTTTCTGAGTCCCAATTCCCAAACAATAGAATACGGATTAAAAACAAACTTAGATTTGTATTGCACTTGGTCATTTATTGTCTAACCATTACTTCTAAAGTCAAGTATGATAGGTAAAAGATTTCCACCCCACAATTTTAATGTAAGAAAATACTGTCTATCAGAGGGTCTATAAGACTTGACCCCATATCCTAAAACAAGTGGCAATGGAAGGCCTTTAACCCAGGTCTCTTATTTCAGACCCAGCATTTTTCTAAAACCCAGTGTTGCCTACATGCTGCTTCTTAGGATTAAAATAATTAAGAGATAATTATCTAGAAGGGTTTTAAGGTGTGATATATTCTTATCATGAGAGAGAGAAGCTTATACCATAAAGGAGAAATACTGTTTCTGTATTTGAGAATCTTCTCAAATGAAAGATATGGTGCAGCAATAATGCTATAAATGGGTATATATCCTGTCAAATTTATGTCAGTTAGAGAAACGTGTCTCTTGGAAATTGAGAGGAATAAAATACAGCAATATTTTAAAATGTAGGCTTGCTTTCTTTCCATCCTTCTCTTTCTCTACACACAATGTGCCCTCCTGCAAATGACTTCTGAAGGCCCTATTGTCAAAATTATTGATAAGTTAAAGTTTTTGTGTGTTACTAGGGGAAAAAAACTAGAGTAGATATAGTGTAAGTTATGAAACATTTATCGATTGACATTCTGGTAGGCAACGTGTAGGGTCAACTGATATGAAGACAAATAAAATGAAGCCGTGCCATCAAGGAGCCTGCCCCTGCCACACCCACCGTGTGCCCTTCTTTTGAGATGTCATACTGCTACCACCAGTTTTTTCTCATTGTAGTTGTTTTTAAATTTTTCATCATTGCTACCCAGTAGCACCTTTCCCACTTTCCTTGTCCAGTAAGAGACACTGTAAATGATAGTAAATTAAAGATAGAAAACAAGGAAAAACTGGGCCGTATCTTTCGTTTGACCCAGGCAGCATGTCACAAAGTTCAGACAGTCTCCCATCTGAAGCCAGTATTTGCACAAGCACTTGCTGTGTCATGAATTTGACAGCAATGCAAACCCACTTTATCTTCCTGCTTGCGCCGTCTAGGTCTCAGCCTTGCTTCCCTATTTGGTGTCTTGAACTCCATGCTGAATATTCTGATCTTCGTGTTTTCCTCCTTGACTCTTCTATCCTTTCTGACTCAGCAACCACTGACATCTGCATCCTGTAGGAAAGAGCCCCTGTTCTTAAGCAATCCCAGTGCCTTCAAATATCCCCATAAGGCCTTACTTCTTTTAGAATCATTTTGAATTTCCACATAACTTGTTTTGACCATACCAAAAAGATTGAATGGAAAGTAAATTCTTAAACAATGTAATGCTTCACCTGGAGTATGTAGCCCTAGCCTATAAACACATGAGGTTGCTTCAATGTCCATGCGTGAATATGGATATGAAGAAGGAAAGAACAATGGATACATCCACTAATTGTTTGTAGTTATACAGAAAGCAGAGGTGATGCTAGTTTACCTGTGAATGGAGCCTCACTGTCAGAGGACCTGTTTGCTTATCTCTCTGCCAATGTTTTCTTTTTCAAAATTTTAGTTGACTGATGGTATCTGCTAACCTAGAATCAATCCCTGCTATATAATGACTATCATCCCAGACCCTTCTCTTTATCTTAACTCCTCACATCTCATCCCTAAATCATTGTGCTTTACTTCCTCAATCTGTTTTTCAAACTTGTGTTTTGCCCTCCATCTGTATACTTATGGCATAGTTTATTATTCCTTCTGTGGACTATTGCAATCAGGGCCACCTCTAACATTTTCAGGGCCCAGGCAAGAATATAAATGGAGGTCACTGGCCTAAGACCCACCTTCTTTCAAATAGGCCTTCCTCTTTCCACACTGTGGGTTTTCTGGTGCAAATAAGTGGACAACTCAGCCTAAATACCCAAGTCGTGTCCACCACATCCACCATAACTTGTATCCACCCTCCATTGTCTATTGGGTTAGAGGTGAAGTGTATCAGCGGGATAGACCACCCCCAAGAACGTGGACCAGTGGGAGGGACCCTCTCAGGCCCTGGAAAGGGTGTTGGCACAGGGAATTCTGGGTGCTAGTTCCTGGAGCATGTTCTGGAATGGAGGAGAAGTCGCAGGACAGGTTGTCATTAAGTGTATGCTCTCAGCCTACAGATATCCCACCAACAGGGGAGAGACGCATCCAGAGGAGGGCCAGAGCACAGCCTTTTAAAATATGGGGTCTGAGGCAGCAGTCTTAGTTGCCTGAGTTCAAGAGTGAAACTGATAGCAATGGCCTCCTGCCTCCATTCTTTCACTCTATTAATGTTTCATCCATATTTTACCCAGAGCGATCTGAAACACAGATGTGACTTAGATGTCTGTTTCCTCCTTAGAGCTTATTCATATCTCCTATCACTTACAAAGCCCAAATTCCTTAGTATAGTGTACAAGACAGTCGTGGTCTACCTACTGCTTGACACTCAGGTCTTGCCCTCATGGTTTATGCCTTTTACATGCAAACTGCTGTGGTTTCCATGTACCTCTTTTTTTTCTTTTCTTTTTTTTTTAGATTGAGACAGGGTCTCATTCTGTTACCCAGGCTGAAGTGCAGTGGTGTGATCACAGCTTACTGCAGCCTCAATCTCCTTGGCCCAAGTGATCCTCCCACCTCAGCGCCCCCCTTGTATCTGGGATTATAGGTGCACACCACCATGCCCAGCTAATTTGTGTATTTGTTGCATAGACAGGGCTTCCTCATGTTGCCTAGGCTGGTCTCGAACTCCTGGGCTCCAGCAGTCTGCCCACCTCAGCCTCCCAAAGTGCTGGGATTACAGGTGTGAACCACCATGCCCCACTGCCCCTTCTTTACTTAGCTATATTTTCCTAAGAGTTAGTTCTCTAGCCCATCAGGGAGATTCCCAGGCTGGCTACTTCTATGATGACCCTTGCAATTTTTATTGAAATCATCTCTGAATCTTTTTTCCCCACTAGCTTTTAAGACATACGAACTATATCTTGTTCAGCTTTACACTTCCAGTTATAGAAAAATGCCTGGCATGTGTTAGGCAGTTAGAAAATGTTTGAACTGAACCAATGGTATGTGTGTCTCTGCATACTCTAAGTTGGTGTAAATCAGAACAGCTTGTTCTTGCTGCTTGTTTCGATCTAAGACTGAAGAGTGATTGATAAATGTGCTAAGTATTTTCTGTATTCTTAAGTATGCTTCGTGTAACATAATTTGACATACACGCATATTAAATTGCCTTCCATTCTTAGGAAAAAAAAAAGGACAACAACATCATGCCTTTGGAGTATGTGGAACCATTGAATTTTTTCTCAGGGCAATTGCCAGAGAGTGGTCCCTTTTTACATTATAACTAAAAAAACCTCTGCTTGTATTTATTTTATAAGTTCAACTGCTCAGTAAGATTGTTTTGAATGAAGTCTCTGTGAGTCAATATGTGCTAAAAATGTTTACTCTAGAAGTCACAATGTAATCCTGACATTTAAGATCTCTGCTCTATCTAAAACGATCTGTACTTAGTTCTTAAACATGCTGCTTGAATTTTCAACTCCTTGCATTTGCTATTGTTTCCTTCTTAGAGTGAAGAGTAATGCTCTCTCCTCTGTTCTCTCTCAAAAGCATGGTACATATTAGGTTTAAACTGAAGTTCTATTTCCCTGCCCAAGTCTTCTCTGACTATACTGCTTTCATCCCTAAACTCCTGCAGCATTCACTTTTCCTAGCACCATTTTGATATGCCCAAATCTTATTATAATTTTTCCTTTACATACATGTTCTGAATCTTATTATTTTTATGAATTAGTTTCAAGGTTAGCATTTGTCTTCTACACCATTTGCATTCAAAGCTCTAGTATACTACCAATTACTTAATAGGCATTTATAAGCATCTCTTGTTGATAATGCTGAATTTAGAAAAATGATATTTTGATTTCTTTAAAATATAATCTTTAACATGTTTTGGTCTTATTTGTAAAAATATTTTACTAGTTTTATTTATTTAAAAGATGTTGGAATTGTTTTTTAAGAAATTTATTGTCCAGCACCACCACAAATTGACAATGGAATAATTCAAGGGGAACGTGAACATTATGGATATAGACAGTCTATAACGTATTTATGTAATAGAGGATTCACCATGATTGGAGAGCACTCTATTTATTGTACTGTGAATGACGATGAAGGAGAGTGGAGTGGCCCACCACCTGCATGTAGAGGTAATCACTTTGGATAGTTACATTTTTGCTTTATTCTTACCCTTAGCTCTATATGTGAGTTGCAGACATTCTATGAACCCCCTAAGAAAAAAATGTAAAATGTTTACGTAAACATATTTGTATTTTTCTGTGGGACACAGTATTTCTAAAGCTGCTCAGAAGGGTCTATGGCTTGTATACACACACACACATACACACACACACATACACACACACACATTATGATGTGTATATATAAAATAGGCCTCATATTTTTGGTGAATTTGCTTAAATTTGCTGTTTTATACCATGTTGCTTTCAGTAAGTTAATACAGGTACTTTGTTTATACAAAGAGGATATAAAGTGGTTTATTGGCGGGAGAATCTTAGATTGAAGTCTCTAGATAGTGACCATGCATGTTGCAACAACTGAGAAACTCTTGCCATCTGTTGACTTCCCTGAATTAACATTCAATTCTTTTCTGCCTCCAGAATTTCTGTTATTATCCATTCTCCTTCATCCTTCTAGACTTTTTTCTTTCAATGTCTTTTTATACCCAGAAGGTACTCTCAGAATCCTTAGAACTGCTCTTTAAATATATTTTAAAAGAAATATTTAGAAGATCAGTGAAGCTGAACTAAACATTGCCTAGTATCAATAGATGGCATTTGTTTAAGTAGTGGTGAATACCACCATGACTCAAGCATTTGAGTATTTACTTTTATAATTAAAATTGAAATTTTATTAGTGTGAATTTAAAAAATTCCTTATTAAAAATATTTTTATTAGAAGTATTATACGTAGACATAATGACATAATATTAAAGCCATGGAGATGAGTACAAAAGGGGAAGTGAAAGCCTCTTCTCTATCACTAGTCCTACTCTGAGAGGTAACCATTTTTACAAATTCTTTTGTTTTATTTTAGAATATAAATAAACATACAAATATTTTTTATTTATTATACCAATGGTGTGGGTATTCATTTATCTCACCAGTCCCCTATTGATGGCAATTTAGGTTTCTTGTTCTAGTTTGTTTTTTTAAATGAACTATTATTACAAATGATGCTATAATGAATATTCTTGTACATCTGTCACTGCACATGTATGCAAGTACATTTGTACAATAAATTCCATGCAGTATAATTATTTGTAACAAAGGTATGTGAATTACATTTTTCATACCCATTACTAACGTTGCTTTTTAAAAGACTGTACCAATTTAATCTCCCACTAATATTACATCATTGTAGTGTTTGCACCTTTAATGATAATGATTGTTAGGGAGATTTGACAATGTAAATGGTAAAAAATTTTATTATTTGAATTCATTTAGTTATGAAGTTTAGTGTGTGCTTTTTAAATTTGGCCATTTGATCCAGTTCATATTAATTTTTCCAAGTTTTATTAAATGATCAGTTATTTAGAGCTTAAAAACCATATGGAAGTACCCAAGTAGGTCATGGCAGGCTAATACTTCCATTAAAACAACTCTAAAATCTGAATAGATTACCAAAAATTTATATTTTTTAAGGCATAAGGTATAGCTGTGGAAATAACAAGGTCTGAATGAACTAAAATTCCTGGGGCGGGTGGTGAAGGCAACCCATTCTGCCATAAGCCATTTTTCCCTAGGGACATTTGCTGATTCTGAACCTGGACTAAGGATTCACCTTGACCCAGACAAAAGACCACTTCAAGGAAAGAGAAATCAGCAAAGCTTTAATGGTTATGGAGCGATAGGGTAATACACTGGAAATTGAGGCCCTCAAATGCAGAACCAGTTTTTCCTAAAGGCCATTTGCTAATTTTGGGGCTGCATGTGAGGCTGGGAAGCTTGACCCAGAGCTTCTAAAGTACAAAATGAAATCTTTCAGAACCTGATGGTATTTGGATGGCATATACCCACCAGAGGAACAGGCTTTTATCTAGCATACCACAGGTCTCCCCTTAGCACATCTGTGCTCATTTTGAAACTGTGTAGGGAAGAACATTAGATGGCTGGGAGAACTCTGAAAGACAGACCTAGATCTCCTGCCATCTTCCAAAGGTGAAACAACAAAAATCTGCCAGGCTTTGAATCAGAAGCCCAGAAGGGCCCCTCCCAAGGAACAGAGGCAAGAGCAGAAGTAGATGGAGTCTTACCGAAACTGAAACCCAGCTCAATTCCTAATAGGTTGAAGATATGATTACCTCAATGCAGTCTGCTTATCAGAAAGGCATATCGTATCATCTGGATGTTTTATATACAATGTTTGGCATACAACAAAAGACTGTTAGATATGGAAGGAAGCAAGAAAATATGACCAAATCAAGAGAAAACAAAACCAAATAAAGAATATCCAGATAATTGAGTTAGCAAATGAAGACCTTAAAATAACTGATGAACAAGTTTCAGATGATAGAAGAGAACTTCAACTGGAATCTGTAAAAATGGAGTAAAATGAATATTCTACAACTGGAAAATATCTGAAATTAAGAACACAATAAATAGGTTTAGCTATTCAGATAGAGTAGGAAACAGTATTAGGAACTGAAATACCAGTTAAAAATACCCAAACTGATGCACAAAGAGAAAAAGCAAAAACAAACAAAAACTTCAAAGAACCAGCAGTAAAACTGATCACTGCTCAGCAAAAAAATGATGCAGGCCAAAGGACAATAAGAAGAAATCTTTAAAATTACTTTAAAAACTTTAAAACTTCTTTAAAAAACAGCAAGAAAATTACTGTTCACCTAGAATTCTATACCCAACTAATACAACATTCAAAACCGAATGCAAAATAGAGATGTATTCAGACAAAAACCAAGAAAACTTTGCACTAGCAGACCAAACATGCACAGAATGAGAAACTAAAGGAAATTCTTCAAGTAGAATGAAAATAATCCCAGGTAAAACATGAAAATACAAGAGGAAATGAACACTAACAAGGATAATAAATGAATACTGAGTTTATAAACAGTGAATGTAATGTCCTGTGGGGTCTGAATTATACATAGAATACAAATGCACAATAACAATGCAAAAGGCAGAAAGAGGTAAATTCATGTGAAGGTTGCACAGTTCTAGCAGTACTGAAAAGGTGGTAAAAGTGATAGTTTGCATGACTGACTTATAGTCTGATATTGTGATCTCTAGGGTTGCTACAAATGAATGACAGAAGAATACATAAATCACAAGCTAATAAAAGAATAATAATGGATATTTAATCCAAAAGAGAACAAGAGAGAGAGAAGCAGAAAGGAACACAGAATAGATGGGAGAAATAGAAAACTAATACGGTCGTTGATATAGACCCAAGTATGTCAGTAATTACATTAAGTGCAATTTGACCAAGATTGTCAGACTTAAAAAAGATTTTTAAAAAACCTAGTTCTTTACTATTTACAAGAGACACAGTTTAATCAAAAGAACACAGAATAGTTAGAAGGATGGAAAAATATACCATGCAAACATTAACCCTTCAAAATAAGCTGACACAGTTATATTAATATCAATGTATATTTTAAGATGAAACAGTTCATAATGATAAGGAGGCCAACTCAACAGTAATATATCACAATCTGGAATCTATATGTACTTGATAAAATAGCTTCAATATCTAGGTAGCAAAAATGGACAGAAAAAATAGACAAATACACACTCATAGTTGGAAAATTCCACACCTATCTCAATAGCTAATAGGACAAACAACCAAAAATCAGTGAGACTAAAGAGCTGAGCAACAATTAAACATATATACATATGAGATATTAAACATATATATATATGAGATACATAGGACCGATGACAAGTATTTTTTTCCAACTGCACATGGGATATTTACCAAAATTGACCCTATGCTGGGCTCTAAACTACAATACATTGCAAAAGATTGAAGTTATTCAGAGCATACCTTCTAGCCACAGTGGAATTAAACTAGATGTCAGTAACAAAAAGATAATAACTAAAAAATTAACTTCTAGGAAATTTAAACTCTAAGGTAGTATATACATTCTCTGGATCAAAACAGAACTAACTTGATAGAACAAAGAATAATTTAGAATAATTTTTATATAGGAGGGTCCTAGAATGAAAAGTTCATAAAAAAAAACTTATCTTAATAATGATTATCATTGAGTGCCTACTAAATGCTGTGTTACTTGCTAGGCGTTTTACTCAATTTATCCCTTATAGCAGCCTGTGAGATAGGTTAGGAGGCAGAAAAAAAGACCGATACCGTCTGAGTTCCTAGGGCATCCCGTGTGTGATGGGGCTGGCAACAGTCATCCTGGATGATGTAATCTCTTGCTTCGGGGACAGACACTGTGAAATAGCTTACTCAATTATTTCTCTTAATCCTTACTCAATAATAATTACTCAATCTGTTCTGCTTTTATCCTCATTTCACAGATGAGGAAACTATAGCTTAGAAGGGTTAGGGACTTGCTAGAGGTCACTAGTACGTGGTGAAATCAGGCTTCGGCACTACCCAATGCTACCTCAACAGGAACTTTGTATAAGTGACCCAGTGGCAGATGGGCTCTGAAGACCCAAAAAGTTGCTCTGCTGTTAGATTTATGCCTCTCAGAATATGTTCTTACGAAAGTTTCACGTGACTTGTTATCTAGTCTGAAATCTAAAGAGGAACTAGTATATGGAAAGTTGGTAACCAGCACAAGAGAATTAAAAGGAGCTATTTTTACTCAGACTTAAGTATCACTTTAAACAAGAAGTGAAACAAAACAAGTTCTCAAGCTCATTAAGGTTAAGTGATAGAAAAGACTGTGATTGTCTCTGTTGGCTTAGTTGTTCTAGAACAACATCCTGTTTTTCTTTAGTATTAGCACAGAAGATAATTTGGGAGAGAAAATAGAGATGTGCCACAGAATAAGATCACTAGTGACTCTAACTTTATTTCACAAAAAGCAGCTTAAGCACCTCAGTATACTTTGGTATATGTCTTCTTTAGTCACCTGTAGGTATGATTTATATCAAAGCAAGAGTGACTTAGAACTTCAGCTCCTTGAGAAATACACAATAAGACTTGGTTTCCTGAAAGTCATACCTAGTTGTTTGTGGGAGAGAGAGATAGCCACAGAGCAAGCAATGACTAAGAATCTTAACATGGCCAGCAATATTCAGTTAACTTGTTTCTTAACCTTTCCTTTCACAGCAAACTCTCTAGTTTCCAAGGCCCCACCAACAGTTCAGAAACCTACCACAGTAAATGTTCGAACTACAGAAGTCTCACCAACTTCTCAGAAAACCACCACACCAAATGCTCAAGGTACAGAAACTCCATCAATTCTTCAAAAACACACCACAGAAAATGTTTCAGCTACAAGAACCCCACCAACTCCTCAGAAACCCACCACAGTAAATGTCCCAGCTACAATAGTCACACCAACACCTCAGAAACTCACCACAATAAATGTTCCAGCTACAGGAGTTTCATCAATACCTCAAAAATACACCACAGTAAATGTTGCAGCTGCAGGAGTCTCATCAACACCTCAAAGTCATACCACAGTAAATGTTTCAGCTACAGGAGTCCCATCAACACCTCAAAAAAACACCACTGTAAATGTTTCAGGTATAGAAGTTTCACCAACTCCTCAGAAACCCACCACAGTAAATGTTTCAGCCACCAAAGCCCCAGCAGCAACTCAGACATCTTTCATATCAAAAACCCTATCTACAAAGACCCCTCCTGCAGCTCAGAATCCCACAATGACAAATTCTTCTGCTACACAGGCCACACTAACAGCCCAAAGATTCACCACAGTAAAAGTTGCATTTACGCAGAGTCTTCTAGCAACACAAAAGTCCACCAATGTACATTCCCCAATGACTAATGGTCTCAAGAGTACACAAAGATTCCCTTCTGATCATATTACAGCAACACGGAGTACACCTGCTTCCAGGACAACGAAGCATTTTCATAAAACAACCCCAGATAAAGAAAGTGGAACCAGTTCAGGTCAGTTGACACTGTTCAGGTTTACTGAGTATGGATCTAATGTGCTATGGTGGAAATAGGAACTTGACCAAGATTGCAGGATTAAATGGTCTCTAATTTATTGTAGCCAGGGTTTTTTCATACTAATACTTTTTACTTTATTTGGAAGCAGACTTGGATTATACTAGGGCAAATCTTTAAAAAAAGAAACATTTACAATAATAGAGAAAAAGACTGTGGCCCCATAAAAAAAAATGCTAAATTAAAATTGGTAAAAAAAGAAATTCTGTTTTCTGTAGTAGTTTTAGGGAGTCAACGAATTCTTCAAGACCCCTTCAAAGAACCAAATATATACTGTCTTTAAGGTTGAGTCCTGGGTCTGGTTCATTGATAGAGACCCATCCCTCAAAGCTTGCTAAGGAATCTTTCCGGATTCCCTAGAGTTGCAGATTTGGTAAAGCATCTCAATAGTGTCGTCTAAGTAATTGAAAATACAGAGATCCTTTCAAATAATTCGTATTACTACAAGCTCTATAAACGATAGGTTCTCAGTAGCACCAAGTAATTGTGTTTTATCTGTATAGTTTTACCCATTATGACCCTATTTTCAAAATGATTTTATGTATTTCATAATTGTTACCTTGAAGCCTATTTTGCCAGCACCTGGATATTTTTAAGAATTTAAACATTATGGATGTTATTGTTAAAGTTCCTTAATACATTTCGCCAGCCCATTTTTCTCCCTCTAAGGCAATTACTGCCCTGAAACTGATGTGCTGACTTCCTGTCTGTTTTCATTCTTATATTCCATGTATGTTTCCAGAAGTAGTACATAATAATGTTTCATATTTTAAAAATAATTTACAGAAACTGTATATGTTTCATTGCCTTTTAGCACTCAGCATTGGTTTTGTGGCTTACATTGATTAATTTAGATTTACTTCACTAATTTTCATTCTTTATGAGGTTTTTTACTTCTTTACAATTTTATGATATCTCTTGGTCTAAAATTTCTAGGTTGAATACGTCCAGTTTTTAATAGGGCAAGGCAAAGAGAAATAAGCATCACTTATAAATTTGTTATAGAACTAACTTTATTGACATATTTTCTTCTGTAAAAAGTATAAGATAATTTAACTAATTTAAACTGAACCTAATGAGTCAATAATAATATCAATATTTGGGATCAAATTTTACTCTTAGGTACAATTAATTTACTCTTTCAGGACCCAATATAAAATGCCATATTTAACTCTTTTTAATTGAAAAAAAAAAAATGGTAGCCACCACTTACTGAGTATATACTGTAGGGATATGTTCCATTCACCTTCTATTTGATGCCACTCGTCTGTACCACAACCTTGCAAAGTATCTTTAGATTGATTTTATCGATGAGGAATTAGAGGCTTATAGATTAATTCATACAGTTCATATACAGTGCACAGTTGAATCCTGCACTTTTTCTGCTGAGTAATATTGCTTGTTCTAAATGACACTCTGAGTCAATGTGTTCACCTCACTTAGGAGAGCAGCTTATTTATTGTTTTATTTTTGCTTATCTGAAAGTAAATTTATTTCTGCAATGTCTCATCCGTAATCCTTGAAAAATATAAACAATAAGGTGATGTGGTAGTTTTGAGTTTTGATATAGTCTGTTGAAAGGGACTTAGTCTTCTTATAGTTTCTTGATAGTATGATTGGATCAGCAATTATTTGCTGTTTACGTTTTCAAACATGTTTCTAGCCCTCAAGTGTTATAATCCAATTTAAATGGTGTTTGTTTTGGTGGTCAATAATTCTTTATCATAATTTGTATTTATAGTGTTGATTCTGTTGAACAGATATAAACAGTAATGTTTACATTCTACTTGATTAAGTTAATAATGTGTAATTGTTTTTATAAATTTTTAATTATGGAAATTTGAGTTACTTTTGAGTTTTGTAGTGTAGTTTATTGATAGTATATGAAATTGCTAGCAAATCAATGACTTTAACAAATTTTTGTTTTTAATCCTTTTTTTTCCCTTCGTCTGTAGGTACTACCCATCTTCTATCTGGTAAGTTTGGCTCTCAGGCAGTTAAAAGAAATTGTTTTCACTGTGGGATATACAATCCGTATTCCTGGGAGATAATATTGTCTTCTTGTTTTTTAAAAAAATTATCCTACAATTTATTTTAAAACTTTTTAGTATGGAAAACTTTAAACATCACTCAAATAGGGAAAATAGTACAGTGAATATTCATATACTCTCTTGGATTCAGCAATTTTCCACTCATGGATACCCACGTTCCCCACACCCCCTAGATTATTTGGAAAATAATACCAGACATCGTATCATTTCCTTCATAAACATTTCACTAAGTAACCTTTATAAAAACATAACCACATAGCATACTAAAAAATCCAGTAATTCCTTAATATCAGCAAATATTTAGTCAGTATCCAAACTTCCCTGATTATCTTACAATTTTTTAATTGAAACATAGTGTTTTATGTATTTATGAGGTAAATGTGATATTTTGTTACATGCATGGACTGTGTGATTCTCAATTTGGTATTTGGGGTATTCATCACTTTGAGTATTATTTTTGTGTGTTGGAAACATTTTAAGTCCTTTCTTCTAGTGACTATTAAAAATATATCACACATTACTGCTAACTATGCTTACCCTACTCTGCTATTGAATATTAGAACATAAACCTTCTATCTAATTGTATGTTTATACCCATTGGCCAAAGTCTCTTCATCCTCCCTCCTACTCACACACTTTTCCCAGCCTCTGGTATCTAACATCCTATTCTCTGCCTCCATGAGAACTTTTTTAGGTCTCACATGTGAGTAAGACCATGTGATATTTGTCTTTTTTGCTTGGCTCATTTCATTTAATATAATGGCCTCTAGTTCCATTCATGTTGCTGCAAATGACATGATTTTATTCTTTTTATGGCTGAATGTATTTCATTCTATATATGCTAGATTTGTTTTTATTTATTTATTTATTTATTTTGAGACAGGGTCTCATCCTGTCACCCAGGCTGGTATGCGGTGGTGTATTCATAGCTCACTGCAGTCTCGAACTCCTGGGCTCAAGCGATCCTTCCACTTCAGCCTCCCAAGTAGCTGGTACTACAGGTGTGTGCCACGACACCTGGCTAAGTTTTTTAAATTTATTTTTTGTAGAGACAGGATTTCCCCATGTTGCCCAGGCCGGTTTCGAACTCCTGGCCGTAAGCGATTCTTCCGGCCTCCCAAAACATTGCGATTATAAGTGTGAGCCACTGCACCTGGCCCCACGTTTTCTTTATCCATTTGTACATTGATGGACACTTAAGATGATTCCATATCTTTGCTATTGTGAATAGTGCTTCAATAAATATGTGAATGCACATATCTTTTTGATACGTTGGTTTATTTTTCTTTGGATAAATACTCAGTAGTATAATTGCTAGATCATAAGATAGTTCTATTTTTTGTGTTTTCAGGAACCTCCATATTGTATTCCACAGTGGCTGTACAAATTTACATTCTCACCAACAGTATATAAGATTTCCTTTTCTTCACATCCTCACCAGCATCTGTTATTTTTTGTCTAAAAATGGTCATTCTAACTGAGGGTAAGAACTGACATCTCATTGTGGTCTTGATTTGCATTTCCATGATGATTACTGATGAGCAGTTTTTCATATACCTGCTGGCCATTTGTATGTTGTCTTTTGAGAAATGTCTGTTCATGTCTTTCGCCTACTTTTTAGTGTGATTATTTGTTTTTTGCTAGTAAGTTGAGTTCCTTGTATATTCTGGATATTAGTACCTTTACAGATGAATAGTTTATAGATATTTTCTTCCATTCAACAAGTTGTCTCTTCACTCTGTTGATTGTTTCCTTTGCTGTACACAAGCTTTTTAGTTTAATATAGTCCTATTTATCTATTTTTGTTTTTATTGTCTATGCTTTTGAGGTCTTAGCCATTAAACCTTTGCCTAATGTCCTTTAGAGTCTTCCTGATGTTTTTTTCTAGTAATTTTATAGTTGTGGATCTTATGTTTAAGTTTTTAATACATTTTGATTTGATTTTTGAACATGGTAAAGAGCAGAGGTCCAGTTTCATTCTTCTGCATTTGGATATCCAATTTTCCCAGCACTATTTATTGAAGAAGGTATCCTTTTCCCAACGTATGTTCTTGGCACCTTTGTAAAAAATCAGTTAGCTATAAATATGTGGATTTATTTCTGGGTTCTCTGTTCTGTTCCATTATTCTGTGTGCCTGTTTTTATACCAATACCATGCTGTTTTTGTTACTATAACCTTATATTTTGAAGTCAGCTGCCAGCTTTGTTTTTGCTTGGGTTTTGTTAGCTCTTTGGACTCTTTTTTTGGTTCCACAATCATTTTAGGACTTTTTTTTTTTTTTTCTATTTCTGTGAAAAATGGCATTGGTATCTTGATAGGGTTGTATTAAATCTTTAGATTGCTTTGGGTGGTATAGTCATTTTAACATTTCCTCTAGGTTTTCCAGTTTGTCAATGTATACTTGTTTATAATAGTCTCTGATATTTTGTATTTCTGTGGTATCAGTTGTAATGTCTCTTTTTTCATTTCTGATTTTATTTGGGGCTTCTCTCTTTTTTTTCTTGGTTAGTCCAGCAAGTAGTTTATCAGTGTTGTTTATCTTCTCAAAAAAACAGGTTTTCACTGTATTGTTTTTTAGTCTCTATTTTGTTTAGCTCTGGTCTGATTTTTCTTATTTCTTTCCTTCTGCTAATTTTGAGGTTGGTTTGTTCTTCCTTCTCTAGTTCCTTAAGATGCACTGTTAGATTGTTTATTTGAAATCTTTCTACTTTTTTGATGTAATCATTTGTTGCTGTAAACTTCCCTGTTAGCACTGCTTTTGCTGTGTCTGATAGGTTTTGCTACACTGTTTCCATTACTATTTTTTCAAGAAATTTTTTTTAATTTCATCCTTACTTTCTCCCTTGACCTAATGGTCATTCAGAAGCCTGTTGTTTAATTTCTGTTTATTTGTACGGTTTCCAAAGTTCCTGTTGTCATTTTCTAGTTTAATTCCATTATGGTTTGAGAAGATACTTGATACGATTTTGACTTTTTCAAATTTATTGAGACTTGTTTGGTATCCTAACATATGTTCTGTTCTGGAGATTGTTTCATGTGCCATTGAGAAAATTCTGTGGCTATTGGGTGAACTCTTCTGTTAGTGTCTGTTAGGTCCATTTGGTCTAATGTGCAATTTAAATCCAATGTTTCTTTGTTAATTATTTGTCCAGATAAGCTAATGCTGACAGTGGGATGTTGAAGTTCTTCACAATTATTTTATTGGAGTCTATCCCTTTAGATCGGTCGATATTTGCTTTATATGTTTGGGTGCTCCAGGATTGGGTGCATACATGTTTAGAACTGTTATATCCTCTTGTTGAATTGATCTCTTTGTCAATTATGTAATGACCTTCTTTGTCTGTTTTTACTGTTTTTTTTCCTAAAGTCTGTTTTATCTGATACAAGTACAACTACTCCTGTTTGTTTTTGGTTTGTGTTAGCATGGAGTATCTTTTTGCATCTCTTTACTTTCAGTCACAATGTGTTTTCACAGATGAGATGAATTTCTTGAAAGAAACATGTAGTTGGGTTGTGTTTTGCATCCATTCAACCAGTATACATCTTTTAAGAGGAAAATTTAATCTGTTTACATTCAGGGTTATTGATATGTGAGGGATTATTCCCATCATCTTATTAATTGATTTGTGGTTGTTTTGTTCCTTTTGTTCTCTCTTATTATTGTGATATAGAGTTTTTGTTTCATAACATTTTAGTCTTTTCTTTGTGTTTTTGCTCTATCAGTGGTTTTTAAAATTTCTGTGTGTCTTCATGATTGTAGATATCATTCTTTCTCTTCTGGGTATAGCACTCCCTTAAGCATTTCTTTTAAGCCATCTCATGGTGATGGATTCCATCAGCTTGCTTTTGTCTGGGAAAGACATTGTTGCTCCTTTATTTATGAAGGATAACTTTCCTAATCCTTGGCTGGTAGTCTTTTTCTTTCAGCTCTTTGAGTATATCATCCCGTTCTCTCCTGGCCTGTAAGGTTTCTGCTGAGAAATCCATTGTTAGTCTGATGGGGTTCCTTTATAGGTGACTAGATGCTTTTCCCTTGCTGTTTTTAGAACTCTTTGTCTTTGACTTTTGACAGTTTGACTATAATTTGCCATGGAGAAAACCATTTTTTTTTTTTCTTTTTTTTTTTCTTTTGAGACAGAGTCTCATTCTGTCACTCAGCCTGGAGTACAGTGGCGCAATCTCAGCTCACTGCAACCTCTGCCTCCCAAGTTCAAGCGATTCTCCCACCTCAGCCTCCCGAGTAGTAGCTGGGATTAGAGGTGTGTGTTACCATGCCTGGCTAATTTTTGTATTTTTAATAGAAACAGGGTTTCACCATGTTAGCCAGTCTGGTCTCGAATCCTGACCTCAGGTGATCCGTCTGCCTCAGCCTCCAAAGTGCTGGGATTACAGGCATGAGCCACCGTGCTGGGCCAGAGAAGGCCTTTTTAAATTGTATCTACTTGGTAATCTCTGAGCCTCCTGTGTCAGGATGTCTAAATTTCTTGTTAGACTTGAGAAATTTTCCTCTGTCGTTTTAGTGATAGATTTTCTAATCCTTTCATTTTCTCTTCCCCTTTGAGACTCCTAAAATTTGAATAGTTGGGCACTTTAGGGTATCCCATATGTCATGTAAACTTTGCACATTTTTAAAGTATTTTTTCCTTATTCTTATCTGACTGTGTTATTTCAAAAGACCTGTCTTCAAGTTCTGAGATTCTTTCTTCTGCTTGATCTAGCCTGTTATTGATGCTTTCAAGTATATTATGTATTTAATATTTCATCAAGTATATTATGTATTTCATCAGTCAATTCTTTATTTCCGGAAGTTGTTTGGTTCTTTTATATGTATATTTTTTGGTAAACGTCTCATTAATATCCTGAATTGTTTTTCTGATTTCTTTGTATTTTTTTTAAAACAAATTTTAAAATTTGTATCTCACCTCCCTGAGCTTTTTTAATATCACAGCTTTGAATTCTTTTCCCAGAATTTTGTAAATTTACTTTTGATTGGGATCTGTTGCTGGAGAATTATTGTGTTCCTTTGGTGGTATCGTATTTTCTTGGTTTTTCATGTTTCCTGCCTCCTGAAGTTGATATATGTGCATCTGATGTGATATATGTGGTTTCTAAGTTTTTGAATTTGCTTTTGTAGGGGAGGACTTTTCCTGAAGATGTATTTATGGTGTCAGTTAGGTGGGGCACTTTGGCTTTGATTCTGGGTGCATGCAGTAGTGTAGTTTCTGTATGACCTTCAGCTGTAAATAGTATCAGTGGTATCTGTCATTTCCTCAGTGCCTTAGGATACAGTTACTAGTGGAGATTTGCTAGGGAATAGGATGCCATGTGGGCCAGTCTTCAGACCCAAGTGTTGGCAGTGGTGGGCTGAGTTTGCCTGTCCTTGGGCCCAGGATGATATTGCTGGCACCAGTGTTAGCAAGCCCAATCAGGCCAGTTATTGGTGGGTCTCCAGGTGGGTTTCCAGGTGGCTCGCTTGGGTGCCAGAAATGATAGGTGACCTGGTTCTCAGGCTACTTGGCAGCAAGTGGGGGCATGGGTGATGGCAGTAGTAGTGGTGGGACAACCCTGTGGGACACAAGCAGTCTGTGCCGGTGTTGGCTGTGGCTGCGGTGATTGGGCGGGTCAGTTTCCAGGTCTGCAGGTGGCTTGCCAGCTGTGATGTTAGTGGCAGGTTGAGTGGGCCTGACTTCAGACCCCAGGATGAGTGCTCAGCTGCCAATGGTGGTGTACTGGCTGAGCATCCAGGCACCTAGATGGCAGGCTTGGGTACTGAGAGGGTGAGGCTGGGCCAGGGGGACTTGTCCTCAGGCCTCCCTGTGGTGCATGTGAGTGCTGGCTGTGGTAGGACAGGGTAGAGTATTCCTTGGCCACTGGTGGAATGCTTAGGTGAGGACAGTGTGGCTGTGTTGTGGACCAGCTACTTGGGAGAGCAGAATTGTTTTCAGTTGGGAGCAGCCACAGAGAGGTGGCTGGGGCACATGCAGTTTGCTCATGCCTCAGCCCAAAGCAGCCAGCAGCAGCCATAGCTTCATGCATTAGAATTTGTCCTCAAGGAACCAAAAAATGCCTGGCTGCTCCTCTATTGGGGGTGCCAGGTTGCTGCCAGTGGCTCCTGCTTTGGCTCAGGCAACAGTGGCCCCAAAGCAAGATGCAATCTGGGAGGGACTGGACTCTCAAAATAGTGTTGTGCTGTGGCTGCTTAGGACTCAGGGATTTGTAGTACTCAGTGTGAACTTACTCTCTGGAGTAATGCCATCACACTGTCTCCAGGCAGCTTCCTATGTTATAGCTAGGGTCTATGAGAATCAAGGGACTCCTGTAGGGAGTCCCATTTTACCCATTTTACCCATTGTGAGAGTCTTCAGAGGTAATGTGGTCTGCTGGGGTTCTCTCACTTACTCTTTTCCTGCATTAGGGAGTCTCTCCAGGCTCCCAGGCAATCTCAGCCAAACAGGCTGCCTTGCTTCTGTCTCCTTCCTTGCTTTGGTGCATCCTGTCACTTGTTTGTTAAATTCTAGTGTTCTGTCTTTGATGATCTCTTCAAAATGTGATTATGTAATCACTACTTAGGTTTCTCTCCATGGAAGAGGGGAGGACCAGAGGCATCTAGTCAGACATCTTGAAGCCACTCCCCATGATATTGTCTTAGGAAAACAATCAACATGTAGTGTTCATGGATACCAAAGGGAAAATGGGTAAACACATTTTTTTTCTTCCACCTTTTATTTTAGGTTTGGGAGGTACAGGTGAAGGTTTGTTACATGGGTAAATTGCGTGTCATTGGGGTTGAGTGTACATATAATTTCATCACCCAGGTAGTGAGCTTAGTGCCCAACAGGTAGTTTGGTGATTCTCACCCTCCTCCCACCTTCCATTCGCAAATAAGCCCCGGTGGCCGTTGTTCCCTTCTTTGCATCCATGTGTACTCAATGTTTAGTTCCCACTTATAGGTGAGAAGATGCAGTATTTGGTTTTCTGTTCCTGCATTAATTCTCTTAGGATAATGGTTTCCAGCTGCATCCATATTACTGCAAAGGATATGATTTCATTCTTTTCTGTGGTTGTGTAATATTCCATGGTGTATATATACCACGTTTTCTTTATCCAGTCCACCACTGATTTGCATCTAGGTTGATTCTATGTTATTGTGAAAAGTGCTGATGAACGTACGCATGAATGTGTCTTTATGGTAGAATGATTTATGTTGATTTGGGTATATATCCAATAATGAGATTGCTAGGTCACATGGTAATTCTGAGTTCTTTGAGAAATCTCCAAACTGCTTTCCACAGAGGCTGAAACTAATTTACATTCCCACCAGCAATGTATAAGTGTTCTCTTTTTTCCACAACCTTACCAACATTTGTTATTTTTTCAGTTTTTAATAATAGGCATTCTGTCTGCTATGAGATGGTATCTCATTGTGGTTTTGATTGCATTTCTCTAATGATTAGTGATGTTGAACATTTTTTTCATATGCTTGTTGGCCTTACATATGTCTTCTTTTGAGAAGTATCTGTTTATGTCCTTTGCCCATTTTTTAATGGGTTGGTTTGATTTTTGTTTATTTGTTTAAGTTCCTTAGAGATTTTGAATATTAGAACTTTGTTAGATGCATAGTTTGCAAATATTTTCTCCTTTTCTGTAGGTTTTCTGTTTTCTCTGTTGATGTATTTTTTTTTGCCATGCAGAAGCACTTTAGTTTAATTATGTCCCACTTGTCAATTTTTGTTTTTGTTGCAATTACTTTTGGAGACCTCATCATGAAATATTTACTAACACCTATATCAGAATAGTATTTCCTAGGTTTTCTCCTAGAGTTTTTATACTTTTACATTTTAGGTTTAAGTCTTTAATCCATATTGAGTTGATTTTTGTATATGGTGAAAGGTAGGGGTCCATTTTCAATCTTCAGCACATGGCCAGCCAGTTATAGCATTTATTGAATAGGGAATCCATTCCCCATTGCTTGTTATTGTCAACTTTGTCAAAGATCAGATGGTTGTAGGGGTGTGGCTTTATATCTGGGTTTTCTAACCTCTTCCTTTGGTCTATGTGTCTATTTTTATACCAGTACCATGCTCTTTTGGTTACTGTAGCCTTATAATATAGTTTGAAATCAGGTAGTGTGATGCTTCCAGCTTTGTTCTGTTTACTTAGGATTGCTTTGGCTATTTGGGTTCTTTTTTGATTCCATATGAATTTTAAAATATATATTTTTTAATTCTCTGAAAGATATCATTGGTAGTTTGACAGGAATAGCATTGGATCTATAAATTGCTTTGGGCAGTATGGCCCTTTTAAAAAATTTTTTATTATTTATTATTATTATTTTTTTGAGACAGAGTCTCATTCTGTCACTCAGGCTGGAGTGCAGTGGCGTGATCTTGGCTCACTGCAACCTCCGTCTCCTGGGTTCAAGTGATTCTCTTGTGTCAGCCTCCCAAGTAGCTACGATTACAGATGCACACCACCACACCCAGCTAATTTTTGTATTTTT
The DNA here is from genome assembly GCF_008728515.1 of Papio anubis. Taxonomy (NCBI): domain Eukaryota; kingdom Metazoa; phylum Chordata; class Mammalia; order Primates; family Cercopithecidae; genus Papio; species Papio anubis. Next base: position 154,362,272 of record NC_044976.1, on the reverse strand, counting down.
AGTAGAAATGAGGTTTCACCATGTTGGCCAAGCTGATCTCAAACTCCTGACCTCAAGTGATCCACTTGCCTCAGCCTTGCAAAGTGCTGGGATTACAGGCATGAACCGCCCTGCCCAGCAGTATGGCCCTTTTAAAAATATTGTTTCTTCCTATGCATGAGCATGGAGTATTTTTCCATTTGTTTTTATTGTCTCTGTCTTCTTTGTTTTCTATTTCTTGTAGAGATCGTTCACCTCCCTGGTTAGCTGTATTCATAGGTATTTTATCCTTTTGTGGTGGTTGTGAATAGGATTGCATTCTTGATTGGCTGTCAGCTTGACATTATTGGTGTATAGAAATGCTTCTGATTTTTGTACCCCGAAGCTTTACTGATGTTGTTTAACAGTTCTAAAAGCTTTTGGGTAGAAACTCTGGGGTATTCTAGGTTTAGAATCATATCATCTGTGAAGAGAGATAGTTTACTTCCTATCTTCCTATATGGATGCCTTTTCTTTCCCTTGCCTGATTGCTATGTCTAGGATTTCCAGTACTATGTTGAATAGGAATGATAATAATGGACATCCTTGTCTTGTTCTGCTTTTCAAGGTGAATGCTTCCAGCTTTTGCTCATTCAGTATGATGTTGGCTATGGGTTTTTCATAGATGGCTCTTACTATTTTGTGGTATGTTCCTTTGATGCCTAGTTGGTTGATGACTTTTAACATGAAGGGATGTTGAATTTTGTCAAAAGCGTTTTTGGCAACAGTTGAGATGATCACGTGGTTTTTTTGTTTGTAGTTCTGTTTATGTGATGAATCACATTTATTGATTTGCATGTGTTGAGCCAACCTTGCATCCCAGGAATAAAGCCTACTTGATTGTGGTACGTTAGGTATTTGATGTGCTGCTGGATTCTTTTTTCCTAGTATTTTGTTGAGAATTTTTGTATTTACTTTCATCAGGGATGTTGGCCTGAAGTTTTCTTTTTTTGTCATGTCTCTTTGCCAGATTTTAGTATCAGAGTGATGCTGGCCTTATAAAATGAGGAGTCCCTCTTCCTTGATTTTTGGCATAGTTTCAGTATGATTGGTACTGGCTCTTGTTTGTATGTCTGGTGGAATTTGGCTGTGAATCCATCTGGTACAGGGGTCTTTCTGGTTGGTAGGTTTTTTAAATTACTGATTCAATTTAAGAACTTGTTATTGGTCTGTTCAGGTATTTAATTTCTTCCTGGTTCAATCTTAAGAGGTTGTATTTTTCCAAGAATTTATGATTTCTTTTACATTTTCTAGTTTGTGTGCATAGAGGTGTTCAAAATAGTCTCTGAGGGTGTTTTGTATTTCTGTAGGATTGGCGGTAATATCCCCTTTGTCATTTGAGATTGTGTTTATTTGGATTTTCTCTCTCTTTATTAGTCTAGCTAGTTGTCTATCAATCTTATTTATTCTTTCAGAAAACCAGCTTTTGGTTTTGTTGATCTCTTGTATTCATTTTTGCATCTCAGTTTTATTCAGTTCAGCTCTGATTTTGGTTATTTTTTTTTCTTCTGCTAGCTTTTGGGTTGGTTTCCTCTTGTTGTTTCTAGATCCTCTAGAGGTGATGTTACTTTGTTAATTTGAGATTTTTCTAACATTTTGATGTAGGTGTTTAACGCTACAAACTTTCCTCTTAACATTGTTCTGACTGTGTCCCAGAGACTCTGGGATGTTGTATCTTTGTTTTCAATAGTTTCAAAGAATTTCTTGATTTCTGCCTTAATTTTCAGAATACCAAAAGTCATTCAGGAGTAGGTTGTTTAATTTCCATGTAATTGTATAGTTTTAAGAGATCTTCTTGGTATTGATTTATATTTTTATCATGCTGTGGCCTAAGAGTATAGTTAGTATGATTTTGGTTTTTTAATTTGTTTAAAATTGCTTTATGGCTGAGCATGTGGTCAATCTTAGAGTATGTGCTATATGCAGATGAGAAGAATGTATATCCTGTTGTTGTTGAGTGCAATGTTTTGTAGATGTCTGTTAAGTCCATTTGGTCAAATGTCAAGTTTAGGTCATGAATATCTTTGTTAGTTTTTTGCCTTGATTATGTGTCTAATATTGTCAGCGGGGTGTTGAAGTCTCCCACTATATTGTGTGGTTATTTCCATCTCTTTATCGGTCTTTAAGAACTTATTTATGAATCTGGATGATCCAGTGTTGGATCTGAAAAGAGTAATAAAAACATTATCATTACTACCATTATTATTTATTGTGGTTATTTTATATTTTGAATGAACTTCTAAGCTAAAAGATTTATCTTGAAAGAGTCCAACTGTTGGAATTCACTTTGTTTTAAATAGAAATAAAAGTGTTTCAAATGAAAGTCTGATGATTTAATGATCCCAAAAGTGATGAGTTTAACACATGAGTTTTTCTCACCTGCTTAATGGCACTCAATGAAGGTTTGAAATCCTTTTTTTTTTTTCCTGAAATTCTTTAAGTATTATACCCTTTGATTTTCTAGAAAACTTTCCTTAGTGTTAGTTGGAATTCCAGCTTCTGTTAAAAAATGAAGAGGAAGTCCTTCCTTCTTAAATTGGACATATGGCAACATTTGTGTGTGTGTGATTTCATATTTGTAGGACATAAACCTGAAAATTATATTCATTAAATGTATTCCGTGAATGAGGTTACTCTTCTTTAAAGATAAATTAACTCTACTGCAAGAAAATTGTTTCATCGATTACACTGCAGTGTAAGTAAAATGATACAGATGATCTTTGAATTTTGAAGTATTTGATTTTTTTTTCCTGTTCTGCTAAGGAAGAAAGACTGACTAATGTTACAGAACTTTCCAATTTGCCTTGTAAATGAAGCGTGTGTTGTGAATTTTAAATCTATTCTTCCATTGGCTCTGTATAAGTGTTTCCCAATTTTTTAGTGTGTTGGAGGGGCGTTAATTCTTGCTCTCTTCTCACCAAAGACCTTTTTAGACATTTTTTTCTTGATCATCGTCCACTCACATATACTGTAAATCAGTTTATGTATCACATTTATATCTGCACTCTATACTTAAAAAAGGAATTTTTTTTTTTGACTTTCATCAGGTATCACCCCCATTGAGAATGCTTGTTTTCTGTTGGTTTTGTTTTTATTTTTTTAAAAGACAAAATCATATAGAAGAAATAACTTAACCTCTGGAGTCAAACCAGTCGGACGTTGGCTTGAATCCTATTTTTTTCACTTAGTAATTATTCAACCCAACTGATTAACTTAATCTCTCTGAGGCTCAATTTTCTCATTTAAGAGATAGAGATTGTGATTCCTATGTGAAGTATTTGAAGCTTAATGTGATTAGTGGATATGAAAACTCCAAGCACAATCCTAAAAGTTGAATAAATACTAGCTTAAGGAAGTCACTGCATGCAATCACTATTATTTTCCTAAGCTGGATTTCTGATAATTTTATCACTCCCTCTGGCCACACCAAAGAGTAAAACAGTCTTTTATTCAGGTAATATTTACATGTTTTCTCTGTGGCAAGTACTGTACTGATATTTTTTAAATGTATTATTTCATATTCTTCTCACAACAATCTTGTAGTGTAGCATTTATACCCCATTTTCAGCTAAGAGAACTGTGGTTTTGCAAGATTTGTAACTTGCCCTCCACAGAGCTAGTAGGCAGTAAATAGAGGCAGATGACTAGTTTCTCTATTACCAGGTTTGTTTGTTTGTTTGTTTGTTTATTTTGAGGGGAGACAGGGTCTCACTCTGTCACCCAGGCTGGCGTGCAGTGGTGCAATCTCAGCTCACTGCAACCTCTGTTTCTTAGGCTCAGATGATCTTCCCAGGTACTTTAAAAGATGGAAAGATGCTCATCCTAGTGACAGACCAAGAGACTATACAACCCAAATTGGACAGTTAAGGTGCCCTGATTCCCTACAGTATTGCTTTATTCCCCTCTGTTGCCAAAGTCCTATACTGAGACATTCATAAGTCCTTCATGGAGACTAACAGATCAATTTAAAAAATAATAAATAAGAAGTCAGGAAATACTCAATGAAATATAGAAAATATTTTTTCTGTATCCCCTAACAATTGTGTACTTATTTATCCTTTAAACTTGAATATGGCATGTATTACAGACTAGCCCAAATCTAAATGTACTTTCAAGAGTCTTGACGCTTAAGTAGGTATTTGAAATGAATAAGATGTGGTTACAGGGGTCTTTATGTCTTATTACATGCCCCTATACATGACAAACTCAAGTCCCATTATAAAGTAACATCAGTTATCTGTCTGTTATTCAGGTTTAAGTCAGATAATATAATCATATACTCTTTCTGTGATATGTTTAGCCTGGAAAAGGAAGTATGTGAATTTCCCTTATTAAAAAAATTGAAGAAATACAGAGGTACAGAAAATCCAGCGATGATGGCAAAACATTTAAAGGGTCCTGTGGATGTCTCTCTGAGGAAGCAGAATTTAAACTGCATTTACAAAATGGAAAATTTAAGGGTTACTCAAGCATACTGTTTTTCAGATCATCTACGAAAATCTCTTCCCAGGGTGACTTCACTTGTCCATAGACCCTGTATTCTGTTACGTTACATATGATATAAGCAAGAACAAAACCTTTCCACAACTTTGCTTTTTCATAGCACATGGATTGCATTTCCACTTTGTTAGCTCTGCAAGTTAGACCTTTTGAAGTGTCCCACATTTCTTCAAAAAAGATGATGTGCATCCTCTAGGTAACTGCAGTTCTTGTAGGTAGGTAGGTGAAATTCTAACTTGAGTTCTTTGGCAGTGAAGATGATACCCTATATATTAATGTAGTATCTGTCTAATGTAAATTTTGTTTGATGAATATCAAGTATTTTATGGAAAATGTTTCAAAGAGTTAAAATTAGGGCCTGAATCTGGGGCTAGAAGTAAGTTTTTCTCCGGCAATAAACTGTTTGATTTATTCTTTCTTGGCCTGTTTTCTTATCTGGAAACAAGATATTCAGTGCAATTTAATACATATTTGTTAAACACTTTCTACTGTTCTACTGTTTGCCATGCACTGTGTTAATAAGGAGAGGTGATCAAATGAGATAATAGGTGGCAAACTGCTTTGCAATGTTTTCAACACTACAGAGATACAGTTCTACATGATGAAGAACCTTACTAAGATACTCCTTTTGTGGAGGAGAAAACCTTTTTCTAACATCATGTTATTTTCCTACCTAAGAGCTCTTCAGTTTAATCTTAGGAACATTGGAATCATAATTATTATTTCATTCATTATTTCATACTTTCATTTATCCCAAGTTGCATAAATCTTAATGTTGTTTCACCTTTGGTTTTCTGTAGATACCAAATGAATTTTGAGATCATAAACAGTTACCTTTGAGCCTGAAAGTTTGTTTCTAATTTGGGAGATCATATGCTCTTATTAATTTACTGAGAAGATACGTAGAATTTTGTTTTTCATACTTCTGTGTTTTGGCCTGGTTTTCTGTTAAACTATCAGCTTCTATACTTTCTTCTAGAACTATGTATATGTGTTGATCATTGTTCTGGGAATAGCCTTTTCCTTCTGTCATCTGGATGTTCTAGATCACCCTGAATCTTCTATCTTGATTTAGCATTCAAATAAAAAATAAGATATTGAAAATGATGGAATTAGTGGGAACTGGTGACAGGAAGGGGGAAACCCAAAATTTTTTAGAAGCTGTGATTTATTTCGTGGATAGTCTTTCTAAGTTAATGATACAATCCTAGGGGATCAGTTAAATAAACTTATAAAGTGAAATACTGTAAAAACTTACCTATGGTAGAAATAGCTATTTTTTAAATCACAATTTCCATCTGGCAGTGCAATTGTACAGTGTCTCTATTTTGCTGATTTGGAGCCAAACACACTCATTAGCCACGTTAGATTCAGTTACTATTCTAGTGTCATCTATCATTTCCTTTGTAGTACAGACCAACAGAGTTGAGTCCAAGGACACTGGACAGGGTTGATGGTGGTGGGGGTAGGGGGGTGTTGGTGAGGAAAGGGAGAACAAGGATGGTGAGAGGAAAGGGCAAATGGGTACATTTGAGAAGAAAGATTGTGTAAGCTATGAAAATGATTTGATACTGACCAACTTATTTGACCAATTATTTGCTGCTATTCAGCTCAAAATAGTGCTTTGAATCTTAAAAGTGAATATAAATTTTTGAAATGAAATTTAATCTACAATAGGCTGAACACTAAAAAGCATATTCTGTAGGCAAAGTAAATATAGTTTGCCCTCCAATCTCAGATGATAATAGTACAAGCATATTTCCTGTGATGGAAAAATGTCTACATATCTGTTATATCTACTATAAACTAGGTAAATGTCCTTCCCGTTAACCACGTATGTTAATGTTCCTTCTTTCTGAGACTCAGTTTACTCGTCTAAAAAATGAAAGTGAGCTCTAAGATACTTTCCAGCTCTAAAATAACATAATTCTGTCACCATATTTGAATGCTCAACGATCAAAACATTTAAAATTGAGCATGATTGGGTTGAAACACTTTAGAAGCCTCTCAAGCCTGTCAAAAAATTTTATTTGAGCATTGTGATACTCTAAATACATTTCTTCCTTTTTCTTTCAAAGAAAACAGGACAAATAAAACACGCATTTGTCAAAAACTTATGACATAAGGAAGCCATATACAAAATGCAATTAATATCTCCTGTTTTTTAACTCACTTCATAACCAGTATGTTTGTCATTGTGAAACTATAATGTAATTTTACTTGCTCATGTTTCTATTAACTGTGTTACCATATCTTTTCCCCTTCAAGGATTTCTTGCTGGTACTATATTAACTGGTACCCTAATTCTAGTCATTGGAATATGGAAAATCAGGGTGAGCAGAAATTCTGATGATTTTTAAAAATTTATTCCTAGTTTATTTCCAGTAAAATTTGGTACTGTATCAGTATGACTCTCTTAGCTTTATTTAAATTTTGGCATGTCTCCGTATTCATTTTTGTCTGTAATTACTATCCTGGATTAACAGACTTCATGTCTGTTTTTCCTCAATATATTCAAAGGCACATTTCAAAGCAAAGTGACTTGAAGTCTCATTTTGTGATCTATCGATCCACTGATTTTTTTTTCCACTCAGTATAATTTATGGTAATATCTAAGTGTTGCACAGAAGCAAAGAAGTCTAGGAAAAATCAACCTCTAACATACTGTGAGATTGCCTGTGATGAGGGCTTTTTCTCAGTTATATTAATAGATGCCAGTCCAGCTCAAAACAGCGCAGTGGTTAAGAGAGCAGACTCTGGAGCCTGATGGCTCAGTTTGAATCCTGGATCTGCCATCTGGGAATTATTTGACTGTGAGAAATTTAACCTCTCTATACCTCAGTTTACTTATTTGTAAAATGGGGGAAATATAGTACCTACCTCATGTGATTATAGTAAGGATCAAATGAGTTGCCACCTGTCAAGTGCTTAGAACATTGCTTGGCACATAGTAAGCACTCAGATATTAAAACAACAACAACACACACACACACATCAGTATTATTTAAAATATCTAATCTGCATTGAATATACATAATGTTAAGTATAAATGTCACCATTGGCTCTGATGTGTCCTGTAGCAAAGGATGATTTAAATTGACCTTCTTCTGTTTTGTAGTTTTAACTGTTCAGAAAACTAGTGGAATTTATACAAACGAGTTATTTCTAAGCTGCCCTAATGCCTGTCCATTTTTCCCATTAATAAGAAAACTATAATTTAATGCTGTTATTAAATTGTCTGTTTTAATTCTTTGGATGATGTGACCTATCTCCTTTTTACCCTCTACAATTTTTCTACTTAAATTAACAATATTACTTAGGCCTATTATAAGTTAAAGTATGTAAATATTCTTTGACTCACTAAATGAGTCAGTCTTTTGGAAAAATATTTGACCATTAGGTCCAGGGGAGTGATTAATAATTTTTACAGGCATTTGTTTAATATCAACAAAATATTCTAGCTGTCATGATAGCAAATATAGTAAGACATAACTTTTTCTCCAGATATATCAGAAATGTTTTAGGAATGTGATTTAGAACCTAACAAAAACTCACAGTTAGTTCTAAGTCATCTAAAGTGAATTGGTATGGAAGCATCAGCAAAGCTACTCTGAAAAAAAATTAAACCACCAATCTTATGTACTTTCTTGTATTTGTTCCAACTCTCCTTTTGAAATACTGTTATCAATTTATCAAGTTATCAAGTATCAATGTATAGAGTATTATCAGTTTACCAAAGCTACTGCTTTGAGGCTCTCTGGATGGGTGGGAGTGGAGACTGGGTGGGGCAGGACAGCAGGATGTGGTAGGTTTACCAGGTGCTGTCTCTTGGCTTTCATCAGTTTCTTTACATACTTTGGTAAGGTGATTGGCTGTGATACTTGTATGTCCTATTAAGGAACTTAGAAGGAAGGAATATAGTAACTTCTGCTTATCCTTGGTTGGGGGCAGGGTGTTTCAAGACCCCCCAGTGAATGCCTGAAACCACAGATAGTGCCTAACTCTATATGTGCTGTGTTTTTTTCCCGTATGTACATACCTGTGAGATAAAGTTTAATTTATAAATGAGGCACAGTAAGAGATTAACTAATAATCAATTAGAACAACTTATTGTAGCAAAAGTTATGTGAATGGGGTCTCTCTCTGTCTCTCTCAGAATATCTTATTGTATTGTACTCACCTATTTTCAGACTGCAGTTGACTGTGGGTAACTGAAACCACAGATAAGGAGACTAGTGTATTTGTTTTGAATTGTATTTTGGGGTTTTGCAGTGAACTTAATTGCTTATTTTCTGAATTAGAGGGAAACTCTTGCAAACTCCTAAGAAAAATTTGTCTTTTTTATGTGCACATAAAAAATATTCCACTTGCCTTATTTTGGAAGCATAAGCTGTTGAGGGTAAGAGCTAGCTTTACATATGTTTGGCTAGCCTCCTGATTTCATACTGATTTAATTAAATATTTGATCTTAATCAAGACAGGATATAGTTAATGTGCAAGTGATAATGTGGTTTCATTTAATGATTCTTCATGTTTGCCTATCAGAGGGTTGATTTATTTCTTTTAGAAGAGTTAGGTCTATACGATAAATTTTAGTTTAGGGATGGAAGTGTAAGCAGATGCCTGACTTTGTTTTTTGATGGAAATGACAGTTATATAATTCAATTCAATAGTTTTTTTCTTCTCTACTATTCAGCTCTTACAATGCACATGAGAGCAACAAAGTACTCAATGTTGTGTTAGACCATTTAAGTGTGACTGATGGTCCCTCAGAAATAAGACTTTCTGGTAAATTATAAAAGGTATATATGGTTTAATAACATCACATTTCTGTATCTTGTAAAATATCCATTAATACCCTTGGCTAGGGGGTTCTTCATGAGTTTTAAAGGATAATAGAGGCTTAAGTCAATACTGGCGTTAGAGTTGTTTTTTCCTTTGTTGAATGAATGACTAGCGCATGGAATCATTACTGTGACACGTTGTCAGTTCTGGACTTGGTAGCAGTATGCTTATTATCTCATCCTATGTTTTGAAGTCAGTTTATTGTAATGATCAGATGTATAATGCCACAAATATTTGGGGGGAAAGGGGTGATATATTAGGACTTAAAGAGAATGCCTTCATTATGATAATTTGCATCATGAGATGGTTGACCTACCTTGTATTTCTCCTTTTGCTTGGTGGCTTTTAGAGTTTTCAATGTTTAAGAAAAATTATAATATGTGCTAAGATATCCTTTTATAGGTCATGTTTATAGATCTTAAAAGACATCTCATATCTTTATACAAAATTATCACACAAAAATAACTGTGTAAATGTGTCTGTAAAACTGAGTGTCTTAATCTCTTAATCTTCTCTTCCACATGTAGTAGTATTCAGGGGTTTTTATTTATTTTTATTTTTTTTAACATCTCCCACACTTAGGAATTCATTGACTTTTAATCTGAGGGTACCCTAATTCATTCTAGCTTAGCCACTCTTCATCTTGAGAAACTAAAAACTCCATGTCATATTTTAGTTGTTGCTGTAGCTGATAAACCCTACCTGTAGAATCTTGTCCATATTCTATTACCATTATTTTTTTTGTTTTGCACCCCGAATTAACTGATTCTTTTTGGCGATTTATCACATAGTAACTAAAAATTAATGTTTATCACTAGTAAATAAAATCATTTTGATTTTAACTTTTTTTTTTTTTTTTAATTTTCAGGGTACACGTGTTTCACGTTGACAGGTTTGCTTGGGACGCTAGTAACCATGGGCTGGCTGACTTAGCCAAAGAAGAGTTAAGAAGAAAATACACACAACTATACAGACTGTTTCTAGTCTCTTAGACTTATCTGCATATTGGATATAATAAATGCAATTGTGCTTTTCATTTAGGATGCTTTCATTGTCTTTAGGGTGTGTTAGGAATGTCAACAAAGGAGAAAAAAGGCAGTCCCAGAATCACATTCTCAGCACACCTCTACCTCTTGAAAATAGAACAACTTGCAGAATTGAGAGTGATTCCTTTCCTAAAAGTGTAAGAAAGCATAGAGATTTATTCATATTTAGAATGGGAACACGAGGAAAAGAGAAGAAAAGTGATTTCTTTCCCCACAAGATCTGTAATGTTATTTCTACTTATGAAGGAAATAAAAAATGAAAAACATTTGGATATCAAAAGCAAATGAAAACCCAATTCAGTCTCTTTTAAGCAAAATTGCTAAAGAGAGATGAACCACATTATAAAGTAATGTTTGACTGTAAGACATTTTCATTTTTCCTTCAGGTTGGCAAAATATTTTAAAGGTAAAACATGCTAGTGAGCCAGGGGTGTTGATGGTGACAAGGGAGGAATATAGAATGAAAGACTGAGTCTTCCTTTGTTGCACAAATACAGTTTGGAAAAAGCCTGTGAAAGATGTCTTCTTTGACTTAATGTCTTTAAAAGTATCCAGAGATACTACAGTATTCACATAAGAAAAGATTATATGTTATTTCTGAAGTGAGATGTCCATAGTCAAATTTGTAAATCTTATTCTTTTGTAATATTTATTTATATTTATTTATGACAGTGAACATACTGATTTTACATGTAAAACAAGAAAAGCTGAAGATATGTGAAGAAAAATTTATTTTCCCTAAATAGAAATAAATGAGTGATCCCATTTTTTGGTCTCATGTAGTATTTGAAATTTATTCTTAAACATGACTACTTTATTTCTGAATAAGAAATTCCCTACCTGCCTCCTACAAGCAGTTCAGAATGCTGTTTCTTGGTTGTCCTAGTGCGAATAATTTTCAGTTACTTTAAAATTATATTGTACTTTCTCAAGCATGTTATATCCTTTCCTGTTAGAGTACCTATATTACTTGTTCCTGATTTACCTGAAGACAATCTGATTAATTTCTAGGTTTTTACCATATTCTTGTCATCTTGCCAATTACATTATAGGTATTAGACTAGACTAAGATGTACTAGTTATATAGAATATAACTAGATTTATTATGGCAATGTTTATTTTGTCATTTTGCTTCATCTGTTTTGTTGTTGAAGTACTTTAAATTTCCTACGTTCATGGAATTTCACTGTGAAGACTTTAATGTGTATTTCTCAAAATAAAACTTTTTTTCCTCCTTAACCACAGTTATCACAACTAGCAGTACTATCAATAATTTCCTAATAGTTTCTAATATTAGGAAATTCTTTGAACTTTCCTAGAAGTTCTAAGAGTAGGCACATATCCACCTATCCATTCATTCATTTGTTAAATATGAGGGCCTGCTCTGCCTATTCTGTAATAACCCAGTGCTTCCAGGGATAGCAGTAACCCTGGCTCAGAAAAAAAGCTGAGTGCTTTTTTTATTCAGAAAAAAAGCTGAGTGCCTACTATGTGCAAGTTGCCATATGCTAAATGTGAGCTTACCAAGATAAATACAAGTGTCTGCCCTCAAGTTGCTTATAGTTTGCTACAGGAAGACCAAAATATATATTTATTGAGAGAAAGAAGATAAAGTTATAAGTGTTAGAGCCCCAAATATGATGGGTGCTTAAGCTGTTTGTTAAGTAACTGAGTGGCAGGGAGGGAGACATTCAAGGCAGGAAGCTGATTGAGAAAGCAGTAATAGATGAGATTATAATGGCAGGATGGTTGAAGTAGGAAAGGCTTAGAGCAAGGGCTAGACTATGTCATGTGTTCTGTGTAGACGTGAAAATTATAAGCTCTAGACTTTTTATTCTGCTCAATCAAATTAGAATCAATGAGCATAAAATAGGTTTATAATAGCAAGAACTTACTATCTTTGGATAAGGGTAAAAGCGGAAATGCTATTTAACAGTCATTTACCTTGAAGAAAATATAAACAATAGGCTGGCTAAGGGTAAAGCTATTTTCTTGTAGGATTTCTGTTTACTGTGTATCCTGTAGTTATGAGGTTGAGCGGTTTTATTTTTGCTCAGGATAACGTCTCCTATGAGATTTTACTTTGCAAAGGTTGTATTGCTTTTCCTCTTGAGACTGATGTATTTGTTACAGCAAGTTATACCTGCTCACCGTAGAAATTTGAGTTTTATAATATTTAGCCCAATATCACTGTCACTTTTCTGGGAACGCTTGAACATGAATAGTTTTTGTCTTGTCACACCCTAACCCTGTTTGCTTTGGTTAATGTCCAATGTGCAAATGCCTCATTTTCCTCCCACCCGTCCTGAGTGTTTTCTTCCTCCTTCCTGAAACTAAAAACAGCCCATGCCCTGAAGGTACTGCTTCCTTTGCAGCCTATTCCAGTGGCGGCTGGTTTATTTTCATGCATATGACTCGTTGTTAAGAGGTGGTGGAGGTGTTTTCCTTGTTCCTCACTGTCATGTCTTCCATCTGTACTCCCACACACAACTCTTTAAAAAGAGTAGCCGTCCATTCACTCTGTAGGGTGATTTACTAAAATGTCAAATGTTTTCCCTATAATTCTCCTTGGTGAAAAGCATGGATTCTGGAGACAAATCGGAGCCCTGGCATTTATCAGCTGCAGGACTCAAGGGATGTTCCTTGTCAGTGTACCTTAGTTATCTATGTGTAAAGTGGGCCTAAAATCAGTACCAGCCTCGTAGGATTTGCAATGAGAATAAAGTTAATACACATAGAGCTTAAAATGGTGCCAGTCATGTAGGAAGTGCTCAGTAAGTTTTAGCTCTTTTTGGTGCACAGGTGGAGAGATTGCCTTCGGTGGAAGCATGCAGGGCTTCTGTAGATACCAGGAAGGAACTGTTTGCAGGTGGGTTGGAGATGCCCATGGTGGCAGCTTTTGGAAATTGATTTCACATTTCTTCTGTTTTCTCAGGGACATATACATCAAGGTCATCATGAAGATGATGACACATGAGGAGGTGTTATGTTTGAAGACAGGCAGAGAAGGAAAGGATTAGAGACATTTAGTCAATTAACAGGCAATGCTAAAGACCCAGTTGAGGTGAGTGCTCATGAATTTAGAGAGCAATCATCAAGCTTGGTTCTGAGTTTTTCTGCAGTCATATTTAGCTTTCTAGAGACGGTCTCAGAAAAAACCAGTTGCTTGGATTTAGTCATGATTGGGTGTTCCCAGGTGAATTTGATGACGTGAGTTGAGCAGGTGCACAAGGGAGTGATTAAAATGATGGACCATAGAATTTAAGCTATGTGAGAAGGGAAGTGAAGACATATGAGTGGTAAGAAACAAAGAGTAACAGGATCAATATTTTGTAGGCCTTAATGGGGTCGTGTCATTGTTAGACTTGGGGTACTATTTAGGGTGAACTAGAATGGTAATATGTAGTAGTGAGAAATAAGAATGCCTCAATTGAGGGTAAAACAGAATTGGCAACCAGAGGACAAAGCTGTCTACAAATACACTTCCCCTTCATTTTGGGCACAAAGTTAGACACACATCCTGGCACCCTTGCAGTTAAGTGTAGAAGGACTGAGTTCTGGCCAAAGCAACATGATCACAGATGTGTAGCATTTCTAGGTCTGGCCCTAAAACACTCCATATGCGATCCTCCTTGCCTCTTTCCCTACACTGAGTTGATGAAAGTGACTCTAGTAACCTAGTAAGTCACATGCTAAAGATGACAGAACCACAGAAAGGAAGGAGCTTGAATCATTGCTTTGAGTAGAGCTGTCTGCTGATCAGCAACACCCACTTTAGATTTCACGTGAAGAAGAAATAAACTTCTGTCATGTTTGAGTATGGGGATTGGTGTGTTACGTTATTGTGGTCGACATTAAACTAACACTGAAGCCTTCTAGATTTTGGTGATGCAAGAGTTTAGACAGAACTGTGGTTGTGAGAAGTTGAAATAAAATGATGGACAAAAGTATTGGTGCAGAGGAGGCCATGGAACATCTTAATTGATACTGAAATCACCAAAAAGCATGGGGATTCATGTTAGAGAGTCATACTGAGTCAGGGGCTAAAATCTTCAAGAAATGAGGAGTGGCTTGTACATCTGAAGATGATTGCAAACAAGAAGACAGCAGGTGCTATATTCTGATGATATGCAACTCAAAGGAAAGGGTTTTGTGGAAAGGAAGGAGGATTGGTCTGCAAATAGCAATGATGAATAAAATAGCGCACCAACTTCACCTCTATGCCTTGTACTATGTGGAACAAAAGTGCAATGAGATATTTTTGCCTACTGGAGATTTGTCTGCACATTCAAACCCACTGTTTGATTCTCTTCCACTCCTTGTTATTGCAATCCCTTTACTTTCTGGTCACCCACCCCTGTCTGTTGAGGGATTTGGAACCTGGCTCACTGTCTCCCAACCATCCTACAATCTGGTATTATCCATAATTATTTCACATTGACAAGGATGACTCCTTATAACATCCGTGCCTCTGGTTTTCTTGACCTTTTGATTTCTAATGACCTCTTTCACTGTACCTGAGTCACTCATCTCCATGGAACCTTCTTAAATCACTAATTCAGGCATATTTTCTTGCTCATTATAATCTATTCAGCGTTCTAGTTTAGTTACCCCAGTATGTTAATCAACTCTCCACTTTCTTCCTATTTATAAGTCTCCTACTGTGATGAATGTTTTCTGTTTGTTCATCCAGAACCACTCTGTAGCACACTCCAACTTGCTGTGACCTCAGAGGCTGACCTATAATGGAAGCTGTGGAGGGGAGAGAGAGCTGCATTCTTTCTAATTTTTGTTTTGTATCAAAACACTCCACAACTTCTTATTTTATTTCATTTTTTTTTTCTACCATTCTATCACCAAAGGATGGCTCCCCTTCCTTTTTGCCCTTTTCCTCTTTTAGAAACTACATCTTTCAAAAACTATCAGCTCAGATCACATTATGTTTATGCCCCTTTCCTGAAGGTGTGCTTGTAGTTAGTGCTCTGGTCTACAAGGACACCTTTTCAGCATTTTCATTTTTACGGCAGACTCTTACTTTCTGGCAGTGGTCTTGGAGCAATTTGAGGACTCTGCTAGCTCAGCTTTTTTCTCTTTCATGAAGTCTTTCCACAGACTACCCTTGCTCACCACAGAGGCTTCTAGGAGCAGTGTGAAGAACTCCTAGGTCATTTTTGTTTGTTTGTTTTCTTATGGGCAATTTGAAGGTGGTACTTTGTCTTCTAGTTATGTTGAGAGTGTGGTTTTTGTATGACCACACTTCCTATTGGTGTAGCTGTGGAAAATCAGATGCTTTTATATATTATTGGTGGGAATGCAAACTGATACGGCCATTTTATATGGGGATTTTTCAATATCTAAAACAAATGCATACACATTTACCCTTTGATCCACCAATCTCATGTCTAAAAATGAACTCTGAATCTATACTCCAAAAATATGAAAATACACAGGTACGAGATTACTCACCAGAACATTGTTTGT
Organism: Papio anubis; assembly: GCF_008728515.1. Classification (NCBI taxonomy): domain Eukaryota; kingdom Metazoa; phylum Chordata; class Mammalia; order Primates; family Cercopithecidae; genus Papio; species Papio anubis. The sequence goes on along the minus strand of NC_044976.1, from coordinate 154,346,382 downwards.
CATTGCAAAAGATTGGAAACCATCTAAATGACTTGCTGAATAAACTATGTTATATCCAAACAATGGAATACTATGCAGCTGTGAAAAAGAACAAGGAATATCTCTGAACTATTATGAAGTATTTCTAGAATATTATTAGGTGAAAAAAGTAAATACAAAAGACTTTGGTATGCTACTTCTCATGTGAAAAAGAAGAAATAAAAAAATGCATGTCCTTGTTTGTACAAAAAGAAACATAGGATGGATAAACTAGAACCAATGAGATAGTTACATACAAGGCATGGGTGGAAACAATGGGGAAGATGGGAATTCCTTCTAATTTTCATTTTGTCTCACAAATTTTAGAATCCTTATCTCACATATTAAAAAGCCAAGTAAATATACGCAATGAAAACAGAGAAAAAAATTCAACACAATACAAACACAACAAATGAAACTTATTTTATATATATAATATATATTGATGTATACATATATTTATATTTTAATGTATATTTATATATTTTTTATATATTTACACATATATATATATATATATTTTTTGAGATGGAGTCTCACTCTGTCATCCAGGCTGGAGTGCAGTGGTGCAACCCCCATCTCGGTTCACTGCAGCCCTCACCTCCCAGGCTCAAGTGATTCTCCTGCCTCAGCCTCCCAAGTAGCTGGGATTACAGGTGTGTGCCACCATGCCCAGCTAATTTTAGTATTTTTAGTAGAGACGGGGTTTTGCCATGTTGGCCAGGCTGGTCTCGAATTCCTGACCTCAAGTGTTCCACCTCAAGTGTCCTGACCTCAAGTGTTCGGCCTCCCAAAGTGTTGGGTTTATAGGCGTGAGCCACCATACCCTGCCCCTTACTGTATTTCAAGTGAATAACTTGACCACAGTTAAGAGGGAGCTGTGAGGTAGAATTGAATTAACCTCGGAACACAGTATTTTGATTATACAAACAAAGGGCTAAAGACAAGAATATGAACAAATATTGGATTTTGTCTAGTGGGTTTGTTCTTCATAGTAGTATGGGTTAGCAATTTCAACACTATGTGCATTCTTAGATGGGGTAGATAAGCAAATATATTGCAAATAGTGAGTCAGGTTTCTCACTGTTGAAGGGAATTGCAAATAAGGGAACACTAGCATGGAGACTGTGGTATTTGTAATTTGAGTTATCAGTATAAACTCATGATTTTGAACATAACTGATACACAGAGAAACATGTATACACACACACATGAGTGTGCATATCTGTATTAGGTTCTCCAGAGAAACAGAACCAATAAGAGATATATAGATATATGAAGAGATTTACGGGAATTGGCTCATGCAATTATGGAGACCTAGAAATCCCATAATACGCCATCTTCAAGCTGGAATCCCAGGAAAGCAGGTGGTGTAATTCTGAGATTGAAGTCTTGAGAACCGGGGGAGTCAATGATGTAACTCCCAATCTAGGGCTTAAGGCCCAAGGACCAGGGGCTGCTGGTGTGCAGATGCAAGTCCTGAAGTTCAAAGGATTGAGAACCAGGAGCTCTGATGTCTGAGGGCAGTAGAAGATGAATGTTCCAGCTCAAGAAGAGAAAGTAAGAATCCATCCTTCCTCCACTTTTCTGTTCTATTCAGATGAGCCCTCAATGGACTGAACGATGCTCACCCACACTGTGAGGGCTGGTCTTCTTTACTCAGTCCACTGACTTAAGTGCTCATCTCTTCTGGAAACACCTTCACACCCAGAAATAATATTCTACCAGCCATGGGCCTGTCACTTAGCCCAGTCAAGTTGATACATAAAATTAGCTATCACGACATCTGTGTGTGTATATACATATGTATTTGCATGTGTGCGTATATACGTGTGTATATATATAAATGTGTGTGTATGTTGTGACTGTGTGGGTGTATACACATATATATACATTATGTAAAAAATATTTCACTGTATTAATATATAGTATATCTGTTATATATAATGTTATATATTATATATTAATGTAATATATATATTATAAAAAGACATTTTTATAATCTATGTTATACATTATGTAAATATATGTAATATATGTTATATACTTATAAGTACATTATAAGTTATGTATATTAGATATGCTATATGTATTTGTTATATATGTTATGTTATATATAATTTATTGCATATATTTATAATATATAAAACATATATAATCTGTCTTCTTGAAAAAGCTTACAAACAGTGAGACTCCAGATCCAGATTTCTATTTTTTTGAGACAGTCTTACTCTGTCACCCAGGCAGGAGTGTGGTGGTGTGATCTTGGCTCACTGCAACCTCTGCCTCCTAAGTTCAAGCAATTCTCCTGCCTCAGCCTTTGGAGTAGCTGAGATTACAGGCACGCACCACTCCACCTGGCTAATTTTTGTATTCGGATATTCAGATCCAGATTTCTAAATATCTTTCTCCAGTTAAAAAAAAAAAAAATACGGCTCCTGGGAGAAATGGCTGATCTCCAGGCTAGGATAGGGAAAGTAAAAGATGAACCTGGAACATCTTGTGGGTATCACAAATTAAGCGTTCTGAAATAAGTGCTGAAAAAATTATAGTGACATGTCAAATGGATTCAGAAGCCAACGTGAACAAGCTCCCACTGACCAAATCTGAAACAATTACAGCAAATAAATAAATAATGATGACAATGGATCATAGCACACAGAATAAAATAAGAATTTGAGTCCATACTAGTATAATTGAATAAATAAAGACAAGAAAGTCACCTTCTTTATAGCAAGATTCCAATTACCTACATGTAGAAAAAATGATGCAATTAGAAAGTCAGCATTTGGCAACCATCACAGTAATAATTATTTCAGGCAAGAATCAATGAATGCTAAATCAGTAAAAGTCTGATGAGAAATAATTAATTAGTCTTCAATTTTTTTCTCCACAAAATACTTAATTGCAAATAATAACTTGGCAGAAGAAAAACCTGACATACACTATTTTAGACAAGTGATCAAAATTAACATCACTGATAATGGGACAAATAACACCTGGTTCCTCCTAATAGGATACACTGAAAAGAACTCTGTCATTTCTGTGGTATTGTTGCCAAAAATCATAATCTGAATCAAAATATGAGGAAGTATCAGAAAAAAGACAACTCGACCATCATCCTACAAAATACCTCTTCCAGAGTGGAAAGGTAATGAAAATCAAGTAGAGGAAGGGAAATAAAAATTAATTTTAAAAATTAAGAAATGAAATAATAAAGGTAAGTGTAAAAATTAAAATAGAAAACAAAAATAATAGTGAAAATCAGTGAAATCTAAAGCTGGGTCTTCAAAAAAATAAAATTGGTAAACTTCCATTTAGATTGATAAATATTAAAGAGATAAGACAGAAATTGCCACCCATAAACTTTTAATAATGCAACAGAATATGTCACTCACTGCAGAGTATAATCATTGAAAGAAAAATATGAGAATATGGCAAGCAACTTTATGCCAATAAATTCAATAAACTGAATGAAATGAACAATTCATTGAAAGACACACATTACCAAGACTAACCCAATATGCAATACAAAACTTGAATTGCCCTATTAATTCAAAAAATTGCATTTTTAATTAAAAATCTTTCCAAAACGAAAAGTTCATGCCTAAATGGCTTCACTTGTAAACTCTAGCATTTGAGGAAGAAATAAAACCAATTATACACAAATTCTGAGAAAATAGAGAATACTTCCAAACTCATTTCATGAGGCCAAAGATGTAAGAAAACTACAGACAAATATCCCTTATGAATATAGACAAAAATATACTTAAAATTTTAACACGGAAAATTAGTACATGTAAAAGAATATTATACATCATGATGGAATGAGGTTTATCTGGGGTGTGAAAGGTTGGTTTGACAATTTATTGAAAAGAACTCTGTCATTTCTGTGGTATTGTTGCCAAAAATCGTAATCTGAATCAAAATATGAGAGAGTATTAATCAATATAATTCACCATATTAGAATAAAGAAGAAAAACCATATAATCATTTCAATAAATGAAGGAAAAGCTTTTTATAAAGTTCAACACTAATTAGTGATTTTAAAAAATCTATCGGCAAACGAAGAATAAAAGAAAAATTTCTCTTAATCTAAGTAAAGGCATCTTCAAAAACCTACATCTTTCACTGTACTCAATAATGAAAGCCTCAAAGCTCAAAGATAAGGAACAAGGCAGGGATATTCTATTCTGCCACTTCTATTCAACGTTATACTGGAAGTTTTTGCCGGCGCAGTAAGGCAAGAAAAATAAATGACAGTCAATAAATTGGAATTGTAGAAGTAAAGTTGTTTTTATTGGTAGATGACATGATCATGTATTAATACATAGAAAGCTTAAAGAGTCTACTAGAACTAATAAGTGGATTTATTGAGCTCAGAATACAATGTTAATGTACAAAAATTATAATTTTGTCTATTAGCAATGAACAATTACAAAATGAATTTAGAAAACAACTCCATTTTCAACAGCACCCAAAAACATGTTAGAGATAAATTTTACAAAACATGGAAGATACTTCTTTTCCTATGCAGAAGTTCTTTAGTTTAATTAGATCCCATTTGTCATAAAAAAGAATGAGATCACGTCCTTTGCAGGACATGGATGAAGCTGGAAGCCAACATTCTCAGCAAACTAACACAGGGACATAAAACCAAATACTGCATGTTCTCATAAGTGGGAGTTGAACAATGAGAACACATGAACACAGGGAAGGGAACACCACACACCAGGGCCTGTCAGGGAGTGGGGGGCAAGGGGAAGGAGAGCATACGGACAAATACCTAATATATGCAGGGCTTAAAACCTAGAGGATGGGTTGATGGGTGCAGCAAACCACCATAGGCACATGTATACCTATGTAACAAACCTGCACGTTCTGCAGATGTATCCCAGAACTTAAAGTAAAATTTTTTTAAAAGGGAAGAATTCTATTTTTAAAAAAAAGTATAAAATTTTGCTGAGAGAAATTACAGACAAGTAAATGTTATTAATATATCATTTTCATGGGTTGGAAGCCTCAATAGTGTTAAGATAGTAATTCTCCACATATCAATTTATAACTCTAATAGAGATTTTAAGAAAGTGATTCTAAATTTATGTTAAAATGAATTGCCTCTCCTAAATCTCCCTTGTAATTTTTTAAAAAAGATTTCAGAAAACGAAAGACTGTATTACTCAGACTCCATTGAAGCTAGGAGTCTAGGAGAAAATTTGATCTACAGTGTAACAAGCAGTTATGTGATATTTGGAGGTCAGAATTAAGGTATGGGCCAACTTCCCACTGCTCCTTCTATTTCCGGCAAGATAAGATCAGACATAGGTGATCTTTTGTGGTGGTCTTTTTCTACTTTCATTTATCTAGTCATCAACTTTATGGGAATAAAAATCTGTGGTAGGAAAGTGATTGTAGCAGCAGCAGATTCCTGAACTCCATGACTTAGATGGTGTGATCCTGAAGCCAGTAGTTCAAAAAGGCAGTTCTCTAACTTCTAATATTCCCAGCTCTTTCTTTCAAAGAAACTAAGAGGGATTTTTTGTTTTCTTCACTGAAATGTGGCTAATCAAATATTCCACAACTCTTAACTATTTTTATTTCAATCCGTTTCCTTCCCCTTAGCTAATCAATTAAGTTAAACCATTAAGTTCATCAGTGCCTTCCAGTCCACAGATTCTCTCTCAACATTCACTTTTGAAAGGGCCATGGAGGAAAATGAACCAGGAAGATCCTCCTGGGGCAGAGCTACCACACTAGAGGCACACAGTATTCAGTACAATGAGACTTACAGAGAAGAATATAGCAATCCGGGGAAAGCAGACCACACATACTGAAAGTAGCACGACAGAAGTAATGCTTATTAATTTATATTGTAATTTGAAATTGCCACATTATTCATTTCTAAGATTTCAAATTACTTTATATATAACAGTTTGTACTTCAGACCTGCCTATTTTTGTTTTACTGGTCCTATTTAGTTACTCATGGATATTAGTCCTTTATTTCCCAGATTTATTTTGATATCTTTATCACATTTTTTCTATTAAAAGAAATTTCACTTAGAGTCAGTTCCTTTCCAAAGTTGATTTTGTTGGCTGTCTCTCATGGCATTGCATTTCTTCACATTTTACAGTTATGATTTGCAATTTTTTTTTAAGTAGACTTTTTGGTTTGTTCCATTCTTTGGTAGATTGTATTAATGTTTCCAATTCTTTACTCCTTCCCTTTTACAGAATTATACCTGGACATCTTTTGCCAGGTGACTTTTCAGTGCCTTCCACTATAGTAGATGGAATATACTTCTGCACTCCATAGAGCCCACTTTTTGTTGGCTTACCTATAGTATTAAGATTGTAATTTTTAAAATCCAGTTGACTTGGTTGCTTTTTATAGAGCGATGAGGCCCAATAACTTAGACCACCATTGTTTAAAAATGGAATTCCTAACCACAATGTGTTCACCTCATCATAGGAAGGAACACAAATGGGGGAGTAGAAGAAAACAGAAATGAATAGGTGACAGTATTTCAGCTTTTTTTTTTTTTTGAGGTGGAGTCTCGCTCTGTCGCCCGGGCTGGAGTGCAGTGGCCGGATCTCAGCTCACTGCAAGCTCCGCCTCCCAGGTTCACGCCATTCTCCTGCCTCAGCCTCCCGAGTAGCTGAGACTACAGGCGCCCGCCACCTCGCCCGGCTAGTTTTTTGTATTTTTAAAGTAGAGACGGGGTTTCACCGTGTTAGCCAGGATGGTCTCGATCTCCTGAACTCGTGATCCGCCCGTCTCGGCCTCCCAAAGTGCTGGGATTACAGGCTTGAGCCACCGCGCCCGGCCTAAGTATTTCAGCTTTATGTGTAATGTTTTATTTCTTATATTACAAAGTAAAAGACATGAAGCATTTGACTAAAAATGTTAATTTATATAATTTGAATGATGTGTGCATGGGCAGTTGTTTTATTTATATATACTTTTATGTATTCTAATTTTTTTTTCTCAAAATAAAAAAGAGAAACAGTCAAGGGTTAGTATTGTGTCATCAAACTCATTACAGACCTCAATTCATTTTGTCTTATTTTTTTCTGAACAACATAATTTGAGGAAGTACAGCATACTTTAAGGAAATCTGTAGAAGGGCAAAGTAAGAGCATTTTAAAAAGTCTCATCACCTGAAAAGGGCAGAGAAAAAAAGAATAAAAGGAAGATGTGCTCTAGCGGTCTCATCTAGTTTGTATAGGAAAGAAAGTTGAGGTAATACAGCTGTGTGGGAAAAGGGATAGATTCATATACACTTGATCTTGAGAGCAGACATGTTGTTAACAATGAATGAAATGGAAACACACAACTCATCTTTGAAAGAATGGGATGAACCTGAAAAACAGCCACAAAAATAAGAAAAAAAGGAAATAATGATTTAAAATAGATAATGAAGAAACTAAGATACAGACATTAAATAAAATGTAAATAGATTATTTTATTTCACTAAAGCTTAAAGACATAGTTTGGTTTAGAAAACAAAAGCTGTGTATGAGGGACATGGTGAAATAGTAAAGGGTGGAAAATAAAAGATAAGTAAAGATAAAATGTAAGGTCACACCAATTATAAAAGGCAAAAATTTATGAAAAAGGTAACATTTATAAATATGTATGTATCAACCTACATGCAACTAGCTAAATACATAAAGCAAAATCATTAGGAATTTGATAAGGCTAATAAAATATAATTATGAATGAAGATTTCAATACATCTCTGCCAGAATCAAACAGATTTGGTAGAAAGAAAGAAACCTGGGACAGGGAAAAACAACCTTATATTATCTAAAGACAATATGTTGGCTTTCCTCTACACTAAGACGCTTTGATACCAGTGCTTTCTTGATTTCTTGATCTTACCAGAATATGTCAAGTGAAGGTTTTACACAAGTGCAATGCCACTACTATGGGCTAACAGCTCTAAAGAGATGCACCCCAATTCTAGAAATGTTAACATGTGAGAAAAATGTTTCTTAGAATCAAAGATATGAGGGGTTATTCCATATATCAATGAAGCGTTTGCTCAAAAACATCATATACTTGGCCATAAAGTATATTCACTTTTTTAAAAGGCCATGTTGATAAATATGAAAAAGAAAGAAGGTGATCAACAAAATCTTAACCACTTAAAAATTAAGATGCTCCTAGATCACCCTTATATCAAAGATAAAATGTTAAAAATTAAAAACTATTTAGGAAAGAGTGAAAAGAAGTTCACAGTAAGTTATTTGGAACACAGAGAACTTTTCAGTGGAACTTGAAAGCTTTAAATACCTTCATTATTAAGGAAAAGAATGAAAATAAAGGAACTGGAACTCATCTGTGGAAACTAAAGGGCAACAAACCAAATCAAAAGTTTTAACATAATGTATTAGTCAGGATACATATATAAACATAGAATATCAAGACCTAAGACCTCAATCTAAGGTCTGTAAAAAACTTTAAAACAAAGATTCGAATCCTAAGAGTTACATAATGAAATATAGACATTTTTGACAATGCGAAAATTTAAATATAATGAATGACTAGAAAAACTGGAAATAAATTGCTAAAACACAAAAGAGAGATTAATGGTTTGTGTCTATAATGGACAAAAAGCTCTTACATTGATAGGTAAATGACATAAAACCCAATACAACATGGACAGGTACACCAATAGAAAATTTTTAGCGAGGTAAATCAGATTGATCAAGAACATATGAAAAGATGTTGACATTCACTAGGAGTCAGAGTAAAGAAAATCAAAATAATTTTCAGAGGCGTGAGACATTAGAATGAACACACAATAATGGCATTTCAGGGCTAAGGCTGGATATGGCCCCTCTTAGTTGTCATGGGAACTGAGTAAACCTGGCCTTAACCATGTATTGGAGAAGGAATCGATCCACAAACCAGGGAGGTGTATGGGTGCGGGTTGGGACTGGGCTGACCAAAGGCCGCCAGAGGGGAGGAGGCCTGGGGATCACGAAAGTCTTGAGGATGGCACTGCTTGGGATAGGGGAGGAGGCCACTTGGCAAGGGGCAGGTAGGGGAACAAGCCTGGTTGGACCCCTGCGCCCTGGGTCTGTACAATATGGTTTGCCATAAAACTCAAAATCTTCTAGCCAAGGTAAGAAAAAAAATTACAAATTCAATGAATAACTACCTAGACAATCCAATTAAACTCTAACAAAATACATGGGATTAAACAATGGACCTAATATTAGGTAAATAGTGACAATAATAAATTGGATATGATAATGCAAAAATAACCCCGTTTATGAGTGGTAATCATTTTAAAATATCGAAGAATGTAGGTACCCAGAAAGAGTCTTCAAATATGTGAAGCAACTATTCACATTTCTTTTAAAATTATAAAAACAGCTCTAAAAATTTGAGGTAAATCATTTTCTTGTTGAAAAATGTGAAAATAACTAGTGATCACAAATTTAAAAATAAAATCAGTGCAATTCCAAACAAATTCCAATGAAGTTTTTGTTGAAGTGAGCTGGACAAAAGATAATCAAGGTTTGTATGTGTTAAAGAAATAATTCAATTGTATTATTGATTATATAAGGAAAATTCATTATTTCCAGAAAATTATAATTGACTTTAATCGTTAGCTTTTTAATCATAAGTGTTACTACTATATGAACAAAAACAGGTGAGGTCGTTATTCATAACCCCAAGAAATGACATTGAATTTTGTTAGTTCTCAAAAAAAAGTAACTTTTAGGAATGAAGTCCACGCAGTGTTCTAATTTATAAAACAAACATGGTTTGTTTTCAATCAACCATTGGCATGTGACATGGTGCCCAGATATTCTAATTGTAGTAATTTGTTAGTGCTACATAATATGTAATATACTCTAAGATTGATGAGAAATAATTTAGAATGACACTGCTTATGTAAATTGTTAATCATTTTAGTTGAGCATATATATTAAATTTACATAAATTCAAATAGTATTATAGATAACATCAAATATTTATGTTTCATTTAATTTATGCTTTTTTGATGAAAAAAAAGTCTTGGCACATACTAAAATCAAGACCCGATACATAATCTGTAGAGCCCAGTTCAAAATGAAAATGCAGAATCTCTTGTTCCAAAATCATTAAGAATTTCAAGATGGTGACTACAGGGCACTAAACCAAGGGCTCTTGTGAGCATGAGTCCCAGTGTGAGTATATGAGTTGCATGCCCATGAAACCAGCCCTGACTAACACACCATGCATTGATTTTTACACTGAAACATCTGAGAGAATACCTAGAGCTTTTTCTCATATTCCAAATACATAAAATATAATTTATCCAAGGGTTTACCTTAAGGATATGATGAACTTGGATTATAAATGTAATTATGTTTATTTAGCATGTAAGAGTAAAGCTTTGTAATTCCTGGTTTAAAATACTTATTTCAGAAGTTTTCAGTCTTTAAAAATACAAATTTAGGTTTAAAATTTATTTACCTTTTTACAGAAAAAATGGATGAGAACTTAAATTTCCATTTTTCTTGTTTAAATACTTTCTGAAGGACAGAAAGAGTTTAAGTTTGGGAAAATAAATTTTTAATTAATCATTTAGATGTTTTCATGCATAGACTTATGAGTATTTTTCTTTTTTCTTGTCAAAAATGTAACATCTATTTTTAACTCAATATCATTAACTAAAGGGCTTAAAACTCAATTGAATAATGTCCTTTTAAAATGAATTTGGCAGGAGCTGTTTCCAAGGAGAAAAGACTTTTGAGATACAGTTCTCCGATACATTAATTAGTCTATTTTATGTATAAAAACTACATTGACCTGGTGACTGTAGAGCCTTTACTTTTTCCCCAGCAGGTGTGTTTTCTTATACCATGACCAAATATGAAGAATTAGAAAGTTTTGCTTTGTTTCTTAATTTTTTGCAAATTTTTATAGTCATTCTGTATTTGGACAACTATTAAGTGATTTTTAATGCCAATTAAAACAGGGATTCCATTATTTAAGGGACTTATCAGAATTATCTAAAAACACACAAACTAGTCTAGATTTTAAAAGTCCTCCAATCACAACCTGTGCCTACCCTGGAATTATTTCATTTCTGGAGAACTCTGCAGTCATAGGCGCCTCATCATCAAATGGGAAATCTCTTTTTGGAGTTCTGGGAATTCCCCATTCTTCAGGGAGGATTCCAATTTTGTTGGAACTAAAAATTATACAAATGTTGAAGGCAGGGATAGTTTTTAAGAAAAAAAACACAAAACCATGAATTCAAATTTAGTTTCTACTGCCTTGGAATGAACTATACAAGGAAAGCCCCCTGCAGCATTAGCGTCAAGGGTAAACCTTCCTCTGGCCACATCCCACCCCTCAATTCAGATTGGCATTCATAAAGGGTAGGGGGTAATTACCCTTAATCAGTGTCTACAATACTTTTCTTCCACGGAAAAGAAGGAACTGTACATATTCTGAATAAGTTTAGGTAAGCTGATAGAAGTTGTCTTTCTGCCTGCCTGCTTGACACAAGGTTCAAGTGGGAAGCACATACTCAGAAGGAAAAAAAAAAAAATCCTTCCATTCAGCTACCCTGAGCTTCCACTTCTGCTCAACCAGACCTTCATCTGCCCTATTCTCCAGATGGTGGCAGTTCCTTGCAATGAGGAACAGCCATCGATCTACTAAGGAGAGGACTCTGCTTTTTACTGAAATGTCATATTGAGGTGGGAGAATAGAGTCTGGGGACAGGGAGCCTAAGGCCAACCCACTGCTGACTTTTTGGAATTGCACCAAAAGGAAAACCCCACCTCTTCATGCCCAAGCGATAAGGGGCCAGAAGTCCCCTTACTTTACAAAACCCCCTTTCCCCTTTGTCACTGATAACAAATGCCTCTAATTAGTCCCAGGCCGAACCTTCACTTCATCCTCTGATTAGTGGGGGGCCAATCCTTCATTTGCATAGGGTGTAACCAGTTGGAGGCCTCTAAAGTGTATCTAGTGGTGTTACCAAATTCTTTTCGTTTAATAAAAACCCTAAAGAATATTGCAATTGGGGCTCTTGAGCTGCTTGTTTGAGCCCGCTCCCACTCTGTGAAGTGTACTTTCTTTTCAATAAATCTGTGCTTTCATTGCTTCCTTCTTTCATTACTTTGTCTGTGGGTTTTGTTTATTTGTTCAACACGCCAAGAACCCATCTTGCAGTCAAGGCTTCCCATCCAGTAACAATATTTTGTTAGCTGACTTACTTATGTTAAATGTTGCTCACCTTCAATCCGTGAGTTTTATTTGATGACATTTTAAGATTCACCAATTTGGCAAATTTTTTAATTCCATTTTTTATTTTTGTTATCAACAAATGTATTTTCACAAAATTAATTTGATTGTTTTTCTCTTAAAATTGATTATTTAATTCTGTTCTAGAGTATATCACATGTATTTCTGTCAATAATAGCTTTTACTTATAATTTTGTTTTATATGTGTATTTTTATTGAATTAATCTTTCATTTTGATAACTATATTCTTAACAATAAAGGACTTTTGGACATTGCTTTTAGTGTATCACATGTTAAAGCTAAATTTCTTATTTATTATACTTTTAAGTTCTAGGGTCCATGTGCACAACGTGCAGGTTTGTTACATATGTATACATGTGCCATGTTGGTGTGCTGCACCCATTAACTCGTCATTTATATTAGGTATTTCTCCTAATGCTATCCCTCCCCCCTCCCCCAATTCCACGACAGTGATGTTCCCCACCCTGTGTCCAAGTGTTCTCATTGTTCAATTCCCACCTATGAGTGAGAACGTGGGGTGTTAGAATTCGTTTTTTAGATGTTTACTGCTCCCATTGCAAATTAGTATGGACGTGAATTCACAGAGCTTGAAAGACTTCCAAGCTGCATTTTCAGCTCTCGCTCCTCAGCCTGCTAACCAACATCCAAATAATCCTTTAATTTTCATTATTTAGATGTCTGCCTCTTTCTTTTGTCATTATTTTATATAATGCTTATTGGATTGTGAAAATGAATAAATAATTGTTGAGAAATGATTTGTGGTGCTTTGTTTGATTTCAGTTTCCTATTGAATCATTCAGAAACAATTAAATATATTGGCTTTTAGTGCCAAAGTAAAATATCTGAAATTTTTCTAGAATTTTGGCCAAAGTTCCAGACATTTCTCCTAGCATGACACTGATGACACTAGTTCTCTCTGTATAGAATTCAGTGACATTTTCAAATAAATATTTCTAATTGACACCACTTTTTGTTTTAAGAATATTTGTGTGTGTGTGTGTGTGTGTGTGTGTGTGTGTGTGTGTGTGTGTTTTAAGAGACAGGGTATCACTCTGCTGTTGGAGTGCAGTGGTGCAATCATGCTCACTGCAGCCTTGAACACCTAGGCTCAAGCAATCCTCCCACCTCAGCCTCCTGAGTAGCAAGGACTATAGATATGAGCCACCATGACCCGCTAATTTTTTTATTTTTATTTTTATTTTTGTAGAGACAGGGTCTTGCTGTGTTGCACAGGCTGGTCTTGAACTCCTGGCCTCAAGCGATCCTCCCACCTCATCCTCCCAAAGTGCTCAAATTACAGGCATAGCCACCATGCACAGCTCAAAACTATTTTTATCAATAAATAAGTATAAATTTTGCTTTAATTCAGATGTTACATTAATTGCATTAATTTTAGCACTACCAAATCATTAAATTACAAGGAATTTTACATTTAAAGTACATAAAAATATATTTATGTCAAATAAAATTTAGGAATAGATTCAGTTCTATAAGAGATTTTAATATATGATGAAGAAATAATAGATTTTGGTATGGTTTGTTAATAGTGCTGCCATAATTGATAATTGATTAAAACAATAATCCCTTGCTTTGTAAGTTTTCATAAAAGTTATTTTCTACCCGGCTGGGCGCGGTGGCTCAAGCCTGTAATCCCTGCACTTTGGTAGGCCGAGACGGGCGGATCACGAGGTCAGGAGATCGAGACCATCCTGGCTAACATGGTGAAACCCCGTCTCTACTAAAAAATACAAAAAACTAGCCGGGCGCGGTGGCCTGCGCCTGTAGTCCTGGCTATGCGGGAGGCTGAGGCAGGAGAATGGCGTAAACCTGGGAGGTGGAGCTTGCAGTGAGCTGAGATCTGGCCACTGCACTCCAGCCTGGGCGACAGAGTGAGATTCGGTCTCAAAAAAAAAAAAAAGAAAAAAGTTATTTTCTAATTTTAATAGACTATACATTGTGGCAAGTGGTCCACAACCTAGATAACAATGAAAAACCCATATCACTATTATTTTTTGAAATGATATTAAGTATTTTACTCTGAAATTGCTTTAGTCAAAAATACTAAAACACTAAAATTTAATTAAAAATAAAATTTGGTTAAACATGCTAAAATACTAAAAACACTATAATCATAGTGTTTAAATTATGATGGTTTATTCTAAGTTTTAACATTCTTTTCATCAATACATTGATGAAAGATTGTTTCAGAAATTTTATTTAAAATATTTTAAGGTAGAACTTATTTAATATGTGCTTTTAATTATGTCTCTTGATGATTATAACTATTCTTTATTTGAGCATGAGTTTTACAAAATTTTAGTCCTGTTTTGGTGAATCTATGAATGTTTCCACTTTTAAAGATACAACATTTAAGTGCCATTTGCATCTATTTTCTTTTTTAGTATTTTTTTCCTCAATATGAAAGGATACTTAAGAGTTTTATGGCATTTCCTGATGTTTCTGATTTAAGACTTTTACTGCATTTTATTTTTTATTTTTTATTTTATTTTATTTTTTTGAGATGGAGTCTCACTCTGTCGCCCAGGCTGAAGTGCAGCGGCACGATCTCAGCTCACTGCAACCTCCACCTCCTGGATTTAAGCGATTCTCCTGCCTCAGCCTCCGAAGCAGCTGGGACTACAGGAGCATGCCACCAAGTCTGGCTAATTTTTTTTTTTTTTTGTATTTTTAGTAGAGAGATGGTTTCACCATATTGGGCAGGCTCGTCTTAAACTCCTAACCTTGTGATCTGCCCACTTCAGCCTCCCAAAGTGCTGGGATTACAGGCATGAGCCACCGTGCCCAGCAACCTTTTCTACTATATCAGGTGTACATCTACTGTATCAGGTGATGTTCCAGGCTGTAGTACATTAATATAATCTTATTTTCTCAGAGATTCAGAAGATTGATATTAATAACAGTAAAAAGAGGAACATTAAGAAACATTCAGAATTTGTTGGATGTTTATTTTCAATATTAATACATATTATTCACTAAGTATCAAAGTACTACATATTTACTAGTCACATAAAAATCTCACTCTAAGAACCATAATATCAAATCAAACTAGTTAGAAATTGAAGACATGACATAAGCCAAGAATAGTGGCATGAGGATGCACTAACCATAGAGTCTGAAAAGAGCAAGCAGCTCCATCACTCCCTGCCTGCTGGGCCAAGCCCCTGAAGCACCCCACATCCTATAACCATTAGCTTAACAAATGGGGTTGTAAGAGAATTTATATATTATATAAATATATATATTAAATATATATATATATATATATATATATATAAAATTTACCTCTTATTGCAGGTCCAGTTAGATGGTATTGTGTTCTTTCCCACTGGCACTGAACTATTTACATGTCTTATTGCTGCTATGGCTATGCTGTTGTAAATTGGTTCTCTGTAGTCATTCTCTTTAGTGTGACTCCTGGTCAAATTCACAACAACGTATATATTGGGTTGGTGCAAAAGTAATTGTGGTGTTTGCCATTACTTCTAATGCTGTTAACATTAATTATATTAACACATTCATTGACTCCTCTTTAGGGAAATTTTAAAATACCAGTGCATTCCTTTACCTTATAAGAAAGAGACTCAGATTCCTTTTTAGGGGAAAAATGATAATGGACCCCTCTATATCTACTGAATCAGGAATTTTTTGTGTCTGGTCCAAAAATCTGGTTTAACAAGCTCTCAGGGTGCCTTTGATGAAAGCTAAAGTTTGAGAAGTATCAAGTTTAGTAAAGATTAAAATTGTATGCAGTAAGTGTAACTCAAATGATACAATGTCAGGAGATAGTCACAATACATATGAGAGATAACAGATTAATATATCTAAAATTACTGATAAGTCATGGGCAATTTATTATGCAAAAGGCATAATTTTTAGTTAAGTGATATAGAACTTCCGAGGGAAATATAAAAGCAAATGACTGATAACTGTCTTCAGCAGTAAGAGCAGGGTCACATTAGTGAAGAATCTGAAGCTGGATGGTTGACTGCCCTAAATCAACTGTGGGAGCATTTTCTGTTATTATGGCAAATTTTTATTTTCTCCTACTTGATGTACTCTCTCCTTTGCCTTCTTCACTTTGCACAGTAGTTGCATAAGGCAGATGTATCTATGGCAAGCACTTTTTGTCAAATATTATATAGATAAAACGAGCCATTCGTTTTTCTTTCAGGAAGTTAATTTTGTATTTAGATTTTCTTAATACCTCTATTTCTTAATAGATTCTCAAGAGACTTGTCTTTGTAAATGAACATATTGATTTATAAATTTACCTTCAGGTCACCAGACATATTTTAACTTACTTTTCTTTTTCTTTCTCCATTTGGGTTAGCCAGTATGTATTTGGAACAGTCTTGCAAATAAGTTGATTTAAGGAACTAGAGACCATGCAAATTTTTTATATTCAAAACTAATGGAAGACACCTAGAATTGCTGCATGGCTCAGGTATGAGCAAAAGAAGTGTTATGATTTAAATTATCATTAAAAAGACAGTAAATATGCATATTGGATAAATATCAACATTAGAACAATTTTAAGAGTGAGGCAAATTGAGTTTTAAAATTTTAACAAGCCATTATTTTATGACACAGGAATCTTATTCCTGCACCGAGGAGAAAGGAAGCTCAATTAACTCATTCGGAACTTTTCTTCCTTAAGTTCATGTGACATTACTTCAATTATATCATGAATTTAAAGGAGGACATCTCAAAATATTACTCATAGTTAACAAATTCCAGGTCATTGGCATTATTATATGCCTCTATATTCAATACAGGTTATTCTATAGATTTAATTTGCTGAAATGTTTTCACTCATTCAAAATAATGACACATTGAAATTAAATATATCTTATCTGAAGAGAATTGACATATTTCCACTAAGGATTCTTCTTTTCCAAGAACAGGAATAAGGACAGCTTGACACTTTGATCTTCTTTAGCAATAACTGGTCTGTTAAAAATACCTTGGATACTACGCTGACTACATGGGTGACAAAATAACCTGCACAACAAACCCCCATGACATGAATTTACCTATATGACAAACCTGCACATGTACCCTGAACCTAAGATAAAAGTTTAAAAAACAAATAGTTTCAAAGGCTGAGGCAGGTGGATTGCCTGAGCTCCGGAGTTTGAGACCAACCTGGGCAAAACGGTGAAACCCCATCTCTACTAAAATACAAAAAATTAGCCAGGCATGGTGGCATGTGCCTGTAGTCCCAGCTACTCAGGAGCTCAGGAGGCTGAGGCAGGAGAATTGCTTGAACCCGGGAGGTGGAGGTTGCAGTGAGCCGAGATCATGCCACTGCACTGCAGCTCTGGGTGACAGAGCGAGACTCCATCTCTAAAAAAATAATAAATAAATAAATAAATAAAAATAATTGGTCTGTTTACACATTTTTTCACTTCTTACATAAGGTTTGGTAATTTATTTTTCTTAGAAAAATCACTTTTGAATCCCAGTTTTTTCATTTATAAGAATAATTTGTGCCTGTAATCCCAGTACTTTGGGAGGCTGAGGCAGGCAGGTCACTTGAGGTCAGGAGTTCAAGACCAGCCTAGCCAATATGGTAAAACTCTGTCTCTACTAAAAATACAAAAACTAGACAGGCATGATGGTGCATGCCTGTAATCCCTGCTACTTGGGAGGCTGAGGCAAGAGAATTGCTTGAACTTGGGAGGCGGAGGTTGCAGTGAGCCAAGATCACACTACCACATTCCAGCTTGGTTGACAGAGAGAGGCTCCGCCTCAAAAAAGAAAAAAACAAAAAAGAATAATTTGTTACTTTATAATTATTTCAATTTCCTCCATTTTTTTGCTCATTTGTTTTTCAGTGAAAATCTATTGAGGGCATAGCAAGTTTCTAGGTACTGTTCCAATATTTAGTATATATCAGTGAATAAAATGCATGAGGTTTCTTCTATTATGGGGCTTCAATGTTAGTGAAGAAAGACATGGGAAAAAGCAGTAAAGTGATTTCAGGTAGAGTAAGTGCCATAAAGGTAATATAGCAGTGTAATAGGAGAAAGAATAAATGGGAGAAGGAATTTTTTTTGGAGTGGTCAGAAAAGGATACTTTGAAAAAGTGACATTTAAGCTGAGACCTGAAAGATGAGGAGGAACCAGCAACACAGATATGGGAAGATCTAGTAAAATAATATCTCCAGAGGAAAGAAAATACCAAAAGCTCTAAAAAAAAAGAGGTTAAATTATATTTATTTCTATATTTTCTTTGCTGATACACTATATTTGTGGTTTGCCTCTTTTTTCTCATTGCTTGTGGTTTAATTTTTATTCCTAAGTCAGAGAGTTAGCTTTGAATTTATTTCTGAGTTCTACTACTTGTTTTCTTTTTATTTTAAGGCGTTATTAAAATGTGATTGACAAATTGCACTTATTTAAAAAGTACAATCAGATGCATTTTTACCTATTTATACCCCCATGAAATCATCATCTTCTGTTACTATGAAGATACCCTTTGTGCTCTTTTCCTAAGCAGTCCCTCCACTTGGTGCAATCAATGCCATCCACTCTTGCCTGCTCCAGGAATGTGTTCTTGCAATCATTCCTCCTCTTTCTCCTCTGGAATCAATTTCTTGTTTCTATATTCTCCTCCACTTGCAGCCCCAGACTTTCCAAAGCAGTTCTCTATTGTCATCATCTCTGATTTCTCACCTGCCTTTCTCTCTTGAATCCAATCTAATTAGCCTCCCTTTCCCATCACCTCACCAAAATGGCTCTTGTCAAAATTTCTGATAACTTCCATGTTACCAGACTGGATGGCCAATTCTTGAGATTCAACTCTCAGCAGCCTTTATTATATATGAATTTCTTTATTTGTTAGTTGTTACAACCCATAGAATATAAGGTCTTTGTATCATTCACTGCTATATTCCTAAAATCTATTGTAAAATCTATCATAGTTCGTAGCACATAGAAAGGGCAAGTTACCTATTTGCTGAATGAATTGAATCTCCTTCATGTGTAGTTTTCTAGTGTATAATCTTCTCTATAATATTTTATGTTCCCTTTCTCCATTGGGAAGGGGGTGCATGTCAATATCATTTCATAGGTCACATGAGTTTTTTTTTTTCCTAGTTACTAATATTCTTAAAAAGATATGATCTTTAGGGCATATACTGAGTGGGGTGAGTCAAGGAGAGTGCTTCAGTATTGTTTGTTGACTCTAATCATCTCAGAAATTTTTTGTTTGTTTGTTTGTTTGAGACAGAGTCTCACTCTGTCACCCAGGCTGGAGTGCAGTGGTGCTATCTCTGCTGACTGCAACCCCTGCTTCCGGGTTCAAGTGTTCTCTTGTCTTAGCCTCCCAAGTAGCTGGGATTACAGTAGAGATGGGGTTTCACCATTTTGGCTAGGCTGGTCTCAAACTCTGGGACTCAGGCATTCTACCCACCTCAGCCTCCCAAAGTGCTGGGATTAAAGGCTTGAGCCACTGTGCCTACCCTAATCATCTCAGTAATTGGACTGTAGGCTAACAGGAAGTCTTTCTAGGTCATAAAGTATTGTTGTACGGTATGTTTCCTCATGGAAATTTATATAACAGTTATTTCAAAGCTGTCTGCTCTTCACTTTTTCTCCTTCACTCTAATGTACTCAAGCCTGATTTTTGCAAAGAAGGCATGACGTTACCTTTTGTTACTTTTGTTACCGCTAAGTCCTTCTTCCCTTGATATTCCAAGGTCTTAAATGGGCTATTGATACTCCCTACTCCCAATCTATTCTATTTATTTACCTGAAATATTATATTTTTTGTTTACTTGCTATTTTATGTATCCCCCAACTGGAACACAAGCATCATGAGGAGCTCTGTTTATTTTATTCATTGCTGATTTCATTGTGCCTAGAAAAGTGCCAGGCATGTTATTGGCTTAGTAAATCAATGCATGAATCAACTTAAATATCAGGTGTTATGTGTGCCTCAGTAAGGAATATGAAAAGGCCACAGGTGTGATCCATCCAAAATTACTTTCTCTCATCAAAAATTCCAACTTGGCATCCATAGGTTTATTTGAGTTCTTTATACATGCATTTTATTCAATACTGTTCATTGAAAAGAAAGCTTCAGTTAGCCTTTCTACCTTCTTTATTATCTATGAGATTTGTTATACTTCCACTTTTGGAGGAATATGGGTGATTTTTACATAATTTGTTACCCATTGTTTTGTTTTCAAAATAATGTTTTCTTTTGTTTCTTGATTTAAAAGGTATAAATAGGTTGGAGTTTAATAAGATGAACAATGTATATTTCTTAATGGGGGGAAGAAGAAGACAATTAAACATACAGGTATGTTTGTGTATTTCATGGTGTGAAAATGAGAGTATTCTTTACTGTTGCCTGCCGTTTTCTTAGTGAATTAGAAAATTATCACCTGAATGTGGGACATTGTGGAAAAGAATATGATATATTTTAGAAGAACAAATGGCATGATACAGTAATCTAATGAAAACCTTAGGATGCATTGTCAATGCTGAATGCCAGTTTAAGGTTTCTAACCATTAATTTGTAGTGAAAACAATCAACCCAGATGTGTGGAATTTTTTTTCCAGCAATGTTCAGCCGCTAGAGTCCACATATGTAGAAAGAGTAGATTATTGAATTCATCCAGGGTTAGAGCATATGTATGCTAGAGAGAAACTGAGACAACTAATGCAAGCAAATTTGCAAGAGTGACTATGATGTACTACACCATCAAAACTGAGAAAGAAGAGTGTGTAAAAGGGACTAATGGATGGTGAGTAAATTGCTGGAATCAATCTAAAAGTCTTGTTTAGGTTTTAAAAAATGTCTGAGATGGAAAGTGTTTTATTAAATGAACTGGAAGTTTGAGAGGTAGTAGATGTAGGATGTTTCAGATCACAAGAGGTAAAGAGTCAAGAAACTTTAAGGTCAGGATATTCAATGGATTATTAAGTGAACAGTGAAAGTATAAAGATATTTCCTTGTCCATATACAACCTGTCAAATCTTGCATGTTCTGGCCCCATCTCTCACTCAAGATTTATCTTAAGCACCTTATTCTTGCTCCATAAGCTTTGGCCACATTAGTTTATTCTCAGTTATTTCCCTCCTAAGCACCTTCTCACAAGATGCTAGTTTTATTGTACAGGTTTCTAGCTTAGAGGGCTTTTATGACCTGCCTCTCTCCCCCGCATCTTACCTCTCACATCTTTTCTCTGTGTCTCTTAATTTAAGCTGTGTCAAAAGCAAACTCTCACATCCCACACACACTATTTTCTATTCAACTGTCATATTACATATCACTTCTTATTGTTATAATTATGTATTTTGCTTCATATAGATATTTGTGATATTTATCCTATTTTGTTGTTGACTGCATATGCTAGTTTTACAGCTGAAATTATTAAAGGATCTGTTTTAAATTCTTATGGTGGTAAGAATTAACTCATTATTTTATAAGCTAGTTTCATGAGTTATGAGTAAATTTTTAATTGTTACTTTATTTTTTTGTGAGATCCTGAATTCTACTGTTGGTTTCCTGATAAATATTTCTTATTTTATTTTTCAGATTATCACATCTTCCTTTGCATTAATTTATCAGACTTAGCCTCTTCTTCTGCTGGTAATATTAATCTCAAGGACAAAGTCAAAAGTATTTATAAGGATTCAAAGAGGTGCTCGTAGAGCTATTGAGAATTTTTTTTATTTATTCCTAGCATTTAGAAATACTCTAAAAGGTAAGATAAATAAAAGAAGAGATGAGGCCAGGTGCAGTGACTCACGCCTGTAATCCCAGCACGTTGGGAGGCCAAGGCGGGCGGATCACGAGGTCAGGAGATCGAGACCATCCTGGCTAACAGGGTGAAACCCCTTCTCTACTAAAAATACAAAAAAAAATTAGCTAGGCGTGGTGGCAGGCACCTGTAGTCCCAGCTACTCAGGAGGCTGAGGCAGGAGAATGGCCAGGAGGCAGAGCTTGCAGTGAGCTAAGATGGCACCACTGCACTCCTGCCTGGGTAACAGAGTGAAACTCTGTCTCTGAAGAAAAAAAAAAAAAAAAACATTACAACCAATACCATAAAAATTAAAAAGATCATTAGAAGGTATTATGAGCAACTGTATGCAAATGAATTGGAAAACCTGGAAGAAATGGATAAGTTCCTAGACATATATACGTACTAAGATTGAATCATGAAGAGATAGACCACCTAAATAGACCAATAAGAAGTAATAAGATAGACACAGTAATAAAAAGTGTTCCATCAAAGAAAATCCCAGGACCTTGTGGCTTTCCTGCTGAATCCCACTAAACATTTAAAGAAGAACTAATATCATTCCTACTCAGACTATTTCAAAAAATTGTGGTGAAGAGAGTACATCCAGATTCATTTTATAAGGCCAGCATTACCCAGATACCAAAAACAGACAAAGATACAACAACAATGAAAAAACAAAATGAAATGCCAATATCTCTGATGAACATAGATGGAAAAACTGTCAAAAAATACTCACAAACTGAATTCAACAACACATTATAAATACTATTCATCATGATTAAGTGGGATTCATTCTAGAAATGCAAGGATGTTTCAATACATGCAAATCAATAAATGTAATACATCACATCAACAGAATGAAGGAAAAAATGATTTCAATAGACACCAAAAAAGCATTCAATAAAATTTAACATTCTGTCATGATAAAAAAAAAAAAAAACTCTCAACAAAGTAGGTACAGAAGAAAAATACCTCAATTAGTTTTATCTAATTATGAACCAACCTGCTGTGACTCTAAGACTATAGTCACATTACTAGTGCCAATAAACTTTCCATACCATGGACCACCCAGTCTGTGTGTATGCCCCAAATTATAAGTCTTGCTTCCCAAATAAAACATTTTAAATTTAGAGATTCATCTCTAGTTTTATTTGACTTTGACACTAGTCATAGATCCAGATCACCTGAGTTATATTTTCCAGCGGTGAAAAATAAAACCCATAATTTGTAAAAGGTCACAGGTGACTCACATATAGCCAAGTGTAACAGCCACTGTTTTAGACATGAGTATATGCACAGAATGAGTAGCTGTTTACATGTAATGAGTATAGAATGAATAGCTGTCTAAATGAGTAGAATGTTTTAATGTCTTCTGTTAAAGTCTGAAATATTCTTGTAGGTTTACCAGAGGCCTAACTACTCTAATTTCTGGATACAATATGCTGAATTACAATAAATCAGTATTTATGATGTCACTGTAATTGAGTTTGAAATCTAATTAACTTTACATTTTTACATTTTGCCAAATATTTCCAAGTCTGTTTTTAACATTAAATGCTCCTGGCTCAGTGATATGGAGAAAAATAGCATCTTAAATCATTCAGTACAACCTAATTATAATTTGAATAAATACATTGTCACTTTTATCGAAGTAGGTTATTCACTAAAATTTTAACCTTTATTAGTTTGCTTAGAATCATAATGAAATAATAAATCAAATGTAGTATTTTACATCTTAAAACTTTTAGTATTTTGAAAATCTTGGAAGCAATTAATATAAGAAAATTTTATGTTGTTGACACCAATGCTTTATAATTATGGGATTTTATTTTTCTTGACTTATGATTATAATAAAAGAGGCTTAGTAGTAGTGATCTTCATTGTTGTAGTTGTGGATTTGTTAAAACTCATTTCTGGTAGGTGAAATAAATCAGCGCATTGTGGCTTTAGGAAAATTCAATGTATATGTATGTGAAGGGTGTTTTATAAGGACATAGGAGTCTCACAGGCCCCACTGAAGGGGGGGTTCTATAGCAGTGCTATAGCTGCCTTCAGATGGGCAGTGGAGCCAGGCCCTGGACGACAGTCAGGGTCTTCTCTCCATCTTTCTTCTTTTTTCTTTCTGGGTACCTGCTTACATTTTGGTTGTTTGTTGGTTTTGGTTTGGGTTTTGTTTTTTGATTTTTGTTTTTGTCTTTCTTTGGACTGTTCTGCTACATTGTCTGTATACAGCAGGAGACATAACCAACTGTTTCCAGGTTTTGCATTTCTATTCAAGAGATACATCCAGACAGAAGCTAGAATCTCTTAGACACAGCCAGATTCCAGGAATTAAACTCTGGTACTGGTCAGTTAAGGGCCAAGCCACCCTTAAGTCAGTTTCTATGGCTAGAGTCATAGGTCATCATGAAAAGATATTTCATCCAGAATCCAGTCTGGTAACCTTGTAGATTGCCTAAGTCAGTTTCCAAGGAAGAAGATTACTAGGCAGAAAGTTTAGTAGATATCCACTTGTATTAGTCTGTTCTCACACTGCTATAAAGAACTACCTGAGACTGCATAATTTATGAAGAAGGAAGTTTAATTGACTCATAGTTCTGCAGGTTTAACAGGAAGCATGACTGGGAGGCCTCAGGAAGCTTACAATCATGGTGGAGGGTGAAGGGGAAGCAAGCACATTCTCACATAACAGAGCATGAGAAAGAGAGTAGGAGCAAGAGGGAAAGTGCCACACACTTTTAAAACCACCAGATCTCATGAGAACTCACTCTCTATCATGAGAACAGCATGAGGGAAATCTGCCCCCATGATCCAAACACCTCCCACCAGGTCCCTCCTCCAACACTAGGAATTACAATTCAACATGAGATTTGGGTGGGGACACAGCCAAACTATATCACTACTTCCAAGCCTAACTGAACGCATGTGGCTAAAGGGGACCTTTTCTTCATGTTTTGTGTATACTTCGTTATTTAATGCACACATTGATGCTGGATTAAGAGGTAGAACTTAGGGGTAGAACTTCAACAATGTTACTCTTATTTTCAGAACTTTTAATAAATTGAAGATTTCTCTACTTAAATCTCTTGAACTATCTAGAGAATAAATTTCAGAACTGTATTCTTATTTAAGAAACACTAAAATCTGGCCCTAGCCTTCCAATCAAGTACTATTTTGCACTCCTCCTTGATTCTTCAGCCAAACTGGAGAACTTCTCCTTAATTACAACCCACTCTCCATGCTTTTTGCTATCTGTTTAGTTCACTCAAGGGGTCTTCCCACTCATATACGAATATGCCCAAATCTTATACATTTTTCACAGTTGAAATGTCGGCCCCTACAGTGACCAACTCCTCACACCAAAAGGTGGCATTATTCTATCATTAAACAAACAGTAACTTTCCTACTGTGTACCTTAATGGCTGCACTAAGGAAACAGTACTGAAAATGATACGCTCCTTTCTTCAAGAGGCAAATGTTAGCCCTGTGAGCATGGGTTCAAGAAAAGGAGCAGCACATGCAAAGCCCTGGGGGTCAGAAGAAGCAAGCATAGCAAGATAACTCAAAATGTATGAACCAGGCTACAGAGTAGGTCAGAGATGTAAGCAGAAACTATTAATACATAAGTCATTAGGTAGTCTGTACTTTGTCATGAAGATAATGGTATAATCAATTATAGAATACTTTGATGCAGGAAGGTAAAATGTGCCCTTGCAATGGTTTTCAAACTATCTACACAAACTACTCTAACAATCATGCATATTCTGCAAATTATAGCTTGATCATCACTTTAAAATACTTAGTATGAAAATAATGTGCATTGTCACAATAACCATATTTGTCATTACAACAAAAAGGAGAGCTGGTAAATTAAGTGTGATTTCAAGTGCTATGACTTGTCGATAGTTTAAAACAGTCTAAATTTTGCAAAAAGAATGTTTCATTGACGGTGACCATCAAGAATATAAGATCTCCATTGAAGGCTCTTGATCAGGAATTATATGGAGCATTTTAAGCACAAAACTGTATATGAAAAGTCACATAGAACTTCCAATTTCTAGTTCTATATATAAGGAGACTGGAAGTTACCACTTGGTCCTAATAACAAGTAAAACATATCTTAATAAATCTAAAAGAATATAAATCATATAATATCCGCTCTCAGACTGCAGTGGAATTAAACTGCCATTCAGTAACAGAAAGATAGCTAGAAAATCCCAAAATATTGGGAGATTAAACAATACACTTCTAAGTAACACATCAAAGGACAAAAAAAAAAGCGCGGAAAAAAGACATCTCAAGGGAAATTTTAAAATATTTTGAACTAAATGAAAATGAGAGCATGACTTACCAAAAACAAGCCAAAGGCCTTACCAAATGCTTTACCAGAGAATATATACAGACAGCAAATAAGCATGTGAAAAGATGCTCCACATCATATGTCCTTAGGAAAATGCAAAATCATACAAGAAGTTGTCATTGCACACCTATGAGAATAGCCAAAATCCTGAACACTGACAGCACCTGATGCTGACGAGGATGTGGAGCAACAGAAACTCTCATTCATTGTTGGTGGGAATGCAAAGTGGTACAGCCACTTTGGAATACAGTTTGGCAATCTCTTACAAAACCAAACAAACAATCCAGCAATTGTATTCATTGGTGTTTACCCAAAGGACTGAAAACATATCCACACAAAAACTTGCATACAGATGTTTATAGCAGCAGCTGTTGGAGGCGGAAAGAATGAGGGTTGTGATCAACTCAGTATGCCACTGGAGGCTGTAGGAGTAAGCAGCAAACTGTTACTCATAAATGCAGAATGTTGGCAAGCTGACAAACTGCATATGTCACCCAGAAGGAATGCTGAGGGCAATCACATCCCTAATCTTGTGATTAGGTACATCTGAAGTCTGTTAGTAATAATATGAACCTGTGATGAATTAATCAGCTGACCAATCGTTACCTTCTCCTCCCTGCTTTTGCTATCCAATAAATACGAAGGGCTATAGAAAGCTCAGGGTTGCTGCCTTTGCTCACTAGAAGCTGGGAGCTTTCTTGTTCTTCTCCTGGCCCCTGCCTTTAAAACAGTTTCTTTTCTTTTCTTTTTTTTTTTTTTGAGACAGAGTCTCGCTCTGTTGCCCAGGCTGGAGTGCAATGGCACGATCTCAGCTCACTGCAAGCTCCACCTCCCGGGTTTACGCCATTCTCCTGCCTCAGCCTCCCGAGTAGCTGTGACTGCAGGCGCCTGCCACCACGCCCAGCTAATTTTTTAGTGGAACGGGGTTTCACCCTGTCAGCCAGGATGGTCTCGATCTCCTGACCTCGTGATCCACCCACCTCGGACTCTCAAAGTGCTGGGATTACAGGCATGAGTCACTGCACCAGCCTACAACAGCTTCTTTTGTCTTACGTTTCCATTTCTACGTTGGTCTCTCTTCATTCAGTCTTGACGGTCTCAGGTAGTAACAGTAGTAACTGTAGTAGTGGCAGTCTCAAGTAGTAATTGTGGCAGTCAGCCACAAGGAGCTTTATTCATAATCGTCAAACTTGGAAGCAACCAAAATGTTTTTCAGTAGGTGAATGGATAAACTTTGGGACATCCAGACAATGAAATATTATTCAGTGCTAAAGAAACGTGCAGCATGAGACAGTAAATGGATCCAAATCTTTGAAATGAAGGGTTTTTTTTTCTATCAACTAATAAGCAAAAATGTTGCTTTTCAACCATTTATATTCATTTCTGAGTTTCATAAACTTCACATGTTCCTTATGCATTAATTCAACAATGGTTAAAAAAAAAAAAAAAAAGAAAAAGTAAAAAAGGAAGGAAGGAAGGGAGAAATGAGTTACCAAACCATGAAAAGACATTGAGGAAACTTCATTAATTTAAAGACCAATTCGAAAAGGCTACATGCTTATGATTCCAAGTATGTGACATTTTGGAAAAGGCAAAACTACGGAGACAGCAAAAAGGTCAGATGTTGTTCGGAATCAGGAGGTAGAATGAATAGGCAGAGCACAGAGAATTTTTAGGGCAATGAAACTATGTGATACTATGACGAAGGGTTTACTATCCGGTTTGCATGGTTTTGTTGGATCATTAGCTGTTGTCATGTAGATAGAGGCTCACATGTCATTACACATTTGTCCAAATCCATAGATGGTACAACACCAAGAATCAACCCTAATATAAACTGTGAACTTTGAGTAATAATGATATGTCCATGTAGGTTCATTGATTGGAACTAATGTACCACTCTGGTGAAGAATGTTGATAATAAGGAAGGCTATGGATGTATAGAGGCAGGAAGTACATGGAAACTCTCTGTAACTTCTGCTCAATTTTGCTGTGTACCTAAAACTACTCTAAAAAGTAAATCTTATTTTCCTTTTGCTATACAAAGCAAATAAAAAGTTACATAAAACTCTACGTAAGTGAGAAAGCTGATGCTTCTCATTTAAATTTTTTAAAATATTGGAAATTTTTAATAATTTAATATATGAGGCCTTTCCTAATTCATGGTTTAAAAAAAAAAGGCTATATGTTATTTTTAACATAATGAATTTTTTCATCAAGCCCAAATAGGGGCGCCAAAACACTTCCAATTTATCCCAGGATGACATAGACATATCACTGTTTTCTACTTTTGCTCAGATTGAAAACAGCTGAAGTATTTGGGGGAAGAAAGAAATCCAGACCCAAAGGAACATACTATTTCATAAATATAGAATTAATTGATTTTGTTACTGAATAAAACAAATATGATTCAGGTGGAAATGCATGTAGGTAGTCAGCAAATGGCTACAGATCTACAGAGTATTGTCTTTTTTTTAATATAAAATTTGAGTTATTTTAATGAACTGAACTCTCACTCATACGTGATGCCTTTCTCAGGATTCAAAACTCCTGGGTTTTTACACTGTCTTTCTCTTTGCTAATTCAAATGCAAGAAAGGTACATTCCTCCGACATCTTGCAGAAATCCTTAGGGCGTCGGAATCACAGCAGGTCAAACGGCAAATGCAGAAGCCAGAGACCGAAGGAAGATGGGTGTGTTCAGCGGCCTGTGAGAAGGCAGGTGGCTGATTGTCTCAGGTATTAGAGGGGAGTGGAATGAGCCCAGGGAGGTGGTGGGGGCTTGAATGTCACCTTAAGAATTCTGAAAGTGATGAGAAGGTTTTCAAAGTCATGCAGGCAGATGAGCCCTCAAAATTGGGGCTTAGCCCAGGAAAGAATTCAAGGGCAAGCCGGTGGTGTTAGACAGCAACTTTTACTGAAGTGGCAGTGTACAGAAGCAGCAGAGGTACTGCTCCTTGCAGAGCAGGTTTACTCCACAGGCAGTGTGCCCAGAATAGCAGTTCAGAGGCAGGGCTGCAGTCATATTTATACCTATTTTTAATTATACACAAATTAAAGGGTGGTTTATGCAAAATTTCTAGGATAAGGGCAGTAACTTCTGGGTTGTCAGGTCATTGCCATGGGAAAGGCTGGTAACTGTTGGGTGTTGCAGTGGCAACAGTAACTTGATGCACTGATGAGGTTCTTATGGAAAGCTGCTTCCACCTGGGTCCTGTTTTAGCTAGTCCTCAATCTGGTCTAGTGTATGAGTCCCCAACTCCAGAGTAAATTCCCACCTATTATCTTAAAAGGGATAGTTCCAGGGGGTTACAGGATAACATTTGACTTTTAGATTAAAAACAGAGGTTGTTCTCTTTCACCATATAGCCCTCAGATGGTGATTTCAGTGTCAGAGGATTGGGTCACTTGAGGTTGTTATAGTTGATTGTTAGAGTACAGGGAGTAAGGAGGTATTTAGTGCACTGGCCAGTGAGGAAAAAGACCCCAGCAACAGAATGTGGGCTAGTTGAAGACTTTTTTCCTTACAAACACAACTCCCACCTCTCTTTCTTGTATGTAGGGTGTATCTGTAGACTGGAATCTTGGCCACTTTCTAGTGCCTGCAGAGAAGCATAGCCCTGCCAGCATCTTGATCTTGGACTTCAAGCTTCCAGAATTGTGAGACAGTAACTTTCTGCTGTTTAAGTCCCCCAGTTTGTGGTACTTTGTTATGGCAGCCCTAACAGACTAATACAGTGACAGCAAACCACAGTACTATTTGCAGTATCTAGGACTTCGTCCTCAATATAAATCAGGAATATTTTCAAAAAATGTTCCAGGTGTTACAGATATTTCAAAATATCACTTATGCGTATCAGTACTTTGAAATCACAGTTATTAAACCACTGCTAAATCGTATTATTTAAGGTGTTAATAAAGGAGTGCATATATTATTATATCAAATACAATTAAGGCTACAGTGCTTATACATCATCCTAGTTTTAGTAAATGATCTGCAGATACTTACTTTGCATCAATGAGGCTTATTCTGGCACTCTATTCTTTTGTAATTCTTTATCAGGCTTGCTCTGACATTCTGTTCTTCACAATTCTTTATCAAAATCTCCTATATTTACCCCTGACAGTGTAGCTAACAGACATGATTAGTCATATCCTTCAACATTCCTCAGTTAGTGAAAGTTAGATTAATCTTCAATTTCACTACAGAACCACTGTTTAGGGCAGCTGCTCTGAGCCCAATTGCTAAGTGACACAAGAGAACAGGCTCAACTCCCTGATGTGGAGGAGCACCCTTCCCTGAAATGTGTCACAGTTTTTACCCATGGCTTGGTAATTGCCACAAACACTGTAGCCTACTGAATGAGGTGCCAGCAGCTGCCAGCTTTTGTTGACGTTTTGGAAGAGAGAATGCCTGTGGAAGCCTAGTAGGAATGATGCAGAGTAGGGGGAGCTGTAGCTCAAACATGCGCAGAGACAGCGGTGAGGAGCCACTCTTCCTGGAGGAAACTACAGAGATTCCCATACTAGAGATGGCAGGCAGGGATTAGGGGACTGGGAAATGGAGCAGAAATCAGGCTGATCAACGAAAGGACTCTCCACAGAGCTTGATGCTGCGGTCCCCCTTCTCTACTGCACCGAAAATCAGTGGGGTAGAGACGCAGCATTGACTTTTCTGTAGACAGGGCCATCCTTAGGGCATGCAAGGCCCCAGCAAAGTGTGTGTGTGTGTGTGTGTGTGTGTGTGTGTGTGTGTGTGTGTGTGTGTGTGTGTGTGTATTCTTTGTCTATGAAAACAATTTGATTTAAAAATGCATTACAAAACTCATGGTCCCATGTGAGGTATAGTCATTTATAAATAAAAATTTTTTAATGAGTATCAAAAGACACTAACTTTTTCATTGCCCAATCGTTGCACATGAAGATTCTTCATAGTGTCCAGGCACCATCTCTCCCTTTTTGGAGTCTGGATCCTCCATGTTTTTTATTGTCAAATGTGCACAATGTGCTGTTCTTGGCTAATTTTGTATCTTCTCTGACCAGACAAAGATGACAACACTGCTATTACAATGCCATGGCCCTTTAGAACCTGTTTATACAAGTTGAAATGATAGAGATTTTCTTGCCCTTCTGGTTTCCTAATACCATGTATTCATTGTTAAGTATGTCATTACCCACAGTGTTGATCATCTATTGTACCACCACGAACAATGGCTTCCTTCCAATGACCCTCGAAGGTTGCTTCTGTGCTTCATTGATGAGAACCACAATTACAAATATTATCCAAGCGGGAAAAATCTAAATAATATTTCCTCTTCTAGTCTTGTTAAATTTACCATTTGGAATCTATAATATGTCTTCATCTGAACTCTTTAGGCCATAATCAACACATGGCTAAAATGGGATTTCTTTCCGTGGGGCCTGCATCCCTGCTTTCTACCCCTTGTACCCAGTGGGAGGTCAGATCTTGTGAGGAGTGATAGAGCAGCTCCATCCCCACAAGAAATGTCCACCCATCTGTTGGCATGGCTTAAGATGAGCCCAGGAGAGTGCCCCATTTCTACATGCATTGGAGGCAGGGCATTGAAAGGAGGGGCCCACTGGTGTTTTAGAAATCTCTGGGGAGAGAACAGCCTGATACATAGGCTGGAGCCAGTGGTGGGGCTTGGGTTGGGAGTGGAGGCTGGGAGACTGGAAGAGGAGGTGACTGGCCTGGGTGCCATAGTAGGAGCACACAGTATAAAGGACATCTGTTACCACCCTCCCCATCCTCATGTGTCATAGTCCACAGGTGCCAGATGTGGCATCACAGTTGGAACACCAGGCAAGGGCTGTCACAAAGGCCCACACATATTTGCAAGCCCCAGAGTTGGGAATGAACAGTTGGTAGCCTAGAGCCCTGAACTGGAAATACGTAATAATCTCTAGTAAATCTAACAAAAAAATAAAAGAATCTCAGTTGCTTTAATATAGTATAATAAAAAGAAATACCATTTCATAAAAACCATACCCCAAAATAATTGGACCTTGGTGGATTCAGGAGGAGCTGCCAAATGGAGTAGGGTCATTTCATTGTATATCAAAGTATCACTTGTAAGATGGCTGGGATAGACTGAATCCTGCCTCCCCCCTCCCCGACAAATTCATATGCTGAATCCTGAATCCTCAGTGTGATAGTATTTGGAGGTGGGGACTTTGTGAGGTGATGAGGCTTAGCTGAGTTCATGAGGGTGGGGTCCTCCTGATGGGATTAATGCCCTTATAAGAAGAGACCTAAGAACTTCCTCTCTCTCTCCGCTCCATATGAGCACACAACCAGAAGGTGGCCATCTGCAAGCCAGGTTGTCTGTCAATAGCTGTAGGATGCTTAGAACAGTTCCTGGCATGTAGTAAGCTACGTGTTTATTAAATTAAATACACACAAATAAAAGTAAAGTACCTTTTAACTGCCTTTTATGTGTATATTATCAGTTTAAATATTATTTTTTGATGACAGAAAACAGTTTAGATCTAATGCCTCAGGTGTTTTTCTCCTTTTCCTTTTCTGTACTATTACTGGGTTGTTGTTAATTTATATATTATTTTTCTCTGTCTTGTAATTCATCAGTGACACTGAAGCCTTTATGTCATAGTTGGTTTCCCTTTCCTCATCCAAAAACTTCCTAAAGAATAGAAAGCATTTATACTACAAAAGAAAAACATTCATTAATAATTTAGATTTTCCTATACACCTATGTGTATGCATTTTATTTTTCCTTTTGTCAGAGGGAAATTTTATCTTTAACCAATGATATTATCACACAATTGAATAAGTCAGCATTTTTATTTAGAAGACAACATTTTTCAAGTAGAGAAAACTTGATGCTCTGAATATTTATTTCTTTATTTTAAATAAATAATGATTATCTTTGCAAACACAGTGATTGCAAGATATGTACTTCTGGCTTTCTCTTAACCTAGAGAAGTTTTGTTGTTATTTCATTGGTTTTGTTGTGTTTCAGAGATAGCACATTTAGAACATTAGGAATGTTATCTTGATTTTGTCCAAATCTTTGAAGGTCCTCCCGGATTGATATATGCAATTAGTGGTCTTTTTATACTATACTAATACTATGGAAATGGCATTGCATTTGAGAGACATTATTGCCTTTGTATTTAATAATTAAATATACAAACTGATCTTCATCAACTTTTTCTCTATGGAAACTGGGTTCTATTCAAAATATATCAGGGTTATTTTCAATATACTCATTTCCCATCTCAGGAAATATGGAGATGCCAAACTGCCTCTGTGCCTGAAAAGCTGTAGCCCCTGTTTAGGATACCTGGATTTCACTTGTACACCCCATTCCCCATCTTTTAATTCATGGGCTTTTATTTAGTGGAGAAGAACTGACTGTCTTTAGTGAGAGAATTTCACTAAAAGTGAAGCATCAAATGTTTGGGCAAAGTGGAGGTTATAGCTATCTTTTTTTTGTACAAGGAAAAGAAAGAAAAGAAATAGTGTATTAGCCTGTTCTCACACTGCTATAAAGGAATACCCAAGACTAGGTAATTTATAAAGGAAAGAGGTTTAATTGACTCACAGTTCCACATGGCTGGGGAGGCCTCAGGAAACTTACAATCATGGTAGAAGGGGAAGCAAGCACATCTCACATGGCGGCAGGAGAGAGAAGAAACAAAAGTTCAGGTGAAACTGCCATTTATAAAACCATCAGATCTCATGATAACTCCATCACTATCACAAGAATTGCATGGGGGAAACTGCCCCCATGATCCAATCCCCTCCCAACAGGTCTCTCCCTTAACACCTGGGGATTACAATTCAAGATGAAATTTAGGCAGGGACACAAAGTCTAACCATATCAGATAGGAACCTGAACCAG
Organism: Papio anubis; assembly: GCF_008728515.1. Classification (NCBI taxonomy): domain Eukaryota; kingdom Metazoa; phylum Chordata; class Mammalia; order Primates; family Cercopithecidae; genus Papio; species Papio anubis. Next base: position 154,312,058 of record NC_044976.1, on the reverse strand, counting down.
ATCTGGTAGAGGCTGGTCTTGGGGACTGTCTCATCCAGAGCTCCCTGACTTCCCTGAGTGAGCTTTGGGGAATCAGAACATGGCTTTGTATTCATCCACCAGAGGGTGGCCATACCCTGTTACTGATGGAAGAATCTGGGGAGGTCAGAGATTTGCCTACAGAGCTGCAGGGCTCTGCTGCTGGTCACCCACACTGCAAAACCCAAACCTCCCTCTACTGGGCCCTCAGTTTGCGCACAGAAAGAAACCCGTTGCCTTCCTTTAATCAGACTAAGGCTCTAACCTAGTGAACTATCAAACCAGAAGCATAGACCACTCTTCCTTAAGTTTGAAGGTGTGCAGTCTTCCTCCTGTCATTAAGAAAGAAAACCTGTGTCCTAAGGATCCAACCTCGGTAACAACCAGCAACAGCCACACATACATGAAGTTCTCTTTATTCTCATGGCTCTGCAGATCTTCTCAAGCATGGACAGTTCATTGTCAATGATGTTCTCAGCAGGTTAGGGACAGATGGCAGGGGGCGTTCCTCCTCCTGAGCCACAGGTAGAGGTTAACTTTACCTCTGTTTGTCATTGTATATGCCTATCAGAGCTGAATTATGTAGTCCTCAGACAACTATTAATTTAAAAGAGACAAGGAATCTTTAATTCTCTGAATAAGAATTCAACAAAGCAGGGCCAGGGGCGGTGGCTCATGCCACTGCACTCTAGCCTGGGCAACAAGAGCAAAACTCCGTCTTGGGAAAAAAAAAAAAAAAAAAAGAATCCAGCAAAGCTATGGATTTTATCTTATCCTTTTTGTTTTTGTTTGGAGACAGAGTCTCACTCTGTAACCCAGGCTGGAGTGTGATGTCGCGATTTCGGCTCACTGCAACCTCTACCTCCCGGGTTCAAGCGATTCTCTCGCCTCAGCTTCCCAAATAGCTGGGACTAGAGACGCCTGCCACTATGCTCAGCTAATTTTTGTATTTTTAGTAGAGACGGGGTTTCACCACGTTGGCCAGGCAGGTCTCAAACTCCTGATCTCAAGTGATCCTCACGCCTCGGCCTCCCAAAGTGCTGGGATTACAGGCGTGAGCCACTACACTGGGCCTTATTTTATCCTTTGAAAATGAGAAAGAAAAATCTAAAGCTCTTCCTTAAATCTAAGACTCGCAAGAATTTATGTCTTTGATGAAACAGATATGTGAATTTAAATATTTTATCCAGGGCTAAAAGTATTAAAACTACCAATCAGAAACCCGTATTTTCAGGAGACATGTTACCAGCGATGGGATGACTTTGACACAATAGTGGTTCTCGAGAGTTTGTGGGAGGAACGGGGAGAAACACAGTTTAACTAGGCTAGCATACAGTTAAGCAGCCACTAGCAGGCTTTCCCTTACTGGAAGTCCCATCCAGAGAAAAAGGCCTTTGAGCTAAATTTAGGTAATTTGCAATGAGACAATATGTCACACTACTACCAAGGAAACAATGATTTATTGTAGGGAAAAAATTCAAATCAAAACAATAGAACTATTCATTGTGGAAAAATTATTAAAACAAAAACCTCTGTGTTATGTTTAGGTTTCAGGAAAAATAGTAATCATCTCAATTTATAACTTCTGATGCCTCAGAAAGAGGAACAAGTGATAATTGTTCATCTTTACTATGGGAAGTACAGGAATCTTACTAAATTTGAGAGTTCTGTCATTAATTTTTAAGACTACTTATTGTTTCATATCTTTAATTCCTTAAAACAATATATCTCAAACTGTAAAATAAACCATAAAGGGTACTAACATATATTTCATAATAGATAAGTCAAGAGTCAAATAATACAATACAAAAACAGATACAGTGATATATGAAAACTTAAATTAGGATGAACTCGATTTATTAGAAATTAATGTTATATTTTAAAAATGAGGCCAGCATAAATGTATACAGTTTTGGAAGAAAGATTGCTGCACATACCATTTGTAAAAGGAAAATCCAGGTGGACTATATACTAAAACTTAAATACACGTATATAATTTTATTCCCTTTTGTGTGTGTGTGATACAGACACACATGGTAAAAATTGAAAATAACCATTGGATAAACTTCAACATAACAAAACTCAGAAAATATAAAGAAAAATAATAACATAATATTAAAAATTATGTGGCAAAAGTAAATGCAAGCCAGAGAGAAAATATTTGCAACTGATTAATAGTCAATATAAATTCTACAAACTGAAAAGAAAAAGATATTCAAATAAACAATTGGACAAAAACGAAGCAATAGGCCGGGCGCGGTGGCTCAAGCCTGTAATCCCAGCACTTTGGGAGGCCGAGATGGGCGGATCACGAGGTCAGGAGATCGAGACCATCCTGGCGAACACAGTGAAACCCCGTCTCTACTAAGAAATAAAAAAAATAGCCGGGCGAGATGGCGGGCGCCTGTAGTCCCAGCTACTCGGGAGGCTGAGGCCGGAGAATGGCGTGAACCCGGAAGGCGGAGCTTGCAGTGAGCTGAGATCCGGCCACTGCACTCCAGCCTGGGCTACAGAGCGAGACTCCGTCTCAAAAAAAAAAAACAAAAACAAAAAACGAAGCAATAGACAATTACAGAGGGAAAATTGCCTATTGCTAACAAATACATGGAAAGAAGTTTAACCTCACAGGCATTTAGAGATGTGAAAATGGAAAATTATAAATTAGTCTTTATTTATCAGATTGGCAAAATTTTAAGCATTCACTGTTGAAAAGATTTTGGTGAAACAGACGCATACATCGGTGGTAGAAGTATGAATTTCAACAATGGAAAAGTAATTGGAAAGTAATCTGGCGGTTTCTGATAACATTTAAGTACATATAATGCTTAATCTATAAATCTCACTTTTATGATACACATTCTATAAAAATATAGATACATATAAATTTACACATACATATATGCATGATATAGTTTGGATATTTGTCCCCACCCAAATCACATGTTGAATTATAATCTCTGATGTTGGAGGTGAGACCTGGAGGGAGGTGACTGAATCATGGGGCCAGATTTCTCATGCATGGTTTAGCACCATCCACTTGGTAGTGTTCTCATGATAGTGAATTTTCATTAGATCTGTCTGTTTAAAAGTGCATGGCATCCCCCCATCACCACTCTCCCTCTTGCTCCTGCTTTTGCCATGTGACATGTCTTTTCCCCCTTTGCCTTCTGCCATGATTGGAAGCTTCCTGAGGCCTCTTCAGAAGTAGATACCGCTCTGCTTCTTATACAGCTTGCAGAACCATAAACCAATTAAACCTCTTTTCTTATAAATTACTCATTCTCAGGTATTTCTTTATAGCAATGCAAGAACGACCTAACATAGTACATATATAAGTACATCATCACATACATAAAACATTTTCATTGTAGACAATAAATATATAAATAATAAAGGAAATTGTCCCTAGTTTGAAGATAACCTTGAATCTATAAAGTGAATAGGGTCACAGACTTTCAGGCAGAGTTGATAAAGCAAATACATCCACCTAGGATTATTCTGGGAAAAAAAATCTCTGAATTCAGAGGCAGAAAGTTGTGCTTTACAGAAGTTTTCTACTGGGTTTATTAGATCTTTTCATGTTCCCCAATAGAAAATATATTCTTCACGCTATTCTAAAAACATATATATACTTTTTTACGTTATTTTGCTTTTATAACTGACTGTCTTCTGCTACCCAGTTCCAGAGATTTGAGGTATAAATACGCCATCTAGAAAGTACTTGGAACCTTCACAGCTGACAATATTTCACATTTCTGAAATATTAAAAATTCAAGCAAGTGTATCAAAATATCAAAGAAAGTTAGTATTGCTAATGAATATGTACTTTTTCATATATGGTTATTGGAAGGTAAGGTATTTTTTTATTTTAAACAGCTAAATGGCCTTTGATCAGTTATGGTTATGTCTCCATCTAGTGGTAGGTAAGTACTCTAAGGATTTGCACAATAAGTGAGGCCATTGTCACACTGAAACAGCTGAAGTGCTGAATACATAGGAAGTCTGTGGTTTTTATTGGGTACACATCATCAGGGTCACCACAATTTGTCTTTTTTTTTTTTTTTGAGACAGAGTTTTGCTCTTGTCACCCAGGCTGTAGTAGTGCAATGGTGCAATCTTGGCTCACTGCAACCTCCACCTCCCGCGTTCAAGCAATTCTCTTGCTTCAGCCTCCTGAGTAGCTGGGATTACAGGCACCTGCCACCACGTCCAGCTAATTTATTTATTTATTTATTTATTTATTTATTTATTTATTTATTTTTATTTTCATTTTTATTTTTTTTAGTAGAGATGAGGGTTTCACCATGTTGGCCAGGCTGGCCTCGAACTCCTGACTTCAGATGATCTGCCCGCCTTGGGCTCCCAAAATGCTGGGATTATATAGATGTGGGCACCACACCTGGTTTTGCTTTTAATACAGGAATGAAATAATATTTTCTGCTGATAACTTTCATTTGAATTCCTACTTGCAAATTTAGTAACATCAAGTTTTTGAGGTATTCACAAAGTCTTTTCAAACATTAACTAAAATTCAAAATTTTAGATATATATTAAAAACACTAGTGGCCCTTATTTATGGATTCGTTAGCTATATAGGCCATTTATCAGTTCTTCCTGAACTTCAGAGCCAAGACTTCTTATTCACACTTATTTATAGCCTTCAGACCTTTTTAAATATGAAGAGTCCCAGGTATAACATTTATATACCTTTGGGATGACTCTCCATTTACTAACTAAACCTTTTGAGCCTTCATTCTGTCATATGTAACAATGTCAATAAACACTTCACAAACCCATAATACTTTCTGCAATTATATACATTGTCTCATGTAATCCTTCCCACCACTCCCTGAGGGCAATAGAGAAAGTGTTTACTGTCTCTATCTTATGATGAGGAGCATGTAGTCCAAAGAGATCTTATAACTCATCCAAACTCAATAAACTGGCAAATGGCAGAGTTAGAAATTTATATTAGATTTCTTGATTCCAAGTTCAATGCTCTTTGTAAGATTTGCCCCATTTACAACTATGATGATTAAGGGAGCTAATGTTTCTATAAATGCTTAAGTCCAATAGAACCATAATTTATTGTAAAATTACATAATAAAGATAATGAGGTCCCTCAGTGTGAGACACTTAGGGGGAGATCAGACAGAGAATCCTTCGTAAAAGCATATACATCAGGCTGAATTTAGCTGACCCTCAAAATGAAAATTCTCTAGAAATTTGAAGCCTATATAATTTATTCAAATATATATTTTTCTATCTTCCCACTCTCTTTCTGTGGCCATCATCTTAAAACATTAGTAGGTGAATTATTGCTAAGTTTTCTTACATAAATTAGATTAATAACAAGAAAAAAGCTACATAATTTAACAAATGTATGTCTATAAAAGCAAACAACAACAACAAACCCAAACTAACTAAATGCCTGCATGTGTTGGTTGTATATATAAGGTGCTGTATGTAACAAGTGTGTATGTTGGAGCTGGAGTCTGCTATAAAGAACAGTAATGTCAGGTTCTTTCCCTTGAAGTTTTTGTTTCCCCTTCTCCAGCACTTCCCTTTCCCATTTCACTCTGTTCCCATCAAAAGGATTCTGACTTACATAAAATGACAGAACCACAGGAATGGGAAAGGGAAATAAAAACTGAGTCTTTTTTTTTTTTTTTTTTTTTTTTTTTTTTTGCTCTCTTCCTTCTCTGCCACTACAGAAAACAGAAGAGGACTAGAATTACCTGTGGTCCTAATAATCTAACCAGGCATACTCAAAACTAATCACAAATTGTATGTCTTTGTAGGATGAATAGCAGAGGCCTAAACATATGACTCTATGTAGAAACATTGACTATCTTCCCTTCCCATCACAGGCAATAAACAAATGTGGGCTGCTGCACATCTTTTCCTGCCCCTGGAGAAGGTTTTGTTACATCTAGACAAGTGATTTCCTAACCTGAGGTCAATATTATCTTAATCCATATTTCACAGATAGACCAATGTTTAGCATATTCTCCAAACCACAAGAAATTTTGAGTTGTACTTAGAAAAGACATTGGGTTGAGGGTCAGAAAATCAGATTCCAGCCCCAGCTGTCATTGGCAGATAGGATCCTGGGTGGGTCATTTACCACTCAGGACCTTAATTCCCTCTTTGAGAATTTAAGGGGTTAAAGTAGAGAATCTTAAAGCTGTCTCCTAACATGATTATACTTTAAGCAAGAGCTGGAGATGAATTGCTGACCTTTCCTTCATAGTCCCTGGTAGTGAAATGAATCGATTCTCTGAGCAATCCTTGCAGAAGAACCTGCTGTGAAGATAACTGAAGCAAGCTTGTTAAAAGCTCTTCCAAGAGTGGATCCCACCTTTCCCTTACATTTAACATGTCATTTAACATAGTTAATCTTTGCGTTTTCAAGAGCCAAATGGATAAACACTCAACTTCAAAGGTGTTTTTTTCTGCCTCTTGAGAATCACAATTATCATTGCTGGTCTTCCTTTTTCTTTTTCTTAGTAAACTTTAATCTAGATTTTAAAATTTCATGGAAATAGATATTTGGGTTATTTCAGTTTTTTTCCGATATATAATTTGAGTTTTTTTCCTTTAAGGTACTCTTCTGGGCTCCCTCTCTGAAAGAGGAGTTGCCTATGGATAGAAAGTTGCTCTTTGTCCTCAATTAGCCAACAAGGCCCATCAAGGTTGCCCTGTTCAGTGCGAAGGCCATCTCACTCCCAACCTGCCCTCACCCCTTACTACTTGCCCCTCCAGTGATCCTGGATCCTTTTGGAAAGAGGCTCTCCTAACAGCCCAATAGAGGAATCAGGCACCTGGATCAGCTGTTTCCCTGCTGTGTTCCCTAAGTTAATGTCATGCTCTCCTATACCCACATTTTTGTCCCCCCGACTTTTACAAAAATTCTCAAAAACAATATCCAGAGTGCCATGGTTTCCAAATGATTTATTCCTTTGCAGAAGACCCCAAGAAGTCCCGTCTTCTTCAGGGAAATCTGGGACAATCCAATTGCATAAATTTCCAGCTAGGGATATCTAGGGATTTTCTTAAAGCAAGGAGTTATGAAGTGCTTCCAACTACTCCTGAAGTTTCCAGCTATGAGGCCAACCAGAGACTCTTTCAGTCCCACATACACGAACCCTCTGGGAGACACCCACTCCTTCTGGAGCCATAAGCAAGCAGGAGGCGGTTTTAGGACACTCACCAGCCCCCACTTCCTTCTCACAGAAGGGTCTTTCTGCCCCTGCATCCCACTCTGCTGTGGCTCCAGATTCTGATACTGTCCCTGGGTGGTCCCATGACAGCCACATGAGAGTGCCACCATTCATTTCTTCTCCATTCCTACTCCCATTTATAAGGTTTTGTTTATTTCGCTGGTTGTTAGATGTTTATTGTATCAGTCTCTACACATCTTTGTATATCTGAATTAATTATAACAAATAAAATGGAAAAGGATTGGAACTATTTTATCATTTTCCACACTAGCTAATGAAAGCACTGCTTCTTCGAGAAGGTATAACTTCTTACTGAGTTTTTCTAATGCTATATTTCTAATCGGATTTAGAGAAAATAAAAAATAGCTGCTAGTTGAGAGATCATTTACACACTTGAATATATAACAATTATGTGGAGGCAAAAAGGTAAAATTTTGTCTTAAGTTTCATTTTAAAGAAATTAAACTGGCCAGGTGCAGTGGCTCATGCCTGTAATCCCAGCACTTTGGTAGGCCAAGGTGGGCGGATCACCTGAGGTCGGGAGTTCGAGATCAGCCTGACCAACATGAAGAAACCCTGTCTCTACTAAAAATACAAAATTAGCTGGGAGTGGTGGCACATGCCTGTAATCCCAGCTACTCAGGAGGCTGAGGCAGGAGAATTGCTTGAACCTGGGTGGCGGAGGTTGCATCATTGCACTCCAGCCTGGGCACTCCATCTCAAAAAAAAGAAAGAAAGAAAAAGGAAAAGAAAAAGAAATTAAACTTAATCAATATCATTTCTTAATAAAATTTTAGAAAGCTTCTGATGTTCTTTTCAACAGATATTTATTCATCACTGTATTAGGCTGGGGTTCCATTAGGAGCCCTGGAGCACACAAATTAAAATAGCATGCTCCATGCCAGTACTTTACAATCAAATAAGGAGGTAATAAATTCCTATACTAGCACTTAAAATTTATTTGGGAAACAAAGCATAAAATAAATACTATATTCATGGAAAGTTAAAGACTAATGGGAGAAAGTACTTACAAACTATGCATCCAACAAAGTTCTAATATCCAGAATCTATAAGGAACTTACACAGTTAAACAAGCATAAAACAACCCCATTAAAAAGTGGGCAAAGGGCAAGAACAGATACTTCTCAAAAGAAGCCATACAAGGCCGGGTGCGGTGACTCATGCCTGTAATCTCAGCACTTTGGGAGGCCAAGGCAGGTGGATCATGAGGTCAGGAGATTGAGACCATCCCTGGTTAACACGGTGAAACCCTGTCTCTACTAAAAATACAAAAAATTAGCCGGGCGTGGTGGCGGGCGCCTGTAGTCCCAGCTACTCGGGAGGCTGAGGCAGGAGAATGGTGTGACCCAGGAGGCAGAGCTTGCAGTGAGCCGAGATCGTGCTACTGCACTCCAGCCTGGGCGACAGAGCGAGACTCCATCTCAAAAATAAAAAGACATATAAGTGGCCAAGAAACGTATGAAACAATGCTCAACCTCACTAATCAACAGAGAAATGAAAATCAAAACCACAATGAGATACCATCCCATACCTGTCAGAATGGCTATTATGAAAAAGTCAGAAAAACAACAGATGCTGGCATGGCTGTGGAGAAAAGGGAAATCTTATACACTGTTGGTGGGAATGTAATTTTACCCACTGTGGAAAGCAGTTTGAAGAGTTCTCAAAAAATTTAGAACTACCATCTGACCCAGCAATCCCATTACTAGGTATATATCCAAAAGAAAATACATAATCCAACCCAGCAACCCCATTCCTTAGAGAGAGATATATATATATCCAAAAGAAAAGAAATCATTTTACCAAAAGACATGTGAACTTGTATATTTATCACCATGCTATTCACAATAGCAAAGACATGGAATCAACCTAAGTGTCCATTAATGGTGGATTGGATAAAGGAAATGCAGTACATATACACCATGGAATACTACACAGTCGTTAAAAAAAATGAAATCATTTTCTTTGCAACAACACAGATGCAACTGGAAGCCATTATACTAAGCAAATTAATGCAAGAACAGAAAAGCAAATACTGCATGTTCTCATATATAAGTGGGAGCTAAACATTGAGTACTCATGGACATAGACACTCGGGACTCATAGAAGGCGGAAGGAGGCAAAGGTTGAAAAACTAACCGTTGAGTATTATGCTCACTATCTGGGTGATGGGATCGTTCAAATCTAAGCATTCCATAATATACCCATGCAACAAAACTGCACATCCCTTGAATCTAAAATAAAAGTTAAAATTATTTGTAAAAAAGAGAAAAGAATGTAACCATTAACAATAAAAAAAGAAGTTGAAGACTCTACGGTTCATGAAAATGTATGACTTGAGAGGTAGTTTGCTGTACTTAGCACTACAGATACGTACACATCAAGGCAACATCATGACAAGGCTGACTTTTGAAGCCATCTCCTACCACACAAAAGAATTAGAAAAATGGATACAATGAACCAAATTAAATTTTAAATGTATCACTGAAATATGTAAAATTATGTGTCAATTATAAATTTAAAACTTAATTTAAAAATACATAACTGAGATTGAAATTAAGAAAGAGAAATCCTGGGCCAGGTATGGTGGCTCACGCCTGTAATCCCAGCACTTTGGGAGGCTGAGGGGGGCAGAGTTCGAGACCAACCTGAGCAACATGGTGAAACCCCAACTTTACAAAAAATACAAAAAATTAGCAGGGCATGGTGGCACATGCCTATAGTCTCAGCTACTTGGGAGGCTGAGGTAGGAGGATTGTTTGAGCCTGAGAGGTTAAAGCTGCAGTGAGCTGAGATCAGGTCACTGCACTCCATCTAGCCTGAGAGACAGGGTGAGACCCTATCTCAAACACACACACACACACACACACACACACACACACACACACAGACAGACAGAGAGAGAGAGACAGAGAGAGATCCTCAGGGCGAGGAAATAAATAGAATATTCAAAATCAATGTAGTGAGTAAGAGCTAAACCAGGTAAATCCCTAGGGGGAGCCCATGATTTTAGCACATACCAGGGTTCTGGATTTGAGTCTAAAGTCCCATGCAACACTGGCACCTAGAAATGGGCTTAAATCTGACAGCCAGTCCATAAAATGAAAATTAGAACACCCTTACCACTAAGCCAATGAAGCAGCAAAGAAGCAAGTCAACCACTCTGTGCTGTGGGAGAAAAAAAGACATAGGAAGCACATCTCTGAACCTTGCTGATGCTATTGTATGAATTTACATTATCCTGTCTATGTGGAAAACCCCCACTGAGAAATTCTTATATAAATTGAAACTACTGTGCCCGTGGTAGAATCAAATGTGCCCCTTGCAACAGGAAACCGCCACAAACCAGTGCACTTGATGCCTGTGGAAAAACTCCCACTGAAGACGAGTTCCTAGAAAAAAATGTACAATCCTCAAGAGGAGACAAAGAACTAGGGAAAAGAGGTATCTGGGATGCCATGAATTAGAGAAACCACATCTAAAGAAATACAGAGAATAGAAAAATATGAAAATGGTTTAAGGATGTCTACAATATTCAAAGAGAAGAAAGCAGGAGAAAGCATAATAGACATAATGAAAAGGATCAGGCACGTTTAAGAAAGAACACAACAGAAATTCTAAAAGTGAAAAATAAAGTAATTCACACTTCCACATCCAGACAGCATAATTAGAATCAGACTCTCCCTGCTATCATAAACAAGTAAACTGGATAAAATATAAAGTGATTTTTTCATACATTAACTGCTCCAACAATTGTCTTGCTTTCTGCATAGAGATGAGTTTTGGACCACAACTGAGACAGGGAAGGCCCAAGCAGAGCACAGTGGGTTCCTAGACTTTAAGAGATAGAGATCAAGGTTCAGGGAGTCTGAGGTGGCAGGACTTTCCTGGGGAAAGTACATAATAGAGCCAAAGACAGAAAGAGCTGCAGAAATCGGTCTAAGGGCCACCTGAAGTCATTATGTAAGAGGGAGCACAGGACTGTGACCTTAGGAGAAGGAAAATAAACAAAGTGAGCTGTGTGCATCACAGGAACAACTCATTACCTGGAGACAGTTACCAGGTTACAGCCCAGAGAGGCAGCAGTCTGGAGTTGAGGGGTCAGAGGCTGGGGTTTAGTGGACAAGGGCAGAAGATCAGAGAGGGAGGTGCTGCACAGAGACCTACAGAGGGGTACTCTCAAGTCTTTAGATGAGTATATCTACATTTGTATAGGAAGTTACCTGAGGCCAGAGACATAGTCACCAGGAAGACATAGGCAGAAAACTCTCGAAGCTCAGCTAGGTTGGGAATAATTGGTGTTCTCACTAGCTAGAGTGGAAAGGACTCTACACATGCACATGGGGCATCGGGTAGAAAACTAAAGGGGTATTGTCTTAGTACTGAGGCTATGTTCACTCTAGACCAGGGGTGTCCAATCTTTTGGCTTCCCTGGGTCACACTGGAAGAAGAATTGTCTTGAGCCACACATAAAATACACTAACACTAATGATAGCTGATGAGCTATTTTTTAAAAAATGACCCAAAAAAAGTTACAAACTTATGTTGGGCTACATACAAAGCCATCCTGGGACACCTGTGGTCCACGGGCCATGGGTTGGACAAGCTTGCTCTAGACTAAAGGCTGTTCTGAATCTCTTTAACAAACTTCAGAACAGGGGGGAAAAAGCTAACATTTAAGATTTTTAAATTGTGGTAAAATGCGTATCACAAAAAATTTAACATTTTAACCATCTTTAAGTGTATAATTCTATGGCATTAAGAACATTCACCATGTTGTGAAACCACCACTGCTATCCATTTCCAGAACTTTCCATCATCCCAAAAAGAAATGCTACCCATTAAACAATAAGTCCCTGTTCCCACTGCCTCCAGCCCCTGGTAACCTCTACTCTAGGTTCTGTCTCTATGAAGTTGCCTATTCCAGCTACCTCATATAAGTGGAATCATACAGTATTTGTCTTTTTGTTTCTGGCTTATTTCACTCAGCATGTTTTGAAGGTCCATCCATGTTGTTGCATTTATTAGAATATCATTCTTTTTAAGGTTGAATAATATTCCATGGTACATATACATCAGATTTTAATCTACTATCTGTTGATGGAAATTTGAGTTGTTTCCATTTTTTGGCTGTTATGAAAAATGTTGCTATGAACATTGGTGTCCAAGTATCTGTTAGAGTTCCTCTTTCAATCCTTTTGAGTATATACCTAGAAGTGGAATTGCCGAATTATATGTTTGTTCTGTGTCTAACTTTAACTTTTTGAGGAACTGCCAAACTGTTTACCACAACAGGTGCACCATTTTTAATTCCTATTAGCAATACATAAGGGTTCCAATTTCTCCACATCTTTTTAGAAAATGCAAGTTAATTTAAGTGTTTAAATTTTTCCTGTTCAGATGGTGTAGAATTCCATTTCATTCCTTCTTGTGCCCTCCACACCCAACCGAAGGTTGTGTCAAAGTTCAAGGAACTTACACAAAGTGTTGGGGCTTGAACCCTTGGGTCCACAAAAGTTATCACTGAAATGTTATTTTCTGCTGTCTGACGCTTTCAGGGTTGGCAGGTTTCTGTGGCTTCTACACCACACGTGACACATGAGACATTCTCATAAGGCAGAGGCACCCAGCACCTGTCAATTCTACTTTCCAGCTGTAGCATGCTGCCATTTCCCTGCGAGGTCATGCAAGACCCACCACCACCAGAAAGTCAATCTCAGGTCCCCTCTACTCTGAAACACTCAAGCTTGTCTCTCAGCCCCTTGGGAACCATTTTGTTCTCCAGAGGGAGTTTCACTGACCCCCTTCTGTTTCTTCCAAACTCCCAATTTCTTTTAAAAAGTTTGAAAACATTTATACTCACAAATAAAAGACCGGAAACCTTGCAGATAACTTCTGCTTTCTTACCAACCTTATACCTTCCCAGAAGCTATGAAGTGCAGTCACAGTGATCAATTGAATGAGGAAGGAAATGGGGGAAATTGGTAGGGCAGGGGTAAGGAGGTCATTACACTCAAAATATCTAGACAAATAACAAGATTTTAAGCAAATACAAATATAAACACTTGGACATGCTCTGGGAGAAAATTTGAGAAATGTAGCAAGTATAAAGAAACAGAAATTATTCCCAATCATACCACCTGAAGTTAACATTTTGATATATAGTCTTTCAGTCTTTTCTGTAAGAACAGAGATGTGCCTTAAAACTTTGAGTTCAGGACGGGTGTGGTGACGCATATCTGTAATCCTAGCACTCTGAGTGACCAAGGTGGGAGGATGGCTTAAGATCAGGAGTTTGAGACCAGCCTAGGCAACACAGCAAGACCCTATCTCCAAAGAAAACCTCTCAGACACCGGGTTAAGGAAGGAATTGGCTTTACTCGGCTAGGAGCTTCGGCAGATTCGCATCCAAACCGCTGGGAGCTTCGGCAGACTCACGTCTCAAGAACTGAGCTCTCTGAAAACTTTATTTGGCTGGGAGCACCGGCAGACTCATATCTCAAGAACTGTGCTCTCAGACAGCGGGTTAAGGAAGGATTTGGCTTTATTTGGCCAATGTCTGAGAGGTTTTGTCCGTGGCTGGGCTATGATTGTGCCACCACACTGGGCAACAGAGCGAGACCCTATCTAAAAATAAATAAATAAATAAAAAATAAAGGTTCATACAATATATATTACTTGTCTTTCAACATTTTAGAGTCACCTTTTCTTAAGTAATTGAAGAAAATATCTTAAGCTTCTATTTTATGTGATTTCCAGAAGCCCAGTGCCCTTTCTATTAGCTTTGAGTTTTCTGAATGGAAGAGAACATGCTTACCTTCTTCTGATTCCTCATTTTTTACCCACTGCTTTTGATTTTCTATAGATGTTCTATGCCTTCCAATACAAAGCCATAAGTTACATGTGGCTATTTAAATTTGAGCTAGTTAAGTCTAAATAAAATGGAAACTTCGGCTCCCAGTCACACTAGCCACATTTTAAATATTCAGTAGGCACATATGGCTAGTGGCTATTGTATTAGGTAGTGCAGATCTAGAACGCCTCATTGTTGCAGAAAGTTCTATTAAACTGTGTGTTCTAGCTGACCTCAACTCAATCTGACTCCTCCTCTGCACCTGCTATCATTTCCTTTTACCATCTAGCTCCCATTCCTGTATTTCCTCAAACATCAAAACACATTGCTGCTGGACGTGTTTTTTTAAAAGCACTTTATAAAGATTTAGCAATAGCAGATTATTGCCAAAAGAAAACAGAAAAACAACTTAAAAACAAATAGTAGGTGCCAATATTGCACAAATTTGCTAACCTGCACTGACCCAGTGTATAAATCCAACCAACTAGTTAACCAATTGGGCCTCAGTTCAGCAACTGATAGGAAAGATAATAATTATTTTTTATCCAAGAATTACCGGACTAGGAATATCTATCATGCTCTTTTCTTCTAATTAAAAACATCATCTAATAGGTAGAATATAAAGTTAACAATCCAGAGCAGGTATTCTCATGCAATTAGGAGATGTGTATTGTCATTACAGAAACAACCTTTTCCTGGTCCCTGGCCTACTACAATTTTGTTGACCTTTTTGTTGGCTCTCTTTCCTAATCGCGTGCTCCAGCATTCTATCTTTTAGGCCATCAATGTAAAAACTAAAAACTCTTGTTATTCTGTCATGCTGAACAATTTGGCTCCTGATTTTTTGAAACTCTCCCTATCTAGACTGGCCTGTGGCCCTGCCTCCTAGAGCAAAAGGACTTCCTTCATCAAGCTTCCCTAAACAAAACAGCAGTTCTTCCCCAAGAAGAATTTTGCTCTTCTGTCATTGTTCTAAAATGCTGAAGTAGCCACTGGAAAATTTGGTTTTATAAATGACTTTTTCTTGTTTCACGCTGCTTTTTTTTTTTTTTTTTTTTTTAACTTCTCAATGTTTCATAAATATTTTATTATTTTTTGTAAAGGTATGTAATAATATTCCATAGCTATACGCTACTTTTCTTAACTATCTCTTATGGTTGGGTACGGTTTGCAGTGAGTTATGATCACACCATGACACTCCAGCATGGGCAACAGAGCAAGACCCTATTGAATGGCTTTACTGTTGAAACATGGTAGTAACAATCCACAGGAAGATACCTAAATAACTTTGCTACAAACCCTATCTACTTAGCATACAGTGGGCAAACTGAATAATGCCATATTTAGGAGTTGTATGAACAAGCACAACACCTACAACTGTGAGTAAAATAAATGTTGTTCTCATCTTGGCATCTGCCTATAGAGCTAATCTTAATGGAAATGAAGATAATATAAATATAAGGAGTATATGGTTTACTAACCAATTCTGAATCAGAGAACTTGGAGAAAGTAAATTATATGCTCAAGACTTTAAATTCTCAATTCAAGCTTGAATAAAGAGCAAGAAATTTTTTGAAGGCCCCCCAAAATTATCTCATGTAGCTGAGTAAACATTTCTTAAAAGAAAAACAAAACAAAACAAAAAGAACTAAAGTTATATCCTGTGGGTAACTGACTTACAATGAGAAATGTTTATTTTGAAGAGGCTTTAATGAACTTCCCAAAGAAGTTACCTTGGAGGGGAATGCTGATCCTCATCAAGACCCACCTCCAGCAGCTCTTGTTGCTTCTAGATCTATAATTATTTTTAAGTTCTCTCAGCTCCCCAGGCTTGATTGTATGTGTGACCTGGGAGGCAGTATTATATGCATGGAAAGAATTTCCAGATTTCTCTATTTGTGTCCATAGAAATCTAGGGAATATAAAAGGGAGTGGATCTTAAACATGTTAGATCAGAGTGAAAGAAATGTCATATTTTTACCAGGTGAGTGCTAGCATTAATGCATTTTTAGCATAAGAGCACTAACAAAAGATTCTGGGTTTGATGCATTAGCTTAGACAACTGGGAGTGGTTCTAAAAATCTGCTCCACTGGTTGACTAAAACCTAAATGCAAAGGTGACCTATGTTGAATAGAATGGAGATGTCAGAGCTTTCTAGGTATATTGTAGAGGAAGGTATCTAACCGTAAAGGAAATTTCTGCTTCCAACAAAGGTGGAAAAGAGGAACTGGGTTTTCCCTTCCATCTATATAACAAAAAAGTAGATAACATATGGGAAACAATTATATGAAAGACATTGGACATCAGAGAATGAAGGACCGGGATCCCTGTGAGATGGGAAACAAATGATGTAAGACTTATGATTGCCCTACTTTGCAGTCTTCAAAGAATCTCTAGACTGCTGCACAGGGAAGGGGAATCAGTGAGGGCAGTGGAGGGCAGTGAACTACCTGAGTTGAGACAATACTGAGAGTATGGGGAGGTCAAGGAAGCTAAGAAGGTAGAGTTCACAGGACGGAGACATAGAAGAGAGAGAACTGCAGAAAAAAGAGAACTTTGGAGATCTGCAAAAGGTGCTCTTGAGTATTTAGCTGAATATTATTCAATGCATTCATGTGAGAAAAATACTCATGGCTAGAGAAAAGGTTTAGCTGTGACAGTGCTTACCATTCACAAAAGGGCAGTGATATGGTTTGAATATGTGTCCCTTCCAAATCTCATGTTGAAATGTAGTCTCTAGTGTTGGAGATGGGGCCTGGTGGGAGGTATTTGGGTCATGGAGGTGTATCCCTCATGAATGGCTTATCCCATTCCCTTGGTGATGAGTGAGTTCTTGTGAGATCTGGTTTTGTAAGAGTTTGTGGCAGTCCTCGGTCCCCCACTCTCTCTCTTGCTTCTGCTCTGGCCACGTGAGACATCAGCTTCTCCCTTTGTCTTTCACCATAATTGAAAGCTCCCTGAGGCTTTACCAGAAGCCAAGAAAATGCCAACACTATGCTTCTATAAATCCTGCATGAGCTAGTTAAACCTCTTTTTTTTCCTTTCTTTTCAGACAGGGTCTCACTCCTGTCACTCAGGCTGGAGTGCAGTGGTGTGATCATGGCTCATTGCAGCCTCAACTTCCCAGGCTCAGGTGATTCTCCCATCTCAGCCTCCTGAGTAGCTGGGACTACAGGTGCATGCCATCATGCTTGGCTAATTTCTTTTGTATTTTTTGTAGATACAGGATTTCACCAGGCTAGTTCTGAACTCCTGCACTCAAACAATTCACCCACGTCGCCCTCCCAAAGTGCTGGGATTAGGCTGAGCCAATGGACCCAGCCTAAACCACTTTTCTTTATAAGTGATCCACTCTCAGATATTTCTTTATGGTAATGCAAGAGCAGCCCCTAACACAGGCAGAAACTGTGCCTGTCCTCACCAGCTTGACTGAAAATCTAACAATTCATGGGGGATTATGTAGCATGCCAGATGATTTTGGCTCTGGAATTGGAATAATTATCTCCAGATTGAGCACTGCTCTGGCCTCACCTAAAAATATCTTAAAATCAAGACCCCAAAAGATCACATTTTTTAGGTAGACTGCACAAAAGCATGAAGTGCAAGAATGTTTACAGA
The DNA here is from genome assembly GCF_008728515.1 of Papio anubis. Classification (NCBI taxonomy): domain Eukaryota; kingdom Metazoa; phylum Chordata; class Mammalia; order Primates; family Cercopithecidae; genus Papio; species Papio anubis. Next base: position 154,294,324 of record NC_044976.1, on the reverse strand, counting down.
AGTACAAAAATATTCAGCACCCAATAAGGTAAAATTCAGAAAGTCTACTATCCAATAAAAAAATTAACAGTCATGTGCAGAGGCAAGAAAATACAGTCCACAATGAGGGGATAATCCATCACTTGAAACCTACTCAGACTGGCATAGATGTTGGAGTGAGCAGATAACGACATTACTCAGTTATGACCATAGGTTGTATGTTCTAAAAGATAAGTAAAGGTATGGAAAGTACAAAAAAAAAAAAGACCTAAATTGAACTTTTGGAAGTGAGAACTACAACATCCAAAAACAAAAAATACACTAGAGGATCCGCACCAAGTTGGCCAAATAGGAATAGCTCCAGCCTCCAGCTCCCTGTGTGAATGACACAGAAGATGGGTAATTTCTGCATTTCCAACTGAGGTACCGTGTTCATCTCACTGCGACATGTCCAACAGTGAGGGCAGGACAGTGGGTGCAGCCCAACAAGCAAGAGCCAAAGCAGGGCGAGGCATCACCTCAGTCAGGAAGTGCAAGGGGGAAGGGAATTCCCATTCCTAGCCAAGGGAAACCCTGACACACAACACCTGGAAAATAGGGTCACTCCCACCCTAATACTGCGCTTTACCAAGGGTTTTAGTAAACAGCACACCAGGAGATTATATCCCACGCCTGGCTTGGAGAGTACCATGCCCACGGAGCCTCCCTTATTGCTAGCACAGCAGTCTGAGATCTAACTGCAAGGCAGCAGCGAGGCTGGGGGAGGGGTGCCCACCATTGCTGAGGCTTAAGTAGGTAAACAAAGCTGCCAGGAAGCTCGAACTGGGTGGAGCCCACCGAAGCTAAAGGAGGCAGGCCTGCCTCTGTAGACTCCACCTCTGGGGGCAGAGCATAGCCAAACAAAAGGCAGCAAAAACCTCTGCAGATGTAAATGTCCCTGTCTGACAACTTTGCAGAGAGTAGTGGTTTTCTCAGTATGGAGTTTGAGATCTGAGAACGGACAGATTGTCTGCTCAAGTGGATCCCTGACCCCTGAGTAGCCTAACTGGGAGATATCCCCCACTAGGGGCAGATTGACACCTCACACCTCACACGGCTGGGTACACCTCTGTGACAAAGCTTCCAGAGGAATGATCAGACATCAACATTTGCTGTTCTGCAATATTCACTCTTCTTCAGCCTCCGCTGCCAATACCCAGGCAAACAGGGTCTGGAGTGGACCTCGAGCAAACTCCAACAGACCTGCAGCTGAGGGTCCTGACTGTTAGAAGGAAAAATAACAAACAGAAAGGACATCCACACCAAAACCCCATCTGTACATCACCATCATCAAAGACCAAAGGTAGATAAAACCACAAAGATGGGGAAAAAGCAGTACAGAAAAGGTGGAAATTCTAAAAATCAGAGCTCCTCTCCCCCTCCAAAGGAATGCAGCTCCTCACCAGCAACGGAACAAAGCTGGACGGAGAATGACTTTGATGAGTTTAGAGAAGAAGACTTCAGGCCGGGCGCGGTGGCTCAAGCCTGTAATCCCAGCACTTTGGGAGGCCGAGATGGGCAGATCACGAGGTCAGGAGATCGAGACCATCCTGGCTAACACAGTGAAACCCCGTCTCTACTAAAAAAAAATACAAAAAATAGCCGGGCGACGTGGCAGGCGCCTGTAGTCCCAGCTACTCGGGAGGCTGAGGCAGGAGAATGGCGTAAACCCGGGAGGAGGAGCTTGCAGTGAGCTGAGATCCGGCCACTGCACTCCAGCCTGGGCGACAGAGCCAGACTCCATCTCAAAAAAAAAAAAAAAAAAAGAGAAGAAGACTTCAGACAATCAAACTTCTCTGAGCTAATGGAGGAATTATGAACCCAGTGCAAAGAAACTAAAAACCTTGAAAAAAGATTTGACGAATGGCTAACTAGAATAACCAATGCAGAGAAGTCCATAAACAAACTGATAGAGATGAAAACCATGACACGAGAACTACATGACAAATGCACAAGCTTCAGTAACCAATTCGATCAACTGGAAGAAAAGGTATCAGTGATTGAAGATCAAATGAATGAAATGAAGTGAGAAGACAAGTTTAGAGAAAAAAGAGTAAAAAGAAATGAACAAAGCCTTCAAGAAATATGGGACTATGTGAAAAGACCAAATCTATATCTGACTGGTGTACCTGAAAGTGATGGGGAGAATGGAACCAAGTTGGAAACCACTCTGCAGGATATTATCCAGGAGAGCTACCCCAACCTAGCAAGGTAGGCCAACATTCAAATTCAGGAAATACAGAGAATGCCACAAAGATACTCCCTGAGAAGAGCAACTCCAAGACACATAATTGTCAGATTCACCAAAGTTGAAATGAAGGAAAAAATGTTAAGGACAGCCAGAGAGAAAGGTCAGGTAACCCACAAAGGGAAGCCCATCAGACTAACAGCGGATCTCTTGGCAGAAACTCTACAAGCCAGAAGAGAGTGGGGGCCAATATTCAACATTCTTAAAGAAATTTCAACCCAGAATTTCATATCCAGCCAAACTAAGTTTCATAAGTGAAGGAGAAATAAAATCCTTTACAGACAAGCAAATGCTTAGAGATTTTGTCACCACCAGGCCTGCCCTACAAGAGCTCCTGAAGGAAGCACTAAACATGGAAAGGAACAACCAGTACCAGCCACTGCAAAAACATGCCAAAATGTAAAGACCATCGATGCTGGGAAGAAACTGCATCAACTAACGAGCAAAATAACCAGCTAACATCATAATGACAGGATCAAGTTCACACATAACAATATTAACCTTAAATGTAAATAGGCTAAATGCTCCAATTAAACACCACAAAATTGGATAAAGAGTCAAGACCCATCAGTTTGCTGTATCCAGGAGACCCATCTCACGTGCAGAGACACACATAGGCTCAAAATACAGGGATGGAGGAAGAAATGGAAAACAAAAAAAGGCAGGGGTTGCAATCCTAGTTTCTGATAAAACAGAATTTAAACTAACAAAGATCAAAAGAGACAAAGAAGGCCATTACGTAATGGTAAAGGGATCAATTCAACAAGAAGAGCTAACTATCCTAAATATATATGCACCCAATACAGGAGCACCCAGATTCATGAAGCAAGTCCTTAGAGACATACAAAGAGACTTAGACTCTCATACAATAATGATGGGAGACTTTAACACCCCACGGTCAATATTAGACAGATCAACAAGACAGAAAGTTAACAAGGATATCCAGGAATTGAACTCAACTCTGCACCAAGATGAACTAATAGACATCTACAGAACTCTCCACCTCAAATCAACAGAATATGCATTCTTCTCAGCACCACATCACACTTATTCCAAAATTGACCACACAGTTGGAAGTTAAGTACTCCTCAGCAAATGTAAAAGAACAGAAATTATAACAAACTGTCTCTCAGACCACAGTGCAATCAAACTAGAACTCAGGATTAAGAAACTCAATCAAAACTACTCAACTACATGGAAACTGAACAACCTGCTCCTGAGTGACTACTGGGTACATAACGAAATGAAGGCAGAAATAAAGATATTCTTTGAAACCAATGAGAACAAAGATGCAATATACCAGAATCACTGGGACACATTTAAAGCAGTGTGTAAAGGGAAATTTATAGCACTAAATGCACACAAGAGAAAGCAGGAAAGATCTAAAATTGACACCTTAACATCACAATTAAAAGAACTAGAGAAGCAAGAGCAAACACATTCAAAAGCTAGCAGAAGGCAAGAAATAACTAAGATCAGAGTAGAACTGAAGGAGATAGAGACACAAAAAACCCTTCAAAAAATCAATGAATCCAGGAGCTGGTTTTTTGAAAAGATCAACAAAATTGATAGACTGCTAGCAAGACTAATAAAGAAGAAAAGAGAGAAGAATCAAATAGATGCAATAAAAAATGATAAAGGGGATATCACCACCGACCCCACAGAAATAGAAACTACCATCAGAGAATACTAGAAACACCTCTATGCAAATAAACTAGGAAACCTAGAAGAAATGGATAAATTCCTGGACACATACACCCTCCCAAGACTAAACCAGGAAGAAGTTGAATCCCTGAATAGACCAATTTCAGGCTCTGAAATTGAGGCAATAATTAATAGCCTATCAACCAAAAAAAGTCCAGGACCAGATGGATTCACAGCTGAATTCTACCAGAGGTACAAGGAGGAGCTGGTACCATTCCTTCTGAAACTATTCCAATCAATAGAAAAAGAGGGAATCCTCCCTAACTCATTTTACGAGGCCAACATCATCCTGGTATCAAAGCCTGGCAGAGATACAAGAAAAAAGCACAATTTCAGGCCAATATCCCTGATGAACATTGATGCAAAAATCCTCAATAAAATACTGGCAAACTGAATCCAGCAGTACATCAAAAAGCTTATCCACCATGATCAAGTGGGCTTCATCCCTGGGATGCAAGGCTGGTTCAACATACACTCAAATCAGTAAATGTAATCTAGCATATAAACAGAACCAAAGACAAAAACCACATCATTATCTCAATAGATGCAGAAAAGGCCTTTGACAAAATTCAACAGCCCTTCATGCTAAAAACTCTCAATAAATTCGGTATTGATGGAACATATCTCAAAATAATAAGAGGTATTTATTACAAACCCACAGCCAATATCATACTGAATGGGCAAAAACTGGAAGCATTCCCCTTGAAAACTGGCATAAGACAGGGATGCCCTCTCTCACCACTCCTATTCAACATATTGTTGGAAGTTCTGGCCAGGGCAATGAGGCATGAGAAAGACATAAAGGGTATTCAATTAGGAAAAGAGGAAGTCAAATTGTCCCTGTTTGCAGATGACATGATTGTATATTTAGAAAACCCCATCGTCTCAGCCCAAAATCTCCTTAAGCTGATAAGCAACTTCAACAAAGTCTCAGGATACAAAATCAATGTGCAAAAGTCACTAGCATTCTTATACACTAATAACAGACAAACAGAGAGCCAAATCATGAGTGAATTCCCATTCACAATTGCTTCAAAGAGAATAAAATACCTAGGAATCCAACTTACAAGGGATGTGATGGACCTCTTCAAGGAGAACTACAAACTACTGCTCAATGAAATAAAAGAAGACACAAACAAATGGAAGAACATTCCATGCTCATGGATAGGAAGAATCAATATCGTGAAAATGACCACACTGCCCAAGGTAATTTATAGATTCAATGCCATACCCATTAAGCTACCAATGACTTTCTTCACAGAATTGGAAAAAACTACTTTAAAGTTCACATGGAACCAAAAAAGAGCCCGCATTGCCAAGACAGTCCTAAGCCAAAAGAACAAAGCTGGAGGCATCATGCTACCTGACTTCAAACTATACTGCAAGGCTATGGTAACCAAAACAGCATGGTACTGTTTCCAAAACAGAGATATAGACCAATGGAACAGAATAGAGCCCTTGGAAATAATATTGCACATCTACAACCATCTGATCTTTGACAAACCTGACAAAAACAAGAAATGGGAAAAGGATTCCCTATTTAATAAATGGTGCTGGGAAAACTAGCTAGCCATAAGCAGAAAGCTGAAACTGGATCCTTTCCTTACACCTTATACAAAAATTAATTCAAGATGGATTAGAGACTTAAATGTTAGACCTAAAACCATAAAAACCCTAGAAGAAAACCTAGGCAATACCATTCAGGACATAGGCATGGGCAAGGACTTTATGTCTAAAACACCAAAAGCAATGGCAACCAAAGCCAAAATTGACAAATGGGATCGAATTAAACTAAAGAACTTCTGTACAGCAAAAGAAACTGCCATCAGAGTGAACAGGCAACCTACAGAATGGGAGAAAATGTTTGCAATCTACTCATCTGACAAAGGGCTAATATCCAGAACCCACAAAGAACTCAAACAAATTTACAAGAAAAAAACAACCCCATCAAAAAGTGGGCAAAGGATATGAACAGACACTTCTCAAAAGAAGACATTTATGCAGCCAACAGACACATGAAAAAATGCTCATCATCACTGGCCATCACAGAAATACAAATCAAAACCACAATGAGACACCATCTCACACCAGTTAGAATCGCGATCATTAAAAAGTCAGGAAACAACAGGTGCTGGAGAGGATGTGGAGAAATATGAACACTTTTACACTGTTGGTGGGACTGTAAACTAGTTCAACTATTGCGGAAGACAGTATGGCGATTCCTCAAGGATCTAGAACTAGAAATACCATTTGACCGAGCCATCCCATTACTGGGTATATACCCAAAGGATTATAAATCATGCTGCTATAAAGACACATGCACACATTATGTTTATTGTGGCACTATTCACAATAGCAAAGACTTGGAACCAACCCAAATGTCCATCAATGATAGACTGGATTAAGAAAGTGTGGCACATGTATACCATGGAATACTATGCAGTCGTAAAAAAGGATGAGTTCATGTCCTTTGTAGGGACATGGATGAAGCTGGAAACCATCATTCTCAGCAAACCATGGCAAGGACCAAAAACCAAACACCGCATGTTCTAACTCATAGGTGGGAATTGAGCAATGAGAACACTTGGACACAGGAAGAGTAACATCACACACTGGGGTCTGTCGTGGGGTCGGGGCATGGGGGAGGGATAGCATTAGGAGATATACCTAATGTAAATGATGAGTTAATGGGTGCAGCACACCAACACGGCCCATGTATACATATGTAACAAACCTGCACATTGTGCACATGTACCCTAGAACTTAAAGTATAATAAAAAAGAAAAAGAAAAAAAGAAAAATACACTAGATACGATTAACAGATTAGACATTTCATGAAAAAAGATGAACAAACATGAAGAAATAGTAATAGAAACTATCCAAAATGAAACATAGAAAGATAAGAAAAAAGGACAGAGCATCAGTGAGCTCTGGGATAATTTCAAGTGGTCTAATATATATATATGGAAGTGGAGTCCTCACAGATAAGGAGAGAGAAGGGAAGGCAGAAAAAAATAACTAAAGAAATGACGGCCAAATATTTTACTAATTTGTTGTAAATCATAACACAGACCAAAGAAGCTCAACAAATTACAGGCACAAGAAATATGAAAAAAAATTCACCAAGTCACATTTTAATCCAGTTACTCAAAACCAATTTAAAAAATTGTAAAAGTAATCAGAAATACTTATGTATAGAGGAAAAATGATACGAGAGCACATTTATTGTGAGAGACAATATGTATTCATCTGTTTCCACACTGCTATGAAGAAATATCTGAGACTGGGTAATTTATAAAGAAAAGAGCCTTAATTGATTCACAGTTCCACATAGCTGGGGAGACCTCAGGAAACTTACAATCATGGCAAAAGGCAAAGGAGAAGCAGGCACCTTTGTCAGATCCTGGGGTCTAGATCTAGCCCATGCTGAAGTATGAGAGAAGTGGGTGGATGGGCAGAAAGAACACTCAGGGGGCCTTAGGCAGGTGAATATGGTTTTATTCAGCAGCAGCTCTCATTAACAACTTTCCCACACTAACTCTTTACACTGTCTTCCCTGTCTCAGCTGTTTAAGCTAGCGGCTCCCACATACAGCTGCACAGCTGGCTCTCCCCTGCCTTCGGGGTCAGCAGCTTAACTCTTTCTGTCTCTGGACACAAGCCAGTCGAGCTGTGTCCTTGCTCCCTCCTGTTTGTCTGCAAGACAGATAGCTCTGACTCTCTCTTTCTCTGGGCACAAGTGCACCTGCCATGTTGAGCCAAGCCAAGCCCACAAGCCCCTGTATAGCATTAGCAGGGCAATCATACATTTTACAGGCAATAGTGGCTCAGAGCAAAGTATGAACTTACACAAACAGGTTATATAACAAGTGGAGGTTTGCGCCTGCACGCCAAACTTGCTGATTCATGCAGGCCTGGATATCCACCTTGGTCTTTTCTTTGACCAAAGTACATCCATGTACCTTACACTCCATCCTCTAGGCCGAGGGAGACATAGGCCTTGGACACACAGGTTTGATACACAGGCTTGGCACACAAGCCTGATATACAAACTTTGGGCACACAAACCCAATACATACACATAGGCTTGACACATAAGCCTGACCCATAAGCATTGGGCACACAGGCCCGATTTATACACACAGGCTTGACACATACATAAGCTTTGATAAACTGCCCAGCTATTGGCACTGATTACCATAAGTGTTACCTTCTTGGTGACAAACACTGAGGGATATTGGAATTCTGAAATGAAATATGTTCGAGCTATGCACCTGCTACCTAATTTTGCCTCATGAAATCCAAAGGCTACAATCTTCCCAAGAGTTTGAGGAATACATTGAGAGGAATTCCAGCATTCTTTAAGTCCCCTGTACTAGATTTCCTTTGCAGGCCAGAAATTACAGTGGGAAATTCTGTCATTGAAAGGCCTCTTTGGCTGGGTGAGGTGGTTCACACCTGTAATCTCAGCACTTTGGGAGGCCAAGGTGGACTGATTGCTTGAGCCCAAGAATTCCAGACTGGCCTGGGCAACATGCCAAAACCTGTCTCTACAAAAAGTACAAAAAAAAAAAAAAAAAAAAGTCAGTCATAGTGGCACTCCCCTGTGGTCCCGGCTACTCACAGGCCTGACGCAGGAGAATCACCTGAACCCAGGAGGTCTAGGCTACAGTGAGCCATGATCATGCCTCTGCACTCCAGCCTCAGTGAAAGCACAAGACCCTGTCTCAAAAAAAAAAAATGAAGAAGACCCAGCCCCCAGTGCTGTGTCCGGCATGGGGAATGTCCTGGGTGGAGCTGGCGGAGTGGCGCGCTCTCCTCCACCGGACGTGGCTGTGTGTGCTGGGCCTGGCTCGTGGCAAACCGAGGTGGCAGAGCAGTTGGAAGAGGCTGTGAAGTACTACACTCTAAAGGAGATTCAGAAGCACAACCATAGCAACAGCACCTGGCTGATCCTGCACCACAAGGTGTACGATTTGACCAAATTTCTGGAAGAGCATCCTGGTGGGGAAGAAGTCTTAAGGTAATAAGCTGGAGGTGACACTACTGAGAACTTTGAGGATGTCGGGCACTCTACAGATGCCAGGGAAATGTCCAAAACATACATCATTGGGGAGCTCCATCCAGATGACAGATCAAAGTTAAACAAGCCTCCGGAAACTCTTATCACTACTGTTGATTCTAGTTCCAGTTGGTGGACCAACTGGGTGATCCCTGCCATCTCTGCAGTGGCCGTCGCCTTCATGTATCACCTATACATGGCAGAAGACTGAACACCTCCTCAGAAGCCAGCACAGGAAAAGCCTGCTTTGGACATAGGAGAAAAAAAGCCAATGCTAACCACTTCAACTGACGGAAACCTTCACTTGAAAACAATGATTTTAATATATCTCTTTCTCTTTCTTCTGACATTAGAAACAAAACAAAAAGAACTGTCCTTTCTGCGCTCACATTTTTCGAGTGTGCCTTTTTATTCATCTACTTTATTTTGATGTTTCCTTAATATGTAATTTACTTATTGTAAGCATGATCTTTTAAAAATATATCTGGCTTTTAAAGTAAAAAAAAAAAAAAAAAAATGGGGGAAGGGGAAGGGAGGGGAAGGGAGGGGAAGAGAGGGGAAGGGAAGGGAAAGAAGAGGAAGGGAGGGGAAAGAAGAGGAAGGGAGGGGAGGGGAGAGGAGAGGACGGGAGGGGAGGGGAGGGGAGGGGAAGGCCTCTTTGAATCCAGTGGAGATAATTTGATCCTGAAGGGATAAAGACCAAGTGGTAGCACTTACTCAACAGACCAGCTGGAGGAGGTTATTGTAATTAACACCCAGGCAAAAGGGGAGTACTCAGAGTGGTTGATCCACAGATATACTTGACATTGGCCAGTTGAGTAACTTGTCCCTTATGATGAATGGGCACATGTGGTCCCTGAACACATTTTATGGCTATTTTGCAATTCAGGAATGCAAAGTTGGAATACATATGCTCAATAACTTGCAGACTACAAATATTGTTTTCCTACTCAGTTTATTTTCCTGGTAGGGAAGGACAATGGAAACCCTTAGAACTTTCCTGTACTTACCAAAAGAGTAAACCAAAAGCAATACTACTTTCCTGGATAAATTGCACAGATTAATGTAACCATCATTTATGATTTCTACAACATCATTCATCTCACCTGCTTGGCCAATGCAGAAAAGAAACGGTCATGAAAATGATATTGGCTTAACATTTAACTTAATGAAAGCCTGACTCCAATTGATAGGGCCAATGAACACGTACCCTTCTACCTGCAATGCAGCTGTTGATTCAAAAAAATATTTTTATCTTGACCTGTTAATAAAATACACCAGAAACAGTTTATTTTCACCTGGCATGGTTATTAACACATCTTTTCTGTTCTACTTAGGGTTAGATCAATTCTCTATCTGTCTTAATCTATCTGTAGGAACCTTGTTCACCTCTTCATTTCAAAGAATATTATAGCCCTAAGCATGACTAGGGCAGAGAGAAACTCAGGAGGATAGTAGAAGGAGCGCTATGATGATCATCAAGAGCCATACAATGCAGCTTCTTGGAACCAAGAACTTTGAGGATATTAAGGATGTTGGTCCATAGCTTAAAAACAATGGAAAGCCTTTAACAATTTTGAAAGCTTCAGGGATAGGTAAAATTGTGTGTGCATGGGGAGGGGTGGTGACTTTTTTGGTATTTCAATAACAAGGAGGAATTTATTCTATCAAATAGAACAAAATGAGACTTGTTTTTTTAGATATTGCTTGTCAAAAATGAATTCAAATGGGAGGCACAGAAATTGAAGGGACATCAATTAAAAGACTAGTGCATTATTTTAAGCTACAGTTGGTGGTAGCTTGGAATATGCTGGCAGAAGATTTGGGAAGTATGAATGGATAAAGAGGTATTTTGAACAAAAAACAGATGGATCTCAAAGATGGACTAGATATTGGAGAATGAAAAGCATAAGGTGTCATGGATGAACCTGAGATTTGTAAATTAGGTGACTGTATGCATGATGGTACTATTCAATGAGATTAGAAACATTGGCAGGAACCAATAACTTTGGAGGGAGTAAGAATTAAAGAAAGAGGAAAGAAACATGAAAGGTGGCTTGACAGTTAAGGACAGGTTTATTTTAGAGAAAACAAACATGAGGGGGCTTCTGCCCAAGTTAGGTTAGAGCCAACTTTCTTACAGACTAAGAGTTTTTAAGGATTCAGGTTGGAATCGTTTATCAGAGACTTGTACTGCTTCTGTGTTTCTTTGTTGTGCTTATCTGGGAGGGAGACTTTTGTGTCTGTTCCCATACATCTTCCTGCAGCTGCAGGCGCACTCATCCCCCCGCCCTCCAAGTCTACTTTTAGCTTCCCTGTCTTAGCGCACTTAAAGGGAAAGGAATGTGCTTATTAAGGCTCATTGTTTTACTGGGGCCTGTTGTGTGAGGGTAAAGTTTGGCAGTTACCCAAGAGACTTCCCCACCACCTCCCTCTGTGCCCAAGCTGTCTTATCTGTATTTTATTGTCTGCTCTTTCTGGCCGCTTGTTGTTAGAAGAGAAGTGATTTCCTTGAAATGCATGAGGCTAGAAAAAGAGCTGGAACTTAAAGTGGTGGTGTTTGTCCAAGATGTGGTGCTCCTGCTCTGTCAGAGAGGACTGAGTTTGGTGTTTGACATATTGATATTAAAGTATCCACATGGAGAGGCAAAATAAGGTATACAGGGTCTTAGGTATAGAAGACAGGTGTGAGCTCAATTTAGAATTTTTCAATTCATATACTTATATGTGGTAATAGATATATTTGCCTGTGGAGATACAATAGAATGTGAAAAGAGCCCAGGATTCCGCCTTGAGAAACTCCAACATTTAATCACCAGCGAGAGGAGGATAAATCTGGAAAAAAAGATATATATGTATATAGAGAGGAAGAATGACCAGAGAGCTAATCAGATAACTAGTTGATAATGATATGTGGGGAAGACAGCAGAACAAATTGTTTCAAAAAGAAAAGAGTGGTTAATGTCAAATTCCACCAAGAACTGAAAAATGTTCATTGGCTTTGGCAATATGAAGGTGATTGTTAGTCATAATGAGAGAGATAGAGGCTAAATCAAAGTAGGTTGAACATTAATAAAAGGTGTTGAAAAGGACAGGCCATCTGTAACTCTTTCAAGACATTAAGAAATTTGGCTCAGGCTGGGCACAGTTGCTCACGCCTGTAATCCCAGCACTTTGGGAGGCCGAGGCGGGCAGATCACGAGGTCAGGAGATCAAGACCATCTTGGCCAACATGGTGAAACCCCATCTCTACTAAAATACAAAAAATTAGCCAGGTGTGGTGGTGCGTGCCTGTTATCTCAGCTACTCGGGAGGCTGAAACGGGAATAGCTTGAATTCGGGAAGTGGAGGTTTCAGTGAGCTGAGATCACACCACTGCACTCCAGCCTGGGGGACAGAGCAAGACTCCATCTCAGGGAAAAAAAAAAAGAAAGAAATTTAGCTCTGGAAGTGCGGAGAAAGGGCTAGCTAGAACAGAGTCTGAGGAGAAGAAGTTGGGGGAAGAAAGTCTGTTGAGACATTTTTTAGCTCTTTAAATGTCACGGGGAATGATCCAATGTTAGAACACAGTTGAAAATACAGGCAAGAGTGGAATTGTTTGATAGTTAAATGTTTCTGAAAAATCAGGAAAGAGTAGAATCCAAGACCTCATGTGAAAGAACTGACCTTCAATAAGAGAAGAGATAAAATGGAAAAAAGAAAAGAATGCAGATGGAGGGTCCTAGAGTTGCTAGCACGAAATTGGGAGACTAGATCTCCGACAGCTTCTCAGTGAGGAAGGAGGAGAGAAGGCAGGCAGAAAACGGTCAGTTATGGTTGGAAGGGTGAAGAGTATAAAGAAGATACAAAGTAATCATTGATGAAGTGAATTAAAAAGAAGAAAACAATGTAAGGTTGCCACACAAGGTTGAGAATCCATTTGAAATTGGTTATCCTGAATTTATCTACTAGTGCAACCTGCCATGTGACTCTATCTCAGTGCTTAGGTAAGGAAAGCAGAAAGTAACAATGATTGAGGTTTGGGATTTTCTAAACAGTTGCAATAAGGAAACAGGCAAAGGAGTTTGTTATTGGCAGGAGTGCTATTGAACTTGTGGTATAGACTCTAGACTGATTAAGGAAGGAACTGAAGATAGAGTGGACAAGTAGATTAGAATGGGGGAAAGGTGACAGAAAGTTCTCATGAAGTCAAACAAAGGTCAAGTAGTTTGACATTGGAATAGGTAAGCTGAATGCAGATGAGGTTGCATGTAGACAGCAGGATGTCTGAATTAGTGATTTTGGAAGTGGTGCCATATTAGGACATGAAAAAGTCTAGGGTGTTACCAAGGGAGTATTCTGTTGGAAATATCTACTTGAAATCATGCTAAATTTGAACCTCACTCTCCAAAGTCAGTATAATTATATTTATAATTTTTAACCCTGGCATTGGCATTTATACTGTCAAAAATAAATAAATCCAATAGGGATAAGTTTGCATATTCAGTCTCTAAATCCATTCGCGCAAATTGCATTTACATGTCTTCAACTGATAGCAACTGTAACAATTTATATTTAGGGTTGCATACTTCCTCTTGATGACATTCAAATTTTTTACCCATTTATCAGAATTTCCTAAAACTGTGGTTCACAACCTTGGTTGGTTATCAGAATCACCTGGGGAACTTTTAAATTCATAAATTCTCAGCCTGTTCTGATTCAGTGAACAGTGAACCTGATTCAGTAGCTCCCAGGTGGGGCATGAGAATCTGTACATTTAAAAAAAAAAACCTTCCCAGGTGATTCTGACAGTCGGTCAGGGATGACAACCATTGCCCTCAGAGATGGGTAAGAATTCCTCAGTAGATCTGCCACTGACTTCTCAATTCCTCAATACAAATTTCTGGAGCTACACATCCCAAAGGAACCAGCTTGAATGCTGGAAGAAGGAACCACAAACTATAAACTAATGGAGATAAAATTTTCCTTTTTAGTGCTAATTTATGGGTTTTGAATACTTTTAAAATATTAAGACAATTCTATTATGTTACCACCTGTTTTTTTTTAAAGGGGCTACCTATTTCATGATTTCTCTTTTATAAGAGTAACACTTAGATGATAATTTTATTGCAAGACTATTATAATTGTGTGATAGACTTTACAGTAAAAACGGCATAATTATTTGTAACATCAATTGTGAAGTTTTCTTGTTTTCTTACCTATGCTCCCATATCTGAGTTTTGGAAATGGAAAAAAAGAAAGAGAACTTGGGAAGCTATTGTAGAAGCCTAGGTTAGTGGTGACGATGGTGAAAACTACAAAAATAGCAGAATGGACCCGAAAAAAAGAAAAAGGTTGAAAGTGGTTTATAAGATAGGATAGAAAAAGTTGGGATTAGTAATAATATCTTCACATTTCTATAGGAGTTTGAAAACTAACTTTCTATTAATCATATCTTTAAGTGCTGCAAAGTAGAAGTCTTTTTAATTTTGGTTTGGAGACAATATATTTAGTCTTATTTCAGATTATACAATTATTCCTAATATTAACTTATTTTTGAACCAAAAAATAATCAGAGACTTAAAACCAACTTTCAAATTTGCAGTTGTACCACACATACTTTAACCTAAAAGAAGAATTGAAAGGCAAGTGCAATGTACCTTGGTTCCTATTTCCTATGGGAACTCTTGTGAGAGTCTAAGACAAAACCCATGGGGGAAGGGAGGAAGTGAATTCAATTACGTAACACAGACAAACCAGAGAATAGCAGATTAAAATAGTTATAAAATTCACCAACTCTAGATGAAGGAAATTAAACCCTTTTGAAGTCCATATGTTTAGGAATAAAGTTCAACTACAAAAACACTACTGGAGCCTACGTGCGATCTATAAGTGTGTGCTTTCATTTTTCTTTTAATCTCACAAAATAATTATTCCTAGCAATTGAGAGTTTATTTCAAAAAGAAACCTGACTTTGGCCCTCTCACTGACCTGGAAGAATTTTTGATGACACATGTGTTAAATGTGTGATTGAGGTGAGGTAGGGATGAATAGCCAGAGCTGGTTAAAAGGATAAGCATCCAAAATAATATTGACCTAAGAAAGCTTTAGGTCAAATCTACCATATAGAAATACTACAAATATAACTATTTGTTATATATAAGTACTGTTGCATTATTAATTTTATAAAAATCTTCAAATGTTCAAATGTATAAATTCAATATGGATATCAAGATGGCTTATGAAGACCACGTATGAAAACAACTTCTCAATGTAATTAACTCAGTGAGTCAATAATGTGGTAGAACTGTCTAAATCGCTTCTGTCATCTTGGACCACATTAGTACAAGTTTAGTGTTCAGGAAAAAAGACGACAATCTCATGCTTTTCTTTGCTGATTATAAAGTACAATGTTGAGGTCAGCTTTGCCTCCACATTTTAGAAGGAGAGTTATCTAAATATGTTGTATCCAACAGCAAGTGAAGAAACTGGTACAAGAACTTGAATCCATAATATAACTAATGCAAGAAGTAAAATGCTTGGCCTATGGAAGGACATGATAGCTGGTGTCAGATATGGGAATTAGCAAATGGCGGAATTCAGTAAGGCCAATGGTTGAAAACAGCAGGTGGGCCAATTTTGTCTCCATGCCAAAGCAAGTAAGGAGAGAGGTAGGGCACAGTGACTCACGCCTGTAATCCCAGCACTTTGAAAGGCCGAGGCAGGTGGATCACGAGGTCAGGAGATCAAGACCATCCTGGTTAACACGGTGAAACCCCATCTCTACTAAAAATACAAAAAATTAGCCGGGCATGGTGGTGGGTGCCTGTAGTCCCAGCTACTCGGGAGGCTGAGGCAGGAGAATGGTGTGAACCCAGGAGGCGGAGGTTGCAGTGAGCCAAGATCGTGCCACTGCACTCCAGCCTGGGCGACAGAGCGAGACTCTGTCAAAACAAACAAACAAACAAAACAAACAAAAACAAAAAAATTACAAGTAAGGAGAGAATGCCTAAACAAATTTTTAGTCAAGAGGGGACTAATAAAGCTCTTTGCAGATAATGTTAAAACAGAGTGTATTGGTCTCAAAAATATAAAATAAAATAAAATAAAATAAAAGAGAGTATATTGCATAAAGCACAGGAAGGAAATGTTCAGAAGCCCCAAACATTTTCAAATATGGGTGCCAAACTGACTGTGTCAAAATGACCACCTGGAAAATCATAAAAAACACAGGTTCTAGATCCTTCATCTGGGAGCTTCTAAGTTCTTTAGCCTAGGTTCAGACACAGAATCCATTTTTAACATGTTCCTGGGTGATTGTGATGGCCAGCCATGTTTAGAAATCACTGGATCATATTATATGTAAAATTCTATTCCAGTCTAAACTCTGTAATTCCAAATGCTTATGAAAGATTATGCTATTGGCCAAATGGCCTGAGAAAATATTCAGTGAGGTTAATATTTGATTTATATTTATTTTGTTATACTTAATTTATAAGAATATCCTAAAAATATCACCTGAAAGAGAATTTGGAAGCATGAAGAAAAAGAACAAACACTAGTTTGTTTATTGTCTAGTTATTCCAGTAGATTGACTAAGAACACTGATGTTTGTCAGATGTCATGGAAGTCCCAGGGTCAAATCTAATACCCCTTTACCATCCTGCAGAAAGCACCGGTCTTTCTTGGTTTGATTAGAGGGATTTTCCAAAAAGGAGAACAGGGTCTTTTGTCCAAATATCCAACTGTACTGTCTGATGAGCACTCATTTAAAAAACATATTAGAAAGAATATTGCTTATGATTAAAAGTTTTACAAAGCACAAAAGTCCTTTAGTCAGCATGAACATTAGCCAGCAACACTCAAGAATTGTTTCTGTGATATCTGTTATCTAGTTCTGGATTCTTCTTTCACTGTGTATACTCAAACATGTGACACTGGGTTTTGGAGAGTAATTTGTTTCCTTAGAGCAAGGATTGCTGAACTGAAAAAGCAGGACAAAGGCAGAGTTTCTATAGGTGAGGCTGTAGGCCCATTTTCAATAGATCAGTCTTGAAAGTGCTAAGGAAGAGACTTTATAAAATCATAAGACATAAGAGCTGAAACAGCCCTTAAGAATTTTAGAGTTCAACCCCTCCTTTTATAAAGGAGGAAACGAAGTCCAGAGAAATAATGTGAATTGACCAAAGTCCTTCCCTTAGTGATGGAATTGGCACCAGAATGTGAGCATCCATTCTCAGGCAAGTAGTAGAAGAAATTCCAAGAGTATTGACCTCAGACACCACTCAGGAAAAGTAGCCCCATTAAAGTGAAGGGAGGCAGTGGTGATGTGAGATGTAATTAACAGTTCATTTAGCCTGTGCTGACAATGAGAACTGGATGGCAATTTGCTCTGCATGTAGAAAACATGTGCATAGGATGACAGTGGTAGGGAATCAATGATTGTAGTAATTCATGAGCAAAGCACTGGAGAAAGACAATGTAAGAAAAGAACTAAAGGCTAAATTCAGGTTATTGGGATAAAAATTAAACCTGGGATCTCTAGATTAGTATTTCCTGAGATACTGTTTATTTCATAAATAGAACATAAGAACTAGAACAAGAACCAGAAACAGCATATAAAGAAGGCAATATTGCAAAGAAAGAGATTTAGATGCATAGAACATGCTGTGGATTTAGGGGAAGCTACAGAAGGAAAGATAAAGACAACACCTAGATAGAAAGCAATGGCTTCCCCTCTAACACTACCCTGGGATCACATTATTGGCACTAAAATAATGTAAAGTCATAGAAAAATGTTTAGGTTAGGATAAATGTTAGAAGAGTCCTCAAATGAACTCGTGTCCGGGAGGAAATATTATGGCACACATAAGAAGGAAATTGGGACTTTGGTCTCCCTATTAAATTGGAAAAGAACAAAGCCTTGAAGAATAAGACTGTATACAAAGGATATAAAGCTAAAATTTAACTAGTTGTGATTCAATTTTTTCTAATAGGAGTCTGGAATCATAGTTAAGCTGGGTAAATGATTAAGTAAATTTTGTTCAGTAGAATATGATGTGATTATTAAAGTGATACATATGAGGACTTTGGAAATACATTAAAAATGTATGACCTAAGGTAAGTGAAAAAAACATATATCATACGGTGATTGTGATAATCGATATGGAAATAATTTTAAATGACACAGTGTATTTATACTACGTAATATATAGAAAATTTATTTTTTCATTGGGATAAAGATTAAGAATCAAATAATCAAGATTAATGTCACAGAACACATGTAGCTGTTGTTTTAAGAAGAGTGGTTTATGGGTCTAAATTTTTATCAAGAGGTTCCAATAATGGGCATTAAAAAATACAGTTAAATCAGATTCTTGGCTAAGATTGAGAACCCATATATAAGGTAAACTTCAAAGCTTGGTAGAAGGAACTTAATGAATAAAATATGATTTTACAATACCATAAAATCTTTACACAGAATGATGGTTTATCAATAGGAAACACACAGGAAAAATATACACTGTAATTGTGTAATGGGCTTATTGAAAGTGAAGGAACTGTGGAATATTTTTAGTGAAACCTCTTTAAAGTATAGAAAAAAGATCAGAGAGCACTTGACTGGGAAAACAAAGTAGACTCCCAAACTCCAAATTAGTCTGGAAAGGCTGAGAAAAGTGACAAGATGTAGAATATTGATTTTGTATGAGATAAATAGCAACTTCCAAAATCAGGTGATCAGAATCACAAGGAAAGAAATTCACGCATGTGTGTGTTCAGTTTTGCTGAAAGAAGTCTTCCTTCCTTGTCTTCTCAGTATCCTATCACAGTAAGTGCTCAGATAGCAGTTTTTGAATAGGAAGTCCTTTCCCCATTGCTTGTTTTGGTCAGTTTTGTTAAAGATCAGATAGTTGTAAGTGTATGGCCTTATTTCTGGGTTCTCTATTCTGTTCCATTGGTCTATGTGTCTATTTTTGTACCAGTACCACGCTGTTTTTGGTTACTGTGTTCCTGTAGTATAGTTTGAAGTCAGGTAGTATGATGCCTCCAGCTTTCTCATTTTTGCTTAGGGTTGCTTGGTGCTGGGATAACTGGCTACCCATATGCAGAAGAAGATTGAAACTGGACTCCTTCCTTACACATTATACAACAATTAACTCAAGGTGGATTAAAGACTTAAGTGTAAAACACAAAACTATAAAAACCCTGGAAGACAACCCAGGCAATACCATTCTGGACACATGAATGAGCAAAGATGTCAAGACGAAGATGCCGAAACAATTGCAACAAAAGCAAAAACTGACAAATGGGATTTAATCAAACTAAAGAGCTTTTGCACAGCAAAACAAACTATCAACAAAGTGAACAGATAGAATGGGAGAAAATTTTTGCAAACTGTGCATCTGATAAAGGTATAATATCCAGAATTTATAAGGAACTTAAGCAAATTTACAAGAAGAAAAACAACCCCATGAAAAAGTGGGCAAAGGACATGAACACTTTGCAAAAGAATGCATACATGCAGCTAACAATCATATAAAAAAAGCTCTACACGACTGATCATTAGAGAAATAGAAATCAAAACCACAATGAGATACCATCTCATGCCAGTCAGAATGGCAAATATTAAAAAGCCAAAAAACAACAGACATTGGCAAAGTGGCAGAGAAAAAAAGAACACTTATATACTGTTGGTGGGCATGTAAATTGATTCAGTTATTATGGAAGACAGTGTGGCAATTCCTCAAAGATGGAAAACAGAACTACCATTCGATCCAGAAATCCCATTACTGGGTATATACCCAAAGGAATATAAATCATTCTGCCATAAAGACACATGCACATTAATGTTCACTGCAGCACTGTTTATAGTAGCAGAGACATGGAATCAACCTAAATGCCCATCAATGGTAGGCTGGATAAAGAAAATGTGGTACATATATACTGTAGAATACTATGCACCCATAGAAAAGAACAAGAACTATGCACCCATAAAAAAGTATAAGATCATCCTTTGCAAAAACATGAATGGAGCTGGAGGCCATTGTCCTTAGCAAGATAATGCAGGAAGGAACAGAAAACCAAATACCTCATGTTATCACTTGCAAGTGGTAGCTAAACAATGAGAACACACGCACACATAAAGGGCAACAATGCACAGTATTGGACCTATTGGAGGGTGGAGGGTAGGAGGAGGGAGAGGATCAGGAAAAATAACTAATGCGTACTAGGCTTAATGCTTGGGTGATAAAATAATCTGTACAACAAGCCCCCATGACATAAGTTTACCTATATAACAAACCTGCCCATGAACCCATGAACTTAAAAGTAAGAATAAAAAAAAAAGAAGAAGAAGAAGTTTTTGGGTTGTCTTTCTCGTACTACGAAAACCCTATGCAGTTTAAACATGACTAAGGACATTCTCCTTTTTAATAATATTTCTCTAAGTCACAGATATCTCAACGTTCCAAGTTTCTAAATTACCCTTACAAGCTTCTTTCATTAGCACCGGTTTTAATTAAAAGCAGTTGCACAAACTGCAATTCCTTTTGCACCAACCTGATAGATCAGAATCTCTGTGAGTGAGCCCCAGTTTATTTCTGTGAGCCTCTTCCATGATTCTAATGCTCAGCCACTGATCTCACCAGCAAAGCTGTCTCATCAGGTTAAGGCAGGGCCCAGATCAGTAGCCAGATCAAAACTGCAATTACTTTTGCACCAACCTGATCATTGGTCTTGGAAAGGAATCGGTGACTTTAAAAAGCTCCCCAAGTGATTCTAATGTACAGCCAGGGTTAAGAGTCACAGCCTTGTGTGAAATTGGGCGAAACCTCTCTCAATATACTTTCCTTGTGTCTTTTCTTTGATTCCAAATTGAGAAGTAGCCTTCTGATGCCTAGATGCTGGTTAGGAAAAAAGAGGAGAGGTTCCATGTAGGAGTCATGAAAGTACTGGTCACTGGAAAAGCCATACAATTTATAAAAATGGTTGCTTGGAAGTTCTGTTTCTGTGAATCTCTCCACTAGAAAACAATCCATGGTCCTTATGCTGATGGAAGTCACTTTCTGAAACTGTGAAGTCAGGGATCAGGCTTGGAACATGAGGACACATATGTTAACCTTGAGAAATCTTGTGTGGGTGACTAGCCAACCTGGATACACAATGCCAACTTTCTTGTCTCTGGCCCCAGGTTTTCTAGTTTCTGTTGCAAACCACCTCTGTTCCATTGAAATATTCTTTCTTTTTTATTATAAAATATTTCAAATATACAGGAAAATCAGAAGAACAATGATCAACTATAAGCTCACTACCAAACTTTGCCACATCTCGTCATTTTGTACATGTGCTTCAGAATTTTTACAATAAAATAACAGCTACAAAGCCCCTTGTCCAATTCAAGTTCCCTCCTACTACACTTAGAGATAAGCACTATCCATAAAGTGGCAATCATCCTTCCTATGAATGTTTTATCATTTTACCAAAAGCAGATACATTTTAAAACAAATGCATTTTGTTAAAAATGTATGCAAAACAGTACTGTTTTGTATAGCTGTAATTTTTATATAAATGGCATCATCCTTCATGTATCCTGCAATTTGCCATCTTTGCTTCAGTACGACTTTGAGCGCCATGCTAATACATGCAGCTTTAATTCAATCATTTTCACTGATAAAATCATTAAAAATTGTATAAATGCTTGAGTTTCTCTTGGGTGTGTATAGAGCTGTAATTGTTGGGTGAATACATATATACATCTTTAAATTTACTAGATACGAACACATTATTTTCCAAAGTAGTTCTAATTTTATGAAACTCCTTGATAATTCTCAAAATTCTGTAAGACTTTCCCTTCTACAATATGTGAATGCTGGCAGAAATCATTTGTAAAGCAGCATATACAGACACAGAATATTGACACAAGGAAAGGGACTAAAAGTAAGTTAGCCATTAAAGATGTTACGCTAAGAGAAATAGTGTACTACATTATTGCATAATGAAACTGGAAACTGCCTTCCAACTCAGTGAAAGCATCCTTATTTTTCCAAACAGACCAAGAAAGTTTGGAACTGTTTATAAAATAAAGGTTTTATTACGTATATTGTTGCTGTTGTTTTTATTGCTTTTAAGTTTAGAGAATTTTTTTGTCACCTTCAAATCATGTAAGCTAAAGTGAACATACTCATTTGGAGCCTTTCCCAATGTGTTAAACTTGCTTTAATAACTTTATCAACTTTTAATGTATATTGTTACTCCCGTAACAAAGAAACTATATTTTTAGCTTGGTTAGTTGTGTTATTTGTCACATATTAATAAGTAACTTTACAGCTTATTAATTCTGAAGAAATTCAAAAGTACTTCACTGTCTTATTTCCAGTATTGAGAATAATTCTTTCTAATGCCTCTTAATACCCAAATTGAACTCCAACATATGAAAATCATTTTGCTTCCTCTCAGAATACCAACTCTTGTGCTTTAAAAATGCCTCTTCAAGTTCTTACTTTGGGCTGGGCATGATGGCATGAGTTTGAGGCCAGTCTGAACAACATAGCAAGATCCCATCTCTAAAAAAATTAATTTAATTAAAAAAATAAAATTTTACTTTGCAAAATTGTAAAATTTCACTTCATAAACTTGTATGTATATTTCAATTAACTACCAATTATCTGGATATCTTGGCAGTGCCTTTTCTCAATCTTCAGTGACGAAGTTTTTAAAAACTTGATTGCTGATAAATTAGGGAAGGGAAAGTAATTTATTTTTACTAAAATATTATTCTAAGTGTTTCAGATTTACTTTTGTGTCATCACTAAATTACATTAAGTTACATCACTAAAGTAAATTTGTTTATTAAAGTTCTTTTTAAACTGAAGTCTCCGTAAAGAAGGTCAACTATAGGACTTTTCCACACATCAGGGAGAAGTAGAAATAAAGATGAAGAGACATGACTAATCCTGTGTCTTCTTGAAGCCAAAGATATTTGTTTAAATGAATATTTGGATAAACTCCAAGAGAAACAAAAGGGCTATTAAGAAAAGGTAGGGAATTCTGGAAGGAGTGTGAAAGGACACCCTCTTCCACTACTTACTGGCCCCTCACTGTTCCTCAGAATCACGGCCACCTCTGGAGGCAGACATAGGATGCCCCTGATGACAGCAGTCCGTCTCTGTTCCCAAAGGGTATTCTGCATCCCTTAAAACAGTGAGGGTTCAAGTCTTTGTTTCAGTACCTCATAAACACAAAATCTGAAATAAGTAAAATACAGTAAAATATGATATGCAAATCCATGAATTTTGCAGGAAGACAGGTCCAAATGGAAGGAAAATCTTTTTCTGCTTTGACTGGAAGGAATGAAAACAGAAATGGTGATGAAATGCCTGCAAAGCATTAGGCAGTCTGGAAAGTCCCTGCAAATGTCCCTGTCCCCCATCCTCCAGACCACCCCACACCATTATCTTGACTAGCAACACGACCAAGTCACAGAGATGTTCGACCATTTTTGTGGACTGCTCATTGATTAGCACTATGTGACAGAAGTATTCTGAGGCAGCTTACTGCTTACTGTAGAGGGTGCTGGTTTTCTTTCTTTCTTTTTTTTTTTTAATCTTTTTATTATTATTATTATTATACTTTGAGTTCTAGGGTACATGTGCATAACGTGCAGGTTTGTTACATATGTATACTTGTGCCATGTTGGTGTGCTGCAGTCATCAACTCGTCAGCACCCATCAACTCGTCAGCACCCATCAACTCGTCAGCACCCATCAACTCGTCATTTACATCAGGTATAACTCCCAATGCAGGGTGCTGGTTTTCAACGAAGATAGTCAAGTGGTTTGGAAGGGGAAGGGATTATCTTAGCCAGAATCTAGACACTGATTCTACTCATTCTGATACTACATTAATTCTGCTTTGCAATGGGGAAAGAATATTCTTCTTATGTGACTCCCGAATGAACTTCTTTCACTATTGAGGGCCCAACATCCCACACACCCCAGGCCAGTGTGGAAACCCCCTAAAGGAAGCAGTTCCTCTTCTGCTTTTTGGATAACTGACCAGATTTTTTTCCAGGAAATCTCTAGGATTGATTTTGTTTTTTTACATATGACTTTTGTGTTGTATTCAAGATACCCAAATTCTAAGTAATGTAAGTTTAATTAGATTCCAAAACATTGCAACTGTTTTAAAACTCCATGTTAGTGTCATGACAGGAAACCATAACTGATTTTTAAAATACTTGAATTGGGAAAAATTAAGTCTCATGGAGAGTGATTCTCTTATCTTGCAGCCACCTGCATGGTCTCTACCATGCCCCTACACTTGCTATGTGTTCTTGGCAATGCCCCAGGAGGTTCAGACAATAGCTTATCAACACTGAGAACCACAACTTGCAGATGTGGTAGCCCCATTTACACAATGGCAATTGCTTTGTGCTGAAGCAAGGATCTTATCCGCAACCTATGGTCTGAGGGTAACTTGTGCATCAATAGAATTCTGCTGTAAGGCAGGAGGACAAGAGATGGTTTATAATGGCTTGATATCAAACTTCTTTATAATTCACCAGAAGCTAGGAAGTTCCAAAACTGATCATAGAAACAGATAGTATCTTTGGATAAATCAAAGATTGAGAAACATTTTGCTAAGGACTTCTGGTTGGTTCATTCTGGTTGCTGTTGACGGCAAATATACCCTGTCTTCTTGATCAAT